>NC_085048.1:70556329-71756329 GCF_963662255.1 Cinclus cinclus | reverse complement strand
CCTGGGAAGCCTCTTTTTCTCTCTCTCCTTCATGACAATGCAGTTTCTGAGCCCACAACAAAGGACCATTACTATTAATATTGCTGACAGAAAGAGAGGAAATCACAGGCGGCCATATCTCCACGCATCCATCCAGGAAACAATACACTGCCTCAGATCCCTCTTTTTCGATAGTGTTGGATGATAATTTGGGGTGATATAGAGGAAAAATAAAGGGAAATAAAATAGTCCCCAAAAAACACCCAGTCTTTTCCAAAATCTAACAGAGAGATAAAGGGGGAAATCCTAGCTTTGCTGATTTCTGTGGGCTGTGCTTATTAGTTCAGCATGGAAAGGCTTTTGTCCCTGCTGCATCATTTTAAAAGGGATACCTGTGGTGTTTTTTGGTTATTTGGTGTGTGTAAAAACGTCTCATTGTGGAAGCCATTTCTAACCCAGGTGTTGTGTCTAAGATCCACCCAGCTGCCTCATGATGGGTACTTTTCTTCCTTCAAACATCCTGCTAACTCCCTGACCCTTAGCCAGCACCATGCTCAGCAGCAGAGCCAACACATGATGTTTGTCTTGGCAAAATGAGCCAGTCTGCATTAAAATGAGGGTCAATGGAAAACAAAAAGAACCAACAAAAGTCCCTTCCTTTCTTTATTTTTGTCTGAAAGATAAAATCTTCGTGTCTTGATGCTTTCTGCCAGCCCACCAACTCCAGAAAGCACCTAGACATCCCCACAGCAGGGTGGTGAGATGCTTCAGGAACATTTCCTTCAGGAGCTATGGCAATAATAAGCTTTCTGTACTGAACAATTTCAGCACAATTCTATTTTGATGAGGTGAATGACAGTCAATTCCCATTAAAACCCCCCTACCAGAAGCAATTTCTTCTGAAAATATTTTTATTTTCTTCCTCAACTGAGGCTGGCAGAGCTGGATGTGGATTTGTATGCACAAAGTTTCTTTCTTCTAGACTGGGAATGGGATATTTTTCACTGTATTTTTTCCTTCTGGAGCTCAGCGTTTTAGTAGCAATCCCAAATAACCATCTCTTGGCCATGATCAGCTCAGTCAGTCCTGTGGCAAACTCATCAACTCTCTACAGGAAAATAAAATCTTGGCACAAGCCTGTGTTTCTCTCAGGACTGCCATTGGTGGACAAGTATTGTGGCACTTGATCACTCGGTGTGAAAACCAAAACACAAATATTTTAATAGGGTGAGGAGACTATTCTGCATACATTTTTAAATCAATGCAAATGCCTGATCATTAAGCAAGCTTGCACACTGCTGTGGACATCACCTCAAAATCTAGTCCTGCAGGCAGCCATACTACCGTACCCTTTTGCTCATGTGAAGCAACACTGTCTCTGGCAAGACAGAGAGCTCCCTTCTGGCAAATTTCTTCATGTGACAGAGGCCAGAGATTTTATGTGTTTTCTGAAAGCAGCTATGGCAAACAGTCAATTCAGCTAAACAGTCTTGGCCGCAGTACATCTGTGCTTAGTTTTGGCTTAGCAGAGCAGAATAACACATGTACTTCTCCCTCTGTCCCACTCCTAACCTAAAATGATGAGAAAAATAGCTGAATTACAGAAGTGCCTTCTGTACAGAAGTGTCCTGTGACAGTGCAAAATCTGCATGACTGGGTATTCCAGCCAAAATGAACTCACAAACCCACATGATTTCCTCATGAGTTGACTTTGTGGGGAGGTTTTTTTTGGCTTAGTTCATGTTGCTGTTGTTTTGTTGGCTCCTCAGATCAATACATTTACTGATCTCACTTCAGACATTTCTATAACCAAAAATATGAGGATAAATGGAAGTGAGGTCACTTTCATGCAGGTCTCTAGCATATTTATAATCAGGGTCTTCTCCTTTGACCCTTCTTGTCCTGCTTCTGGAAGAGGTACCAGCACCCCGTGGAGCAGCAGCACCACACAGCCAGTGTCACTGCCACCACCGCTGACAGCAGTAGTGGGGACATTTCTTCAGGTGTCTCAATGCCTTAAGAGCTCAGACTGTGTTTTTCTAATGAGATTTAAAGGTCATCACCATCAGTTTTTGTAGGCATATATCACTTGCTCCATAGTGCACCATGATCAAAAACTGCATGCCTGTATTAGCTTGGGCTTTAACCAGGTTAGGCCGCCCAGGTCCCTAAGCCAGGCTCTGCAGCTCCTTAGCACAGTCACATGAAATGCCACAGAGATGTGCCCAGCAGACCCTGTACACCTCTGCAAGGTGGTCAGTCTGGACAAGAAGAGCAGAACAGCAATCCCCAAGGCAGCACGTCCAGTCAGGGCTTCAAGGCACAGCAGAAACACTGCTACAGGGCACTCTGCCCCAGCTGCTCAGCCTTGTCACACAGGTCCCAGCACCCACGTTGATGTCTGCAGAACCACAAAGCTATGATCAAGGCTACAAATTCTCTGAGTTCACTAAATGCTCACAGCATATTTCAATACTTCAGTTACCTCCTTTGACATCACTTACACCAAATTTGCCAAATTTACCATACCTGACTGTACAGACCATAACAGAGAAACACTGATTAACTTGCTCTGTGTTCTTCGCTTAATTCAAATAATTAATGCACCCCTCCATCACTCCCTCTCCTATTTTATAAGCTTCTGTAAATAACATTTAGCCTCTCCACAAAAAACCTGATTTTTCACAAAAACAGTTTAGCTTTAGAAAACTTCTATGTTTTGATGGAAGCTCCTCATTCAATAGACTATTTAAGTCTTGGTTTCCAATTAATATTTTCCAGCATTTGTTTTTACTCTTGGTTTAATGGACTGTTTTTTACTGCACTTACATTGATTGGTTTGTCTTTGCCACTCCAGACAGCTTTTTAAAATTAAATATTTCTGACCCTAAAATGGTTTATTTTCCAAGAATGAAAAGGGTTCAGAAACAAATTTAAACTGAAAATTTAATTTTATCACCAACACAAAATAAGCCAGCTTCCAAGTTGCAAAGGCTCAGGCAATTCTAACCAACATTTAGTGGACCAGCAGTGGCTGAGAGATGGTCATATTTGACCCCAAAATTTACATCTGTACCCTGGATTTTGAAGAAGAGTTTGCTTCAATTCCCTACACTGACATAAACTTTCAGCATGGCTGTCGGTGAAGTCCTGAAAGCAATTACAGTATTTGGCTTTACAAAACAAAGACCCAAACAGCATTGTGTATCCAAATTTCCGAATGCCAGCAATACAGTGAAAATATTTCAAGTTGAAGGAATAATCAGCCCAAGCAAATCTCAAGTTGCCTGAACATGCAGCAGTTCTTGGCAACCCCAGCTGGTTGCCATGATAAGCCACATGCACATACCAACATGATGGGAGAGAGCTGGGTCATCTTCAACCCAGAGCCACCTAATGCCACGGGCCAGCTCTGAAGTACCCAAAAGCAGCTGCTCCCTGACTGTCAACATGCTCAAGCTCCTGAGCATCTGCAAATCTACATTCAATATCTACTGTTCATCTGTTGATGTAACAGGGTGGAGCTGGATGGATTTTCTTTTTCCTGTCTTTAGCCATCTGTTTTTTGAGCAATTTTTACTGTCATATTTCTGCTTCTCAGCTAATCTTAGAGCCAGTGACATAATTTTACTGAATTATTAATGTTTCAAGCACATTTGTGTGGTTTGCA
Organism: Cinclus cinclus; assembly: GCF_963662255.1. Lineage (NCBI taxonomy): Eukaryota > Metazoa > Chordata > Aves > Passeriformes > Cinclidae > Cinclus > Cinclus cinclus. Next base: position 71,752,680 of record NC_085048.1, on the reverse strand, counting down.
CAGAGCTCAGTGACAGAAAAAAATCACATTCTGTACTATTCTAACTTTCTTAAAATACCCCTTTGTAGTTTAAAAAAAATACTATTTCAAGAAATTCATTCCTGGACTATGCTTGCATCACCAAAAGCCAGTACTCCTTTCCAGTTTCCTGGTGTGAAATGTGACCAGAGCAGATATTAAATCAGAGGCCATGCATCACTGGTGCCCAAGTGGCGTGGGCACGGTACACCCACAGCACTCCTCTGGCTCCCTATGGTCTGGGCACACGCTGGAGTAAGCCAGCCCTAGAGAGAGGTGCACAGGTGGCATGCCTGCTGCCCTTCCCACACAGTCCTCCCCAAGCAGGGCTGGGCCCCGTGGGCTCCACGGGCTCCATTCCTCAGCAGCACTCGAGGCTCGGTCTGTAACTCCGGGTGTTCCTGGTTCTGCACAGCGACAGCCGACAGACCCTCGGCTGGTGCCCACCTTGCAGGGTGCCTGCCAAGGCCAACGCCCAGCAGGCAGCTCCCACCTTCCACTTGCCCATGGCAGTGCAGCCAGCATCCCTCTCCCAGGCGAGGCCGGTGTCCCTCTCCCGGGCCGTTAATTGGCTGGGATGAGCGTCATGCGGCTGGGCGCACACATGTGTCCCATAACCTAAACCATCTGCGAGCGTTTTAATTAACCCATCCCCAGCTCCTCTGCGCTGCCATTGAAAAGATCCCGCCCTGGCCCCAGCTGAGCCTCCCCCATGCAGCCCTGCAGCTCCCCTCCCCACCCAGGAATTTGCAACCACAACTGTACAGCATGGGCCCCCCGGCCCTCCGTGGCCGCTCGGGAGCAGCTCTCAGCAGTCAGCGAGGAGAAAATGAAAAGGGTTCCCTCCATATGTCCTGCCGATGTGGACCTACAGGGTAGGCTCCATGCACAATAGATAACAGGAGGCTCCTTCTCACAGCTGTTCAGCTGTAGGGTCTTCCACGTCACATCATACGTGCAGGCGTCAGACACCCCTGACATAAAAAATGACTGGAGAAAAAAAATATTCCCTTCTGTGAAACCACATGGATGCACATCAACACAGAATTCAGCCCGCTGCTGCTGAAAATTGCTGGAAAAATGCAGCCGTGTCAGGCCCCATGTTCTCATTACTCTCCAGGGATGTGACTTTACTCTGACTGTTTTTATATGGCAAAGAAGTGAAGTTTTCAGTGGAAGTACTCCATTGAAGTTGTTCTGGAAGCACCAAGACCTAACCAAGATCAGGCTCTAGATGAAGGGATTTAGTCACTGTAAATGCAACAAGGCTCACAAGCAATATTGTCAGCAAAACCAAAAATTTGGACTGGCATGCTAGCTTTGCAGCTGGTCTAAGTGAGAGCAGCTTATTAAGGAAGAATTTGATATTGCCCATCCAGTGTCAGGACACTGGAGGGTCTGTTCCTCTGGAAGTCACCATGATCATGGTATTTTTCAATTTAAAAGGGGTGAGGTAAGTAGGCCCAGAAAGCAAAGTAACCCAGAAAGCAAAACCTCACAAGTTTACTTGGAGATGCTCATTTTTCAGCAACTATTGCAAATTAGCTTTAATCATATGAAATTCATGCCATTATCAGCACTGAGCTTTCTCCAGTTGTCTATGGAGTGGTTCTGGGCAACTTTTCTATTGCACCTTCCACTGAGCTCTCTCAAAATAGCTTTACATATGAAATCAGGAGTTCCACCATTTTATAGGCAGATAAATGGCACAGAGCAGTGAAAACACCCTTGCTTAGGATGGAATATTGACAGAGCTGTACTGTTGTGTACAGTTCACCACAGTCCCAGCCTAGGTCTTGAAAAAAATGACTTAGACCTATTTGTTCACAAGTAGGGTTTTCCTGCAGGTTTCATAGGATGGAAATAGCACACTGGCAACAGAGATACACTCTGATACACACAAAGCAAAAAGGGAAATTTTCTAATAAACAAAGCTGGGATATCGGTTTGTCTGGATTTCATTTGAAGTCCAGCCCTCCAACTATGATCCTTTAGTATCCATACAACTGTGGTGCATCAGGGTTTCAGATACTTAATGAGTGCCAAACATGGGTCTATGCTGCAAAGTTCAGCAGCACTGTGCTACTGAACTCCTTTGCCGTTTCATCTCTACCTGCCTGCAGTGAAGCAGGATCAGACCATAAGGGTCAGACTCCCTACCCCATGACCATCCCCCAAACTGTAAATAAGAGCAGCATGGGGGCCAAGAAAATGCTCTTGCTCTTTCAATAGTAGAACTAAAATCATGGTTCCATTCACTTACTCGCTGAATGCCTCTTATGACAGAAATACCTATATTTTCCACTGCATGGAGAGCAAACTGCTCACCTGTGTGCAAATGTGGAAGATTGTCCCCACCAAAAAAGTGGTTTTGATCCCTGAATAGAACCTTAGTCTGCTGGGGGCAGGTTAGGTAGGACAGTTAATTCCTCAGTGTGCTCAGCCTCCTCTGAATCATTCTACAACTCATCTTGCAGTCCAGTTGGTCCTTTGAAGCCAAAAGTTTCTCGTAAGACATGTTTCAACATCTCTCCCCAAAATCAGTGACAAGAGCACACTGGTCTCATGCTGAATAAGGTATAAACATTGCCCTCAAGGAATCAAGTCCTTAGGTTCCTGTCTGATAAACACAGGATATATTTTTAAGATCAACATTCCCAGTCATCCAGCAGCTGAGTTTCTTGAGCATCTCATTTCTCTCCAGTGAGATTTCCAGAGTGACTCAGAAGCTTTGAGTGGAGCTGGAGGATTTTGGAAAACACACTCATTTTTGTGCTGCCACCTCGCTCACTTTGGCTTTCTGGGCTGTGAATACAGAAATTGTGCTGTGCTGTCAAAAATGCTTCTGATTCTTAACCTCTGACAGAAGCACGAGTAGAGCAGCATCATGAATTGCACAGCTCATTGGCCACTGGGGAGGGTTCATTGGCCTGCTAATCTGAACTGTCTGATCCTAAACTTCCACTTCCCATTGCATTCAAATGCACTGCTGAGTTATCTGACTCCAGCATAGATCCAGGGATGTTTTTCTTGTCTTATAGTTTCGTACTGACTGAGCTAACCCACAACATAAATATTAAGGCAAAGAATTTAGCGGGATCCTAACAAGGATTAAACATTTCTGTGATTCATTAAAATATTGCCAGTGCCACTGGCCGGGGTAGAAATGTATAAGGATTGTGCTAAAATTAGAACACCAAGTTTCAGCCCAGAAATCTCCATGAGAAGAATCCCTGGAAAATGCTGCTTGAGGATGCCAGAGCTGCACTCATTGATGTGCCTGTTTTTATTGGAAATTCAACCTGAAATCCCCCTTATTAGCACATCCTTGCAGTCAGGCCATACAGAAGCAGCTGGCTCTTGGGGCAAGATTAGGAACACCCAAATAACCCACTGCAGTATATGCACAGCTTCAACGGATGGTGCAACAAGCCTGCACCAGCTGAAGATGCAGTGTTTTAAGCAAGCAACTTTGTTGCTGGTGTTTCTTTGTTGCTGCTGCTCAATAGTAAAATGACCAAAACTGAAGAGGAAGAAAAGAAGGATAGGGCAGACCAGATTTGTAAGAAACAAAGGAAGAAAAAAGAAAAAGAAAAAGAAAAAGAAAAAGAAAAAGAAAAAGAAAAAGAAAAAGAAAAAGAAAAAGAAAAAATAAAAAGAAAAAGAAAAAGAAAAAGAAAAGAAAAGAAAAGAAAAGAAAAGAAAAGAAAAGAAAAGAAAAGAAAAGAAAAGAAAAGAAAAGAAAAGAGAAAAGAGGTAGACATTGTGCCCTTTTACCCAGTGAGATTTGAAGACTTGATCAAATATGAGCAACATCAATGTGGATTGCTCCATCATCTTGAAGGCTACAAAACCACATCTTTTTCCTGCTGGGTGAGTGCACACAATTCCAGGCAGCAGCAGGTTCAAGGGAAAAGGTGTTCTCAGTCCCCTGCTGATTCTCCTTGATTGCTCTGCATACCTGTTCAGGGCTAGGTTGTAAATATTTGTCTCTGGGTACATATCATCTGAACTGGAAGTCTTTCCTGTTTGTCCCACTGCTGGGGAGCATTTCAATGTGCTATGCAGAGTGGGACAGCCCCCTGTGAAAAAGCCACCTCCAGCTATTCACTATCAGATGCAGTGTCTTTGGAAGACAAACAAGAAGTACAATTATTTACCCAGCCCTACTCTTTGGTGTCGTCAGCATGCAGGAAGGGGCAGGGATGCTGAGAAATCTCCATAAACATCTCAGCTTGTAGGAGCATGCCTGCTATTACATCCTCTGCTGAGTAATTGCGTATTTTCTCCCACAGCAACATGAACCATGCTGGTGAGGAGAGTGTTGAATACAGGATCCCTCCTCATCCTGGTGATGAGGTGAGGTGCATCATGCTCATGATGAGACCCAGGAAGAGTAACCTGTGTTGGGACTATAGTGTGTCAGGTGCCAAGATGTACTGGAGAAAGCATGTGGGTGTAATGTTCACATCCTCACCTTGCAAGGCACAGGTAGGATCGGTTGGGCCCTGAAGACCTTTTTTTTTCTCAGGACATGCCATCGTATACCAGCATCAGTAATTTCACACAGAGAAGGATGGCACATACAAAATCTGAAGTCGAACATTCAGTAAAAAAAGAGTAAAAAGTCAGATGGACAGGTTTGCCCAGAACCGAGTGCTCTTCGGATTCTTTGCAAGGAAAAGATCATACTTCTCAACAGGGCAAAAGGATGTAGACTCATCCTGCTGATGTTTGGGTGTATTGTGGCTGCAGTTGTCACACAGCAGAGCGCACCAGCATTGGCCAGAGTGTCAATCCATTTGTTTTAGTTCAGTTTTCCGAAGAGGTAGTGCTGCAATATCACTCTTGTGTGTGTCTCTTCACCTGTCTATCTTCACTCAGCTGTGCTTCTCCTTCACCAGTAACTTTTGAACCTGTTGACCAATTTCAAAAAAACTGACAGACAATAGGAGGTCTCCAAGGTATTAAATTCCAACACATTTTATGAAAATTGGCAGCTGGCGAGAGGAGAAGAACCCAGTTAGTGGCCCTGTGGAGGTGAGGACTGAAATGTGAATGTGACCCTTACTAGACAGGAAGATCCTCCCGGAAAAGAGATATTGTGAATGTCCACAGAGGGAAAAACAGATCAGCACTTACATCTTATTAGATACCAGACAATCCAATTCAAACCCCAAGTAATGTTCCAGGAAACTGGCTGTTTCAGCTCTGCTGCTCAAAGAACAACATGTCCATGACCTCCAGCTGGGGCACTCACAGGCTCCTGACACACAGGCAGAGATAGAAAGGAGGAGGAGGAGGGAAGAATCAGTAAGGTGTTGGGTTAAAGGAAAGGGAAAAGCCTTCTTCCAACAGCTGCTGAATGTCTTCTCTCATCATCTCTTCCAGCTCTTCCACTAATCCCTCTCAACCCTTCTTTCCTACCTGTCCTGCACATTCCATGGATCCTTTCACACCTTTCATTTCCCCATCTTTTTGATTTTCCCTAACCAAAGCTCCAAATAATCCCCAAACAGCCAAAGGCCTTCACTGTTGTGCGTTAGGTCTCTCCCCTCTCACCTTCTCAGAAATGCCCTTTGCTGTAGCCACAAACTAAGTACATCATTTTCAGGACAGTTTGCCCTCATTTTTGATGCAGCAGAATTAGTTTTGCCTGCACTGCTGAGAAACCTTGACCCAGCTCTAGAGTCATGGCACAATGAAACAGACAAGGGCATTACATTTACAAATTGGCCCTGTCCTCAGGGACAAATTCATCCTTCTTATAACCTCCCTGAAGTCACAATAGAGAAAACATAGCCCTAATTAATCCAGCCTGCTTGCATTACAAGAGATAACGCAGCCAAGAGAAAAGCATCTGACTCGAAGAAGCAGGAGGGTCATGGTCTTACACGACTTTGTAACTGACTTGATCACTGCTGTTGAGCACATTTTTTAGCTGCATTTATAAATTCAAATTGTAGGACTTATGCTTCAGGGTCTGGATTCTCAGCTCGGATGGGCAACCATATGCAGGCTACACTTTTGCAACTAAAGACACATGAATCCACAGTGGCTTCACTGGTGTGCTGCTGAGAGTGGAAAGAACTTAGCTTGAAAGGAAGGCACTGAGTGAACTGCAGCCTCACAGTAACACAGATGTCCTCCAAAGGTCTCCTTGGCTGTCCTTCAGCTCCTATCCTGTGCTCCTCCTTGGGAAAACTGCTTCCCTTGTTAAAAATCATGCAGATTTCCAGCCCTTCCCTCTATGCTCCAGTTCCAGCTTTTCCCCTTCCTTCCCATACCTCAAACAAAACATTACCAGAAACATTAAAAACCGTTGAAAAACGTATTTTACCTTTTTAAATGAGAGGAATATAATTGAGTTCTGTAAGGACAAGAACAACAAGGGAAGGCAAGAGAGGAAATTATTTGGATTCTTCCTCTCCTGATCTCTGCATAAATGGCATTTGTGATAAAGATTTATCTTATAGGAAAGTTCTAATAAGTGGCTGGACAGATCCATAGGTAATTGATCTCAGATATATTTATATCTACTTAATTAAGTCTGCATCTCAATTAAGGGGTGAAATATTTGAAAACTGAAAACTGTGCAAATATTTCACATCTAGCTAACAAAGCAACTCTGACATGCCACCAGCGAGTGCTCTGTTCAGAAACTTTTGGGAATTTCACATACTGATGTGTATGCAACCCAGGACAACCCAGTGGCTTACTATAGCTAGCAACGGATGAAACTGCAAGGATTTCAATGAACCTTTCTTAGAGGGTCCTACCAAGCTCTGGGACACAGTTGCAGTAGTGATGCTCCTGAAGTGAACAGAGAGACTTGTATAATTCAAATGAGAATGCTCCAAGAAAATGCTGCTGTCACAACACAACTCCTATGTACCTACCAGCTGTCTCCATTTGGAAAATACAATCTTCACTTTCTAAAAGGAAAATATTTACAATTGTTCCAGTCTGTCCCTCCAGAATTCTTCCCCCCTTGCATATGGATTTTCCTGAAGCTGCAATGCAGGGCTCTGGTTATCTCTCTAACTGTCTCCATCACTAGATGTCACATGTTGGCATCCCAAACAGCACAGGCTTCTAGACACAAACTGACACCAGTACTTCAGCTCATTGACCTTAAAGTCAAACACACATGGTTATATACTAAAATTTTGGTGGAGGTGTCTGATACAAATAAGCATCCTGGAAAGGCACAGATGTCTCCACAGAGATCACCTGGAAATCTCATAAGGACAGGCTCCACAGCCCCTCTGTGGTTTGTGAAGGCTTTTAAAAGAGAGTCTTAAATAAAATTTTCACTAATATGATTCCAGTTATTTTACTAGGGTTGTTCTTGAGTAATGATTCAAGTGCATGCCAAGGAGGAGTGGATTAGACCCCTTGGTTTCCTCTTGGCAAAAAGCAGTAACAAAGAAAACCAATAACCCACATTTTCAGAGCTTTAAATACTTCTTTGTGACATTCAGTTCTGAAAGCAAGCAAAGGTTTGGAAACAAGCTTTCTTCTTCTTAGCCATTTCTATTTCCCCTTCTTATTGCCATCCCTTAGTTTTTGGAGCAATTACCTCATATTTTCTGTCAATCCCTCATCATTTCTCTACCCTACCTGACCAGTTTGCTCCTGTTTTGGCCCTGGGCTGTTTGACGTATGCCATGCTCCAGAGAGATTGTCCTGGTTTAGTCATCACTTCTCCATGTATCAAGCCTTGGCACACCCATCCAGGAAGTAGTATTGTGACCATATGGATTGGCTGGCTAATCACAGGCCAAAAGTACCGTATGTTGTTACTGAGGAGTTCTAAGTGCCAAATGCCCAAACATATCCAGGCTCCAAGGACAGATCACATGGCAGATGCTGGTACCTAAGACAAGCCTGGGGCAGACTTAAGGTCCCAACCTCCAAAGCCATCCTCTTGATCTGACATCCAGCTCTAAAGACACTCCTTCATTTGACATGGCATTTCCTTGTGCACATTTCCTCACAGCAGAGTTTTATGTCAATACATGGCAAAGCCATCCTGTCTGAATTGCTCCTGAAGTTCTGACCAAGCCCTGCTTGGATGGGAATTCCCTCCTTGCTTGGGAATCTCAGCTAGGGTAGAGGTGGAAAGGTTCTCAGGGCAAGTTATTTTCTCAAATAGCATTAAATTCATCACTAAACATTAATCTCAATTAGGTCACAGCTACATTTACTCAGAAACTTGTACCAAATAGTTCCCACAATTAAATAAAAATCCACTGACTTCCATCTGGTTGTACTAGTGACTTTAGACACTCCAAAAGTTAGAATCTAGTTCTTTCAGCTAAACAAGAGACCCAATCGCTGGCTGTAGTAGGAAAGGCAACTGCTGAAGTATCCTTTGCATTTTATAAGAAGATTGTGGCATGATTTAGATGTTCCATAGTACAGGAATAGGCAGACACCCCCAGCCAAAGGGATTTTCCTATACACACCCTGAGCTGAGCACAGACAGTGTATCTCAGATAAGATGTCACTTATCCAAGCTAACAAGGTTTTGATTTTCAGCAGGAGTTTTTTATAAGCCCTCTGATATGCACAGGGCAAACTTGAATCTTTCTGGTATTTTCAAACTTATTATATTAGAAGATCTGAATATATGAATATAAAATATTAATAGAATGGATGGCATACACTAACCTTTATTCTTTTGCTGGACAATTTGCAATGAATAAAAAAACAGAAACAATGATTGGTTGCTAAAGCATTAGCAAGAACAGAAAAAATCACAAGAATACTTTTCTCTGGATATTTCCAATGAAAAAAGCTGATCTTTCTCATTTGCAATGAGGGTGGCATTTAATCTCAAACTGGAGTTGTACATTCTGGCATTTACTCTACAATACTGGGGAAGATTAAGGGCAGAGAGAAGGGAGACTGTTGATGTTGAATGATCACATATTGACAACATGGCATTGTTGTGCTTGGGGAGGAGCAGAATTATGGACCCACCACTGGTGCTGCTAGGCCCAGGCTGCTTTCTGGCCTCCCAAAAAAACTGCCAGCAGCGTGATGGAACCATCATGTGACTGCACACAAGGTTCTCACAAGTGGCTAATGGCTCAGCACCATCTCCTCAGATGATTGCAAATGCATCCATGCTCCTCTGAGATGCAATAAAGCACAGACTGGCAGGAGAATCCCTTATGCTCTGACACCCTGTCATTCACTTTGCACCCCCGGGCTGGCTGAGGGAAACAGCTTCATACCAGCTTCAGAGCTAGGAGACTGCAGCACTGTAAGACCTAGGTGTTTGTACCTCATTATGGACCTGGACAAGGGCTGGCCTCATTTCTTATTTTACTGTAACCTAGCAAAAGTAGATCTCCAGCAGCCTGCAGAGTGTCCCAGACTGCAGTGGTCTCCCCAGCCAAGCACCACTGCCAAGGTGCCCCATTGTCACACTGTACACCTTGGGAAAGCTGTGTCCGCTGGCCTTGACAGCAGTCATGGGCAGGAAAACTTCAAGTTCAACCTTCCTCCAGCACTGAATGCTGTGCTGGTGTCATGGACTCTGTACCAGCTTTCCTCACCTACAAAAATGTGTGATGTGTCTGCATTCAGGCTATGGCTGTAGGCAATGTTGACAGGGTCCTTAATACCCTCTCAAGACAATATTCTTCCAAGTAAATCCCCCCACTATCACTAAATTTCTTGCTTTGTTACCTTCCAAGGAAAACCAAACGATTCTACCAAAATTTCTAACCATAATTTTCAAGTGAGCTGATTAAAATTGTTTTTGTTAGCTCTTTTATAGGTAGATTAAGTACTTTTTTTTTAAAGATCACAAACTCTCTCCAAAGCTGTTAGTCTTTGGCTGTAATTTGTGGCATAGCACATGATATTCTCTAAGATAACAGACTGCAACACCAGTGGGACTGAATTGAAATTTATTATTTTCACTGCCATGTATATAACCACCTATAGGTTGTGGAATTCTCTGTGCATGCATATGCTGAGTGATATGTATATACAGCAGCCAGGGACAGGAATTAACAACCTTTCAGAGAGCAGAGAGTGATTTCTATGTATCTCTATGATCTTCAGAAAGGAAGCCCTGGGTGGAGATTTAATCACATGTCATTGTCTGTTTTGCATTCATAAAAAGATGAATAATTATGGCAATTCAAGGAAACCTATCATCAACTGAGAGGAAAAGACTATTTTTCTGAAGCATATAAATTCAGTCTTTTATGACAAAATGACTACTTAGGACTTAAAACTCTAATCATTACCATTTGCTTCCTGAAATATTCACCTCCCTTCATCTGCACATTGAACTGAAAATACAAATCTCTTGAAAAGTCTCTGGTCTCTAAAGGGGTGAACGTGTTTCTTTCCTTTCCCCATTCTGCAGCCAGGTAGAGGGGGCAGCATTTCTTTTCTCTCGGTGTCAAGCAAATCACCCCGGGCACAGCACAACCCTGCAGGAGCTGATCAGTTCCTGCCTGAGGTGCTGGCACAGGGGCAACCGTGAAGTGTGCCCGCACCCCTTCCTGCAGGGCCATACAAACAAGCCCCCACCACACCCCGTCGTCAGGAAGGTGGTGCTAAGGGGAGATGGTTTGGAAGGTTTAATATAGCCTCTGCAACACCTTTCAGAAGAGGAAAGGGGTGCCCAACTTACTGCAGCTGAAAAAACAAAGAAAGGAGGGAGGAAAAAAATAAGCTATTTCCTCTAAGTTCCCAATTTTTATTGCACTTGCCAGCCCACAAGCAAAGGGTGCCCTGTCAGAGGGTGGGAGGGGAGAAGTAATTCAGCTCTGTGCTGCTAGGACTTGGTTTGCTAGGGGAACTCAAGGCTCTGGGCTCAGGACCATTTCTACAGTCCTTACTCGTGAAAACCACTTTGACAGGACATAACTAAGCCTGGCCAGGCATCCAGGTAGCTTCAGAAGGGAGCTGGCAGGCTGGCAGCCCTGCCTCCGAGCTCTGCAGCCTGAGGACAGTGTCACCCTGTGTCTTCCCAGTTTCTCCTGCCTCTTCTTCCATCCTCTACATCATGAAGCATGGGATATCTGCACATCTCTTTTGCCACTGGAGTAGCTGGATCCCTTTGAGATAGGAAAGCTAAGGAAGCTGTGGGGACGTGGGTGTGAGTGCCGGTGGCTCTGTGTGAGGCTGTCTGAGTGTCAACACAGATCTTAATCCCGTTCGTGTGGCACAGAGCAGAGCAATGTTAGTGCACATCCAGACTGCATCCAGCAGCAAGGAATGGCCAGTACCTGTTCCACTGGGGAATCTGCTACCCGGGGATGCCTCTTGTGTGCCTGGACAAATTCTCAAGGAGCAGGTTAAATGGGTTTGCCGATCAGCTGCACTGTACTGCACAGCAGAGCCCACAGAGCAGGAATTGGGCTTCCCCCTCCCCTGTGTCTGGTGAAGCCCTACAGAAGCTCTCAGCTGCACTGGGGAGGGACAGCAAACTGCTGCGCCACACAGCCCATCACACACAATGTACAGTGAACACCTTCTTCCTCTGCGGCGTCAAACAGAAAAGACCCTCAAATATTACCTGGTTTTGGAGAAAAAAACACATCGGAATCATTGTACTGGCAAGCGAAGCTGCATCAGGCAGAACTAAAGCTTCAGCAGCCTTTTTGCTAAGCCAAGGATCCCCTCGCTCAGTGCACAGCAGGCAACCAACACCGCCCCCAGAACCATGGTAAACCTTGGCGTGGAGAAACAGCGGGGTCAAAGCGAGGGAGCTCCTCTCGTTCATGTGAAGCTCTGCTTTGTTTTGCAGGGAGGTTGCTCTGCTCCAGCCACGGCCAAGCAAGACCAGTTGAGCCTCCTCAGCTGAACTTCTGGTTCAACACTTCCTTCGGGAGTTTGTGCTGTCAGATTGGAAGGGTGGGCTCAGGAGGATATGGGTGGGACGCAGTGGCAGCAAGGAAACCCTTGTTCACAGCTCATTCGGGGAGGAAATGGGCACCGATCCCAAGGAAATTGTTTTGTGTTCCTGAGCAGCGGCGGGGGGAGGAAGGTGGCGGTGCCTTTCCCACTGCGGCCGAAGGCAGCGGTGCTCCAGCAGTGCGGACACGCACACGGGGCTCCAGCCCTCCGTGCCCGGCTGCTCCCGCTGCCCTGGGCAGTGTGGTCCCAAGGGACCCGGGGACAGCAGCCCGCTCCGTGCTGCCAAGTGTCGGTGCTCGCCCCACCCGAGTTTCAGCACATGGGGTGACCACAGAGGTCCCAGCCAGCCCTTCCCTGCTCTCAGCGTCTCCCAGAGGCACTGCCACACACACCGAAGCAGGAGGAAGAAAGGCGACCTGCCCTTTGTACAAACTACCCAGCTGGACAGGCCGGCTCCCATCCCTTCTTCCCGCACCGCTCTGTCCTTGCCACTCCGTAGAGGTGACTTGGCCTCACTCTTGGAACTGACCCAGAGATGTCACAGGCACTCCATGCAAGCCTGAAGGCGCAGCCACCTCTCGGAGTTTCTCCTGGAAATAAGCCGGGGCATACATATATTGTCACTTGCGGTCTGGAGCAGGCTGCAGAGGGGCCCCGTGACTCGCTCCAGGGGCATTAAACATAACCTGCAAGCCCACAGTCTGGAGCAGGGAACAGGGCGGGAGCTCTCAAGGAAATATTTTGCTGAAAACAAAACTTTCAAAGCCTTTCAACAGCACAGCACCGAAAATAGACTTCAGACTCCAAGGGAGGGGGAATTGGAAAAGGTTAGAAGCCGGGGAGAGAGAGAGAAAGAGGGAAAGATCAAACGATCGACGACAACCCTGGGGAAAAAGGGGGCGCAGAGGTTGCCAAAGATTTTTTAAGTCCATTTCCTGCAGGAGCTGGAGACGAGAAGGGTCAGTTTATTGCAGTTTGGCCTGAGCAGAGAGCTCTGCAAGAGGCTCTTCAGGCTCACTCCAAACACAGCCATTCATTACCCGCTGCTGCATCCTTCAAAACAGGAAGCGTTGCCAGAGCATTAATTTATCTCTTAATCGCCGTCCTTTTGTTCCTGTGAAAAATGTTTAGTCATAGATTTAATTCCTCTCACTCCACCCCCCTACATCCCGACCACCTCTGATCACAAACACCATGAAGAGACAGGGCTTGATGGCTTTTCTGATGGTTTTACTACGATTTAACTTTCAGAAGATCAGCTAACTTGCTCACAGATTCTATTGAAGAATCCTGCATAGCAACAAGAGAGCTGCCTCTGGCTCAAAGTGGGAGTGTAGTTCTTTGGGATTTCGCCTTGTCATTATTATTTCTCGCTCTTGTTATTGTCTCCAGTCCATCCTCCCCAGCCCAAATTTACTTTAAACAGATGTCTTATTTGTTCATAGCATGCTGAGGATTTGCCCTGGCAGAGAGATCTTTTTTTGTATTTTGTTTTGCCTTTTTTTCCCTTAAATCTGTTTTAAATTTTGAGAAGAGCCCATGAAACAATAGCAGATGTGTTGTAGCTACAATTAATTGGATAATTAACTTAATTCATGTATTGCGTTTTAGGTTTGTGTTTCTTATGCAAGCGAGTGTGTGTGCTAGAAGCTGGGGTGGGCATGAGCAGCGGGGAGGAAGAGAAACGTTTTTTGGGGAGGTACATCAGGGGGTCCCAGCCATGGGTCCCCCAGCCAAGGGCACGAGCAGTGGGGAGAAGGCAGTGCAAGGAAGGGACCACACGTTTCAGCAGGGGCCAAGTGACTAAAGATGCACCCAGTGGTGAACACAGGAGTCCAGGCTGCAACAATTTCCTGGGGCTGTGTCCCATCAGTGGCGCACATGGAGGACTGTGGGGTGTATGGACAAGGTCTGGGAGGCAGGGATTCAGATCCCCTAAGCCTCCAAGACACATCTTGAAGGAAAGCAGAAGGATGCATGGATGATCAGTCCATACCATTGGGGCCATTGGGATATACCTGGGAAGGAACCACTTCCTACCAGCCCCAGGCCAGCTCAACATCCAGCTGCCCCATATTCAGAGCTTGTGTCCCAACCAACCCAAGCCACAGCCAGGGCAGACAGGTCCCTTGTGTCTTCATGTGCCCCACCAAACACCCCCACGTCTCCTCTGAAGCCATTCGTCAGTGAATGTCTGCCCTGTGGTGAACAGCCTCAAAACCTCGGTGACCTCTCAGCTGTGCGCTGTCTGCAGAGCCCAGGATGCCAGCACTGCCACCCAGGCAGGCCAGCCATCCTTGGACGTGATTATTGTTCCTTGGTATGGAGCCCCGCCAGGCGACACAGTTCCGGCTGGGCTGCACGCCCGCCCAGTGGGAGGATCAGGATCTGGCCCTGAGTGTTAACAGCCCTCCATGTCTTCTACTTAAAACTTTTTTTCAAAGTCCTCCTGTGGCTATTTCATGTTGGTCCTGGTGCTGTCATCCTTCGTGTGTAAATGCTCCCAGTGTCTTTGGAGGCAGCTGTGCCTACAAGCCACCATTCTGTGTATTCTACAGCCCAAAAATACCCTTTGTGACTCAGCCTGCACCCACCCTCCAGAGGACTCAAAACATTTCACAAATACTAAGCTCTCATGACAGGTACAATGCCCAGAGACATTCCGAACAGACTTTCTGGCTGCTGCCCTGGTGAATTTTCTTCTCTTGGCTTTTGCATGGGGCTCGAGAGGAGAGGCTGCTCAGCGGTGTCAGAGCAACATGGGGCCCAGCTCTAGTTCTAGCTTGGAGCATCTGAATGACACAAGGGAGAACAAGGCTGGTGACTCTGAAGCAAATTTGGACTGGATCCTGCAGTAAGCTCCAGGCAGGCAGACTGCACTCACCCAGTGCTCTCCGACTTCCCAAGGCTGCCCATGCTGTGCTCACAGCAAGACCAAGACTTTGGCTCTTAGTTACAAGACCCTAAGTGAGACTGGAGGTTATTCACTACACTGCAAGCATTTTTGAGACAGCATTGTCCTTAGGAAACTTTACAGCGTTGGTAGAAGCATCTGTCTTTTATGCATTATGGCTTATAGCTATCAGAAGAACAACTGCAGCAATGAAAAGCCATTTTCTGTAGTAAAATAGATATTTTTTCTATAAAATTTGCAGTAAAAATGCATCCCAACAAGTTGTTCACAAAAGAACAAAAAGCGCCTCAAATTGCTCAGATGAGAACAAATGATACTGCTAATTGCAATGTACAATGCCAGATATTGGCATTTAAATCTAACTATGCTAAATGCAAATGTCAGCTGGAATGACACAGTCCGGCTTCATCACCCAAGGCATAATTTCCAAGCCAGGCTTAGACGGATCCAAATTTCCTACATTTTTTTCTTTTCTTCTCCTGTGGCAGCAGATGAGTGCAGAGAATGGAACTATTTAGCCTTCAAAAAGGCTGGGAATGGGAGCCCATAGAGGTCCTGGTTCATGCTTGACTAACAAATTACGGTAAAAACACAACATCACTAGCAGGGCTATTGGAGAGAATTATACCCAGAAGAAGACCTCAGAAGAGGCTAAAAAGAAAATCCTGTTTAAACTAAAAGGGAAAATGTTATTTAGTACAGCATTTTTCTACTTCTTTCCTTCTGGGTTGTTTTTCTTCCTATGATATTCAGTTTCTTTTCTTCTTTTCTCTTAATTTGAAGGCTGCAAAGTTGCCAATTATTCTTTTATTCCTCTTTTTTTTTCTTTTTTCTTTTTTTTTTTTTACCCCTACAGTGTCAGCAATATTTGGCACTTCTCTGGGATGCAGACCACCTGGATCAATGGGATTAATGAATATTAGCTGAATTCAGACAAGGAAGAAAGAGGCATTTAGCCTTTTTGCTGGAGGACAGAGCTCAAACTTGCCATGCACCTCAGATAAATAGCTATACCAGTGAATCAAGTAGCCTGTAAGGCTCAAGAGCCAGAAGCAATTAAGAGGAACCCCAATGCTTTAATGCCTTAGTGCACGTTATGATTTCTAAGGCAGCTGCAACAGCCAGGGTGGGAGAGAGAGAGAAGCTGAGCCATGATTTATGGATACTTTAGGCTCATATTACTGGCATCATTAATCACAATTGCTGATAAATTAATCTCCCTTCTAATTTGTGTGCAAGATGCTCAACTGAATGTACAGGAAATACCAGTGTTTCACATAAGGTGCTCTTATAGCTTACCACAAAGTGCTGGGTTTGAACCTTAAGCAACCTGGTAGTTTCTCCTGACAAACACCAGTCAATGGTGAGGACAATCCAGAAAGTGGCTGCTGTCATAGAGGGGGTCCCAGGACATGAAACCAAGGAAAAGGATGGAGCAACCACAGTTTAGCATTATGGCAACTAATCAAAAACTCGCCTCTGACCCAGGCTGAATCCTGCACTCCAAACAACCATATCTGAACTTTTTCCAGCTTCCTCCAAATCTCTGAAGGACATTCCTTAAATTTTAATGAAGGCTGAAAATTTTCATTTCTCAAGTAGTCAGAGACAGAATGAAATTACCATATCTGGGAAGGATTAAAAAAGCAGTTGCTTAGCAGTGGTGAATTTCTAATGATGAATATAGACAAAATGAGAGTTTAGTTCATTCACAGATCCTTCATGATAAATGTATATATATGATAACTCCAACACAGGAGCTTGAGATGGTTCTGAGAAAACTTTTCAAAACATATTTTATTCATAATTTTGTATTATTTTAAAATATTTTAGTGGCTCTTCCTGACCTCTAGAAAGTCACACTTGGAGTAGATAAATTGTCAAGCCTCCTTAACAGGAGGCAATAAAAAGTTATTGGAATATGTTTTTAAAAAAATTCCAATTATTCCTTACATAATTATTTTTCAGTTAATTTTGTAGCCTATGTAGAACACCTGAAACTGGGGTTTAAAAAACCCTTGAGCTGTAACACTGAGAAAGAAATTGTCCTTTTACCTAAACGTTTCAGTAGTTTCAGACCTTAAATCTATTTTCATCCATGCTAAAATTCAGAATGAAAGTGCTGTGTAGAAAGAAAGACAGAAGCATCTATTCTGACAGTTTGATTTGCAAAAAAAAAATGGTGGCTGTTTGAAAATTATCACACTTTTTCACTGCTAGAAGCAGTCCCATTAGTAATACATTAGCAGGCAGAGTGCTGCTGAAGTGGTCAAAGGTGCATCATAAATGCAATTTATCTTATCAATATCACTTTCATGTATATGATGTGTAATGTTCACATACCTACGGGTTGCCTGGGTATGTGTGTGAGGTGTAAAGAAGCAAATCCAGCTCTGATTTAGTTTACTCCTACAGAGCTATTAAAATCGCTAGCTCTGTAATTGGAATAACATAATATGGCTAGCTCACATAACTGGAAGCAGAAGTAGATGTGGTATTTACTTTGAAATGTAAACTCCATTGTGTGAGTGCCATAACTTCTACGGTATAATTTTGTATTTCAAACCCACTGGTTGCAAGTTGTTATATATAGATACAGAAGGATAGATAAATCGATCAACTGATCAAATGATCAATCTTTCTTTCTTTTTCATTGTCCAGGAAGTCAGAATGCTTTTTCTCAAATATTTTCCACTCACTGATGCCCTCCCTCTTGAGTACATGTCAGTGAATTGAGTCTGGTATTTCCTCAATTAAGATATCTAAAGTGAAAGCAGAGACAACCCTGCTCCCACTCCCTAATGTTGACTCTGCCAGCCCAACCTTTTCCCATACACTCTTCTCTGTCTACTGCAGTAGTACCAGAATTTACAGTTTGGTGAAGAGGAGATGAAGCTCCTTGCTGGTCAGCTATCCTACACTCAGGCCTGCAAACACCCAGGTGCCATTGTTTTTGTGTGCTTGCTTGGGAGTTAAAGCACCTTACCTTCTCAGGAGAGTAAGGTTGCTCAGCCTTCGCCATTATCCCCTTATCTGGTTGTGATGCACTGAGAGTAACACTGCAGTGTAAGGAGGCTAGTCCCTTCCATAAGGATGGGATTTACCCAGGGACCCCTCTCTAATGTGAAATCTTCATCTGTCATCATTGCCAGTTAAATATTCATTCCTGTTTTCCATCAGCAAGTGAGAGCAGCATGAAGTTTCCTTTGAGCTCCGGGACAAAAGAGTCATGGAAATTGTCAACGCAGAGTAAAAAAAGTTTTAAGAACAGGTCAGGTCTCAGCAATCTAAAATGCCAGTTTTCTTTTCCCCTCCTCCTCTTCCCTTGAAAACTCTCTGCCATCCCATTATATCAACCACATGCAGCCCTGGGCTGTGCTGGCCTTGCTGGGCTCTGCAGGGACAGTTACCACATGCCTGGAAACCCGTTTCCAGGTTCCCAGGACCTCAGCAGCTCTTTTAAAGGAGCTGCTTTTCATGACTTGAAAGTAAATAGACATAATTTCTAATCCCATGAGCTGCAAAGTTATGGAGAGTTTAAAGCCTGCTGCTCCAACAGCAAGTTTAGCAGTCCATTAGAAAATAAGGGTGTCCCCAGTTATCTGACCTTTCAGGAAATTGAAGCATCTCTTCTGCTGACTCTTTCATTGCCCCCAGAGAGCCACTGATGAGATCCGGACATGGAATGGAGGAGCAAAGAAGAGCTGTGATTTATTATTCCAGGGAGAAGAGAGACAGGCGGCAGAGCTGCTGCACCTTGGAGCTATGTGCCTGCCCGTGCTCTGACTGGGGTCCAACATAGTGTAGCAGATCCACTGACACCAGTTCGAGATGTCCAAGGACCTGGCCCTCTCCATGGGTCTGTGTGGGGGGAGGCTGTGACTCAAAGGGAGCAGGGGAAAAGGGAATAAATGCCAGGAATGAATCTCTGAGGGCCGTGTACTTTGTTCAGGCTGCAGAGGATGAACATTTGGGATCTGCAAGGCACAGGTACATTAGCTCTCCATCTGCACCAGCCCTAGAAGCAGTTTAACAGGCTGCCGACTTCTGCCTCTTCTGAGGCTCTCCCCCCATGATAGACAGCCTTGCTGACTAATACCACCTAGCATAGCTGAGCTGTTCCAGCCAGAAGTGAGGGTACTCCTGCCTGTACTCCAGCTCACCTCTGCCAGCATGATGCCCTTCATTGCCCATTCCCTCTCCTTCTTTTCCCAGGAAGACAGACCATTTTCATCCACAAAACAGCACTGAAGATAGTCAGAAGACAAGCCAGGAAGCCTCTTGCCCCACATTTCTCCTATCCTTGGATATTCAGGGAGAACTACAAATCTTGCCTTCAGAAACCCTTTCTGTTGATTTGAAAAGACTGCTCCTGCCAGTGGATGTTTTCTTTAGGAACAGTCTGGTAGACGATAATTAATGTTAAGAGGCCACGTTTCCCTGCTGAGCAGTAGCTTATGTCAGGAGCAGTTCCATTTCCTATGCTGGGAAGGCACAGGGATCAAGGCACTGCCCTCCAGGAGTAGAGAGGCTCAGTTCCTGGTCTCACAAACACCTCTGCCAGGCTGGCAAGGAATTTGCCATGGGGCAGCCTAATTGGATTAAACAAACACTGGCACCAGGGTCACCAGGGTGGGACAGGCACAGAAGAGGACCCCCAGTCACTGAGGGACGCTAGTGGGTGTATTTATTAAACCAACATTGATAAAACCTCTGACCCTCTGAATCTCCCAGCCTGAAAAATGCCTGCTGTGCCAAGCAAGCTTTGTTACTTCTTTGTTACTGTCTCACTTCCCCATGAACTTCTCTTCTTTGTCCTTAGCTGATGCTTGCTTTGCCAAAGGATTCGTGTTCGTCCCTGTCTCCATCTCTCTGGCTCAGGGGATGGAGATGGAATCAGCAAACTGGGTTTTAACCCTGCCTCCTTTCACATATGTTCTACATCAAACACATCTGAGGGACATGATAAGACCGTCTCAGGTCACATTTTGTCTTTGCAGGACACATGAATCTAGTCTGAACCCTTGGGGTAGTCTCCTTGTAGAGCTTGTACAGAGAAAACTCTTGTCCAAAAAAAGATTCACCCATCCAAAGTCAACCTTCTGGTCATATGCATACACCCATGCAGGAGTGCTCCGCAGTGAGCCACCCTCCAGTTCCACCCACCTGACCTCTGCACTGACACAACTGGGGGTGCTCACTGTCACTCCAATCCACAAGTATTGCCCAAGTATTTTTGGAAGGAAAAAGGTAAATGCATTCAGAGAATATCAGCTAGCCACTCTACAGATTTGGGGGCTTTCATGTTGCGGTACTGAAGGATTTTTATAAACACCTACAGTGACATTTTTAGTGGAATCAGCAGTAAACAAATTCAAGGGAGGGATTTCAGTGCAAGCAGAGTCAAATCAATGTCAAAAGATTATGAAAAGCTCCAACCAATAAACACAGCATGAGAGGATTGTGATAGTCAGAAGAAAGTATAGCCATTGCACCTGTATTATTCTGCTATATAAACATTTTCCAAGGCCTGGTACCAAGTATATTAAAGATGATGCCAGGTTCCCAGGCCCCTTTTTCCTCTTAAAGCCTCCTCCTCCCTCAGCTGGCTCTTTTGGCGATGCTTTCAGCTTGGCTCTTCACAGGCGCCAGGAAGAATTCAGGGCTAAGAACACCCCCAAACACCCAGACTCTGCCCTACAGGGAGACACAGGGAGCAGGCAGGGGAGGTTGGTGTTGTTTCAGCCTTACCATGCAACCAGGAGCACTACTCCTGCATTGCACTTGCCCAGAGGCATTGCCCCCTCCCAGGAGATTAGCTCAGATCCAGCACTGATGATATTCAGAGCTCTGTCTCTCTTTTTCTCTTAGATAAAAAAAAAAAAAAAAAGCATGTAGGAACCTACAGGGAGTCAGAAGTTCACAGACCGTCTGGTACTTGCTTGAATTGATGTGAACCTCTGCTGTGGAAATTTTTCTGGGACATGCTTTCTCATGAGCACACCACACTTTCAGTCTGGGTGAAAATACCACAAGAATAACCTTTCTCATGGTATTTCAGTATTTATTTTCTGGTTCCTGTCCAACCCTAAATCAGGAAGTGCAGAAGCGTGAGAAAATTTTATAAAAAGAAAAAAAGAAGTTAAATAATGGGTTTTAAGTCTAGAAAAAGTTTCTGTTCTGCTTGAGCCCAAGGCAAAAGTTTGTGCTTGCTTTATTCCAACAGGTTCATCCATTTTTAGCTGCTGCTGCACGAGCTGTCACATCACTGTGAGGCCAGCAGCAGAGGCCAGGGGAAGCCCTGAGCCTTGCTCTTGACTTCTGATGTTCTACGGACTCCTTAGCCAAGTCACTTAGGCACTGTGAGTGTCTATTCCCAGCCTCTCTGTGAAAATCACTAATATTTAGCTTGCTTTGAGAAGTGCTTCAAGATTCTTGGGTGAAACCTCCTATGCAGGTTTAAAATTCTTTCCAAAAATTAATATCACTATGTTTTTTTACCCTTTACAAGTGTGACTAAGCCTGTATGTCAGCCCTTTAAGTCTTTAAACAGTGGGATCCTTTCATAGAGACTTAGGATATGATGTAATGTCTATGCATTGTTAACGGGACCAAAGTGTAATAAACATTCATTTTAATGAACAAAGCAAAGAGATGTAACTCAGAAGACCCACAGGGAGCTGTGTTGTGTAGAGCTGCCATGTTTGCATACATGCTTTTCTGACTGCAGTCAGCTTTAACAAGGGTAAAATACTATTGATGTTAAATCACATGTGGGTTTTTGTTGTTGTGGGGTTTTTTGTTGTTTGTTTTTTGGTGTTTTTTTTTTTTTTTTAATGAGCCTCAGAATTGCAAGGGTGTTCCTGAAGACATAATGGTTACATCTGTACTAATAAGCTAAATGTGTCCAGGACCATGCAGTGGCCTCAAGGCCAACTGGCATGGAAAAGCCTACCTCCATGCTATTGAACTCTCCTTGTCTCCAGAACAGTGGGGCCACATCCAACCCACCTCCTGGGAACCGGTGCTGGCTGGCACTGACTCCAGCACCATGCCAGGAATTGTTTGGGAGAGCATTAGCTGGAACCAGGCTCAGCCATGCCAGAGACCATTCGAACAATTAACAGCACAGACATGCAAGTGCCAGGGCCTGGCATCATTCCCTGTCACTGCTCGATTTATTAATATCAAGTAGCCATGTGGCCTGCAGAGCCTTTATTGCTGGTGACAGTACCAGGAAAGGAGAAAGCTGGGGTTACTTTTGCAAGGCTGGCAGATAGAAAAAAAGCAGGCTGCTTGGGTTCTTTTCTTGTAAACTCCACATGCTTTATATGGAAATTATTAAGAGACAATCAAAGTGGGAGCCTGAAATGCTGCCTTGGCAAAGATGCTATTCAGCCTTGTCGTGTTTTGAAAAAGGCTTCATGCTCAAGAGTGCTCAGTACTAAAGAATACCTGGTCAAACTCATTTTCCTTATTTTTATTTGAATAAAGTGATGTAACCAGGACAACGCATTGTTCTTGCAACTCCAGTGTGTCCCATGAAGTCCCTGGAACCTCATGGCAACCTATTTAGTTTCAACTAAATAACTAGGACATCTGATGCTACCACATGTAAATCCTTTACAAATAAAATGTCTTGCCTAAACTCTTGTGCTCCGCTGTTGTTTGTATGATGTTCAATTAAAATTAAATGGAGCTCTAGAAGTCTACGTTCTTTCTTTCATGTTTTCCTAGAAAAAAGTTTGCAAGTAGTACAGAGAAATCTGGGGGAGGCCATGGTTTTCCTATCTAAGTATTAAGTATTTTTTTCCAGAATTTCCTAGCATTAGAGAGAAATTACTAGTACCACATGTGTACAGCAGAAGCATCTGTCTTTGATGTATGATTTGCATATCTAGGGAGAGGATTAGGTTATAACAGTTCTTTAATACCTTCTAAATAGTTGAATATGAGAAATGTACCTACCCAACCCAGTGCTTCACATCATTAGCATATAGGAATTTCAGCCTTTCCCTTTCTTGCTGGGAAATGAATCCTCAATCACTCAAAAGAGAAACTGCTTAGCATTCTCTTGTTGACACAGCAGTGGACTGACAGGCTAAACAGGCTTCTGAACCCTCCCATAAAAAATTGTCTCAAGTGATGGTCCAGGAACAGACAGCCATGACTGCAGTTTTATCTATTTATTTCAGTGTATAACCCAGCACAGAATCCAGGGCCCCACCAAAAGAAATGTTTTTCTTATGTACAACAGGCAGTTGACCTGAGGAACTCTTGGTGGAGCAGGTGCTGATGCTGGTTTGGGAGACCCAAGTTCTGCTACTGTTATTTCTCACTAGCTAATTTCTCTTCCTCCCTGCCTCTAGGCTCAGTTCAGCAAAGCATCATGTGCTTAATCTCTCTGATTTCAACAACAATTTAGGCACCAAAACAGTGCTGTAATGCTTTTCTTAATAAGCATGTGCTGTTGGTCAAGCCAGAGGCTGTTCCATACCTGATTTCTGCCAGCAAAAGCTTCTCAGCTGCCTGAACACACACCTAGGCTTGAACATTTAGCCTTCATTTGGAAGAGGAGCCAGGCTTCCGAAAACTGCAGACCGTGAGCTCTTTTGTTGGGATTGCTTTCCCCCTGCTTTCAGTCTTGCCTCTTTCTGCTTTTCTCACTGGGCCTTGGTCTAGCCAGAACAAGGAGCCTCATGAGCTGAGCTCACTTCAGCCTCACAACTAGGTTGATCCCACTTGAGAGATCCTGGAAGCACTGAAAAGCACCTGGCCTGGACATGGTGGTGTTCCTAAATGTTAGTTTGAAACCCGGTCTACTTGAGCTTTAAAATTATGGTATTCATGGCACCCTTTCCCTTCTTCATCCAGTGCAGGCTGCAGGAGTTTTACATCAGCAAACTGATGTCAGTATGATGTCAGCAGGACACAAGAGAGCATTCCTGGCACTTAGAGCTGACCAGGATGGTCTCCTCTGCCTGGTCCCTGGACCAGGGCAGTCTCCAAAAAGACTTGCTAGATTGCCATAGACTATGCACAACCAGCTGGTGAGCTTCGCCAAAAACTGCATTAATTCTTGATGATGGCTGCTGCTCTGCAAGGAAACGAAAGACTGTTCTGCAGGCACTCAGCCTCCTTGCAGCATTTTGTGGTGTTTAGCTTTAAATGTGTTTTGCCCCAGCACCTTAGCAAGGTTTTTTTGGTGCAATAGGAAGCTTAGAAGCCAGAGGAATTCATAAGGCCAGTCCTCGATTCATCCTGTAACCTAAAAATACGGAGTGATTCCTGCAGTGGTTATTTTAGTACCAGACAGCAAACTGCTTCCTTGAGATGAAAAGGCTCAAATACCGGCACCCTCCTCATAAACAGGATCTTGAGGGATAGGGAGAAGAGTAAGACAATTTAGACCGCACAAGGCTTGCATAAACGCACACAGAAATACACAACCATACCAGCAAGGCAAGATAAGCAGCACAGCTCTTCACAGAAATTTTTGCCTGCCATTCTTTTTGAGGCAAAATAAGTGAATAATAATAGTAATAATTTACCAGAAAAAAAATTTAAAATGCAATTAAGCTCTCCCTTTTGTTTCTGACAGGCTCTTCCTGCACTTGGGAGTTACCAGTCTAAACATGCTCTCCCAGCCGTTCTACACCTGAAGGAATATGAGTTCATAAAAAGACTGTAAAGATCATGTAGTACTTTAATACAGCACCCAGTGTTCTCCTTGCCTCTCACCCTGGAGGCTGGTCCCAGTTTATATAAGACAGGGGAGGTGGGGGGGAAGAAAACTAGAGAAGAGATGTGTGTTCTCACAGCAGAGCATATTTTCTGTCAGATAGACCCAAGACACTCCAAATGTGCATGTTTGAATTGTAAAGAGTTGATGCATTCCAGCCAACCCCGTTGGTGAAGCTTCAGCAAAAAGGGACACATCTTTGGGGCATTCTGATGTGATTTTATTTACAATCCTTTGCCATTGCTCTTGCTGATGTCTTCAATCAGTCAGTGCTACACTCTTTCTTAAATGCAGAGTCTCCAGAAATGTCTGTGAGTACTCCATGACACGAAATTTAACTCTCCTTAGCAAACAAATAGCCATATTCCAAAAGGACATTTTTGAAGTAAACTGCTCTTAAAGGTTTGACTCCCTACTTATTTTC
Organism: Cinclus cinclus; assembly: GCF_963662255.1. Lineage (NCBI taxonomy): Eukaryota > Metazoa > Chordata > Aves > Passeriformes > Cinclidae > Cinclus > Cinclus cinclus. The sequence goes on along the minus strand of NC_085048.1, from coordinate 71,727,690 downwards.
ACCACTGAATTTTAAGGGCAGCCCTTGTGTGTAAGGATTAGCCATATGTGCCTGAAACCTGGTGAACTGCCATTCAAAAGAAGGTTTCAAGGGTTCAGCTACCATTTTGAGGTCTAACAGTAATATAGCTGTAATGCAGGTTTCTTCAGTGTAGAAGAGGGTAGTGAGAGTTTCCAGCTGAAAAAGTCCTCTCTCATCACTTTCAATATCCTTTTGCTTGTGCTTCACTCAAAATGAGATGCAAATGATTAAGTGAACTAGGAGATGTTGAGCCTGAAAAGATTTTCACAGAGAAGTGAGATGAGACAGTAAGGTGAATAGCCAAACAGGAAGAACAGGGGTATGATCTCCACTGTAACACCACTGGAGTCACCAGAGGGGCTCTAAAGAGGAACTGTAGTGGAATTCTCTTATGACAAAGATGCTATTTCAGGTGGGGATAACTATGGTTTTGGTGTTGGGTAGAATGATGTGCTTCATGGAGCATGGACTAGCCCCTGTCCCTCTGGAGTGCAGGAAGATCACTACAGTTTGGACAAGCACACATGACTCAGGGACTCTCATTCCTCTCAGTCTCCAGTGTTGACTCAGAAATCTCACAGGCCAGTTTTCATGTGCTTACTCAGCTACATTAACCTTTCCTTCTGAGAAACAATGTCATGATAACAAAAGAAATTACCTTTCTTCACACCTTAGAAAGGGTTCATCACAAGTTTGTTTTGCTCTCATGTTTGGGTCGGGCAGATGCAAGGGTGTTGTTTCTGATTTTATCCCAGCTGGTTTATTCCTGCTTTGCTTTTGTGTGCCTGTTGTCTTCAGGAGAGCATTCCCTGCAGGGATAAGGTGGCATCTCCCCAGACTGCCTCCAAGCTACTGCTGACATTCATGCTGCAACCCATCCTCTGTCAGAAGGTGAGCAATCAATTGCACATAGTCAACAGCTCCTCAGAGCAGATTTTCTAATAGACAGTGAAAAATAAGAAAAACACTAATAACTATGTGGGCTACCCCATGCTTCTTACCAGAAAGAAAGCAGATAAAGAGCTTAGTGCCTCAGCTTCTCTCACACAGGCTCACACTGCAGCCAGCAGCCACTTTCCATGTGCCCCCACAGTTGAGAGACAGGTCCAGGTAAGGGGGCAGGAGAGTGAGGGAGACCATATTGGTTGTTTTCAAGCATGGATGGCAAAATGAAGCTTTTCCACTTAAATCTTTTGCTGATGTTAGGGACAGGCACAAACACTCTCAGGCGGACATCCCACCAAAGTCAGAAGCTGCTTCTTACCACTCTCCTGCCCCGCTCCACCCCTTTCCCCCACCTCTGGCAAGGAGACCAGTGTCCCTCTTCCTAAAATTCAATGGGGGGTGGGGCTAAGGGGGCCACCCAGCCCTGTCAGTGGTAGCAGGGCAGTGAGCAAGCCTACATATAAGCACCACATTGATGCACACCATTCAGGACACACATACAACAGGAGCTGAACTTTATTGGTACAGACTCCCTCTGCTTTGGCTCTTTCCAGGTTGCGAGTACTTTTCCTTTACAATCTGCACAGTGCTCAATCTGTGTAATTTTCAGCACACCACACAGCATTTTCTGTGCCTACTGCTTCTCAGAACACTTTGAACCAGCTCAATAAATACACGTTTATGCCAATGTTGGCTTCTTTTGTCAGAGCAGAAATAGTCCAGCTCCATCCCACAGACCTCCTACTGCTCTGTGTGTGTTACAGCCAGTTCAAGTGCCTCTCTCTGCCCTGCCAACAAGAAGGCTCTGCCCTTGCACCCTCCTGCTTTCCTTACCACCCCCCTCCATCTCAGGAAATAATTAGCAAAGAAGAATTAATAAAGCAGTATGGAGTGCACTCCTGAGGCTTCCAACAGCTGTTGGCAGCTGCTCTCGCACTCCCGCTGCTGCTCCACTTCCCTAGAGAACCACGTAAGCCTTCCCTTTCAGGTGCCACTGGCCTCTGCACACCTGAGCTGAGGCCAGGAGAAGAGAAAGGCACTGGTGTGGTACTAGCCTCTTACAACACATGGAAATTTCAGGAGTGGGGATGGTGCATTTCTTTCCCTCGGGGCAGAAAAAGCAAACATTGCACCCTGCCATAATGAATAGTAGGCTGCAGGTACAAGCTATTAATAGGCCCTACAAAGTGCTACTAAAGCAGCACACACATCTGTGGTGTTGCTTGCCTCATCCAAAAGTGTCACAAATTATGAGCATAACAGCAGAAAAGGCTATCACAGACTGATGAGCATTTGTGAGTGATTTTGCTGTTTGAGAGATAATGGAGCAACAAGTCTGCAGGCTGCAGAGCTCCCTGGCACCAGGACCAAGGGCATATCCCTTCACTTCCTACTTCTCAAGAGAGACGGCCAAAGGGGAAGACACAGCTCCTTTGCTATCTGCTCTCAGGCTTCAGCTGCTCTACCAAGACCTGCTGCAAAGGTGTCAGTAAATAGCAATGATCAAATTTCCTCCCTAATTGTCCAAATAAGTGTCAAGTACAGCCAGGGAGCAAAGCAACACATTATTCTTGCACAAGACCAGACATAAACAAGCACTCCTAATGGGGCTGGGGCAAGGGCTTTGTCATCCATTAGGTACCTGCTGAGTATAAGAGTCTGGCTGTATGGTTGTACTGACATGGGCATGTTCATATGCTCTTCCTCTAAATAACAAGAATATACAAAAATATGGACTGTAGTAAAAGCCACGAGAGATACCTGTAGCTGCAGTCCTGCAAGAAAAAGGATTTCTGGTTCTGGTAGCTTACAAACAGTGAGAATAGCTGTTCAATATAATTTTGTCTAATATCTAGTCTCACTTATGGATGTCTGCACCAGGGAGATCAGGATTTTCTGACATTCCAGGAATCTCTGTGCTACCTTATGTAGTCTGGAACATTCCTTCCACCTTGCTATATACATAACATGACATATGTTCACTGGTTTTCCCTGATGTAATATGATTGCACTATCCTTATCTGATTAGCAAGCTCAGGCATGCTTGGGTCATGTTGTATCTCAATTAATTTTACCGACAAACATTGATGTACTAAATCCTGAAACAATGCCTACGTAACTCCCCAGGGCATTGTTTGGATTCCACCCTGGAACAAGGTCATTCTCCTCTTGCTGGATGGTTTTTCATTCTTTATCTTTTCCTAACAGTTGTTTCTTAAACAAGATTTTCACTGGCAATAAACAGAATAATCTTCCAAAACTGTTTCAAAATTTAATGTCTCCTGCCAGCTGTTGTTCAGAAGTTTAAAGTATACATTTTAATTTTACTGCTTGTTGAATCCAATAGCCAAATACGGATTTGATGTATAAAGACTTCCTCTAACAACCTAAGTACGCTGCAAAACAGAGATGCAGAGGTAGCAAGCACACCAAAGTAAGCCTGATTGCATTGCAAAGTGCCAGATGTACTGACCTGAAATTTTCTGACTGCTGTCAGTGCCCAGGCTGCACCTCTCCAGAGCACTGCATTGCTCCACTCTACACACCTCTCCGGCCAGATGGCCACATCAGGTACTGGCAGGTACCTCTCACCACGGACAGCTGGGAGAATCTCTTGAGGAAGATGTGCTTTCACTATTGCCTAACCTACTTGCTCATACCTCCCACCTGGACAGGAGGACCATGGAACCTTTCCAGGAGGCTTTTTTTTACTCCCTGCCTTATCAGCTCTGCTGGAAAATAATTCTGAACTATTCCAGGATCCTGGCATGCTGCCTCACCCATCCTGCCTGCTGCTTGCAGCACCACCTAGCCCATCCCATCCCACCAATATATCATACTCCAGTGACTATTACATGCCACTTGTCTGGAGACCATGATTCTCCAGGAATTTACACCTTTGGAAGATTTTCACAACATCCAGGGGCCCTGAGAATTTGCCCTATGTGCTGGGTAAATGATGGGGGACTGTGGGCCTCTGCCAAGGGGTTCAGCTCCAGACTTGCCCTCCAGCAAATGACCTGCCAGTGAAACATAGGAAAAGTAGTGTCCAGATCATCATCTGGTATAAATCAACAAAGCCCCACTAAAGACATTAAAGCTCCACTGGTTTGCACCATCTGGGAATTTGGCCAAAGGGGAGGACAATGTTTTTAGCCTTTATCACAGATATACATGGGAGGAAGGCTAGTGCCCTATCTGCTCTCAGCTAGCATTACAGAGATCAATAGGAGCTCCCTGCTCACATCAAGAGCAGAATGATGCCCTAAAATTAGCATGTGTTTGAATCAGTGCATTGTAACTTGTTTGCAGATTAGTAGCACTGAGCAGATACTGAGGGCATCAGAAAGCTAGCCAGTTTAAACAAAACAAGAATTGATCTAAATTTCTGCTAAGCTGAAACTGATCTCTTTGGAAGAGAAAGAGAAAAAAAGGTGTCCAGAAATACTCATGTTTTGGTTCATTTGATTATTTCCTGCACCTATCTTCAGCAGACAAGAAACAGTAAAATTTCACATACTTGGACTGAACTGGGAGGTGTCAGGCTCCTGTCCTCAGAATGGAAGGTTTCAAATCTAATTTACAGACCAAACAGATAATGACAAATAGGCTTTGTGTGGTTTATCTAAATCCTCCAAAGCTGTGCCCATCAACTAGCTATAAGTTTGGGCAACAACTTGGTTAGTCCAGAGTGTCTTGCAAAGACAAATCATATCAGCTGTGTAGTGTTTCACATGTTTTTGCATGCCGGCTCACAACCATATTCGAAATAGCAAAATTGGAGGAAATCTGGATTGAAATGAAAGTAACATGTTTATTCTTTATATTTATGGTGGCAATAAATTTCCTTAAGGTGCTGCCTGTTCCATTAAAGCAGTGAGTACTAAATATTGGCTGGGTAATGGATGTTTTATGAATACTGCCTTGCCTTGAGCAATTGCTTAATTGAAAAGATTAAAGATGGAAGCAGGCAAAAATAAGAAAGAAAAAAACCTACCATGAACAGGGTATGATTATATATCAATTTCAGCAAGCTAGCAGGTAAATTACAATTATAATAGAAGATTTAATATCATTAAATCTTCAATAGACAGCCTCTTCCTCTAAGAACACTTTTGTAATATTTTACAACCTCTGTACTTTACTGAAAGTAAAAAGTCCCACACTCTGCTTTGTAGTTTATATTTCTTTAAACCAGACAAGATCTTTTTTTGTCATTGTATATTTATTTTTCTGTGGATTATACTTTTCCTGCTGGAAGAATGTAGAAGGCCTTTTTCTTGTTTATCATGAAGATATCTCTTTTTTTTTTTTTTGTCTAATATAGCCCATGGGTGAATGATTAGTGATCCAGTGAAAAGCAAAATTACCAAGATGGTCTGGTTACTGATGTGAGGTTTTTTTGCTAGTGTATTTATCCACTGATTCCACTGTTATGAATAATACACATATTCATCACATCACTGCTTCAGGGGACAATGTTCTCATCCAGGCCCCCTGTTCATTTTAAGTAGCCAGGGCTTCCCCTGAGACCTGGGACTAAAGGACTAAACTTATCCTTGGTGTAAACTCTGCAGAGGACGGTGAAACCACTGAGACTTAGGATGAATCTGTCCCAGGAAAACAGACTCTCAAGAGATCCATTTAATCTCTGTCACATCATGATTTTCCCCAGGAATCACCATAGCCATCCATCTCTCTAACACCCATAATAAATAATTTACTCACAGATATACGGAAGCACTTTCCATCAGTCTTCTAATGATTTTAGCTCCAAAAGGGGCTCTGCCATGCTTAAACCCTCTTTACATTGCCTGAGAGATTCAAAGTGCCATTATGGTAAAATGAGATGACAAGAAATGAATAGGAGATGGTATGGTACAGCAGTTATCAGCATTTCCACTGCAGTTTTCAGGTGGATCTTCAGCTATTTAAATATCCAAGTGGGATTCATCTGAAGTCACCTTAGCTGTCTAGTCGACAGAGACCAGCACTTCTGTGGGGGGTATTTTTGTATTACAGATGGAGCCTACATGATGCATAAAGGTTTTGATAGCTAAAGGCAAGTGAGATTAATCCCATTCCTAAATATCTGTTTGAAATCAGTCCCTTCTCATCAAGCTTGCTGCCCCCCTGACACCTGCCTAGCATAGTCTAAGCCACAGTGAAGGGGCAACAGTAGGACCCTGGGATTTGGCATCAGCCATGTGCAAACACCATAGCTGAAAGCAGGGCACAGTTGCAAATGTTGAGATAGCCCTCGACAATCTCCAGAGGCCAGCTGACCCCCATGTTAGGTATATTTGAGGACTCTCCTCACTAGGTCACAATTACCTGGATGCTGGCTTTTCCTATCAAATGCTGTTCCAGTCTAGAAGCTTCCAATATAAGTCTTTCATGATCGCTTTACTATCTCTGGTTAATTTCCTCCTTGATCTGCCCCTTTTTTACTGCCCTAAGTAATTCATTTCCATCCCTGGAACTGCACCTTTTAAGAATTGATTTAAAATTGATACACGAATAAAACAGTATAAATAATGTATGGTTGCTGTATTTAATATTAATAGCCATTAAGTGAGGAAAAAAATTGCATACCTGCAGATGATTTGCAAAAGGATTGTGGAGCCATAATTATATTTCAGAGAGAGACATTGACGTTGCCCAATGCTTCCCATTAAAAGAGAGTTTTTATTTCAGCTGCCTACAGATTTGTCAGACTTCTCTCCTGCAGAGAGTCTTTCAAAAACAGACTTTTGCCTCAGAGTGAATCATTCACTGCTATGTACATTGTAGAAAACATCTCCCAAATAGCTCAGACATTTCTGTGAATGAAACAAAGTGTGTTGTCTGCTGACATAAGAGAAGTGCACAGAGCTAGTAGCACTGTGCTGTGGAGCAAGAACCAGGCAAAGACGAAGACAGTCTGTCTTGCAATGTCCCTGTGAAAATTCACCTCCTCCCCCAAATACAGCCTTGTGGAAGTGTTTGAAGCTACCAAGCACTGACTTGCTGGAGCACCTCCATACGCCTTTGCTTGCAGAGGGTGTACACCAGCCTGATACCAAGGAGTCTGTCCTCCTTTCTGTGCATCACAACAAGCCTGAGCTCCTACAGCAGTGCTTCTCCACTTGATCTGAACTCAGTGGGTGAATGGATCACACCAAGGAGAATCAGGATGGGGGATGAAGACAGGAGATATGGCAGAAAATAAGGCTGCAGGCTGGTAGGCAAGGACCAGAAAGGTAAACTAGCAATTGGAGCAAAGTCCCAATGTGGGGGGGGGGGGGGGAGACCAGGATTTAGTAAAACTGAGAATTAAGGAGCTTAAGATTTAGTAAAACTGAGAATTAAGGAGCTTAAGATAGAGAAGAAAACACTTGGAGAGGCAGTGCCATTCACAGAGCTGCTGAATTTCCTGGGTATTTCAATGTGCCTTTACACCTGTGTCCCATAGCTAGTGCATACTACAGTGTACCCAGAACTACTACAGAGCCATGACCTTCCCCACTGCCCTGCCAGGAGCCCAAGCAAGCAGACACATGGAGGTTTTTGAGAATACCTCTCTCTTTCATATGCTGTTTTATTCTGGAAAAACAGGAAGGCCCTGGCACATAGGCAAAAGCACCCCTCCAGAAAAAAACTGCCCTCCTCTGGCCTTGCTCACTGTGTGGCTCTGCTCTGCCATCACACAGGTCAGATGAGCTGAGCTGACTGTCAGGGATGGGTACTAAGGGGAAGGAAAAGGCTAAGACCAAGGAGACCAACATCCACAGGATATGTTTGGCTTATAGTAAGCAGGGGGTTAATGCTAGTTGGAGCCCTCACACAGGTGTAGTGAATCAGGGCCAGAACTGATGGCTGTCAAGGAGGGAATACAGGCAACTTTCACGCTTTAGGAGTGAAAGGATTGCTTTCACTCTTGATGGACACAGGGTTTTGTCCATCAGTACAGGGATTTCACCTCATTTTTTAATGAGTCTGTTGAAGGCTTGGGTTTTTTTCACACAGTTTTCCATGGTGCAGACACAGGCCTGAAAGCTTTTCTTTTAGTGGCTTTTCCTTACCTGCTTGCACAGTTGTCATCCCCCCATAACCTCATGACCCCCTTGTCAGGTTCAGTGGGAAGAAAAGGAGCTTTATGTTTTCACATCACAGAGACCCAGATCAAGCTTCAGCTGCAGCAGCTGGGATGCTAGAAGGAAAAAAAAAAGCTTGTTCCAAAGATGCTTTTTATGCCTCTGTTGAGGTTTTGTGAATCTGTTATTAATTTTTCTGTTTGTGTGTGGCTGTTTGTGAGGCTAAGACAGGAAGGAGCAAGTAGCAAGATGAGGGTGGTAGCACTCAGAGGAGTTTCTTCCATGATGAGTCCCTGCAGTGCCTCATCCGTGGGTGATGAGTCCTCCTGCACTTTGCCCCGTCTAGAACCCTTTTTTGGCTCTGGTCCCAGCTGTTTCCATAGTCTCCCTAGGAAGACAGGTTGCTTATTTATTCTTGGGTAACCTTCTCAGAAAAAGGCAATGAGCATTACCAAATCATCCAATCAGTGATGACTGTAAATTCCCAAACTCGCTGAATGTATTTTGTATACTGTTCACTTGTGATAGCAGCCTGGCTTTAGAGGAAAACAACTTCTGTCACTGAAGAGCAGTACTTCATCAAGACATACTTTAGCTACAGGGCTGTCGCATGCCACAATTCAACTCCATCATATTCAGCTAAAGAGTCAGGACTCAGCACCTCCAGATGAAGAAGTAACACTCCAGCACCAGGAAATGAATGGCCAGAGACTACTAAGATACACCTGGTTTATTTAACATATGAAAATGTTTAAAATAATTATATAATATTTATAATAATTTTGCCCAGAGGCCACTCTGGGGCCATGGCTCCTCCTGTGTGTCTAGAGAGTGGCAAACTGCAGGCAGCCAGAGGGGCTGAGAGCCTTCGCCCACCCCTCTCACAGCACAGCCCTCCCTGTGCAGCCAAGGCTCCAGGGCCATATATGGAGCAGGGAGCCAACACAGAGAGCATGACAGTTCAAATGCCTGAAGCCTGAATCGCCACCACTTTCTTGGAAGTTACTACACTTCCCGGGTGAGCGGCACACTGACAAACAGAGCGCTTGTCAGTTCTGAGAAACGAAAGGGAATCAAACGGTAAGCTGCCGAGTTGCTCAACCTTTGCTGTGGTTTGGCAAAAAAAAAAAAAAAAAAAAGAAAAAAAAAGTGTAGGAATTTCTTACTACTTACTGCAAAGTGATGGACAAGTCAACTTGGGAGCGAGGTATATTGGGAACACCTTAACATGTGAAGGAAAGGGGGAGCAGGGGAGCCAGGTTTTAGCCAGAGGTGAGAAATGTTGCACATCCAGAAGATCAAGACAATTTGCAGGGAGAGGGACTGCAATGTCTCTGCTTCCTGACAGATTCTAAAAGTCACCCTTCTGGTCCTCTTCTGCTCCCCCAGTTTTCCTGACCTCATCTCCCCCTCAGTGGCACATCTCTGGTGGTGTCTAATGATCTCCCCCCCCCCACCATCTCCTTCAAACCTCAGAAGCTTCATGAAAGCTGCAAGAGTTAGATCTTCCCCAGCTCCAGTGAAATGTAAGGAGTCCATGAGGAAGGACCACAATGCAGAGTCACAGCAGCCAGTGGAGATGGAGCAGGTGTGTGGCTGAGAGCGCTCATGTCTGCTGGCATTGAGGGAAGCATGGAAGTACAAGGCACCCTCTAGTCCTTCCAGACAAGGGAACTTGAAGTGCTCAACAGAGGAAACAACTGGCCACGTTATCAATGACAGCTGAAGTCAGACAAATGGTTGCTGAAGTGGACTTCATGCTGGAGTGGTACCAAAGGAATTGTAAGTTGTCTTCATCTGCACTTCCCATGGCATTGTTTTCATGAGAACTCTCTCAGAGTTGTCTCTGCAGTAACCAAATTATCTGGATCAGCTGAAGATCTGTCCTGCCATAGCTAGAAACTATATTCGGACCCCAAAATGAGAGAGTCTGAGAGCCATGCCCTACTCTGAGTGCAAATGTCAAAGCACATATACAGCTGTGCAAATCTTCCTGGGCAGCCAGGCTGCTACCTCAGGGAGGTTTTCTCCCTCTTGTTATCACAGGAGAAAAGAGGCTCCTTTCATAGTCCCCTGAGCTCCTTTCCCCAAACAGCTGTCAGTACCTCACATTTTAGCCATCTACTTTACAATAAGAAACACCTTTCCAAGCCTACCCTCACTTCATGTGTGCAGTGCCAGCTGTCAGAGCAAAACAAGTAGTTGTTTTCCCGTGCCCTGTGGGCTGTGCATGCTGAGTCTGGTCCTTCCAGCCTTTTCCAGCTCCAAAAGACAAAAGCCTTGGCACTGAGGCCCAGAAGCTGTCCTGTTCTGGGGCTTTGGGAGCCTCTGCCTCGATGTGCATAGCTAACAAGTGTGTCCTGTTGAGTCCCTTCCCCAGCACCCTTGAGGCTATGGTCTTGACTTTGACATGACCTAGTCATGCCTCTTGCCTGACTCCTGCATTGTTTCAAAGGCAGAATCTGAGGATTTGCTGTCACTTTAAAGCATTCGTCATCCTCTACCGCTCAGTCATTCTGCCACGGGGCTGGGGGCAGCCTGAGCGTGATGCAGCAGTTCAGCTGCCGCAGGGCAGCAGATGCAATCTCTCTCCGGCACGTTCAGGTCTCATTTGCGGTCGAACCGCTGCTCGTGCTGCATGCAGATGGTGGCATGCACCCACAGGAATCTGCCTAACAAACACGCGCCTTGCCAGCTGAGAAGGAAAGGGATTTTGGGGTGGAAAGGTGCTGGGCAGGAGCCATCATGCTTCTTACTTCCTGCTCAGCAAGCTGCCCAGCTCTACAGCCACTCTCAAAGGCTGTGGGCAGAGCCAGGCAGACACTGCCTGCAGAAAACAAATCCCACTTCTCTGAACATGGCTGTCATTCACCTGGACCCCAGGTGGCTGCAGACAAGCAGGACTGCAAATGCCCAGATGCAACCTTTCCAGATGCGGCCTCCACGCTGGGGCTGGGCTGGCAGAGCTGCCGTGGCCGGCTCTCCGTTCTCACCATGGAGTGGCCTCACACCCAGTGACCTATCCCTTCCTCCCAGAAGGCTGCTCTGGCTGTTTCTGCACTGCTGCCCGAGCAGCATGAGGCAGAGCCGTGGCAGAGAAGGAGGCACAAGGGCCCGGTGTTATTGACTCCAGCCAGCGAGCGGGCAGTGTAATCTGTCTGCTTTTGTTCCGTTCGCTTGGTGGTGTGCTCTCATTAGCCCCCCACCAACAGTCAACCTGTCAGCAGGTCTGCGCTCCAACTGCCTGACCTCTGACTTCCACTCATTCTTCCACAAATTAATTTCCCAAATTGACAAATTAAAGTGCACAGTATGCCCAAGGTCACTAAATCACACTGGGTTCTGGTAAATGTCAAGTAGCGTCGAGGGGAGAAAAGGGAAAAAAAAAAAGGAAAAAGTAGAGGAGGGAAGGGATAAAGGCTAAAAAGGGATAAAGAAAAAAAATATCATATTTGTTTGAAAGAAATGGACAAAAACTCTGAACTGTAGTTTCCAATTTGCAGAGGGTGATGCTGTGTGAGAGCAATTAAAATGGAGGCTGACAGCTCACCTAATAAACAAGAAGGGCTGAAACATGGCTGGCCAGATCTCTGTGCTCCATCAGGTCACCCTAATGGCTTCCCAAAATGGCTTTGGCTGGCCCACAAAAATGATGAAACTGTGAAACCCGGGCTGGTGTTGCAGTTGAGTTTTTCCTGATTCCTGTCAGTCAAATAGGAATGCCAGCCAGAGTCTGGGCACAGATGTTAGGAAAGCCAGTGTACACAGGGTATCCAGGAGGAAGGCAGAAGGGCAGACTGACATTGGGAAACCCCAGGGAGTGAAGAGCATTTACCATTGCACCAAGCCCACCAAGCCTCAGGTGCCAGCCAGCAAGATGTGGCCACAAGGAACCCACAGGGACATCAACACCATGACTCTGTTGCCATTGTCACCACGTTGTACACTCTTCCCCGAAGACTAAATTAATGCCTTTCTGCCATACCCTGCCCGTGAGTGACCATAAACCCTGCAATCCTCAGTGTATCCATGGTCAGTTTGTATTTGTTCATTTGCCAGCATTGTCTCTGAGTTCATGCTTTCCTCTCCAATGCATTTACCCACTGCTTATTCAGAGAAAGCCACTGTGTCACCTCACAGCTGACACTTACTTGGTGATGGAGACCAGGGCTGATACAATCCTCTGAAGCTCCTAATAGCCTGTCTCTGCACCTGCGCTGCCAGGGCTTTATCTTTCTTTACCACAGTGCTCCAGGGGAGATCTCACCCCTCTCCAGTGGCACTAATACTTCCCTGTCTCTTGGGAAGACTGTGACTCATATACCCTACACTTACATTTGTCTTTTTCACGGTGGCATGATATCTCTGCTTCTTAGTTATCCCATCAACTAATACACCCAGGTCTTTCTCTTCTACGCTTGTTTTGAGCTGATAAGCTTTCAGCTTATAGTGGAAATTCATGTTATTAGTCCCTAAGTGCATGACCTTGCACTCTGTAATATTGAATTTCATCCCATTTCTATTAGTCCAGACCTCAAGGTCAATCAGTGCTTCCTGTATCATACCCTGGTCTTGCATAATAACTATGGTCCCAAACTTGCTGTCATCTACAAATTTCATCCACACACTTCTACATTCCATCACAAGGCCATAATGAAAATATTAAGCAGAACCAGACCCGAGATTATTCCTTGAGCAACTGCACAAACAGTCCCATCCACCAGCTTGATCATTCCCACACCAACATCACTTGTATTCATTCCCTCCTTAGCCAGACTTCCACACGCTGTTCTGCCTAAACCCATCATCCCCCACTGAATTAATAATTTCCCACGTGGCATCATATCAAATGCTTTGCTGATAGTCAGATCAGACATGTTTCCTTTACAAGGAAAATCAATTAGCTTTCTTTGATAAGATATCAGATTCTTCTGGCACAATTCACCTTTGACAAAACCAGGCAGCATACAATCTCGCTTTTTATTTGTGTCCTTCTTTCTGTTCTGTACAGACCCCAAAGATGTTTGCCTTGCACAGAGTGCTGATGAAAGCACACTCACTGTGCAGACACAAGCAGCAATCATTGTTCCATTAGTGGTGTTTTCATCTAGGAAGACACAAGAAAGAAAGCGCCACCATTGCAGTGTTCCTTCTTCTGCCCTGCTTTCTGCAGCCCTTCCCCTTCTACAGTGTGGACGTAGCAGCATTTTGCATAACCCCTGTCCAAATCAAGGTATTGTACACAGTGAAGAATTTGCCTACATGACCAAAAATTGGTGTTCCTTAAAAACACTAAAGATCAGACTAAGACCAGACACTCCTGTTCCATTCTCCCTGCACATGGCACTTCGTGGTCCTGCTGAAATCCCTGGGGCTGTTCGTAGAGTAAACTATTACCCTATAAACTGGGTTCAGTGGCTGCCATCTGGAGAAATTTTATGGCTTGCCTGAGCTGTTTCTATGATCACTACGGACAGAGGTCAGCAAATATGACACTCAGCTTACATTTGTTATCTTCATTGTTTTTGTTGCTTATCAGAGCACCCTCCCAAGGAGTTATGCTTTCAATAGGCTCCACTGTAGGGTTGTCCCTTAACAGACATATAGTCAATGCCATCCTATCATTCAGGAAGTCACTGAGAAGTGAAAAATTGAGATTTTACTCTTGTCGCATCAAGATAAAACCGCCAGTCAGCAATTGCTTGAAACAATTTTGTGATTCTCTAGGGCTGAGTTCTGCACAGCCTGCTGTACTGGGAAAGAGGTATAGGACATGACTTAGAGCAGAGACTCCATAGGCAGGATATGAAATACTGTAACCCTGGAGAGCACAGGTTATTCCATGGTTGCATCGTGGTTCTGTGAAAGGGACCCCTGCATCACTCTCTCTGTTAGCAAAGGACAAGGAGAAATGACAGCTCTCATCCCCTCCCATCTTCTCCTTCTCAGGTATCAGTCCTGACAGCACAAGGGAAAAGTTGTGTCAAGGTGAAGCAATGCTTCTTGAAGGAAAGCATGGCAATACATTCTCTTAAGTCTCAGAGGGCAGCACTATGGTTTTGAACAGAAATCCCTCTGGGCTCCCCCTGCCTACCAAGTCTCTCCTCTAACTTTCAGGAGGGTAGGCATTCTTTGCTTCTCTCTGTCACAGGCAGTTGGAGCTACGTAGGGAGGGACAAACACTCTGCCTGTCAATGCTTGACATTTGCCGCAGCAAAAAAATAATCAGTCAAATAGTCCTGTATATTTTTATGCATTTGGATAAAAAAGATGGAATCTTCCTACTGTATGTCTGAGGTGAATTCTCATGCACCTTGACTCCCTTACACCAGCACATAATCTGGGTTAAAGATCAGCAGAATAGACTCCTAGTCCTAACTCATCCGAGCATGGACGGGCAGGTATGAATCTGTGCATTTCACATGGAAACTCCTCTCTTCTTCCCTGCTCCCACATGGTAAAACACTGAGTAAAAGCAAATCAGCATCTGAAGAATTTTGTTGGTCTTGATAGGGGAATTTTATAATAGTTTATCTGCTTCCATATAACAGTGACATTGCACGTCTCCAGCCAGCAGTTCAGCTCATAAAATATGCTCATCTGAGTAAAAAAATTAGTGTCACCCAGTAGTTTAAGCATTACTTTTAAGACCACTGATTGAGTCTGCTGCTCTGATATCCTCTTGCAAGGGATTCCAGAGCCTAGAAACAGGCAAATGCTCTGGCACCAGCTGTCTTAAGCCTAAATCTAGTCTCCACTAAAAGTCTGGCATTAGATGTCTTCTCGTTTTACATGTTTGCATTTTTAAAACAACATTCCACAGTTTTGAGGCTACTGTAGGCTGGCTGAAGAATCAATTTGGTGACTTACAATCTGAGTCGTACCCCAGGGGACAAAAAGCAATGACCACAATAGCAAAGAAAGTTGCAAGTTATTCTTTGTATCAGCTCTGCAGAGGGTGCACCTCCCAGGACATGGATATAAACTAGTATGACCATTGTCATTTATTCTTCTGGGTCCAGGGACCTGTCCAATATATGTAAAGGAGGGTGATTTTTTTCCATATTGGTTGAAACACATGAAAATTCTACCCTCTCCTTTTAATACTGCGTGCTGCTGCCCTTGTCTTGCTGCTGCTCATGACAACAATGTCCTGCATGCTACCTTTCCACAAATCACACTGGGGTAACAGGAAAGGCAGACACAAGTGGACAAGTCTTTTACAGCAGCTACTTAGCCAACACAGCTTGAAGTCCCATAGCACTAACCAGAATCACCTCTCCCATCTTGTAATATGTAGTGATTTTAATTTAAGAGAGAACAAGCCTCACACCCTAGTCCTCGTGTCCCTTTTCACAAAACACAGGAAGTGAAAACCACAAACCACAGAGAATATAACAAAATTCAACCAGGCTACCAGTTTAAACCTCTAGCTTGGAGCTGGCAAGCACACTAGATTTACCCTGGTGCATGTGAAATCAGCATTTCAACCTGTTTCTTTCACAGCAGGCTATGATTAGAGTCTGCACCTGGGATTTGCTGCTTTCAGTGTTGTAAAATAAAGCACACGAAAAGCAAACATATAAGTGAAACACAGGCACAGGAATGCAAGAGCATTTATTATAACCAAAACTTTGCACTTTATGTCACCAAGTGGACTTGTCAGTCTCACATGCATAGCCAAGGAAATCAACCCTAGACCCCAGAAATTATACTACATATCATATAACCTGCTGGCATATTAATACCCTTTCCTTTTAAAATCTTTGCTCTCCCTTTGGAGCCTGCCCTCTCACTGGGGATCAGACTGACACATTATAGGCTCAGTTTTCTTTCTGAACTGACACCTCGTCCAGGAAGAGCTGGCTAGGATGTCAGTCTTTGGAGGGTACATAGAAAATTCCAATGTGCAATTTGCATATCATCACTTTACTGGAAGGTATCGTAAGAAGAAACAAATACTTCTCTCTTATAGGGCAATACCTTCAGCTTTTAGCCAACATATCACACTTGAACTAAAAAAAAAAAATGTACTTAGTTTCACTAGGTGACTATCTTTCCAATAATGTTGAACTGAGAAAAAAACAGTGCAGAAACAACCACTCCATGCATCTCCCTTTCCCCTTCTCCCCACATCTATTTATGGAAATATGTGGAAATTTAAATATAGTCCAAAATTTAGGTGGTTCCAGTTGTTACCTTTAGAAACTTTCCTGAAAAGCTGCCTATAAAAAAAGAACTCTCTATAAAATGAAGTCTAGAATGAAAAAATAGGAAACAGAAAACCTGAGAAATGGATTAGTTGCTTCCATTATCTTCCCAACACGTAGACATTGGTCACAGAAAAAACACTACTGAAAATTATAAATTGTGGGGGTTCTAAACAGAGCAGATGATTACATAATTACGACAATATAATATCACCTCATAGTTATACTAGAGTGACCATCTTATAAGTATTTTTACCATGCAACAGAGGCTTCATTTCTCCCATCACATTGTGAGTATACACTGGTATGGGCATGGAATTGAATAAACTCAGAGGAAAAAGCTACACCCGGACACCAGAAGCCACATAGTCAAAGCAGACCTTTAGAGGGAACCCCCTTGTAGGAGCTCAGACTGGTGTCTGGGAAACATGTGCCTCGTTTCTCCACAGGTGGGTCCTCTGAACTCCGCAGTGAGAGTGAAGTCCACATACATGTTGGCTACTACCGGTGTCTAATTTACAAACCAGCCTTTGGATGATGTCTGTGGTTAAGAGAGGGATGAGCCTCAGCTTGCTCCTAGAAACTGAGCAGATCTAGCAGGCAGCCCAGTAGCATGTGGAGAGAAGAAAAACACTACCAGCAGCCATGGAGGGAACATGCTCTGACACAGAAACTCTGACACCTCTTTTGAGCAGTGTCCACTTCACCTAACAATAATTTTTAAAAAACAAGGTTATGATTTTGTCGTCTTCCACAATTCCATATGTCATACCACTGTAGAAAGACAGAATTCTCTCACCTGCTGAATAAGAGATGTGAAAAACTGAGTTATTTGCACCTTCTCAAACACCACCATGTCCCCTCATAAAGCCTATCAGAATACAGCCCTCAGTGACCTAGGCAAATTTACAAGGGGCAGGCCATAGAATTTTTTAAAAGTGAAGAATTTGAGAAACTATGTACATTCCGTTTCTTCTGTGATCTGTTTGTACATGTTTTAGATCTTCTAGCACAGGAAAGGTATTACCTCACAGAGACTTACTACAGGAAAGAAAGCATTAAATTTAACTCAAACTTGTATTATCAGGACAAATGAAGGATCAGAAATGTACGAGCTCTTTTCTCCCACCTTTTGTTTAGCCAATTCCTTTCTCCTTAGAGTTACTTGCAGAGGTGGTCTGTGTGACTCTTTCCAGGGGTCTTTCTATTTTCTCTGGAGAGCAATGTCCATATGACCACAGGATGCTTAAAACAACAGCATTACTTACACCAAGAAGGCACAGCTGTGTGCCCAAGAAGAGTTTCTTGCATTTTGCATCTTAAAAATGGGGTGTGTTCCAAGTTAAATCCTTTTGTCTGCATTCTTTAATCCATAAGCAGAAAGTAAGAAGGCTGTGGCTCCCAAAAGTAGCTTTACCTATAGAGATGTCCTCCATGTCTGAGACCATGCAGAGGTTTTCAGCCCTGAAACTCCAAATCCACCTGTCTCAATGGCTTTGTCCCTACTGATTTTGACGTGTTTTTGATGCAGTCCTTTTGTCACCTTCCTAATGGCCAGGCCTTTAAGGGCCTGACTTGTGTCAGACAGAAGCATTTTAAAACCCCATTCCAGATCTCTGCAGCTAACACTGTACATGGTTAGCACAGCTGGGTGAACAAGGACACGGCTGCAAGCTGATGCTAGAACCTCTCCATTCACTGAACACCAGGAAAGTCCGTGTGTCTTCAGCTAGTTAACTTCTTCTGTAGGAAGACTTTTTCTCCTCAACAATTAAATAAAAATGACTCCTAAGTCAATTTACTGACTGGTAATGACTGTACCTTCCTTTCAGATTCTCTCCTGTAACTGTTTGCGGCCAGGGGAGGCCATGCAGATTTAATTAGTGGAAATAAAATGTTGTGGGAAGTTCTGTATCCATGACATTGCTGTTTTTCTCCAAGGATGGCTTTCAGGGGTTCTGATGTTATGAAGTTGCATCCTTCAGGTTTAGGGGCTGGTATACCAGGAGCACAACTTTTCTCTGAGGTACTTCCTTCCTCTGACTTACACTGATGTTGAGGTTGACTGAAGTGCGTACAGGGGCCAAGATGCCAAGATAACATCATTCCAAATTGTGCTGCCTGAAAGCACTCCAACAGCAGGATAAGGTCAGCTCTCTCCACACAGCAGCAACTGAAGGGAGAGGCCAGAGAAGTTCTGAGGAGCAAGCCATCTATCTTGCTTTCCTTTTTGGCATGAAGCATGAGAAATGCCTGCCCTTTCTTAGGTGCTTTTCACTCTCTCTTTGGGGGTTGCTCTATCTCACTCACTCTGGGTGATCTCAGCACAGCCCAGTGTGCCCCACATCAGAAGGGCAGTGCATGAGCTGCTGATCTGTGGGTGAGAGCCCCCAGGTGTGTGTGCTGGGCAGTCCTACTGCCCAGCAAACTCAATGAGAGTGGGACAACATTCCTGCTGCACAAGTTCAGCGAGGAACCACTTTGAAGTGAAGGCTATCAGATTGCCACCAGCATACAGTGCTCTATCTCCAACGCTGATAGGTGTGGCCAGCCTGCATTTTGTGGGTTTATTTTCTCCTAAGGGGCACAATCTGGTTCATGGTGTTTTCCCTGTGCAGTAAACTCACACCATCTTTGAGGAGGATCTGGGATTTTAGTCAGGAAATCTCTGAAAAGTGTCTAAGTACTTTTCAGCATCAGCTATGGTTGGCTGTGTAGTTTCATCCACAGATGAATCATCCTCAAGAGTAAACACCCTGGGTGGGGCATGGATGGGTCTCCCTCCTTGCCTTCATTCCCAGTGCTTTGAGTACTGCAATGTTTTGATTTTTAAAACATATGTCTAACAAATGTAGCAGTGATAATGAGGAACATGTCAATCTGCCATGTTTCCTGTTCAAATTTCCGTTTTCATTTCTAAAGTTCAAGTACATCTTGATCCCCACAAGATAAACATGAGCAAGTACAGCAGAAGTGTGAAGAGGTGAGAGCTCAGAGCTGCAATGAAAGCCAGAACCACTGCACAGCACAGCTAAGCTGTGCTGGGGGCTAAGACTGGCCCAGAAACCCCATACCACCCTGATGAACCAGTTAGGTTGAAAGACCTGACCCCAGTTTTGGCAGGGCCTGTGCACTGCCCCAGTGAGCCATGTTGTGTTCAGTGTCTAATAGATTTGCTTTTGGCTTCCAAAGAGACAGTGAAAGTTTCTGTGGTCAAAATCTGCGCTTCCCTCTCACACCCCAATTTCATCCAACAATTTTTTTTAAACTTACTCAAGCACCAAGGACCACATAAGCTGACATTTTGAGTGCCTGAACTGCCATGTGGTGTGTCTTTGTTGCCTAGAGTCCTGCCTGCCTCAGTGGCTGATGCTGAGACTTCACAATCAGCACAGGGCACTATCACACATAACACAAGCACCCGTGCCATCCTCCCATGCAGGTGGGGTGATGTTCCAGGAAAGAGATGATAGAGAGACACTTTATTTCAAACACAATATGCATGCGGAAACTCCTCTATCACCAGCCACACAGCTAAAATTTTACCAAGATGAAAATACTATTGACACATCTTAGAACACACTCTTCAGCTTTTTTAGTAAAAAGAGAACGCTTTGAGTAATTCTTTCAACCACAGGTCTGTTCCTAGAGTTTGTGAGCCAATTAGATCAGTCCATCCTGACACACTTCTCTATGGTTTTGATTCTGAGAACATCTTCACTAAGCTTAAGATTAGAAATTATAAGAAATGAAAAAAATCTTGGGGGGAAGGGAAAGGTGATAAGATGGCTATCTAGGTTTATGACATGTATATTCAGAGATTTCAGAAGAATGGCAAACACCTATAGAAAAGTTGACTGGTCTTGCCAAAAGCCCTAATGAAATAATAAGGTCCAAACAAACTTATGGAAGTTAAGACAAGGAGATAGAATATGAAAGTGCTATCAAGAGATGACTTCTGGGATGAAATCTTCTGCTTGCCACAATCATGAGTAGTTAAATTAAGTAACCAAATTCTGTCTATCACCAATGGGTCGGAATAGATAAGGGCAGTCCACTTAAGTTATTGTTCATCTGTTCATGACAATCTTTGAGTCCAGCCAACCTTCTGATAAGTAGCATCATCTACCACCACAAGTTCCTCCTTATCCTTCTCACAACTGTGCATTTCAGTGCCAGCCAGCATTTGGAGTTGTCTCTCTCTCCAGAGGAGACTCAGCCATACTCCTGTTTTGACAATCCTCCCATTTGCATGCAATCAGAGAAGATTTCCACTGTCCTCGTCTGTTCTTATGCAGTCTAATATGTCCACATAACCAGCCTAAGAAATGGGTTAAACACATTTGTCTCCTAGCCTAGCTTCACCAGTACTGGCATTTTTTCACATCTCTTAACATTAAGTTGAACACATAGGTGTCCAGTGTTATTTGGGATACGCCAGCACATCTGGGGAATAGCTGCACCCTTTGGGAGTGGGAGTTGGATGCCAGGTGGATGTAGGGAATTGCACTGCATGCCTCTGTGTAGGTACTACATTTCTTTCTCCCTCTGGGCTGAGCTACCAGCCTCTAAGTAACCACATTTGATTCTCCTACTCTAAAAAAGCTGATGATGTCTTGCAAAAAAACTTCTGCACTTTACAATAATCTTGTCTTATAGCTCCTGACAAGCCCTGATAAAGCACTTTCTCAGCTTTTTCTGCAGAAAACAGTAAATATAAATAGAGAAAATATCAAGCCAAACTGTAAAATCTGGCAATGGAGCACTCAAAATCCCTGTCCATTTAAGACAACAGCCCTTTATTATTACCAATTAACTTTCCTCTGTCAAGTCTTTCAAATTCATAATACTCATAATGATGTCAATTATTTATTAGTGATGCACTGGGAAACAGGGATTGGTTGTTGCATTATAACTTATCAACAGCTACTTCAGCTAGGGAAAGAGAAGAATCACTTACAGAGCTGGACACTGACATTTGGGCTGGCAGGGGACAGTCTGGCTGCCTCTTGCTTAAGGTTGAGCTGACTGATCAAGTGTCACACCCAAGGTGACCCTGCAAACCCATGGCTTAGGAGGGATTACAGCACAGCAAGATCCTTAGCGACACTTGCTCTTGCCCTCTGAACCCTAGACCCTATGGCTCCTCATCAAAATGTGACCTGCTTAGATAAAAATATCCAGTATTTTTTCACTCTAGAGCAACTGGTTTAAAAAATTACTAGAGACTGGTCTTGTTGTTTTCAGTGAACAGCAGTTTTTCTGCTCTACCTATTTTGCCTTTCAACATGCTGCTACTGTTGAAACTAAATAGCTAACTTGCTAGCCAAGATCACTGGAAATGAGAATGTACCTAATCAGTACATATTGACATAAACACACATCATCATATGGTCACACATTTGGTAAAACCAGACCAGTCAGTCCTTTAGGTTGTATCCAGAAGAATCACCCTTTCCCTGAGAGCGTAGGAGGAGCAGGCAGCACACCAGGTTCACCAGAGCCAGTGTCTCTCAAAAAGTACTGCCTGTGCATCACAGCCCGTGTGCATGAGTGGTGAACAAACCAAGGTTTGTGAGCAAGCAGCTCAAGGGTTCAGACACACAGCCTCTCTGCAGGGCTTATGGAGTTACTATATGTCAGTGAAACCTCTGTAATTGTCCATGTCTATGTTTTTAATCTGTTTCAGTTCAAGCTGCTTGCAGTGAGGTTTCAGCCAAATGGCATTACCTCACATCTAGGGCAGATCAAAACCATGCATGGCAAACAGCTACCAAGGCTGCCACAGCTCAGCTGACACATGCCTTATGTACAAGGGCACTGTGTAGAGGAGGCTCACACAGTCAGGTGAAAACGAAGAATGGTGGGTGAAGACTACTTCAGTCCTTTAACATGTTCTTTCTGAAATCCACAAGGCTCAGGAGGTTACATTATTAATCTGATGTCACTGAGATATATTTTTCAATATTAAGTATTTCATTGGAAGTTTTCATGCCTGGAACTAGAGAAGCGTAGGAGCTGAGCATGGAGTAGTGAAGTTTTCCCTGCTTCAAAGCAAAGCACTCCTTGTGGAGTCTTTAATGATGTAGTAGGCAATCCTTACAATGAAATAATAAACCTGAAGCTACTGAATGCAGCACAGGATCTGAGTTCTCAAGATGCACCCACAGCGGATTACAAAAAAGAGCTGATGTCATAATATTTCCAAATTTCTCAATAAGATGTTGAATATGCTCAGTTTTGACTAAGGCTGTAATACAGCCTGTGCATCATCAGTGACTTCCTGCACATGAGAAACATTCATTGAAATTCAAAGCTAAAAAAAAAAAAACAGCGCATCACTCTGCCAAGAGGAATTGCATAGGAAAATGCTGCTATCTGAGGACAAGGGAGCTGAGAGATCCCACTTAAGCTGGAAGGAGATTGACCACATTTCCACCATTAAATGCCGGGACACTCAGACTTGGAAGTCTGTTTCAGTTTCATTTCCCATCAGGGCTCACTGCAATCACAGCTCCACAACCTTAAACATTTGATTTTCTTTCTGTATCTTAACATCCTTTCTCCAAAGAAAAGAAGTAATTCTAGAATTCTTCACTGGAGGTCTTCTGAGGTTTTTTTCATGCCTGCTCAGCAACATAAGGCCCTCAGAAGGAAGATGATGAAAGGGAAGGTTATTATTAACAAGTATTGTCCATGGGGTGAGAATATCTCTTGCTTCAGAAAAAAAAATCTCTGCACTTTCCAACTGCTGTTACTTGAACTTATGACGTAGAGCAGAGTTGCTGGCTTTCTCAGCAATTAAAGCTCAGCTGTTCTTGAGGATGCTTCCCAACACATTTCCACAATGGAAAAATGAACACAAACACCCAGTGTCTTACCAGCAGCAGAGGAAGCATTTGCAAGCAAAGCTTAGCACACCAGGCTGAAAGTCTACTTAATTATACCAATACATAGTGGTGTCATAAAGGCTTGTTCAGTAATTGAACAAAGGGATTTTTTCCATCCCATTCAGACCAGCCCATTCCAGTGACAATTAAGTCATATGGAGTGAAAAGTGTCATAATTGGGCCTACATCAGCTTTGGGTTGCTGTCAGAACCTCCCTCTTTCATGTTCTACCACTCTAACTCTTCCCTAAGAGAGTTGTGGGGAACCAATGCAGACAAAAAGCAATCCTTTATCAAAGCACCTGGTTAGTGGACAGGTGAACCCCTTTAATTCCTCAAAAAAGAGCTCTTGAACAGTGACTCAAGTTATCCCAGTGTCGGTTTCTGTCTGAAATGAGGTCACAGTTTCTTTATATCTCATCAAAACACTGGCTTCATGCCACCCACATTGTCAACTGCTCCTATCACTTTGACCAGGATGGACTAAAGTATGCAAGGAACCTCTGTTTGGCTAGTCTCTCTGCCATGGTCACCCACCTTTTCAAGCATTTCAGGAACACATTAAGTCATTCCAGACAAGCTTTGCTATGCAGCTAAACAAATGACCCTTTCTGAGCATAAAGCACAAGAAGAGTTTGGGAACAATTGGAGGAAGTGAACCAAGCAGACGCTCCTGCCGTAATTATCATCATTCACTTAGGGAAGAGGGGCAGCAGGGGAGCACCCTAGCTAGGACCACCCTCTCCTCTGAGGCTGGGGTCTGCTCCCATTGTTCTCACCAGGAGCCATACCACTGCCTCTAGCAGCAGCAGGACCAGGTCTTTTAATCCCCGTTTCCTCTTGGCCGAATGAACCGCAGTGTATGCCAGTGACAGCTAAATGAAGGATTCCTTTTTCCAGAGGACCGGCAACAGCTCTTAACTCATAAACTCAAGGTAATTGACATTACAAACAAACCTTACCCAGAGGGACCCCAAAGCAGTCAACAATTGTGCTTTAATGAGTAGGAAGGGAGAAGGAGGGAAGTCTTTATATGCTGCAGTAGGACATTCTAAGAAAAGCTCTTTCCCTTTTCCAGGCAAGGCAATGATTAAAGTCTGTGCATGAAACCCAGCAAGGAGGGAGGCCTTGCTGAAAACGCCTTTATTCCTGGCTTTCCTGTGGAAAAAGAAGGGGGCTGAAAAATGGTTACTGGGACTTGAGAAGGACAGCAGCAGCCAGTTAACAAACCCAAACAATAAAAAAGGAAGCCAAGCTCAGATGAAAAAGGTTGAAGATCTCAGAACCCTGGAGTTTTGCACACAAACAGAACTCAAATACTAGTATGAGCTGCCATAGAAGGGCAGAGAGTGGGGTGGAAGTAGCTAAGGCTGATGTAACACCACTACCTTGCTGGCATTGTACTTTAAATACAGTAAAGCTGTGCAAGGCAAATCAGAGGCAAATTTCCAGCATACACACTGTTGTCTTAAATTGACTGTGAATTGCCTAGACCCATAATATCTTTTTGCTTGAGACCTCAAACTGAACCCATGCCACGTTCCCAGCTTTGACAGGCCAGTGCATTATCTGCTATGCCATCCATCCTACTGGAAAATCTTCTCCATATTCATATAAAAGGAAAATAAACCCAGGCTGCTCTGGGCTCTAAGACAAGTCTGAACACACCATACACACCCCCAAACAGGCAGGGAAAGTGTTGCACCAGGGTTTGAAAATTATAAACAGGCACCAATAGTAGCAAACTAGGCTTTGCCACAAAAGTCATTATGCTGACAGCCTTGACTATGCTATACCTGTTGTTTGTAAGCTGCAGGTGTATTTCCGTGCTAGTGCTATTGCATTCTACCATACAGCAAAGCTGCAGTATGCTAGCCATCATTAGAGGAGAGCTATGTACAAAAAGACTCTTGAAATTAAGGGCACCATCTTGTTTCTTCTCTGCCCTTCTAGATTGTAAGTACCTTTGTTTTACCAGGACAGGTGCACAGGCATTCAGAACGAGATTTTCTCCTGTCTTGTTCTTTACTTTGAAATCTCTGGTCACTGCAGTCTCCTGTGAAAGCTGTGTCCTACATTCCATGATGGAAGCTTTCACATAGCTGATGCACAGTTTTTCTTCAAGAACATACCCCGTGTGAGGCTCCATTACCGTGTAGGTCTGTTGCTTTAACTTTAAATGTTACAATTTATTGTTTTGTTCCATATCAAAGCAAGGCACTGTTCATTACCCTCTACCTATATGCCAAAATCCCCTTGAAGTGACTGAAACTGTGCCCCTATTCAGATGCTATATTGCAAATAAGCTGCAGCATCAATGGTTTGGTTATTGGTTAATAGTGCTCGGCTAGCACTCAATTTCCACAAGGACAGTGACAAGTTTGCCACTGGATGTAACACTGAAAGCCCATTTCCAGGGGATACTACTGGATATTAAGAAGCTATTCCCCCAACTTCTGCTTCAGAAAAACCAGCCCTTTTCCCTTTCTAGCATTATGTTCAAGGAAAACAGCTGCAGTGCTGAGGGGTGGCAACACTCCTTCAGGATGCTGCAGTGCGTGGTACTAGGCTGAAGGCAGAGTTCTGCAAATGAACTTCTCCACCGGCACTAGGAGATACCCTCTTCAAGGTCTTCAAGGTCAGCTACTTCTGATGGGATATTTTTACTGCAGAAAGACCTTTCCAAAAATGTAAAACACAGGTATACACAGGGACCTGACAGCATTACAAAAGACAGGACATTGGGGTTATTTTTTGGATATATAAATAAAAACCAATAGAGACACGGAAAGAGCAGGAGCTATCTATGTATTTGAAAAAAGTGTAAGGCTGTTTTGAATTATTTATATTTATATTTATATAGCACAGGCATCCTGTGAGGCTTGAAAATTCACGTGCAGCATTGCATATTGTATACCAAGAAAGCTAAGGAGCTGAAGTGCATGCAGCTGACAAGCCTGTTTCAGAGAAAAGGAAATTTATTCAGAGTCCTTCTGAGTAAACCCCTACTTTTATAAGAAACACCATGAGCTGCATGGCTCAGCTATTTCTGCATATCAAACTCCTCGGTTCATCGGTTTCAGAGTGGCTTAAGGCAGTATCAATTTTACCTAGATTTGGATCTACAGTTCCAGAGTACAGAGATAAAATAAACTTCTGCTTAGACCTCAAAGTCAGTCCCTCAGTAGGGTCGTTTTCATGGATCTTCTACTGCTTAGGCATTGCTTGAAAGAGATAAATGGGCACTAGTTCACAGAATAACAGAATAGGTCAGATTGGAAGGGACCACAGGAGTTCTTCTGGCCCAACCTCCCTGCTCAAGCAGGGACATGCTAGAGCACCTGGCACAGGACTCTGTCCAGGCAGTTCTCGAATATCTCCAGTGAAGGACACTTCACAACCACAATGGTTCAGAAACCATTAAAATGCATTAAAATTTAGTAAACATTAGTAGGCATTATCACTGAGGCCGTAATTGTGGACTCCTTGGTGATACCCCAGGAGCAATGTGGTGCTTTAGAACTCATCGGGTGATGTGAGGTGCTTCCCAACCACTAGTGCTTGGAAGGGGAGTGAGTCTGCATTTGGCAGAGTGAAAATCTTCCTAAGCCTTGGCATTTGGAAACACTGACCTCCAACCAGATTTTTGGTACTTACTGAGAAATCATTTCTGGCCATGGGAATTGTTACAAACTACTTCCCTGAAGCTGTTACCTTTGGGAATGACTTCAAGTACTACCTTATTTTAATTTCTTGCCTCCTTGAAGACAACATGTCCTGTGAATGAGACTCACCTGGCCTTCCTCTAGGCACCAAATCTGCTTGGGTTGGGCATGGATCAACTTGGATGCCCCTGGGGTTTAAAAAAGCCTATAGCCCTTTGGCCTTGCCAAAACCCCAGTCAGTGCCTCCCTCATCTGGGCCAAGCTGCCATCCTGGTCCTGCAGGAAACAGCAAGTGCTGCAAGCTGCTATGCCACTTGCATGTGCCTCCAGCCAGACTTTAAAATTGTCCCAACCCTGCTGTGATGCAGCAACAGACTGCTTCAGATGGATATGCCTGCAAGAGAGGGATCCCCTCCTTCTCCAAAATATGGCTTGTTCCATGAGACCACAGGCAGGTTCACAAGACCACACATGAGACCACAAAGCAAGTTCCTCATCCTCCTAAGTTATTCTGTGGCTTTATTTTCCCAGACCCACTGAATAAGTCCAGTGTCTGCTGAGAGTCATGGGAGTTGTAGGCACTCAGCATCTGAAACACAGGGATTTAGGAGCCTTTATTCCCTATGATCAATCATTTTAACCCCTCCACGGTGTTCAGAGACTTAGCTGGAGGAGCATATATCAACCAGGGATCAGACTTCTGTGGCTTGTAGCCACGTAAAGGTGTTATCAGCATCACAGCTGTATAGAACTGACACAGGCATCTGGAGAGAAAGAGAGCTGTTTGGAAAAAGCCTCTTCCCAGCTGGCACGGCGCAGCCCCGGTGCACAGCCCAGCAGCCACGAGACGCACACGCCACCCGCAGCAGCAACTGCTATTCACAGAGATGGAAGGAGCCATTTTTTTGTCATTAACAAAAGGCAGTGTCTATTAAAAAATAAAAGGCATCACAAAACAAACAAAATGATTCATTGGGATTTTAGAACTCACCTCCAGACACAGCAGGAGGGAAGAGCTTGCCATTACCCATTCTGGCTGCAGAATGGGATCAGCCCAAGAAAAATCATGTTCCCACAGTAGACAGTTTGAGGTTGTTTTGTCAGACACTGAGGTTCAAACGACCTTTCTTTTTTGGCACAAGGATTTTGGCAGCCTGGAGAGTGCTGGTGCTAAATAACAGTAACACCAGCTTTTTCCTGGTACCACATAGAGTCAAAAATGCAAACAGCGTTTCAGGGGCTTGGTGGGGCTGAGCTGCCGATTCCGATGCAGAGACAGATCAAACTTTGGCTAGAGAATGAACTGCTTTTATTTACTTGTAAGCTCCACCTTGGTGGGAGATACAGACATATACATGAGAGAAACTCCTTCTTCAAAAAGATTTTTCACCTTTCTTGTCTTTGTTCTCTGCTTTCTCAAGTATCTTCTTGGATGCCATCTTGTCAGCTAATGTGTCGTGCAGAAAAGGTAGCCAGTCGCAGGAACAGTATTGAAAAGCAAATGTACAGTATTAACAGCTACAGAAAAAGCAAACATAATCCTGCACTGCAAGTTTTCTACCTCAAGTTACCTTTTAATTCAGCTAGTTGTGATATGTATGTAATAGTATGTCAATTTTTAAAAAAACTTTTGAATTCATAGGAAAATTTTCTCGGGGGGTAGGGATATTTTGTACTTCACTTTCTCACAAGGTTTGTGAAAGGCTTTGTGAGGAAAGAGTCCCTCTTAAGTTCTGATACAGAAGGACCCTGCTCTCCAGGGTCTCTCAGTCATTATTAGACATCAAAGAATCCAAGCAGAGGCCAGATTCCCTCTCCAGACCTGTCTGGTCTGCATCTTACAACACTGCACTCCACTCCAAAATTGAGCATGCAGGTATCTACAGCTCTCTCCAGAGTGCCACGAGGAGCAAACTTCTCAGAAGGCCAATAGAAGGCATTTCAGTTGGGGGGAAAAAAAGGCAATCCAAAAAGCTGTGTCATTATCTTTTGATCAGCTTAACTTTAGATTCAGGCAGCAAGGCAGAAGGTTTGCTGGGAGCTCTCAAAGATGCAAGAAAGATATTGCATGGCTCAGTATTACCTGGAAATGTTTGCTTTATTTCCTGAAAACATTGACCCTCTTGAATGCTCCAACAGCTTTACCTTCTGCCTGGCTGTTTTTCCACAGTTCCACTCTTGACCTCGCAGCTAAAAGACATCTTCCAAATTAAGTGTTTTACACATTATTTCAACATTGAAATGAATCCAGGTGGTAGTTTTCAAAGGAGCTGAAGGTAGAAAGTCAGCACCTCACTTCCTTTTAGAACCTTTGACTATCCCATCTTCAGTCCCAGCTCCCTGCAGCAGTGGGCACAGCATCTCACACAGGAAGGACAGGCAGGGAGGGTGCAGTCAACCACCAGCTCAAAAGAAGGGCTGGGTTGGTGGTCATCAGTCTCTCGGAAGGAACTCAGCTGTGGTACAGACTTGGCAGGAGCAATGTCCTCTGCAGTCACTGGAAAGGATGCATGGTGCAGACTAAGCTCCCACAAAAACCCAAAGCTGCCCAGGTCTCAGGCTCCAGGGAGTGCCAGAGTCTGGCACTGGAACTGGATGACAGCAGAGACAACAGCTGTGCGAAATGCGACCAGGCAGATGATCTGCTCATCATGGTGGCAGCACTAAGAGAGGAGGTGGAAAGGTTAAGTAGCATCAGGGACCCTGAGGATATTGGCTGGTGGAGCCACTCTATACCATCCCTGTGGCAAATGCACCAGCCGGCTGCATCACAAGAAGCAGAGGATCCCCTACTGTCTCACCACATCAGGCAGAAGAAGGAGGGGGGGGAATGAAAACATGTCTCTGCTAGAGGCAGCAGATGAATCCCCTCCCACAGGGAAATCTGGTCCAAAAGTTCTTTGAAAGTTAAATTGCTTTTTGTATCGACCTGAAATATACTGAAAAACATGAGGAGGTACTTGTCTTCCTTTGGAAACTGATGATACTAGTTTTTTCACAGAAAACATAAATGTGATATTGCTTTTGCTCTGTTCAGGTATAACAAATACTGCCCTAACCTCATGGCAGCAAAAAGGTTCAGATTGAATGAAGAAAACCTTGCACAGAATCAAACCCTATTACATGCCAATTAATATCTACTCCTAAGGAAGGTACTTATCATGCAATATTAAACCATTGCTCTTTTACACAACAAAAACTTATTTTTCTGAAAATATTAGGTTCCTGGTACTTCTTTCTAGTCTGACCATAGATTATGCCTCTGTATATCTTTCTGTCTGTCCATCTACTTCTGTTCTCCCCACAAAGATACCTGTAACACATCAAATGTAAGTAAGTTCAAACTCCACAGAAAGGTGAGAGCAACTCATGCTTTTGTTGAGGAATACCACTTTCTCATCAAGGAGGTGAGGTAGAACACTGAACAGAAGCATCCAGGGGTCCCACTGTCAGCGGGAATCAGAAGAGAGCTGCATTAAAGAAAATAAGTATGTATTTTCCTGTTTGTCCAAAAGAATGCAGAAAAAGGAAGGGCCAGAGGCTATCCACAGGGGCAGCATGCATCAACACAGCTAACAACAGGCATTTGATCACCTTAAGTAGAATAAGTCATTCATATTTAGAAACATAAGCAAAAGTATCATCTGTTCAGAAAACAACTCCCTTATCCAACTGTGGTGTAGACAATGGGTCCGCATAGATGCCAGTGAGATGTCAGTGGCACAAATTCTATTTGCTTGTGTCTGGTCAGATGAGTCAGGAATATGAACAGCAGATTTTCAGGACCAAAGGCATCTTGAAGATGGCTTGATCAGCTACTTGGGTATTAAGCCACATACTTTCCAAATGCCAAGAGAGCTCTTAAATATTTTTTCCATTAAACTCAACACTTTCCCAATGGGCAGATGGCCATACCACCCAAACCTGGCCTGATCCTTCCTGCAGCCCTTATACCCAGCCCTGTCCCCATATCCCAGGCCTTTCCTTCCCTCCAGAATTACACTTCTGTCTCTTTGCTTCAGCCTCTGCCTGAGGCACTCTTCACTGACTGCCAGTGAAGCTCTGAGACGGGAGTGGATGGCAACCAGTCCTTTCTGCTTCTGCACTCCTGGGATGAAATGGCCCATTTTCAAACTCAGACAATGAAGTTCAGCACCCTGACCCTGCAACACATTCCTCAAGTGTCTTTTAGATTAGTAAAACAGGTATTTAGGGACCAGTGCACTCATATGAATGTTCAGACACAGTAATTTGGCACTTGGTCCTGATTTGAAAACTGGGCCAACTGTTATTTTCTCTTCTGATCTGCCTCCTTTCACTGATGACAGTCAGCAAAAACTACTTTCCTAATCCAAGTCAGTCTTGCAGATTAATATGGCAGAACATCAGTACCTATATCGGGGAATTACTATCTATGGGACTGCAAAACTATGTGGTTCATCCTATTGAAAATGTAGGACCTCAGCAGCCTTTGCAGAATTACATCATGAGACATACAATTCTCCCAACAAACAGATATGTCCAGTGTGAGAGAGTTTTAATATGTCCCTGAAAAACTTCCAAAGGTTGATGTTGTGGACATGGTAAACAGGCATAATCAGCAGTATCCCCTGAGCAGATGCTCAGGTATAAAGACTATATGGAGGGCAGCTGGAAAGACTGAAAAGGGGATTGATTGTGAAAAACATACTCCATCGGCTGAATGCATATTGAGTTTATATCAGTTTCACTTCTGGTTACCTGTGTGCAGACATATTAATGAGGGCTTGCTGCCTACTTCTCAGTTTTTGGGGTTTTTTTGTGTCAATCCTGTACACAGAACTGCTCACCACCAGAAAGCTTGGGATGCTACCCATTTTGATTTAGAAACTGTCAAACTGAGACCTGTTGACCTCAAGCTTTCTGTTCACTAGAACAAAACCAAAAGTCTGCAAATCCATGTTAACTGACTTTGAGCAACTACACAGAAAAACCATTATCAGGCTGGGCTTGGTGTTTTATTAGGCTGTGCCAATCCCAAATCCCAGCCCACCCCATGGAGCCTGTGAGAAGGGACAGCTGAGGCAGGAAAGCAAATCACAGAATCAGAGTCTCAGTGCCTTTGCACTGGAGAGATCCTTGTACCCCCAACCCAGCTTGTCTCACCTGAATGTGCCACAGTACTGGGTGAACACACTAGCACCATCACCAAGCCGAAGTGGGGTATTCAACCCAGAGGCTACTTGGGAACTCAAGAGGCAGCCTAGTAAACAGTGACATCTTTTTAGCCTGATTCAAAAATCACGGCTTCCTACACATAATTGGTGGGAGTAATATAAGGTATCCAGCCCGTCTAAATGCAATTACAGGTAGCCAGTCTGTAGTCTGTAGCCAGTCATTCCCTCTGTGTCATCTTGTGTGAACTCCTGTCAGTTAACCTTCATCCCAGCCCAAACCTTTTGTAAGTATGAGACCATCTTTTGCACCACACCAGCAACATCAACTATGGGGAAAACATCCCACTAGGTTTCAGCCCCATGCTGCAGACACGACTCCTGATGTTTGCTGGCTTACCCTCAGAAACTGGACTCTTGAAGCCTCTGGGATCTCCCAAAGGAAAGTGGTGGAGGTGACCGGTGCTTGATTGGCTTGATTGTAGCTTTGGGTGTTGCCATGATCTGTTTGCAGTGCCCTTGCCCTGGCCTCTGTTATTCTCAGCATGCTGGACACACTTTAATTCAGATTCTCATTTATACTTGGTGTTTCAGTATAACCCTGCAAAATTCAAGTCCCTGTATTGAGCAGCATGCTGCATTGTTTATGGTGATAAGTCCCAAGACGCTCATCAACAGATGCTTGTTGCTCAGGCTGACAGTGTCTGAGATTATATACTGTGTTTTAGCTATGGGGTTTTTTTAAAGTCTCAATTCGCGACTTTTTTTTTTTGCCAGTTTCAAAGCAAAGCTGAACTACCAGAGTGACTCATGCTTAGTTTGGATGTATTTACTATCAAGTATATTATTACAGCTCTCCTTTTTCTAAACTGACTGACCTTGTGCATTTTCCTTGCAACTATTTTGGAAAGAGATGCTCGGGGGAACAGGAGCTCCTCAGAGTTCAAGTGAGACCAATCCATCTCCAAGACCCATTTAAGAAAAGTAAGCCTGAAGACTCTTATGGTATGGCAAAGGCTGGCTCCAGCATTGTGTCACCCTAGCCACCGTCTCCCAATGATAGGGCCAAAGCAGGGAGCTGCGAGGGCCAGCTGCACAGCCAAGGACTTTCAGCTAGTCACATCAGGATTTCTCCAGCCACACACAGAACTAGAAAAGTAAAAAACCACTGTGTCAGGATAGAGAATGTTTAAGTCTTCCAGAGAGTTTGTTTAATTTTGTGATTCTGCTAATAAAACATTAGGGGGTTGACCTATTTCACATTATTTCTCCTTTTCCTAACTGCTTCTGTATTTTTCTTATCAGCTGTTCTTCCCATAACTGCTGTTGCTGAAACAGTGAAGTCTTCCTATTAAAAAAAAAAAAAAAATCCACTATCTTTTCTACAGCCTGACCAGGCTCCTCTGTTTGTTACACTGTGCCCCACTAGGAACTGGGAGGATGAGCTCCATGGCAGGACCCCCACTTCGAAAGCACTGGGATGCGCGTGTGCATGAGCATGTGTGCAGAAAGGGAATGTGAGAGGGAGAGAATGTGTGTGTCCCCAGTTTAATTAGAAAATTTAATTGGATGGAGTTTGGGTCATTTTTTCTCCTGCCCCCCCCCCCCCCCCCCCCCTTCTTTAGAGCTGGCTGCAATAAACAGACTTTTCTCTTTCCCTTTCATCCTTCAGTGGTTTGTAGTTCTGCATCTGCTCTGCTGGCATTGTCTCTGCTAACGGCCATACCGATCAGGAAGCCAGAGCCAGGAGGCAAATGAAGGGACTGCATTGATACCACTGATCACTGAGCCCCACATAACTGGCAACTGTTTCTGTCTTTTACCTCTGGAGATGAGTTGAACAGATTGTGTAAAATTTGGTGGCTTCCAAAAAAGAAAGGGGGGTGGGAGAAGAGGGAGGGACATCTTACTGCCTCAGTCCTTTTGCTACCTGGTACCCAGGGGTCTGTTCAAACAACATCCTCAGCACAGGAAGCAAAAGTGAAAAATTCGTGGAAGTGAGCAAATCCGCTGATTTCAGGGAATGTTTGTACAAAAGACTGAGAGACTAAACACACTGCTCCTTTTCTCTGGGGGCGGATGCTACAGGATTAAGTCCTGCCACAGAACCCTCCACCTCTCAGCTTTGGCTCTGCTGTGGCAGGAGAGCAGGCAAAGCCTTGCATCACATGCTTGGGAAAGTGCTCATCTCGGACACAGAGGAACCAGTGCCAGGAACAGTGACTAACATTCAAGAGAGTCTGGACACATGGGACACTTCTCACAGATGCTGTTTTCCATTGTTCAGCAGTATCTCATCACACAGGATATGGGCCACAGTCATAAGGTGAGATGGATATTTGTCATCTCTACCCAGAAAAAATGGCCTGGGCAAACTGAGTGGTGGCTTTCTTGTTCTTCTCAGTTTAACTTTCAAGCAAGATAGTAAAGATCTCCCTCATCAAATTCTGTCACCTTTCTGCACGTGTTAGCAGCTCTCCTGATGTTTGCTGTATGTTTGAGAATGCAGATGATTTACACATCCACAGATGTGGATGTTTGCCTATCCTTTTCTAGCACAGAAGAGGATTATGACAAAATAAACTTCTAATAGAGGACAAATTTTTATGCAAACAGTTCCTTTCTCTGAATTTTAAGACGAAAGGGACAAGGTGGGCCCCTACCATATCATCCTGCTTGTTCCTCAGGTGGATCAAGTTCAAACACAAGCATTATATGGTCTACACACCACATAATCTCTCTCTCTTTTTCTTCTTGCTTTCCCTACCCCCTCCCCCCCCAACCACATTACACAGTCAGGCTGGGATCAAATTCAGCTTACTTGAATGTATATCATTTCCAAGTTGAAGTCTAATCTGCAGCCTTGTCCCCAGCGAGATACTCAATTTACCACTCCTGTAACTAAAGCTCATTGTTACGGCTATAATAATCAAATGTATCACTTTCCTAAAGGATACTTCTGGTCAACATTTTGCATTTTTTAGAAAGTTCTCTATAAAACTCTTCTCTTTGTTATGTCACACGCAGGCTTCCTGCTCCATTCAACCTTTCTTTTTCTTTCTGTGTCCTATTCATTACACCAATCTAGAGGCAAAAAAAAAAAAAAATTATATTTCCTTTGGAAGAATCAAAACTGATCGTGTCTACAAAAGAATAATAGCATGACCAGGGGACTACAGATCAATGTTATCCAGATCAGCACTTAAATGGAAATCACTCTGCATGAAAAATTCACGATGCCCTCTATCCTTCACATGGATAATGGGGACATCTGGTTACAGCAGACAGAATAATTTTACGTACATATATGTATGTGATATACAGAATTGTGGGCTTTCAGTGTAATTCAGACAATGATTGACATTACCAGAATTAGTTATTTTGTAACTATTTTGAGGAGACTAATACACCTTCCTCTAATGAAGACAAGCTCCTAACAGTAGCATTATCAAGACAGGACAATGGGCTAGATAAGATGACTGATGAGATCCCACGACACCTGCAGTTTTTACCTGCTTCAATTTTTTAATTGAAATTTTTCATATTGATAAAAGGTATGGTGGCCAATCTTCCTGTCCATTCATTTCTCCTTCTTTGACCTCAATCCCAGTGAGGTTTCTGCAGCCTTTGGACTCTTGAAAACACCTGCATTAAGAAGGAGGAAGTGCAGAGCCTCCCCACACCCCAGACACTTTGCACAATTTTTGCCCACAGGTGTCCGAAGCAGTTTATGCCATGATGAACTCAGAGACCAGCTAGGGAGAAAAACGTGTTTTAAATCTGACCACAATACTGAGGATTGTACAAATCACACACTTACCTACCACCCTGACTGCTCTTCTAAAGGCTAATGCCTCAGTGCTTTATGTCTCAGGACCAAACAGGACCTTCTTACCCTTTAAACACAGCTGGAGGCCAAAAGTCAGCAGCTCCTCTTGCCTTCTGATGTATTTGTGGTGTACTTGGGCTAGAAACACCCCTCAAGAAAGTGGAAAATCCTGCTTGTTCCCTTCCATGCTTCCACAGGACTTGATCCCTTGCTCTCACCAGTCTGGGGAGGGAAAGCTTTGAGGAGGAGGCTGAGTAGAGAGGCAATACCTCCATCTTTCCTCCCACAAGGGGCCACTGCATGAAGGCTTCAAGGGCTAGAAGGAGCAGTGTCAAACAGAGCCCTTTGCTGCAGCCTTCACATTTATAAGCACACATGAGTCTCAATTTCTCAGCCTTACCCCTCTGTGGATTTATACTTAACATGATCCAGTCTTTGGACAGAAGTTGCTCATTTTGATTTGTAATGGGGATATCTCTGTCTTTAGTTTGGCTTTTGAAAAGAACATTAGTCCTATATTGTATTTCTTCTCACAGAACTCTCACAGCTGCTTCAGTTTTCCCAGAAAACACATCAGAAGTTTAAAGAAATCAGTGAGATTCCCTCCTTTTTCTCAGGAAAGTCAAGGGCCAGTGTGCAGTGTTGCACAGCACCCCAGAGCTCACAGGGTGCATCTCCCGTCTGTGACCACTGGCAGCAGAACAGAGGACAGGAAGGCAAGTCTGGAGTCCAGGAAGGGACACAGCAGCACCTCATCAGAATGCAGTAACATGGAGGAATGAAAAGTGGGCAGCAGTGGCCCTTTGAACTGCTGGGCATGAAATGTAAAGGCAGAGGCCAGCATGGAGAGAAGACCAACCCAAAAGGCTTCAGGACATGCGTGTACAAATGTGCACAAATGTTAGAATCTGAGATTAATACCTCATCTTATACCTGGAGAAAAGACATGAACAAAAGATACACAATCCAGAGACAGAAATGACAACAGATGAATCAAGATTATCTCCCACCTCAAAGAAAAAATGAATAGCATATTTGTTGTTCTATTTGTTGTTCAAGTTAATGATATATAAAGCATATGATTTTATTATTTATATATATATTTAGCTGTCTTGGACAATATAATCAGATTAGATCAGCAGAAGAGGATCCCACACTACTCACTTATGTCCTAATAAATATGCACAAGAACGACTTCACACGCTGCTCAGGCCAGAAGCTGCTCTCTCCATTGCTATTAATATTGATTGGTGTTTAAGTGGAACTCGCTGTCAGTCCATTGCACCAGCTCTAATGTGACAGCCATGGTTAGTGCAATTTCTGTTTCTAACACAGACCTTAACCTTCCTGCACTTTCTGATTCCCTCAGTACCCACTGTCTCCTCAGGTGCTGCCTCAATCAAACAAAGGCCCAAGATATGGTTTACATAGAGGAGAATTTCTCATATATTAAGAGCATAAATTTTTTTCCCATCACTCACACAATTTTAAACATTCAAATGAGGAAATTAGTGTTGAGTGGTACAGACTAGATCTAATCTGATTAATCCAACAATAATTGAAATATGGGACTTCCCCTGAGGCCATGGATTAATGACCAGCTAGGTGGAGCTGCTGACATGAAGCACAGCCAAGTGCCATTAACCCCAGCCAGGCATTATTTAATCCCAGAGGAAATGTTCTGCACAAAATTCGTTAGCTCTTGGGCGAGAGGAAGAGGGAGGAGAAAGGTGCCCGTGGGCTGGGAGCACGGAGGGCGCCATTCCGGCTGTCGCACACAGGGCATCCCTGCAGACTCCCACGTGTCTCCCACGTCTGCCCCAACCCACGCTGACCACTAGACACATAATAAAAATGAATTAATGATCTGAAGCAGAAACTGTGTTTAATGAAGCCCCACTCAGACTTGTGTGCTAATGCCAGCCCTGTTTGGAGACAAATATTTACTAACCCTCTGTGATAAAGTGACAGGCCACCTGTTCTCCCCTCTCATTATGTCTCCCTAAGTCTAAAGGTAACACTGCCTGGTTAGACCTACAACATTCAAGTCACTTCAGAGGCTCATAAACATCTTCAACAAAGCTGAGCCAGACCTGCCAAACTCTATTTGTTTCAGCCTCTGTCTTTTTTAACTCCAGCTACTGTACACTCCCTAGATGAAAACTCAACTAAATGCTGTTGCCTCTTTTAGCGTGAGAGGTAATTTCCTGACTAGATTCCCACCAAATAATTTCTGTCTTCTCAACCAGAAATCCTTTAAGGTGCAAAGGTTGCCCCCAGCTTTGACAAAGAGCTCCAAAGAGAAAAGAAACAGGCAATGTTGTATTATTACTTGCAATAACAATACTAGCAGTACCAAGAGTTGTAGAAGACATCATAGTTACAGCAGTTGCATTTAGCATCAATGTAATGTAATTAATAACAGTAATGGTTTGAGAGGCTACTCTTTTTTTCACTGAACAAAATGGAGTTTTGGTATTTACTTCAGGGGAACAGGATCAGATCCTAAACAAGCAAGGATTATCCTACAGTTAAAAAAAAAAAAGGAGCAGTAGCAGTAGCAGTATAGGATTAAGTCTCCCTCCTCTTTCCACTCCAAGCAAAAGAAAAACAGGAAAGATTAGAAAGCTGTGAGGGAGACAGACAAGCCAAGAGACAAGCAGAGGTTAAAAAGCAAGCAAAGCTGCACGCATAGCACTGGATGGTGCCCCTCTAGTCACACCAGCAGGGGAATGTCCACCTGAGCAGTCCCTAACCAACAGGAATGAGGGACTCCATGCACGGCTCTGAGGGACTCCATGCACAGCTTCTCTGGTGGAATTAAAATGTGCCTCACATTTCACCTCTCTGCTCAGTGGTTCATTTTCTCATGCTGCACTGAGGTGTTAGGTGCTCCTACGTTCTCGGGCTGCCTACGCATCCCAACACGAGAGTGTGGGAATTTCTAAGATCCATGGGTGGAGACACTGTTCCCACACAGGCAGGTAACTCTCCTCCTTTGCCACACAGGATGGAGGTTGCTGCACACAGACAAGCCCACACACAGGGGTGAGAAACTGCAGCTTGGACATTCAAGTGACACCAAACACGTGTTTCTTTACAGAGGCCAAGTCCGAGCTCCCAAGAGCCAAACCTGAACCAAAACGCACACTGTCAGAGGCAAGAGCCCTACAGGCACCCCTGCTCATGCTGCACCGTATTCAGCACAGTTTTTGGTAAGCTGGAGCCAGAGGGGCAGCTCTGGCCCTGGAGGTAAGGCTGAGTCATGCACTCCTGGTGGCACAAGGAAGAGTGGTTGTGAGTGCAGATGAACTCGACAGCTTTTTTCCACCTTTGCCTCCTCTGATCTGCCATCAGCCACAAAACTTTCTGTTTCACATCTCTATTTTTCTGGAAATGGCATGACACAAAGCAAAACCCCATGGTATTACAAGGTCATGAAGAAAAACCATACTGCCTGCTTGCCTGTTCCTCCATCTTAGCACAGCCAAACATTGACAACTGACTGTTCCTTTGTAGATAGTTGACTGCTTCCAGACCTGACATGTGCAATCGCTTTCTGGTGTCCCACCTGACAAAGCACAGTGTGAAAGGATGTACACATGAAAGCTAGGGTAAATTCAAAAACATCAGTCCCAGGCTGCAAGGGGGCTGAATTCAATATCAGCAAAACATACAGAAAGGACAATGTATAATGGAAGTGGAGGGGGACAGAAGGGAGGGTGTGCAGGGGGAGGGGATAACGTAAACATTCACGCATGAAAATATTAGATGATTCTTGTTGCACAGTGACTTGAATTCAAAGTATTTATGTGGTCATTTCCATTTCTTTTCCCAAGAGGGTGCTGGGACTGGCATGGCTGTCAGAGGAGTGTGAGAAGATGCCAGCACAGGCAAGCAGTTTCCAAGGCAGAACTACAGCAATGCCTGATATTGTATTAATGTGAGTGCTGGCCATCTGGCCATTAGGGACAAGCTGCTGCCAGGGTGTCTCTCTTTTTCCATCTCATTTCAGAAGCTCTGGAGCCTGGGACTGAGACCCCTAGGGAGATTCTGGCTAAAGATCATTCCAGCATCCACTCAGATGTTGTAGAGAAAGGGCCAGAGAGCTGATAAGGCAGGAGAATGTGCTCACACCCACACAGGAAAATAAAAAAAACCCAACAGAAAATAACACTGAAGGCGGGGGGGGGGGGGGGGGGGTTAAAGGCAGAAAGAAAATAAGAGCAGATGAACAAGGGAATGGTTTAAACAAATAAGAGGGAGGAAGCAGGAAAAGGAAAAGAAAAATAAGAGGCACAGCACTTACTCAAAGGAGCCTTTAAAGGCGGAGAGAGGAACAGAGAAGAAAAGGAGTAGAAAGGGTTCAATAAGGAGAAATGGCTATCATTAAAGGCACAGGACTATGAAAGGACTACTAGCACAATGCACCTTTTTGGATTTTAACTATTCAGAACTAAAGTAAGGGCTTTCAGTCCGCCCTCTTGAATAGTACCTTGTCCCAGGAGCCTCCTGAAGCCAGTGCTCAGTTAACGGATTAGGGAGTGTGGGTAAAGGTGCCAAAATGCTCTTCCTTATGCTTGTTTATCTACTTTTTAACCATCGTTGGAGGTGCTTAGACTGGGAACTTTTCAGTGTATAGAAAGACAAGTACAAAATTGATAGTCACTACTTTATATCAGTATGGAAGATTGCATTCCTGGAAATGTCAGTGGTATTACTTCATTGCTGCTAAACCAGAGAGAGAGATAGAGAAAGAAAAAGAAAGAGAAAGAAAGAAAGAAAGAAAGAAAGAAAGAAAGAAAGAAAGAAAGAAAGAAAGAAAGAAAGAAAGAGAGAAAGAGAGAAAGAGAGAAAGAAAGAGAGAAAGAGAGAAAGAAAGGGAGAGAGAAAGAGAGAAAGAGAGAGAGAAAGAAAGAAAGAAAGAAAGAAAGAGAAAGAAAGAAAGAAAGAAAGAAAGAAAGAAAGAAAGAAAGAAAGAAAGAGAGAAAGAAAGAAAAAGAAAAAGAAAAAGAAAAAGAAAAAGAAAAAGAAAAAGAAAAAGAAAAAGAAAAAGAAAAAGAAAAAGAAAAAGAAAAAGAAAAAGAAAAAGAAAAAGAAAAAGAAAAAGAAAGAAAGAAAAAGAAAAAGAAAGAAAGAGCAAGAGACAATGTGGGTACCAAATTCTTCTGTAAAGTAAAGCAAAACATCATCCTACAAACTAAATCTTGCCTAATGGGCAAGAAAGTGTCATGGAAGATCAAGAGCACTAAAATCACAACCTGTGAAATCTCATTTCCTGCAAAAACTGCTCAAAAACCAGAGTTACAGTGTGGTTTCCTGAATAAATTACTGAAAAGTAGGCATCATGTGCAACTGTTACTTCTGTTGCTATTATTCTTACACCACTATTATTTTGGTCCAAGATGATCTGCAGGTGGGTCTCAACTCTGAAAACAGGATCCCTTCTAGATTTCCCATGCTTCTTTATTTTACTAAATATCTGTCTGATCTGTCTCTGGCATTTAAAGGATCTTCACAAAGATGCTTCTGGCATGAAAACTGGGGTATTAACTCCACACAGAGGAGCCTAAGTCCATCTCTGGGTCATGCCAAACTAGGAGGGGCAATCTGAACTCCACCGTGACACAAAGGACATTCACATTTTAGTGGTGAGTCTGGCAATAGTCTCAACAGTTTGGGGTTATCAGTAGTTCCAGAGGACATGGATTGCAAGAGAGGGGAGATGGGAGAAGGCTTTTCATTGACATAGCATCTCCTACTTCAGGAGGCCAACTGCAAGAGTGGTCAAAAAGGATACCAGTGTTCTGTGGGGGCTCTGGGTTAATCTGGCTGGACAAAGCAAACCCAGAGCCCAAGTATCTGCTGCCTAGTGAGGTTAAAGATGAGAAATTAAGGTGTTCCCTTCTCTCTGCAGATCACGTTAGAGAAGTCCAGTTTTCCCCCATCTGTGAGAAGCCTGTGACCATTACTGATTTCCCAGGGAGGTGGCGTGGGGCACAGCCTGTCCTGGGCTAGGGGAATAGGGGGTCCCCTATTCAGAGAGGTAACCCGCAGCAGGAGGCTTCCTTGGGGCACCACCTGCACAGGTGCACTCCTGGTACTTCCGCTCTTTCTGAGGCCAGGGGCAGCCACCACTGCTCTGTGGCAGCAGTCATGCAGCTGGGGCACAGATACAGCTACTGGTTTTGCCAGGACCACATGCTCTTGCAGCTGTGGAGATGTCTCACCGCATCTGCTTGAGACAGTGGAGAGAAGTAGCACAGGAATGAGAAGTGAGATGGAGACAAAACTGTGGGGAATCAGAACTGGATACCACCAGCACCTGCCAAAACAGGAGTTTGCAAATGGCATTTGACAGAGCAACCTCAGAAACTGTTGTCAGTGGGGTTCTGTGATCTTGGCTGGACAGAGAAGTGATGACACAGAAATCAGTGACAAAGTTTCCCACAGTGTCAGTTACATGAGGTTCACAACACAGGAGGAAGGTGAAGACCATTCTGCAGGAAAGCACAAAGCTCTGCATCATAAGTAGTGTTGAACCCAGCTTTATGATATTTACACCCTATGATTATGATGCTCCCCTATTAAGAG
The DNA here is from genome assembly GCF_963662255.1 of Cinclus cinclus. Taxonomy (NCBI): domain Eukaryota; kingdom Metazoa; phylum Chordata; class Aves; order Passeriformes; family Cinclidae; genus Cinclus; species Cinclus cinclus. Next base: position 71,685,308 of record NC_085048.1, on the reverse strand, counting down.
AAAAACTAGTTAGCAATAATGGATTACATGCGTTGTTTGGGATTTGATTTTGTCCTGTCCTGTGAAGGCAGAAAAACTATGAAAGTCTTACTGCTAACAAATTAAAAAAAACAAACAAAACAAAACAAACACCCAAACAAATCTTAATGAAAACATTTAAAAATAAATACATTTTTCATAATATGTACTTTAATATTGGAACCTATCCTTGGCGTGTCCCAATAGACCAAGTTCTTCCAAAACTAAAGGTTCTCATTACCTTTCAGGACCAGCCCCCAGTCTCTCCTTAATGTTCATAGGGAACTTTCTTCCCTTTTTAAGCTTATTTTTGTTTTTAACCAAGAGCCAATTAGACAGATTTTGAATAAGGTCGGAGGACTTTTTGTTCAAATGAGAAATTTTTAGTCCCTTGAAGTGTAATGGGTTCTCAATAGAAATCCTCTCCTGCTGTGCATTGATCAGCTATTGATTGGTGAGGGTTTAAACTAAATTATCACTGCCAAATAAAAGACTTTCAGGATGAAGGAACTGAGCTGAGCACAGTGTTATATGAAAAGTAAGCCAATCCTTTGTGATGGAATCGAAAGGCCCTGGTCAGTCTTGAAGAAAAAAAATGTTAATTGAAAAATTCCTTAAATAGGTAACAGCTCTGAAAGTCTGCTTTACATAAAAGATATGAAATCACAATCAGCCGACAGAGAGAAAAGGATCCTGCAGCTCAAGTGGTTTTTCTCTCTAAATGGTGCTGATTACTTTCCCATTCATGGATGACATGGAGTGATGGAAATTAGTCATTTCAGAAGAAAGGACTAATGACAGCTGAACTTGTGGGCACTGGGGGAAGTTTGACGATTGGCTCCTCGAGACAGAAAGTTAAAACAAAAGAACTTCCTATTGGGTGGAAAGATTTATCCCAAAACTAGCAAGAAAACAAATACACAAGCTTGGGCAGGCTTCAAAAGATCTGGGTTTTAATTTTTGCTTTCAGCAGCAATCACAGGAGTTTCAAACTCTGTGGAAAGAGCAAGGAAAAAGAATTGTGTTGATCACACAAAATTGGCTATTAAAAAAATTAGTTCTTAAACGACCCATTTTCTTTCAATTTGGAAATTAAAAGAATGGATCTTGTTGATTGTCTGAGACAGGTGTGGGAGGTCAGAACTTCATCCAGCTGTTAGAACTTCAATCAAAGATGTGATCTACAGAGGCACTAAAAAGCTATTGGTAACCTCAGTTTAAGTTAAAAGGGAGCTCAGCATTCTTAAAGACAGGCCAGATCTTTGAGGAGGTAACTCTAGATACCTGTATCTCAACGTGGATTGTGCTCTGCCAGAGTCACAGAGCATTGCAGTCACTCCAAAGTCTCCAAAGCTGCATCCCCATATTCCCGCTGGAGCACAGACGGGACTCGTCTTGCCCACATCCTTGACTATATTCATCTTCATCTCTATGCTGCAAAGCCACCAGCACCACACTGAACATGGCTCTGCCTTCTCTGCTGGGAAATGTCTTTGTTGCCAGTCCCCAGTATGTATTTTTATGGACCAGGTGGCATGTACTTAATACTGAACATACTATCAAAGGGTAATACGGAATAGGATCATTAAGCCAACACATTTAAACATGTCATTTTATTATAAGCAAAGTTATTTCAGGAGAACAAATCTATAACCCGGTTTGCAAGATTTCAGTACCTCAAACTCCAGGATTCAGGATGATCTTTTTCCCATTTCTGAACAGCTGGCTCCACAACTCAGTGTGGATTCCAAAACATCATCATTCAAATTCATATTTACAGGATTCTATAGTGTCTGGTTTAGGGATCAGTTTAGTATGCTAACCATACCTCTGGAAAAGAAAGGTCTGGTTTAGACTCCACAGAAATTCACTTTCAGTCTGGCACTTTGTACAACAAAATCAGGTGCATTTCAAAATTTCAAATGTGTCAGAGCCAACATCGTTGCTTGGTTTCCTTTAGTCAGAGAAATCATATCTATCTAGTAAAAGCAGTCTCTTTGATTATGCTACTCTGTAGTATTTAGCTGCTGGTAGTGGTAAACTTAGTGCTTGCTCAGATTATGATACAAGTATTTCCTCTAATAAGATCCAGTAGAAGCCTGCCATATAGCAGGATAGCACAGTGGTAACCAAATAAATACTTCTCTCTCATAACTCTGACAGTATCATAAATATATTGGTCAAAGCCAGAGCCTTCAAAAGAATAATAAAATGTGTCATAAACTCCTCAATATTGTAGCTGTAGATACCTTGAATGTTAATGTCCCAGAAGAGCCTAATCATCCATAATAAAAGAATGGATAGCATTCATGTAGGTAATCTTTTTATACATACAGGTCTCTACTGCTTTTTTATTTATTTTATTTATTAATACCCCAAAGCTGTGAATTTCATTAGATAATCACCTGTGCATCAGGAGAGCACAAACTGTGCTTTAGGCAGGCATGGCTTGCACCAGGCTTGAGAGAAAGGTAACTGGAAAAAATGTAATGTTTTCTGATAAACATGAGGTCAAACTAATTTTTTTAGTTGTCCCATCTGGCCCACAGCTCTGTGAAATGATTTAGCATAAAAAAATCATTCCCTTCTGCTCATTTTACACCTGCTGCCTTTTAACAGAGACAATTCATTTTTCATGTACTCTGTGTGCTAAAGTAGGAAATAACATCTACCTCCAGTGCAATCTCCCATTGAAAACACAGATTTTGGTTAAGTAATTACAACAGAAGAGTAGGTTGGATAATGAAAGCCCAAGTTTTTTACCCTTCCAGTAGTGATGAGTCACCTGGCCTTAGTAGGAATAGACCCTGAGGCAAATGAATTTAATGATGCTGAAGATAGTGTTCGGAGAGAAGGAAAACATATGAAAAGGAGAGTGCAAATATTTTCTTCCCCTGCTGGGCAAAAAATATCTTCTTCATTCTTGCTCATCTCAGCATATTTATGCAACAGACAGATTAATAAATTAAACAGTACCTCCCTAATCTCCAGTCTATCCCCAGCATGGATAGGATTAATTTCAGAATTGGAATTAAAAAAAATACCTCCAACAAGGATGCAGAAGTTTATCATCCACATAGCAAATATCGACCAAATCATGTCAAGGTAAATCTGATGGTTTTATTGGAGGACCTGATTTGACCCACAACTCATTGCCAGATACCCTGTTACGTCTATAGGGAATCAATGCTTTGGATGGCCAGGAAAGTCCACTGGTCTGGAAAGTCGGGGTGCTGGAGCAATGCTGGGTGTCTTCCCAGAACACTCTGCATAAGCCTGGGGCCAGAGTTTGAAAAAAGAAATTCAATAAAAGAAAGTCAAGTCTCACCTCTCCTGCACCTTGAATTTCAGAACCCACATTTTATGTGTCAAAGTTTCAGATTACAAGCGCCTTTCTGTCAGACTTTGGCATCTGACACAACATGCCTTCTGGGCATGTTTTTCAGACTCCAGAAACTCACTGGGCAAATGAAAAATAATTTGTTTAACCATCCACACTACTCCTTTGATGGGGGTATAATGAAAACGTTAATTTCACAACAGAGAAAATTGAGGAATAGAAAAAATATCACCTACCTCAGGTGAGGAAACCAGCATCACAGACAATGCTAGAATGCTGATCCTCTAATTACTGGTCTGTGTTCTTCTAATTGCCAAATAAACCCACAACCCTAGCACTGGAATGATTATACCATCATCACCATCCTGTTTACTCAACAATCCAGTAATAGAGCACTGACTGGGAGAAAATACACTTTGGTTTTGGAAAATTATCTCAGAGGTTTGACAAGTCCTCACGCAGAGACCTGTAATGAGTTCAAACCCCTCTTAAAACTAAAATTTGAAACAAGCCTCTGAAAAGGAATCTGTGTCACTTTCTGAAATGAACTGTTCATTTACATTCCTTTAATGATCTGATTGTATTGAACCCAATACACTGAGCAACCCATGCAAGAAAGCTCATTTATACTTCCAACTTTGTTTTTCCAAGGGAGCTGTATTATTTACCTCCTCACTTCCTTTGGAGCATTTACAACGGGAGCTATAAGCTAAATGTTTCAAGCAATACATGGAAGATGAAAGGTGACCAAATATATTCAAGTGGATAATAAACAGAGAGCATTTGTAAGTGAAAACAACCCACTTGGCATGAGAGAGAGGGAGAGAGGGAGGGAGGGAGAGAGAGAGAGAGGGTGAGAGAGAGAGGGAGATAATGCAGTGGGTTTAATAGGAGGCTTTTAACGTTTCCTGTTCAGGATTGGCTGGCTTATTAATGATTTAAGCACAAATTGAATTAACCAAATATTGAACATATGTTCTTTTAAACTCTCTTAAATCTACCAGAGCATTGCACGAGAGAGCTATGCGGCCATGCTGTTCAAGAGGGGGGAGGATGACAAGGGGGTATTGAGGGTGACTGGGTAAGTAAAACATAACCTGAAGGTGGTCAATTTAATGCTGTGTTAGTGGCCTGAACTTTCAGTTCCCAAAGGGAAAGGATGATTAATGCCACTACCAAATGTATACCCATACCTGACCCTGATCTCATCAAATCCTGCTGCCACCATCTGCTGTTTTTAATTCCTCTGCAATATTTGTATTTGCTACCTCCCTCCTACAAAGAGAGGGAGGGAAAAAAAATGTTCCCTGCTTATGAATGGTGTGATCTGGTTGTACTGGCTGAACACTGGCCAGGAGGCATCTGTTGCTTATAGTCCTGACAGCATCTGCTACTATTTCTCACTTTTCCCAGCATGCTGTGAGATATGGTTTCTCCCAAAGGTGGCCTTTGTATGCACCATTGTCAATTCCATCATTGTCTGCCACAGCCTGTTCCCACGATGCAGTGGTAGTTATTACCACACTGCAAAACCTTTTCTTGCAGGCTATCTGTAATCTAAGATATTGTGTGATTGAGTTATGCAGTTAACCCTTTTCCTATGAATCAAAATATTAAAATAAAAAGAAACAGGTTAGACCATTTTCGGTAGGAAAAGCTTCAGAGCTTGCAATGGATGGGAAAATGAAGCAGAGGGATTTTGGGGTTTTTTTGGTTTTTTGGGGTGGTTTTTTTGGTTTTTTTTTTTGTTAGGTTGTTTTGATTTGGGGGTTGATTTTGTTGTGGGTCTTTTGGTTTTTTTTTTTTTTGCTTTTTTTTATTTGCTTTTAAAACAGTGACAGTTTGGCATTAAATCAAGGTTTAAAAAGCAAACAAAGATACAAAAAGCAAAAAATGTCCCAACTAGCAGTTTTAATTCCTTTAAAAATACCATAAAGGATGCATTGTTTTTTCTCCTGATTCCTGATACGGCTATTAAGCATTGTAACCAAATGTGTGTGAATGCTATTATTTATGTGTCTGATCTTTAAATACCCTCTGCTAGTGGGATACAGACTGAGACTTCTGATGGACATAGGCGTCCCAAGCTGTCATCTTGCCTTGTCCTTCTGTCAAACAGTTAGTGTGTCAAGCACTTCTCCTGGGAACTTTTAGAGTACGAGACTGGAAGCGCAGAACGGTCCTGTCTCCAGAGAGCCACTTTTAACTCACGACAATATCCTTGGTGTCAGCTCAGAATAGCCCACTATGGGGCAAGGAGAAAGAAAGCGCAACAGATGTTACTAGTAAAACCATGTTTACAATTCGGTAAAGTTACTGCCCTTATGCATCTTCTGACCAAAACCCACTTAAAAGACAGCCAGGTTCCTAGCGGTTGGATTTTTTAAAGCCAATTCTGTTCACATAAATCTTCATGCAGAGAACCAGTGCTATTAAAATAGACATCACACCTCTGTATGCGTCTCTCCCATTCCCCCCGAATCATCTGTGATGCTGTGGACTTTCAAATAATACAGTTATCACTTACATCTGTATTTATGGCAATTTCTATATCCACATAAGGATCGTAAACATCTTTTCCTATAATACATGGATCACAAGTGATGTTTTATCTCCCCAAATGTATTCATGCATCTCTTATCCCCTTTTTTTCCTCTTCAACTTTTCATTAATATGGAGCTACTTACTACACATAAAATCATACTTAATCCCCTCAGAGGTACTTTTAAAATTTTGTAGTATTTAAAGTAACCAAGGTGGCTGACTCTGGAACTAGTAATGATAATTAGCTGAGTTTTGAAATCCATTTTAGTGCTAACCAAAATACTGGAGAGAAGGAGGGGGGAAATACCATGGAACTTGTGAAGAAGGCTTTTAAAACTAAGCCCCCAACTCCGTAAATCATCATCTCTCCTTCTGCCTAGTCTCAAGGAACTGTCAGGCAGTGCAATGGTGACAAACAGCACATGGTGACAAAACTAGTATCAGAGAAGCATTTACAAGACTGCGTTTGGCTACTGTTTCTCTTAGTCTCATTTGTATTATAATTTGCATCATCGCTATTATATTTTTGGGTGGAAAAATACTGAGGAAAGGAAAAATTGTGGCATTTAATATCTCTGTGATTCCTATTTTAAATGGGGACTTGTGCTATTTTAACAGTGGTTTTACACTGCCAGCTCCAATATGGCCAAGTGTAGTACCAGCATGGAAGGAATGTGAAGAACAAGTACTGTATAGACTTGCTACTCTCTTTAGCACCATATCACCTTGCCTTCACACATTTACAAGTTGTTTAAATTCCATTTTCAGTTTTATCATAAATTTAAATGATGATTTCTGATTTTAAACTGGTTTGTATTCTCTCTGTGCATGTAACAAGTTTAGGGAGAATAAGGGCACTTTACAGGCTAAGCCAGGTGTGATGTTAGACAATGGATCTGCTGAGCTGCTGCTGGTTAATACCATTTAAAATTACATTGCTGAATCCATGATCGAGGTCCTCTCTGCAGTCTGAAACCCTTTTCCCACAGGCAACAGATAACAGAAAAACATGTCTGGGTAACTCACTCGCAGCTTTTCTACCACCAAAATGAGATGAGCTTGGAGAAGCATAAACTATCTAGAGCTGAACCCCAGGACTTAGTATCTAGTCTCCACAATGGCTACAAAATCTGAACAAGTTAATTTGCATGGAGAAATTCATTATTTATTTTTTTTAAATTGAGGATGAGAAAACGTGCATGTGAAGGAATTTACACGCACAAACTGTGTATAATCCAGTTTTATAAAGTTTTATATCTATAGGCACAAAGCAATAAAATTATCTTAGCAGCCAGAAAACACAACTTGTGACACTGAGCAGGGTTACAACATACAAATGTTGATTTGAACATACAAACGATAGATTTGAAGCTACAGACTCTTCCCAGGTCAGCTTTGAGAGCTAAGTTGCTGCCAACCTACAACCCACCATCCCTGAGTCCGTACTTCCCTGGGGCATCACTGCATCCTTTGCTATTGCCATTAAGATACAGGCTCCTTTACTGCTAGCTTTTTTTTTTGCAGAAGGACCTGTGTGTTTATTATTTCCTGTAACAAGGTGAACCAAGGTAAGACCTGTCACGAAGGGCACTGTGACCTTCCCAAGATCTTCCCTAAAACACAGAAAGCCTCAGATGTGATGTGAGGAGGCACATCAGCGCTGCTTTCAACAGAAAGAGATTTGCACCCTAATGGCATAATATGGCTTCAAGGAGCCTCACTGGGTATTTTTTCCAGCTTCAGGCCAACCACACAGACTCGGATGCTCTTCCTTTTCACCACTCTCTGCTGGTGGCCTGGCTGAAGCTCCTGTGAGAGGTGCCAGCCAGGGGCACAAGCCCCACCTGAACTAGCGTCAGCCAGCCTGCCAGCAGCATCCCTGGGTGAGGAGCAGCACTGGCACATTCACAGAAAAGCCTGTGTGTAAATGTTTTCGCGTGTCAGGAAGTACTGCAGGGAGGCAGCAGTGATTTTTATTTTTTCCCCCCCTGTTGTTTCAGCAGCAGGAACAAGTACGGACAAAATTCCTTTTAGGACGGGCACGCAGGGTATTTAGGTGAGGAGCTGTTGCCTCTCCTGCTCCCTGCAGCATTACTGCCAGCAGATCCGTTCGCAAGCTAGAGAAGGGCCACGCCGTGTGCGGGCAGGTCTGGATGGCAAGCGAGGGCTGCTGGCTGTCCCTGCGAACCCGCTCTCTCTCGGTGTGCCTTCAAGGGTCACAAGGGGAGCAGATCACGGGTTGTCGCCCACCCCTCCTCGGCAGCGGCCGCCCAGGTGCTCGCCCCAGGTCTCAGAGCCACGGGCGAGCTCCTTCCCGTCGCCCACGAGGCATCGGCCAGCGGCCCCCACCCGGCCACTGCAGCAGCGCCCAGCAGCGGAGCCGGCCGGGATCCTTCCTCCGGCCTCCTTTGGCCTTTCCCGGCCTTCCCTGGCCTCTCGCCGGCCTTCCTTCCCCGGCAACAGCGGGGCGGCAGCCAATGGGGCCATGGCGGGTCAGGGCGGCGCGGTGGCGGCGGCGGCGCGGGCCTTTGTGCGGGGTGGCAGGTGACCACGGCGGGGGAACAAAGCGGGGTCAGGGCGGGAGCCGGGTCCCTTTTCTCAGGCCCGTGTTCTCCACTCCTCACAATCTGTCTGAATTTAACTTGCCATTGAGGGCCCTGCCTGTAGAAAACAGCTTTATGCCGACTAATCCAGGCAGAAGTAAGGGTAGACACAGAGACAGGTTTGAAGGCGGGGACGGAGCTATTCTGCTGCCTTTTTTTTTTTTTTCTCCCCCTCCCTTCCCTTCTCCATTGCCTCCAGTGAAAAGTTTTCTGAACGCACCAAAAAAAAAAAAAAAAAAAAAAAAAAAAAAAAAAAAAAAAAGGAAAAAAAATGGTGACAAGATTAATCAGCCCGTGGAGCTGAAACACATGCTTGACTTAAACAACCTCTTTGCTGTTATTAACAACTGCTCCAGCATTTCTCTTGTTATGCTAATGGTACAGATTAGAGTAAAATCTATTCCTTCTTTGCTGAACAGGCCAATTGATAGAGGCTGATCTATTTTCCTCCTCCGTTTTAATTCTTTTTTTCTCCAGGCACAAGTGTTTGCAGCAGCAGGAACAACAGAACATGAAAAAATTCCTAAAAAGCAAAACTGCAGACAAGAGTGACTATCCCCCACATTCAGTAAAATCATTAATAAATACAAATCTATATCATTCTCCACTACAGCCTGGAAATAATGTCTGGGTGTTGTAAGATGCTGACCACAAAAGACAGGAAATTCAACATCGTGACTGATGCCCTGCCTTTAACTCATTCCTTTTTTTTAAACTTGAAGACAGCGAGTGCCTGCTAAAGGAGATGGCTTTGATTAGTTTCAATACATTCCTTGGATGAAATATGAAGGAGAAGGGAGTGTAGTCCTGGAGAGGGCAGCTTGACTCAACACCACGCCGTGTCCTGGAGTGTCATTGGGATGGAAGGAGACAGTCCTGTTGCTAGCATAAGTTGTAAGGCCATTTGCTCTATGGCATCAAGGGGACCAGGCAGGGGCCTGCACGTCACTCTGGGCTTGGTGGTTTGTACCTCCTGTTAGCTTGGGCCTGACCCTAAGTGCTCTTTAGTTTTGCAATGTTTACCCCCACAGATTTTTTTCTAATCAAAGCCTGGGCTCTGTGTCACAGGTAACAAACTATGACATTGCAATCTATGAGTCTACAGTATGATAAATATTTAAAAGCCTAATATGTCTGACATGCCAGAGAGGAGCATTCAGCACCTAATAGCTGCTGAATTAGAATGACTGCACCATCAACTTCCATCAGCAGCTTGTGTATGTTATTTATATTAAGCCCTTTATCACTTCCTCTGGATCTGAATTGTTCCTATTTAAATAAGTGGAAATATCATCACCCTGGTTTGCCATAATCCTAAATCAACTTAAATCAGTAAGAATCCTCCCAATTATATTGCTGATTTTCTAGATTTGGCCTACCACTGTATGCATATCTGTATACAGTCACTGCCAAAAGGTAAACATCTGCTGCTGCCTACCTCCTTCTTCAACACAGCCAGACCTAGTCACAGCTGGTAGATACTGTAAACTTGCTCAGTTTCAGCGTTCCATTGCTTCAATGATTCCATCACTTGTGATGCCTAAGGTAAAACCAGGCTGATCTGCCTGGGTCCAAAGACATTGAAGACAGTCCTGGGACAAGCCTAGATTTGGAAGTGTGCACTTGACTAGCACAAAATTTGATCAGACAGATTTCATAATTGCACAGAGTCAAAGACCACAGGGGTTTTTAGATCATCTGCTCTGACTTTCTGCATACCATATGCCATCATATTTTTCCCAGTTATTCCCATATTGAGCCTAATTACCTGTACTTGATTAAAACAGATTACCCATCCTGCCTTAATGAGGAGAAATTAAAAAAAAAAAAAACAAAAAAAAACCCACTACCTCCTGGAGTAGTTTGTGCCTGTATTTTAATGACTTTAAGTCTGAAAAACATGTACCTAATTTCTCATTTGAGTGGGCCTTGCTTCCATGTCCATTTTTGCCTGATTTGGCCTTCCTGAACCTGATATTTTCACCTTGTAAAAACAAACAAACTTCACAAACTCGTGTCTATATTTAAATTTTTTTGACAATATAAACTGGTTGAACTCCTTAAGGTGTTCAGTGAAAGCCACTTCCTTGATCTTCCTTGGCTATTAAGTGAGGATTGACTGCTGTCACTTGCAAATCCTGTGCAGGTGCCCGAGGAATGCTTTGACCGCTTTGCCATAGCTCAAGCAACTTGTCCACTGTGAGTGCCACCTCTTTCCAAAATTGTCCTATTTCAGGAGGCAAACCCACATTTTCCAGGAGTGGCTCATCTATTTTGCTTCTATGCACTGTTTTGGAGTTTTAAAGATGTTTTGTTTGTCTGATACATGATCACATTGCCCCATAGGAACTGGTGTGTCCTCAAGCATTCCACTAATCTTTTTGTGTAAATTTATATTTAGAAGGGCAATTTTTTACTCCAAGATAAAGAGGATGAAGCTTGCATCTGGCTGTTGTCAAGCACAGTGGGAATGATCTCATTGAAAGATAATTACCTAGGGACACCTTTTCTATGCAGTCCAATGTCTAGCTATTGATCTGTTTATAACATGATCTGTTGTGATATTTTAAAGGATATCAGTCTTATTTAGTGTCCCATAGCATTAATGCTGTGTGAAGTATATTATATTTTCATAGTTATCTTTAAACGTTGAACTTCAAATTTCATTAATGGAGTTGGCAGTTGTCTGGCAAGTTCAGCTTTCTTTGGTGTCATTAATCCAAAAAATATTTCCTTCATCTAATTCTTTACTGAATAAAATCTTTACCAGTCTAAACATTATTCCCCCTCACATATCAGATGAATGGTAGTCTGATTGGGTCGCTGATTCTTGAATCATCCTACTTGCTTTCTTTGAATGTTTTGCACTCTTTACAGCTGGAGTACAGCTGGCTCTGAGGTGAATTTGAGCTGAATATCAACAAACTGATTATTTCCTCAGTCAGTGATTTCCAGATTTCTCTGTGTAAATTACTGATCCCTAATGTTTCATAAATTACTATCGATGGAAGATGTCGCCTGGTTTTTCTTCCAGTAACTCAGTGTCTGAAAGATACTTCTATAAAAATAGGAGTACATCAAGAAAATAAAAAGAAAGCTGTGAAATACATATTTTTCCACATCCAAGTAATCAATTCTTAGAATCTTCATCTCTTAATATTTATCCCATCAATAGGATTTCTTTTGTTTCTACTGTAGTTTAAAAATTCTTGTTCATTGTTATTAGCAGTTCCAGATACCAATTTACTGAACTTTGGCTTTCCCTTATCAATTTTCTAAATGTTGTCCCTTATATCCTTTAGAGGAAGCTATTGGGTTTTAAGAAGAGTCATCACATTGTTCAGCATTAATGCCTCTTATAGCAAAAAACTGCAACCCAGCATGGTATTATAAGAAGGGATTAGGACAAATATTCTTGCAAATCAAAGAGGAAAAAGAAAAAAGATGTTATAGTTTTATATATTAGCTATATAATAATATTTGCTGTTGTTATTATACATCATTTTTATTCCTTATGCTTCAGCCAGAGATGGCAAACTTCCTGTCACAGCAGATAGCCAGGAAAGCTGAACAAAACTACAGTTTTCATTTACCAGCATTCACACAATTTGCTTTGGTCAACATACCATTCAATCCCTGGTTTACCCAAAAATAGCTTGTAGGCAGAATCTGTGCCTAAAAATAAGTCAGCAAGGGAACTAAGCACAATAATAAAGAGACTTCAGTGATACGTGTACATTTTTTTAAAAAAGTGCACAATATGTAGCAATAAACACTTTTTCAAGCTTGGACTACTCCATCATTAGCTGTGTTGTGCACTGGTCCCTGTGTTGTTTATGTTTCTGTAGCATTACAGAGTCCTATTTGTGGACCCATTATATTTAGGCATCAGCACTCTGTTGAACAATACCAGATTTTGTGGTATTGCAAACCAGCTACTGTTTGGAGAAGTAATGTGGAGTTGGGAGATTTTCTCAGTGTGGAAGTTATCAGGCTTTCTGGATCAGAGACTTGTGACAGCCACTCACATTTCTATCTGTCAAGCGGTAACCTTAAACATTCATCTTTTAGCTCAATGCACTCCAATGGGAATATTGTTTTATAAACTAGCTCCTTGGACAGCTGATGGTGTACTGCACACAGGCTAGAACACAACTGGTTAGGCATTATTTCATAAGGGCTCCAGGGGACAAAATTTTTGAAATGAATCAGAACATATTAAAGAAATGCCTAGACTCTGCATCACTGTCTTAGGGTTTGGCTGCAAAAACTTTTGTAGGCTGACACAAGCTTGCTCTGCCCACACTCCAGGCAAGCACAAACTCTTTCCACCCTAGTCAAAACCAAGGAAACTTTGTTCGAGAGGCCATGCAGCTGTATTAGTTCTGCATGGATCCAAGGTGGTTTCTCCTGCATCTCTCAACAGGACTTCCTGGCAAGGGCTCAGCATCCCTTCAGCCACAGATTTCAGTTGGAGCTGCCATGGGTCCAGTTACCTCACTGAACAAGCAAATTATCACACAGCACCATACAAAAAGTTATTCTGTATACTCTTGTGTGCACAAGAGATGGGCAAAAACTACTTAAAAGTCCATTACATAAGACCTCTCAGCAAAAAAAATTGCTGTACAACTCATAAGAAAAAAATTTGTTTCTAGAATTTGTTGTAATTAGACAAAAACAGGTCAAAATCTTCTAATCTGGAAGTGAGTTCTCCAGGAAAGAGGCAAAAATATCTAGTCTAGGAGTTTTTCAAGGGCAAAATAGTGTTCTTCCCAAGAAAAACAACTGATAAAGCCACAGGTACTAGCCCCATACTGGGGCTGTGCCAGACTGCAGTTGTTGTACACTGTGAATGAATGATGCCAGTGCCGTATTAATTTGGCTTGTATAAGGACATGTTCTGTTTATTTTCATAAATACATGTAATTTCTTATCTTCTATGTTACACATACATATTGACTTCACAGCAGGTTTTGTCAGCATGTGACAGCCCTGAACTTAGCTCACCACTGATGCTCTGTGCAAAATTGGGTATAGCTGTTGAAGCAAGGTGCACAGAAGTTGGAGGAATCTCAAAGAAAATGAGAGAAGGCTGAATAATTTCAGCCGGTCACATTCAGAAAAGTCTGATTGGCACTCGGATTAGAGCCTTCAAGCACGCAAAAGGTCTCCAGTAAAGGAGAGAATAATGTACTCTCCTTATCCACAAGTCAGGAGCTTATTCAGACGTTAGAAAAACTTTCTGACAGTTGTGATGTTGAAGCACCCGACTGGATCACTAGGAATGGTTGCAGGATCTGTGTCACTAAAAGTCTGAAAGAAGCAGATAGAAAATATTTCTCAGGAAAGGGGATGACCCTGCATTGGTGCAATGCTATGGACTTGAAGATCTCCTAGGGTACCTCCCAGGTACCTACCTTTTTCTGTTTTCAGTATTACAACCTGAATGTAAAGGGCTCACTTTCCATAAAAAAGAAAGAATTCTCTCTCTAAAGACCCAAAGACCAGTGTGCTAGCAAGCTCCAGCTTGTAAGTGCTAAAAGCTTTAGAAAATGGGCTAGTGCCAGCAGATTTCTGTGGGTTAAATGAAAGTGTCTGGAGGAATTAACTGCTGCCCATTCCTGGTTCTCAACCATCATCCGTGTGCTGGAAATGCAACTGCAGGCATGACAAAGAAGCAATTATCCCAACAAAATCAGTTATTACCAGTGATTCATATGGTAATGATGGTGGTGAGGATGATGATGGTACTGCTGAACTGTAGCAAGGATGATAATAACCAGTGTTTTAGGGGACGGATTACAGGTTTAATCAAAATGAATAGTTTATCACAGATAATGAATTTTACAGGGGAATATGGTCCTAGAAAAATGCCTTGTTCTGAATGCCTGAAAATTACATTGATTTAAGTAGTGGGCTACCATATTTGCGCTATTCATTTAGGAGAAGAGAGAACATAGCATTTTTATGTATATATTCTTTGCCATATTTAAGAAATGAGTATTAATGTCATGATCATGACAAGGAGAACCGCTGCAGAGTTCCACATCTTTATTGGCATCGCTTGTATAAGTGCTAAAATTTTACTTGGGTCCCATTATTTGTTTTATCCCTGACATTAAAAAACAAACAAGCAAACAAAAAACAACCCATGTACTAATATAAAAATAAGATTTGTGAACATCTTGTGAATTTCATAAGAAACAATTCAGGAGAATATTTGGGCTCCTATTACTGCAGTGGGACTTAAGCATAGATGAGAGGGAATTTCTCTCTAACAAAGAATAAATGGAGAAGCTACAGAACAATGTATCATCACAGAAAAAAAAATTGTTAAGCATATTAATTTCCTACCATACGTTCTTTTTCCTGACATGAAAAGGTAAGAAGCTTCATTTATTTGTTGTAGGGGGAGACTGAGGAACAAAAAATGAGAGAGAATGGGGTGATAAAGAGTTGTCCGTATTATAAAAATGGATAGAGAGATTTCAGATCCAAGAGAACATTGCTTTATTCACCAAAAGAACCAGGTCTGGGCTAATAGCATATCTCCTGTCCCATTCATTTAACTTTTCCTTGTATAGTTTGCATGTTGATGCCTCTATAAGACTGGTTCTTGTTTGTGATTTTTTTTGCTACTGTTGTTGATTTCAACCTATGCTCTGCTTTACTTCACCAAGTATCCTCCAAATTCAAACGAGATGCAGAAATGCTGAAATCAATACATGCCTCTTGAAGGATGGATTTTTTTGTAACACAAAGGGGAGAATGACTAATAGATTACTGAAGCCTTAACAAAACCTCAACAGATCCCCATATGGTGCATTGCAATTAAAAGAGTAGAGGATGGATTTCTGATTTTTTGGGTGGAGAAAAGAAAAAGAAAAGAAAGCATTTTGGACAAGAAAATTATTGAGATGGAGACAGAAGTGATGTGTGACCATACACCAGATAGAAACCCTTCTTTCTGAGCCTTTCATCTCCGGGTCACTGGTTCCAATCGAGCCCAGGTCGATAGCGAACAAAAATCATTTTAATCTGATGGCTGTTTGGTGACCTATGTGAAATGAACTGGTTGTGTCAGTCCACTTCCCAGCTGACAGCTCTCCCCATCATCAAGACCATTGCTACAGGTGGCAGTAATTGGTACTCTTTTGAGGCCAGCTCAGCTAAAAGGCTGAAGAATGGAAAAATCAGTAGGGCTGAACCACCTCCTCCTCTAGTTCAGCTGCTCCCTCCAGGTGAGTGCTGGGGGAAGCTGGCATTGCTGTTGCCTGTGCCACATCTGCTCTTTGAGCCAACAAAAGACTTCAGGGCAAAGGGGGGTTCCTCTGAAGTGGTAAAGACCTCTTGTCAATGCAGGTCTTGGGGAAGCTGAGGGGTAGTAAGGCCCCAGGCCTTCAGTGCCCTGCAGGTGGATGCCATTGTTTGTTGGTGGCCCCAGGAGGGTGCTGGTGTGAGCACGGGGCTCTGGAAGGACCCATCAGGCTGCCCCAAGCCCAGTCCCCAGGGACTAAGGCTCTATAGTTACAATTCTGAATGCAAAACCAAGGCTTATGACCAAGGCCTAAGCCCAACTTTCACTGATGTCAGTGGGGGGATATCAGGGTTCACATGCAGATATGTGCAAAGAACTTGAATAAGCTTATGTGAGGGGGGACCTGACAACATGAGCTCAATCTAAGATGTTAAAATAATACAAGAAGAAATAAAAGATGAACTTTGAGAGCTTAATAAAAAATAATGCCCTGGAGAGGACAGTTTTAATCTTTGGTTTGATCAGTGTTTCTCTGAGCAGCTGATACATCCCATTG
Source organism: Cinclus cinclus (assembly GCF_963662255.1). Lineage (NCBI taxonomy): Eukaryota > Metazoa > Chordata > Aves > Passeriformes > Cinclidae > Cinclus > Cinclus cinclus. Next base: position 71,668,986 of record NC_085048.1, on the reverse strand, counting down.
TGAGGAGAGAAAGTATTATGAAGAGGGTATTACGAGGAGGACTTTCATTTACACTGTAAGCCACAGCCATCTCCCTTGTGTCCCTCAGGCACCTCCTGGGAATGTTGATTTTGCCATGGGATATCAGAGATGCCAGGATGCTCTGGCTAGCTGGCACCAACAGGTGCTCCAAAGTGTGCCCACATGGTGCTGGCCAGTGATGTTTTCCACAAGGTAAATCTGTGCCTGCCCTACTGCAGACAAGAAAAGCAGTGAAGGGTGTCAGAACTGCCAGCAAAGCTGTTAAACCAAACTTCAAAAAGTGGAAAATGCACCTTGTAAGTATCTGATTTTCTTTCAGGGACACATACAGAAGTATTAAGAGGGTGAATTTCCATCCAGCAATCTCCAAGTGGAAGGATCCATGCTTCTCGTGGATTACGTGGCATCTGAATGAGCTACTTGCTCTATTACACTTTAGAAGATGATTGTGTGCTGGTACAGCTACAACATTTCTAAAAGTCTAAAAGAGAACTGTTGTTGCCTGCTAGCTAAAAGTACTGGGAAGGCCATAGGAAGAGGTAGTGGTTTAGTAGGCATTGGTCCTGCCTGAGTACATCTCTAGGCAGGAGGATGAAGAGCAAGCACTTAAGAGGACTGCAAGTCAGAAGTACATGTGATGACAACTGAGCTATCTGTGCTTTGGCTGAAGTCTTTTACTTTCTAGGATCCTTACTCTGTTCAAATGAAGTTAAGCTTACTTTGCTCAGAGGCTTACCAGTAGGGTAGGTGCAAGATTAGTTTTGCTGCCATGTCTAAAAGAGTTGGAATGAATGTCCTGCCATGGGTAAGGAAGTTAAATGACAGAGCCAGGATGTACAGTTTGTAGGATGAGCCCATCTCCACAGTATGCTTTGGGATATAAGATCTGTGATTCACAAAAGGGTGAGGATTTATATTAAGAGGAATGTCATTCAGATAACATAAATGGGTAAGCTAAAACATGCATTGTATGTTATATGCTAGTCTTCATCTCTTAGACTACAGAACAGAAAAAAAAAGTTCAGAGGCAGATAGAAACATCATCCAGAGGTGAATTGCGCCTATGAAGTTTCAGACTTTCCTCTGAATAATTTGTTCTATTCATAAGTTAGATCTGTACTGAAATAAATAGACTGTGAATGGCAGAATGCTGTTTCAGTTGGAAACAGAGAAATTACCACAGTGGCTCAGACCTGTGGTCCATTTAATTCAGTATCCCAGTGCAGTCATCAGCGCATGCTTCTTCAGGAGCTGTTGCATTCCCTGTAATGGACACGTGAAATTCTGTGAAGATACACCTGTTTTGAGCTGTTTATGTCTAAATACTGCAATATTGTCAGCTCTTCAGAATTTGGGTGAGCCTCAGTGAATATTCATAACTCGTAAGCTATGGGGTTTAGGCCACTGGAGTTTTGCGGTAATTGGGAATTACATGAGACCACCTACTTCATTAAAACAAAATGAAAGACAGAGTCAAAGCCAGGCCTGCAAAGGTAAACAGTGCATGAATTCACTGCCTCCATATTTAAAGCCTTCAAAGCCTTTCAGTTAAAATCCTTTTCCGCTCTGGATCTCAGCATGAGTCTGGCTGCAGGGAGGTTTTGTGTGGTGGCCTGTCAGCTTCCATCTCCAACACAGTGAAATTCAACTAATTGTAAGTGCACATTGCTTCAGGCGTACACTGCACACTGCCACTCAGGCCATGCACACGCGCCGTGACCCCATCCACCTACTGCAGAATGTGGTATTCTCTCCCCACACATACACACTTTTCTTTTTTGTTACTTGCAATCACTGAAAAGATGACAGGCCAGAGCAAGGAGCAGAGAGCCCTGTTGTGTTTCTGCAAAAACCAGTACGGAGGGATTTAGTCCCTCAACTACATATGTGCCAAGAATTGCAGCAATCTTTGGATTGTGCCTCCATTAATGAAAATGGGTTGACCGGAGAGCACAGTGTGAAGCTGTGCCTGCCTGTGTGCTTTGATCTTACCTGCTGAAGCTGACCTCGCTGCCATGTCAGGCTCTGCAATGCAGCTGAGGATCAGAAAGCGTCAAGAGAAAAAGCAGAATAGAAAAATCAGAAATACCTCACAGTTGAAAACCCTCTGTTACCCAAAAAGTGCCTCTATTAGTGGTAACTGAGTTGCTTGTAAAGTTCTGCCAGGTTCATAGGAATAGTGTGGTCACAGATTACTGACAAACTGTTCCCAACGGCCCTTTTTATCAGCACATTCTAATTCCTCAGATTTTTCCATATTCTTCTATATAACTTCACAGAAGTTATCTGCATTTGTTTCTATTTCTAGTTTGGATAGGCCAGTCTTTAGTTCAGTCAAAGCAGGATTTCTTCTCTCCTTAAACAAGAATATTTTTCAGCTATTTAATTTGGCTATCAGTTTGACTATCACAGGTTATGAGTGATGAACTGTCTGCATGAATGCTATCATGTTCAACTGGACTCTCTTCTGGGAGGCACGATGTAGGACTATGTTTGCCTTACTCCCCACTAAATTTCCTAATTCTTCAGCTGAGGGGATCATTTCCATCATTGTTGCTCTGCCAGTTTATCAGCAAACTATGATGTCTGCAAACCATACGTTTTATCCATCCATGCTCACATTTTGTCTTTCTTTGTGTGCTCAGTGAGTTAAACAATCACCCACTCCACCCCATCTAGCATCCTTTGTACAGGCCTCTATGTCTTGGGGTGCTTTAGGATCCAGACACACTGCGAGGTCAGCTCCATTAGGGTTCCCCAGGCAGAGCAGAGGTGTCTCCAAAGTTCAAAGAGCTCAGCCTGGAGGCAAGTGCCTGCCTCCAGAATCATAAAGCTCTTGTAGAAATGGAGGGATTTTGGGGAACTATGTGATCCAAAGCTCAGAAGCTGAATCATACTAAGTGTGTCCCCAGCAATGGGGAACTGAGGATCAGAGAGTTTCTGTTTCCTTCTGTGTCTCAGTCTTGTTTAGCTCCTATACAGCGTCCTGGAAGGGGTAATTTCAATCCCACCCTATGCCTTTATCGTGTGTTAGTACCTGATCCTTCACTGCTGACTCAAGGTGCTACAGTTAAATGAATAATGTAAATAAGATTAATATCTGGTTATTTGTTATTATAACTTTCAGTTCTGAGCAGCCCTCCTGATGTGACTAACCCTCCTGATGTGACTAACTTTTATTTTTTTCTGTTATTCTGCTGCAGAAACGTTTCTTATCAGTCAGATCATCTAATAGTTCTGCTCTCATATTCAACCTGTGACACTCTGTAATTCAATGCTGCTTCAGTGACAAAAACATTGAAAATCAACCACACAAGTTCAACAATTTAAATAAATGGTTCAGCCTGCTCTAAAATAACTCATAATCCAAAAGGCTTTCACTGCCACTCACCACTGAACCTCACCACCTCTGCTCACCTAATTATGTAACACTTTTCTTCCCAAGCCATTGCACTTGAAGTGCTGATTATACTGTACTTGGAGTGCTGTATACTCTCTGAAGGGCTGTTTGCCATCCCTGTGAGGCTGCTACTTGCTTCCTGACAGAAGTGATCCCATTGCTTTTTCTACCTTGTTTTGGAGGGAATAACTGAAGTGCTACTGTTCAGAGGTGCTTCTACAACACTACAAGAAGTACAAGTGCAGCAATTCACTTTTTGGAGATAGGAAATTGGAGCACAATGGTTAGCCCAGTATCTTGTCCTCAATTCAGTGTGAGAACTATGATCCAGAAGTACTAGACCCCTCTCCTGACTGTTAGAACACCTTCACCCAAAATTAGTCATGGGAGCTCTGAGGAATAGAATAGCTGCCACTAGCTCTGCCAGAAATTCATTGAAGACAAGACAGTCTCAAAAATATTTGAAGGAACAATTCAATTTAATAAAATAAATTTTAAAATCTCCGTGAAGTTCATGGAAAGAAACAGAATATGGTGATGTGTGTAGTGTATGCGTGCATGTATGTCAGAGATATTGATAGAGATACACGTGTAGAAAAAAAATACATAGTCTCTCCTAGTTTCTCACTAGTTTTATTGCTTCATTTCTTTATTTCTAGGTGTTTGATAAATAAATTTAAAATAAATAAGTAATTCTAAGTACTGGAGTCAAGAATTACTTTTCTTGAACCCTTTGCTGTTGATATGGAATATACTGGATTGTTTTTATAGAGCAAAGACAGCCTCTGAACATATGGGCAGAAGGAACTAGTGTGCCAGTGAATTCTTTTGAGGACTAAAATGCGAAGGACTTACAGTTTTTTACTGATATTCTGCAAGACATGAGTTCCATACACAAGGTTTCACAAGGTAAAAAATGGCACCATAGCAAACTGCAGACACAAGTATTCCTCTTCCCACTTGGCCTGAAATGTCTCACCCATTTGATCTCGCGTTTCCAAGACGAGATTACAATTAGGAAGAAAAAAGTGGATTAGATAGAATTAAGTGACTCATCTGATCTTCACATGTGTTCTGATAGTTTTTGTGTTTCTAGAAGTAGCTATTCAAGAGTTAGGGCTCCTTCCTTTAAAGGACACTCCAGATCTATCATACCAAATGGGTTCTATCAGAGCACCTCACCCACCTTGTGGGCAGAGAGCCAGTTTCTAACACCAAAGTGCAGAGGCAAATGTAGGAAGCAGAGCTCAAAAGAATGACAAAGATGAATCATGTGTCCTCATATGCCATTCTTTACACGAGTTCTCAAGAAGAGCCAGACCCACAGTTTCCACAGATTTCTCAGAGCCCTGACTCTTGTGTCCTTCCTTAAACCCTGTTTTCTGCAAAAGGCTATTAAATTTTTCCAACCAGGAAACTATCAAAGGACATCTTCTGAGAGCAGAGCCGGTGCATTTGCACAGCAAATTAAATTTTGCACAATTTAAATTCACAGATAATCTGACTATTGTCAAATCTGAATTTTTCCTTGAGCATTCTGGATATGAAGGGAAAGCATTTTTTCACAACAGGGTAAATTCACTTGCCTGTTCTCCCCTGCAATTGCCCTATGGTTTCTCTGAGAAGCCAGAAATTACTAGAGTTCTTACTATGGGTGATTTTTGCCATGTTGACAGTAAATCGTAGTCATTAGCAAGCAAACACTGAATTCCCCTGTTGTTATCTTTTTCTTGCAGCTAGAGACATTTTTCATCTCTCTCTTTCTTGTCATTCTTCTTCTAAGATACCCATAGGGTACAGAATTCATGTTTATTCTTCCACTCTTCTAATCTTGATAAGCAATACTTTTAAAGAGTTACTGAGAAGTTGGGAGGAGCTGTTGGTTTGAGGTGCAGCAGAAAATTGTTAACCTTCAGCTAGTCAATAATCCTCAGCAAATGTCCACCCTGCAAACATTACTGCTCTGATGATGAAAAGTGTTATATAAAAACAGACTAAAATCATGAGGTGGGAAGCAAGAGAAAAAGTTGTTTTTCTGAGAATGAGTGCCCTCCAAAACCAAATTTTATTTGGTTTTGATTTCCTTCTCCTAACAGTATTAAACTTAAGCAGAATGAGCAGTGGGTTGCTTTAAATCATTGCTTCCCTCATATGTAAGCCAGTTTATACAGACAAGGAGGAGGGGGTGGGCATTTGGTTGGGGTTTTTTGTCGTTTGGGAGTGTTTTTGTGGGTTGGTTTTTTGGTTTTTGGTTTTTGGGTTTTTTTTTGTTTTAGTTTGGTTTTTGTTTTGTTTTTGTTTTTTTTTGTTTCTCTGAATACTGTTTATTTAAGTGATTGTTGGCTCTTTTCCTGTCCTTTGTTGACCCCAGGAAACAACTTTTTTTTATGCGTTTCCATTCTGGGATTTCTATTATCTACTGACTTGTGCTGGGTGTACCTCAGTGAACAGGCCCAAAAAGAGAAGGAGAGAGCTGAAGTTCCTATTGAACTAAAGCCAACTTGTCCTCCAGTTTGAGGCCCAAGAAAACCATCACTTGAATCAAAGCACTTTAGAAGGTACTTTACAAGTCTGCTTCCCAAGAAGAAACCAGGATGCAGTGTTATCACCTTCATGAAGTTAAAGGAGGTGGTTTTACGATTTAGTGGAGAGAAGCCATGCTGTTAATTAGTCACATTTATTTGACAAAAAAGTGGGGCAGGGTGAAAAGGGGAAAGGAAGTTGGGAAAGAAAAACAGAACAGAAGGGAAAAAATCTTTATGATGAGGTGCTTGGCAGGATGAAGGAACAAAAGGAAGGTTTTCTGCCTGTCTCCTGATATTTTCCAACTCAGCAAAAAAATCCATTGTGTAGCTTAAGGGGGAAAAAAAAGTTAAAGTTGAAAGCTTAGTGTGTGAAAGCAACTGCTCAACCATTGTGTAATATGGGCTAATGTAATGTCACTGTTTCCCCATGATGTAAGTTGCAATTTTTGTTCCAGTTGCTGTGGTCAATGTTATCGCTTTCACTTTTCAAAAGGGGGCAAAGAGGTGCGTGGAGATGGTATTTCTCTTTTCCCCCACCACCCCTTCCCCACTCCCAAACAAATACTTCTGTTAGGACATATCAGTGCTGACCAGATGTCACTGATTTTTTTTTCTTTTTTTGCATGTGTCCCTTAACAGCTGGCAAGAATATCAGCTCAAATTATTCACCACAAGCACACTCTTTCTGTTTGTCTCCAGATAAAGGGATTTGAAATCCTGGTTGTCAGAGAGGGATGCTGAAAACTGTGGAATGGATTTCTTTGGGGAGAGGGAATACTTCTTAAAGAACTTTAAACAAGTTGGGGATGGTCATGACCAGGATGCACATCCAAAGACATCCCATAGGGTTAGCACATCATGATTTTGTTTTCAGAAACTGTTTTAAGCCCAGGGTGTTTTCTTGGAACCACTGTGAAGTGTTCATAGCAATCAGTAATTCTAAATGTAGAGACTCCTTTTGTTTTGGTCATGTCAGAAAAAAAAAACAAAAACAAAGCAACAACAAAACAAAAAAAAATCCCCACAAAATATATATATATATATATAAACCACTTAGATGTGGTTACAGGTGAGAAATACAATGGGTGGATGGCAAATAAACACCATGGTGCAGGATGTTCTAGAATTGCTTGGGACCATATCCATGTATCTTTGCTCCATCACCCTGCAATCTCTACATTTTGCAGATGGGTTGAGGGCAGTGCTGGCTTGCAGTGGGACCACACACAGCCCTGGTGTCACAGCACTTGGGAGATGGCAGTGGGGATGTACAAAGTGGCATTACACCTGGACCCACACTCGGTGGGTGCCACGGTGCACAGCACACAATAGGGCTGATTTATCCTCACAGATCATGAGCTACTGACCCTTGTCATCCCTGTCATTACCTTCTGCCTAGCCATAACCTTCTCCTCCTCCTCCCCTCTTATTTACAGTTGTACCTACTTTTCTCTTTAAAACTGTCACAACTGGTGTTGTACAGAATAGTGCAGTGTTCTCCCCAGTTATGGCTCTGTTGCAAAATAAGTGTGCTTTCCTTATGTGAGCAAAGATAATTAAGTGGGTCAGTATACGGAAGTCATGGCTTCACAGCATTTTTAACATTATCTTCAGATGAGTGAATAAAACAAGATCAGATGAAGATAGCTTGGAGTTTCTGCTTGCTCATAGACAGGATACAAATCAAAACTTCAACTCTGTCTCTAAACTGGAAAAAATCATTGTGTTTATTTCATACTGCATCTTGTCTTTGGTGACATTTTTAAATAACCATTTTAAAAAAAAGAGAAAATAATTTTAATGAACAGTAAGCACAAAAACTCACCTAGGAAGACGATGTAACACGTGACATGCCCCAGGTATGGTAAAGTTATGCTTCACCATATTAAGGTTTGTATTCTATAGTTATTGTCTCTACTGTTGCCTCAGGGTTGATAAGAAGACTGCTTTTCTAAAGCATGCTAAGCTCTTGAAATTGTTCTTATTGTTCATATTTACCTACTTTTTAGTGAGGAAACTAACATTTTAATATGACATGGAAGCCTTTCCATATGCCCCACTAACCTCCACCAGCCACTGAAATCCATTCAGTTATGAGGCCACCTACTTTGAAATGCAGACATGGGAATTGACTGTGGATTCTGTCCAGTTTAGGATGCAGGGAGATGGGGCTCTAGGCTACTGGAAAGGCATTCTTGAGTGACCTAGATTTTTGTAAGAAATTCTGTCTCCATCTGAGTCAATACCAGCCTTGTCTTCAAATGGGCCAGGATAGAAGCCCCTGCACCATTTTTGCTAAAAAATGAGATATTAGGGTACTTGACACTATTTCTGTAGTGGTTTTACTTGCATATAAAATAAAAATTATTAAATAAGAATTAATTCTAAATTATTACTGTATTTTCCATATTATTTTCCATCACATTGTTTTGTTTGTTTCCCTGATGGCCCCAAGGCACAGAGCAGATGTTTTCACTAATTTGTCCTCAGTGACTTTTAAATTACTTCATCATTGAGAAATGGCAAAAGTGGCAGTCTTTCTTGTGGCGTTCAATCTCATCATCTTTCATATGCTTTTTTAAAAAAAACCAACTTCAGGGCCAAATATAACCAGCGTTGGAACCACCATCTCCAGATAGCTCAACTAAAAAGAAAGAGGGGAGTGGAGTGTTAAAGGTGAGGAGAGAAAGGGGAGGAGAGAGAGTAGAAAAAAAGAGCAAGAGAAAACAAGAAGAAAATTGGTAGGAAAGAAGAAATTAAAGAAAGCAAGTAATTTTTGTAATTGAGAAACATTATGGTTTGAATCCTCCTCGATTGTTGATGGCCTGAAATTCAAATATTAATTTAGATTAAATCTTGAATCTGTTTATCCTTAGAAATAATGGGGAGCACGTTATTAAAAAAAGGAAAAAATATTTCTCCAATGTCTTACAATGAAGTATTACTGAAAACTTCTGATTCCCCCAACAGAAAACCTATTTAAAAAAAGACAAGTCATTAATCAGTAACAGCTGCTCCCAGCACCTGTTATTTATCCCCGTCATTAACACTTCCTTTAGCATTTCTGACAGAAATGGGTATCTTTTCTAACTGATAGAAAAGTGATCTTTGGAACATCCCCAGAACTTGGTGGCTATATTTGATCTACAACATGCATTTACATCTTCTCACAGCTTTTCTTTCTCCCTTGTGGGCTCCTTCTTTTTTTAAAATGTAGATTCTGAAAGCATTGAACATACCATATTTTTGTTGAATATTTGTGCAGCCTCTAATTTTTGGTGTGCCCTGGTTAGCTGTTCAAGGAGACAGGGGAACACAGTGCCTATGGGGTGTGTACAAGTGCCAAAGGATTCCCAGCCAACGTGTCCCCCCAGTGCCTAATTCTCATTGAGGTAAATGGAAATTCAGAAAGCATAAAAACTGGGGTTTCAGTGCTACAGGTATTGCAACGTTTCTGTGTCAGTTTTGTCTTCTGTCGGAGCCTTCCTGCTCAGATCAAGCATGGCCAGGATATCCCACAGAGCTGTGGAGGAGGTTCCTCACCTGCCTTTCCCCACCCTGACATTGTCTTGAGGAGCAGGGTCCCCCACGCAAAACATGTCCTGCCTTACCTCTTCCTACAACAATCCCTTGCTGCCTCTTTCCCATTCTCTTCCCAGTGCAGGAGGCATCTAAACCTGATGAACCAGGAGAAAACAGAAAATCAAACAGCAACAAGCATCATTTAGAGGCAATTTCTTTTATGTCCATTACCTGTAGACTTCCAGCATCAAAGCAAGTTCAGCACAGCTACTTTCCACAATCATCCAAAACCCTCCTGTGCATGTGCAGATGTAAAGCCTGAAAGTCAAGCCTGGGTTAAAAACCTTAGGGTAAACAATAATTTATTGTATAAAATAACATATAAAAGATGTGATGTGGTATTTGGGGACATGGTTAGTGGTGGATTTGACAGTGCTGGGTCAACAGTAGGACTTGATATTGACTTTTCCAGCCTAAATGACTATATGATTCTCAATTTCTGTGTGTAGTTAAACACAGCACTAGGGAAGAAATGTAAGCATACATGTAATACTGCTGCTTTTTGTCACCATTTTCTTTTCCTAGGTCTCTCTTTTTGCTTAATAAATATCTGTGAAATGTGTTTCATGATTATTCACATTTAAAACATTGAGATTTGTAGTGGTTTCCTGACACCTTTAGATAATGCTTTTCATCTGAAAGCCACTGTTTTCATTTAAGACTGTTGAAGTTATGACAACATTTCTGTTAGTCTTGGGGTTTATAATGTTGTTTTAGTAAAAAGTATGCATGGGGTTGGATTTAGGAGAACATTGTTTCTTTAATACGGATAGATAAAGAAAGCAGTGTATTGTATTTATCAAAAGGAAATGTCAGCAGAACTTTATAGTCTGGTAATTAGATAACGCAGATAAGTCTGCTGAGTTTGTGTGCTCACAACTGCCATTCCAGATAACACTTCCTGAAGTCAATTAGAAGAATTTACACAACATCATACATTTTTCACAGTTCCTTTCTTTAAATTGAGACAGAAAGAAAGAAAAGAGAGAAAGAGAGAGAGAAAGAGAGAAAGAGAGAAAGAGAGAAAGAGAGAGAGAAAGAGAGAGAGAGAGAAAGAAAGAAAGAAAGAAAGAAAGAATCAAGATACAGGCTGTGACAAGCAGTATATGTAGTTGTTCCATGTTAGTTTTTGCTCTGAACAATTCTGCTCACTTTGAAGGAGAGTAATGGGCATCTGACTTTTCCAAAGATGCCCACAGTCACAGAAGCAGCAGCTGTGCCAAACCATCACCACTGCAGGGCAATGGAGAATTCCATGGGCCCTTTGATTCACACTAAGGTAAAACCAGACTGAAGTGAGAGGCTTACATTTTTCAGACAGGTGGCCTTGGTAAACACCCCCGTTTGCATGTATGGGAAACTTTGTAAAGGAAAATCTCTTAGTGCCTTAAAATGGAAAGCACACAGCTATTAGCCAAATTATCTTGGTTGCAGAACTTGGATCATGTGGAAGGCCTGAATCTCCTCCATACAATTTTTATTTTAAATGTAGATGAGTGCCATGGTTTGACATAGCTTGGGTTTTAGTTAAGGTATTTTCACTCCGCAGCTGTTGTAAACTTTCTGAATTATTTAGACTAATGATAAAAAATTATGGTAAAGTTCATACCTCATAACATTTTTTGCCTCGTGTAATTAGTTGTTCTTGAGAATACCAGTTTTTCCTTATCCAGGCTACCATTAAAAATATTTTCTGATATCTGGCCAAAAATGCAGTTTGCTTATACTAAGTACAACCCTCCTCAGGACACTGAAGTGCTTCTTAGGGCCAGAAAATGGGATAAGGGGGAGAACTTATCTTTAAAAATGCTCACATTCTAAAGCAAAATCAAAACTAAAATATACAACTTTTTAATGAGACAAAATTCCCAGATCAGTTCTATTTTTGGGGGAAAAAAAATAAAAAGGAAGTTTCCAGATAATTTGTTGTTTGCTGGGAAACACTTGTCATTTTGCTATCTTGCTTCACAAAGAAAATGAAACTCATACGAGATTTTCAAGAGGGCATTTCAGTTTACCATTGCTGAAAAAGTTTTCCCACTGAAAATCTCCTTTGTAAAAGCAATGGCTTGTAAGTCTTATGGAAAAAACTTAGTTTTCTGGTAAGTAAAAATTCTGATTAGAAATGACCATCAGCTGCCTCCAGAATTAATGTCTTGGCAATGATGGGAGCAGAAATGGCTCTGCAGCACATCCTTGCTGCAGTAAGAACCGGTCAGATTTGTCTGTCTCCTGTGTTCTTTCCCACAGAAAAGTGCTGTCCTCACAAAATTCCAGTTTCATGTTACAAAAAGGAACACAGGTCAGCCCAGTTCTGATCCTTTCTCCTGCTCAGCCTCCAGCACCCTGGGAAATTCCCATGTGAAGATACACTAACTTGATGTAAGTGTTTTGCACTCAAACCTTGTCCCAACAGCCATGTATTTTTTGAGCGATACTTGCTTCTTTACAGCTGCATAGCCATGTTCTGGAGAACACAATGGTACAAAGTTGCCTTTACTAGCACACTTTAGATAAATAATAAAGGAAAGGGTAGGTGTCTGCACTGATGTACATGATTTTTTTCAATATAGCTTTAGCCACACTGGCCATTCAGATGGTATTGTTTTATATCATTTTTAAAAAAAATGCCCTGTTCATATGTTACACATGCAGGCTTTAAAGTAAGCAATACCAGTTTATATGGTTGCCCTAGCAGGTGAAATGGATCTGCACTGACCCTCAGAGCTGCTCCCACAGCTGACAAACACCATTCCTGATCTGCGCCAAGGAGTAAGGCATTCCTGAACATGTCACTAATACTCTGGATACACCTGTCCTGGAAAACTAAGCAGCTTCTGGTCTCTAAAATGCAATAATTTGTAGGGTCGCATTGCTATGGTGGTCCTTGCCAAGATTTTGCCCCCACAGTTATCAGAGTCCCAGGCTGTTCCTTGTCACAAAACAGGAGCCATCCCTCACAGGCAGGGTGAATGTAAGCAGTTGATTTGGTGGAGTAAGGCAGTTTAACACTATGAGTGCAGACTAATCCATACTGACTGGCTACAGAGCCAGAGAGCAGCCCCAGTAGTGTTGAATTTATTGGTGCAGGAGGTGAGGCTGCAGCAGCAGGAGAAAAGACATAGCATGTTTCTTCCTAAGAAAAAAGCCAACCTGTCATGAGCATGCTATGAACTCCAGCCCCACCTCCTATACTGCCCTGCCCCACTGACGAGGCAGCAAGCCCCCACATGGCAGTGGCTCTCACTGAGAGCAGCAGGATCAGCTCTCCTGTTGTCACAAGAGTAGGCTCCAGGTTTTATCTGAAAATCTGCCTCACAGTACATGTTGGGTCTTTTCCGACCAGGCTCTTGATTTCTCCGATTTGCATAGCAGGTAACACAGACACAGGCAGAAAGCCAGGTCTTAACAGCCAGGGGGGAAGTGTACCTCCCAAGGAGGGAAGGGAACAGAGAGGCTCCTCACTCTTCTGACACAAGTAGATGTCAGGTGTCAAAAGAGACTGCTCGTCAGGTTGGGATTTGGCCTAGGAATAATTCTCAGGTAATTTTATTTGGAGTACATGACTTTGGATGTTAGGCTCTAACAACAGGGAAGTTTCCAGGGGTCTGTCAGTAAAAAAATCCCATCTGTATAATTTCTGCAGCTTTCCTCCTTGACCCTCATAGTCCCAAGATGAGTTTAATCTCTATCTCTACCTGCAAAATTGTTTTGCTGTAAGAGAAGCTACCACAGCAGTGACGACTACAGACCTTGATTGCAGATGCTGATCTGCAAGAGGAGGCTGATGGCACTGTGACCATCCATGTTAACACTGTGGTGTGTGATATCCTTTATGGGCTATGGACACACAGCTGTATCACATTCCCCCCGCACACACTGTGCACACACATACCACCACAGCTGCCTCCCTCCCCCTTCCAGTTTGTCTCCTCACTGCCAGTGCAGGGTTTGCATATCCTCTCTGAGATGATGGATGTTTCAATTGTGAGAGGGGTCTCTATTCCATGCAAGTATTGAAAGTGCTTTGCAAAAATAACTCACCCTGCACAGACAGGCACAGAAATAGGAAATAGCCTTACTTGCCTCGAAGGGTATTTTAACATTCCCCACCACCCCAGTATCCTCTCACAAGCAAGTGACCTTCTCCGTATTAGAACAACCAGGAGGCCCCCATTTTCCTAAGGTCCTGGAAAGATTAAGTGACAAAGGTCCAAGGTTGCACAGGAAGTCTGGAGGGAGTTCTGGAAATAGAAGGGGGCCCTCCGGAGTCCCTCTGCAGTGCCTTGACCACAAGACTATCCTTCCTCTCCCAAGGTTAGACATCAAGTCTGTGCTGGAGCCAGGAATAGCACCCAAGTTTCCTGACACACAAACTGTCCTGCACTGTGTACAAAGTAAGCACAGATATAAATTTAAATCAATTTATAAAGTTGTGTCTTGCAATTAAACCTAAGACTGCTGTCTGATCCTAAAGTTTCTATGTATGGAAATATGTGAAACTCTTAAGAAATATCTGTCCACCACAGGGGCAGCTGATCTCTCTAATATTCTCTCCTGCTTCTTCAGTGCTCCTAATTTCTTGACATGTCCTGTCTGTGCCAACAATGCAAATGCCACTTGCCACAGAGACACAGGCTGGCAGAGGTGTAGGCTGAGGGGTGCTCACTCTGTTCACTCTGTTGAGAACTGGCCCCAAACAAGGAAGCCAAATCCTCCCTGGCTGCTGCAGGATGGAGAGAAGGAGACCTTGCAGGTCAAGGTACACACATGAATTAACAGTGCCACAGTGACAGCCTGAGGAGGGACTCCTGGCCCCCAGGGGCTCCAGGGGGATGAGTGCCCAGAGCACAGACCTGACTAGGCCAGCCACAGGCTTTCATATCCACCACCATGAGGGCTACACCCTGCATCAGAGCGTGCAGCTTTCCTGGGGAGAGATGGAGATGTGTCAGGAGGGGCACGGTGCCATGTGTCTCTGAATTTTGCTGGAGCCTTTCCATTAATTTAATGGGCTTTAGATTGGGCCCTGAATTCTCAGCTGTCCCAGCTAAACGGACTCCCCAGGCAGGCGTTCTCCTCACGTTTTAGAATGAGGAGGCCTTTTGGAGACCGTGCTCACCAGGAGGTTCCTGCTGTTCTTTGGCAGCAGAACTCCCATCTTGGAGTGAGCACTGGCCATCACTGCCCCTTGGGCACAGAGTGCACCACCTGCACACAGGGCTCCACACCTGCATCTGCCATCCTCTCTCTCAAGAAAGACATGCTCTACTTCCACCTCATCCATTTTTCAATTCCAATAAGGCCCAAGTACTGTGGATGAGGAGAATGGAACCAGTGCTCCACACCACATACCTCAACTCGCTCTGGTCTCTGAGAGCCACTGTGTGTATACACATACTCAGGACTGGGAGAATTGGGAATACTGTGGAATAAATAAATCCTGTGTGTGACTGTAGCCCTAACCCTGCTCAAGACAGAATTACAAGGGGTGATCTGTGTAGCCATCATTTCAGGAGGTGTTTCAGAAGGACAGGACCATGCCCTTCCCTTTGCCTATAGTTTTCTGTCACTCACCAGACTCAGCACTGCTGATAATTAGCACACTTGGACAAACTTATATTTCCAAAGCTGTTTTGTTTTTTAAGCAAAGATAGGTAGATGCCAATGCTGTGCATTTTCACAAGAGCAAGGAGCTGTGTGCTTTCCCAGACCTTTACGTGACAGTAAATTAAAGTAGATCTTGCTCTAGCACTGAAGACCTGATGTTACAGAGGTGCTCAACCACTGATGACCTTCATTTTGTTACTGCTATTTCTACAGAAGCAGCATTAAGAAGGCCTAGCCAAGACCATGGCACTGACTGCAAAGTGCAGTACATCATAGAGACGAGCCAGCTCCGTAAAGCTTAGGAAGAGGAAATACAGACACATAAAGTGCTTTGGACAAGGCTGAAAAACAAATGAGCAATAAAGATAGCAACAACACCTTCCAAGGCTCACTTTTCTGTCCAATCTGTGAGATTATGTTGCACTGAGCACCTGCTGCCATGTACACCATCATTTCTCTTTTAATATATGATGCATTGACTGATTATTGGCAGGTTGTTTTGTCACTGCTCAGATTGAAACTGCTGTTCAGACTGTCACTGACAGGCTGGTTTTGAATACCTCACATCACTCTCCTTTCAAAAACTTACCTTAAAAGGACACTTTGGGATAGATGAAGACGATAACCTGACTTCCTGACAATAATGTCAGGATACTTTGTGAGAAGTGAGCCTGTATGCCTTGTCTAAGATTTTGCTTAGCAAAAAACTGAGCTTATAAACAGACAAGCCTCTGCAGTCAGTGTGAGCTTTCCAATGACCTCACACCGAAGTGGAGTTCCAGTGGTTCATGTACTTATGCACACTAAAATAAGGGGAAAACCTGAAGATCACCCTCTGCAATAATTGCTTGATTATATCTGCTATTCCACTCTTTGTATGAATGGGGACAGAGGATTTTCACCATCTTCGCAAAGGTGCAGAAGGTAGCCCACAATGATTTGGGTTTGGCTTTAATGGAATAAGAATGAGATTATTCCCTAGATTTTCCTTATTTTCCTAAAATGGAAGAACCCTTTGCCTGTTTCTGAGGGGTCTCTGCTGACTGACATGCAGCACGACGTGAAGGCAAGCTCATTAGAGCAAACTAAATTGGGGAAATTGCCTGAGCATTCAAAGCCAAGCCAGGGGATGGGATCACACTCCGTCCCACTATGAAAGCAGCAGGCACCAGGGGCAGAGAAGAAACCAAAGAAGCAGCTAGTACTTCAGAAGGTGTTGTAGTCAGGGGAGTTATGGCCACCAGTCAGTTTCCTGTTACCATTTCCTGGAGACAAAAGTCTGGGGGAGCTCACAGCCCATAGGAGCACATCAAGGACCTGAGCTAGGGGCAGTCCTTCCCTGGTATGTCCCAAACTCCCCTAGACTCCAGGCAAATGTTTGAGCTTGCAAAAATGAGGACTTGAGTCATGACAAGCCCCATGTCTGGATTGCAATGGAGTGCACTCATTCTTGCTCTTTCTCAGGAAGTGACTCCATATGTGTTTATATAAACACACAGCCCAACATCACTGGACAAATATTACTCAAGGTTTTGCCATTTGCCTTTGGCGTAAGACTGAGCACAACCATGGGGTCAATGGCTCAGAAGGTTAGGAGGGGAAAGATGGCGGGTTTATACACAACAAGTTGTTCCCCAGTGTTTGTAATAAGTCTCAGTCCTACTCACTGTCCCCATGAGTCCACAGATGCCTGTCAGATACCTGGTTGCAAAGTTCAGTCAGTTCATCATCAGATATGGAATAAACATAACACTCTGGTTATCATTAATAATATTTATTTTGGAAAAATATTTTAAAAATGAATTTCTTCATTAACAAAACGGTAAAAAAAATCAAATAACATTTGCACAATATTCCATAAATACATTTATATACAAAAAAATATAGTCACATAGACCCGAAGTGCCTTTGTACATATTTACCAAAAAATTTAAATTATAAAAAAATGAACATCACAAAATACTCAAGCTTTACAATTATCATGAAAATATTTTTACAGATTCAAAAAAATAACACACTTTTTCTCACCTAGTAAAAACACATTTCAGTATCAAAAAAGACCATAAAGGCAGTGTTTGTGTCTCTAATTCAAGAAAAGACTGGCTCATAATAATCCAAAATATACACTTCAGGCAGTGCATGCTTCTTATGTAGTAATTAAGTCCATTCATTTAAATATATATAGAAAAGCAACTGACCATAGTGCAATGATAAAATTCATAAAAGGCAGTGCAACAGTAATCCTTGAACACAGACCCTTGCCTGGTGTCCATCTTGTTTCTTTATTTTGCAGTCACTTTGCTAATTTCAGTAGAGAACCAGCTCAAGCCTGAATTTAGTTTCTCAGCAGCAGTCAGTGAAGGAATCTATCTCCCATTCCTCTTTCAGCAGCATTCATCGGGGCACGTCTCCTCTGAAATTGTTCTGAACAACCACCTTGTCATATCACCTCTGGTTTACACCTGGAAAGAGAAAACACAAACAGAGATCAGGAGATGTTCATGAAACATATGAAGAGGGCTGTAAGGCTGCACAGGGTCAGGACTCTGCATGAAGCACATCAAGGGGTGGGTCAGCACACCTCAACCACATTACCATTGTACCCTGGTCTACAAACCTTGTCAAACCCACAACCACAGCAGCAAGTCACTGAGCTTGTCTTTACAACATTCGCAGCATCACAAACTCAAGATGGCTGGATTTCAACAGGTACAAGCTACTGTGGCATTACGGAAAGGAGTTTATCTGCCCTGGCATGTATTGGATGGGAGCTACAGACCAAGACTTTCCTCTGCTGTGCCAGCCTTACTAACCTCAGTTGCTATGATGCACTCGTCTTTCTCTTCTGATATGACATACACCGACTGGTACTTTGTGTCCTTTGAAGTGGAATATACTGAATCTGGTCGCTTTCTTTCAGAAGTATCACTATTGAAGGCAAAAAGAGAAAGAACAAGTCAGATGGCTGTTGCTTAATGCTACCTATGTGATATACACTCCCCCTTCAAAGCCAAGCTGCCCTCTGCACTCAGATGTGACATACCTCTTTAGTTGTACTGCACTTTTCTCCTCTGCCTCTGAATCATACGTTTCACACTTGGCTTCACATTTGCTGTGTTCCTCCTTAACTGAGTCCTCATTCTTGAGTTCATGCACCAAATTGTAATCCACTGATGGATATCTGACTTTGTAGCCATTTTTATCAGAGTTATCGCTGTGAAAGTCTACTTTCTTATTTGTGTTTTTAATCTGAGTGGCACCAATGACACTTATGGAAATGTCCTTCTCACGCTGGCAGTTTGCCAGGTTATTCATAGTCTCAGTCTCACTCCTGCAGGCATCAGGCTGGTGGTGCCTCTTCTGCACTCTGAGCCTGACGCAGACGACCACAGCAGCACACCCCAGCAGCAGCATGAGGACCAGAATAATCCCAGCGCAGACGGCGATCCAGGGGAACTGGGAGTTCTGGCCTTCTGTGTACTTTTCAGTGAAGTCAACGATGACGGGTCCCTGAGGTGGCTCAGGGAGCAGAAACTGGCAGTTGAGCCCGCCGTAGCCCCGGGCACACTCACAGACATAGCGGTTGTTTCTTTCGTGGCAGGTGGCCCCATTGTGGCAAGGGTTGTGTTCACATCTGCTCACCGGGGTGCTGCAGTTCTTCCCGTTGTATCCTGGGGGGCAGGTGCAGGAATAGTCATTGATGCCATCCTGGCAGGTCCCTCCGTTGACACAGGGGAAAGAGGCGCAGTCATCCACATTGTCATCACAGTGTCTCCCAGTGAAGCCAGCCTGGCACTGGCAGATATAGGAGTTCCCCAGATCGACGCACTGGGCTCCTGCAAGACAAGGAAGGGGGATGAGCTGAGCGGTAGGCAGCCAGAAAAACCAGACCCCTACTCACTGTTCTCGGGGCAACTGGCACAACCAGCAGCTGAGGAAAGCTTTCTTTTTGAGAGGTTAGCTCAACCTTTGCCAAGTCTGATCCAACATAAAGAGCACATTTTTTTAAGAAATATTTTTGTTAAGCAGATTTATTTTTCATTCTCAGTCCTATTCATTTTTTAACATTTCACTCAGCTCAAACCAGAACACTAGTCCACATCAGGTTAACACCACATCTCATGTTACAGAGTTTGAGTGGCAATGAATAAGGAGGACTACAGTAAAGAAAGTCTTCACTGGTTTAATCAAAACCGGAAGATTACTGTTACCAGATTACAAGTAATATCCACAGACCTCTAAGACTCTTTGCAAAGGATTTGGAAGTATAATCTTCCAGATTTTCATGCATGAAGCTTCAGACCAAGTTACTTGGTCACAGCCACCCCATCAGAAAATGCAATCTACAGCAATGGGATGTCATCGCTTTCTTAGTACAAATCCTCCATCAAGTCAACTATTGACATGACACTGACTTTTTTACAAAATTATGTAGTGACAGGATAAGGCAGAATGGCTTTAAACTGAAAGAGAGAAGGTTTAGATAAGATCCCATGAAAAAATTCTTTACTGTGAGGGAACAAGCTGCCCAGAGAAGTGGTGGATATTCCATCCCTGGCAGTGTTCAAGGCCAGGTTGGATGGGGCTTTGAACAGCCTGGTCTAGTGGAAGGTGTCCTTGCCCATGGCAGAGGCTTGGAACTAGATGACCTTTAAGGTCCCTTCCAACCCAGCCCATTCTATGATTCTATGATTGATCAGGGTGCTTTGTTATGAAGTCCAGACCAGAAGCCAAAGTAAGTGTACGGCCTCCTTCCAGAAGACCACCATAGCATGTTTGGCCTTACCATTAGCACAAGGGCTGGAACTGCAGTAATCGATTTTCTTTTCACAGTTGAACCCAGAATAACCCAGTGGGCAGCGGCAGCTGTAGCCCCCGTCAGGGTTGTCAGTGCAGCGCCCACCATTGAAGCATGGTCCATCAGCACAAGTCATCGCACTCAGCTCACAGTTCTTCCCGTAGAAGCCTGGGGGGCAGGTACAGGAATAGCTGTTCTCAAGATCCTGGGGGGAAGAAACAAGAAACGATCAAAACATTCATCTGAACTTGCTCTGAAATCCAAAAGGGGATTTTGAAAATAAGTAAAATTGAAATTAACTCCTCCCTTGGAGTTTCAGGTGACACAAACAACTCAAACTTACAGTGCAGCTTCCACCATTTTTGCAAGGGTTGGCATCACATTCATTGATTTCAATCTCACAGTTGGAGCCTGTGTACCCAGGACGGCATGAACAAGTGTAGCTCCCCTGACCAGTATTGGTGCATGTGGCACCGTTCTTGCAGGGCTTGTGGTGGGTGCAGTAGTTCAGATCTGTAAAAGATGTATTTTCATTTTTTAAAGAGAGCAGCCAAGATGCTTGCTATTTTGCAAGGCTAGCAGAGGGTGGGTGAGCTGAAAACAGTTGCCTGCTTTCTTCATTTTAAAACCGATGCTCAGGCAAGGACTGAGAACTCACCCTGGTTGCAGAAAAGGCCACCCCAGCCTTCCTGGCAGTTGCACTGCCAAGGCTGCTGACAGGTACCATGGAGGCAGCCTGGGTATCGGATGCACTCATCACAGTATCGTCCCTGCCAGCCCACTCTGCATCTGAAAAAAAAAGATGACAACAAAGTCTCATCAGATTTAGACTTCTCACAGTTGGAAACCCTATCACAAACTCTGCAAGCACGCTGATGCCAAGAATCAAGTTTCCTAAAAGCCCTCGGTGATCCTTCATGTGAGAAAGTCACCAAGTCCAACCATAGCATCAGCTTTCATAGTCGTAGCTATTTCTTCCCCTTCCTTAGGCAGGCCCATGGTTCCAGATAGTTAAGATGTTTACTCTAATAACAAAGAGCCAAACCTTAAACACAGCACTGTAAACCCATTAGGTTAATATTAATGGCACTGATGTTTGACTTATGGAATAATACTTTGATCTGGCATCAACCAGATATCTCAAATTTCCATCTAATATGAAGAAAGGCCTTTAAACCAACCCTTCAAATGTCCGATGGCTTATTTCACACTAGAGCATCAACACTGAAAGACAAAGAAGGAAGCAGGAAGGGAGTGGAAAACTTACTTGCATTCCCCAGGCTTGTCGCAAAAGCCGTGTTGCTCGTCACATCCAGGCAAACAAATTGCTGTAAACAAACCAAGCAGGGAAAGACATCAGCACCGGTGCCAAAACAACTCTTTTTTATAAGAGTAAAGCAAAGTCCTCTGAGTCTGAGAGCACCTTGTGGGTGGGGAGTGAGTCCCTTTTACTAGGCTGGGGCAGTTAAGCGCAGCTGAATTAATCTCTGGAGTCTGCAGGAGTATTGATCTTGCCCCCGTAACTGGGCACTTTACTTATCACCAGGGATGAGCATTCTTCTTAATACAGTTGCACACAGACAAAAGAGGGCACACAATTGCTCCCTTCCCCACAGCCCCTCACCCCCCTTCCCTTCCCAGTGAGGGTCAGAAGTCCTTTTTTCCAATTCTATGCACACAGCTCCACCTCTTAATATCCCCCGAAAGTGTGTGTGCAGATAAGAGTGGACAGCTGGTGTGCAGGGTGCCAGTGCAAGACAGCTGCTCTATTGTCTATTCTCTCCCAGCAGCTGCCCCACTGCAACAATACCCCAGCCCCGGAGCCAATGGGGCCGGCGGCCGGCGACCGGGCAGCCTATCCCTGCCCACAGCTAATCTATGGCACGCGCGTGATTTCGCTGCAAAAAGAAAAAAAAAAACTTTTTTTTTTTTTCTTATTCAAATAAATAAGTCTAAAGTTCTTCCTCCCTCCTTCCCCCCCTCCGCTCTGCTCCGAAAAGGGGCGGGCGGGTGGGTGCAGAGCTGGTAAAAGAGGTAAGCGGGCCAGCGGGAGGGAGGATGAGAGAAGGGAAAAAAGGGGACTTCTGCTCATTACTTCGCCTGGTTATGGAACTCATTAAGCAGGCACTGCAAAGTTTTAATTCAACAAAGCCAGCCGGAGACAATGGCATGCGAGGGGAAGGAGGGGGGAAGTAAAAGAAAGAATCAGTGCTGATAATCAGATCGCCTCCAAGTTGGAAAGAATGGAGCTGGGGGCAAGGCAACGGGAAGCAATCTGCAACTGGCAGCTCCACTCACTAACGGCAAAACATTCTTTTTGCATGCACACATAAACACATCTCCCCTGCCTAGTAGGTTTGTGTCAGTGTTATAATCTGGTTTTTTTTCTGAGAGGGAAAACACAGCAAAGAACGTACGTAATGAGTCAAGAAAGATGGACAGCCTTCTGCTTCGCTGTGGGAATAGCAGAGATGTACAGGCATTCAAAAGTGCTGACAGCCTCAAAAGAGCTCATTATCAAAATGCTTCCTTTTCCCCCACCCCTTGACACAACTGGGCTAGGCATTTTTTGATCACAGGAAAGGTTATAACTCTTATTTAAAACACCATCAGAGAAAATGAGAGCCCCTTTACCTGCTGTTTATTGTGCAACATCATACCATGAACTGCTAAAAGCATCCTAGAAATCACTAACAGTGTGAATAATCAATCAGGAATGGTTTGATAGCAGCTCAGCTCAGACCACAGTGTAGATGGGTTTAAAGAGAAACAAAAACACAACAAGGAGAAAGCTGAGAGGCTGCTTTACAGCCTGGAACTGTTTTCTTCCTGCCTGCCTGCCCTTTGATGACTGCAGAGGAGCACTTGCCCAATACGTCATCTGCCAGTATATTTCAGATCCGTGTATACACACAAACAGAGAATGCCATCACACGCTGCAGCAGGGGCTCTGTGTGCACGTTTGAATCTACACCAGTACAGATCTACAAAGGGCAGAGTCTCGTACAACCGGAAAGTATCTGACATCCTGGACTATCCTGTCTGTGATCTGCTCACTGTCCCAGCTTTTCCTGCTGTATCAACACACAACATGCCTCAAAAACTTCAAGCTCTGGGGTATGTTTCATGTCCCTCACTACTTTATTAATATCAATCATCATGGCAATGGCACAGAAGAGAGCTGGGGAAGAAGTTGAACGTTCTTATGGCCCCATGTGCGGCAATTTCTGTTAGTGGCAGCATATGAGTGTCCCAAATGAGAAATGTACAGTCTAGAAGCCATAGACAATATCTTGGACTTCTGATATTTTTCTTAATACAAAGTCGCAGAGGATCAAACCACATCAAGCCTACCCATAAGTCTGTCACATGGATGTTGCCAAAGCCTAGCCCCTTCCCCTGAAGCTAAGTACCCTGGTGGTGATGATATCAAAGTTGTGTGGCTGGAAGTGTAAAAAGCAGTCCTGATATATTTTAATAAATTCTCAAGCAACTGCTGAACATTTTGCTGCCAGTTAAAATGGTCTAAAGCAAATGAGCAAGAGTGTAGTGTTGGCACTGCCATTTTGTTGGCTTGAGAAGGGTCTGTCTGCATTAACTTTGTAGGGCAAAGCTGAGGATCTCCCATCCCTCACACTGGTAAGGCTTGGGCACAGAACCAGACATCCACCCACCATTGCTTGGTTCTCCCTCCCCATGGATCTTGATGTCAGAGAAACACCCCTCCACCAACCCCAAGAGCTCAAGAGACACTGCTGCAAGGGACACCCAAGGAGACAAGGAGGTGGATACTCACGCTCAGTGCAGTACTGGCCCTTCCAGCCCGGGTTGCAGACTTTCTCGCCACGCTCTCCACAGGTGAAATGACCAAAGGCATCGTCCCGGGGGCGGCAGAAGACAGAGCAGCCTTCTCCGTAGTAGTGCTCATCACACACGAAGCGATAGGAGTACTTGAGGTCAGTGCGGCCGCTGCTGTGCAGATCTTGGGACCACTCTTCACCCACTGCCAAGTGTCTCTGGGTGGCCAGACGGCTGATGAGGCGCTCAGGGTTTTCTGTGGGAAAGTGGAGAGGAGAGTGGTTAGAGAGCCCAAAGCAGGTAGGGTGTAGGGGCATCTCTGGTGGGAGGGGAACTGCAGGGGCAGGATGACATGGCTGCATGGCAACAGGTTGGCCTCTCTTGCCACAGGTCTACTGTAGAGGAGAATGTGCTACACACTGCAGAGAAAGAGGCCAAATAGGGCTGCAGGGCCGGGATTATTGCATGGAAAAGTGTATTTCAGGACACTTACCAGTGGTGAGGTCATCGGGTGAGTCCGTATGCAGAGCCTCGATGATGAGTGAGAAGGTGCCCTGTGGAAAGAAGGAGCAGAGACAACCCCCCGGGAGAGCATGAGAGCAGGCAGGCCTAAGGGGCAGTGCCAGCAGTCCCCAGGAGTTATCAGTCGTTGTCCCCCTCCCATCTTGACACGTCAAGGGGATTGGTGGCCTCTTGGAATGGCACGGGACCGGGCGGGATGGGTGTGTGCCGCCCCCTCCAGCATCGCCCCCCACTTACGGGCCAGGTGAAGCCGAAGGGGAAGCGGATGGGATTGCTGAAGGCGGGGTCTGCGCCGCCCGCGCCGTCGGGGACGCTGAAGGAATTGGCGCCCAGGACGGGGGTGATGGCGCTGCCGTAGGTGCAGGGCGGCTCTGGGGACACGCTGGCCTGGTAGTGCTTGAGGCAGACGCGGAAGAAGGTCTTGCAGTCGCACTGCTGGAGCCCGCTGGCGCCGGGGCCGCCCCCGCGGCAGCAGTTGCGGTTGCTGAGCAGCCCCTTCTTATTGACAAACTCCTGCAGCTTCAGCTCGAAGACCCCGGAGGAGCCGACCTGCGAGGCGGGGACAGCGGCCGTCAGCCACCGAGCAGCCCTCTCCCCAGCCCGACCCCGGCCCCGGCGGCTCTGGCAGCCCCTCCCCGCTCCTCAGGGCTGCAACAGGCAGGGACGGTCCCTGGCATCCCCCGCGGGACTCCCCGGTGCAGCGACCCCCCGGTGCAGGGACCCCCCGGTGCAGGCATTCCTGTCCCCCACCCCGTGGGCACTTACCTGGCAGCGGCTCAGCAGCACTGAGAGGACGGCGAGCGTCAGCAGGAACCGACCTCCCATTTTGGAGGTGCAGCTCTGGTGCCCTCGCTTTCCTCCCCCTTATCTTCTCGTCAGAGGGAAAAGGGGAAAGTGTCTCTCGGGGTAAGGGAAAAAACACAGCGGCCAAAGCCGCTCGTCCCAGCAGAGCTGGAAGAGTTAGTGTCACGGTCTCCTTCTTTCAGGAGTGTCTCTGACTTTTTTTTTTCCCTTTTGTCGATACCTCTAGAGGTAGCCTGTCGGCAACTGTCAGGTCTTTCGGATGGCAAAAGAAAAAGAGAGGAAATAAGGACGGGGGAAAAAAAATAAGATTTATCTGTTAAACTCTTTTTCTTTCGCAATCCACGATGCTCCTCCTTTTCTCCAGGAAGAAAAAAAAAATAAAAGCAACTTAATTCCCAACAGAGGCAGAGAAAAGGCTTCCCAAGGAAGATTAAAAATTGGCGATCTGGAAATCCCTGCAGAGGCAGCAGCGGAGGCAGCGGCGATAATTCCCGGGGCGGTGCGATTCGGGAGCAGCTCTGCGCGGCTGCGCTCGCCCTGCGCACGTCGGGGCTGGTGGGTGTCAAACTGCAGCGGTGGCGGGCAGGTCACGTCGGAGCCTTGATCCCGGTTTTCCTTTTTTTTTTCTCTTTTCCTTTTTTATTTTTTTTAAAGGAAGCGAAGCTCTCTTTCCTTGCTGTGGGTTTACTTTTGTTTTTAGAGGAATCCCAGCCAACAAAAATAAGCTCGTGTCTCAACAGCAGCGAACAGAGCGTGTCCGGGTGTGCTCCTACGGGGGAGGGGGTGCCTGCTCTGCTCTGCTCCGCTCCGCTCCGTGCCGCGGCTCGGCTCGGCTCGGCGGCTCTCTCCGAGGGTGAAGCGCTAAGGATCTGCCTCTCCTTGGGCGCCTGCCGCCCTTATATCCCGCCGGCCGACTGCATGCCTAATGAGATGCAAATGAGCAGCCCCCCAATCTGGCTAGAGCTGTCACAAAGGAGCCACTTTTCCAAACCCTCCTCTCAATGGATCGCCAAATGGTCAGTGAGCTGTAAAATGTGCAACCCTCCTCCCCCTCCCCTTCGCGCTCACAAAACGTGTTCATTTACATTCCTGCAAATTTGGTAACCGCAAGAATCCCCCTTCTGCTCCGGGGAGAGGGTGACACCCCCTCTGCACCGGGGAGAGGCAGCGCAACACGCTCCGGCCAGAGAGCAGCCCCGGGGACTGCGGGCTGTAATTGCCTCTTGGAACGTGCGGAGCAGCTGCCGTGACCCCAAAAAAATGACTCGGTGATCGTGGCTACTCCAAGGGGCATCTCCGGCGTTAAAGGGACGAGGGAGGTGGGAGCCAGCGAGCCACAACGAGGGGAGTCCCATCCCATGAAATTCACACTGCATTTACCCTGGCATAAGCGGGGTAATTGGGGAGGTGGGACAACGAACGTGGACGAAGTGACCCGGGGCTCGCTCTTCCCTTGGCTCCGCTCACGGCGCGCATCCCGCAGGCGGAGGCACGGAGGATCCCCCGGGTCCTGCGGCGAGAGAGGACGCGGGCGGGTTCGCGGCGGGGACTCGTGGAGGGGACCCGTTTGCGGGGCTCCGTGGGTCCCGTCCCCGCCACCACCGCTGCCGGAGAGAGCCACTCGCTGCGCCCGGGTCCCGCACCCCTCTATGATTATTATCATCAGCAGCAGAAACCTCTCCCTCTCTCTCCGTCTCTCTCTCCCTCTCTCTTTTTTCGTCCTTCAGCTTAGTAAAAAGTGAGTTTGGTGTGTGTCGTTCGCGTGGCTGTCATTAAGGCCGTTTGTTATTGTGTGAGGGCTGAATCAGTTAGCTCTTTGTGCTCTCAGCTGTATGGTAATGTAGACAGCACCTGCTCCCTGCACAATGCGAGGGAGAGAAAGAGCTCCCCTCGGCGCACGCTACTGCCTCTACAACAATGTCCGCACATTTTTTAAAGAAATCCCTTCCAACACTTCCCCCCTCCGCAACACACACACACAGACACACACACACATGCACACACACACACACACACACATATATACGTGCGCACAAAATAAACTAGCCCAAATTTACACCAATCGTCACCTTTATAATTTTTTTTTTACGTATCAGAGAGTACAACTTTTGTTTTGATATTTAAAAGATGGAAAGGAGTTTACTGGTGCGGTGAAAAAGGGATAGAGACTATTACCATCTGAACAGTTTCTTAATGATGGATGGAAGCAGGGGATAAAAGTTGGAGGGTGACTCTGGCATGTCACTCGAAGCAGGGCTTTCCACTTTGTTTAGGCCCTCTGTTTAAACACCTTTGGTAGGCACAGGCGGATTCATTAGGATGCAAGGTGTAACTGTCTCTGTAAATGTCATTTTAATTGTAACAGATCATTTCAGCACAGATTAAGCTTGTGTGCGAAAGGAGAGGATTTGGCTACAATAACCTCACTGTAGGTATGCCGTGCTAAAAGCCTTATTATGGCGACTTTATTGGGTTGAAACGTGCATTTGCATGGCAAAATGTGACTTCCATTGAAGCAGATGTCTTGATCACAAATTATCTTACAATGCGCTAGGAAAAAAAAAATCTTAAAGACTTCTTAAAGTAAAAGCACTGAGTAATACTAATTAAAAGAAAATCACTAATGAGTTCATTCAGCCCAGATCTTCTTGACTGTTCCAGGACTGTAGCTGCCTACATTCATGTACTAGGGGTTTGTGGCACCTACCCCAAACGCAGGCCACCTATCCCAACCTTTGGTACAGGCATCCAGACCTTTGCAACGTTTTGCCACTCAACGTGTGTCCTTTACATCAACTGTAATCGAACGAGCCATCTACATCCAGGTGCTCTTCCTCTCCCCTCTCCCCGCCTCTCGACGCATAAGCAAAAGTTTAAAATGTACAGGAATGTTTGGGTTTGGATTGTTTGGTTTTTGGTTTTTTGTTTTTTTTTTTTTTGTTTTGTTTTGTTTTGTTTTTTTTTTTTTACCCCGGAGCTGTGTCTGGGCAGAGAGGAGACCAGCAATCCCCCAGGCACCGTGCGAGGACGTAGAGAAGGCGGACCAGGAGGGAGCGGAGCGGGCGGTGGATCCCCGGAGGCCCGGCCGCCCGCCCCCGCCGTGCCCATCCTCAGCAGCGGGGAGCGGGGGGGCGCATCCCGCAGTAGCGCCGGTTTTCACTGCACATTACTTTTGCCACCTAGCGTCAACATCTTTTCAAGAGGCTTGTCGCTGCTTCGCAAACTTTGCTGTGGCGTTATTCCCGGGAAAAAGAGAGAGGAGGAAAACATCACTTCACATGAGGTTTACTAAGCGAGTGGGGCGGGGGGGCGGGGGTGAGCGGCAATATCTGTCTTGAAATTTGCGTGGTGGCCCGTCTGTGGAGGCGAGAAGTGATATATCAACGCGGATCTTTTAATCTACGAGAGATAGAAAGTTGGTCCATTAGCATCCCCTTGCTTAAAAAACTGGAAATAAAAAGTTACACGCGCGAGGGCTTTAACCTAGCGATAGAGGAAAAAAAAAAAAAAAACAAACCGAAAAAACTTGCCCCCAAATCCTTAACAACCCCCCTTCGGTACCGGGTATTTGTTAAATTGACGTGGCACAGATTTCTCGATTACCGCTGCTGAGCGTGACTGAAAGGCGCCGTGAGAGCCGGCAGGATCCTGCCCACGGCGCTCATTCTTCTCTGGCTTAATTTATGCCACGCGATTCTGTATTGGGGAAATCAAGCAGAAAGCTCCTTTTTCTGCTTTTTCCCCCCCTCTCCCTCTCTCTTTCAGATGCTGGACTAACGGGGAGACTGTTTAACTTAAGTGTTTCTATAGGAGGCTGTTGTAGTTTAACTCCTGCCCACCAGTAGCTGAGGCGAACAAAGGAGGGACTCGAGGTCTAACTATTCATCCATTCTCTGCACTTTAATTTTCATTGATTTCGAAGACAAGGGGAGCCCTTAGGGATTCTCGCTGAAGGGGGATGACACGCCTTTAGACGCGATCAGCCCCCCAGCCAGCCATCTGCTCTCAACCAAATGGCGCTTTTTCGCTCCCAACCGCGTGTCTCCGCACCGCGCTCGCCCGCCGCCCCCCGCCGCCCCCGCGCTGTTAGCCGTGCCCGCGCATCGCCACCGGCCCCCGCTGTCGGGCCCGGCCCGTCCCGTCCCGTCCCGTCCGACACCCATCGCGGCCGCACCCGCCCCGCCGGGGTGAGCCGGCGGCAGGACCCCCGGGGGCGGGCGCGGGGCCCGGGGCCCCGCCAGGGCGCGGTGACCCCGCACGGCCGGGACGCTGCGGGCCCGGCCCCGCCTGCCAGAGGCTCGCTGGGGCTGGTGGGGTATTGTGCTCTCCCTCCCTGCCCCTAATTGATACCCTTCCCGCAACGCCGGCCCCCCTCTCCTGCTCCGGCGAGTATTTACGGTCGCGCCGCTCACCATCGCGGCCGAGAGCTCCCCATCAGCCACATCTTTTATTTCTAAGCGAGCCAGATTATGGGAAAAGTCACTTAAAAATGGGGGTGGGATATGTGCGTGTGTTAATTAGGGCGACGCGCTGCCATCGCTGGCGTGCATCCCTGATTTTCCCCGGGACGGAGGGCTCCGGGCATATGGCGAACGGTGCGTCGGTGAAGGGACGTGTACGTGTGGAGCTATGTGTAGCCGAGTGTGCATAATATTTTAATTAGGTCTATAGTCCCTACGGAGGTATGTGTGCGCGGCTGCCCCGCTGCCGCACGCCCCCTTCACCTGTTCCTCCGGACCGAGCCGAGCCGAGCCGAGCCGAGCCGGGCCGGGCCGGGAGGGTGGGAATGGAGGGGATGGGAAGCGGGGAGAGGGCAGGCAGGGTGCCGCCGGTCCGGGGCTCTGGCTCCCCCGCTGGCCCCAGGCTCGGTGGCGTGACCGGGGTGCTGGCGCTGCCCCAGGCCCGCCGCCGGCGCCCCGGCCCGAGGCGGGTGCGTGAAGGGCGCGGAGGGGCCGCGGTGCCGGAGGGCGCTCCGCCGCCCTTGCCGTGTGCTGGGAGGAGGATTAAGAAGTTTAGCGTGTAGGTTAGCCCAAAGTTGCAAAGGCATGTGCTGATTAGAATAAGAAAGGGCAGTCGCGTGGCTCAGCTGGCACACAGCGAGGCCAGATGATAGATAAGCAGCTCTGGGTCTTCCCTTCCCCCCAGCCCCTTTTTTGAAATCGCAAATCATCTGCTCCGGCCCTATCCTAGCCCCTCATTTTCATTACAATGGTTGTGTGTTTACCTGTGATCCTGGGACGGGGCATTCCTTTGTCTCCCGAAGAGATTACCGCAGCCAGCTGCTCTCCAACCCTTCCCTGGGCAAAATCCCGAAGTGTCTCCTATATGTGTTTTACTGATTGCACACTAGGAGAAAGCCAGAAACCCCCTCCCCCCGCCCCGGCCCCGTTTCCCTGCGCTACTTGTTTGTTTGGGTTTGCTCGCTGGCTCGCTTCCGACGGGATTTTGCTTGTGGGAAACTAAGAGGGATAGAATTGGTTACTCGTGTGCGGGAGCTGTCATTGCTCCCAAAATCGGAAGGGTGAAGGGCTGCTTACCTCCGCCCGGGGGGCGGTGGGGGGTGGGCAGAACCACGGGACCCCGCAGGGAATGACTGGACAAAAGGGGTTCGGGGAAAGAAGGTTTCCCCCTGCCTTGCTCTTCTTCAGCCCTCGGGTTCCCCCCGGTCTGGGGCATAACTTTTCTCAAAACCTCCCGTGGGTGCCCTGAATATTCCTTCGCCTGGCTCCTGCTCTGGGACACGCAGTTTCAAATGCTCTTCCTGCCCATGCTCCTCTTAGGAGCACCTTGGCCTTGCATTTGGAGTACTGGCATCTTTGCCTGCCTTTAAATTCAAGGATACTCAAGATCTTCACCACACCAGAAGACACAGAAGACGTTTGAACTAGAAAACCTTCTGAAGTGCCTTACTATGGGAAATATCCCTTGATCCTGATACTTATCCTGTGCCTCAGTACCCCATTTGCCCTGCCAAGCAAGCCCAGTGTAACCCCATACAGCGCTGAGGCCTGGCTTGTCTTGGCAGCAGTGTGAGCGATAGGAGTCAGATCATGTACAGGCGACAAAAAATGTGATGGCACTCCTCAAAAAATGTTGGGCATTGCAGCTATGAGATTTTATTGGATGGCTGGAAAGATCCCCTTCTGCTACCAACTTCAGTAGCAATATTCGCTGCCTCTGCCAGTTCTTGTAGGAAAACTCTCTCTTTTGGCCAGCGTAATTAGTTGTCCTATTAAGCCAGAAATCTAAATAGTAGCTGCGAACTAACCACTCCAGCACAGGTCGCTCTCTAGAGCCCTGTGACAGCACAAAGTGCCGCTGTACTGTGCTGCATTTCATGCATGAAGGGTTTTTGTGTTCCCCCCCGCCCTTTGCACAGTGTGTGCATCTTGTG
Source organism: Cinclus cinclus (assembly GCF_963662255.1). Lineage (NCBI taxonomy): Eukaryota > Metazoa > Chordata > Aves > Passeriformes > Cinclidae > Cinclus > Cinclus cinclus. The sequence goes on along the minus strand of NC_085048.1, from coordinate 71,637,532 downwards.
CATTGCATGCTGGCTGCAGTGCAAAACTTGCTGCTAATAAACTGTGGGTGAGGAGAGGGGGCAGCAGTTTGATTATATGCTTCCAGAGCTTTCCAAGCCACTTTCAGTTTGTGCAGTTTTGATTTCTTTCTGCATCTCTCCGCGTTCGGGGTAGACAGGGGGTGAGAGAAGGTGGGGGCAAGAACCCCTCTTCAGAAGGTGATTATGAGAAAGGGGATGGGTATGGGTGGGGCGGGCCTGAGCTTTTGGAAATGCTCTCCCCTTTTCTGAGAGCATCTGCCCGGAGACGAACAGATGTGGGCACCTGCGGTGACAGGCCACATATGCTCCATCCTATTCACAGGCATTCAGACACCGCTACAATGGTGAGGCTTTGTGCACTCGGAGTCACCAAATATATTAATCTGCACTCCCCAGAGCACCGCTCTCTTTAATTTTTCACCGGCGATAACATCTGATCTAATCTTCCCATGGGCTCCCCCTTGTCCCTCTCCCCCTTCCCGGAAAGATGTGAAGTTATTCAGGTCCCCACCTGTTGCCGGCGGGCTGACAGCAGGTCTCGCTCCCGGCCCGCACCCAGGGCGTTATCCCGGGATGTACGGCCCGGGGAAAAGGGGGGTTCCCCTCCGCTGGCAATCGCCAGGCACGACAAAGCGAACCCACCACCCGGCCCCCCTGCCAAAGGTCGCGCTGCCAAGGAAGGGACATAAATCTCCCAAGTGCGACTCGGGGGGTTTGAAGCGATTTCGGTGCGCGACGCTTTCATGTCCCCCGCCCTGTCCCCCCGTGCCGGCCGGGTTTGTTCAGGGGCACAATGGCCCCTACGGCCCCATTGTGGTCGTACAATGCCGAGGGACCTCCGCCCGCGGGCGGGGACAGCCGCGGCTGCCAGCGGCCCCGCCCCCTCACGGGCGCGGCCCCGCCCCGCCGCCGGGCGCAGGCGCGGCCCCGCCCCGCGGGAAGCGGAAGCGGCGCTCGGGTCAGCGCCGGCGGTAGGGCCGGGGCCCGGGCCCGGGGGTTGCAGGGACCGGGCCGGACCGGGCCGGGCCGGTTCGGGCGGGGGCAGCACCCGGGATGCGCGGGTAGTGCGGCCTGGACGCCGCATGGGACCCCGGAGCGGGGGGCTCCGCCTTGCCGGGGCTGCGCGCAGCGGCCCCTGCACCTTGCGAGGTTCTTAAAGGCCCCTTCCAAACTAAAGAGGGTGGTATTCCGAACTCTCTCTTTAACTGATAGAATTCGGGAATGCTTTTAAAAGCTGTCTGTTCACAATACTTCGTAAACTCACTTTCCTTTTTGAATACCGTAAGCATGTGTATTTTTTAATAAAAAAAAAATCTGTCATTGTTTTCCTAGTATTGTGTACTCTGTATGCTATTGACCTGAAATTTTCTCACTGGAGATACTCAAGAACTGTCTAACTCAATTCTGTGCTGTGTGCTCTAGGATGACCCTGCTGGAGTAGGGAGGTTGGACTCTGGTTCCTTCCAGCTGTGCTCATTCAATGAGTCTGTGAATTTTGTGTGGTCATACTTAACGATAATATTTTGATACTTATATTTTTCACTGATACAAAAAACAGAAGTGGAAGGGGAAATGAATGAGTACTTATGTTTGGTTTGCTGATGGGAAGTAAACTTTCAAATTGTTAAAAGCCAAGATATGGCAATGAGCTACCAGTAAAAGCAGAAAAATAACAGTTCTGTTTCCAAGCAGCTTTTAAAAATTTCATTGTTGAGTTTCATTGTTTTCCAGTATTGCATTTTAGAACGTTTTTTTTTATTTTTCTTCTTTCAGACTGCTGTGAGTTTCGGAGATCAGCCATGGGTGTTAGAGGCTTGCAGGGATTTGTGGCAAGAGTTTGCCCTGATGCGTGCCAAACGGTAGATCTGAGAGAAATGGCAGAAAAGCATCGCATTGACCATCCTGATTCCCCGCCTGTTATCGTAGTAGATGCCATGAGTTGTGTTAGACGCTGGTACACACCAGAATCCTGGGTGTGTGGTGGCCAGTGGCGGGAGTACCTGGTCATCTTGCAGGATTTTATTAATGCTTTTATGGCAGCTGGTATCAAGCTGGTGTTTTACTTCGATGGGGTGGTAGAAGAGAAAAAGAGAGATGAATGGATCAAACGGAGGATGAGGAATACTGAGGAAATATCCAGATTATTTCAGTTTATCAAGACTCACAGGCAACAGCCAGGGAGGGAAATGTTTGTTCTTCCTTCAGCTCTGCCTACTTTTACACGTTATGCCCTGAAATCACTTGGTCAAAAAACAGTCTGCACCCTGCAAGAGGCAGACTTTGAGGTGGCTGCGTATGGTTTGCAGCACAACTGTATAGGAATTCTGGGGCAAGATAGTGACTACCTCATCTATAACACATGTCCCTACCTTTCCATTGAGAACCTCAATTTGGACAGACTGGTCACTGTCATGTACTCTCGAGAAGTTCTTTGCCGTGTGCTAGGTATTAGTTTGATACACCTTCCTCTCTTTGCATGCTTGCTTGGCAATGATATTGTTCCTGAAAGCATACTGGAAGGCTTTTGGCACAAATGTTTAATCACCAATCCCTGTAGGAATAACAGCTACAACAGAAGAACAAACATACTGCTATCTGTAGCAAATTACATCTCAAAAATTCCATGCTCATACAGCAGCCTGAAACACTTGGAAGAGATTATACCTCTGGGATCAGACAAGACATTGCTTTGCAGAGGAGTGAACTCCTATCTTTTGCCTGGGCAGCAGTCTCCATGGATTCCTCCCAATGTAACAAATTGTCAAATGTTATCCCTTCAACAACAATCAGCTCTCTGTCAAGATAAAGAAATCTTTCAGGTAACTTGTTTTTTAAAGTTTAATGATCACTTTATTGCCATGACTAGTTAGTGTAAGTTAGTAATGAGTACATCAATTCTATTGATTTAAACTTTCTTGTGCAAAAATCTTTTGTCTGTTAAGTAAGAGTCCCAGTTTAGGACTATTGGGTGCATTAATGTGAGCACAGATGCAGCACATTTAATAAAAAGTAGTTCCTCTCTTTTTGAAATGTCAATTAGGTCAAGTAATGGGGAGTAGCTCCTGTATAGGCCAGAAAATGGGCACAGAAATGTACTTCCCATATATTATATGATTTCCCATGTTTATATGATTTGTGTATTGACTTGGTTTTTACTTTGAAAATCCACATATCAGCCATAAGATGGTCAGTGATCTGGTTGGCTGTACCTCGCAGTGGAGGTATCAAAGGTATCTGTGCTAAGAATACAGAAGTTGAAATTGCTCGTGGTGGAGACATGAAAACTCCTACAGAATCATGTCATAGAATGGTTGGGGTTGAGACCTTAAAGATCACCTAGTTCCAAACCCCTGCCCTGAGCAGGGAGACTTCCACTATACCAGATTATTCACAGTCTCATCCAACCTGGCCTTGAATGCTTCAGGGATGATCCAACTCCTCTCTTGTCAACCTGTGTGCCTCACAGTGCCTCACCACCTTCACAGCAAAGGGCTTCTTCCTAATATCCGATCTACTTTTTGTCAGTTTAAATCCATTCCCCTCATCCTGTCATACATACATTGTGAAAAGTCCCTCTCCAGCTCATTTGTAGCCCCCTTTATGTATTTGAAGGCTGCTCTAAGGTATCTCCAGAGCCTTCTCCAGTTACACAACCTTAGCTCTCAGCCTGTCTTCATAGCAGAGGTGCTCCAGCCCTCTGATCATCTTTGCAGCCCTCTGGACTCACTCCAACAGTTTGAAGTCCTTTGTGTGCTGGGGACGTAAGAGCTGAACACAGCACTCCAGGTAGGATCTCACCAGAGCAGAGTAGGCAAGGAGAACACCCTCCCTTGCCCTGCTGGTCGCACTGCTTTGGATGCAGCCCAGGGTTCATTTGGCTTTCTGGGGTGTGAGCACATATTGCTGGTCAAGCTCATAGGTCAAGCTGCTTATTCAGCAACATCCTAAAGCCCTTAGAGCTGCTCGCTCTCAATCCATTCTCCATCCTGTATTTGTGGTCAGGATTGCCCTGACCCAAGTGCAGGATCTTGTATTCAGCCCTGTTGAAATTGATGAGGTTAGCACAGGCCCAGCTCTCAAACCTGTCCAGATTCCTCTGGATGGATCCTTTCCCTCCTGCATGTTAACAGCACCGCACAGCCTGGTGTCAGCAGCAGACTTGCCAAGGGAGCACTAGATCCCACTTTCCGTGGCAAAGATATTAAACAGTGCTGGTCCCAGTACTGACCCCTGAGGCTTGTCACTGGCCTGCCTCCCTTTGCACATTGAGACACTGATCACAACTCTCTCAGTGCGACCATCCAACTAGTTCCTCATCCTCCAAGAGGTCCACCTGTGAAATCCATGCCTCTCCAGTTCAGGGATAAGGATGTTGTGCAGGATAGTGTCAAGTGCAATAAGTATGTATTTTTGTCATTCTTGGTTCAGGTTAAATTGCCCTTGTTTTCATTGTCCCTGAATGACCCAAAAGCACTTCAATGGGTTTGTTAATTCCCAAATGACAGGGGTGTAGCACCAAGTTTTATTTATGGCATCCCACACAGGCAGGGATGCACTGGTGTAGGGGTGAGATACGGTATGTCAGATTGAGTCAGTCTGGGAAATTGGATGTATTATCTTAGGGTGGCGTACCTGGCTAATAGAAAATGTGCTAACTTGCATCAGAGTTTATAGAAGTCTATAGCAGTAAGTCTAGAGTACAATTCTGTAAATTTGTGGCAAATAAGATAACATATTGCAATTTTTAAAAAAAATCTATACAAGGAAGTGTATTTTAGACCCTATAATAGCCAGCTGTTACTCTCTATTTTATTAGGTCCTTATAGACTTCAAACACAGAACTTCTTTTTTTCTCTTGCTTATCTTGAGCATTTTCTTTAAAACTATTTTTCTGTTTCCTCATATTACTCTAAAGTAATATAATTTACATTTTCCTTTCTAAAAGGACTATAAAATATTTTATAGCTACTTTGTAACCTATGCAATGCTTATGTCAGCTAAACTGTATATATATTTGGGCTTTTATATTAATCACAGATAGATACAGTACATATCACTTTTGACTGTTCTAGTTAAATAGAAGATTTTTTTTTAAATCACCAGCTATACATCATAATAAGGTGTTGAGAAATCCTCTTTCAGCTTGAAGTGCAAGGGAAAAATAGCCAGAGTGCAATTATCTGGGTTGGATTATGGCCAGGACAACAGTGGCAATATCTTTATTCCTTAAGAGAATGTACCATGTGGTCTTTATGACAAGTGGTCATTATTTCTTGGCTTGGTCTTTAATTTGGAGGGCTGAAGTTCTGAAGCATCATGCTGAGCTACTGCTCTAATAAAATAATAATGTTTAGAAACTCCATTGAAGAATGTCTCACTGTTGCTGCATGGGTCCTACATGAAGCCAGTCGCTGGGCCAAGGAAATTACAGTCAAAATGTTAGACGTGTTAACTTCTCTTTTGTTTTTGTTACAAGTGTTCAAATATTTGTATATGTAATGTGTGTGCTTTGCTTCATATTTTGAAACTCATATGTAGTTCTGCTTTCCTTGCACATTGTCTGAATTGCACGTAAATTGCAAACAAAGCCCAATTCCAACCATGAGGGCATAGGCTCGTGTTGCTGTTTCTCTCAGAAGAGCATAACTTTCTAGCTGATTGTAGGTATGAATCACAAATATTTTTCAAGATACAGACATTGAATACAGCAATGCTTTTGAAATCAGCGTGTTGTTTTTTCAATACATAAGGTTGTGTAGATTATTGGCAAATTGCAGTAAACTAGCATTGTTGATGATCTCATCTGTGGCTGGTTTCTGTGAAATAGTTCAGTGTTTCATTAAAATCATGCTTAGAAATACTTGATGCTCTGTTTTTATTTTATACAAAAGTATACTTGGGGAATTACATTGTTTATGCATATTAGGAATACTGAAATATTTGCTGCAGGGAAACCTTTAATTTATTGTATAAGTGCTCTGTTGATTGGCACTGTACACAGAAAGTATGACATTTTAATAGAATTAGTTTTGATCTCTAATGACCCTGTGAATGACTGCAGCTTTGACCTGCTGAGTTCCCAGGTTTGCAGATACAGGAATTCTGCAGAAATGGTGAATTTGTTTCCGGCCAGTGGTCCAGTTACTCCTGGTGAGAGAATCTGTGGCAGCTGTGGCAGGATGGCGCAAACCAAACAGTACAGATAGCACAACATATGCAGGGAATGCAAAGCAGAGAAACATCAGTTCCTCCTCACCATATGGCACAGGTCCTGGAGAATTTGTTAGTGGCACCCCATGGAAGTATTCACTCCACTCAGCTGTTTGAAGACCCTCAGAGTTCTGGTCTGGGGTTGTGCAGTAGAAAGTCTGTCTGGCTGTGCACTTGGCCAATCCAGATTGCCAGTGTTACTGGTTAGAATTCTGTGCTGCCTGGGAGCATCTTTGTTGCTTTCTCACCTAGGCTGTTCCAGACCAGCAGACCCTGCTGGTACTGAAGCTGCTGGTAGCCAGCTGCTGTAGCAAGATGTATCTGCATCCAGTGCATGGCTGATGTGCAGCCTGGGTGATGCTGTTAATTCTGCTTTTCAACAACATGCCTGCAGACCTGGTTTTCCTCGCTAGAGTAGATGGCATTTCTTTTCACGGTGGAGAGCTATTGCAAAGTAAAAGTGTGGTGAAGTTAAGTATTCTAATTTTACCAGAATGTAAGGTATACCAAGTCAGATCAGAAAAGAAATACAGCTGTCTTGTATAGTTCATCTTGCCATAAAATTAAGTTTCCATTTTGTTGTGCTCACTGTTTAAAGAAAGAAGATACATTTTCAGGTGACCAGAGGAGGGAAGCTGTGCTGGAATTCAGATTTAATTTTAGGAATAATTACTTTCTGGAAAACTCTTGTTCAAGCTCCCAAGTTTAAGAATTAAAGGAGGGGCTAAGAAAGGCAATGATGGTTTTCCTGGGGATTCCTGTCCACAAAAAGATGGATGTCTGAAAATATATTATCCTGGTGTTACTTGAAAAAGCACTTGTTCCCTCCCTGGCTATTCCCTCAATTTCTACTGTTAGAGAAATATCTATTTCCTCAAACAGTGAATATATTTTGTTACTTTTTGATTCTTCTTGATTTTGGAGATAATGCCTTCTTCCTTCTTTGAACAAACAGTTAGCTAAAGAACAACATATCCGGTCTGAAAATTTTTCGATCTTCAATATCCTGAGCCATGGACAGACTGAGTGCAGCAACTCCTTGGAAGATGACTGTGATACAGAGATTCCTGGACAGGCACTTATCTACCGCCCTGCTCGTCAGCATATTTATTCTATCTTGTTGGAATCTGGAAAAGGTAAGGATTAAACTGCTTACACCATTATTCAAGTATACTTTAAAATTTTAAATACAAAATCTTGAATTCATTGCTTCAGTGGCTCTTTTGGCATTTAGGATAGAAAATGCTTTCAGGATAAAAACTGAGCAGCTGAAATGTAGTTCTTATGGAAGTAAGAAAATAAGAGAATGAAATTGTGGGGCTTTTTCTACATTCTATTCCATTTCAGTGCTTTGAAAGTGATTTTTAAAATTTGGAGCTTTTTTCCTTGCTAAATGGGAAGTTGTAAAGTTGTTAATGATCAAAGGATTGAGCTGAACAATGACTTTTAGATTTTTGAAAGTTTGAGAGTATATGAAACCTAATGTTGGTTGAATAAATGTGGCTCTAAATGAATTAGTGAGTTGTAATACACTTTTGCAGAACAATAATACACTGTTAAAGTTTTACCTTCTGTTGATTTTAAGCCTGCAATTTTCAGAACAGTCAAATACAGTTCCTGTAATAATACAAATGCAAGTGGTCATGCCAGCAATTATTAGTTCGTTCATCCAAGTGCTAGAAAATACAATTTCCTTATCCAGTGGTATAAACAGATTCAGTAGCAGGTAGTTATATCTATGCTTGCATTCATCTTTTTGAAAACAGAGTTCTTTATTCACATCCTTGGACCAACTGCATGTTCTTAAGACTTCCATTAGTTAAGTGTTATCTTTACAATGTCTTTCAGCCAGTGAGTTGAAAATTAAAAGTTTACTGAACTTTTATTCTTTTGAATGTGTTGATTTCTCCATGGTAATCACTTTACATTTTGTTGATGAAAGTGCACCGCCATCAAGCCTAATATTCAATCTATTAGCTTAGAAAGGCACAAAAAGGTAATTAAGTACATGACTTCCCTCAGCAGCCAGAGGTTGAAGTTGTGCCATAATAGGAAAAACTGAATCAGAGTTTGCATAGCAATTTGGAGAGAATAACAAAAATCTCAGCAGTAATCATGCACATCTGTCATTTTTCATTTTTTGGTGTACTGCCTCCAAATTTTGTAGATAATTATAACTTGGTTGGGTTTTACTTATTCATCTAAACAGCAGGATATTTATTGATGTTTTCAGAAACACCCAGACCAAAATTCCTAATTAACAATTGTTGCTGCAAGATGGCAGGGTAGTAGGCAGGTTAGCATTTGTGTTGCAGTGGTTTTTGTACTCAAAGAAGATAAGAATTGAAATACAGAAACGTTTATTTAGAGTCATATTGAAAATTAAATTATGATGTGAAATTTGTCTTCCTTTAAGGAAGTTTTTTTAAAATAAAACCATAGATAGCATGTGTTATTTATTCTCAGTCCAGGCTTCCAATTCCAGAGATAATTTTCTAAATTATAGTACACCTTCAATTAAATCATAGTACACCATAAATTCTTAACCCTTCCAGAAAGGTAGATAGATTGTGTCTACATGGGTGCCTCTATTAAATCTGCATTTTCAGTGCATGTATCTGCCTCTAACTGCTTTAGCCATGTCACTTCCTTGTAGTTCATGGTTTTTTGGTTTTTTTTATTGCTGTGTATAGTTGCTTCTAAGTCAAGAGTGTAGATCATTAGTCACAGTCTGTATTGGAATGCGTAGGTATGTGTAAGCATTTTTTTTAATGGATTCACTTCTAGACCTACAAAGAAGTTATATTCTTTACAAAGCAAGTAGAATCATTTGCCATTTTCAGTCAGATGTTTTTTATAATTTGATTAGGGATAGGATGGGAAGAACTAGTCTACACTGTCTGTACGTTGTAGTGTAATGTAGACTCATGTTGGATTAGCCTTTAAAAAAAGTTTACTGGAACAAGACAACTAATTAAAGTAGTCCATTTGGAGTGTCCATGTGGAATCTGCCACCATTATACAGCTGCTCATGTAGCACATTTGAAGCTAGCTCCACTAACTGCACAATATTCCAGTTCACAGTGGTGGTATATGTGTTAGTGATCCTCTCTTTTACTCCTTAATATTGTCAGTTAAAACATGGTGGAAACTGACTTCTTTGTACTTTGTAGATCTGCTTATTTGCTGTTAATTGGCAAAGCAGCCAATATTTAGTAAAAGCAGTGGTTACAGTTTTACTAAGAACAGGTTAAAGCTAATGTAAACTGGTTGCCCTACTTTGCAACAAGAGACCATTAGTTTTGAATGTCTAGGTTGTAATTTCCAAGGGTGCCTAAGAGACCACAAATCCATAGGAACAGAATGTCAAATCCTTTGAAACCATCGGCCCATACCATGCCACTTTGCCTGAAGCCATAGTGGGAAAAGTGTTGCTTTTGCTTTTCATTCACCATCGCCACTTTTAAATAATTCTCTTGCACCACCACTCCTTTCAATCCCTGTGCATTGTCTCAGTTGTGCTGGTGCATCTGCTAGTGGCCTAGTTTGAGAAACTGAAAACAGCCTCTGTCTGTCTTCCCTGCCTTTCTTATAGTCAGGTAACTAACCTGGTTCTGTTTCCCTATCTGACTCTGTGTAGCCACAAACATCTGTGGTGAAACACCCCGAGGGAGTGGCAGGGAGTGGGAATGAGCAAATCAGTGCCTGCCTGTAAAAGGTAGCAGTCCTTTTCTAGCTGAAAGAATTGCCTATATAACCTTGCCTTCAGTATAGTTTGGTGAATGGTAAGCATGCATGTACTCACGTACTTAGAGAAATGTTAGAGAATCACAGAAATAAATAGGGGGCTGATGGTGATTCTGGCAGCAGGACATTTGTTGCCTCTGTTTCAAAAGTAAGCTTATAATTAATTGAGCCATTTCTGATCAATATGTGAAATATTACAGTGATAGAAATTGTCAGCGCTTTAGCATCTTTCTGAGAAAAGTACTTTTGGAAAGATTGAAATTGGAGGGGAAAATAACAGTAAATAATACACCCTGATAGGCCAGCCAAGCTTTCTTATGTGTGCAATGAGTTCAGAACAAAGCCAGCAGGTTTTGGCACTAGCGCAGTCCATGGAAATACCTGCACCTGCATGTCCATTGCCAATTAGGAGGTTATGTAATGTAGACTGAGCTCGTGGCCAGCTCCTCGAAGTCCTGGCATCACTCCCAGTTCTAACATTAGCAGGCCATACTGATCCTTGCTTTGACACTGTCAAAACCAGTTCATTAGCGGAATTTTTGCCAGTTATCACCAGTGACCACTCAGGAGAGTTGGCATTGTTGCAGGTATAGAGGAACACACATAACAACATTTTCCAACTGTCTCATGGTGTGCACATAGTTGAAACATTCCTTAGGCTGCCTAAGAAGTGCTTTCACAGGGCATGCAGAATCTATTTAAACAAAGAAACTGCTATTTTTTTTTCCATTTAATTGGTGATATTCTTTATATGTATTGTGGGGAAAAAAGTTTGAAAAAATAGTGGTTTTTTTCCCCTGGAGACATTTCCATGAGGAGAGGGTTGACATTTAGTAATCATATCTCCATTTTGTTCTTGGTACATTAATGAGCTGTCAGTTTGCAGGACCTCGCTTTCAGCTATATTTATTTGGCTGTTGATGTGAACAGTAATATACATTTGTTACTAATGGACTGTAGTAATGAAAAGCAGTCAGCTGATGTGGTGCTATGTCCTGTACCTACATTCACAAACATTAAAAGAATGAAACTGTAGACTTCTTACCAACTTCTCTTTTTGCTGTGCATGAGGTCAATGGTTGATGCCAAAAATAATCTCTCGCTGGTATTTAGAATCAAGACACATTTTGATAAATTTTTCTGTAAGTTGTGGAACTCATAAAGAGCACTGCTCCACCAGCAAAGTTTTTTCTATTTCCATGCTTCTTTATACCATCTTAACTTCTCCTCATGTCTTTGACAACTCCCTCCTGCAGTGTATGGTTTCTGAGCCTGTTCCCTATTGCCTCCTGCCCTTCCCAAATCCCATCTACCTTTTTTCTCAGCTCTAGCTCTTCTACAGCTATGTGTGTATTGATTTGTCATTCAGTCTGTTTGGATACAACAGGTAAGTTGACTTTCCTGCCTTTCTTTCAGTTGGTGCCATAATAGGATCCCTCTGTCAGCTGAGTCTCCAGTTTCACAAAATGTCTAGGACTTTAATCCACTTGAAATCACTTCTCCTTTGTCAGATTTAGTTGAAATAGAGCAGTACATCCTTGAATTAATTATATGACAGATGTCCTAATTGTATTAGGTTTGCCTCCTTAAGAAACCAGGCTAAAATTTTGGAGTCTGAGCGAGCTGAATAAATAGAATAAAGCAGACTAATCCACATACTAAATCTTAAAACCAAATGCTAAAATGCCAGAATATTTCTGAAAGTGAATTTGGGTTATTTAATTGGAGAGTTTTGATCATGAAATAACATTCTCATAGACAATGATTTATAATCAAGATTTGAGAGTATTCAGCTACTGGAATGTACAGTTTAAGCCTCTTTTTCCCTCTAGTGTAAGCATTTTACATTCTATTTTTAATGTCATCAGTTTTTTAACAGATAAGCATGGCAAGCCATATGTAATACTGTCCCTCATACTCCATGTATTGGTTCTTCAGTCTCTCACCTTTCTTAGGAGTTTGTGCTGCAGGTCCTTGGGGAGGGGAGGGGAGGGGAGGGGAGGGGAGGGGAGGGGAGGGGAGGGGAGGGGAGGGGAGGGGAGGGGAGGGGAGGGGAGGGGAGGGGAGGGGAGGGGAGGGGAGGGGAGGGGAGGGGAGGGGAGGAAGGAGGGGAGGAAGGAAGGAAGGAAGGAAGGAAGGAAGGAAGGAAGGAAGGAAGGAAGGAAGGAAGGAAGGAAGGAAGGAAGGAAGGAAGGAAGGAAGGAAGGAAGGAAGGAAGGAAGGAGCAGGGTTGCAAAGCAGATTTTGTCTTGTTCCTTTTCCCTTCTCTTACCCCTAACACTAGAAATACATCTGAGGAATTTCTGCCCTTGCACCATAGCACACTACTTTTTCATCCATGTCAACAGTCATCTCTAGCATTGAGCTGTGTGTCAGATCAGGAAATTATGTGATAAAACCTTTTTAGATGGACAAAGAAAGACAGTATTGGAAAGATTTGTTGGGTTTGTTTTAATCTAGGGGAAGTTTTTGATTTGGGTTCACAACATGGCATCAAAAATGCTTTTGCAGTAAATTTTAGGGAGATTGGAATTGGTGATAAAAGGCAGGAATTTTTAAGGATAGTGGCTTCGATATTGGAGAGAGCTGGAAGAAATTAGAGATGCAATTCTGTGGATCTGGAAAGGGACAAGGGAAGGAAAAGGAGAAAATATTTGAAAACACTACTCCAAGTGCCCAGGACTAGCTAAATGTCTTTAATTTATTCTGTTTATCAGGCTACAGAGAATGGAAATGTAGGGCACTATGACATGACTACCATAAGCAAAAACCTGGATAGAGTGTAAAACACCATTGATAGTAACAGTGATTCTATGTTTGTTTAGTTATTTTTTTTTAAATGAAGACTTGCAGTGGAATAATTTTGAGATCACTATTGTAAATTGGATAGTCTGCATTTCAAAAATTCTTAAATGATTGATTTTTTTTTTCCGGGGGTTGGTTTGTTTGGGTTTTTTTTAAGCATAAGGTAGTTATATACACAATTCCTATAGTGGAATTTTTAATTTAAGGGGTGTCTTTAGGAGTGCTGAGCAGGATTGAGGTTAGGGACTAGGAAAGCCGCTTGAGCTACTATGTATAAACAATTCCTTTATGCTAAATAAAAGATCTGGAGCAATGGGCTGTAAAAGCTATGCATCTGATGGTGATGTCAACTTTCAAGTAGTCATCAAGGCCTCCCTATTAAGATTTTGGCTCAAACCCTGACACAGGAAATGTCAGGGCAAGTTGGGAGGTGAATCGTATTTAGCACTGCCTGGATATGTGGCAGTGTGACAGTGCTGAGAGACTGAGGTAGCTCATGGAGGTCCCTGAGCTATGCTACAAGCCTCCAGAGCTTCCTGAGCTGCCTTGGAGTGGGAAGACCTAAGCCTGTTCGAGAATGTTTTCCGCAGACTCTTGTACTTACATTTTTGGTTGCAGTTCCCCAGTCCAAACTCATGTTTATAGTACGTAATTGAAACTCTGTTTATTTGTTCTGATGATTTGTCATAAAGATACTAAAACTATTTTTTCTTGGTTTGTTTCTGAAGATGAACAAACAAGTCATCAAGAAGTGCCTTCTATTACTTTAGAATCCTGATCACAGCTGATTCCAGCTGTTACACTAGTGTCAATACTTGCATTTGACTTACTGATCTAATTCTGTCTCTTTTAGGTGGAACCTATCCTTTGGTAAAAGAGTGGTTTGTCTATTTTGGAAATCTTCTCAAGCAGCCAGACCTGATACAACCTGTACCACCTTCTGTTACAGGTAGAATAAAAATGTGTATAAATGTAAACTGAAAGAATCACTTCACTAAAATGAGGTTGGATGATCCATCATATGTTTGATATAGAATCCAGGATGATTGTGGAGAACAAGGAGCTAAAGAGCTGCACACTTGTTGTGGCTTTTAATTACCCTTTGTAATTATAATAGAATTCAGCTTTGAGACACATGCTTTTAATAAAAAAAAAACAAAATTGGGCTGTTTCTGTGAAGCTGTTTCTACTCTCTTAAGCCTTAGGTATTTTGACACTCAGTGAAATTAGAGTTATGACAAAAAGTGTTACATTTATGAGGAAGTATCATACATTTCAGTGAAAAGATTGAGCATTGTGTGTGTATATATCTATATATACATATAGATATATATACAAAAGTGTATCATGCAGTATAAGTTTAGGATGGGAAGTAAGCAATTTTGTTATGTCAGGGGAAAGTGCTCTAAGTGTTCATTTGTCCATGCAGTTGTAGTCATCCTTGTTCTCACAGCTCTCTCTCTCTGTCATCTGTTACCAAATTGATCAGCAGCTCAGAGTTTTTTCCTAGTCTTTCACGTGAAATGTATTTGTTCCACTGTTATACAATACCACTGACATCTTGTTAAGAGAAGTTACTATCTATGCAATTTTTGGAGAGTAATTACATCTTCCCTCAGCATCCAGAGCCTTCTGTAGTAATCCTTGTGCTGATCGGGTCTAAATCCAAATTCAGAAGCTGAAATGCAGGTACTTCTTTGCAAATTTATAATGAATTTTCTTTTTAGGTATCCAAAGATTGCACATTTATCTTTATATTTGAAACTCATTTATTTAATGAGAGTCTTTGAATTCAGAGATGAAGGAAAACCAGTTGTTTTTCAGGTATCAGCCTTTTCAAAATCCTTTTTAAAGGGCTGTTCAGAAAGAAATAGACAAAGTACAAATGAGTTTTTATTTTATATACAGTACTTTCACTGTCCAGTACCCCTGACACAATATTAGGGGAGTGATTATATAATTGGCTTTATGACAGCATGAAATTGCTGTGACATTTTCCAAATGGAATATGAATATGGAGAGTAAAAATTGATCAGTCCATCCTGTGCAACTGTTTTATTTCAGCATACAGTGGTCTGGGAACATGCTGCAAAACAAGGAAACAAAACTCAACAAAGTATAAACTGTACCTATGTAGTTACATTTCAAATTGTCTGGCAAATATACTCTGTTTATTGATGTGAAATTTTCCTTCCCAGATAGTATACTTCCTTCCTCCCTTTCTTTTCACTTAATCTCATGTACTCTGGTTCTATAGCTCTGTAAACATACAACACATAGAACCCACCTTTGTGTTGACAATAAACAGGATTTTAAGTGTGTTTATAGCAACCACATAAATGGAGTTTATAAAAACAGAATCTTCTCAGATACAATCTTTACTAACTCAGTAATGAAAGGCTGTTCAAGCAGACTATTAAAAATGGGAGGAGGACTTTTTGTGTTTATTTTTAGTGCTCTGTTGTCATTCCTTCAGCAGACAAGTATTTTTCTAAAATTTTTGCAGTCCATATTTGTATGCCTTACATTCGCTCATGCATCTTTGATTTTCCACAGCATGACTTTCTAATTCACCAAATAAGGTTCTCAACAGCACATCACATTTTTCAGACAGGGATCATATTTAGAGCTAAATTTAAAGTTGTTTTAGGAAGTTGGAGTTCAAGGCTGTCAATCAGGATCAGGTTACTCAAAACAATAAAAAAAATTGCCAAGAACTTATTTGAAACATCAAAAGTGCAATTAATTTGGGAAGGTTCTTTATCTTTTTTGAAAAAACTGAGAACCTGATAATCAAAACTACTTTAGAGCTGTACGGAGAATATATGGAAAATCTTGACTCTTTTCCAGTTTGATTTAGATTTAAAAAGTCTAAAGAAACTATAAACTTTAAAGTGTAGTGTACATAATGATAAATACTTTAAATTTTGCATTGATCTTAAAAAAAAAAAAGAAGTAGAATTCCTTACCAACGTTTTGTGTGTGTATGAAACAGCAGAAGTGCCTTGCATCTGGAAAGGCTGCAGGTGTAGATTGAATGTTAGCTTTTTTTAAAAAAGAAATACTGAATCCTAAAGGCAGGATGGTAAGTAAGATGATAAAATATATTTTAAATATAGTATGTATTTTTTTGAGAGACAGTCTTCTGAATTACCATCTGTGCTTGCTTGCATTCTCTGTGTCTCCTCCCTCCTTCTAGAATGTTTCTTTTCAGTTGAATGAATATGATCATGATTTACACACATTGACAGAGCAGCACTTATATTGATAAAATGTGTCACTGGCAAATCACTTTTGGTGGAAGATCCATGATGTAGGAAAATTCTGTTTAACATCCATATCTTGTGAACATAGCAGGTATATTTTTTATGTGTGCAGTTTATGTGGAACAGGAAAAGTTCTGAAGTCTTTGCTGGAAATGTATAGATTCTGCTGTTCATTTTATTTCTGAAAATGCATAGGATATTGTAGCTTCATACCACAGAGTTTGGATATACTTTCAATATTCTAATCATTGCATCCTTCATTAATGTGTCATGAATATGTTTAAGTACAAAATGCTGTCTCTGTCTTTAATGGTCAGATTTAATTGGCATTTGAGTTTTTTTGCCACAGTTGTTGAGAGGTTACTGTTGAGTGTTCCTTGCAAGTACATTTTTATAAACTTATTTTTGTTGCTTGGTACTTACATGAGCATGTAAAAATGAAGAAGTGTTGAAGTTCTATTACTGGTGTTATAAAATACAGTATCACTAGTCATTACTTCAAATATACATGAACGTTTACTACTATACATTTATATCTGTATACACAGTAATGCTGTGTTTAAAGTTGGTACAAATGTGAGGATCACCTTTGTTTAAGTGTGGAGTTAAATGATACCATAGAATTAATGCATTCCACAACTTTTGCATGTACTGTATATCCATAATTTGATTATTGAAATTCAAAGAGATTAAATAAATGTTTATGTAGTCCCTTGAAGTGCTTTTCTTTCTCATGCTATTTCTATATGATAATAGTATTAAATGTGTGAGTATAAAGGAAAAAGGTAAAAAGTGATTTGTCCATGCTTTTTTTTAGCTTCTGAGTTGTCTGTTTTTGTTATTAGGCAAGTAGTATCTCACCTTCATGGAGGTCTTTTTAAAGCTCCTCTTCTTGAGGTTGTGAGGACTGCAGTTCACATAGTGCTGAATATGGTTTTCACACAATTTTGTGTCTATTGAGAGTAATTATGTTTGTGTAATTCATGGGAAATTGTGGTTCCTACAACCTCAACAGATAACTTCGTCATTACTAGTCTTTATAGTAAAGATGTTTCAGTTAGGTGCATATAAATATGTTTTGGTGTGTTTTCCTTTTGTTACTCAGTTTTGGTTGTTTTTTAGGTTAATTTAGTAAATATATAGACATGCTCAGAAAATAAAATATTTCTCCTACCTATCCAAGTAAATTTCTATTTCAGAAATGTTTTCTAATTACTGTAAGTAATGTAGTGAGATGTAGCTAAAGCAGAGAACATTTTGAGGGTCTACTGTAGATGAATCTTAGATCTGCTGTGGACTGCATGTATGGCTGGGATAGTTATTAAAATTTAGGATATTTGTTTCTTTGTTTTACATATCTTTCATTTGATATAATAGATTATTCTTGGATATTACATGGAATTTTATTACTTGAGGAAGAGAACCCTTCAGAAAAAAAGTGCCTTTTGTTGGTGTGTTCCAAAAGGAGACAGATCAAGTTTTCTTTCCCAGAGTATATAACTCATAATTTATCAGTACCTTTTTTTTCCCAGACGCAAGTAGATGTTTGTGAAAGCATAAGAAACTGTTTATGGAAGAGATGTCTTGAATTTTTTGTTGAGCTCTCTCAACATAATTCTATAATCTTGAATAGTGACCTAGTTAACAGTTCTATTCTGAAGAAAGGAGGATTTCTATTATTAGGTATGGCGCTAGATGGAAAAGAGAGCTTTCCTTTTGACTGATTCTTGGTGTATCTCTTTGTATGCAGAAACCATCAAAACTATTTGAGTTTACCCATGTACAGATTGTCTCACACATCAGGGTTGCTTAGGCTTGGTAGGAAAATTTGGCTTTGTTTTGGTTTTGTGCATGTTATATTGTATTTTCTTCCTGGAAGTTGGTCTTTGCTTTCTTTTTTTTCTTAAGGCAGCAATTACCAGTATCAAAACCAGTAATGTGAGTCTTACTGTGATGTCTGTACCACCCCACTCACTGCCACTATTTGTGTTATCTCTTACTTGCATCTTTACCTCCAGTCAAGCAACTGGGTTTTTTGTTTTTCTTAGAAATATGGTTAGAAACTTACGGATTATATGATAGTAATTCTTTTAATGGTTAGAACTTTTGGCAGGAGGGTTAGCCTTAAAAATAGGAAAGGAAACATCCATCAGGGAGATAAAGAAAGAAAATACTAACTTTTCTTCTAGTTTCCCACTCTCCAAAGAATTAGTACCATTTGGTTAATGGGCTTTCCTGGCTAAATAAACATCATCTATGTAGATTTCAACACCTTGTCACTTTAACCATTTATTATCACCAAGTGTTCCTAACTGGTCTGCAGCTGCTGCATGTCACATGAAAAAGGAAGACGTGTTACCAAATGTAGCTTAATTAGTCCACATTTAAAATTCACACCTCATTTTATTTAACTACAGAAGCAGCCGTACTTTATGGTACGATTCTGGCTTTTATTGAGATTCTCAGGCATAACCAGTTAGCTGTTCTGTTATTTCACGTGCATTAGTGTTTATTTTGATAAGAGATTAAATGTAATTTAAATGAGGAGCAAATTTTGCATTAGCCCACACGTGTCACAAGCTGGGAGATGGCAGCATGGGGTAAATATTAAGGATTTAGAGACAAGTGTGAATGATACTAGAGAAAGTCTGGATAGATCCATTATTCATAACTGATGACAGTTCTTTTGTGTGTGCTTGCAACAGTGCTTCATACAGTAGCCTAGGAAGTGAAAAATACCAGATTGCCTTGGGTTTTTTTCCCAAACTGGAACATGCTGCAGAGGAGTCAAACCCACACAGTGCCTTGTGGAGAATGCCTGCTCATCACCAAATGGCATAGGTGTTCATCAAAACAGGTGATCATGAGGGACACAATGAGAGCATCCTTCGGGGACCCTTGAGAGAGAGAGAAAAACAGACCTGGTGGTTCTCTGCTGAATCACTGTTTTGTGGTGAAGTGAACCTCATTTACTGCTGTGCATCCACAAGGAAAAGGACACACTTGCAGGCAAACTTTGCCCTTGCATAGGTTAAATGCTTGCTTTCTCAAGGTTGTCTGTGTTATTGTCAGGATTGAATTTAGTCCACTATGCTTAAACATGCCTGTATTCAATAAATTTTGTTTAAATTACAGACCCTTTTTTCTTGGTTATTTTTCTTTTCAAATGCAAGTTTTGTCAAATACATTTTATTTTTGACTCTGTGGTCCTGGTAAGTGCCAAGAGCATTTAATTTCCTTTCCTTCCAGAGCAGTCATTTCCTTTCAGATTGTAATGAGGTAGACATGTTTTATCTTGTTGCTGCCAAAATAAAATAATGGATTTCTTTTGTAGGTGGAACACCTAATTTGAAAACACTGTGGCTTGCCAAAGGTCCTGATGTGGAGAAGCAGCGGTATAGTGCATTTCTGGCGTGCTTTCACGTTCAAGACGAGATGGAAGAACTCCAAGCTCTGGAAGCACCTGTTGCAGGATTCTGCTGCTTGCTGGCCTATCTTATGATGCAGGTAAGAGGGACAGTTGCTTTTTCCTCAGCTGTCAGCCCTGATCAGTGCAAAGGACAAATAAACTGGTTTTTGCTAGCCTGTGCTGGGCATTTCTCCTAATCCTTACTGTAGGCATAGCTGATCAGATACAACAGTACTGCATTACAGTATTTTTAATTACTCCACATAACATGCACCATCCTGTTCAAGAAATGCTTGGGGTTTTTAGTAGCTAATCATAACTTTCACATGCCCATGACAAAAGCCCTCGGGCAGTCTAGCAGAGAGAGTATAAACTGAGGGATTTCTCCTGCTCTTTGGGACCTGTTTGCAACTTAAATCTGCTCCTTTTGCGTTTCCTTTGTGTCATCAAAAGGAGACATTCCCTCAGGTGACTATGCAGACTGTGCAAACAGACAAAATATTTAGTCAGCTCTCACTACTTTTTCATGCCTTCTTGTCAGTCTACTAATTTTCAAGCCAGAATTGAGGATATGGCTCTTCTCATTAAATTCTGAGTAATAGGGAATCATTAGGTAGCGCTTCTGTTATAATTCCAAATACTTGGCAGCCTGCAGACTACCTTAATTGTAATAAAAAGGGACACAAGATTAAATACAATATTGCTTCATTATTTACTTTTCTCTTAGGTATTTAATATATTGTCTGTACTTGCCACATTTCAAATAGTGATCTCACAAGCAGATTTTCCTTTCTGAGGATGAGCAAATGATGCATTTATCTAATCTGATAAGCTCAGTTTCACTTGTATTTAAACTGAACTGCATTTTGTCTTTTGTGTTGCTTTTTTAGACTTCAATTTCCTCAATAATAGATTTGTACTGGTGTGTGACACATGAAAACAAGTTCTCCCTGACTTTTCCTTTCATTTTCCTTCATGTGTTTACTCAATCTTAGATGACATATTGAGGAAGTACCTATGGGAATAACACAAATTATCCATATAGGACTTTTTTTTTGCTTTATTTTTTTGCATAACAGAATCCAAATTGAAAATTTTTCGAAGATAATATTTATTAAACATCATTTCATGCCTTGCAGTTTCAAGTCAGCAAGATATACATCATGTGCCTATCTTTTAATATACTTGAAGTGTTTTCCCTATTAGAATGTGAAAATTCAGTTTAGTTTATCACTATTTCACTTATTTATTGAGTTATTCTGTGCACCCTTTCATAGCATGATAACTAAATTATTTGAGTAGGGTTTCTTTAATGGGATTAAGAAGAGGAGTAATAGGATGGAACACTTGCAGAAATGTGGACTAACTGAACCATGATCACAGGATATTAATAAAATAGGAAAAAAATGCTTGTCAGGAAAATGGTTTTCAAAACTTATTATCCAATGGCCACTGTTATAAACACAAACTAAATCAGATTTACACATTTTGCTTTCAACAGGAATACCAGCAGAGAGTTCATGTAAAACTTTGATGGAAGGTTTTTCATGGCAGGGCCAGTTTCTCAAGAACTGCCCCACTTTACTGATTCACTTCTGCCCTCAGAGTTACACTGGTAAAATCTACCCCAGGAACTAGACTGGGGAATCAATTTGGAGTAAAATGTTTTTCAGTGCTGCGTTATTTTAAACTTTGGTTATTTCTCTGATATTGTCTGTTTGTTCTCTTGGGATGTTTGAGAGGGAAACATGAGGGCAGGAGTGTCAGTAGCCATGCTTTGAGCTGGCCATATTGCTTCCATTTGTTTTATAGCTGAGAAAACAAGACTTGTCTAGCTGTGTTCAGACTCTTGTCTTTACACTTCAGTCTTAAGTTTTTATTAGAGAAGGAAGGTGAATTGTTTCCTCAGAAATTATTTAAATTGACAAAATTGTAAGTTGCCTTGAAGCAGGCCTGAAGTCTTTCTTCAGCTCATATGAGAGAAAATAATTTTTTAAAAAATTTCATTACTTATAAATTAATCCAAGATAGAAATGAGGGTTTTGCAAAAACCAGCAACTCATCTAGCTTTCCTTATTTAAGGAAAACTTCATATGCAGATTTTTCAAAGTAAGAAAAAATATTCCAATGAGCAAACCTTAACTATGTAAAAATAGTGTTGATATGAGATTTTCTTTTTCAAGGACACCTTTCAAATATTCTCTAAATTAAGAACAAAAATAGTGAAAAAAATGACAAAATATTAGGTCTGTTTTTCAAGTTGGCAAAGCAGTGAATGAGTTCAGGTCAAACAGTGAAGCCTCCGGACAAGGGGGAATTTTGTCTTTTGATCTCTAACAGATTTAGATTAAAGCTGACAGTGGAATTGTGATAACTCACCAAGTTTGATTACTGAATAAAATATTTCTCTGAAGAAGTATTTTTACCTCCATAAGCATTTTTGGCTGATCTGCTCTGTTAGGGGCATTTTCTTGCTGTTGTACTTGCAAGCAATCTTTGATTTCCTTTTCTTAGGACAAAATTGTGCAAGTATTAAGAACTGTTTTGTAGATAACTGTTGTTACTTCAGTGTATGAAATGTCCATGTTTAGTAAACCTCTCTTGTTGCCATCTACACAAAGGACACCTGACTTGAATTACAGGGTAAAGTAGAGCCATTATCAGATCTTAGCAGACAGGTGGAGTTAATGAATACCAAGGACTATTTTGAAATCTTAAAATGTTTCTGATATCCCTCACATTCTTGTGATTTATACAAGATTTAACAGCATCATAGAGGGGAAAGTATTTTATATTGGAACAAGTAGTGGGGTCTGATGAAAAAAAAAAAAAATTCTGAATAGTGGTTGAATGATTTTTATCCTGTTAAAGGAAAGGCGCTGCAGAGTTTTAGGCAGCCTCTTAAGTGTTCTATTGCCCACAATGCACATTTCCACATTTTACAAGAGAAGCCTGTCCTCATGTTCCAGTGGATAAGGAATTGTAATGCTTTATGGATCTCACTTTGGAGCTCTCTGTATATCCTCAGCTGCTGTAACAGATGTGTGGTCTCGATGCACTTGTATAATACATAGTGTTTTATAAGAGGAAGGAAAGGATTGGAACTCAACTGGTACTGTCATGGGATCATACCAGCTGCTCTCAAGGTGCTGTCTTTCTTATGAGCTGATCATGTGCCTCAGCGAAACCTCAAAACACTTTTCCACAGGAGAAAAAGTGCCCATTCCAACTTTACTGATACAAGTGAACTGTTACATCTAATTTAGACTTGTCATTTCCGTTTCCCTGCTTGAACATTTTAGGTTTTAGTTTTGCATTTTCCCTGCTTCCATACGGAGCCTCAAAATCTGAAAGAAATCAAATATGTTTTGATAAATCCTGAAATTTTGGTTGAAATAGGTAATTGAAATATTTTAGAATATTTTGGAAATTTCTAACAGATAAATGTGTATGCATTTTTAAAATTCCTAATGGTCATCATATCTATGACTCATTGAGATGGTTTTTATCCTATGTCTTGATTATAAAGGAATAATATTTTTAAATCTCTTTTTTTTTTTCACTTGATGTTACAGAGGGGGTGTAATTTCCTGTTATTAAGAAACTCCAAGGGAATTGGAGAAGGGAATAAATAAAGGGTGGGCATTTTGTTTGGAGTGTGGAAATCCATGTGTATATACTATACACAGGTGTTGGGGTATGCACTTCATTCAAGCTGTGAAAGTATTTTGTTCCCTGTGTGTTTTCCTAGATGATGTATTCGTGGTGGTCATTATTACATGAGGTCACTGTTCCAAGTTTGATGTGCTTGAGCAAGAGGATTCAATTTTCAGAAAGCTCCTCTTCAGACCCTTCAGATAATGCGTCATTTTTTCATCTGTTTTAGGTCAGTAGCCTCTCTCTGGAGGACTTAAATGCATTTTTGGCCCTCATTCTCTGCCTCAAAGGAAAGTCAGCAGCTCAACTGACAGGCCTGCAGGTATGGACTGAAATAATTGTGTAGCATGAAATACTTATGGTAACGTGATAAATGTTTTAGGGGTAAATCATTCTACATTAGTTTTTTTACAGGTATAGGAGCTAAGGGTCAGGGTAAATATATAGGCTGTTCATGTGCTATATTTTGTGTGAATACTTATATTTGGTAATCACACAAAAAATTAAAATGAAAGGGACATTTTGTAGTGGTTGTAGTCCTAGAGTGAGCAAATTATTCTCAGATTTCTTCCTTCCTTAGCTTCCAAACTTCCATATGATGAAAAGTTGGTAATGGTGAATCCTATCTTACAACATTGCTTAATTTTTTTTACTGAGGAGGATTTAGGTTTTGGACATGGGTTGTATGAAAATCTCTAGATTAAATTAAATGTTGGTATTACTGCTTGAGGGCGAATATAAACCCTACAAACCTAAACAGAAAAATGTTACCTAATGTGACTCGCTGCAGTGAAAACCATTAGGATTGCACTGTTCTGTAACTATTTGGAAGTTCTTTTAAATATTTTATGTATACTCCATGCAAATCTGTTTTTCCCTTTCTTATCTTCTGCCTTTTCACATTTCGATTGAAAGTTCCTAGATGTTTATTGCAGAAGAACCATTTAAACAGTTCTTCCTGCATATGAAATTATGCTAGAGTATTTTCAATTTCATAGCCTGAAATTGTAATCAAGGTATTAGCAGTGAATAGCACAGACTCTACATATCAGTTGCTATTTGAGTTGTGGGTTTACATAAAAGTAAATGGGAAAGGGTTAGAAATTGTTAGAACCTTAACATATCTTCATTCTGTAAATCTAGCTTGTGTTTCCAATTATTTCCTTACTTCTCTGAATGGTCCATGAGAGAATTTTGAAAGTACTTTTTGTTGATTTCAAGGTAACACTCCTGTTACTATACATTTGTTTCTAGTGCACCAAAATAACAAAACCGGTGTGATTCCAGTTCCATTATTTGATTCCTTATAACGGCTGTAGTCCAGGCTCCCATAAGTTTCTTCAAACTCATCACTCATCAAATTTGATTTGTGCTGCCTGTGTAACAAAAAGGAAGCAGTGAAATGAAGGCAATATGGAATACAGCAGAAATGTAGGATTTATTTCTGTCAGATTCATTTCTGCACATAGCGTTGCAGTCAATACTGGGAGGATCAGTACTTCATCAAGTCTGCGTGGCAGTCATTCAGCAACAGCATAAAGGAAATCAAGCCCAAGCAGGAAGTGTTGAAACAACTTGTTTACAGATGCACTTACAGGGATTGTTACATAAGTTTCTAAAGTGCTTCAAAGTTTATTCTGCTTGAATTAGACATCTTTGTGTGATTCATTTGCATTGTGGCTCTTCGAAAATCCAAATCCTCATCCAAACACATTACATTAATCAATGTAGGCTACTTATCAGCATTGTGCTGACTGATAGTTGTTCACTAAATTTTGTAACTTACCCACAAAGCTTATGGCAGATCACCTGGGCACACAAAAGTGCATGAAGTGTGAAGCTGGTCTTACACTGTGTCAGGTATCACTTTATGAATGTTGTTGAAGTTGACTTCTGCGTGCCATTGCCAAGTCCTTTCCAAAGTTATGTCACTCTGCTGCTTATATAAGCACTTCATGCACTGTCCCACAATGCCTTCTGCTCTGCTAGAAACCCAACACAAGGTTCATGTAATGTAGCTGAAATTTTTTGTATCAAGCCTCTTTGTAGATCAGCTCCTTGTCCTGTTCTATCAAAATTCACAGTAGTGCCTTTGAAAATAGATTGTGGCAGAATAAATCCTTCTGGAGGGAATAGTGAGAAAATATTTTGGTCTCTTTCTCTTCTGAGGTTGTGGATACATAATTAAGAGTTTCAAAACTTTCCCTCATAGCCTTCAAATTAACCTCTTTTCCTGTGTTTTGATGACTTGAATTTCCCCATGGAAAAAAGTTGCTGTTTCTCAGTTGTATGTGTATCTGTGTCTTGTCAAGCTGTATCAAGAATAGAGAACTTCATATATGTCCTGGGAGTTCTCTCTTGAAAGGGCAGGAGACTAAATAAATAAGAGTATCTTGTACAAATATTCTAAGAATAATGATCAATAAATCAAGCTTTCTGATAATTACCACTCAAGTATCTAATTTTCAAGATCTCCTCTCAGAATAGCTTAAACTGTTTTTACTCATTACTGTGTTTATTTAGTCATTTCACAAATTTGAGTTATGCTCAATAGAGTTACTGAGTTATTTTAATAGTAAGTGAATAATGTAGCAATAGGTATTTAACCCCTTAATTTTCTAGGTATTTGTGTTTAAAATCAAAGGGTTCAAGTACAATGAATTATACTAACATGTAGTTGATTAATAAATGGAGTTTCTAGTAAGAAATCAGGAGTAGAGTTTAATCTGTTTACCATACTTTTTATTTTCCATTGAAAAGTTAAAAGTGATCCCTAGAAACAGCTTAACCACTGAGCTTCCAAGGAAATTATGGTAAAATTAGTCAGCATCTGCAAAATTTTATGAAGATATTTCTCATTTGCCTTTTTGGATTGAACATTATAGTATTATTTAAATGTAGAAAAAATGTTTATTTCTTGTAAACAGTTCTGTGTAGAACACTAATTTGATAAAAAACCCTCTCTTTCTGTAAAGAAGTCCATTAGCAAATATGTTTTAGACAAATACTTAACTTCCACTATGAAATACAGAAGAAAATATAGAGCCCATTCTGATAGAATGAAGAGAGTGTTTCAGCCTTCACTTTCAAATCCACTTTTTCATATGCTATCCATATTTCATAGTTAATGAGATCCATAAACCCACAAGTCTATTAAACAGAACAGTCTATGGTTTGAATAAAGTGGGTTAAAGCCATAATAAATATAGTTTATCTCATGCTGAAAGAAAGCGGGCTGTGAACATCTAGCTACATTGTACATTAAATATTACTTTCTGAGAATAACATAATGTT
Source organism: Cinclus cinclus (assembly GCF_963662255.1). Taxonomy (NCBI): domain Eukaryota; kingdom Metazoa; phylum Chordata; class Aves; order Passeriformes; family Cinclidae; genus Cinclus; species Cinclus cinclus. The sequence continues at coordinate 71,611,123 of NC_085048.1, read as the reverse complement.
TATACATGAAGATTTGATTATTTTTCAAGATCGATGGTTTCAAAATACCAAAATGTGCACACGATAGAAAAGACATTTTTCTGGTTAGATTTTTTCAAGTTTTCTTGTGCTGCCCCCCTTATATGGTAGATTAGCATTCTACTTTGCCCAAGCCTCCCATAGAGTTTATACATAAGGTCAGAATTAAATTTTGGACCCCAGGTTGTCTATTTCACTTCTTTCTATTTTAATCTGGTGTGTAGTCTTGGCAAAAAGCCCAGAGAGCCATCAGTCTAACTTTGAGGGCATTGCAGAGAAAAAGAGGCACCAGCAGTTGTGCTTCCAGACTTGTTTCTTGTATTGTGCTGGCCCTGGTTGTTTACAAGTGCAATTACAGGTCAGCTTTCACCAGTAATGCATGTAAAATACTGCCCAAACAGGAAAAACCTTAGTGACTTAAAACCACAATTTTTTCCTACGATTTCTCTAAATATGTGACTATTTGAGAAATTTGTGTTGAAGGTGTAAAGCTGTGAATCACATGTTTTCTGAAAGTTATAACCAAAGATGAGATGGTAAAATTTGATTAAAAAGGAAATACGAAAACTGGAAATTGTTAGATGAATTTTGGGTCCTGATAAATGATTTTAAAAGTGAAATGTGTGTCAGAAAATAGGAAATAAAATTTAATAGCAGGTGTGTGGGTGATACACATCACTACTGGAATTTGGGGAATTTGCAAACCCTTTATACCTTTTCTTTAAAATGTCCCATTATGCCGGAATATCTGCTTAAGAGTAATAACATCTTTTGTACCACTTGTGAAAGGAACAGCTTGGCTGTGTATGGGGTATAAGACAGTCAAGTGCTGAAATATATTCCTTCAACTTCCTAAGATCTTTCTGTTAAAATTTTATTTTAAATTGTTACTGATGTGAAATGAGCACAGTCATTTTGAGATGAAATTACAGGATTCAGAAAGTCTTTGCAACTTGATTGCAAATGAACTTCCACACAATATGTATTGGGTATTATTTAATTAGCTTTTGGGATAAGAAGAAGTACTAAGCAAACTAGTTGATTAGCTTGAAAGCTGGAAATAACTTTGAGCAAGAATTTTAGTTGCACAGAACTTTTGAGTATTTTTCATTGTGAAGTGTCACAGAAGCAAAATTACCTTGGTTTTATAGCTTGGTTTACCTTGGTATTACACCAATATTACACAAGGTGTTTAGTTCTGAGTATTTTCCTGAAGGATACTTTGCACATTCATTTAAAGTAGCAGTATGTTTTAGAGTTATAAATGGTAGTGTAGGTTTTTGGTTGAGATCCCTCAGATTTGAAGGACATTGCTACATCTATTCTGTGTTTTTTCCTCTGTGCCATGCAGGCAGAAAAGCATAAATAATACCCAGATTCTGAACACTTGGTAATTTCAATCTCCTGATGTGTTGGCAAGACAAGCTATGTTTGTCAACACCATTATGTGTGATATTTTTCAAAAAGATCCCAAACAGACATTGTGACCTATCTGTATTTTTCAAAATATGATTGCTGAAAAAAATCCTTATTTCCCCCAGGGAATGTATGTTTATTGTGTCTGTGTGACTGCTCCCTAATTACTATTTGCTTGAAGTCTAACTGCATTGAGTAAAACATAAAATGCAAGTAAGAATATTTTAAAGAACTTAGGGATAAACCCTTCTTATATACAAAGGACCTGCTTCTGTGATGTACATTAATATTAAGTAAAATGGAATTTGAGTGCATTCCCAGATGCTTTACTGAATCAGGGTTTATATTCCCTCAAAATTTTCATCTGTCAAAAGTGTTTTAAAAATTATAGGCGAGATTGTAACTGGCAGGTGGTGGAGAACAGGGGGGATTGAGGTGATTTGCTGATATTGGCATTGCTTCCCAGCTCATTTTCTCATCTCCAGTCTTTAGGTTTCCTCAGTGTTCTGGGCTAATCTGGAATTAAAGTGCAGCAGTATTGGATGTGATTTCTAGTTGGGATTGGTTCAGTCCCTGTTCAAAATCAGAAATATTCTTCTCGTATACTCAAGACAGTCTTAAATGAACCAGTCCAAATAGAACAGTTCCACTGCACTTACATGGGTCAAGCATTAGTGCAAATACAATTACATTCCAGGAGTTGTAGTTATTGCTTACAGCACTTTTCAAAGACCCATCTCAAAATTTGTGGCTATTTTCATAAGCATCTTTGAAAGTTCTGAAGAAGGTTTTCTTAGTCCACTGACAGCTAGCTCTATCTTTTTTGCTGCTATTGGTTCATAAGCATATTAAAAAGAAATCTTAGGCTTAACTAACCTATTCAGCTTGCAGACAAGATTGGTGTTCTGTCCCGCTCTCCCCATTTTTTTCTTGACAAAATTTGGTATATTTTTTAGTGTCACTATAATCTATTTCCCTGAACACTTTTTTGTAGTTGACATGAGCCCCAGTACCAGAATTCACATAGCTGTGTAAATTCTATTATATAAAATCGGCACAGATACAAACCACAGCCTAACTAGATCACAGAATTGTCAAGGTTGGAAGAGACCTCCAAGATCATGTAGTCCAACCATCAGCCCAGCACCACCACATTCACCCCTAAACAACATCCCCAAGTGCCACCTTCGGATGCTTCTTGAACACTTCCAGAGATGGTGACTTCACCACCTCCCTGGGCAACTTACTCCAGTGCCTAACCACTCTTGCAGTGAAAAAAAAAATTCTGTTATCTAATCTGTATGTCTCCTGGTGCAGCTTAAGGCCATTTTTCTCTTGTGTTTTCACTTGAAGCATGGCAGAAGAGGCCAACCCCCACCTCACTACAGCCTCCTTTCAGGTAGCTGTAGAGAGCCGAGTTGTAGGTCATCTCTTCCACTTTGTGAAAAAAATTCATTTATTTAGATGGATTCAGTTTGCCCAGGGAGAAAACCTTGCGCAAAGTTTTGAGCAAGGGTCTTAAACAGAGGATTTTTATTCCTTTTGGAAGGTGGTCTTGCATTTTTCTACATAATTGTGTAAGCTTGCTGTGCGTTTCTGTGAGTTTTCGCCTTCACTGTCCTGTTGCTCATAATTAGCAAGGTTTCAACAACAGGGAAATAGCAGCAGTGTTTCAGTTATAAGTTGCCTTTAGACTGTGTATGGCTTAAAGAATATTTCAGGATGTTTAAGGAAAAAGACAGTCTGGAATTTCAGATAACAAAATTGCTGTTAATTTTTAAGCCATGCGAAATAAAATTGCAGGAAGTGAAACATAGTTATTAGTAGTGAGGGTAATAAAGCTCTCCCAAAATATCAAGCAAACTGACAGCTTTGAAAAAGTCAGAGATAACTTACTATAGAGAGGGGAAAATAAATATTTCTGGTATCAACTGACATTTTCCTGCCAAGTTTGTGTTGGTCAAAGTGTACGTTTACTCCTGAGTTCAATAGGTCCCACTGTATGTGGGAATAGTTCCTTGTATGCTGGAAGGAGCGAGCAGCCCATGAGGGTTGGAGGTGGTGTTTGCATGGCGTAGGTGGGGCTGCTCCCCACTGCCTTTGAGGGCTGACCTGTGTCCCCCAGGGCAGGTGACATCCAGGGGCTGGAGCAGGGAGGGAATGGAGCTGTTGGGAAGCGGTGGCACAGCCACACCTGCCCATCATCTGCTCGGGGCTGCCTGCACCTGCCTGCACGCCTCTGTCATGCTGAGCAGGAATGCGAGCTGCACATCTGTCCAGGCTTTCCCTGCACAAGCAGATGGCTGTGTGCAGCTTCAGAGAAACCTAGTGTTTTTTCTGAAATGAGCCACTTAGAGGTGGATGCATTTATAGGCAGTATGGTTACAGTGCTTTGGTGGGCATACTGGAGGTTTTCAAATTACTGTAGTAGAAAATGTTTGTCCGGAAGATATCAGAAACAGCAAGGCTAACCAAGAACTGATTTGTTCCTTTTTTCCAAGTGTACTCTTGATTGACATGGCCATTGTCCAGGGTTTAAAAGTCAGACAGTGTCCAGTTCCTATCTGTTGCTTCTTCTATGACTTTGGTCAAATTGTTCAATTCTTTCTTGCTTGTAACAGTCATGTGCCAGTAGTCTCAATAATGTAAGTTTTTTAGCCAAAAGTGCTGTGCAAATGTGAACTTTTAATATGTTAACATTAATATTGATGTTATACAGATATTCTCCTCACCTTCATCTTTGTTTTAGGGTTATTTCATTTGATGTTCACTGAGAAACAGCTGAGATGTGGTTGAAGGAACTTTTTATAAAGAAATGGAGCTGTGTTAAGAGAAAGGTGATAAAAGTACATTCTAATATCCCTTACCAGCATTTTTTTTAGCATCTAAAGACATCATCTTCTTAAAACATTCTAATTCCAGTGTTACACATGAGGAAAGAACAAACAGGGACAATAAACACCAAATGTTTAAAGGTATTGTATTGTATTACCTCCAAAGAAAATTAGTGATTTATAGAGAGGTTTAGTTAATTGTTTAGTAATGTCATCATCATGTCTAGTGTCACCCCAGCACTATGCACATTAACTAAAGAGGTGTATTGCATTAGTCCAGGCTGCTATATATTACCCTGATAAATTTAAAAGAGTAGACATTCAGTTCCTTGCCAAGTACAAAGCTATATAGGTATTGGTTTTAGCAAGGACAGATAATGCATACCTAAGTCTCTTCCTATTTAGCAGTAGTTTTCTATATTCTCTCTCTGTATGGAATACACAAACACATATTGGCAGAAAATGTTACTATGCTAGGACTTAAGTTCAGAAAGTTCCTCAATGAGAGCTTTACTTTTGAATGTATAAAAGCAGAGCTATGCCAATACACTTCTAAAAATCCATCCTTCAATCTGCTCAGTGCTTTTAACTTTCTAGCAAAATCATACAATTGTATGTTGTATTTGTACCCTGAGGCTTCAGCACAATGGAGGAATAGTTCAGGCTAGGAGCAATGGTAAGTAGTATTTTTCAATTACAGGAGGTTGAAAGCATAGTGGTGTTCTGCAGGAAGTTTATTTTGGCACAACACCTTCTGCATTAAAAAAAAAAAAAAAGAAAATGTACCCTTTGTTTTAAAATGGCTACAGATCAGTTCCTGAGGCTGAAATGTTATCAGCAAAGTGCCTGCAGAGTCTAATGTTGGCTGAAGGGCTGCCATGCTAAAGTTTGGCTTATTACAGAGCATGCATTTTCTTTAAAACAGCATTCTTCTCTGTATTTAATAGGTTTAAAAATGGCCAGGTTTTTCTCACATAAACTATTTCCCTGTTTATTTTTAATTTGCTCTGACACAGTGCTAATACAAGAAAATGTCAAATACTACCTGTAAATAATTTTATTTTCTTTAAGACCTAAATTTGTAGTCAGTTCTTGAATAGCTCAGAAGACCATCTTTATGCAACGGCTATGTGCACTAAACAAGGATTCTCTCATTTTTTTGTATGTATTCATCTAAACCATAGGACAGGGCTGGCATTCTTATGTCAAAAAGCAGCAGCTTTCAAGCTGTGTATGGCAATTTTCCATTTCTAAAGGAATAGCTGTTCTGGAAGTGAATACCCTATTGTAGCTTAGTTACAAATGAAATCCTGGTATCTTGAACATACCTGATCACAGGTTGCAGTTTGACAGTTCCCTTCATAAGTCATCTGAAGTGCTGCTGTGTGACTCATTTGATTTGTCTTGGAGCTTGAGATTGTCATGAAATAGAAGCAGACAAGTTATTTTCCTCCTCAACCTGTGGACTTAACACCTAGAAAATTCCTTAGCCAGAACTGTTTACTGTGGACCGTATCACTTCAAAGGGTGAAACGCAGTATCAACAATCTTATTGTGCAGCTGCTTTGCAATACAAAGAAACCCAAGGAGAAAAAAAAAAAACAACAAAACCTATATTGCATTGGCAAACAATATTTGCTCTGCTGGAATTCTCTACACAAGGTATCTTGGTTCAATGACAGTTTTATTTGAAGAGTTTATGACATGAATAACAGTTGTGATAATGTTTCTGGAAGCTGCAGTGCTTCAGACATGCTTAATTTTGCCTCATCTAATTCTGCTGAAGTTCACCAATCTTTCTGTTGGTTTCAGTGGGAAAGAAATCAGACCCTTAAGAAATAAAAACTCAATCAGCTTAGAAAAGGGGGTGGTCCTACATTAGGACAATTTAATTAATCATCTTGAAATTCCACTCTGAATCTAGGGAGGAAATAAAGAATATGAATTTTTAAGCTTGTCTAATTAAACCTGAGACAATGGTGGCAGTGAACTGAGCAGTTGCAGGCCTAACCAGCTGTCATTTGCCAACAGAGTCTGAGGCTGTGGAAGGACAGACTGTATTAGCAAAGGCAGCCAAGCACACTCTGCCGAGTAGTTCTGTTGGTGGCAGAATTTTTACACCTAAAACTGTTCCATGGACCAGCCTGGACTAGCCTGTGGTTAAACAAAGGAATAACACTGGATTAAGGTGTGGATAAGGACTTTAAATCAGGAGTGTGGTCAGGATGAGGCAGCAGCAAATGAGGACCCTCATTTTGAAGATTTTAGTAATGGAGCTAGACAGTGTAGAGTGGAACACAAATATATAGGGAGTGTCAGAAAGTAAGAGTGGGAAAAGTTTGGTCACTGAAAGCTTACTGGGAAAAGTTACTGGGAAAGAAAGTTACTGGGAGAGGATGGACCTTTTGCATGCTAAATTTCTTCTCTGTGTCCCCTAATAATGTTTGAATGTGTTGGCCAATTTCGGCTGCATTTGACAGAAAATGTAGGAGTCTGGGAAAGCAGTGCTTACTGTTGGTTGTTTTAAATAGACGGCAGGGAAGGTGGAGAAAGCACTCTAAGTTGCCCAATAGGATGAAACTTTATTGTGGAATCACTTGTATTAGGGCATCCATGTGAGAAGGAGACATTGCTACATCACTATAAGAATTTTCAGAGTCCCCAAAAAATAAAATCCATTTTCCTACCAACTAAATTCAATATTTTCTATGTGATAGAAAGGTGAGGAGGTTTGAGGACAGTATGTCACCAAAACCATGAGCAAATATTTAAGACACTAAAAATTAAAATCCAGATGAATCCATTCAGTTTTATAGAAGGGACATGGCTGCTGGCTGGGCTACAGTCAGATGGGAAGCCTGGTGACTATAATTCAAAATTGATGTCGACATTCTGTAGATGTCACAGGTATTGTGTACTGTCACTAACACTTCAGATCAGAGTTGAGCAGTTGTGGCTAAAATAAGAGAAGTAATGTTATTTCAGTCTCTCTGCAGGTGTTAATGTGCTGTCCATTGTAGAGCTGAATAAAGCTGAGAGGACTAAGTGTTTTAATTGTGAAATCCATTATCACAGAAGTGTCACTTATGCTGGGGTTTGTTGTGGATATGATTAAGAGTTCTGATAAATGCAACTGTTTCTGAAAATTAAACAAAAAATGAGATGTAATCATTTTGGAACTGAAGGAATTGTTTTTCTACTGCAAATTGGTTAGTAGTACTTTTGTGTTATTATTTGTAGAGTGCTTAATGGTAAAAGCAATTTTAATTTTTTTTTTAAATTTACTTTAGTGGTGGTTTTGGTTTAATGTAAATAAGCCAATGTGGAGTGTTGCTCCACATAGAGGTATCATTTTACATCAAAGTCCTGATAAAACCCAGTAAATAAACTTTCCTGAACATACAAATACTGAACAATTGGGTTGTTTACAGCTAAATATTTACTTCAAAGTCTTTGAAGTGTTTAAAAACTGGTTTTTCTAGTTTTTGTTGCAGCCAATGCCCTCATAGGATCTCTTTTCAATCCCCGTTTTCCTTTGCACACCTTGTTTAAGCAGGAAGAGCTTAATTTAAGCCGTAATCTTTTATCAGAATAAACCTTAGTCTGTTTTCAAAATACTGGTGCTCCTCTCCCCCCTCGGTTTGACCAGGGCCCAGCACTTTATTGCTTAAAGCTGGCTGATGCCTAGTAAATGCATTATTTCACCAGCCCACCTCTGCAGAGTTACACTCCTGTAATTTACCAACATTGCACCAGTTTAAGTTTTCTTTTTCTCAAGAACAGAGAATAGGGCTCCAGTGTGCAGGGGCTTTAGCATCCTTAGCCAACTCCCACTGAGAATTTATACTGATGGCTGAAGGCAGGACAACCTGGTCTCTGTCTTTGGGTTGAGGTTGTTTAGTGATGCTTTCCACTGCAAAGATCTCACATCAGCGAGCATTCATCTCTCTATATTTAGAACACAGTGTGCCTTAGTGCTCTCAGGCAAAGCTAAGCCTTACTGTTTTAACAACAAGTTCCTGAGATAGGATCTACCTGCTGCCTTTATTGCTCAGGCACAAATTGCCTATGGTTAAATATTTGATCATTTAAGATACAGGTGGCTGCTGCGGGAGTTAATGTAAGAAACAGCATACTGATGATATACAGAGTTCAAACGAATCTAAAAGGAACTGGTTAAACTAGACAAGTACACAGATTTTGATCACTACCACTTGAATTCTAGCAGTTTATTGCATGGGAGAAATTACATTGATTAGTAGCTATTGGTATTGAATTGATTCATTTTAACTAGAAATCATCAAATACTAACCTGTCCTTGAGTGTTACGGTTTTCCTTGTGTCACAAAAACAGGTAAGTTCTTTTGTAGGTTGGTGGGGAAGGTGAGGAAGGTGGGGAAGGGAGGAGTGGGAGAAATGCCTTATATAATTTTAAACCTTTTTCTTTCTAAATTTCTGTATGTTAGCCATAGTCACATCTTCTGTATTCAACTTCACCACAGGAAGAAGGCAACGGAACAAGAAAAAAGTAAACTCTAACCTAAGTAACAATTATTAATACAGACTTTTTACATTGAAAAGGAGGATGCCCAGAATGATGTTGAAAATCTTACTGAAGGAACCCGTTTTTAAACGAAATGTTGTATTTAGTACCTTGAGATACAGAGGACATGTAAAGTAGCACGAGTGAGGAACTGTGAAATTTCATCATATCTTTTCTCCTTGGTTTCAAGAAATTCAGATGATGAGATGGCTTTGCTGTGTCTGCTGACATCTACTATGTTCAGATACCTGCCCTCACATTTCAACTGTCATAGAAGCTATTTATCCTTTTTACAGAATTTGAAGCCTTTAAACTCCAATCAGTTGAGGGGCAAACATTTTTTTTGGATGCTCCTGGAAACAGTTTATGCAGCTTTCGAAATGCATAGTATAAGATTTACACCTCTATAAAAAAATCCATTGTGAATCTACAAAGAAGAGTCAGAGGACTAACAGTATTTCCTTAAAATATAAGGGTATTTTTACATCCTGACAATTTTTTAAATTATTATTTCATTAGATGAAATTTGAACTGGAAATTTGCATTTTGTGTATAAGATCCATGTATTTTCTCTTCCTGTAAGTTAAAACAATTCAGCAGGATGTGCAGTCTCTTGGTCTAGACTTGCAAAGTGCTGCTGTGAGGAAACACCTTCTACCCTGCCAAGCCTCTTTCTGTTCATCCTGAACACAGAGATATGAGATAAATCTGTTAAGTCTTCTAGCAAACAGATTTCTGAAATTGTTAGAAAAAAACTTCATAGTGTTGTGGATGCTGTAGCACTTCTCTTGCTCTTTTCAAGTAGCTTACCCAGTTCAGATCAAGCCTCTCATATCAGTAACCTCTGCTGTAGTGGTGCTAGAAGACTGTGAACTGTTGAGTTCTCAGACTTTAGTTAATACTGCCAAATAGGAAAAAAGTAATTTTTTTCTCCCCAAGTGCTGGGAGGGTAGGGAGCTGCCGTGGGTAGGCTCAGCAGCACAAGCAGCTGGTGAGGAGGAGCAGTTCTCACACATTCCCTGTGTCTCTCACACAAATGTCATCAGCTGATGGTAGGAGTAGCAGCAGCAGGATCACAGGGCTGTATCTCACGTGGTTCACTGGGGTCCCGAGTTTATAGAAATGGTAAAAAGAGCACAATTTATGAAATGAAGTAATCTCTAGGGTGTAATGCCCCACAAGACAAGACTTCTTTTGGAATTTTCCAGTTCTCATCATGACATCTTAACATTGCAGACACCAAGCAGTTGTGAGCATTCCCACGGCAAGGCAACTCTGTGGTTTGCCATGTGCACAGCCTCATTGTTACAGGCTCACTGTGCTTTCATTTTCTTTGGTTTTCATTGCCAGACATGGAAAATAGAAATTGCCCTTTAGTGAATGTTTTTCCTGCCCTATGAAAATAAAGAAATCACTGTTGATAGGACTTGCCTTGGTCTTGCTCATACTAATTTCCATTAAAACACCAAGCCTTACCTGATATATTTACACACAAACACACACACAAACCCTCCACCCCCCAGTACTACAGTACTTTAGGAAAATTCTGGACTGATATCCCTAGACTTCATTGTCTAGGGATATCAGTCTAGGATTCTGATTGTACAGGCTGTCACCAGCAACACTATTTTACCTTTTTGGTCAATATGTCTCAAGTTTAACTGAAAAGATCACAGCTAGAGTTGTAAATGATGTGGACACACTTCCTTAGCAGGTCTTAAGATTTGATCTGGTGATGAGAAACAATCTAGTAAATGCAATGTAAGAATCTCAGCTGCAACATGGTCAGTGACTGTGTGCACTCTAGCAGTTTGCTTTAGAACAAATACTGGTTCATTTAAACCACATTCCTCTTTCAAGTACCCTTCAGCATTGTTAAACAGTTTGCAAACCCCTGCTTTACTTGCCAGATTAAGAGAGTTATGAGTGTGCATGTAGATACTAGTCTCAGCTGGCAAAATGGTAGCTGACATCTGGAGGCAATAACTTCCTGAAACTCAATGGCTTGATCTCCTACTGAAGATTCATTAGTTTCAAAAGGAGGGCAGAAGAGAGTCCCCTTACTCAAATATGAAGTGTCACAATCAGAAAAATATGGACCTTTCATTTTCTAAATGACTGCTCAAATTCTAGTGGGAGGTGTCCCTGCCCATGGCAGTGGGCTTGAAATTAGATGAACTTTAAGGTCCCTTTCAACCCAAACCATTGTACAATTCTGTGAAATTAGCTTGTGTTGTTTACATTTTTCTGGATGTCAGTGGTTGTCTCCAGTTGTCTGCACTGGATGAATTTCAACTACTGATTGTCATGTTGGGTCAGTGCCCTGGTGGCCAGCTTGATGCTTTTCCAGGAATCACTAGAGACAGAAGTTCTTCCCAGAGGGCTCTGAACCTCCCTGCCTGGCATCTCCCTGCCTGCATCTTCATATCTGAGTCCTCTTTTCCATTTACATTTTACAGAAAGCAGCCCATGGAGATGTGCCTCATATCTTCCAAGTCAGCTTAACAGAACCCTACTGCCCCTTGTCTGTGGTTGCGGAGAGCCCCATCGCAGAAGTCAGCTTCACCTAGGCAAATTTTGCAACAGAATTCAGCTCATTGAATAACAGTGCAGAAAACCTAACTCCTTCACTAGGGTGTGGCTCTATTCTCCAAATGATTTGTGATTTTCATTTTTGGAAGAAGCTTTGTAACTCTTTATTGCTATCAAAGGTTTCCTGAATTTGTTATGTGGACCTTAGGAAGGAAAAAAATGTGATGCAGCAGTACTACATTTCATGGACTTTGTTACTTCTTGTTCATTTTTGAAAAATAAGGCACTGATAGTGTATATATCATACCTTTAAGTCTTTTGGAGATCTTTCAAGGTGTAAGATGTAGTAATGATGGCCAACACTTTCCATTGCATTTCAGACAAACAGTTTACAGTCCTGGGAGCTAGGGCTAAGACAATTTGAATCACTTTTTGCCCTTTCTGTTCTGGACCGTTTTGGATACTATTCCATTTCTGGTATAATTCATACAGTAAGGGTACAACAGCTACCACAGATTACAGTATTAATGCCACACAATCTCTCCTGAACCTAACAGACTGCTTTGGTGCAGACTGGAAAAGGCATTGCCCACTAAGAAGCTTTTCACTGTTTAAACAATAATTAAAAGCAGAGTTTTCCCCATACTGGATTCAAAGTTTTTATATTTTGCTGTCCTCTACCATAACAGGATGTTAAATTCACCCATGGAGTTTATTTTGGCTATGAGTTTTAATTGTCTTGTTGAATTTCTCATTTTGTATTTTCTAAATGTTGTCGCACAATTCCAATATTTCTTCTGGAGACATCCAGGTTGAAGTGAAATAATTTGACTCTCAGATTGCAGTCAAAGGAGATTCTACAGTGTTTAAAATAAAAGCTTGGATACAATAAACTTTGTTCTGTCAAATCCTGCAGTTTAAATGATCTCTAAATGCTGTAACATTTCCGGGGTAAGCAAATTCTGGAAGGTCAGTGGATCACTGTACACATCAATTTGTACTCCCAGTTCATGTTTTACATTCCACTAACAGAACATTTTTTTCCTGCAGAACTGCTAATGCTTGAAAAATACTACGGATTCATTTATTTTTTCTTTCCATTTACATTTTGATGTATTTGTCTTAAAAAACTTGAATGAGATGCTGTGTTTGTTAAACTTCACATATTTCACTTTATTGAATAAAACTAGGTACAGAGCCCTCAGACAAATTCTGCTGTGGAGTAGAGGGCCATCATGGAGCAGAGGGACAGTTTGATAATTTTCTCAGCTGTTTGCATGTTCATATGTGATGATGATCATCATATATGAATGTGATGTCTCATGTTTCCTGATTTGTGAGACCTGCCTTTGTATGTATGTGTGTGTGTTCACAGCTTGCAGAAGTAGACTCCAGGGCTGTACATCTGGCTGCTGTCCTGATCCGTGGCCTTACAACTTTGCTCATGGCCAACAGTGCCTGTGGCTTTCCATTCAGGATGGATGATCTGATGCCTTGGGCAGTGTTTGATGGAAAACTTTTTCAAGAAAAATACCAGAAGTCACACCGAGGTTGCTCTGTGGAAGAACTTTTGGAAGGCAATGTAAGCAATCACTTCCGTTTAGTTCTGCATTCTTTGTAAAAGTGTACCTGTCCATTTTGTTTGTTGTTTTAATATTCATGTTTACACTGTTCCCCTTTCTTTGTATTTTTCTTCTCTTTCTTACTCCTTTTTCATTCTCTCCACAAAAAGAAATTTTAAAATAAAAGTAGAAATACTGAGCTTACAAAGGAAGCTGTAATTTAATCTTTATTTTTGTTTCCACTACTCAGAAAAAAAAGAAAATAGTTGTCAGTTTCAAAAATGAAAATGCCCACAATAGTTTTCTAGTACTGAGATATTAATGAGATCTTTCTCCCATAGGATTTTAAGTAATATATTATGCTGTTTATGCTACACACATTAAGACCACCTTTAAAAAAAACAAATGTTTGAGGGTGATATTTTTAAAGACATTAAGGAATCTAAATTCTGAGATGAGGGTTTGGCAAATTCAAAGAGGAGCTGGAAATCAGAAGAAGGTACATTCTTTCAGAATAGCTAAGTTTGGGTATTTCTTTTAGAATCTCACCTGTAGTTCTAAGTACTTACTTAGTTCTCAGTCCCACTCTGTCTTACAAATCTGGGTATTTATAAGATTTGCATGCTATGTCACCAAAAGACCACTATGATTTCAAACATGTCTGGGCAGGGAGGTAGCGGGGTCCTGCTGTGCCCTGTGCATTGTCCAGGCTCAGAGGTAGAGTCTGCTAGACTTGGTGTAAGACTGCACTGATGCACTGGTGAAGCCTCAAACCACAGCTGCCTCATGCCCAACCAGCACAGAATGTGTGGAGAGATGCTTGGGTAGATCTGTACCCATCTGGGAAGATGCTCTAAAGACCTTAAATTAATGTGTCTTTTTCAATTAATGTGTCCAAACAGCCTGTATCATTCAATTACTTTTGAAAATCTTAACCTCTGAAATGCTTTTACCTGTTACTGAATATATCACTTGAGGTTAAAGTAAGGTAATTACAGAGGAAAAAGGTTTCAGTTTTGATTTATTTTGTTCTCATGCATTCAATGCTAGCTGTTTTTGTAGAACTGGTTTTCTTTTGTGATTTCTGTGTCCAGCTGCATACCGTGCTGGTCTGGAGTGAGAAGTGCAGCTCTTGTGGGTGGGTGGAATGAACATGCTTTAAGCATGAAGGAGGAGAATAATCCTTTCCATATGTGTTCAATCATATGATTAGGACCATAACCTCTATCCAAATCCTGTGGTTCCTATTAATTGGTCTGCTGATTTCAGTAGATTTTGGATTGGCCTAATGGTTCATCCAAGAATTTCATGCAGGACTTTTGCAAAACAATAGAGGGTTTAAAGAATAAATGGAAAAATGTAAAAGTATCCAGATCTATGTGAAATTGATCCTTGTTTTCCATTTGGGTAGAATTCAGGTTAATGAATAACTTTGACAATACATATTTAAATCTGTACAACTTATATATTAAGTGTTACAAGTATTTTAAAATGTGTTACATAGTAGGTTGTAGCTAACCTTTTAAAATCTTGTGTTAGTGTTGGAGTTCTGTTTTATTCTGTTTTATAATGAAGATGAAGAAAGATTACTTTCCTAAAACAGAGTTAGAAATATACTTTGTCAACTGAAATATCTAGGTTAGGGTTTTTAAAAGCCCAATGCTCTATTTGAAAAAAAAAAACAAAAAAACCAACAGATAAACTGTTCTGTTGTAAGGAAAAATACTCTAGCTATGTGAACTTTCAGAGTAGTTTAAATACATTTTTCTTTTTTAGGTACAATTTTATGCTACATATATGGCAGAGATATGTACCCAGACTAATAAAATAGCTTTCCAGCTTATCAGTCTGAGACAAGAATCTGTTTTGGGGAGAGTTGCCAAGAGATGCCAGTTTAGCTGGGAACACTGGCAAAGCAACAAGTATATGTGATTGGTTTTTCCTATTATTATAAGTTCAACTTTATTATAAGTTCAACTTCAATAAATAAAAATGGTACTTAGTTCCTGGCAGAGCTTCATGTACTGCTGGAAGCCAAGATCTTTCAGCACTTGTTTGTTACCAATCTAACCTTGAGCACCATAAATCTAATCTGGTGATAGGGACAGTATTGTATTCAGTAAAAAAAAAAAAAGAAAGTTATTCTACATGGGATGTTTTGTTATGGAAAAGAAAAATAATGGGAAGAAGTTATAACTCTTCTTTGGTTGTTCAGTGCTTGTCTCCTAACTCCTAGGGTCCCTTCTCTTTTATCTGGACAGTTGCATTACTTCAGGGACTTGAAGCAATCTCAGAATCCGTGTTGTTTTGTATATGATAGGCTTAAACACAGTTAATAGTTTCTTACAATTACAGTGGAAATACAATCCTGGTTAAATATTTACATGTGTATGAAAAATTTTAAACATTTTAGGGTTTGCTTCCTACAGGCTATGCCAAAAGAAGAAAATGTGTACATTAAATACAGTTGATATTTTTGTGGGCAAGTTTTTGTGTAGCTCAGATTTTGAAGCCGAACAGCTGTTAAAGATATAAAAAATGGACAGCTTCTGATAAGAATAAAAATAGAGCCATCTTGTTTTCTTAAAAAAATTATGCTAAGCTCATATTATGCTAGTTCTGTTTTTCAAAACTGTAATCATATTAGTTTGTTTATCCACACAGAAAATTGGCTATAATAGTCTCATAAAGAAGTGAGGCAATGATAATATCATTTTATTAGTCTTTTTATTGTGCTTCTCACTAATGAGTATGTGCATGATCAGTTTTTTAAAATTAAAACCAACTTACATCATGGGGTTGGCATAAATGATATGTTTTGCTCTTTTCTGATCTTGCTTTTCATCCAACCTCCATGCATTCTGAATTTATTCTCCCAGGAATAAAATCAAAAGTTTTTCCTTTAGAGAGTGTTCTTCACAGGCTGGACCCAGTTTGTATGGTAAAACAATTTTTTTTTCAATCTGTGGGTTTTAGATAAGTCTTCCTAAAGAGGTATGTTAACTCAAAAAATGTATTAGGGAAGTTCTCAGCAGGGCTCAGGGAGTCAGATTCTACCTCTAATTTAAGAAACCTCTCTAGTTACTTCAGTCTTGCTACCTATTAGATTTTTTAACTTATCCTGTCATCTTCTTCTCTCCTTCCTGCTCATAAAAAAAGGAAATGTCATCCTGTAAAAATCAGTTCAATTTTATGAAAGTCACAAATTACGCTGTTGTTCTAAAATCTCTCTTTTCCTAATATTCTTCATTGTGTAGTAAATCCCACATGCCTGGTACCAATCAGGGAAGAAAGAAATACATTCTAAGATCTGTCACTTTTTCAAAGCTCACAGAAATCAGAGATAGTTAAGGATGCATCACATTTCTCAGTATTGCATGCTTAAATAGCTTCAGCTTGTTCTTTTGACTGTAGAATTTTTCATCACATCACAAGGTAAACACTTGAATTTAATTGCCTCATTTCTTTTTAGGCTTAGTTATGTTTTATCAATCAGAACTTGGAACAGATGTATTACTGTCGGGTTAAGTTTTGTTTCTAATGTGTGAGATTAAGAGACTGATTTTAACTGGTGTGTTTTCCATGAGTTCGTCTGTCCTTATCTGGAGACTTCAACCATTTCTGCCTGAGGTATTGCAGATGGAAGTCTAGTTAAGTGTGTCTACAGGTGCAAGGTCATAGAATAGGACAGCAAGGGATTTACAGATGTGAGCAGAGAGGAAAAAATACTTCACTGAGAAAGGGAAAAGCATTTCTTCTGCACCCCTACTCATCCTTCTAAGTATCCACATTTAATATTAAATGTTCAAATGTTATTTCCTGTAAAAGTGTGAACCAGATCCACTGCCTTCATGCATGCACAACTGTGACTAAGACAAGACTTACAGTTGTGTATATGTTTAATCTGTGCTATAACTGAAGAAAGAAGAGCAGAAGAGCCATTAATTTTTAACTGTATTTTCTGCAGGAGTCTTTGTACACACCCTTCCAGAATCTGAAATCTCTCATTTGCAAGGTTTGCACGGCAAAGAAAAGAACGATACAGAGCAGACCAAGAGGGAATGGATTAAACACAGGTTGGCGTTGTGTGAATTTTCTCAATAAAGTTAATGTATTGATGAGCTAAATTATCCTTCAGCAGCAGCAGGTGTTACATAGGCAGCCCATCAAGCTAAGTAAATTTTAAGTTTTTCTCCAAGAAGCAATGAATAGATCTAAGAAAGTATTTCCCTTTTGAGTAATTTATGTGAATTTGATTACCCAAGTTTGCAAAGAATAATGTTTCCATCTAGGTACATAGTTAGTGAGATATATGCAATAAGTATCATTACTTGACAGAAACATCACTATTTATTCAGTGACTAAAGTTATTTTTATAGGCGAAATTGACTCAGCTTTTTCTTTCATTGCCTCAGGGGAGCTATTTAACATTGATAGTTGAAGGTCTGAGTGAGGAATTGAAGATGGAATTCTTCTTACTGGACTCACTGACATATTTCAAACTAGAAGAGAGCTTTTGGGCAGTTTGAAGAACTGTGCTTTTTTGTTTGAGATCTTGCTCTTTTCCCCCAACTTTATGGCTCAGTTTGCTTAAGAACTCAGTTTGCAAATTTGTTTTCCCTACCTGATCTGCCTGACTTTCAGGGAAAAACACATCTAAAAGTTTTTTAACATCAGTCACAGATCAGCCTGAATGTTGAGGCTTTGAAACTTTGAAATAATTTACACTGAATCTCAGTGTTTATGCTCATATTATATTTATTACTTCCTTAATACCTAATCAGTTATAATGTCTTTGAGGATAAAAATTACCCCTTCAAAATTCCTTCAGCAAACTACAACAGATAGAATGATTTTCTGCTAGTTCAGTACTTTGCATTATGTGGCAGCAATACTTCTGATGTGGCTCTACAACAAACTCATGCTGGACACTCAGAATTGAAGATATCTGTTGATGATTTGTAATACCAGACCTTGGTAGCATCTGCTTTTCCTTGAGAGCTATATTTAACCATTTTAATTATGATTTGTGATTCCAATTTGGAGAGAGATTTCTGTTTGTTTTAATGACTGCAGTCTCCAAATCTGTGTCATAAAAATTTGATCTGGTTTCTAAATACACTTGTTAACAGCCTGTAATCATGATGTGCATAGATGGAAATGAGGACAAGAACCATGCTTGTTAGGCTGACTTGAGTTTGGAAAGATTGTAATTGTGCATGAGTATTTTGGCACAAAAGTGAGAAATCCTGTTTCTGAAAAAGAATACACTGTCTCTCTTTTTCTTCATATAATCTTACATACTGTCAGAGTTGCTTAGTGAATATTGTTTTCCAGGAAGAGAACAAAGAGATTTTAATCCCAGGTTCCAACAGCCACACAGAAGTCATTTTGTTTCTCCATATCATAACCCGATGAGGGAGTTCTCACAAAGACATCTGCAATCCCAAGGTAAAAAATGGGTACATGTTTGTGGGTTTGGAATTGTCCCTATCACCAGTGTAACAGCTCTGTGTCTATCTGCAGTTCATGTTTATGTGTGCAGTTACCCTACAGCAGTCAGCAACAGAACTTGCATCAGTTACACAGTTGTGTATTGTCACTTGCAAAAACTAACTCTGCAGGGTGAAGTGGAGTGTAGCATTGTAGTCTGCAGTCATCTTCTACTCAGTGTTCTGGGAAGTAAGCTTTCATGTGGTATTTGTAATTTTCATGCTTGGTCTCAGCTGAACTGTGTTTAAAATTGTGATAGTTCTAAAACAAATTGGCACAGCTGCACAGAAATGTGTCTGAAGTCTTTAGCTGCCGATCTTCATTCATACTTCAGCAAAACACTCAAGCATATGAATAAAGTTAAACACATTCTTTAGTGATTTTCTAGATCTGGGTCTCCATTTCCAGGTCACTGCCTAAGTGATACAAATGCAAGTTCTGTCTTGCCTTGGCATCAATCTAAGTCATTCACTAGTCTCACTTCTTGGAAGGAACAGACATTTCAGTGAAATGCCACTGTGGATAACACTGTTGAGCTGACTTGATTCAGTTTTACTACCTCGTTACTGTGAGTTGAAGCACATACACATAGATTAAGGAAAATAAGCAAAAGGAAAAAAGAGGTGTCTAAGAAACATCAGTTATTTTATTAAGTCTGCAGAGCCTGAATTTCTCTTATGTTTCCTTAGGAAAGATAAATAATAAATAGATACAGTGAAGTCTTTAATGTGTTTCAGCTGCCACTGCTGAATGGTTCAGAGTAGGATAATATAATTTGATTCACAAATAATATTCCTTGATCCTCTAAGTAAAATATAAAGCTAAAATATAGAGTATGTAAGCAAAACCCAAACTGGTCATTGTAACAAGTTCTTGACTATCTGAAGAAACAATATATTCTGGGGTCATATAATCTCTGACCAGCTCCAGAGATTTTATGGCTGTGTGAATTCCACAAAGTATATTCCACAGTAGCTCTGCTGCTGTGTTACAAATGTCTTTCCAGTAGCATTATTTAAACATCTTGGCTTTTTCTACACTAGCCCTATTTCTTACCCTCAGGACACTCTTAAAACATGATCCCATAACTGCAGTTTAATTGCCTGTGTTATAGGTAAAACAGGTTCATTGGAAAAATACGTCTGTCCTTATAAAAGAGCCCTGCAATTTTTTAGAGCTCCTTTTAAAGTAATCTGCCAACATGACTCATTTTGACAAAATTCTTGTCCTAAGTTTGCTAATATTAACACAGGTATTTGGGTTACTTCTCTATGTAGCTGTTGTCTCTGCAATATATGTGTCTCACCAAAGAGGGGGGGGGAAAGAACAAAAACGTAGCCATTTTCTGTTCATGGTAGCTTATGTGATAAAACTCCCTAGTAATATTATTGTTATCTGTCTATCCCATCTTCTTTGTACCTTTTCATTATACACTGTTGTGACTCCTGCTGTTGCATATAATACATAAATCATTGGATTAAATGCAGTAAAAAGTAACAGAAGAGTAACCATGGGACCCATATCTTCTGTGTCAGGCGTGTACATAATGATCAGGCAGCCTTTGCTCTCTCTTATCAGTTAATGTTTAAGAATTCTGTGACAATGTCTCAGCTTCACCAGTGGAGGAAGGAGTGCCTCCACCAAGAAAGCATCAACCCGAGAAGCAGTGGTATTTCTATGAGAGGATGGTTTGAATGCCTTCAGGCTGAACAAGAACTGGACTCAGGCCATTCTTCATTCTATGGTCAATAGTAACCACCCAGCTGCTGTAATAAGCAGCTCATCCTCTAGCTTTATTCTGAGTGCAGGGAATTCAGCTGTGGCTTTTTTTGCATTTTGGGAGGGTTGGGGTTTTTTTTGTTTGATTTTATTCATTTAACTTCTCTCCATAAATTTCTGGGCTGTGTCTTACAAATGGATAAAAACACATCCATGTTACTCAGAGCAGGACATCTAAGCCTCAGGAAAGTAGATTTTCCCCTGATATTTACTGTTTGATAATTTATGGATTTTAGGTTTGTGGCTGCAACAGTACACCACAGCCCATGTACCCTATTGGTGGACGAACTTCATTAATTAGAAAGTTAAGGCCACTAATACATTGTTTTACATCACAGTGTTAACTCATTCTATAAGAACCTAAAAATAAACTGAGCATTAAGAACTATTGAAATCACTCTTAATTATCTGTTTCTTGACAGAATATAATTGCATCAAAATACATTCCCTTCAGTCATAGCACACTGTAAAACACATAACTGCTGATAATACAAGCAGCATCTCATTTGCAAGGTACTTAGTCAAGAATTCCACACTGGTGATGCTTTCAAGCATGTTTCTGATTAATAGGATTTTGGTAGAATTGTAATGCAGATGGAACCTGGTAAAACTTCAGTTCTGAGAAAAGATTTAATTTACATTGTGAGTCCTGGTTTGATAATAGGACTCTATAACTAAAGCAGTATTGTGCACAGGCACACTTAAACCAATGTGAAAATATTTGTAAATATAGTTTATGTCTGGTTCTAAACTGTATATTATCCTTATGTATCCTTATGTTTCCAAGCTACATATATTATGTGTCCTACCTACAGACAAGATTCAATATCTCAACCTATTAACTGGACTAAGTTTAAAAGTTACAGTCACCCAAGAGTTTTAAGAAGAGCCACCATGCACTTTATATTCCAAGATCTCAGAATACTAGCCATAGCTGGACCGGGAGATGTATTTGTTTTAAGATATGTATAAATGTAACTTTTCTTGCAGGCTCTCTTAAGAAGCCCTTGTTTTCCTGCTCTAATATTCGTTGAATGTATTTAATTCCTATCTTACTCCTCCAGGTAGAGTATCGGGACATCCACACCGGAAGAGATCCCACCTTCCTCCTCAGTAAAGAATTCATGTCTACCACTGGCAAATGGGGATGGTGGAATAATGCCACTGGGATAATTTTTGTTTATGAAAGCCTGTTTTTATGGACTTTGCAGAGTAACTGAATGGTGTGACTGTGGAGGAAATCACACAAAGCTGAGGCTGTTCAGCTTGTTAATCACTTACCATGTTAGGTCTAAGCTTGTTATTAGACCAGAATCACTAAAACTTAAGTTACAGGTGTCTGAGGCACAGTAGCATCCCAGTGTAGCTACCTTGCTTTGTGCATTTGGCAAAGGAAAGTCTGAATTGTTTTTGATAACATTGTGAGGTATGCCTGCATGTAAATTTAAGACTCAAACTATAATTTTTGCATATTTTTGTAAGAGTTGTTTATATTGCAATACTTTCCTCACCATGAATAATGTGTCATGTCTATCCTGTATTGTGGTTTATGTCTTGATTGTGGATTATATCTGTATCTTAAGGGTTATCCCAATCTTACTTAAACCCTGAAAAGTTTGAAACATGGCATCACTGATGTAAGCATCATCTGCCAGTGAAAGTGTGACTTTCGTTTAAAATATAACACATTTTTAAAAGGAAAAAAATTGCATTTACATTTGATACTTTTAGTTAAGCAAATTTATACTTCTAATTAAGCAACTTTTTATAATTTTTTCAACTGAGGAATCTATCATGCTTTACTTTTATAATGAATAATACATATGAGGACTCAATATTTCTTTTCTGTCCAGAAGTCTTAATTTAAACACTTACCTTCAAAATTATTTCTTGAAAAGTGGTATGTTTCACTTTGTGATTCAGTTTCAGAAATGTATGTATTTGTTTAGTTCTAAAATCAAGGGTGTGTCAAGAGAGGAGCAGGGCTCTTCTTGGTGGTGCCAAGCAATAGGACAAGAGGCAACGGGCAGATATTGATACACAGAAAATTCCACCTGGATATGAGGAAGAACTGCTTCATTGTGCAGGTGACCAAGCACTGGAGCAGATTGTCCTGAGAGGGTGTGGAGTCTCCCTCACTGGAGATGTTCAAGAACCATGTGGACACAGTCCTGTGCCAGGTGCTTTGGGATGGCCCTGCTTGAGCAGGGAGCTTGGACCAGAGGAGCCCCTGTGGTCCCTTCCAACCTGAGCCACTCTGTGATTCTGTGATTATTCAGTTAATGCTGTTTCTTGGGCATTGTGCAGGTAACTCCTTTGAGTCAACTGTCAGTGGCACTTCATTCCTGTTTAGTATCCATGTTATGTCAAAATGAATAGCACTGTCAGACATCCATAACTCCATACTCCATTTCCTCCCATATATTTTTCTATCTGTAACCCAATAAATATATTTTTCATACTCTATATATATCAACAGTCCAACTAAATAAACAAGCAATAAAGATTTCTAGTTTTATTAAAAGTTTGAGCAGACACCATTTCACACAACACGGTGTCTTGATTTGCATTTCAGGAAATGCAGTGTCATCATAGGGGTATTCCTGCTTCCTTTTTCAGTTGATTTGCCACTGATTGTCACAAATTGTACTGTCTTTTTTTTTGCTATTGTTTTTATCCCTCTCCTCCAAACCTTTTGAAATAATGTGGTCTGAATTTTATGGAGTCTTCTCTGGTTTCAGGGATCTCATGATGTATAATAGTGTATTCAAAAGAATGTGATCGTGTGCCAGAATTTGTTGGTAATTCCCTCTTCAGGCTTTGATATGAGAAAATATGTCTGTTGTCCTCAATAAACAAAGTTAAATACAGTTAGAGTGGGAGTTTTGCTGTGCTAGCTGTGGTATGAATTGTTGGTAAAAATTACCGTGACTGCTGAAGAATTGATAGCATCTCTGTGAAGACGTTTTTCTTCCTGATGTTAGACCATAAGCAGAAGACTATTATTATTATTATTATTATTATTATTATTACTATTATTACTTCTAAGCCAAAATATTTTTTTCCCCACCAGGAATAGTAGAGGGAAAGCAGAAGCATGAAGATGAAATATAGAGGTGCTACTTTCCCATCTCACTAAACTTGGAATTGTTCACAATACCACAATGCTTATGGACTCTAGAAAGAAATCATATCAGAGAACATGACCGTAAAGGTTCCAGTTTAATAGG
Source organism: Cinclus cinclus (assembly GCF_963662255.1). Lineage (NCBI taxonomy): Eukaryota > Metazoa > Chordata > Aves > Passeriformes > Cinclidae > Cinclus > Cinclus cinclus. The sequence continues at coordinate 71,587,716 of NC_085048.1, read as the reverse complement.
GTTTCCTTAATATGTGGACTACAGGGTTGTTTTGAGTGGTTGCAGAACAGAATAAAACCAGGCATGCAGACTTGAAATGAAGGAACTTTGTTATGAAAAGCATTCTTGTTCAGCTGTATTGCTTAGTCTTCTCTAGCCTGTGCACTGGGTAGCTGCCTTTCATCTAATGTTCAGTGAAACTGTGGATTGATTTATTAGCTTTATGTGTTCCCCTTCTGGAAGGGGATCCAGAGAACATTCTGTAACACCAGTAACTTAGTCAACAGTGACTCAGCAGAAGTTGTGACATGGTCGTTGTGAGAGTGACTGACGGGAACACATTTATCAACTTTCCTCTTTATGTATCCTTCCTCTCAAATTACTTAGCTCATTTGTGACACCATCACACTGGGAATCTGAATGTGGACTGAAGAAAACCCTGAAACAAAGAGTTAATCTTAGGATGCTGTGGCACTGCAATTATCAAAACATATAGTTCACACCTCTTTTATAAAAAACAGGAGACTACAATTTTAATTGCTCTGCTATCTTAACAAGTGCTGTGCTGAGATGGAGGGGAACAGCAGTCCTAAAGCTATACACATCTTTCTGTGCCATGCTGTCTCAGCAAAATTGTAAGGATACTCCAACATGCAGTATTATATTGCAAAGGTGGTCTTTATTTAAATGCCAGGGAGGAAAATCAGAAGTTTACATGTTCACATTTAAACACTGACTCCCCATTGGCAGCTTAACTGGGACACAGGCTAGTATATGCTCCTTCACTTGGAAGTTTGATGGGATATTCCTCTGTGGTGCAAAGCCTCTTCCTTAGTATCTTTAGGCTCTTTGGAAGAATGGCCAGCCCAGTAAATATGCAGAAACCTTGGTGTGTTTCTGCCATCAAGGCATATGATGCTTGAGAGCCTAGGAATGCCATGAGGTTTTGTGAGTCTGGTCAGGCTGCCCTCCTGGGCACGTGCTGATGGCCTGGTAAACTCCTCTGTATAGGTCATTCAGGATGGCTGAGGTTGCTCAGGATGGGGCTCAGGGATGGTGGCTATTACAAGCTCCAGTGTTTCCTGGTGTCCCTGGTGCAGAGGTGACTGACAGCTCCATGCCTGCATCCTGAAGGCGCTGCCAGGTTCTCCTTCTAGTCCTCAAAGGGGTTTGACTGCCTACAGCTGGGTGACCTTGGATCCAGCTGGTCAGTGAGGAATACCTGTGAGAGAACTGTGGGAAGTCTCCTGGGAGTTTCAAAAGACCCTTGATTTAAGAGCCGTGTCTAAGCCAAGGTCCTTGCCCTTGGTGTTTGCCTAATCTACTTTGCAGGAGTTCAGTCCTGTGCCTGTCTGATTCTGCCTTTGCCTTGATGATTTGACTTCCTTATGTGACGTGGACATCCCTCATCCCAATGGACTTGTCCAGTGATCACAGGACTGTTGTGTGAAGCTGGTTCCTGCCATCAGACCTGCTCTGCTGTTCTTCAGGTACTGTGGGACTGCACCCTCAGCAGTGAGGTCACTGCCCTGCGTTGCCCCTCCACTGCTGGCTTGCCTTCCCTTGTGGAGCAGGCCCCCCTTGCTGCTCCATGACAGCTTTAAGACCCTGACAGCATAGGGGGTCGAGAAGTTTGGCTGAAACCACCATAGTGCTTGGGTAGTGTCAAAACAATAGATATGGCCTGTGGGCTGAAAACAGCTGGAAAGACTGAAAATGGCTACAAACCAGCCCAATGTTTTATATCCCTACAGAATTAGGACTCTGCTTTCATTGCTTTCCTAGACCTTGCAGCTGACACTCAGACTTTTCTCACACATAGCCAGGCTGATGGGTACACTGTGTTTCAACTGTGCCCACCACAAATGCGAAGCTGGTTCAGAAAATGGAATATCAGGTGTTAAAGATTATGTTCTTGAGACTAATACTCAAAGAGCTTTCTGTTTTGTACTGCTTTTGGAGTCCTAGGCTGGTGATCAGGCATTAAGTTTAGCCTGCAGTTTTTACCTAAAAGTGTGGCACTGAGACCATACATGATGAGTTGAAGGGTTGTTTGTAAAAGTCAGGGGCAGCTGGCAGGGTATTCTGTCTGAATGCTCGCCAGACTAAATTTATTTATTCTTACTACAAAATTAAGGTCAAATATTTGGTTTTGCTTTCGCCAGCTGGGAAAAATACATCTTTATTTTATTAAAACCCCTTGACCTTACAGTCTGGAATATTTGTTCAGGTAAGGAATCCAAACCAGTTACTGACTCTGATGCTGTACTGGGTGCTGCTCATTGCCTGGGTGTCAGCTATGGTAGTGCGCAGCTTGAAATTCATTAACTTGTCTGAAATCGGAGTGCAGGCAGGACATCAGCTGTAGCAATTGCAACTGCTGTCTCCCATACCTCTGAAAACTACAAATACACAGGACCAAGCCTGACAGAGTTCAAGAAGGTCTTGGACAGTGCTCTCAGCCATGTGGTGTGACTCTTGGGAATGATGCTGGGCAGGGCCAGGGGTTGGACTTGATGATCCAACTGGGCATATTCTGTGATTCTGTGAAATAGGAAGATAGGCATTTCTTCATGGCAAAGAACTGTTCTGAGTGCAGAATTTCAGTCACACAGAGGTGTATTCAGCACTGGGTGCTCACGTTTGAGATAAAATGTTTATCTTGCCAATAAACATCACCAAAAGACTCTCCTCAGTGGTGATACTTGTACTACTGTTTACCATTCCTTCGGAGATTTGGTTTGGTGATCAGACACAAGCACAAACCTGAAAGTTACACAGGCCAGGGAAGCAAGGACAAGACAGACTGCAAGGGATGGGTGCATACAACCCATCAATTTAGTATTTTGAGGCTTTTGTCTTTCAATTGGTTCTTATTTTCTCAGTTACACATTAAATCACTTATCAAGTGACCTTTTATTAGTAGTGGTCACATAGATAAACAGGGATCTATTAATTGTTAATACAGTTAATCTAGGCATGATCATTATATTAATACATTGATATTTCAAATGTATCAAGCTTCTCTTTTTCATGCCAGAAGACAAAAGAAATACTAGGCACATAAACCGATCCTGAATATAAGCTCTCTGAAAATGCTTGATAGCTGCAGGCTTTTTAATAGAAAATAGTGTACCCTGTCTCAAAAATTAGGTAGCTGCAGCTGGGTTTTGGACTCATATTAAAGAGCAAAACTGTACTGTGAGAGCTGTTCTGATATCAGATGTGTTTCCTAAATATGCTTTAGGTGGCTTTAAAATTTGTTAATCAGTGAAAGGAATCATAATTTTCAGAGAAGTGATGAGAAACTTGCATGGTATTTACAGCATTTGGAAAATTTAGGTCAAGGTAACCATTCATGAGCTGCCTTTACCACATTCAGTTTTATTTTAGGCAAGAGGTTGTTTGTTAATAGCAGAAGACCAGCAGGCTCTGTATTTTCTGCCTGGTAATACTTTAATTTTCACTTGTGATCGGGATGCAGCTCATCTAAAAGGGATGTAAGCATATCATGTGCTGCCTTTTGATAATCATCTTTGTCCCATAATTTAATCATCCATCAGATCCTTCAGTCCTTCTGCTCTACATTGTACTGGAGGGTTTTCAATTCCAGTGAAGTTTATGGAGGTCTGAGGCAGGGTGCTGGTGACAAAGCTGAACCTCTTGTTATGTAACACACATATGAAAGATAACCACATTTAAACAGGGTGATAAGGCTGCCCCCAAATCTTCACCATCTTTGAGCAACTTGCAATACTCCTCTCTTTGACAAAGCCTTCATTTTGTAGGTGTGATTTAATTTCTACTTCACCTTTCCTATGCAGAGGGATTTCACAAAGGAGCAAATAGGAGAGTTTCAAACAAATCCACTAGGAAATTGCACTTCCAAACAGAAGAGAGAGAGCAGCTATAGAGCTGATGTACAATAGCACAGAGCATTTAAAGGTGGCCAGTGCATCTAGACCAAAACTTCTAGGTTTTAAAAACAAATCAGAAACCTTGAGGATATACTGGTTTGGAATACACTTAATACAGTTTTGTTTGTGTTTTTATTGACTACCTGCATATCTAGGCTCATCTTGTAACTGTGACACCAGTGCAAGTCTAGGCATTGATTGTAGTTTATGCTTTAATAAAGATTAAATTTTAATAATTTCCTGAAGTTCTTGAACAAAAGAAATACTAACCTGAAAATTCAGCCTTCTTTTGTTTTGAGGAGGGAATTCTTTTACTTCTTTGCATTGCTGGTTACTATATTAATTCTTGGGAACAAATAGTCCTGTAAGAAACTTTTGCTCCAAGCAAGTTAAAAAGTAGCATCAAAGAAAAAATATTAAGTGCTAACAGGAGTCAGTTTGCATGTCTTGACACTCCCTTGTTGGGAGCAGGAAAGAAATCCCAAATTTGTCACTGTGCATTTGTTTACACTAAGGTGTTATTGCTTAATCACTCCACCATCCCTCTCCCTCATAAACACCCCCATCTGCCTGTAGAAAGAGTCCAACTTAGCAAGGCTGATTGTTTATGATGTTAGAAATTAGTAAGGGAGGGGGGAGAGGAGAGGGCAAAAAAGGAAAAAAAAGAACTAAAGCTTTTCTTCTGTCCTTATGATGGAGGAGAGCAGTGTTTCAGGGGGTTGTCAACTGCTCTGTGCAATGCTCACTAGTAGCCACAGCTGGTGCCAGCTAGAGCATTTAGATTCTGAGAGGATGAGAGTCCAGCCTGCTGGAAGATAAGATGCCTCTTCGTGTGCTGGATATGATCTATCCAAAACAGTTGTGCTCTTAGGCTTGTGAAGGTAGCCCATGTGAAGTTTCTGTAAGATACTTTGTAGCATTTTTCATTTTATTAAAAGTTTTCTTACTCTATATGACTTCAGTAAAATCCCTGAACGGCCAGATGGAGCCCTGAATTTTATTTTTTTTTTTCTGAATTTTGTTGTTTTTAAATGGGGATTACCAGAACAGAAGTTTAAAGATAATTTTACAGAAGAAAATTAAGCAGATATGAGGCCAGGGTAGCTTGAAAAACTAAAAATTAAAGGCTATGCTTTGTCTTAGCTTGTGCAACTCACTTCATATGAACTGCACCCTTTTAGATGTGTTAGGCTAAGAGTGCTGAGAAATTAGCCCAGGCCTTCTGACTTCTGGTAGTTTCTCTGACTGCTGGACTACAAACTGGCATGACAGATTGCATCCAGCACAGTAGGCTGCAGAAAGTGGTTAATGGAAAATAGACTGCTTTGATGTTCACTTCTGGTGGGCTGATCCTCTGGTTTAAAGGCTAAACATCTATTGTCCCCAGTAGGAGTTTTCTTTATGAAAGAACTTTCACAAAATCTGTAATTTCCATTTTGTTTTCTGAGACTGGTTTGTTCTATTTCTACATTCAGTAGCCAGCAAATATTTTCGAGAGTGATTTGTAATTTTTGGGTCTCTAACTTCAGAGGCCACAGACATGGCTTTATTTCTCAGAAATAAACTAAGCATCTGTCCTCTTCTGCAAAAGCAGATGTTTCCAAGATATTTCCCCAGAGCACCAGAAATGAAGGCACCTAAACACACTGCCTACTTTGCTGGAAAATGGGGCTAAGCACTGCGGAGATGCACCTTAGAAAACAGGCTCGGGTAGAATTAAAATGGGGGGGGAGGGTGAGGAGAGTGAGAGCAAATACAGTAACAGCCTATGATTAGAAATCTGAACAATGACACGAGTTCTGTTTAATTCCTAACTGCTTAAAAGCAGGCCTGGGGAAATGCTCTGCTTAGAAATGTCATGGAAAGTGCAGCTGGTCCATAGGCTTTATCTTGAAAAGCAAAGGATCTTTCCCATTTTGCAGTAACACTGCCATTTACTGGGCCATACCACTAGCAATTTGCAACAATGGGAGGGAAAAAAGCTGCCATTTGACCTAGAATGCAATTTTCAACTAATTAATAAAGTGACCATTAGTGCCCGAGGGGATAATAACAGGAATAAGAACAAATTACTGTGGGGTGCAAAGGAGGCTTGGGCATTGTATTGCAAATTTCTTATGGCACTATTCTCCTCCCCCCCCCCCCCCCCCCCCAACAACTAATACTTTTAAAGTGCCCCCACTCAACACTTGCTCCTTGTAGGACCCTTGCAAACCACATAAGAATTAGCCCTTCAAAGATGAATCAGGATCTAATTGTTGTTAACAAAGTGCCACCTGGAGAGAAATGTTACAATATACCTTCATTACAAAGCATTCAGTCTCTCTCCCGCTCACAAGTCCTGGCTACAGTACAGACAAAAAGAAGCAGTTGCTAGCATTAAGATCAGGCACCTGCAATTGCTTGTGAGACACTGCCAGTCCCTGCACAAATATGCTCCTGACATTGCATGAGCCTTGTTAGAACTGCTCTGTTTATGCTGCTTCAGAGCAAGTTTGGCTGGGATCTCTCTATTTGCAGCTCTCCAACCTGTCACTGGGGCCCTCATATTGGTGGGGGTGTCAGGAGAAGAAGCTGCACCATTTCCCCTGCTTCTTCAGGATATGCTCTAGCACACGCTCTCAGTAGGAACTCTTCTGTATTTCATGTATTGACAGTACCCCGGGTTCATTTTTCTGCCTGAATGGGATTTTACTTGTGGGTGTAGCACATCCACTGCAGGTCCTGCCTGTGGTCACACTTCGCAGCCTCAGTGGTTAGAACTGAAGACAAGACCCACCAGTGTCTGTCACGTTTGTGGCTGTGTGTCCGCAGAAGTCAAAGCCAAATGGCATTACCCTCGTCTCTTCTGAAAAACCCTGTGGACTGTTTTATAGCAGATTGAAAACTACTGTCCACAGGCTTGCTTTGCTCATGCCTTGTTGACAGAGTCAGGGAGTTGGGAGCTAACACCCCCCCCCCCCAAGACTAGTTTTTTTTAGTTTTTGACCAGTTAATCCGTCTCTTGTGGCCAGCACGGAGAAGGGACAGACACTGGTAGCTGGAAGCAGGTGAGGGAACACAGAATCTCCCCTTCCTTTTAGGAGAAGGACTTCTCCACCTTAAGGTGAAACCAGTCTTGCTTCCCAAAAGCATTTAGTAAAATTTGTTCGGTTTTTCTTTTTAAGCAGTGGGAGATATAAGAACCATAGAACAGCCCAGGTTTGAAGGGCCTTGTAAAATCACCTGACCCAACCTTCCATGGAAGAAGGAGCCCAGATGAGATTATTTAGCACCCTGTCTGATCACATCTTGAAAACCTCCACTGATGAGGACCCTACCACATCCCTGCAGAGGTTGTTTTGGTGAATGATTGTTCTCATTGTAAGGAATTTATTAACTATATTGTAAATATAGTGATTTATTTACTACAAACTGTGATTTTTGTGATACTGTGATTTATTTACTATAAATCTTTCCTGATGCAACTTGTACCCCTTGGCCCCTGTCTTCTTATTTCAGTAAACATGAATATCCTGCTCATTCTGAGGATCAGGAAGTTGGAGAGTGAAGGAGAGGTGGAAGCAATCTCCCCTCTTTCTGTTTCTTGCTCAGATTACCCATCTGCTTACCCATCAAATTATCTATGCTGCTTCAGAGAACCGAGGGAATCACTAGAAGGGAATGTTCAGTTATCTTGGCCAGGTTAATTCATTAACTGATGGATGTGGAGGTAGGAACTTCTGGAGATCTAAGCAATGTTAACATCCTTTGACTGCTGGTTTTCCTAGAAAAACTATCTCTGCCCAGAAATAGCACACTCGGCCTGTTTTGTTGGATAAATAATCCAAATGCCTCACTTGCCTCATATTTTGGAACATATGTAGTGCAAATAGAGATACAGAATTTTTTTTTAAATCACAGAAAACACATTATATGAAACCAGACCAATCCTTCTGGATCGCGAAAAACTTGATTTGTTAAATACCATTCCAAAGGTTCTTAACTGGCAGACACTGGCTGTATGTGCTCACCATGCAGCTGTTTTGTAAACAGTCAGCATTATTGCTGCAGTTAAAATATGTGCTTTGGATTTTTCATTTTGACTTTGGCTATCTCCAACTTCCACTTAAGAAGACCACTCACCATAAAGGTTCTGCACTGCTTTTAACATCAGTGAAGATGTGCTAGAGGGATACATGGTGATGACTGAAATAAAGTCTTTGGTATAGCTGGGACAGTGAGACTGCACCAAACTAGTAAGTATGTACCAGCTTTGCTTGTACCTGCAGTGGAGGAAAGGAACAAAGCACCCCCAATGACTGCAACACCAATCCCCAAACAGCACTAAAAGAGGTGGACTTCCAAGAGCACAGTCCCAGACTTGCAGATTGCCTTTTTGATACTGAAAGTCACTGATGGCATAAAGCATAATGCAGTCCAGAGCATAAAATGAGCATCTCTCAGCAGCTTGGCATTCTTGTGCTTCACATTTATCAAAAATGGCTCAGCTACTCAGTCTTCTCAGGTTAAAAGTGTTCTTTAGTGGCTTTGCTAGAGTTGCAGTGCTTGCCTCTGGCAGTTAGCAACAATGCAGTGATCTGCAGTTTGTGTGTGTCTGTACACTCACTGACACACATGCTGGTTCATTAGGGAGTTCTCACTGACCACATGTGTTCAGAGTTGATGAGTATCTAATTTGTTCTGCTGTAAGAGGATTCTGTCTAATCATTAGGATGGGGGTCAGAGCTAGGAAACCTGATTGATTCCCCTGCACCTTCATAGATCTGTCATTTACTAACTCTGTGATCTTGCTCAAGAAATACCTGATCCTTGTGACACTCATTGTCATCGGCTGGAGTACAGATCCATCTTTAGAAGTTACTAGGAAGCTGAGAGACATGGGAAGTGACTGGTGCAGTGCGTGGCCACTAAATGTGTGGTGCATTGCCTCAATAATTCTGTATTGCTGAGGCCAGATATGGAACTGTGCAAAACTAGGAGCCACTTGAAAATATCAGCAGATGACTCCCTGTGCAGCTGTTTGCTAAAGACCTGTATTCAGCTCCCAGAGACATTGTAGTTTGAAGGAGGGCAGGAGATCCTTGCATGAATTGGGCTGAGCATCTGGGTAGAGCCCCAGAGAAGAAACTGTGAATAAACAGGAGGATGCACAGGGGGTTATCCAGGCTGCAAATCTCTCATCAAATTCATGCTCTCCAAAGAAAGGCACAAGGAACAGAGATGGAAGCATTTGCCATTCCCAAAACAGCTTGGCAGTCCCCCAGGACTGCAGACAGGCTTCGCTGAAGGGTCTGTTCTTCTGCTGACACAAGAGATGGATGTACATACAAGTCCCATTAGCATTGAAGGGAGGTGCCTGCTAAACTTTCCCACACGCTGATGGAGGAAAAGGCTTCTAAAGGTATCTCACAAGGTAACAGAAGGCTGTGGCTGCACATGCTGCCTCTCTTTAATATCTGCCTGTGCTACAGCTGTACACTTAGATCATTTGGGTGTATCTACTTGACATCTTGCTGCCTGTCACAAAGAGGCACTTTGGAGCCATGCAGCACGCCTGCCCATTATCCTCAGTGCAAGTCTATAAATATACAACTTGTGTGCAAGCTGTTTGTACACTGATACTCTGGGTCCTAGATCGATCTCTTGTTGATTCCAAAGACTACAGTCTTCTTTGAATCCTGTTTTTATTGAGTGGTCGTCAGCAGGAGTAGATGTTTTATTTTATTTTTTTTTCCTTTAGTGGTTGTTTTTCTGTCTTTTGTAGCAAGCATTAAAGTTTATTTCGGGCTGAGGAAAGTTATGACCTTTGTGACAATGTGTTGTGGAGTTTTATTTAATCCTGTGGGGTATTTGGGTGCATTTTGTTGGGGAAGGGATGGAAGGAGTAAAAGAAAAAGCTGTAGAAATAGTGGAACTGGAGATCTAGACTCCTAGAAGGTGGCAATCTGTTAATTAGTGTTCTTGGGAAAACCTGTCTGTGATGAAAATAAAGCCCCATCGTTAAAACCCAGTGCATTTTCCTTTTCAGCCCCTGAATGTTGTTAACAATGTTGCACTCTGGTTAAGTAAAACTCTAAAACTGCAGTGAAGTGTTAGTAATCGGTTCCTGAGCAGATTCCCTAATGCTATTCACTTTTCCCTGCTAATCTTCCTGTGTGAGTTATAACAATGCAGCACCAAATGAGAAGGAAATGTCAGGTTATGTTTCAGGGCCAGCCTCCTGCCCACCCTCCATCTGTGCTGATGTCAGTGCTTATTGGAACATATGCTGCCTGTTGCTCACTGACCATCTGTTAGCTGAGCTGATGAAGTGTTCCCGTTGCTGGGACAACCCGGCCCTTGATTGCCAGTGGCACCGCAAACAATTTCTGCTCAGGTTTCACTTTTATCTGTGCTCTGGAATGGCAGCTCCGCCATGGCAGGGGTTACCCCATCCCTGCATTTTCCCTCGGCCTGGGCGGGGAGCGCAGTCAAAATTCAGGATGCGAGTTTTGGGGCAAACTACTGAAAGGTTGCAGCAGGGCTAATGTGCCTGTGAATTAACTGCTGGCATTACAGCTGGGACCCAGGGCCAGGCACGCTTTTTCCCCACGCCAGGCAGTGGGAGCCCAGGGTCGAGGGAGCATGTCTGGTAGTGGTTAAAAAGTTTTTGTGATGAGATTGTGACTGGCATCATGCAGAAACACCCATAGCCCTGGAGACATGCAAGGCTACAGAGGGATTTTTTGGAGAAAAGCAAAAGGCAAGGGATGGGATATTTTTCCCCAGGTTAAGAGTCACTTGTTCTGAGACTTCAGCATGCTGTAGTTGTGCCTGACAGCCACGGATCTTTTGGACATAACCGAATCCAAATGTAACATTTTTTTTTTTTAATGGTGTGGGCCTCAGTTTAAGCCATAGCAGCGATAAAACCATTTTCCCACACATGGCCTTTTAGCAGCTCTGTCTGGTGAGCTTTCCCCCTCTCTTAAAAATGTCTACAAACATTAATCAATCCTCATGACAAGCCTGTGGGGCTGGCAGGTGGCATTCCCACTTTACAGAGGGAGAAGCGAGTGTGAGAGCTGGCACGAGACGTGCGGCATCCCCCCTCCCCACCTCGCCTGCTGAGATCACTAGAGCAGATTGCCCTTCATTACCCCCAGCTCTGCCATGGTGCCAAGAGGAGCTGCATTCCAGACACCAGGGCTGAGAACACTCTGTCCTGCACTTCCTTCCATCTCATATGTGAAGGGGATAGAGCAGCACCTGATGAATGAATGCTGTTGGTGAGGCTGACTGCGATAGGTAGGGTGAGATGTGACAGCTGTTAGGATACAGAAAGTCTGGACGCTTGGGAAAGTTAAACGCTCTGAAGTTGTGAAATGTCTCAGTCTTTCACCTTCTGTGTTGGTATTCCTCAGTGTTTTCTTCACTGACCCTGGGGTACTGGTTACTGGTTCCTATCCCATCATCCTTCTATTACTGTCACTTCCCTTACCCCCCCAGCCTTGCCTCTTTCAAGTTTTCTGAAAATCTTTCCTCAGAAAAGAAAAATCTTTTCTTGTATTGTCCCTTTGCAGTCCCTTGCTTGCGAAAGCAGACTTTTAATCTATCTTTTCTGTTTCCTACCTCAATCCAGTTGTTCCTGTATCATGGCCTACCAGCTCCCCTTACTTACACGCTTACCTGCTTCTAAAATCTCCTTTTCTTCTGTTCCTAGCACATAAATCTTCTTCCCATTTTTGTCAGGTATTTATACCATCTTTTTGTAAGGCTAAGTTGTAAGTTTTTCAGAAAAAGCTCTTTATTTTTCATCCTATGCATCAATTATTGTTTTAATTAGATGACTGAATAGTACAATAATGTTGTGCGCTCAGAGACTACATGATGCGTGGTAGAGCTGGATAAGATATTATCCATTCTGACGTAATGCTAGGTGTTAATAATAATGTACAATTTCAGCAAATGTTGCTATTTCGGGACCTTCTGGCAGAGCAGGCTGGTTTTACTCACCCCAGGGACAAGCACATGAGCAAATCACCACAAAGCCAGCAAGGGTGGGGATTCGCATTGCCTCATCTGCTTTGTGGTGAGTGCCTGAGTGTTGGGTCTTATTCTGTGGCACGTGGGGTAGTGCCCTGTGCTTGTGACAAGCTGCATGCCGGGTCTCTTACCTTGCCCTTTTTAGTGATTATGATAAAAGCATTTATCTGCATCTTATCACAATTACCACAATGGAGCCTGAACACTCTAAATTCAAACCCTCTCTTGTGGCAACTTTTTTTGTGCCAGTCTGCTTTTAAATCCACTTTGGTGTCCTTGTTTGTTGAATGGTGCAAATGTGCAAGCATGTAGATGAAAATTGGGCCAATCTTTTCTCCTCTCCAAGAATGCCATAGAGCTTGAGAGTTTTGGTATCTTTACAGACTGAGAGAACTCTGCATTTTGAGTCAAAACAAGCAGAATTTAACACTTTGTTTCATGATTTGACAGCTTGATTTTCCCTCAGTCCAAAAATGTGAAAGAAATCTGATATCGTAAGCCACTGTAGGTCCAGCCCCCAGCAGGATTTGTAGTTCCCACCTGAAAGGGGTGTTTTTGCCCAGGGCAGGACTGCACATTCTGTGCAGTTTTTAGGCCTAGATTAAACAGTGGCACTGCTTTCTGCACATGCTGAGAAGATAGATTGTGCTGTGATTAACTGAGTGCTACTTGAACAGTGAGAATGGTCAATTAAAGAGCTTTGAAGCCCTGAGATGCTACCAGCATGGTGACATGAGGCACATACATATAATTTACCCGAAATGGGTAATGTTTGTGTATTTCTGGGGAAGTGTAGGGGCCAAGGGTCATGTTGAAACTCTGGACAGTGATTCCCTTGCTGCTGTCATGGGCAGCTATGGAATGATTACTGTCCTCCTCTTGAGCAGTGCCAGACGTCCCTGGTGCTGTGCCTGTTTACAGCACTGGAAGGCAAATTGTAGACATCTCACTGGAAGCACAGGTGCAGGGGTCTGAAAAAAAGAAAAGAAAGCAGAGAGGTGGTCACAAATTGCCTGTCTGATGTTGCTTAGGCAGGTGTGTCAGAGCCAGTTACAGAAGCGCTGCTGGGCTGCCAGGGAAGTTCATCAGCTGGGCAATGTTTATTGACACCATTAGAGAAACACTGATTTTTTCAAGCCAAGAACCTGATCTCTGCTGTGACTGGAGTGTCAAGCACACAGAGTTCTGCTTAATCACAGCTTTAACACATTTCTTGAATCTGGATGTCTGGATCCTGTAAAACAATAAATGCTTGCATGTCTGTGCTCTGAGGTTGGCAGTGAGGAGCTGTTGTGTGTGTTTTTATGAAAATATCTCATCCTCACCCCAGTGCTGGGGCGGGCTGCCACTGATACCAGTCATGCAAGGATTTGTCCTGAGCTTCCCGGGCTCTGGAGATCACTCTCTGCACAAATTAATTAAAAGATGCCTTAGGTAGGTGTCCAGCCGGCACAGAAGGAACCCAGCTCCGTTACTAGCCTGCAATCCCCAGTTTTCCAGCTGTCACTATGTAATACGGTCTCCCCCTCACGTAATTCCTTCCTGTAGTCCAATAGAAGTCCTTTAAAGAAGAAAAAAAAAAAAAAAAAAGAAAGAAAGAGGAACAACAAGCAAGTAATCCTGTCATACGATCTGCCCCAGTAGTTTGGGGCCTGTTTCTCTTTCAGGGGCTGTGAGCATGCTTTGAGGTGCACAATAGAGATGCCTTCTCCATTGACTGGGGAGCTCAATGAGCCAAACCGGGCAGCGGCCCCGGGAACAGCAGCAGCAGCAGCAGTGGTGCAGCGCAGCAAAGGGCCCAACTGTTCACTGATTTAACACTCTGCCAGCTGCAGTCCCTGAGCTCCGAGAGGAGCGGCGGGCCTTTGAATATTACCTTTCAGCCAATTAGACATATGTCACTTCATAAACCCTCTCGTGTGCGCTCCCGTCGAGGGGAGGATGTGCTGGGGACAAGGAGGGAGCTGCGGTACCTGCCGCCCTCCCTCGAGGAGGAATTTCTAGTTCTTCCTGGTATTATTTTTGGCAGTGAATGTGTATGCAGACATCAAGAGGACTGCAGGTGCTGGGCGCAGAACCTAACAATTAATCAATTTCACCAAAAAGAACGCCTGTAAAGTTGTTGGTAGTGATCTGCAGCCCAGGGAGAGCGCTGGGAGCAGGGCTTTGTCCAAAGGAGGGGCAGCAGCAGCCGCGGTACCACCGAGTCTGCAGGGGTGGGAGTGAGTACACGGGGCATGAATGTCATGGAGGATTTTTCTCAGAATCGGTGTGGAAGGATAAAGCGTAGGGAAAAGTGTTGATCTAGGTCAAAGAAGAGATTTTTTACACTTTCAGATTGATTGAATATTTTTGTTACCGTAAGGCTGAAATCCTTATTTCAGTCATGTCAGTTTCTTTATGTTCCTTATATTAAAGCACTCAAAAATGCAATATTAAAAGGCGTATTAATTCATGATAAAATACGGCAGATTGTGGTAAGTTTTTAAAATAAAATATTTATTAAAACGTGTTTAAAATAATTTGGTAACAAAAGCCAATTTACTTTAATAATGCGTGAATTGAAGCTAAGAAGTTATGACAAAATTAATACAATTAAAAGTATAAGGATTTTCTCTTCATAGCAATGTAAAAATCAAAGCATCCTGGAGACGGGGGCTCTAATGGACAGAAAGACATTTACTTTAAAATCCTGACCTGAAGCTTTCAAGCTGTCACTCATTGCTGACACGGTTGGTGAACAGAAATGTTAGTGAGCCAGAGCCGTGTGAATAATGCTTGTTTTTCCCACTGAAGATGAGAGATCTTCATGGGGCTTGCACACTATCAGAGTTCAACAAGAAACTGTGTGTAGCATTCAAGAAAAGAGGGAAATGGGGGGTGGTTTTGTTTCCATAACTTGGAGGAGAAGTGCTCAAGCTAAGCTAGACTGGTCACTGAAAGAGTGTGAGCAATTTATTCAGCTTTGGCTTTTGGTTTTTTGGTTTTCTTCCTCAGTCTCTTCAATCATCATCACAGTAGGATGTTTTAAACTTTCAGTGCTCAGTAATCAAGCAGTAGTGATTGTTAAGGGCAATGAGACAAAGTGGGTTTTGGGGTGATCCAAATGTGCAGGAGTAGTCTTCAGGTATTCAGTCCTTTTCACATATGAAGAAAGCCTTGAGCTTAGTTTTTTTTGTTTTTTTTAAAGAAGCTTTCTTTTCCAAAAAACTCTTCCCTTGCAGTGTTTTGACCAGCTTCAGGCGGTGATGACAGGATTATGGAGTGGTATTATATAAGCTGGAATGAGAAGCTATTTGGAAGATCTCAGGATGGTAGTCAGACAAATAATTTAAGATGGCATAAGTTGTCAGTATTGATAAAAGGAGTAGATCCACACTTCCTCTGCTTCCGACTGCTTGTTGTCACCCTGTGCTATTCTCTTCCTTTCACAGTGCTTTTACTAGCTTAATGGGGAACTGGAGTAGATTCAGCTGGAGCTGGGAGAGGACAAGGGTGTACCTGAATCTGCTGTCCCCAGTCTGATTAATTGCATGAACACAAGCCTATGTTTCAGTAGGCAGGACAAGGTACCACCAGGATGGACAGTGAGAGCCAGGACATGGAGAGAGCAGGGCCACTTTTTCCCTGTGTTAGCACTATCTTATTGCCTCCACTGAAGTTTATTTAATTTCCACTAAACAAGGACAGTTTCCCATTCTTTCAAGAGAAGAGAGTTGAGGAGATCTCACGAGGTGTCTTGTCCAACCAACAGCTGGTGAGCCAAGGTCAGGCATCCCTCTTGTTTATGGCTCCTGTGGCCAAAATTTTTCTGAAGCTTCTTACAGGTGTTGCTACCTCTAGACTTTGTATAGATGTGCAGGCTTCCTCAGTGAGGTAGCTCAGAGCTGCTAAGTATGTTTTTGTTGACAACCTTCCCTTTATCAGAGTATCAGAGTATCAGAGTTCTTGGGCAAAAAATAAAGAGACTCTGAACGCAAGTAAGGAACTGATAATTTTAAATATAACATGATAAACAACATTGTATCTTCCCCCTGTGGAATCATGTCAGATATTTGCTTCACAGGTCTTGTATAACATGATTATTCTCTTTTTAATCTTTCTCTACCAAATCTCCACTGAAGTGATCTCGCAAACTGTTCCTTTCAGTCTTTTATTTGGTAGAGCTTGGAACTTGCATATCTCTGTGCATTTGAATCCATTACTAATGCATAAGCATTCATCAGTTTGGCAGGAATGGACAATACACATCTGTAATTCATAAGCTTCAAGACAGTTTTTGGTGGTGATGATTCAGGCATCCACTGAATGTCCAAATTCCCTTTGGCATCAGTTGTCCAGCCATAACTTGCTGGATCCAGCAGAGTGGGTTCACATTGCAGGAATCATCTCCAAATGCCTGCTTAATAGTTTGCATGCAGTTCATGCTGGAATAAGCAATCTTTGCATGGGGGAAGCTGGCTGGAGTCAATTTCATCCCTTTTGGCAGAGAAGGATTGATAATGGCATCAGTTGTTGCACTTTTAGGGACAAACAGATGGCATGTGAATTCTTGTAATTTCTGAAAGAAGCCTCATGAAAGCTCCCAGGGTTGTCCAAGCCCTGAGAAGTTATATTGATAATGACATTTTCTTTGCATGAGTTCTAGGGCTCCCAGTTTTCCTTTGTCTGAAAAAAACAGCAACAGCATTGCATCCCCAGAAGACATGCAGGCCAATCAGTGCCCTGCATGCATCAGTCCCAGGGGAGCATGCTATTATATTTCTGTCAGTGACTGATGCTTTGTGGCTGTTTTCTGACTTTCTCATGCATTAGCCAAGATCTATAATTCTGCTGGGTTGTGCCCATTGTTTGAGCGTGCAGCACAACACGCATCTTCCTTCTCTGAGAAGTCCTGTGTTCTTGTGGTGGTGTCTGACTAGGAAGAAAGAGAGGATCACAGTGGAATTGAGATGTACTTCACCGTTGTGATTTACACACGCACGCACACGCACGCACACACACCATATTTAATGAAAGAATTTCATGAGGTTTGACTTTCTGATGGAAGGAAAAACCCATCTCTATCTTGGATTTCATGTCCTGCAGTTGTGTCCTTGAAATATTTGCTGGTAGCGGATCCTCTTGGATTTCTCAGTACCTTTTGTTGTTATTGTCTGGTAAATGCTTAACAATGTTTTAACTTCATGACTTTCTGTACCTTTGTATAGTTCAAATGAGCAGAGATGCCTTGTTAACACCACTCAGCCTTTGGACAAGTCTTTGTTAATAGCACAGACAGATGGGATAGTGATGGTTTCAGGAGGGCTTTGGTGGATTGCTGTTTTTTCCCCCCATCTGACTAAATAAACTAAGTCTTAGTCAAAGAGGTTTATCTGTTGCTCTGTTCTTGCTGATGGGCTTAAGTCTTCCTTCTATCCTGTTAGTATTGTATGAAGAAGCCATGTGTGTTCGACTTAATTCAGTTCTGAGGACTGAAAAGACCACAGCTCACTCTCACTGCGTACTTTGATGTCTGCTGTCCTCTGTAGAACTGCTCTACACAGCACCACTTGGAGGCCTATTGATTTTTACTTGGTTGCTTTCAGCTCTGTGTTCAGCACTAAATTATCTTTGGCAAGCATATCCATCAACAAGTTGTCTGGATACGTGATTTGTTTTTCCTTTGTCACTCTGGCTGATACATACCTAGTGTCTCCTTCCAACCTGGTCTTTTGGGGTCCAAAGGTTTTTTTCTCAGCGGAACTATTATTTATTGGTTTCTATTTTTTCTCTTTCAACAGAATCACTCTTGCTTTGAGATGAAAGCTATCATATCTGGATTGACAAAGGCATTTCATGAAAAATGCAAAGGTAGCCTGGCATGCAAAAGGGTTTTCCCCTGTGAAGTATTCAAAATTTGGATTATCCTTTTGATATTTTTCAGTGCTGGTTTTTTGGTTGTCTTTGCTAGAAAGTAGAATAGCAACACCACCAGAAATTAGTGAACACTTGCAGCCACAGTTTCTCTTTTGAAAATGGCAAGGACCCTGGTTCTTTGCAATGTTCCTTGTGCCTGATGTATTACACCTTACAGGCAATTGCTACTCCTCTGTCTTCTCAAGTATTTCAGGTGGGGGAAGTGTTTTGGGGGGCTGTGGGTTTTAAGTTTTGTGCTTCTTTTCTTTTTGAAGACAAATTCATACTACTTGCATCCTGGATTTTTCTTTTTCTAGAACTGTCTCTTTGTGCAGCAGTTGCTGCTTTAACCCTTTGACTCAATGATACCCCAAAAGATCTATTTTTGGCCATTTTTATTCATACTTTTCATAATCTTGAATATGTTATGCCTCACTTTTGTTCAAGCCTCAGGCAGCATCCTGAAACAGAATCAGTTGAAGATTTAGGCAGCTTTCAGGAGAGTATTTTCAAATGAACAGTTAAATGTGACTTTAGCTTAGAGCTTGGCATTTCAAAATTGTGTGAAGTGTTTGGACACTCACACACTTTCTTTGTTGTTTCAGAGATGTTGACTACTGTTCTCTCCACTGCTTACTTTCACTGATGTAACAAATTTGCAATAAAAGACGTGTACAGGAGCCAGCAGCAAAGTTTGCCATCATGTGAAATAAACAGAATGGGCACATGTATAATGGAAACTGATATCGTGGCATTCAGTTTTCATTTATTTGGTTACCATCTTGAAAAATCTAACCAGATTGACAGCAGTAATTTTTCACCAAATTGCTAAAACACATAGATAAGTTCTGTAACAGCCAAACCAAAGATATTATGAAAAGTCTGATGATTAATATAAAAATAGAATATAATAAATCCATCCTAACTCAAAATTTGGCCCTTTGAATTATACCACTTAATTACCATTGTCATTGATTAAGAAGAAAAGTGCTCCATTTCCATCTCAGAGAACACACAAACAGGAATAGGAGGAGGAATACAGATATTCTTTTCACAATCCCTGACCTCCCCTAATCACAGAGAGTGCATGAAATTTTAGCATAAAGGCAGAATTTAACAGCTTCAGTAGGATAAAATAGCAAAATAATGCAAAGATGGATTTCCATCAGAACAAATTTCTTTCATTCAAATCTTTGCTTTATTCAATTCACATAAATTTCTGATATTGCTATTATTTTTCTTCCTCCCCTTTAGAACCAGATAGAGAACACCCCTGCTACTGGATTTTCATGTACATAGTCTTGAAAACTGAAACATTTCCATTCATTCTTTACTGTCTCTATATTAAGAAGTGACTAGACAGATCTGGATCAGAAAATCGTAATGGAAATATTCCTGGGAAGAATTTCATCTTTAATAAAACTACATATTTAGAAAAAATTTATGTGGTTGCAAATACCCTCATTTGGCCCAGAGAGAAATATTTGGTAGTGCCATAAATGAAATAAATATTACCTTCAGAAAGCAACATTCTGTGGACATCACTGTTAGTCGTTCGCCTCTCTTTTATCACCTGCCTTTGTATGGTTGGTTTAATGGATGGACAAACATGCAAGACTAAATAATCTGATTAATAAAGTGGATTGACTGCCCGTACAATGCTTTGTATTGTTGCTTTGATTCAGATGTTTCAGAAGGCCCATAAGGAGCAAGGCAAGGAAACTTGAGAATCATCCACCTAAGCAAATTAGTTAAAAATTCAAGGCAAGAAATTCATGGCAAGAGTAGAGGAACTGGAGGAGCATGATGTCTGCAGAATTTCTCCTTTGTGTTTGTATACTCTGATGTTTAATAAAATGTTGGCTCTAGACAAGGTTTTTCCCCATGTCTGAGAAATTGGTAATGTCTCCCATACAGATTCCCTGACTGAGTAAGCTTTAGCATTTGACAGGGACTTGTCTTCAGTGAGGCCACAAACAGAACCACCTTCCTCAACCCAAGTGTCTATTTACATGAGACTGGTAGGAATTGAATAATTTATAGTGTAATTTCAACTTCCATCAAACCTGATGGAGAGCGGCCAGTCAACTTGAAGGCCATTAGGAGAGCTGAGTGTGCATTAATATAAACAAATGTGCAGAAAAAATATTGAACAAACTTCCTTTTTAGTAAAATTGGTTTCAAATGGTTGTTAAACATCAGGCTCTTATCTCTGTGCAATAATATTCCATCCTCCTGGTGCCTTTGTTGCAGTTGTGAATCCTTGGTGCTTTGGGCACTTTCCTATCTGCTGATGTGTCCATTCCATCAGTAATCTAATGTGAAAGTCACTTTTTCAAACAGTTTATCTCCTTTGAAAACTTGGGCAGGTACAATGAACAAATGTGAGGTTTTGTCCTATTTCAAACATGCTCCACATGCTTGTAACCATGGGTCATCCTTGCTTTTTATTTTTTCCCCATGCCATCGAAAACTTCAGAGTCAAACACGGGTAGCACATCTGCCTTAGAGCAGGACAATTAAGGTAATTAGCCAAAGCAACCACTCGGTCTAAGTAAAGCAGAGCTGAGGAAAATAGGAGGGATTTCTCACCATGAAAGAAGTAATTGAAGTTACCTCCATTCTCTCAGAAACTGCTGTCAACTTGAGAATTTAGCTACATGCAAACCAAAAAGAACAATGCCCAAGCAAAAGGAAAAGGGAAAACAAGGCGTTTAAGACCATCACAGAGGAGATTAGATGAAGATGCCACTACAGGAACTCTTGGCACTCCAGCCCTGAATTAAACGCGTCAGAACGCAGAGCTAACAAAAGCCACTGTGCCCAGCAGGCTGAGCCCTGCTCCCCAGGGGACTCCCTGCCCATCAGAAATTAGTCCCTGGGACAGAGGAGGTGAAAGGAAGGGAGCCCTGCAAGTCGGGTGAGCAACAGGGGCGGGAGGTGTCCCTTGGGATTGCTGCAATAGCCTCCATTCAGGGCAGGGCTATGGGGCAACTGCTGGCAACAGGGTGTACAACAATATTTGAGGTCTGATGTGCTACAAAAAGATACAGATGTTACTGAAATAAATCATCTGAGGGTCTCAGAGATGGCGGAATGAATGTCAGAATTGTTTGGCTGTAGAGAAGCACTGTGGCAGGAGTGAAGAGTCACATTTCGCACTTGTCTTTTTCTGGCCCTTTGTTCCTTCAGTATTTCCATTGCGGCGGCATTTGGACCACAGTAGGACATGTTGGCACCACTTATATTCGTCCCTTTCATGGCAACCAGTGCCTGGTGGGGCATAGGAGTGATGGCTCTCTTGGCCCACAGCTGCTGCAACTCAGGAAACTCTTGGAGCAGGGTGTGCTGCAAGCCATTGCAGGGTTTGAGGGATGGTGGAGACACTGCTTTACATTTAGAGTTCAAGCTCAGGGCGTTCCTGGAGAATTCCTTGCAGACAATGTGCCGTGTAAACATACTTCTACCTGAGCTCATAAGAAGAAATGAGGGAATAATTTAGAGATGTGTCTTTTCCAAAAGCTTCAACCCTCAGGTCCTGAGGCCATGTATTGGCAGTACTGATTGATGTATTGTTGCTGACTGATCAGTGTGTTCAGATGGGAGATCTGTACAGGGAGGTTGGGGCAGGGCTCCTGCTAGCAGGGCTTGGTGAATTGTGTAACTGGGCATGTGAGTGTCCTTCTGTCCAACAGGATCTGTCCTGCAGAGTGCTTTGTGTCGCTCCTCTCAGACACACCATAATAGTAGATACCTCTTGTCATTAACTCCAACAGCTACTGGTTTTCTAGCCCTTCCCTTCATCTGAGTGTCAGATTTTTCACTTGCAAATATCCCAGAGCAAGCCTTCTCATCCAGAGGAAGCAGAAGGAAATTGCTGTCCTTAATGGGCATGGGCTAAAAGAGGAGGAATGCTTCCTGTCTTCTATGAACACAGTTGGTCCATCATAGATAGTGTTTGATGTGCCTGAACTTCTCCTTCAAACAGACTGTAAAGGCAGGGTCTTGACTCATTCTTTTGTTACTTTTTCACAGCTGGGAAGTGCCAACTTGCGCATTGAAGCTAAATTCCAAATAAATTTGGAGAAACTAAACTTCTTCATCTTATCCACGTGGTTTCAGTTCTCTCTTGCAGCTGTTGCCCCAGAACGTTGGGTAGCACTTCATAGGCTAAACTGCTTCCTTGTGCCACTCTTGTCAAGAGCAACCTCATTTCACCAAAAGGCTTTTTTTGCACAGCATTATCTACAGGCTGAATACAATGGGGTTCTTACTTCAGCTGGTGCTTCCCTTGCTTTCCATAGAAATGTTGTCAGGAGAAAGTTAAGGTAAGGACTGCAAAATGCCTCCAGCCCTAGGTCTAAAGTCAATCAGACTCTAGTGCCAGTGTTGAACTTAATTCCTTCTCTTCAGCCCTGAAAGACTGAAAAGTCTGTTCTGTCAGCAGACAAGTGGGATTTGAGTCTGTATGTCCCTCACATACAACAGCGCTGTGGAATTCAGAGTTAAAATAGCCTGTGTATTGATGTTGTCATCATTGTATGATAGCTTTAATAGGCTAACAGAAAAGCTGGTGGGAAAAATCCTGGTGTTTATTTTTGTTATTTTTTCTTTCTTAATGACCAATAGGTCAGCTTTAAAAAAAAAAAAAAGTTTGACAGGTGTAAGTAAGAGCTCAAAAAGATCCTGGAAACAGTGGCACTTCTGAGAGCTCCAAGTGTGAAGCTGTAAAGTCTTGATATGCTAAAAAAAAAGGATCTTTAACACTTCAGCATTTGTCCTTTATTCAGCTATCTTGTGCTGTTGCAAATCCAGTAAGAGCTGAAAACAGGCAGCCTCTTCAAAAAAACCTCTGCGTTTTTTTTTTTTGGCTGTTTAATAAACATACACTAGATACAAATTTAGCCAATAAAAGGTTCATGTAGTATGTATGTATGTATAATACATGCACAAAAGGGCTATTCAAAATGCATAGCAACCACTCGGCAGGGTTTAATTTTCCTTAACAGTTTTCCATTTTCCTTTAAATTTGAGATGGGAGTGGGGGGTAGCAATCAGAACCCTTGGCATAAATAGGATAATAATAAGGAAGTTCCTGGTATTGTTGAAGTAACAGTTCTTAGCAAAGCATACAACTGAATTCAGATAAAAGAAAGTTTCTGATTAAAAGGGACTGCATGAATGAAAAATATGAAAAGTTATTGGAAATTCCTCATGGCTGTAAAACACTTTTCTGTTGATCATATGAGAAATGCAAAACTGGCTGATATTTTGTAACAAGTTTCTCTGTTTGGTTGACTCTTTCAAAAGTATACTTTAAACACTATTAGCATTCTGTATGATAGCACACATAAATTATGTCAGCCAAACAGTACAGCAGGTTACATCATTGCCTTCTGTGACATTTATGAAGCTAGCATCTGCTGTGCACCATGGGTTGGCTTTTTCCAAAGCCTATCTAAGGGGTTTTCAGCTGGCTTTCCAAACACATGCCCTGCCATATTCTTAAAGTGACACACACAAAAACACACTAACCCCGCATCATTGTCAGGTTTAGATTTTCATCCACATTTCTCACTTAGTGGAACCTGTTGGAGTGTCAGGCCTTGTGTGTGCTGGCAGGGAAGACCCAAGAGTTAACCAGATGTTTCTGTTGCAATAACACCTGGATGCCCAGATTGAGGCCATAATTCCATTTTAGCACAAGTGAACATGTAGAAATTTTCAGTGGTTGTTTGCAGCACAGTGCAAGAGTTGAGACTGAGTGCTATAAAATCTGAAGAATACAGTGGCAGGAGTTATTTTTAAGTTTTTGATTATTAATGATAAGATTTTTTTTTTCCCAGAAGAATCTAACCTTCTAACTGTCAGTATAACCTGGTAGCTAGCTGCCTTCAGACATTGAATGGCCTGGGAGCTGGGCTCTTCTTAGGCACCTAAACAATCTAACTTTTGCATTGTGCTGGGGCAAAGGCTGGGAATGTGCCTGCAGGGTTTTGTGAATGCCAGGAAGATGGGGTTTTAAAGAACCTGGGATCTAGAAAGATGCAGAATCGGGAGTGGTGATAAAATACCAACAGTTCTGACAGCCTCAACAGGACACTGTGAAAGACTGCCTGGTTTATTTGGGCCTGTTAGCTTTTTTGTTTGCTTTGCTCTCTGTATTGAACAGCACAAATCTCCTGTGATGCATTAGTGAAATAGGTGGAAGAACTCCTCATCTTCTGTTTGCTTCGTTATCTTCCTCTACTACAAAAATAACTTCTTCCTGTCTAGACTGACAGGAAACAACAGTCTTGTGATACTTGGGTGCAGATACCTGCATGCATGCATGTGTGCATACATGCCTGTGTTTGTGTGTGTCTCCACACGTGTACTCCACCCATAAGTCCTGAAATCAAATAAAGCCTGAGACCCCTGCTGTGCACCAAATCCTCTTGCAGTTGTCATATGTGCATAATGCAGGCATTAATTCTTCCTCAAAAATGTTTTCTGTGCCCCTCTGTTTACCTGGTTTTCTGAGAAGTAAGCAGAGGTGAAAATCATGTTATAGAGAGGCATCCCAGCTCTCTCACCTGACTGAAGGAATTGGCTTCAGGTTCCCCTGCAAAACCCATGTGCAAAATGCAAAGCTGCTACTTTGCCTTTTTTTGTTTTGTTTTGTTTTTAATTACCCTTAAGGTCTTCAGTGGCTTGAGATACCTTTCTTTGGGGCAGCAGCTCTTGCAAATATCCAGTCATTTCATCAAAGCCCCAGACGCTGGAGAACATGGGCTGTGCCATCACAGGGCTGCTTTTCAAGGAGGCATCTGTGCTTAGCATATGGCAACTATTTATTATAGCTGTTGCATTGAGAAACAACAATTCTCATGATAATTGTTTCTCGTATATCAAGATGCTTCAATCTCTGTTTCCCACAACATTCTGCTTGTCTGGTATGTGTGTGCCAATGTCACCACAGTCCTAGCAGACAGTTGTCTACGTTTTGTCATTACTGAGGGTAAACAGACATGACTTGAGTGGGAAGGAGAGCGGGGGGAAGTGGACTGCTAATTTAGTCTGTCTTTAGTACTGTACTGTGAAAGCAGCACTGAATGATTTGCAGGCAATATTTACAAATCTCCCCTCCCTCAATACATCCATCCCTTTTTCTTCAAGCACACATTGTTTGAGGGCATTAATGCTTGTTACTTGCCAGCCTGCAGTACAGACGATGCTTGGTTTTGCAAAGGGATGGGGGGTGACTTTTCCACACCCCCCCCCCCATCATCTACTGCTCTCTTCATTATTCCAGAAGAAGCACTCCTGTGTTCCCTTGAAAATACATAGCATATATGGACACTTACACATGTATGAGTGCACTTCTAGCACTATATACAATATACATACCTTATGCATACCTCACATATGCTAGATGGAAGGAACTAAGAGGGGAAAGGAAAGGAAAGGAAAGGAAAGGAAAGGAAAGGAAAGGAAAGGAAAGGAAAGGAAAGGAAAGGAAAGGAAAGGAAAGGAAAGGAAAGGAAAGGAAAGGAAAGGAAAGGAAAGGAAAGGAAAGGAAAGGAAAGGAAAGGAAAGGAAAGGAAAGGAAAGGAAAGGAAAGGAAAGGAAAGGAAAGGAAAGGAAAGGAAAGGAAAGGAAAGGAAAGGAAAGGAGAGGAGAGGAGAGGAGAGGAGAGGAGAGGAGAGGAGAGGAGAGGAGAGGAGAGGAGAGGAGAGGAGAGGAGAGGAGAGGAGAGGAGAGGAGAGGAGAGGAGAGGAGAGGAGAGGAGAGGAGAGGAGAGGAGAGGAGAGGAGAGGAGAGGAGAGGAGAGGAGAGGAGAGGAGAGGAGAGGAGAGGAGAGGAGAGGAGAGGAGAGGAGAGGAGAGGAGAGAGGAGAGGAGGAAAACTCTAAGGCAGCCTCCCAGAGTCTTGTCCAGCAAGACCTCAACTTCTGCTCCCTGATGCTGGCTATGATGTTCACTTTTGGGCTTTGAGTCTTAGAGAACATTACAGGGACATATTTTGAAACTGCAGCAGGTCAGCATCTAGTCTCTTTGGCATAAATCAGTGCAACTCCATAGACTCTCAGCATTAGTGTCTTGGCCCATGCTAGGTGAGATTTAGATCCATGACATACGATAATGCTTGCTTTTTTTTTTTTTGTTTGTATGGTTGTTTGGGGAAGACAAGGGATAAGATGCACTTTTTATGAGTTAATGAAAGTGCATTACAACTCGAGATGGGTGAGCAAAATCACCATCTGAGAGTTCTGTGCAACAGATAAATACTGCACTCATTTCCTCAGATAGCCAGAGCCACTCCTGAGAAAGCTCTAAGCATTGAAAATCATGATTTAATTTATATAAACAGAATTCAGGATTTAAATTATACATAAAGATTTATTTCCTGCATAAATCCAGAATTAGGTAGGACGGTTGTTGACTCTTATGTTTGAACTAGAGGTCGAGCATAACCAAGATTTGAATTCAGATCATTCTCTGAATACTTAAGCAAAAAGAAGAGTCTATTAATTTCTGAGAAATTAGGGTCTGTTCAAAACACAACATTGCTCCCTTTTGAAGGTTCCAAGCTCTTCGTATCACACTGAGCAATACTCAGCATTTATGAATCTGACTCTTGTTCTTTTATGTAGCACTGATGTGTTTACATTGACCACAGGACATTCACCTGTACTGTGTCATTTTTAAGTTCTTCCAATAGTAACCAGCTTCTGTGTTTTTATGTTAAACCTGAGATGAAACACTTCTTGTTGTCACACAAAGTGCTGCAGCTCTTTCTGAGCTCTTTCTTTCTGCTGCTTTATACCCTGCTGACTGGATCCTGTATTTGCATGTAAAAGTCTGACTTCATAATGCTGCTTTATTTTTGGCATTGTGCAAGCTGTTTCTAGTTGAATCAATAGTTAAAACTGCTCCTTAAGGCAGATAAATATGTAATTAGTAGAAATAATGGAGCAGTAGTCAGTCATCTGCAAAACTGATGCTTCATCTAAATGTGTGTAAGGCACTTTATTTAGTTGGCATATTGCTAACATCTATTAAGTTAAATTATGAGAAGTGTTTTGAGGCCTTTCACACAGAATGTGAAGCCTTTCATTCCTTATTTACATGTGTGAATATATATGCATGGAGATTTCAACCCATGAATTAACTGCAGAGGTAAACAAACCAGCAGATAAACACAAAGCCTGGGGTTGTGTTTGGCTTTAGTATTTTTCCCTTTAGAAAGCAAAGAAGCATCCTTTCAGAATTTTCTGATTAATTTATTCAAAGAACTTAATTGATGCATCACAACACAGCACTATCATTTACATTGCATTAAAAAATGGAATTGCTAAGTCCATCACATTGGCAGCAGCCAGCTGAGAGACTAGCATGAAGTCAACTTTTGGTGGTCATTTTTATGAATTTGAAATGTGTGTTTCTATTTAAGTCTGACCTCTTGCTACTGAGTGTTCTAAATACTGAAATACTGTGCAGTGGTTTGTTAACACCAGTTAACACTAGTAGGGATGGATGGATGGATGGATGGATGGATGGATGGATGGATGGATGGATGGATGGATGGATGGATGGATGGATGGATGGATGGATCCAGATCCTGCTGGAAGTCACCGCTCATCTAAGAGTTTTAATGCAGACAAAAAAGCTCACACAAAGCAACTTCTGATCGTCCCTACTGGAAGAGATGTTTTTAATTTATCCCACCTGATCCTTCAGAGATTGGATCTGGGGACTTCAGCACCTCTACAGGCCACTAAGTGATGTTGAATGGGGCACAGCTGAGGCATGACAGAGACCTGGGAACTGTCAACTCTCAAACAATGGATGTCTCTCTGCTCTGCAGCCCAAGGTTCTCTACCAGAAACTCTGCCAGGAACTGCAGGGGCGATGAGGGGTAAGAGGAGAATAGATGGGTGAGAAGAGAGTATCTCCCTGTACCAGGGTGTTTTACCAGTAGCATAAGAATAGTTGGGAAAAAATTACAGATCTTTGGTTTTTCATCTCCCTACAAGAACCAAGTAACTTCTCGCACTGCCTCATAAAGATCTTAAAGATGATTTTAATACTTGAAACTTCCTCTGTCTTCAAAGAACAACAAGACTTTGAGACAGATATGTGGGAATTCACTTAGCCAAGCACCACAATTTTAGTTTGTCTGCAATGATCTGCAAACCACAGACTCTGAAATGAGCAAGGGGTTATGTGAATGTTCCTTGTAAGTATTTATTTTTATTTTCTCTAGCAGAAGCTGTCAAATAAAGCATGTCCTGCCCTTCAGAGCTTTTGCAGTCTGTGCAGAGCTTCTGAAAGCCAGGCCTTTGCTTAGGACACTTAATTAGACTTTGCTTATTATAACAGTGGAAAATACAAGCTGGTTTGACTCTGGGAATTAAATTTTGCTGCGTTCTATTCTTGGTTACCATCAGTTGCTTCCTAGTATTGGCAAGGATGCTTATGAAATCTGGGCATGTCTGGAGCAGGAAAGGTTAGTAGATTTAACAAGGAGGCATTAAAAGTTGATTTAATAGAGCAGTAGCTTGGACTTTAGTGTGTAGGATAATTTCAGCATTGCTCCAGGGTAAGTATTCAATTTTGACTTTTTTTCTTTTCTTTCCAGACTAAATCAAACAGATGCCTCTCACTAGTCGTCTTTGATAAACATATTCTGAGAATCCTCCATCCAATTGTAAGTGATTACAAGGCTAAAAATGCAGTCTGTAACAGAGAAAACAGATGTGGTGATAATTATCCCTGTGTCCTGCATATCAAACATTAACTATTGCTGCTGGGAAAAAGGGGGCTGAAATCAAAACAAAGTGGGATTTGCTACACCAGATCAGACCATCAGTACACTTTGCCTGACACTGTCTTCAGATATGGGCTGAGCCTGATAATTTGTAAGGAAATCAGGAATGCTTCTTTATACCATTGTAAAGAATGTATAATGCTTCTTTGGTTCACTATCAGTTGTTTGCACGATTCTTCCACATCAGGCATGAAACTCAGAGTGTCCTGAGTCTAATTATAATTATTTGAGTGTTTTAAATCTACAACCTCAATTTTCCAAATAGGTTTACTACCCCTAAAAGCAGTAGCCAGCTGTGTTCTGTCTGCAGTTATATGGGAATTGAAGTGCCTTGATAGGAAGTTTGAGGTTGTATCACTGAAAATAACTTATGCCTGTGGCCGTTGCAGAAAATTCCATGTGGATGTGCAAGCTCATATGACCTTCCAAGATGCTAGTGAGATCAGCACTAGCCAGAGTGACCAGGCTGTGTGCAAGATCCCAGCCCAGGCTGGAAGGCTTTGTCCTTCAGCAAAAATCACTGCAGCTGTTTCTGGTTGCTCTTATTTTGCTGTCACATTTCTGAAGATGATTCAATTTGAAGACATAAGTGTCCAACAAGTAGTCTGCAAGACTAATTTATCTCTTCTTCTTTTTTTTCTGATTCTTTTTAAAAGGGTTTCAGTTCTGAAAATGTGAAGCTCTTCTCTGAGGCTCACAAAGGTATTTTGCCCAGATTCCTATCAACTAACTGGAGGCATCTACCCTATGATACCTAAGGGCACTCATCCAGCACTGGATGTCTGAGAGCTGCAGATCCAAACTGGTAGTCTGTCTTTCTTCTCTTGTCAGTCCAGGACATAGCAAGTATTTTCAGAGCCTCTCTTAAAATAGGTGGGAAAATATTCTCCTACAGTCACCTGACTGTGCCTGTTTTGTCTCTGACTGTAAAGGGAGCCTGCAGTTCTGGTACAAACTAGAAGCCTGGTGGCTTGGTGGTGGTGGCTTGGTTTTCTGAGGTGTGTTATTCCAGTCAGCCCCATGGTTCCTTTGCTTCTGCTCAAGCTATGGGAAAGCCAGTCTCTTGTGGAGGTTATTCAGTTCACTTGAGACCTGAATCTGTTCTGGGGAAGTGCTGCTTTTCCTTTGACTATTAGAAATAGGCAGCTCAGATAGCACTGGGATGAAAACAGATTGTTTTCCTAAAGTCTTATACCAGAGTAGAGGGAGAGAGGACTTTTTACAGAACCTGGGAACTCTTCTGGTTCTCTGGATATCTCTGGAACCTGTTGCTCTCAAAGACTGTTAACATCTGTGGGACAAAAATGCCATAACAAAAGCTTTGGACTTCATTAAGTGAAAAGATATGCTATATTGGTTAGAAAATAGTCTGCTGTTACATCTGAGCACATTCATACCTGTACATTTAATTAAATGGCCTGCTTTTATTTTGAAAGCTAAATAGAATGAAAAATTGAAACTTGTCAACATACTGCTCCATAGAAGGAAGTGGCCTTGCTCATGTTAGTCCTGGTCACATTAACACAAGTTAGCAGCCTGTGCCACTGTCTTCTGATGTACAGATAAATTGTGCTAATTTCTTTCAGTTGTCTGGAGTGGTTGGTCAATAAGATCAAGCTACTGTGCCATCACTTATCACTTCAGTTCCTCCTTGGCTTTGGACATGGGATGGACTCACTGGTCAGGAGCAGAGGGATGACCCTGTAACACAAGGTAGCCAGAGGCTGGTGGTTAAAACAGGAAACTAACTCAAAGTGCTTATCAATGACAGCAGGTAAACCTTAGAAACTGGGTGAACTCTCCTGTGTGAATTGTGTGAGAAATAGGGCCATGCTCCCTGTTAACCTGCTTTAATCTCCTTCAGGGAACTGCAATTTATCATCCTCCCCAAGTCAAAGCCCTTCTCAGTACAGAAGAATGGGCTGAAGTTCCATAGCCCGGGATCCTTGGTACACAAGTGTTCAGGTCAGAAAAATCTCATGGACTTTCTGGGTTTGAAATATGCCTGTCTACAGTATGGTCTGATTATATTTTGCTGTTGCTCCATGCATGTCAAACAGGTTGGTCTCCCTAGGGATGTTATGGGGGCAGACAAAGCATGGTTTTTTTGCAAAGCTCTCCTAAGTTGGGCAAAATGTTTAGAAGTATCACATGTGTGCACCTGACCAGGAGAAAGATGTGATACGTTAATGTGGAAAACCACGTGTCCTGGTCTTGTTATAGATGGAAAACAGGAGAGAGAACTATTGGAAGCTGAAGGCAGCTCCCAGGACATTGCTGGTCTGTGAGAGCAGGTTGGGCTGGTTCAGAGCACAAGACTTTTTCTCTGCATTCTCCTGCACCTTGTGCTGAGCAGCAGCAGGAGAAGCCACTGCTTTGGTTCAGCAGCAAACACCATGCTAACCCTTCATTAGTGTCCAACACTAATTAGCACAGCTTGTGCTCTTTTAGGAGCTCCAGATAAGTCCTCACAGCTTTTGCTAGGCAGAGGTTAACTTTCATTACCTGACCAGATTTGCTGATCTCTTGGCAGATACCTCACCCCCTGCACAGCTCTGTGGCCAGAGTGTATCAGGCTGCTGAGCATTTCCAGCCACAAACAAGAATGATCTTGTTTGATTTTGAAAGCCATGACTTGGGCAAAATCCCATTGCTCTTTTCTGATCCATCTTCTGCTGACATCAACTTAAGGTCTGAATTCTTTCCAAGCACAGTCAGAACAACAAGCTGAAGGTTTAAGCTCACCGTGGGTAGTGAATTCCCTCTCGCATCTTAAAAGCCTTTTGCTTTTCCATGACTCTGTAGCATCTTGTAGGTGTCAGGGGGGGGAATTACAAATTGTAAATTTCTTTACCCGTCCCCCTTTCACACTTCTAAGAGGGAAAAATAAAATGTTGCCAGCATTTTATTTTTGCAGGAGGACCATCCCTCTACCTCTGAATAAACATTTGTGTGAGGGCTCTTATTCTTGCCAAGGTGTTAGGATAACATTCTCATGCTGATTCTCCTGTGCTCCTTCAGCACCCCAGTGCTGGAGGTCCATTTCCGAGGCTTTGAAATGGCCATGCTCTCACCTCATCCCATACACATGGAAATGAGATCACCAGAAGGAGGGAGCGAGTAAATCCCATGGGGAAGCCAACAGGACAGGTTAGGAAATTATAACCTTCAGTGTATTGATGGTTGGGTGAAGAGCTCCACATGGAAAAAGAGGCTGCAATGAAAACAGAGAAGGCCAGGTTGCCCAGGGCACAGAGGCATTGCTGAAGGGCTTGGACCTCCTTTCCTTCAAACTCCACTGCCCATTTCACCATTGTTTCAGCAAAAGTCAAAGCTTTTCACTGTTGGCTTATTGTTATAAGCAAAGGACAGAGGATTTCTCCTCATTGGCATCAATTATTATCATATTCTGTGTAAGGATTTGGATGTAACTTGCCCAAAACTATGCTGAGAATCAGCAGGGAAAGTACAATCATCACGCTCATCTCAACACATGCCCACTCTGTGTTCCCTGTAGAGCACACCAGGTTCTCAGGCTGCTTTTCATTTAGCTTACACATCAGGTGTTAAGACTTTTGTGTACCTTATAAATCCTGGTGAAGATCAGCACTTCTCTCTTTAGTGCAACAGAGGTGTGTTAAAACCGACCAGGATTTACACACATGTGGGTCTGTCTTAAGAAGCTCAGCTGTAAAAATAATTCTCATCACACATTACAAAGCTGACTGTGGTGTTAAACACAGCAGACATTTGGTGAAGTGTACTCCTGGACAGGACCAAGTAGTTGTTAAGCATGCTAAGAAACAGTTCTGTCATTCAAACAGAGGCCACCAAAATGGTTTTTGAATAAGAACCCACTGAGTTTTCTTTCCCCTTTCATCTTGCCAGGAAATCTCTGTGAACTTCCCTCCTCTCCATTTGCTTTCTTTCCCCTTTCTCTGCTGTCATTTACCAGCCGGGCTATTTTCTTCAAAGTACCCTCTAAATGTCACAACCACTGAACAACCACAGCAAATAATGGAAATGCCCTGGTAACCCTTCTCAGAGCACTTATATACCAACGCTGCATAATTTGACCTGCTCTCATTCTTGTTCCCATTCTTGGGAACATATTTCACTGTAGTGGCAGAGGAAACTGAGTGGGTTCAACATTTTGTTCACTTTTCTCTTGGTTCTCTTCTGATGTAAGACAAACTCTACAAACACAAACTAGAAAAACCCTACAGCCCAAACCAGACACCCCTCATAAGGAGTGTGCCAGATAATGCAGTGTGAGGAGCATTTCCATTTTGAGTGCTGTTGTGCATGCTTCACCATGTACCTCTAATTATAAGAAAATTACTTAAAAGTCCTCAGGGACCTCTAAAAAGAATAATCCATAACAATAAAGGTCTTGGATATAGCAAAGATGTGCACATGTTTGAACACAGAGTTTCACCCTGGGAGAGACAGTCTGTGATACAGGATTTCAGGCAGAAATCCAACTCTTAGCTAACTTTTTCACAATCAAGAGTTTTTCAAAGAGCCATGAGAAGTGCTCTTTTGCTGATCCTTTCTAATACACCAGAAGACACTTGCTGGAAAGGCCCATGCTAATAGGCATTTAACAATGATAAAATATGTTAAGATACCCTACTTGACTGACCTTGGAATTTCTAAGCATAATTTCATTCAGTGTTGATTAAAGTTCTCATCTCCCAAATGGCTTGTTTCTATCTGTTTATTTTATCACTTTGAATTTCACACTATTTTGTATTCAAGGTGTGCCTGAAACAGTGTCCTCAAACCAGGTCTTACCCAAGATGAGAAAACAAATATTGAAGTCAGGCCTTAAGCTTTGAAGATGATCTTATTGCAGCCTCAAGAAGATCTCTGGATCTAATCTAGATCAGGGCTTTGGTCACTGCCCCTTTCTCTTTTACAGGGTCAGGGCAATACTGAATGTATTATCTTTCTCATTATAGTTCCCCCTCCTCCCCTCCAGGCCTTTCACTGTACATAATTTGTCTTTCCCTAAACAAGCCACAGGGACCTTATCTCCTGTCACCAGGGAGACACTTCAAGCCTAATCTGAGTTACTCACTCTGTTTTACAGGTCAGGGGTGAGCAGAGGTGTCCCCTTCAGTTCCCAGAGGTGATGGTTTAGCCGCACATTTACCTGTTCACACATAAGTTCCTCCTGAGCTGCTTCTCATCTGCATCAAACAAAACAGTAGCACTGAGTGCAGCCAATCCAAGGTCCAGGTTCTAAAACCCTTCACCTCTCATCTCTCAAACCTCTCTCAGGTTTGTGGTGAGGATGATCAGGTCTCATGTGGTGCCTGTCATGACATGTTCCCAATCAGTCTTGTGGCAGAGCACATTCCTGTTGGGAGCATGACCTTGGGAGTATTGCTTAACCTGTCCCCTGTGTCATTATTTCCCAAATTTAAACTCAAGTTGCTGCCTTGTTTGCTGAATTGCATAGCAAATTAATCAACCTCTCAGAGAAACTCAGAGACTACAGTGAGATAAATAGAGCTGGCCAGGAAACTCTTCTCAAACTCTTCAACATTATTGCACATCAAGATAAAACAATCTTTCAAAGCTTATTTGGTGGATTGGTAATTTAAACAAATACATATATAGAACAAGCATCATTTTGACAGTAAGTGTCTTCCTATGGGATGTGGATTCACATTCAAATTGCCATTGGCTCCAGAGAGGGTCTTGAATCTCAGACTTTCCTTTCCTGGAAAAATTCAGAATCATGGAACGTCATAAAAGCTGGTTATGCTAAAAAAAAACAAAAACCTGATCATCTGATTTGATCTGAAGTTAGTAAGAGTAGGAGGAATGTGATCCATACATGCAAATTTTAAATGTGGACCAACACTTAGAGAGAAGGAAAAGAACAAGGGGGAAGAAAAAAAAAGAACACAAAAAGGCCTGCATATCTATCACCAAATGTGTCTTTTCCAAAGCATGTGGGAAAAAAGCAACATGGAGAGTGCAACACAGCAGGGTAGGTGTAGACTGAATGCATAAACCTGTCCTCAAAGCACTGAGTATTGAGGTGTGAAGCAAAAATTTAAAGAAAGGAGAGCCATGTCAGCAGCAGCATCAAAATGTAGAGACTAGCACAGCCTTGTTTAAGAGAAATTAGAGGCAGGGAGAGAGGAAGGGAGAAAGTGTTGATACACTATAAGATTATCACACATTTCTAAAGAGGTCTGAAAGAACTGACTTCCTGCTGGGGGGTTCCTCTCATATTGGTGTGAACAAGCATCACACTATCACCTGCAAAGGCTTTAAGTGCAAGTGGTGACACTTCAGTATTCACAGCCTGCCTTGGAAAATCCAGGGGAAGCAAAAGAAAGATGAAAACCATGCAAGTCAAAAGGGTGTTGCTCCCATTGTTCTCCTTGCTGCTTGGTTAACTGGGAATCCCTTTGAGCAACAGAGGGGTCACATGTGTCCAGATGTGCTGTGCCTGCATCAGAGGGCAGGGCACTGTGGAAGCAGCTCCACACAAAAACCTTTCATGATAACAGTACAATGAAATCACCCTTCTTTGCAGGACCAAGCTCTCAGAAAAGCATAGTTTTAGCAGAATATATCCCTGCAAGAGCACCACCTGGGGAAGATGACTCTTACCCCATGATAGGCAGCATGGCACATTTTACAGAAAAGGCAGGACTGAAGCCACTCAGGACTGTCATGAACTTTATGGACTCCTGACACTGAGCTGCCAAAGATAAGAATGGGTGCAACTAGACCCTCTCCTGTTACAGCCTTGGCCATGACTGCTGCACCCCTGGCCATGAGCTCCTGCTGGTCCCAGCACGCTGGCTGGAGGACTGAATGTGCTGCTAATGAAAAGTTATGTGAAAACCTGAAGGTGAAGCAGGCCACTTGAGGCTGTGACTGAAGGGACCCTGAGCTTCACAGCATAACAGCAATGAACAGGTCGGGCACCAAAAAAACAGAGGGGAAAGGAAAATTAGCCTGAGTTCTTGACACCAGATAAAATAGTTGATCAGTGGGGTCATTGGAGGATTGTGCTGAACTGGAGAAAGATGTTAACCATGTCCCCGTGTTTTGCTGTGGGTGTTTCACACCTTGTAGACAGTGCAACCCCATGGAGCTCTCCCAAAGAGAGCCTGGCCTTCCAAGGGGCACTCCAGCAGGAAGCAATGGGCTGGTCCTGCTGTTGTACAGTGTCATGAGAATCTGAAACAAGCAGGGCTAATCAAAATCCTTCATTTAGGTGATACAATACAAGTAACAAAACCTGGCCTGTTTTTCAGGAAGGGATGTGTGAGAGGGTTTCTTTTGGGAGTGTGAGGAGTATGCGCTCAGTGTGTGCTTGCCTAGTTTTAATACTTATTTCTGGTTTGGATAACCTCATTCATTTGATGTCCAATCCTATAAAAAAGGCACAAGTAAGGATGCGAACTAACTTTGTGATCCATGGCCCTACAATATCCCACAGCCATTTTCCCAAACAAAAAAGCAGTTCAGGTTCTTGATTCTTCTTGGGAGACAAGATGTTGTCTATAACCACTGGAAAAAAAAAAAAAGCAAAAACCAAAAACAAAGCTTTAAATGTTTTGCTTTTCCCTCTTATTAACCCCTCCCCAGCAGTCCATTTCTCTTTTGAAACAGTGATATAATGTGTTTGGCAGACACTCACTAAGGAGCTGTTGGAACTTGCCTTTCCTGCATTTCAAGGAAAAGTTATTTTCCCCCATTTAATGAAAATTCACTTTTTTTGGTCCTCCCTTATTCGTTTATTTTTGAGGCCTTCCACCTCTGTTAACTGTGGGAAAGGCTTCTCTTTGCCAGGGTACAGCAAGCATTGTAAAAGTAATTCAATTTTACACCATAGCAATGACATGATCAAGGGAACTTTGAGCAGGCTTTGTGACCAAGAGCATTTAACAAGTATGTGAAAAGCTTCCAAAGAGCCCTCGTGAAAGAAAGAAAGGTTCTAACAATAGAAGAGGCAGTTTGATAGTGGTAAATTAAGAGTCATAGGAGTGACTCTAATCAGGTTAAACTTTAAAGAAAGAGAAGCACCTTTCTATCTCTTGGGTACAGGCCTGAGTGCATTAAGAACTGTTGAATTTGTGTTGGGAAGTACACAAATCCCTGTGGCACTCAGCACTTGCTCCTCCTTGGGCTGAAGAATTCGACTCTGCAAGGAGAAAGGCTTTCTAGGCAAAATAAGTAAAACTGCAGACTGAGTACTTTGGGGGAAAAAAAATTGAGGTTTTGGAGGTTTTTTTAGTCAGTATCTAGACCTGACCTCTTTAGGAGTTCTTATCTTCCATGGCAGTTCCAGTGCAAGCATGGGGACAGTCTATGCATAAAAGTAATGATGCATAATTCACATGTTACTAGTTTTTAGGATCTGTGGAGCATAAGCCAGATGCTGCCCTGAGCTACACCCCAGTGAAGTGCACCATGTACCCCATGCAAGTGACAAATGTTTATATATACCATGTGTATTCATAGGCACATTAGGTACAATGGTTCTGGGCATATCATTAAAACTTTGGGTCGGTAAATAACGTGAATAGTGAGGTAAACTTTAATGGAGAGTCCAGCTATCTAAATAAATAACACAGCTACAGACAGACCATCAAGTTGTGAGGGGTAGTTTTGTATTCAACAACTTTTATTTATCTGTTACTGTGAAAAATATCCGGAATTTATTTTGACCTGGAAAAAGGTTATGACTTGTCTTTGTTGGAGAAAAGAAAAAGAAAAAGGAAAAAGAAAAAGGAAAAAGGAAAAAGAAAAAGGAAAAGGAAAAAGAAAAAGAAAAAGAAAAAGAAAAAGAAAAAGAAAAAGAAAAAGGAAAAAGAAAAAGTTGGGGCTGCCTCAGTTTTGCAATCCACAGGGACACCTACAGGAAGACAAAATTAACACATTGGCATATTGGGTGTTTTCGGCTTTATTTGTTCACAGCTTGAGCCTATTACCTAATAGAGACACAAGAAAATGGCCCATCTGTTTGCAGTGGGCAAATGTGTGAGTAGTACTCTCTGGGGCTGCGTGGGAGAAGGGCTGCTTTTCAAGGACGTATTTACTTTACTCTCTGTTTTTTCAACGGTGTATATAACTCAATACTAAAAGGCTAATTTGTTTAAGAAAACCAAACCTGACTTCTTCAGTTAATTGCTTGCAGAAAAGCCGTAGGTATTGCTTGGATTCTGTGTGCTTTGCTGAGTGCACTGGAGTGGCCTCCGTTATGTGGCCAGCGAGGATGCCTAAAAGCCAGCTCGATGATAGCAAAGCACTCATTGTTCCTGTCCTGCCTGTCCTGGTGGGGCTGCAGCTCTTGGAAGAAATAGGGGATGTGTAAGGAGTGGGAGAGAGATGAAAGTCTGTCTATCAAGGAATGGGGATGAGGCAGCTGGGAGGGAGAGTCTGCTCAGGGGCACGTGGGATTTGGGATATGATTAATGCTTTGGCAAAATGTTAATGAGAACAGGATCTGGCAACTGAGAGGAAATGCCTATGTGTTCTCCTGCAACCAGCCTTGAGCCAGAATAGGAGCCTGTGCTCGTGCCAAAGTGAAGCCAAGCATTTGCATGTACATGAGTGGAAACAGGCTGCAATAGAAAACATGGAATTTGGAGACCCGCATCCTGCTGGACTCATTCCTCCAGTGGGAGCTGGGTCTGCTTTGTAGCTCCTTTTATCAAAGAAAGATGGAAGAGAGTTTTGGTAAACAGCAACACTCTCCAAACAACGTTACCATTGTCACTGCATCTTCACCACTCAAGTTTTAAAACAATTTTTAAAACTCCTCCAGGCAAAACCACCGATGCCAAGAGGTAGCCTTTACTTCTCTCCAGCCTGCAGGGACAGAACTGCTTGAAGGTATTAGCTATGCTAAGCCTCTTAAATAACTATTAAACACATAAAACTCTTAAATGCACGCAAATCCTGTGTAGCAAATGGCAAACAATAAGGAAAAGCTGATCAACCATTATACAGCTATTTAATCTATGCAATTTGCATAATTTTGCCCAACAGAAGGAGGCTATGGCAGAATTGCTTTCTGAAGAAAGGCAGAAATGCTGTACCAAACAGGTAAACAATCAGAAATGAGTTTTTTTGCAAGTCCTTGGCAAATTCTTGGCATACGGACCAAGGGAGTATGATATAATTGCAAGGGATGTGATGGGGATGAACCGGAAGAAACAAAAGACAAGTTAAGAACATGAAAAAAAAGTCATTTTGCAATCAAATTAAGGAATTTAGAACAAAGGTTGGATAGGTACCTTAAGCTCAGTCCCTCTGTGTCATTGCAGTAGATTTAGGTGTTGGCATCCTGTACCTGCGCTACAGAACTCATAATTCTCACAGACAAACTGCAGCTACTTGCAACACTCACACATGTGCAGCACCTTCATGTTTGCAGACATCAAAGTCTGGTGGCTTCCAAACATTCTGCTTTACTGATGGCCACAAGGCAAATGAGCCACCAGCACCAGGACTCAGGGCCACCTCACAATATAACCCATGCCTCCTCTGGGGGTCCCACAGAAACTGTTTTCTCTGGTTTACAGTCTCCAAGGTGGGTTTATGTTTCTGGTAATATGCCTAGCACATTGTGGACTCCATAGCACTAATCTAAACTCATATGTTTAGTATGCAGATATTTCAGTGGCAGGAGCTGTGCAACTTACTTGTAAGTAAATAACTGGACACTACATGTCACTGCAGAGCCACCTGCTTAGGGTCAGTCCCTGCACCCCATGAATTTACACCAGGAGCTCATTAACAACTTAGTGTTGGGCTGCAAAGCAATGGGGTTTTTTTGTTTTGGTTTGGTTTTTTTTTTCAGGAATATCCACTATTATATTCCCAGCAATCTGGTGACCATCAATGCCTTGCTGATAAACTGGAAATCTTCACCTTCTTCTATCCTCACCTCTCAAATGACCCATGAAAGGGTCTTGGAGATCAAAGAAATCCTCTTCCATCCTTATCCTTCGGACAGAAAAACTGATGGGATTTAGCACCCATGTGGGAATATGAGCATTGGTAACTGGGGAGTGGCAGGGGTGGAAAATGACTGGGGGAGGTGGTGATGGAAGAGCCCAGAAGATGAATTACCTGGGGAGGAGGTGCATACTGAATTGTGGTCTCCATAGCAAGTGTGAGAGGACAGGAGAGAAATTACTTCCTCTGCCCCAAATAAAGATCAAGGAGTATTTGCATTCCAAGGGGTTGGGGTGTGCACATACCTCTTTGTCCCCCTTCTTTTAACTGGAAAGTCTCACTAATTAAGCACTTTGCAAATTCTGCTTCTGCACATCATATAACTGAAGGGCTCATTTGTTTCTCCAGCACTAACTGCATGTGTTCCTTGCCTGTTCATTTTTTTTCTCCAAAGCCAAATGAAAATTATAAAGGAATTAGATGAGAAAATTAGGGAATTCTATAAGATTTTTGTAAGATCCTTCAATTACAATATATTAAAGTATAGGCCTATGTGCTACAGACAACCAAACAAAATGTCCAGTAAGAGTTATCCATTGTTATTCCTTTTTTTCCCCCAGCAATTTTAGGTTTTATCTTGAATTCACTTAGTAAACTCAGCAACTTGTGGTCTTTTCACAGCACCTTAGGCAGACTGAAGTGGAACTGATGAATAATCAGTGATGCAACAGCTGTTATCCAGAGATAACAGAGGACTTCAGGCTGCAGATGTGCATGGGGTCAAGGGAGACAATGTTGTGCATGGAAAAGTCATACAATGGAGTTCTGTGTATTTTCTTCAGATTTCAAGAACAAAGAAGCAACGACCTTTTGTCTGCTGCTGTCATTCCTTGCTTCACCATTAAGGTAGTTTTTTGGTTTTTTTTTTTCCCTTAATGGGAGGTATTTTGAAATAGACCCCTGTCAATCATGCCCTGAAAAAGATGAGCCCATCCCTGAGTAGAAGCATTTTAGAAAGTTTTTAAAATAGCAAATGTCAAAACATGTGGCAGTAAGGTTAACACAGGACTTTGGATACATGCGATTTGAATATATTTATTTCAAGGACAGATTCTTTTTTAATCACTAAGTATGTCAAGTTTTAGAGGAGAAATGTAAAAGAAAACAAGACTTGTGTTCAGTTAAGATTCTTCCAGCCTCCAGCAGTGGTCCGGAGAACTGTATAAGAACAGGTCTAGCAAAGGGAGACAATTCTTCCTATGTATCCTCCTGGTATCTAGTATTCTGTGATTTAAGAATTTAAGAATTTCTGAGCTCATGTTGCATGCATATCTTTGTGTTGAATTGCATTTACAGACCATTCTTATCTAGCTTTGTTTCTTCTTGTTTGTAATTTATACTATACAGGAAGAGATAACATTCTCTGTTTGTTTTGACATTGAGATCTCATTGTTTCAGGTGAAGCCCATTAATATTTTTACTGCGAGAAGCCGTGAAAAACTTTTCCCTTGGTGCCCGTGCGTGCCACGGTGTTACACACCACCACTGCCGCTGCTCAGCTAGAGTCTGCGCGCTTAGTGCCCCCTTTCTCAAAAATCACCTCTGTTTTCCAGCATCTCCGTGCAGTATTTCACCAGGTCCCGGCGCGGCCGGGGTGGGAAGCAGGGAGCGAGCGCTGGGCTGTGCCGTGTTCCTGCGGAGCGTGCCGGGCTCGCCCGAGCCACGAGCAGTCCCCGGCAAGCCGGGCGGGAGCAGGCAGCTCCTCCCGGCCTCTCCTGCAGGAGTAAGTGCGTGCCAAACCCCTGGAACTCTGCCGTGCCAGGTGGAAGCACGCAAGGACAGATTTGTGTAATGCTGCGCCACGGGGACAGCTTGCCAGGAAAGCCAGCGCACGTAGCCCGGGGCTGGGCACAAACCTCTGCCTTGCTCTTGTCGGGAAGGAGTGCAGCTGCGAGTCCAGGGGCCCCGGGGCAGAGCCGTGTGCCAGCTGTGTGCCAGCTGTGTGCCCCAAGCTGGGCGTGCTGCCTCCTGCCAGCGCCGCAGCACCAACCTCTCCCTGGAGCTGGCCACGCGTTTGGCCGCCAGCCCCACATCCCCACCGCCCCGCCGTGGAGCAATTACTTCTTTCTCACCTGAGAGCCTTAATGAAGTAATTACATTCTAACTGATGTCTTTTTTTTTTTTTTTTTTTTTTTTTTTTTTGGGTAGGTGAGTGATCACGGAT
Organism: Cinclus cinclus; assembly: GCF_963662255.1. Classification (NCBI taxonomy): domain Eukaryota; kingdom Metazoa; phylum Chordata; class Aves; order Passeriformes; family Cinclidae; genus Cinclus; species Cinclus cinclus. The sequence continues at coordinate 71,545,917 of NC_085048.1, read as the reverse complement.
CAGCTAGGCAGTGGTGCACTCATCCTCTGTGGAGCATCCAGCGGATTGAAGAGTTGGATTTGTGTCGGGCTTAGTTGAGAAATGTGATTGAGAGCACACAGCAGCTATGTTCCCAGCCCAGTTTATTTTTTATGGTTCCCATCCCCAACAGAGGACAATGGCTTCTGTTGCTCTTACAGTCCATGGGAAGCTGGTGTTTGACAGTACACTCCCAACACTTCAGTTTTGTTTTTCTGTTTGGGTTTTATTTTACTGTCATTAGGATTTTAGCTCTTTTTTTGTTGTTGTTTTGGTTTTTTTAATTGCTTTCCCCCCTCCTCCACACTTCATTCTTTTGGTATAGGACTGCTACTCACCAGCTGTTCACAATTCCTTCACCCCTTCTGTTTTTCAGTACCACACTACCATGACATAGACTCAAAGGACATTTTATTCCTCGCAGGAGGCTTCCCACGCCCACTGAATACATTTAATAAAAATACTTTTCTCTCTCATTCCTACCTCAGAGAAACGTTAATACATCTGTACTTCTCACAAAACTCAGATTGACCGATCTATCATCCTCAAACTGCCTAAGTTTGACTTCTTGAATGGTTTTAGATCCTAGAATGACTTATTTTTCTCTCTTCTTGATACAACAAGCTTACCCACAAAGCGAGTACTCAGTAAGTACTTTTCAACAAAATTTTGCTCATCACCTCATAAATCTGGTGTCTAATTCCCTGCTCATTTCATTTTGCTTTGTGTGATAGAATTTTTTTCTAGGCTGAAAATTGCCCAAAAATCAGCCCATGTGCACATATCATTAACTGGTACCCAAAAGAGGAAAACTGCAATGACATTGTGAAGCAATCAGTTACAACAGAGTTATCTGCTGAAGGAAGAAGAGCTATCACTGGGCAATGTGATGGCAACTCTTGCTAATGGGAGAAGAGGTTGCTGAACTCCTCTCAGGAATGTAGTTTCAATTTCTGATTGAGTTATTTGTTCACTTTTTAAAGAACTCATCTCTTAGGGCAGTGACTCTCAAAGACAATAACAGTAGCTGTGTGCAGCCACCAGGGAATTCATTGCAGCCACAAGGCAAAAACTCGCTCTGCTTGTTCAGTTGTTTTGATTTTAGCCATCAAAACTGTGGCCACCATCAATTTATTGTGATCACATGTCACAGCTGCTTGTCTGAGAGTTGTTGGTTAGTCCTCTCTCTCTTTTAGGCTCTTGGAGCAGGAGTGCCCAAGGTGCAGTTTAATGGACCACATCAACTCATCTGCAAAGCCACATCAAAGACTTGATGTGGGAGCTAACACACATCAAGTGCATTCTATCCCACTTTGGTATTGTGTCTCTCATGCTTTGAGAAGGAGCATGGATGGACTGCAGGATGCTCTGTGACTCCAGAGGAAATGGGGACCCATCACAGTGACAGATCCTATTTGCTCTCAGAGCAGGTGTCTGTCAGTCTCCATTCCTAAGTGACCAGTGCCACCTTCTGTCCAGGTTCCCAGTCCCTGGTTTGTGTGTTCCAGGTGCATCCTTTGCCTGTGGAGCAACCTCACAGGCATCAAAACGACCCCAAAGCCTGTTTTTCTAAGGACACAGCCATGCCAGACTGTGTGCAAAAAAGGTCCTAATCCAAGGGTCTCTCACAGCAAGACTGACTCAGGCCTAATCCCCTTCAAAAAAAAAAGATCCTACTAATGAGATGGCTTCTCTTTCATTGCAGATGGACAACAACAAAACCAAACACATCAAACAAACTTATTTTCCAAAGGCAAATTTGAAAAGTTTCACAAAAAATATGCACATTATTTTTATTCATTTTACTACTTGTTTTTTCCTTTGGTCCTTATCCAGGTTCTGGAGGAGCCAGTGCACAAGGAGAATCAGTAGCATGTTTCTGTAATGGATGCTGAAGGGCAACGTCTTCCCTGTTTTATTGCACAATGTACTATATTGTTCCCTTACCATAACTGTTCCTCACATTAAACAGTTTTCTCTCCTGTAAATATTCAACTTTGTATTCTTTTTAAAAATTATTTACCAGCGTAATATCAAGCCCTCTGTTTTAACAGCTTCTACATAAAGCCCAGCTCTATAGAAGCATTTGCTTGTAATGCCTTAAGAAAGGACTTGCATGTGGTTCAAGACCTGCAAAAAGTAACCCAAAAGAGCAAAAGAAACTCAAGAACTCTGGCTATAAGGAAAAACATTGACTATAGACAAATATTAACAATAGCCTAACAATGAGATAACAAGGTATTGATTTGCTACTGTATGAGAACTGCTTGCAGAAGGAAGACAGGGGACCCCTGAAATTCGTGAAAAGTGACCAAGCAGTCACTTGGAAACACTTCTTACAAAAACTGCAGCCCAGGTGAAGTGAGGCATCCAGGAAAGGCTACAGCTGAGTTGAGTAAATGCTGATGAAAAAAAGCCAACAACAACCTGGGTAGGCCAGAAACAGTGGTGGGAAATAGACTCTGCTTCTGGGTTCTGTTCTCTTCACAGGGGGAAGCTGGATGAGAATTCCTGTAGAAGAGGTGAAGGCTCAGGACTGGTGAAGCTTGGATAAGGAGATGCCAAAAGCTGGAATCTGCATTACTGTGTTTTAGGAGGAGAGTTTGATCTTTCTGGCCTTGTGAACCCTTTCAGTGCTTGGGCAGATAGCCCAGGTGCATGTTGTGTGTAGGATGTGTGCAGGGGGCTGGATGTGCTCTCCCTGCAGTGCAGCTTGCAGGGTGTGTCTGTTACTGTTTGAACCTCAGTTTGTCCTCTCTGTGAATGCTGGGGAGTCTCCAGGGTAGATGGGTTGAAGGTACCCAGGCCTGCAGCATCTGCAGTGGCTAGTAGAGGTTACTGTCCTGCCTGTGGGTTATGAAATGCTCACAGTACCCCTTAGCAAGGCTTCCGAGAGAGAGAGGTGCTGCATTTTTGACAGGTGGCCCTTGTTTGCTAGTGATAAAGGAGCATGCTGCCAGCACCAGGCTGCTGTGCTTGTCTCCAGCTGCTGACAGAGTCCCTATTCTACTGCCTCTGGTTCCTCTCAGGTAAGTGGTACATGTCTGCAAAATACACAGGTGGCTTAAGTCCCTCAAGGTCTCACTTGCTCCTCCTTGATGTGTAGAGGCTGAGTTCAAGAGATCCAGGAAATTACCTGTAGCCAGATGGGACTTTATGCTCAGACCCTCCCCAGGGGTAAGGAAGGCAGCCCTTCCTTCTCCTTTACCCTCTCAAGCAAAACAAAAAAAACCAGGGATTACTCTTTTTTAAGGGTCATGTCTGTTAAGACAGCCAGCCCAGTTGTGTCTGGCACTGTAAATAAGGCTAAGGAAATCTAGAACCTTCTAAGATGAGGCAGCAGCTAAGCATATGTTTTGTTTCTGAATCATTACTTTGTTTTACTTTTTTAATAAAGGAGCCAGTTTTCTCTAAGTCAAAACCTCTTTCAATTCACATCCCTCCCCCACTCCAAACAAAATGTAATGAAATGAAGCTGGGTCAAAATACCTTTGTGATGCTTCCTAAAATGCCTTTAAGAACTGGTGTCTTCTATGGCATGTCACTTTTAAGGCTGAGATGTATATCTGTTTTGTGGGATGCTGTGGGCTAGTATTTGATGGTGGATGGATCCCAGACCACAGAGCTGCAGCTTCAGAATCTTCAACTAAGCAAATCCACCTTTATCCAGAACAGCTTCTGCTTTCAGCAATGAAGGCTGCTTACATACTGTGAAACTGCTGAAGGAAACCCAAAACCTAGAAGGTTCTTTTCCCTAATAATACTTCAGTTCAAAAATGCACCAAGCCAACAGCAGCATAAGGGCACAGAGCAGTAGCATGTGAATGCAATGTGGGGCATTCTCAGCTATGACATGATCTCTCTTCCAGAAAGGTTCAAGTTTTCTGGCATTTTAAGCCAAAATCTGATTTTACTGGATCTGCTTCATCTTGAACTCACTGCTTCGCATCTATTTCTAGCACATATGTAACACGCCAATTAGAAGAGAGAGCTGTGCTAGAGAAACCAATGTGCTAAGTAACCGTGCACACTGTCTAATACCAGGCACAAGGGAGAGGCATGGCAGCTTTTTTCTGAGCTTATCCTAAATCCTTTGCTCCCCCAGAAGTGCCAAGGGCTTGTGGTGAAAGCTGGGCTTCTTCCAGGTGAGGAGGGAACTGGGGTGTGTGGCCAGCTCTGCCAGTTCCCCAGGGCTCATCTGCACAAACAGAAGGGTTGCTGCAAGCCTGCCCTTTCACACGAGGGAAGGGGCCGGGGGGTGCAGCCTCAGTGCTTGTCAATCCATAGCTGTGTGACAATATTTTATGCTTCCTTGGCAGATTTGATACGATCAGCTTTGTTTTCAAGTTCTGCTGTGGAGGTTTGTCATCAACTTCTTCATTGCATCGTCACTCTGTCCTCCTCCCCGCCCTGCCCTCTGCCCCCTTATTGGTGCCCCTCCACCTTCCCCCTGCTCAATCGCACTCAACAAGACATTCTGAATTTTCCATATCTATCTTTTTTTTTTTTTTCTTTTCCCCCTCTTTTGTCTTCTGGTAACAGTGTTTGGCATTTCCCGGACAGCCCGTACTCCATAAGGCCTCAGTGTCTGAATACGAGGACGGCTTGAACGTTGCCTGCTGAGACCGAAGAAGAACTTGAGTTAAAATAATCCTCTCTTTTGTTCCGCTTGGGTTGCTTTTTGTTTGCCTGACAGATGTTCGGCCCCTGTGCGTGTGCAAGGAGCGGCTCCTCCGCCGGGCCCTCTGATCCGCCAGCTTATTGATTTCTGCCTATCTGTGCGGCTTGTCTCCAGCCCTTACAGATGCGAGGGCTGGGGCGGCAGCCCCTCTCCTTCACACACAAATAGGGCAATCCTCTATTGTGAGGGAGGGGGCCAGCAGAGGAGAGCGAGCCTCACTCCCTCTCGAGCCTTTGTGACAGGCTGGGGCGGGTTTTGGGGGGCACGGGGGAGATAGGCGTGGGGCACTGATGCTGCGTTCTGACGGCTTGTGGCACTGCTGCACAGGTGCCGAGTAAACGGGAAGGAAGCGGCTGCGGGCACCAAGGCCTCTGAGCTTTGCGCTGTGCTTGTGTGTTATCTCAAGTTCATATTTCAGTCATTTTACTGGGGAATGTAAGGATCAAAGTTATGGCCAGGGAAAATCCTGAAAACCACGGTTTTGCTCTGCTCCTCCTAAATGGCATTGCTGTCCACTGCTCCAAGTTTCACTGACTTGACTAACCATGAAGTCACTGCATGCAAGATTTCCATCCTGCAGTTAATGGCCTTGTAAAACACACATAATATTTTCCTTCTTTCTTTTTTTTTGTTTGTTTTGTTTTGGCTTGATTTTCTGCCTCCTGAGAAGTGTGTCAGGGTGCTCTGCAAGAGAAGCACGCTGCAGACCTGCATCCACATTTTGTCATACATTTGCAGGCTCGCTTTGCTGCTGAGAGCAGCTTGGCTTTTGTTTAACCCTTGACATAAGTCTGCAGAGGTCTGACCTGTGACTAGTCGCTCTAGTGCTGTGGATAGGTGTGGAAAAGGAGGCAGTTGTGCAGCACTCAGCTGTCTCCCCTGTTAAGCCCATGTCCCTGGAAAGCAGTCACTGTGTGTGCTGCCCACCACATCGCTGTGACAGCAACTCTTCACTGGTGTCCGTGACACACGTGTGTAGGGGATGCACTCCCAAGAACACCCCTTTCTCTGAGGTTGGGATAAAGGCCATGAGAGCAGCTCCAGGGTGTGTTTCTCCCACCCTGCCAACCTTTTGCACCCACAGTGAGCTCGCTGACTGCAGAACAGCTTTCCTACTCTGTGCCAAGTTGCTCTGCCTTGTCTTCCCTCTCTCTGAAGCTCATCATTTGTTGCTGTGCATATCAGAATCTCCAGAGCTATGACTGTGGTGGCCAGGAATGGCATAACCTTTGGCCCCACTGATGCTACCAGGCACTAGGTTATCATTTAATGCCACAGTACCTGGGCACCAGTTTATTGAAAACTATCTAGTTATGTGTTAATGACCTGCTGCTTGACAGAATAGTTTACCCCACAGAAACAAATACAGACACGTTAAGTGTTGTTCTTTGCTCAGAAGGGTTGGGGTAGCTCAGTTTGGACTTGTTAAGGCAAAATTCCCATTCTGACATGTTGAGGTCTGTTGGATCTTACTCAGAGGATGTCAAGAGCTGGCAGAGGTACTTCATATGGTGTCAAGTGATTTATACTAACATGAATAACAGGCAGAGAGTTTTCAGCCTGTGGTGGCCTGCGTTAGAGCTCCAGCTACATTATGGTTACTGGATCTCGGTCCTTGGTGTATGCTTCCCACCAACAGCTTACTGGGACAGGGCTCAGTCAGAGCTGATGGCAAAGGAGGTGGCTCTGTGTAATATCTCCTTGAATAATGACTAGCACTAGGCTGGGAAGACAGCATATATGGGGCAGAACAGATGTTCCACACAGTCACACAAGCCCCTGCAGCCCTGCAACCCTCTGCCTGCAACCCTCTCAGTGTACTACAGCATCACAGGGGTCCCCTTCCTCTCATGAGTAACGGGAACAAAGTGTCCTCTCAGCATCAGCTCAGATCTTGAGATTTCCTTTTATAATCTGTGTGTCATGCAGTCCAAGAGGGGTGTGTTTATGGGTTTTTAATTTAGGGGAAATAACTTTGACAAGCCACAGTGAATTCTGTAGCTAGTAACTCATTACTCTGTTAGTCTTGGATCCACCTTGACACATATGTAAAAATAAGGAAAAGTGGCTCCTTTGGAAAGAAGAGCTTTGTAAAATGCTCTCTGGTTTGACAAGCAGGACTTTACCATGCCTGTGGGACCTGTTATTTGATGTCTTTTTCAGTGTCAACAGGAGAGGACTGTAACCACTGAGAACTGCTCAATGCACACTCTGCAAGGAAATTTTATCTTGAGAGCATCACCCAAACTCTCCATTGGTTGGACTGTGACCTAGTGACATTTAAGTTGTTGGGCTCAATGTGCTGAAAACAAGTGAGAGAGCCCTTGTCTGTAGCAAGCTGTGGGATGGCCAGACTCCTAACCAGGAGGGACAGCAGGTGATGTATGAACTGGTATCCAAGGGAAGATGAAGAGACAAAATTCCAAACCCCATATCCCTTGACCCTCTGCAGGGATCACACCTGCAAGTCAGGGTGTGGAGTGATAAAAATTTCCTCTGGGTTTCAGGAAGGAAATGTCTTGTGAGTATGGATCAGTGAATACAGCCCTGTGTATCAGTTGGTATCTGTAGGACAACGTAACGCACTGCCTGGCACAAGTGATTTTATACATGTGCATTTTTGCAAAGGCCATGCTATAACTCTCTGTGGGCTCTGTTGGACTAATAACACAGTGGGAGTTATGCAGAGCAGTTGTATTTCACAGGTGGTAAGTATCTGAAACCCAAGCTGTGTTCATGCTGAGTGCTAGAAAGGGAAAAATCAGTATTTGGATTAATTCCTTTCACTTTTTTTCTGCTTTACTCTCTCCACCCTTCCCCTGGCTTCACAGCCTGTGGGTGATGTTGTTTGTTTGCATGGCTGTGTGTGAGCTATTCTGTGACTTTTCTTTAATAGCAGTTCTTTGAAATTCTGCTGCTCTTGTAATGGGGGCTGAGCGTGGTTGCGTCACTGTTGTGATGGTCTGTCAAGCCATCTAATTGGTTTGTCTCATTAAAACTCACAATTGGCATTTACAAGGCAGCAGTCTTGTAGTCCAACACTGTAGCTGGAACCACACTGGCTGACCAAGTGCTTGCACATGAGTTTTGGGATGTGGACGTGGGTGGAAAACTGCATCTCTCATGAACTCATCCCACAGCTCCTAAGATAAAGTTTGAATGTATCAGACCACCTCTGACTTCACCTTCTCTTTAGTGAGACTAGTTGGAGGAATTAACATCAACAAATGGGTGGCTTTTAATCTCCAGTTCAGAGCCAAGACTGCTGGGATCTCAAACTGGACACTCGAGGGCCATCCCTTAGTTGCTGTTGGATAGCTTGGCCTGTTGGATGTTCTTTTGCTGGCAAGAGTGTGAGGAGGAAATGGTGCAAGAAAAGGGCAGATTTGTACAGCCTCTGATAGAAAGTAAATTCTTGGAGTAGTACCAAAATGCATTTTGCCTTCAAATGGAAATATTAGTGAAAACAACCCTCTACCTGTGCAGGTCAAAATATTAGTTAAAACACTGCAAGTGCACTCTCTTACAAGAAGTCTATTTTTTAATTTTATTTTTAATCTGAACCAACTACTCAAAAGGACCTCACTTACTTCAGGAGTCTGATTCATTGTCCTTTTTAAATTTAAATTCCAATGATGACTTCTGGCAGCATAGTTAAATTATCTGAGAAGACAAATTGGAGTTCAGAGCTCTAAGTTTGTGAAGAGAATGAGTATCAGTATAGTTTTTCTGCTAGCACTGGGATTAAACTAAGTATTGGGCTTCAACTAAACCACCAGAAACCCCTGTTAAATGTTTGTCCAGGAATATTATGGGTTAAATTAGGCATGTGAATGCCAGCATACAGATACTACTTTGACCACTGTAACTCCCCAGCTCCTCAGGGAAGAGCATCTTGTCTGTTTGGTGCTTCGCTGTGTTTGATGGAGAGTGTCCCTTTGACAGAGAAGCATCTTAACAGAGGTGAAGGGCACTACAGCCACTGACTTTAAAGGCTGCAGAGCCAAAGAAAATACATTGAGTGGTTTAGATGTAACAGCCTGCACTGAATCAAGAGTCTCTCTATTCAAGGCTGTAAGCTCAAAAGCTCTGCACTGAGGGCCTGGGGAAATGAGGTCCTTTGGTTCCTGTGGAAATGCTTTTGTCTGCAATTGAGCTACGTACCAGCTGAAAATACTTTGCATCACCCTTTAAAAAGTTCTCGCTTCAAATTTTGTGGGTTTGCTCAGGGTAAGCACTTCTCTTGGCTTTTGAGAAAAGCCATAAAAACCTAGACTTTGTGACTTATTTTAAATCAGAGAATAAAAACACTTTGCATGGTCCTTCCAAAGACAAATTATCTTTAATTTTTAAAAATCCCATCTAATTGTCATTAATCAAGCCATCCCCTGTGCTAATAAGATGGAGGCAGGGAATGGAATGCCATTCCAGCTCAGGCAGCTGTTGTGCATGTCAACCAGTTTCAAAACGCTTGGCAAAAGCTGTAAATGCAGTTCTAATGAGATCGGCTTGTCTGCAACTAGCAAGCACATACCAGCCGCACCAAAATGTTTGTTTGCTGTGGGACTAAGTGGAGATTGTGTGAACCGTTCTGCATTCAAGGGTACATGTCAAGAAAAGTTCAGATCAAGCACAAGGTAGTGACACTGGAATGCAGTTTTCTCCAGAACAGTCACTTATATAAACTCTGGAAAAAAAAGCCTCCACCTCAAGTCATGTTTTTTGTTGTGTGTGGGGAGCGTTTCCCTATCAGGACTCTTGACTTTCTGGTATCTCAGTGCACAAGGTTCTCTGCAAAGGCTGCATAAGCAAACTACAAACAGAAGTGTGTTTCTTACTTGGATGTTTGAGGATGGGCTCCTGGTAGGGGACCAGCTTCCATGGCATTTCTCATCTGCCAGGTACCCCCAGCTGGTTATGCCTCCATCAGCTGCCCAGGTTGGAGAGGAGGTGCTCAGCTGAGCCACCCAGCACCTCCAGTGTGGGAGTGTAGCCCTGAAAGAACAGTGACCAGCTCCATCATCCACCCATCCTAACTGCCAAGCTCATCACAGCCAGCTCCACAAGGGATTGGTCCAGAGAGCCTGCAGTCCTGTTCAGCTGAGGCACCTCAGTGGGCCAGGCACTGTGGGTGTCACATACCCACACCTGGGTGGACACTAGGTGAATCAGCACATTGATGACTTCTTGTTGAACCATCAAGGAGATAGTGAAACCTGTGCAGCTGCAGAAAGCTAAGCAATAGAAATGCTTACATTTCAGAGAAGCCAAGTCTCAGGAAAGTCAATAGCACTTTACCTCAACCTTGACGTATCTATGTAACGCCGCAAACTTTGACACCTTGTTCCTTTTCCTCAGCACAAAAGGGAATCCTGTTTTTTAACTTTCCATTTATGGTTCTTTGAGCTGAAGTACAAAAGACTGGTAAAATTTCTGGTATCATGACTACTTTCTTGCCAGTAGCCCTTTAATCTGTCTTGTGCCAAAGAATATTAATTATTGTAGGCTACAGTGAAGTCCATCCCTACCCCCACTTGAGCCTCTGAAATGAACAGTGAAGTTGAACTTTGCCAGCAACTGTTAGGAAAGGGGCCAAGAACAGCCTAACAGGAAAGATACTCAGGATTTTTTGTTTGTTTTTTCTGCTAAACCATGTTTTTGTAATTATGAATACTTTGTTGAAATTGCTTGGAAAAGGAAGTACACAGAAAATGGTCCGTACAATTAAACTAACTACATATTAGTGTTGAAAGAATATAAAACTGGTCTCACTCCGTTGCACTCACACAGACCAAACCTCCTCTTAGAAGGAATTTGGCTTGAGAAGAGAGGTCTGGAGACAAATCTTAGTTAACTTCAGGCCCATGTGCCTTATTGTCTGGTTTATGACTGCCCCAAATGGCCTAAAAGCAAAGGACATTCACACTAAACAAAAGCAATGGCTGAAAGAAAGAAAAAAGAGGAATATGAAAGTTGTCATTTCCAAATCACTTCTACTCAAAAGTTGGCTCCCGACTTTCTATAAGGAACCCTGAATAAGGCAGCAGTTAGTTTTTTGGAGCATAAAGTATCTTCAGCTAGACTGGAGAGAAACAGGACTACTTTATTTTGCTTGGATTCATTTGAATGCTGCTTTAATCAGTTCCCACTTGCTCCTGCCACCTTTGCCCAAGTTTAGGTATGTAAAATCCTGAATTGCTAAATAGAGAGAAAAAAAATTACCAAAGCAGCTTTCTAGGTAGGATGTATGATTACAGGGTACCAAAACAAGGTTTATCAAATGTGGAAAATTAAAATTTTGTCCCCTAAGTAAATAAATACTTAAGAATATAAAGGACTAGGATGCTGTAGGACCACCTCAAACTACTGTACTTCATATAGTATTTTAAAATTTCCATTTAAATGTTTTTCTCTAGTTAGCAGCCTGGTCCTGGCTCCTATCACACTAAGGCATATATAGTGCTACAGGCATAGCTCAGCATAAAAGGAAAAAATCACCCTAGAGTGAGAAAGCTTGGTATTTGGTTTATATAACAGCTTATGATTCAGCCTCAAGAAAGTCTTGGTTTTAGTTAAAAGAAAATTAAACTTCTCCCTGACTGATACAGTGAACTAAGGTTTTAGGAACATATATGCAATATTTATGTCCTGTCAAGCACTTTTCCTAGTACCAAGCCCCCTCTTTGGTACATAACATGGATTTGATGCATAAACAATATTGCTGAAAACACGTCCAAAATTAGCAAAGAATACTTTGCTTTACAAACCTAGTTTTTAAGGCTTATTCTGACCTTGTACAGTCCCTTACACAAGCAAGGGTACGCAGCCATTTGGCTGAGATAAAAATAAAGCCTCCCATCTCCTCAACAAACAGTCCCACAAAGCGCATTTCAGTGGGATACTGGGAAGTATGTATGGCTATTTCTACCCGCCCCGCAGCGAATTGTGCCGAGGTATGCGACACAGCAAGCAGCTATTGCCACCTTAGGGCAGCCCTTAGTACTGCTGCAGGTGATGTGGAGCTGCCTGCTCCTGCTCTTGCTGTACACCCTTAAAGTTCTTACTCCAAGGTTATCTCAATCCTGCAGCGCACCCCTCTCTTGAAAGTTACACACAACACGTTTAAAATTAATAAAAGGTTTTCAAGATGAACATTTTTGCCCTTGCTCCTTTCTCTTACATCAAATGGTATTAAAGACATCTAATCCCCATCCAAGTAGATCTGCCAAACCCAGCCCTTTGCTTCTAGCACCTCTAAGTGGCATTGTTACAATTGTTTTGCCTAGCTGCACCTCTGTAGCCTGCTTAGACACTTCTGTAACCAAGTAAGACTCAAAATGCTTTATAAACTGTTTATTTACATTGTAGACACAGTGCTAGATGAATACTAAGCTGATTTACACATGGGAAGTACAGGCATGAAACTAAGGAGAGCTGCAGTCAGGGCCTTCCCACCTTTCATCCTGAGGTGATGACAATCTTCATAAACAAAGCTAGGGAATGTGGTAGATTAAAAATAAAAAAGAAAACAAGAGCTTTTCATCCGTAATATACATCTGACATTTGGGATGTTTTAATACTAATAAGCAAGTAACTTCTAGTTGAACAGCCTGTGAATACTTATGTACTCACACATCTCCTTTCACTCCTGCAACTCCTCACTTAAGAGCACAAGCAGTGATGGAATCAGGGCAGGGCATAACTGGAAAGTTAAAAATGTGGGAAACAAACCTCCCCATCTCACTGGTTCCAAACCCATCCACAAAGGGAGCAAACATGGGGCTACATTCTTTGGTGATAGAAACATACTATTTTCAGTCCAATGGGCCAGTGAAAAATCTTCCTTTCCCTGCTGATTCTTCAGCTAGATGTACTCTGCAGGGAAATCTGAAAAGGAGACAAAATGGCCATCTCGCATCATTGCAAGTGCACCAACAGGATGGCACTGACACACAGCGTCAGGGAAACAGGTACCTGCTCTTGTGCCTCTTCTGAAACTGCAAATGACACCTGAAAACTCTTATTACCTTGTGTTTCTTCTGAAAGAACTCACAGAGGTAAGCCTAGCCACTTCAATCTAAAGCCAGTAATTCCATAAATCTGTCAGCATGCATTTATTTTGGGTGTAAAATCTACACTTAAATATAAGAGCAGCCAAATTTATTAATACTTTTAAGTTAAATCACTGCAACTCTCCTACACATCTGGCATCCTGCAAGAACAATAAATTAGTTCATGTAGAAATCGGATAGTTCCCCTTGTTTGTTGCTCATCGCTGTTTAGACCTTGTATATTGCAAACAGACCAGTCCCAAAAGTGGGCATGTCAATTTGTTGCCCTCCTCTGCTTTCCTTTGTAACCGAAACACTATTTAGTTTCAATAGATTTTGACAACTTTGCCTATAGCTCTAACAGCCTATTGTGAAACTACTCATGCAATTCAACATAAACCTGGTATCGGAGAGCTGAGTTTAAGGTGTTTTAATTTTACAGATGTAACAGAGCAGGTATTTAGTTCAGTATTGCTGATTTGTATTTTAAATAGGCACATGCTTTCTGTTCTTGGAATTATTGCATTGTGTGTCATTTCCTCAGGACAGCATAAAGCTACACTCATTTATACAATCCACCTTGTTCATCTAAGATGGCTCTTGAAAATGTTAAATATCCTCTTAAGACACCTGAATATGCCAGGAAGTTCTGACTTGCATGACCTAGTGATTTCAGCCCCAGCGTTACTCAGACTGAGATGCTGAGTTCCTACTCTACTGCCCAACTACCCAGGAATGAGCCGCTCCCTCCTTACCCAGCCCAACACTGGCACCCAGTGGTTAAGTGCCCTCACACTTCGGGAAAGCTGGTGGATTTTCTGAACACATCAGAGTCTGTTTAAAAGCATTAGTTGTACGATTACTGAGGTTCAAAATGCTGCCCACTTTCTAAACTGTCTAAAAAGCCTGAAACTGCCATCTCTGGAGAAGAGCAGCCAGAGCTAAGAATAAAGCACTGCAGTCATAAATGCTGCACTGGAATCAGTTAGTCACATCCAAACAATGTTAACAGTAGGGTCAAGCATGTCAGCAAAATTGTTCTTTTAAGGAACTAGTATGCCACCTGAAGCAACGAGATATTTTATATGTCCTTTTTTTGACGAGCTACAGACTGTGAAAGGACTCTTGGACAAGAGAAAATTATCTTGCCCTTGACAATGCAGCTCTTTTCCTAAAGGTCTAATATTGAAGCCAATTTCCAGGAGTGTGATACAGCACATCAAACAAACTACACTTGATGCAATTTACCAAGAATCAAAAGCAGTACTAGAGCTAACAAAGGACCCAGGCATTAAAAGTCATTCAGGAATCTCCATTTTAAGTTATTTTCCATCAGTAGCCACAAGGGGACAATGCTTCAAATTATGGGCATTAACCAAACAGAAACACGCAGTGGTGAGCCCAGATGCAGAGTGCAGGGCTAAATTCTGAAAGATTCCATTAAACATTCTTCCCTCTAACACAGTGATACTGGTTTCAGATGACCCATACAGTCTTTGCAAGTAAGTACACAAAGTCAAATGTCAGGACAGCACGTCAGAGAAATAAAAGATATGAAAAGCAAGCTATGAAGTGCAGAGAAGGCACCATGAACAGAGCAAATTGCTTTTTACCTGCTAAACTAAGGCTGAACTGAAAGAATTATCAGAATAGTCTGTGAACCTAAATTTTAATATTCCCCCATATTGCAGCATAAGGGATTGTGAGAAGGTGATTAAACTTGCATTAGAATTGGACTGATCAATGGATTAAGATGAGATGAAGGAAACTGACTTGTAACTTTTAGCTGTTTCCTTACCACTAACTGATTTGGTTTCTAAAAAACACAATTTTCTAACAAAGACAGAAAATATTCAGCAGCATGGTAGTTGAACTTCTTGGAAGAAATTTAATAAGACAAATGTCTTCATAACATAGGTAAATTGTACATCATGGATAACTTGCTTACACATGAACTGAACTAGTCTTTTCGTAACTGAACAGTTTGCTCTTTAATTCCTTCTTTTGTAACAATGCAAATCTTCAGTGCGTCCCCAGTGTACACATCTCTCTCAGCAGCAGAAATGAAGACATCCTTAACCAGCTGCAAAGCCTTTTCCAGGGTCAGAGGCACATGTTCCACATTTTGCATATTCTTGAAGCCAATCTAAGAAAATATGAAAATGCATTTTATCCATCTATGAAAACTGTTTCAGTCTCTGCACTAGAATGAACAGACTTAGACAAATTAAAAAGAAGAAATGGCTTGTCTATTTTAAAAACCCAAAAGCTGAAAAAGTGTTTCTCCAGTTAACAGTTGAGAGCTTTGCCACTACTGATACTCTTAAAAAATTAACTAGAAGCAGGTCCAATATACAGCCAGCTTAGCTCCTCCTGCTCATTCAGCATGTACTAGATCACAAGGAACATTTGCATCTGATCCAATTCTTCACAAACGTATCACAAAGCTGGCAGCACCAGAACTGCACATGAGCCTTTTCTTCTCTGTTCACTCATAGTTAGGAACATTTCTTAAAAGCAAATGTTCCCTAAGATACCTAGACTTCAAAACTAAGTCTGTATTGGAGAATATCTGGTCCTAGTAAATAGTGGAAGTTAGATCATAAATGTAAGTGTCAACTTAAGCATCAGAACAGGTGAAGGACAAGAGTCCCATATTTTGCCTGAAACCCATAAGCAATAAAAAAATTACTTATGACTACTTGGTTTTTGCAGAATGTATTTCTTTCAGTTAATAAAGTTTTTTTAAAAAAGGAAATAATCTATTCATTTCTTATCTGCTAAGACTCAAGAATGCTTACTACTTTTCTAAGCACAAAAGTTGTGTTGACATCAGGTCCAAGTGACTAAATGCCAACACCAATGTCAAAAAATTAAAATGAGTAAAACATGCTTTGGTACTTCTCCCATTCAATCATTAACAGCTTCAACTAAATACAAAAATATTCCTCAAATATTTCAGACAGATTTAGCTGAGTAAGTTTCCAGCAGTTTTATGTAAAAACACTCTTAATGAAAAATGGTATGTGAGTTGTAAAAAACTGAAGACTTAAACAAGGGTATGTTAAATGATAAAATGTATGTATTAATTCTATCTTCTTAACTTAGGGTTATTTCATACTAAGTAACAGGCATATTTATGTTATCATACTAAAACCCAGAAAAAAAAACCCCCTCCAAACAACTTCTACAATAAACATAACTTCCCAATTAAAACACTTCTGTCTTTTCAACAGGCACTCCACTATTAATAATGTATTACAAACCTGAACAGATCCCAAAGCAAAACTGATTTCTCCTGAGAAAGTAAAGCCACATAATTTATAAACGTATGGATTACCAGATCCTACCAGGATAATAGATATAAAACTTCTCTAATAAGTAATAATCTCCCGAAGTAAAGCACTAATTTGAAAGTCATAAATGTTTACTGAGATAAGGAAATAAACAAACCAAAGCAAAAGCCAACAAGCTATTTTACCTGGTTATCCAGCAAAGGCTGCAACATAGCACTTGCTGATCCACCTGCTTTGAAAGAATCTCTCTCATAGGAGCCCACTGGATCAAAGCTATAAACTGCTCCCTTCCCTGAAAGAAAAAAAAAGAAAAGGTATGTAATCACAATTAAGAAAGATGCTCAACACTGACAGCCATTTTCAACAAAACCAGCTCTCTGGATAAGCAGTGTCTGGAACACTGCAGATTCCAGTAAACCTTTATCAAACAACACTGAGTATGTTCAGATGATGCTTTTTACAGAAGACTCGCTATGCCTGCAGCCTGGTACAGTGTCCAAAGTTATTTTCTTTATTTAAGCCACAACTATGCTTCAACAGATGTTTCCTACAGTACTAGTTTCTAAAAGCAGTACTAGTACTACTGTTTCCTACAGTTTCCTACACCACAGAAAAAATGCTGATGCAGAATAATCAAAGCAGAAAAATGTGCAAGAGTGTAGTGCAGCACCAAGAGCCCCAGGGGGTCCAAGGAAAACACAAACAAGAAGCTCAGACATCATTACTGAGTGATACATTACCTGAATTACCTCCAGAAAGCATGCTTGGATGCCTCTGCATCACACTCCCAGAACCAGGGATGATGCTCAGGTCTCTTGCACATTTCCCTCTGCAGCCAGACCAGGTGGTGCAAAGTTTAATGGCTTGCACCAACATCAGACACACGGTAGCTCTAAAGCACTGGGTTTTCACCAGGACATGACAGTCAGAATGCAGCAGCTGGTCAAGCCCAGCCTTTCTGTTCAGACAGGCTGCACCCAACTCAATTACCTGGCCAGTGTACTTGGCAGCAGAGCACAGGAGCTGAACAGTCCTGAGAAAGCCAGCCAAATCAAAAATCAATCTAGCTGGACCCAAATTTAGTCCATGTAAGCAAACCTGCACTCTGATTCTTATCAGCTGCTACAGCACCCTTATAATCCGAGATTTACCATTATGCAGGGCAGACTAATCCCCAGCCAGATCCCACAAATCACAGACATGTCTTAGCAAGACTGGGAAAGCAGTATAACTAAATGGTAAAACAAACTGCAGGCATTGGCTGAAATTATCCAAACGAGACCACCTCTGAGCTTCTCCTCAAAGCCAGACAACACAGTATTTCAGCAACTCAACCGAATTACTGGACAGGAGCCCAGTAAATTCTGAAAGGGCTGTACTTTAAACTACAGCTTTTGTGCAGAAGTCATGATTTTCACTAGAGTTTCGTTAACATTTAGAAATAACTTTGTAGAAACCTGCGCCTGGAGTAAGTCTTCATATTAAATAGTCTTTACCACACTCAAAGGTCTGAGTGAAACACACACAATTTTACTGGTGACATCTACTTTAAAGATCCAATTAAAAAAATCCAGCAAAACAGTTGTAAAGTTTTCCAGTATGAAAATAACTGGATTATTTCACTTTAGATATTTTTACTTGTAATCAAATAATTATAACGTAGCTTTTTAGACTTCCAGACCTTCAGAAATGAAAAATCAAGTGAATAACAAAAACTAGGAAACAAGCCAGATACATAACATGTATTTGATCTGTGTAAGTACCATAATGCCTAAAGGCAGGTGGGGTTAGGAACAGGAACACAAACTTTGTCATTCAATCAATACACCTGAGATGTAATGGGATTAGAAATCCACCCTGCAGAAATGCCCCCCCCTTTTTTTTTTCTTTTTCTGCTTGAAGTCTTACCTTCTTCATCGAGTCCACCAATTATATTGTAAACGTAGTAGGGAAAGAAACGTCGAGAATACAGGATTGTGGACAGCATTGCTGCAATAGCCCCTGTAGTCATGGTCTTGTTGTTGGAATGCTTGTACATCTGCCAGTGGTAGAGCACATCCAAAAAAAAAGTCAAACACTAAAGCTGACATTCAATAAGAATTACATTTTCTGTAATTTCTCACTACAGAAGAATCTGACGCTAAGAAAAATTATTAACCAGCACAATTAGTGAAAATATGCTGGTTTAAAAGATAAAGCCTCTTTACAAGCCAAAGATGATCATATCTTCAAATTTTTGTAATTAAAAGGTGTTGCCACATTTGCAATATCCTCCCCAGCTCTTCCATTCTGTAAATTTGTGGTGTCCCACTGCATAAGAACACAGCACCAATTTTTGCTGCCAGATCCTTCCCCAGCAAAACAGTTATGACACAAACACTTGGGAAAAAAAACAGTAGAAGTTATATTTCAAACATATCATATTACTGGTCTCAAGTATAATATAAAGAATCTAAATTTCTAAATACAGAAAGATATGTAGCTACCTTTAATCTGGCTTCAATAATTTTAGTAAGGGTAAGGCAGTCCCCATGGAAACCAGTGCATCCGATGACCGTTTGTTCTGTTCTGAAAAATGTAAAATTTTGTTGCAATTTTAAACTTAGCATGAACTAATTTCTTACACATGAAGCAATTTCTTACACAGTAGGTTATTATGAAAACACCAAATGTATTTTCAGTTTTCCTAGTGCTGTCAGAAACAGTTGTCTAAAATGTAGTAACAGATCTGTGGTGTGTAAAAGGCACCTGAAACCTACATCTTGAAGAGCACTCATTAAATGCAGGACCACACAGATGTCTTTCTTCAACTCATTTCCTTCTTCAGCTGTCAGTAAGATTGACAGAAATAAAGTCACCATTTCTTCATGCAGCACTGACTCCACCTGTAGCAATTCAGTCTTGTTGTAAGACCTGTTGTTTTACACAGGAGAACCACAGATCCCATCACTCAGTCCAATTTTTACTTCAGACCAGAGGGTTGCTTTAACCTTGCACAATGGTTACATGACATTTACGGTTTTGGTGGCTTCTGTGCCAGCACAAACAGAAGTTATCTGGCTGCAGATGCACTACAGAAGCTTATCTCTGCCCAGTTTTGAAATGTTTTATGAACCCTAACCACAGGAACACACACTTGAAATTTTAATTCTAGGAAATAGAAAAGAATCTAGAAGCATTAACACACACAGACCAGCCCAAAGCAGTCACTCAGCAGACATCTTAAAACAAAATCTTATCTCAGCCTGCCACTGGAATTACACAAAGCCACTGTGAGCAGTATGTATACTGTACCAGACTAATCTCCACCTGGACAGTATCAGAGAGTCAGAAATATAGCAGTAGCAAGTTAGCCAGGAGAAATCCAAGTTATTTTGATTTCATGTCATCAATTTAGAAAAAGAAACAATAACCCAGAAGAAAAAAAATGTTTACTTAGTTGACGACAGCCTACAAGGCAAGCACCTGCTGCAGTAAAATGAACATAAATAATGTGTAGCTGTAAACCAAGGAGATGCTATGCAGGTGAGTCAAACTAAGCATTAAATGAGGACAGAAAGTTCAATTAAGGAACTACTGATAGGTTTACCTCTCCTAAAACAAACACCTCTCTAAAATGCCAGGTAATTAAATAGAGAGATGCAGTACAACTGGCAGCAGTGGGCACACTTGCATACCATCACCAGAACTCCTCATGAAGCTGAATGAGTTATCATAGGATTAAGTTTTGCTAGTTAAGTGAAAAATTCTTCTGATTATCTAACAAAAAAAAAATAAAAAAAGCATGTTAAGGTTTGCATCATGCTAAAAATGTTCTGTCCTAACTTGATGAGCATGAAACAAGAAATCTGGCTATATTTACAACATCACATCTCATCTTGCATGACAATAAAGGTCACCAAGACTCCAAAATCTATTTTGTTACTGTGCTGCTTCTTCTAAGAATTCTGCTTAAAGCAGTATGCAGGTGACATGGTCAGCAATACAGAATATTATTCATCTTTTTCAATCCTTGCAGATCTGGACTTACAGCTTGTAGCATTTTGGACTGTCCCGGGAGTGAATTGAATAGCCTTCACTCAGACGTGTGTCAGAGGCAACGATACAAAAGTCTTCTCCAGCAATCGCCAGCACAGTCCTTAAAAAGAGTATTGATAAGTCATGACCTTCAGCACAGACATCTTAGGCAACACAGAAATTAACTAGATGTAGTAATTCTACACCCAGACTCACGTTTTGGCAAGCATCTTTTATTCTTCACTATGTTTCCCACTATGCACATCCCTACTCAACACTGAAGGAAGAAGACACTAGACAGACTGAAAAAAATACATGCATATGGTCCTCTACTCTGATTTAAACTGTATGGAAACCTGGTAAAACAGAGACTCTACAAGAACCAGACTCATTGGATGAGGTATTTTACATGCCTGATAATGACTCATCCTTCTAAAGCAAGCAAAGCACTGAGCAACAGTATCTCTACGCTTAAATAAATGTCACTTTTAAAATCTGGTGTTACTACTTTCTAACAAATAGTTTTGTGATCACCACAGGTGCACTACCATTAAGTAACAAAGAGATGTCCTTTAAAAAACAGTAGTCATCATAAGGAAAACCAACATGGCCAGATCATGCCACCAACTCAGATATGTAAAACATCACCTGCCCTTAACATTTACAGCAAGGTAGCGCTCAACCCAGTAACACACTTACTAGCAACACAGTGAAGAGCAACGGCCATAAAATAAAACATAAGAAGTTCCACCTCAACACGAGGAAAAACTTCTTCACGTTGAATGCGGCAGGGCACCGGAACAGGCTGCCCAGGGAGCTCGAGTCCTCTCTGAAGTCATCCAAAACCCACTCGGATGCGTTCTGGTATCACCTGCTCGAGGTGACCCTGCCTTAGCAGGGGGCTTGCACTGGATCATCTCCAGAGCTGCTGTCCAGCCCTAACAACTCGGTGATTCTGTAACAGGACCATTACCTGGGTTTCCTAAGCCACTACAAAGAAACAACCCTTTGGGGATTGTTTTTGTTTCCCTTTGGGGAACAAAAGACGCGTACAGTCGAAGTCGAGGGATCCCGGGTGTTCCAAAAGCCACACGGACAGGCAAGAACACCCTGAAAGGCTGCAAGGCCTCAAGGAAGACCCGAGCCCAGCTCCTTGTGCTGCCGTTCTCCCCCTACAAAGAGGAGACCGTGAGGGATAAACCCGCAGGTTTAAGAGGAGATAAACCCGCATGAGCACCGAGGAGAGCAGGAGTAAGGAGAGGCAGCCCCACCCCGGCGCCGCTCTGCCCTGGGCCCCGGGCCCCGGGCCCCGAGCCGAGGGTGTCCCGTCCCGCCCGCTGCCTGCCCGGGCCCCTCACCCTCCGTTGAAGGTGTACGGCGAGAAGCGGTAGCGCTGCACGGGCGCCTCCAGCCCGTAGCCCGTCTCGGGCCGGGAGGGCCCGTATCCCGCTGTGGACAGCATCGCGGCCGGCGAGCGCTGCTGTCTCACGACGAAATGGCGGCACCGGAGGCGGAAGCGGAGCCGCTCTGGGAGGGCAGCACTGCCTCCTCTCGGTTCTCGGCAGCGCCTCTCCTCTCCTCCTCCTGGCGGGCGGCGGCGGGGCCGCGGAGCGGAGCTCGCCCGTGTGTGCCCGGGCAGCGCCGGCATCGGCTCTTGTCCAAGCGCTGCCCTGTCACCTGTGTATGCACTCGGGGAAACACGCAGGCTGATCAGCAGCTGTGGGGAGGCCATCGCACACCCCTCGTGTTTGGGCGGGTGGGCAGCACGGGAGCTCCTGCTCTGTGAGGGAGAGCGCCTTTGGAACCGCTGTGAAGAGCAGGAGTCGGGAATCATAGAATCATCGGGTGGTTGGAGGTGGAAGGGACCTTAAAGATCATCTAGTCCTGTCGCGGGCAGGGACACCTTTCACTAGACCAAGCTGCTCAGAGCTCCATCCTGCTTGGCGCTGAACACTTCCAGGGATGGAGCAGCCACAAATTCCCTGAGCAATCTGTGCCAGTATCGCACCACCCTCACAGCAAAGAACTTCCTCCTAAATATCTAACCTAAGCCACCTCAGTCTGAGGCCATTCCCCTTTGTCCTGTCACTACATGCTTTTGTGAAAAGTCCCTGGCCATTTTTCTAATAGGTTACCTTGAAGCCTTCTCTTATCCAGGCCAAATAATAAAAATTGTCTCAGCCTTTCCTGGTACAAGAGGTGTTTCATCCCTCTAAGCATCTTGGTGGACTTGCTCCAACAGGTCCAGGTCTTTCTTGAGCGGGACACAGATGGGGTCTCACCAAGTCCTCGAGGTGGGCCATGGGGTGTGGTGCCAGAGACCGCAGCACAAATAGAACCAAGTGGGAAGAGCTGGGACAGAAACTCTAAAGGGTATTAGGGGAGAAGGACAGGGCAGGGACAGTGAGATGGAGGGGACACATATGGTGCTCCTGAGAAGTGTGTTGCCCTGCTTGGGAAGCACAGCCATGGTAGCTGTAGACCCCATGGGCACTGTGCACATAGAGCAGCGAGAGCCACAGGTGGCAGCGCAGCAGTGCAGAACTCTGTACAGCTCCAAGGTGAGGAACCACAGCCTCTGTGAGGGCCTGGTGCACTGCACGGGACCCCCACAGACTGACGGCATCTGGAAGGGAAGGCAGGGGCTCATCTGGTCCAAGCTCCCTGCTCAAGCAGGGCCATCCCAAAGCACCTGGCACAGGATTGTGTCCACATGGTTCTTGAACATCTCCAGTGAGGGAGACTCCACACCCTCTCAGGACAATCTCCTCCAGTGCTTGGTCACCTGCACAGTGAAGAAGTTCTTCCTCATATCCAGGTCAAACTTCCTGTGTATCAGTATCTGCTTGACACCACCAAGATCAGCCAAGACGAATGCTCTTCACACCCACCCTTTAGATATTTATTCACATTGATCAGGTCCCCTCTCAGTTGTCTCTTCTCCAGGCTGAACAGGCCCAGGTCCCCCAGCCCTTCCTCAGAAGTGAAGCTCCAATCTCTTAATCATCTCTGTAGTCCTGCTGCATCTGCTCCAGGAGCTCCATGTCTCTCCTGGACTGAGGAGCCCAGAACAGGACACAGCACTCCGGATGTGCCTCACCAGGGCCGCGTAGAGGGTCAGGATCGACCTGCTGGCAATGCTCTTCCTAATGCACCCCTGGACAGCACTGGCCTTCTTGGCCACAAGGCCACTGTTGGCTCACGGGCAGCCTGGCGTCCACCAGGAGCCCCAGGACCTTCTCCACAGAGCTGCTTCCCAGCGGGTTGCCCCCAGACCGTGCCGTGCACGTGGTTACCCCTCCCCAGGTGCAGCACCCGGCCCTCGCCCTTGTGCAGTTTCCCAAGGCTCCTCCCTGCGAAGCTCTTGTCCCGCTGGCGGCGGGAAGTGACGCGCCGGGCGCGCCGGTGGCGCGGGGGGCGGGGCGCGGCCGGGCTCCGGCGGGCGCTGAGCGCGGCGGGAGCGGAGCGAGCGCCAGGTACCGAGTGCCCGGCTCTTCCCCGCGGCCGCCGCTCGCCCCCTGGCCGCGGGCGGGCCGGTGGGGCCGCGATGGTGCGGGGCAGGCCGGGCC
The DNA here is from genome assembly GCF_963662255.1 of Cinclus cinclus. Taxonomy (NCBI): domain Eukaryota; kingdom Metazoa; phylum Chordata; class Aves; order Passeriformes; family Cinclidae; genus Cinclus; species Cinclus cinclus. The sequence goes on along the minus strand of NC_085048.1, from coordinate 71,522,285 downwards.
TGGAGGGGCGGGGACGGAGCGCGGGCCGGGCTGGCTCCGCACCTCCGGGGCGGCCTGAGCCGGGGCGGGAGAAGCGGGGAGGGACTCCCTGGGCGCGGAGGCGGCGGCCGCCTTTCTGTCCTCCGCCGCGGCTCGGGGGCTCGGGGGCGGGCAGCGGCGGGACCCTGCGAGAGCGGCGGGGGCCGCGCGGGGCCGGGGCCGGTGTGGGATGGGGAGCGGGGGGCGCGGGCAGGCTGTGGCCGCACGCCGGGCGCTGCCGTGTGGCTGGTGGGGAGCACGGAAGGGGCCTCGGGGCTGGGTCGGGGCCTCCTCCGGGCTGTCTCCTGCATCTGGACTCTGTTCCCTCGACCGAAACGTCGCCCGACGTTTGTAGCGGAGATCCGAGCAAGCGGTGTTAAGTGGGTGCAGACAGCAGGGACCTCTAGGTAGACGGTGCCCTGGCTGCAGGTTTTGGCATGCCTGGTCTCCAGCCTTGTTACCAAACAGCTCGGCTGTCGAGGAGTTGACTTTGTTTCTTCCAGGAAAAATGTTTAGTTTTCTAATGTACCCGCGTTGTAAAAGCTGGGTGCTCTTGCTTGATACCTTTGGTGAGGGTAAAGATGATACTATCTTACGGCCGTGGGTGGAAAAAAGCAGGCCTTTTTAGCTGCAATGTAAATATTAATGTAGTTCTAAGCTCTTATGTCTTAAAAAAAGAGAAGCTGAATAGGTTGTCTTCAGATTTTGAGGTGGCCTGCCTCTGGCCTGATTATGACCTTGAGTATTTCTCAGCAATAGTTAAGAAACTTACAAAGTAATGAGATAATATTTTATATCATTACTATCATAACATTTAGATTCTCTGCTTCTGTTGTTTATTTCCATAACACAGCAACAGAAGTATAGTTAAAAAACGAGAGAAAATCATTGTATTTCCACTTGTATACTTGAAATTGGTTTTCACATATTTATTTTTTCCTCATTAAATGCATGTCATTACAGTTTGAAATTTGCTAGTGCTTTATTTTATGGAATTGAGTGGAAGAGGTTTTCCTTGCTCTGATTTGAGCGGCGATGCTTTTCTCATAGAAATAAAAAATTATTTTTGAAAGCCCAAGCCTTAAAATGGCCAGGAAGAGACTTACAAGCAGTGTGGCTTGTAAGCTTGTCAGTAGGGGAATTAAATTCTTAAAAAATCAGTGCTTTTACAGCTAAAGCAAAGCTTGGAGTAGAGAGCATCAGCAGCTTGAGCTGTTTGTGCAGCAGGGTTTGGATGGACAGAGGCCTGCCCAAGTGAGTCAGGTAACCTGCCAGGGACTTCAGCAGAATCATACTGCAAAATTTCTATGGAGTGTGCCTGAAAAAGGTTATTTTTATGGATTGTGCATGGCGTGTGTGCGTACACGTGAATATTCTTATATGTATTTGTACGTGGGTGTCTCTTATCTGAGTCAGCAGCTGATAGGTTTGCTTTTTGGTTTGTGTTTAGATATTATTCTCAAGATATTACTGTTTTTTTCTTTCCAGGCTTTGGTTAGTGTTTTAGACTCATAACATATTTCTCTGAAGCTGATGTTTTCCTAACACTTTCAGCTTGGCTTTAAAAGCTACTTTGCTGGAATGTTTTAAACGGTTAAAAAAATCTCTAGGATTTGAAGTTTATTTAAATCAAAAGAAATACTTCCGGCCTCACCAAAGAAGTAACTGGAATCATGGATCAGAACAACAGTTTGCCACCCTACGCTCAAGGCTTAGCCTCCCCTCAGGTAAAAACAAATTATTTAAGATGTAACTGTGATCTGAATTTCATTTATGAACATGTTTTCTCTTTTTTGCATCTGTTTTTTTTTTTTTTTGTTTGCAGATCTGAAAAATTCTGTTAGGTATCAAATAATACTAAATAATAGTAAAATACTAGTAAAAACCACAATTTCAAAACCACTGATGTCTATATCCAGAAGTGTAAGAAATACATGGTTTCTTATACATGGAGTGTAAGAATATGTGTGGCATTATCTTAATGGGGTTCCTCTTAAGTTGAAACATGACTGACAAGTTGGAAAGATTAATTTTATTTTGGTGGTTGCTCCTTAAACTCTGTACATAATGGATTGTTGCTGGGCTATGAATGCATTGGGTACAGGAGCACAATTGGTGTTCAAACAATTTCGAGTTAAATTGTGGGTCAAAGTTGAGACATGCTTGCAAGATAGTGTGAGAAGCATGTCATGCCCCTAGATTCCTTTGGGTAGTACTTTATTCTGTAGACCAGCTTAATTTCCAAGGATTTTCTGGTTTTAATGATTTACTACTGTATGCTTCAGGTTTGGTATGAGCAACTCAGCTAACATAGATTTATTTTTAGACCCCTCCCGAAAACTTTGTCTCTTGAAAACAAAATGGAGTCATCACGATCTGTGGTTTTTGTGTCACATTTACTTCTGTAGGGTGCAATGACTCCAGGAATTCCAATTTTCAGCCCAATGATGCCATATGGCACAGGACTGACACCGCAGCCTGTCCAGAGCACCAACAGTCTGTCCATTTTGGAGGAACAGCAGCGGCAGCAGCAGCAGCAGCAAGCAGCACAGCAATCCACGTCACAGCAAGCGACACAGGGAACATCTGGTCAAACCCCCCAGCTCTTCCATTCACAGACTCTTACCACAGCCCCTTTACCAGGAACCACACCTCTGTACCCCTCTCCAATGACTCCAATGACTCCAATAACTCCTGCAACTCCGGCATCAGAGAGCTCTGGCATAGTGCCACAACTACAGTGAGTGCCCCGTGTTTTAATGCATCATGTCCTTTCTCAGGCAGACCTTTAAAGACTTAGGACCACAGTACATCAGGAATTAGGTACTGGATTTTGGTGAGAAGGGAGGTCCTGAGAATTTATGAGGTCCTGAGAATTTATGAGTCTCTAGCAATATGACTAATTTTTACTTTTATTTTTAGCTTAGCTTCATTACTAAATAGCTTAGTAATATAAACAGTTTCTTAGAGATTTGTCAATGGTACATCTTTGAAGCATGCCAGTGGAGGTTTTTATATGTCTTAATATAACACTATCATAATTTTTAACTCCATGCACTTCAGGAGTTCATGATGTTCCCTTTTCCAATGCATGACTAACACTGAGTTTGTGAGAAAGGAAAAATCCCTAGAACTAGTTCTAAGTTTTGGTGTGAAAGTATTTTCAGTGAACTTCAGTTTTAAAGAGACTATTTCAGAAATTTATGGAAGGGACAAAGAGAAATGGTTAATACCATGAATTGAAAGAGTAGTTTCCCATATTTTTAAAATTTTTTCCCCTCACTGAGGACCTTTACATTTCAGGGTTTTCCCAGAAAACAAAGTTTTTTATCTAGTAACTTTTTTACACTTTCTGGAGACCTGGTATCCCATCTTCTGGCAATGAATTTACCTCTGGAGTCATTCCCACTTAGTTCTGCACCCACCTCTTTGAAGGGCATAGCAAGGAAAATTTCAGATGGTACTATCTCATTTTCTCCTGTTTCCAGCAGCTTCTCTGATTGTGGTGAGGGCTCTCAGCATCAGTAATTTTTCCTGCCAAACTGAAATAGAGATTCTTCTCAGGGGACACTTTTCATAGTAGCTGACAGATAAGAAGGAATCAGCAGGAATCAGCCTTAGGAGCTTCTGCCCTACAAAAGGAGGTTCCACTGAGCCAAAACACTGCTTGGTGCTCCTGTTAGTAGGAAAGATGCCATTCAAACTCGCTTGCAGAGACAAAATAATAAAAAAAATTGATTAGGCTTGGTTAAAAATGAGGAAGACGCATGAATTCCTTATTGCCTTTTTAATATATTTCTCTGATCTGTCTTTAGGAATATTGTGTCCACAGTGAATCTTGGTTGCAAACTTGACCTAAAAACTATTGCACTTCGTGCCCGAAATGCTGAATATAATCCCAAGGTAAGAGAAATGTATTAAGAGTTCATCCTGTAACAGATAAATTAAAGGCACAGGTTGTGGCTGCAGGCTGCTGCAATAGACTGAAAAACCTACCTGCTATATATGCAGTTTTATACTGTAGTTAAGAGGGGAAACCTGATAAACTTGGGATGTTCAAATTAGTAAAAAGCATTTTTATGCTGAGGTAGCTGTGATGTGCACCGGCTTGTAAGTTGTTAGATTTAGACAAACCTCAACCAACAGTGTAATAGCCTGGCCAAGCTTTTTGTGGTATAGCTCGTCTCTGCTGCTATTCATATGGGTATATTTGTTTGTAGTGCTCAGTGAGCACTTTTTGCATATTACTGTGAAATGTCTGATGATGAAATCTTGTTCCCTATCTCCCAACAAGGAGAAGGGAAAGAAGAATTCAAATCCTGGGCTCCTGCACCTCCACCTAGCTGCTCCTCTGGAATTTTTCTGGTTGCAGGGCTTTCACTTATTTTTCATAGTCTTGCTTACCCTCTGTTCTCTCATGTTCTCCTCCAGTACTACTGCCATATCATTCCTTCTGATGGCTAAGTTTTGGTGAAACATCAAAATGGAGCAAAATTAATTTGATTTTTTTGCATATTGGCTTCATAGTTGCCGGCTGCTTCTTAATAGTAGTGGGGCTCTAAATAAGTGGCTTCTTTTTAGCTTGGAAAATCTGAACAACAGCAAAGGACCTGGAGCATTAAATGAAGAAAATAATGTTGCTTCATGTTTATTTTAGGTGGCTCCTCTCAAAAATGTTCTTTGCAACAACAGTAGCTGGACAGTAATAAAAGTTTAGATGTCACATAGTTGAATTGGCTTTTCTTGGGAAGGCTTCAGTTTTCTTGGGGGTGTGTGTGGGTTTTTTGTTTCAGTATTTAGTGTTTTGCTGCAGTTGACCTGAACTCTGTTCTCAAAGGTTAAAGCACGCATGCAGGCATATATGATAAATGACTGTTACTGTAAGTTTATACCTGTGATGCTATTACATAATTGTAAGATCTTAGTGCAGCAAAAATTTGAGCATGCCTTGGTAACTCCTAAGGTAGGGGGTAGGTGGCTGTGTAAAACTTGTAGGCTAGAATAATCGATACGAAACACTTTTCCATGGCAGAGGGATAGAAGGGTTATGTAACACACTCCTGACGTTTAGTCAGTACATTCATCTATCAAAGAAAGATGTTGTTTGGCTATATTATTTAAATCATATTTTGACAAATGTGCTGTTGGGTAACCCACGCTACCTCCTTGGTTATGTCAGCAGAACAAATCATGGGACTGCAGGGTGAGCTTTTCCCAGTTAAATATAACAAACAGGGGTTGGTGTGTGTGTGCGCGTGTGTGCGCGTGTGTGCGCGTGTGTGTGCGTGTGTGTGCGTGCGTGCCCACATCAGTTTCCAGTACCTCCTACTTCAAGGAATTTAGGAATATTTGGAAATGCTTACTTAGGATGAAAAGCTAGAGCCAATTGGGCTGCTGTGTCCTCCTGTGGTAGCTGAGGTGACTTCTGTTTACACAGGACTTTGATCTCCAGCTGTTCTGTTTGCTGGTACTGTAACACTCCCTTTTTTTTTTTGGGTAGTCTTCCATCCTACTTACAAGAGAGAACATTTCAACACATACAGTGTAAATTTATTTTAAAAATTGTTTCAACTGCTCTGATGCAAATGTTAGTGTTATTTGTATGTTGCATATATAGTAATGAGAGATTAATAGGAATGCACTGGTAAATATCCTTCCTGCCTGGCTCTACCTTCTCAGTGTGTGCTTGAAGGTATTCATGGTTTAAGCATTTCAAGTAAACTTGAGTGATCTGTGAGTATGTTTGACCTTAGTTTTCCTTGCACTACAATGTAATTTGCTGCTTAGATGATGCAGATTTGGTTTTAATGTAATGATGACAGCAGTATATCACTAACAGTCTCAATGCTCACACTTCAGCGTTTTGCTGCTGTTATTATGAGAATAAGAGAACCACGTACTACTGCACTGATATTCAGCTCTGGAAAAATGGTGTGCACAGGAGCAAAAAGGTATGTTTAGGCATTACAAGCAAACTAATTCAGGCTGTCTTTTCTCTTGTACCTTGATGCTTGTTTATATATACACATGAAAGTTGTACAGGTACAACTAATCTTGCTTCACAGTTGCTTCAGATTATACACACTTCTACAGAAAATGCCTGTTCATGATTGAAGGGACTTCTAACTTATGGGGAAGTAGTAGTTCTATTTCTGAATAGAGCTACTATATTTTCATTCAGTCTGATAAACTGGTTTGCAGAGGTTATTATATTCAATTTTTTGGACTTGCAGTTATCTGCTTTTTCTAATAATTTAAAAAAATTCATCAACTATGCATTGGAACAGCTTAAAGTGTAAGGATGGTGACAGAAGGATTTTATATATGAATAGCTTCATTCATCACAAGACAGGAGTTCCAAATCTCTGGTTCCTGTAGTCTGATCTGTTCTTAACATGACCACTGAAGCACAAGAATTGAAAACTAAACATAAGCTTAACTCTGGTGGGCAGGAGAGAAATTCTGCTCTGAAGAAGTCTGCTAGGAATCCAGAAGGAATAAACTAATGAGCAGAGATGAATGAATAGATCTGTACAGGGAAGCACTTTCTCTGCCTGGTGACACTTGAAATTCAAGTTGTCTTACTCTGCATCAGGAGCAAACAAATACTCAATGGTTTACAAACCTGAAGCAGACTGAATTCTGCAACAGTGGGAAAGGCTGTGCAGTTGTGTTAAACCCACGCTTGAATGCCTGGGCAGAATCAAGTGGAAGATTTTGCCAGTTGACAGATTTTTATAGAAATACGTGTTTTCTAGCAGTAGTAGTTCGAGGTTGTTCTACAGTGAAAACTTAAGTAAGAATCTTAATGTTCCATTAGAGTGCCTCTGGTCAGTATTTTAAAACTGTAAGATGTATGGATTTATAATTTACTGTTTTGTGTCTCTTGAACAATGAATGCAACACTAGTGGTGTCCAGGAGCCTATTCCCAAAATTAGCATGAAAACCAGTCAGTGTTAGTTGTTAACTTTGAATGTAAAAATATTACATGTGAACTCTCTTCTCCCTCCACACAGACTTTTATTCCCCAGTTAGGTATTTGTGGTTTAATGCTGTTTGCTTGAAGTTTTACGTAACTGAGGCAGTAATACAGATATCCTTTTCGCACTTCAGTGAGGAGCAATCCAGACTGGCAGCAAGGAAGTATGCAAGAGTTGTTCAGAAACTGGGTTTTCCTGCAAAATTTTTGGATTTTAAAATTCAGAATATGGTGGGCAGCTGTGATGTGAAATTTCCCATCAGACTGGAAGGATTGGTACTCACACACCAGCAGTTCAGCAGGTAAAAAAAAGGCTTGCTTATTTTTCATTCTTGTTGCATACTGTCTTAGAAAGTGACATCTGTTTAGATTATTCCCTTGCACCACAGGGAAACCTGTATCTTTGTTCCCATCTGTGCACTGCCTCAGGTGTAACTGAGGCTGCCCAGTGTGAATTTGTCAAAATGATCTTCCCTGCTACCCTCCCCAAGTTTCAGGGAAGTCTACATCTGCTCTGCCCAGTCCTAGGCTGGGCCCGGAAGATAGGCTGGGTCTGCAAGCACATTTAAACACTCTCTCTTCTCTTACAGCTACGAGCCAGAATTGTTTCCTGGCTTAATCTACAGAATGATTAAGCCAAGAATTGTTCTGCTTATTTTTGTTTCTGGAAAAGTGGTTTTAACTGGTAAGTGAAGACAGTATCTTACTCCAAGAGGTGAGATTTGGACTGTATTACAGGGATACATAAGCTGCCAGTTACATTTCCTTTAGAGATGACAGTGCTGAGAAAGGAGAGTTAATAGAGTATTCAATGGGTGGTAATGTCAAGGAAACTTCCCTGTGCAGCCATCCAGTAGCCACTCTGGAAGTTGGAGGCACACCAGCTGCAGTAGAACCAAAGCCTGTTTGCAGTGACCATCTCCAGCAAAACCAACAGGTGGCCTGCTTGACTCCCTACACACCCCACTCATCGGGTCAGACCAGGTTTTCTTCAGGGCTAGGCACCACGCTTTGTTATGCAAAGATTCAGCAGTTCAGGCTTCCTGCCTGAGGGTCCTGCACCCAGAACTCAGCCTGCAGCTCAGCACTGACACTGCACACAGTGCTTACCTGCACCATATTCCTTAACAGATGAGAATGCACAAAGAAACAGCATATTTGGCTAGATCAAAACAACAGTGATCATGAGCCCTAGTCAGGTATGCAGGTGCCCAAAAAGCTGTAAGAATGCAGGTGATCTCTTTGGCAAAATCTGAAAGATGGCTGAGCATGTGTGACTGAGCTAGCTTTTCTTTGGCAGCATGGTTGCAGTCTGCTGCCATGCTTTATGATACAGCAGCCAAAGAAGGGGACATACTTGAGCTCTAGGACTTCCTCAACCTTAGGTGCTCAACCTACTCCCTTCCTCTTATGCTGTGTCTTACTACGGAGAAAAAAATCTACAAGACCCACAGACAAAAGAAGGATCATGTCCCTGCAGTGTGGAGAAATGCAGTCCTCTGCAGTGGTCTCCATTGCCAGACCTTCCTCCCCCTGATATTCACACTCTCAAAAAAAGCTCCACCAGTTAGGCCTATCTGCACAAAATCCTACAGGACTGTGCTCTGTTGTCGGGTCTCCTGTGGAAATTATGTATATGAAAATTTCATTTGCAACATAGCATTCTGACGGAGATGCTAGTTAAAGTTTTAGCAGTTGTCAGATTAAACAGAGAAAGCTGGTAATGTAAGATCTCCATGAAATTTGTTAAAAAGTATTGTAAAAATAGAGATTTATGGATACACATAGGTTTTATATAGGGTTGCATTCAAATACACATTCTAAAAGCTAAAATTATTAAGTATTTGGTGAAAGGTACAAACTATTTTAATCCCTTCTCTTTTTCCAGGTGCTAAAGTACGAGCAGAAATCTATGAAGCATTTGAAAACATCTATCCTATTTTAAAGGGATTCAGAAAGACAACGTAACAGTTTCTACATGTTTCAGAGAAATCAGGGGTATATTTTAAAAGGTATTGTGTATGGCACAGCAGTAACAAAAAATGGACTTCCAGTGCAACTGCAACACCAGGACATGGACTATTTCCCAGTTAGTGCCTACTTCCCTGATGCTCAAGGGGAACTGTATTCTTGAATATGTCTACTGAGTTACTGTGAGTTGCTTTACTGGGCTGTTCCTGGAGTAGCCCCTCCAACTTTTATTTATATTCTAGCTTTTAAATAGTTTTAATGCCAGTTCCATTAATAGAAAATCTCTAAGTTGGTTTAAAGACAAATGCAACTGTGTCACTCAGTGTATAAACCACTTAAATTGCCATGTATATATGTTTTAAGTTCCTTCCCTAAGACCATGGTTTTTATAATTTTCAGAACTTTAGCTTTTAAATTTTTTCAATTTTAAATTTCTTTAGTGCCAGACACATTCCCTCTTTCCAGTATTAAGCAAGATAGAATAAATTTATTAATTAAAATGGCTCACTGTACATATATATATAATATATTCCTTTCTTCTCTTTCTTTCTTCAACTCCACATGTACAATAAACCCTGTTTATACAACCATGGGAACTGTCTTAATAAATCTCAAAATTACCCAGCTGGTAGAATGAAATAAATTTAATTTTTTTTTATTTAATCAATTTTTTAATAGCAAATGAACTATAAGTGACATGTTGTTTTGAGACAATCTAAGTGCTCTGGCTTGCATACCAGCAGTCACATATTTGGGAATGTCTACCTTGAATATTTCCAATACGTTAAAGCAGAAGAGATGACTGGTTAAAAGAAGCTTGTTTTTGAGTATGTGTTGCCTTATGTTCAACAGATGGGATTTAGGCAAGTCTTAAATAGCTGCCCTTGACTGAATTGAAACAATAGACCCCTGCTTAGCTTCTAGAATTTCTTTAAATTACTACTTTTGTATTTTACCAGCTGTGACAGCCTCACTATATTAGTGTTCCTGTAAAATGTCAAAGTCCTTCCAACTGGAGTCAGTATGTACATAATCTTCCTTCTGAACCATGCTTAAAGCCTCATGGGCTGAGAACTAACAATAAACTTTTTTTTTCTTCAGTAAATTTACAGTAATAGTAACCTCTCTGTGACTTACACATTATTTCAAACAGCTTTTATCTGAAACTAACCTGGATGTCAACAATGGTCTCATTACTAAGTTGGTGTTTCATTCCAGACAAAATTAAGTTTTGTCTGGCTTTAATACTGCAAATCCTGAATGACCTTAATCCTCAGTTTTCTCTCTACACCAATGTCTCTCCAGGTGTTTTAATGACTGGTTTCATGGATACTTCCAGAAAGATGCTGTTCATTAATGTAGCTGTGCAGGATATACTCAAACACTGCATTGCCTTCTGTGCTGTGAGCTCATGAAGGATCCTGAGAGCTCCTGACTATAACTGTGTGGCTGTCCATGCTTTTGCAGGACCTGAACTATTACCAACTTACATACAAAACTCTTCAACTCTTCAGAAAGCTTGAAGCCCTAAGAAACCCTAGGATGGTTTTCAACAAAATCATTCAAGCTGTACTACAGTGACTTAAGACAGTTTGCTCTTTCACAACTGTTAAAACAAAACCACTGTTATAACAAAACCACTTCCAGGTACAGCATTCTCTTCCTGCTTATTTGAGTACTTTCAACATCTAAATGATTTCAAAAACCCCCACAGTGTGCCCCACAGAGTCACAGGTACGCAGCCGTGAATGGTTGGAGCAGGAAAAGGGAATATGTAACACAAGTCAATTCAATAGGAAACACACAAGGAAGCCTTTTCTGCAAATGCAGCCAGAGCCATAGGAGTAGTTAAGCAGTTACCACAGTAAAGCTTAGCATTATGGTTTTACTTTTCTCTTGCCTCAGCTATATGGCAGTCATATAGTAGAAGAATCCCTGCAGAGGACACTTATTTTTAAATTTTACCAATGATGGCAGACTTAAGGTACAATTCAGCGTGAAAATCTGCTGCTACAGGCAATGTGTAACAAGACAAATGTGTTCTGGTAGGGCTGACTTGGTTTAAACTGCTTCTGCACCAGGTAACTAAGTTAAACTACTTCTGCATGGGGCTAATAGTTTTAAGTCAGATAAAAGGCACAAAAATTAAGTGTTTTATCTCAATTAACCACTCAGAACATGCAACAAACTCCCACGTTAGGTTTTTGTGTACCTGTTGAGAAAGGGAAGCGGATTTAAGTTCCACAGCAAAAGGTTATGCAGCTTTGTCTTAGCTGATTCCTGTACAGCTCTTCAACATAAGCACTCTAGTGGGTTTACAGTAGCCTGCTTTTCTTTGAATGAATGTTAATTTTTGAGTAGCCCAATGAAAATTCTGACAGACTACAATCCTTTAAGTTTCTGAAATTCCATTACCACCAAGAGAGAATTTCACCAATCCAAAAGTTTTTCATCTTTATTTAATAAACTTTCAGAAATGAGATTTGAAATGAAGTTTTCTGAACAAACACATCTGGCTTCATTACCAGGTTGAAGTAAAAGCTCCTCTGGAGCACAAGAGAGGCTGTCAAGGTCTAGTTACAGCAGCTTTATCATGTTACAAGATGCATAACTATCAGTGACTTCAGTTCAATTACTTGTTTGCATAGTACAGAGATGCAGTGAAACAAATCAAGTGTTCCATTTGGATGACTCAACTTTATAAAGTACAGCCCATGGAATAGTCTTGCTTCCATATGAACTCTTCCAGGTATTCATTTGCCCCACCACAGCTGTCAGCACAAGTGTACACCACCAGTGTTCCCCAGTCAATGCTCTCTCCGAGGCTGTCAACCTGAAGGTGATTCAGGAGCTGTGGCATAATCTTCAAGGAAAACAAAAGGTTCAGAGGCAGGCCACAGACTTCTTCCCTCTCCCCACTTCTCCTGAAGAACAGTCCTGCGTTTGGTGTAAGAATTTATAGTCCCTTACACCAAAATCACAGCTGAAGCTACTATGTATATGGCAGCTCAAATAAAATAAATTTGAAATTCTAGGTAATTTTTATTTGACTTTGTAAGAGTTGCCTGATCTGTGAGCCTCCCACCATTTTAAATTCCATTAGTAACTGTGTTTTGCCTTTGCATGACATTGTGTTCGCCATACATACACCTCTAGTATTCAAAATTCTACAGCTGAGTATTTCCAGCCAAACTTATTTATAATGTGCACGTTGAAATGAAAAAGCACTTAAAAGAGTAAATAAAGGCTCTGTACAATCATTTAGCATAGTTAGTTTGTTGCAACTTCAACCTTCTTGCTGGAATTACAAGCTAATTGGATCCTGAGTCAATTAGATCCTGAGTCTGAAATACATTACCTGTATTATTTTTAAATGAGCTAACATACCTGGAATTCAAATTTCCTTTTGGCACCACATACACAATTTGGGATGTCTTTTTCTTCAGGCCTATTTTCACCTGACACCCACAGTGGACCTTCTTCTCCTCTGCAGTATCTAATAATCTGAAATACAGCAGACATTTTAAGTTCTCATGACTATTCTTTTTATCTTGGTATAAAATTGGTGTTTAGTGACACAGACAAAGCTGTAGATGGAGCAGAAAAAGGTCAGTTCTTTGAAGTAATAACCATGGCAAAATGTCATTTGCAAATGCAGCATTCTAAATAAGACAGGTTGCTTATATGAGTTTTCTTAACTATGTGAATCATGCAAGTATTCATATCGCATTTTTTCAGTGATCCAGGGATCATTTGCAGTGATTTGTATTTCCCTAATCAAGAGACCCAGAAATGGAAGGTTGTGTATGTTACAGCCTTGAGACAGAGTAGCTGGATAATTAGTACACAGACCTGCACACAGTCAGGAATGCAATCCAGATCTTTCTGTTTGCAGTTCTGCATCTAAATACAAGCAGACTATTCAAGAAGGTATTTTCAGACATACCCTTTGTTTTTCTGTTACTAGCAAATCAGGCATTTTCAGCAAAAGGACATGTAGACAGATCAGTCAGTAGAGAGATGGTCAGAGAGAGTGAGGCACATACCTAAAGCAGTGAAGGGAACAGACTCAAAGTCTGCTACTTTCTGAGTGTGTACCTTAACCCCTCAGCTACCAGGCAAAACATGGGAGAGAATGTTCTTCACCACTTTGATGGATTTAGGCCTGTGTCTTCTCGGACTGAAACCAGGGACCATGGTTTTGTTTTACAAAGTAGCTTTCTAGCCTTTTGCAGTAATAAGAAATAGCAGAGGGGAAGGGGGGAAGATTTCTGTTTTAAATAGTGGAAATTTTAAAGCCATTACTAATTCCTTCACCCTCAAAAAAGCCAAGCCACCCCCCAGGGCAGCTGGTGACAGTGACAGAGCTCTTCTCTGCAGTTTTTCTTCTGCTGAGAAGGAAGGCCAACCAGAGGCCACAGGCTGGGGAACAGGGCAGTGGTTCCCCATGTCCTTTGGTTAGAACCACATGACAGGATGGTGGCTCCTTCCACACTGTGGGGGATTCAGCACCCTCGTGCCATCTCATCCTGACCAGCGGCCGTTGAAGATGGAAGAACAGGTGCTAAACTCTTATTTTGGCATGAATTAAGTTCAGTACATAAGGAAGATTGAGAGTGTGTGGGTTAGGTGTGTAGAGGATGAGGAGGCATCCCCATTTCTAACTAGGTACAAAAGGCAGTGAAATGTTGCATGTGCAGCAGGATGCTGTGTCAGAACCACTACGTTCAAAGGCCGGCCCATCTTCTGACCTGCTCTGGTTCAGCAGCTACTTGTTTTTTAAACATTCTGAAGATCTTTTCTTCTTCAGTCTCATGTTTTGCCATTGCCTCCAACGTCTCTTCATCTAAGGACTGAAATGCTTCATCTAAGCAAGAAAAAGGAACAATAAAAGTTACAAGCTAATACAAGACACTAAAAATTAAAAAACAGTATTAGCATGTGTAAATTCATTTTGCTTTGTAAATCCTTTCTGGCACAAATGTAAGAGTTTTTTTCTTTCTATGCCATGTTAAGATTCGGTCACACACAGGTCTGTTTACTAGTTTTAGTTGCATTTTAAACATAGATGTCAGTACTGGAATACTGGAAATGGAATGAGTTAATCTACCATAGTTTGTGGGTCCCAGCAGGTATCACTGAGAACCTTCAGGATGTGACATCTGTAAAAGGCCCCATGTGCTGCGCATGTGCCAGACTTCAGTTTTTAGCACTGAAGAGTGTATCTGTTACACTCCAACAACCACATCAACTGGGGGACGCTAAACACTCTTGAGACAACTTTGGATCACAGCAAAGGACCACCAGGAACCCAGCATCCTTCCCTAGCACCACCACAAACTCTCCACCCTAGGTGTGTTCAAAGCCAGCGTGGTCACAGCAAACCCATCATGAATTTAGGGGGAGGAGGGAGGAAGGAGCCTGCACTTCAACTGCTTAATTCAAAGTCAGTTCAAATATCCTCAACCAGGATAGCAGAGGGAAGAGAATTTTATCTTCCATAAATTAAGACAAATTGAACTAAGTCAAGCCAAGACAATCTGACAATCTAACACTCTCCTGATTCCAAAAGCATCCAGCAGTAGGTGCTCAGAGTCCTGTCCTTCTCACTTGAGTTGTTCCTTAACACACTGTAACACCGAGCTATCTGCAGGAACTGCTGCTTCAACAGCTCCTAGGGTCAGAGCTTAATAAGTCTCTCCCATAAAAGCAACCTATATTATGGGATGTTTACAACAAACTAGCATTGCGAATGACCACACATTTATCCTTTTTTCACCAGCAGTTTACAAGAAACGCTTAAAAATCACAGTATTTGATATTTTAAAGATGTGGTAACAGGCATCACTGGGAAGAATTACAAGTAGCATTTTATTTCTGACCTGCAACGCCTGCAGCTCCAAGTTCCTCTCGTTCTTTCACATTCCTTGATGTATCTTCAGCTCCTTGTTCATCATCATTGCTGTCAGCAGGAGACTCCGGTTCCTCAGGTTCTATCAAAATTTCATATTCTGGAAAAAGGAATTCGTTATGCTCTGGAATTGCATCTGCCGAGTCATCTAGAAAACAGAAGACAGATACCACTTCAAAAAGTCATCTCGGTATTTCTCCTTTGTCCTTCTCCCCAAAAACTACACAGCAGAAACACTGCACGAGCAAGAAAGATTTACACCACTGCTGACGTGACATGAAGGTAAGAAACTGTTAACGTTAAGGACAGCGGAAAAGTGCAACAGGGGTGCTGGTGCCTTGAACAACCTCTCTAAGTCCAAGTGCATTGCGGAAGGCAGACCAGACAGGGCTAGCAGCAGCATTTAAGAACTCAAAATCTGCAGCTCGGCAGCTCGGCGCAGTATTAACCACAGGCCGGCACGCGTGTCGATCTGCCCCCGTTCCAGAGGTCCCTGATGGCCGCGGACCCACCTCCGGCGGCGTGCCGCCCGCAGGAGCGGCGGTGCCCGTGCCGCCAGTCCAGCGCCTGGTGCTCGGGCCCGCAGTAGGCGGCGCGGCGGCAGCGCCCGCACCGGCGCGGCCCGAGGCAGCCGCAGACGCGGCAGAGCGCGGCTCCGCTGCCCAGCCGCCGGGGGGGCGCGGGGGCCGGGCCCGGGGGCGGCTCCTCGGGGGGCGGCTCCTCGGAGTACGTGTCGTTCCGCCACGGCAGCTGGTTCCGAAACACTGCGGGCGAGACGCGTCGGTCAGCGGGGCGGCGGCCGGCGGCCCTCGCCCCATCCCTCCCTGCGCCCCCGCGCCTCACCGCGGAAGGGCCCGCTCGGACCCGCCAGGCGGTAGCAGGCGGGGCTGCGGCAGGCGAACACGAAGAGGGTGCGGTGGAAGGCGTCGGGACGGCCGGGCAGCGGCGCGTACAGCTGGAGCAGGAAGGCGCAGGGCTGCTGGCAGCGGCCGCAGCGCAGAGCGGCGGGGCCCGGCAGCCCGGCCTCGCCCAGCCACGCCGGCCGCCCCCCGACCTTGCTGGGGAAGCAGGCGCTGCGCAGCCGCCAGGCACCGCCCGGGCCCTCGGCCGCCGCCGCGAAACCCAGCTCCACCACGCCGGCGGCCATGCCGCTTGCCGCCGGGCACCGAGAGGGGCGGGCGCTCCGCCGGCCCCGCCCCGCCCGCCCCGTTCCGGGCTCGGCCCCGCTCCCTGCTCCCCTTCTCTGCCGCGGGACTGGGAAATGCAAACACCCTGAAAGACGAGGGCAGAGCTCTGCCGCCTCAACCGACCGCGCCGGCAGCGGTGAGACGTGGGGAAGAGACGACAGACACATTAGCGACGGTACTTTAATTCAATGTTTAAATATAACATTCATTAAGTAATTAAAATAATGGCAAGCTGTCTTAAAAAACAAAACAACCCAACAAAAAACAACAAAACCAAAAGCAACCCAAACACAAAATACCGAAACACAAAACCCAACACACGTATATCAGTTCTGGTTATTGCCCAAGGGTTGATTTGTGCTCTTCATTCATGAGGGCCTTGCCTTGAAATTTAGCCAGCCAGCAACGTTTTATTCTAAGTTTTAAATTTAATAGCAAGTCTTTTAATTCCCTGTTACGTTTTCACATCCATGAAATATTTGAAACCAATCACATTCCTTGTTACAATCTAGAAAAATGTATTTAGGTAGGTAGCCAGTGCTGTGCACATCTCTTTAAATATGTATTAAAAAAGAGACAATGTTTAATTTGTTTTAAAAAACAAAACATGGTGACGATGTACATACACCTCTAAGCCCCTCAGCAGCAATTCCAAAGTGGTAATGGAGAGCTGTCCAGCTGAAGAAACACTTCTGTGCCTGCCACGCTTGCAGGCTGGGCAAGAAGGGAACCTCATCTCTTCCTATCCCTGCTCCAGTGGGGCAGGGCAGTGGTCCATGTTCTCAGCAGGAGCTTATATCCACTCACAGCATCAGGAGCCATTTAGAGTCGTGCAGCCACAGGTTTCTGTACAGGTATCCGAGCATCTAACAAAAAAAAAAAAACAAAAAAAAAAAAAAAAACAAACAAAAACAAACAAAAAAAACCACTAAATACTTCTGATCAACATGCTGTAAACACCATGCCAATAAACTACCTCTTACTTTACTGCCCTCAGCCACTGGGTTGCACAGTATAAATAAAGTATAATGAAACAGAGAAGGGAGATTAAAAGCTGCAGCTAATGACACCAGAACAAATTGAAAAGAACATTACTAATATTTTTATATGTTTTTATTATATCTATGCATAAAATCTATGGAACTACTAGGGGAAAAGCACTACATCTAACATATGTGCACTATCCAAAGTAAAACCTGAGAAGCTCTCTTCAAATTAGAGAACACTTACCAAACATGTCCAGGATTTTACTAACAGCCTCTTGATTTACACTGTAAGTGAATCCATTGGGCCTACAATTACCAAAAAAAAAAAGTTTACTTGACAAATGTTTCTTATTCCAGTCATTTCTACACAAATAATCTGAATTTAAACATTTTCATCATTACATAATATTTTCCATCCTACCAGCATACATATCAAATTTATGGACATGTCAGACTTTTACTCAAGAACAGTCATGGTTTCTTTAACTTGTCTCTTGTTCACAGTCCCCAAATTCTGTTGCACTCCATTTATTCATTTGGCTTGAAAGGGGAATTTAGCTATAGACATCTATCTTAACCTATTCATTTCATGAACAGAGGCATAAGGAAATAGCTCAGGTCATCAGCTGCCAACTATGTTCTGTTAAACACACAAGACACTGCAGGGTCTTGTTGTATTGGGGACTTCTATGATCATATTCTTAAACACAGTAAGAAGCACCACAACACAAATTCTTTTGATAACAGAATAATGCATAATACAGGAACAGGTTGGTTTTAATCTTGGGCCTATAAACCATGAACTGTGAAAAAAGACTGGAATGATTAAGCTGTCAGTTAAATTGCTTTGAGATGAGTTCAGTGCTGAAGTCCCCCAAAACTAGCAGTATTCCTGATTATTGCTTCCACTGCCTGACAAGGCCTACTGTAGCACACAGTATTACAAATAAGCAGTGCTGTTTTTTAATTATCAGAGCCTTGGGAGGAAAGTTGAAAACCAAAAGGTAAAGGGAATCAGAAGCAGCCTACTAGTGAGTTAATGAATTTTGTTGTTAGGGTCCACAGGAGTCTTTTCACTATGAGAGCATGCCATTCCACTTCCACATCATGTACAGAAAGAACTATTGGGTCTTCTACATGACTCCAGTAAACCCAGTCAATCTCTGGTGCTCAAGCAGTTCGGGTTCTGCTGTTCTATTAGGAGCTCAGACATTAAGAATTGCCACTAAAATTGCTATACACCAGAAATCTAACATCACTTACATTTTCTTCTTCTTCACTGCACCCAGTTGCACAAGAGCTGATAAGGCATTTTTCTGCATGTCAGATGACAGTGCTTCGTAACATTGTGTACTCCCTATGAAGAAGGTAGAAACATGATTAAAATTTTTATAATTTTCATTTAACAGTCTACTCTTGTAAAATCGTAACAGCTGTACACACCCTTCTCGAGAAGTTGAAAAACAAAGTTGCGGACTGCAGGTATAAACTGCTTCTCAGTAAAGGCTTCTTTCATTTCATTTGAGAGGTATCTGAAAATTAACTAACATTTTCAAGAAAATGAGCATTCCTTTCTTTTAGATTGTCAGCTTGTAATAAATTATAAACAGACATGTCCTTCTAAGTAATACTATTCCACTTTGCAAAGCATAGGAGAGGAACTCCAAAGGTACTATTGCATAGGGCATCTGAAAGTTTTATTACTGTTTTCCAGGTAAGAGAATCCCAATATTAAAATAAGACTCAGTATTTCTATAACAGATACCTTAGATATTATATTCTTGTTCTTACAACCAAAACCAGATTAATTTTTTAAAGCAATACCTGTTCTGAAGATGAGAAAATATGTACATCAGTACAGTTCCACCCACCTCACACATCAGATCACTAACTAGATTCCACTATGTTAAACATCTACAGTCTCACCAATCTTATACTGACTTACCTGAGATTTTAGCCTTCTGGGTTTCTATGCATTGCTTACTACAGGAATGTAAGTGTTTAATCTTATTAAAACCTTGGAAAAACCAGAAGAATTTAAAGTGATATGGATGGAATTAATGACTGCCATAAAAGCTATCATATAGGAGATATACACTCATTTCCACACCTGGCAGGACAGCCCACATAAAATGAATTAAGCAAGAGCTCCTCATAACAAAGAACAATGAACCTAGTCGCAGCACACTCCCTATCAATCTTGTAAACCCACAATGAGCCATCACGTTACACAGTAGTTACTGCTTTAGTAAATTAGACAAGTCTGAGCCAAAACTTAAAACTGAGATCCTTGGGGAAGGGTGGTGTTTAAGATTTATTACTGCTATTTCTTAACATTTGCATTTCTCAGCCTATTTACACAGAAATATCACAACTCTTATTTTGCCTAAAAAACACAGGGGGGAAAAAAAGAAAAATTTTCTGAAGGACAACATACCTGATAACCTTCCACAAAAGGTCTGAACATAGCTGACAAGAAAGACACTGTACCACTTCCTTTGTCAGTAGGGTAAATTTCCTGTTGACTCATTTGAATGGCATCACATTTTGTGAGTAGAAAACATCCTTCCTCAAAATCCTGGGTGAGAAATGCATAACTAAAATTCAAACACTCACAGAAGTGCAGCTACCAAAAATCAGCAAAATCAACAACACAAACCACAACAGGGCACCACTTTCATTTCTGAACTCAGTTTTAAACAGACTTGAACCGAACTTTTCCTGTCTCCCAAAAATACCCTTACAAAAAGGCAGTGGGAACATGTTCTTAAACACAGCAGTTCCTCAACACACAACAGGCCTTGGCACAAAGAAAGTGGACATGGCTGCTATTTCAACAGCTAGCCTGAGCTCCCTCAGGATTTTGTCAAAACAGGGTCAAGTTGTCCAGTTTATGTTTTTTTCCTGTGGTTGTTATTTGTTTATCTTTTTTTTAAACTAAGGGTTTGCCTTTATTTCATGCCCACTGTTTGCAGTAAATGATAATACAGATCACTGACCTGCCCTCTATCAAACAGAAAACAAAATGGCTAAAAAGTTACAAAATACAGAAATGTCAAGGACAAAACCATTTTACTGCCAATATGGGCAAAAGGGGGACAGATAACACAAAGGGATGGGACAAGGACATGACAGACACATGAATGAATAAAGGGGTGAGTGGGTAAAAAGATCCCTTAGCATCACAGCAACTCTTTCATCTGACTCCAGCAAAGTCAGTCATAGCCAGCCACCTTCCTGCTCCCTGCTACTCCAAAAAAGCTGCAAGAGGCAACAATTGCTAACAAGTAAAATTTAACATAACAATTGCCAACCAGCCTCTTAAAAAGGCCCACTTCTCATCTATATAAAAAAATCTAGGAGATTTTAACACATTTGCAAGTCTTGAATATTCTTGTGAAAATTATACTTCTCTTTTTTAATGCAGGAAAGGTCACCATTATATATTTGTCCTTAGCATTGATAAAAATCACATGTCATCACTTTAAAATCCAAATAAAAACTACACATACCAATTTATATTGGGTGTGAGGCCAAACCAGGTTTTTTTACTGATAAACTTGTTTTCACCTGCATTTCAAGCAGGCTGGACCAGAGCGAGCTCTGACCCAGCAGGCTTGTGTACAAACTGACAGAGCAAGTCCTGCAGAGAGCCTGCAGTTTTCCCAGCTTGCCTGTATCCAGCTGTGCTAGGGGTGCAAACAGGCACACTGAGCCCTGGAATAAGGTAGTGTGCAGGAACAATACTGGCTTTGTCTGACTGATGGCTGCATGGGACAGGAGGTAAAATGAGGGCAAACTCTTTTCAAGCAAAAAAGGATGCAAGTAAAGCTTCGGTAAGACTCTAAGAGGGAAACTACTGTGCCATTAGGAAAGCTCTCACTTCAAAAGCCTTCACAGGGTGCACCCTGACAGCATTTACACTTCATTGAAAAGACTGTTTTAACACATATTTTCAGATCTGTGCTGGAAGACTGGTAGCTTTACGCAAAACAAGCCAAACTTGTGCTACAGTTCATTTTAATAGTTCAGAATTGGGCAATTTCATTACTTTTAGGGTTTTTTTGCTGGAATGGGGGAAAAATTGCATTGGCAACCTTGTGGATTCAGACAATATTTTGCAACCAACATAATGACCCCTTTTAAGTTCTCCCTCCCACTTACAGATCAAGGTGATATCACTGTAGGTGTTTTTCACAAAGTTCTCACTTGTTTGGCAGAGCTCTAGAATCAGACGCTATTTTAGTTGGTGGCATTACTATCAGTATTTTTGCATAAAGGATGTTTTACCTTCAATGAAATGCCGGGAAAAAAGATGAACTCATCAGAAAAAACACCTCTTAAGAAATTGAAGCAGCTATAGATTTCCTCTGAAAAAAATATTGTAAATGCAAGTGAAGAGCCATTTACTCCTTATTTAAGAGAATACCTACTTCAAATAAAACATGGACTTGACAATTAAAGCATACATACAATGGTAGAAACCACAACAGAACAGCAAGTACTCAAAGCACTTGATTCAACTGTTAAGAAAAGGAAAGAGCAAGGGCTTGTAGTTTCTTGGAACATGCATTAAATATCACAATCAAATCCTACAAAAGGATCAAAGGGTAAACAAACAAAAAAGGCAAGCAGTATATCCCCATGCCCTCCCAACACATGCACCTTATCCCAAGTGTAACAGTATTGGACAGCTCCCACTAGCAGCCACAGGAACCTTGTGCTCCTCCCCCAGTTGATGGCACAAGGAGCAAAGCCAGCAGCTTCTCAGAGCCCCAGTGTACCTTTTCTGAAGTTGGGTGCCATCTGCGAGGCGACTGCCACCAGGGCTGGGCGCACAAAGACGTTCAGCAGCTGGTTCCTGTACGTGGCACACATGAGCACGGCCAGCGCGCGCCTGAAGACGATTTCTCCTACGGCTCCATCTTCCACTCCCTTGTCATTCAGGACCACGTGGCCATCGACAAGGCCAGCAATGTTGGAATGCAGGGTGAGGCCAGACAGGACTGCTTTTTTGGCACACAGGTTATCTACGAGGAAAATGCAACACTCAGGAAGTAGCAAAAGGGAGCATAGTTCTACTGAAACAGTCTAAAATGCACCAGTATTTCAGACACTACAACAAACATTCAGTTAGAGAGATGTTCCAATATAATCCATACCAGGAATTGGCAAACTAGGCATAGTATGACACAGAGAACAAATTTCAAACATTGCTATAATTAAAACACTTTGAATTCTTCTACTTACTAACAATTACAAATTGCAATTGTTCCTTTGTCTCTGGAACAAGTACTCTCAGCCTCCAAATATAAAAAAAAGGATAGATGTGTTTGATGGATATATTCATTAGTAAAGAAACGGAGACTATACTTGTGCTTAAGCATTTCCAACACTACAAGTTTTGAATCTGAGGTTAAGGTCTTTTTATAAACTTTTTCATCAACTCTCATACACAAGCAAGGCCTCATCCCAAATTAAAATCTATAAAAATTCTTAATGTAAATATTGTTACATAACATACTTAATGAGAAACATTCCCTCCATCAAATTGGAATTAATTTGACAAGCAAGGAATAAACACCTCATATTGAATGCTAAAATAACTTTACATGTTCACAGCACCACAGGCATTTCAAATCAATATAGCCTCTGACAGAAAAAAAAAAACAACTATTATATTACTTTCCTTTAATACCTATTTCATGTAGAGTCTCCTTGCATCTTATTTACTCCTTCAACCTACTTTGTTCCAGTTTCACTATAGTTCCCAAGTTTCTCAATGCAATAGGAAGAAGTCTATGCAAGTAATTTTACAGTTGCTGTTTAGAACATAAAATTTTGCAGATGCTCTGCCTGTAACAACCAACCAGCATGACAAAGGCAGAAATAACCAGCTGTTTGGAGACCGAAGAATGGAGAGGGTACATGTAGTTGCTGGCATCAGCAAACTGGTGTCTAAAATGTATGCTTTTCTTTCAAACTGACAATCTAAACCAAAACAACAAACCCAGTTGCTATGGAACTGATGCCTTGAGCACAGTTAGCTGTTGTCATTCCTCCATTTCATTACCATGTCTATTTGCTATTCCCTGACTACATCACAACTCTACTAAAGCAAATGCTTACTCACTGTTGCCAAGAAAATAAATAAAATAGATAAGCAAACCTGAACGTGGTATGTTTTTTCAGTTTACTGTGTAGTAAGATTCTAAATGCTTTTTAAGTACTGCCATTAAATTCTTGCTTTTACCAGTCTGGCAGAAGCAGACCTTGCCTGCATTCCCTTAGTGCCAATCCCTGAAATAAGTGGGTTTTTTTTCCAGAGGTGACAGTTCTTTTATACCAGTAGCCTGCTCCTATTTCTTTATTGCAATAATGAGAGGGATCCTTGATTATACACAGGACTACAAAAGCAAAGATCTTTGGTTTAAGTCTACCTACAGCAGAAAGCTAAGTGTACTTGCACTACACAATGCTGTTCTTTGCTAGCTTTACCACTAACATCCTGAGGCTCTAAAATGGCCTGTGTCACTCTGGCTCTCAGAGAGAAGTTTCTAACAGAAAGTTTGAAAGCACAATCAACCTTACAGCAGCCAATATATACATCACACACATATATATAGATACATACATATATATAAAAGGGGGTGTGTGTGTATAAGTATATTAATAAAACCACCAAAGAAGCCTTCCCTTCAAAAATCATTGTTTATAGATATAAAGTGAAATTTAAAAATAAACAGACAACTGAGAGTTTTGATTTCCTCCACCCATTTTGTTTCTGCTAGCTATTTGTATCAGTAACAACTTATACAGCATTACATGGAGTTAACTGATGCACATCAGGTTGTGTGTTATCATTTATTGCAAACAGTGAACATGAGATAAAGGCAAACCCTTAGTTTAAAAAAAAGATAAATAAAATTTAAAAACCCACAGGAAAAAGCCTGTGACTTACACAGAATTCAGAAAGACAGAGGCTACACAAACCTCAGTACTCTAATAAAGTATCTTATAATTGCCCTCTCCTGCCACGCTTCATGATACAACAGTAAAATATCTGTTCTGTTTCCACCTGTTTATCAAAGTCTTATCATCTCCTCTAGAATCTTCAACAGGTAAAGTCAACACCTGTCAGGTTTCAGCATGATTTTTAGCATATCCTAAAATCCATTTATAACTCTAAAGAATTCTGTAAAGCTGTTACCATACATTGCTTCCATAGAAATATAATTCATCTTTCATAAGCAACAAGAGGAACAGAAATAACACTTTCTCTGCATACCAGGCCATTCAACGAATCCTCCAAAAGTTTGTGTTAAGCCTTTAAGCCACAGAGTCTTTTCTACTAGAAGTTCAAATTCCATGGCTGGCAAATTCTGGAGCAGGACAGCAGCAACTAGCACCCACGGGCTCAAAACCATGTTTTCTATTTGCAGAAGCTCCATTTTATAAGCTACATCACTGACAAATTCTTGAATATCCTCAGATGGCTTTTGGGGAAGATGCCTGAAAAAAACAATGCAATTTAAAGTAAAGGACTCAGAAAGTCTAATATAAATCACTGCCCTCTTTATTTTTTCCATACTGCTCCCAGATCTATAACTTTACAGCAGGGTGATTTACCTCTGCAGGGTGATGCTATGGGCTGTGTAAAACAGAAGTGTAGAGCCAAGCATCAGTAGCTGTATGATAGCACAGACCTGAAGCACAGACCTCTGTACAGATGCTGTACATTTGCTGTCTTCAAACAAAATTCAAAAGCATTAAGTTTTACAGAAAAAACTGCAAAAGCAACACAATCCAGCCACATCTACAGTTCCCTGACACATGGTCACTTAACAGCTTGCAGGACTAATGCAAGAAGTGAGAGAAAGGTGAAAATTTTACATGGCAAAAGCACCACATTCTTGGGAAACAGAGCTTTGCCTGGTTCATGAATCACCATTAAATTTTAAAGTGGCCTCTTCTCAACACAGGGTAAGGCCACAAGTAACAATCCATTTCAGAAACACCCAGTCACAAGCACAATAAGCCCCTGTTCAGACCAAACAGGTTCAGCAGTCTGAACAGTCAGAAGGAGGGAGGTAAGAGAAGATGAAAAGAAAGTACAAGAGAACATCTTAGTTCACATAGGTGTAGACTAAACCAATGTTTCTCCTGTGCATACACCATGGAAAGATGTGGTACCTGGGAACCAAATTGTATGGGCACCGACTGATCCTCCCAGATGCCAAGGTTCTAAGGGATACTGGCTGGCCAACGTAGATATGTATGGTACCAAAATTGTCACTGAGGATCCTCCTGGCTTTTAACAACCCCTGTGAAAACGGGAAGAGGAAACTTAAATTCTGGTGCTACAGGGTGCATATACATCTACTTATGTTCTGTTCTTAAGGAATTTACATACAGATGTAGATTCTTTGGGCTTTGGGACTCCTAGGAGCTCATATGCATAGAGAGATTCTTCTAATATCCTCTCATAGCTGATGCTGATGGGAACAAGGTATGTGTCAAAGACTTCACGTTTGAAAAAGGGTTCCATCACAATGCTGAGAAGACCTGCCAATTGAGAAAAAAAACCCCCATGAATCACCTGTCTCTTTCAAAGAGGGAAAAGCAACTGCAATTTAACTTTGAAAAGGGTATCTTTGCATTTTTGAAACTGCAAATAGGTGTGCACTGTGCCTGTTCTCTCTTCAGGCAAGCAGAAGCAAAAGACATTACCCAAGCCTTAAAACAGAAAGCAACACTCTTGGACAGCTATTTGTGCTCTTTCCAGCAGCACTGCTCTGTGCTTGAAGAGCACTTTTAAAGATTCCCCATTACTTTTACAGTTAAAACTACAATATTTCTCTGCTGGCCAGGGGATGCTTATTGTCTAGGAAGAAAGAGGTGAAGAGTTATTGAATTTAGTACACAATGGGGCAAAAGGAGCAAAAGCACTAGAGTACAAGTGAAATGTATTGCTGTTCTTTGTATGACCTTGGAACCCAGCCATGGTGTTTTCCATACTCTAACAGACTTCCCCAGTTTCCCACTACTTTAACATCCCTTTCTACCCAAAGAACTTACAAAGCACATAGCCAGTAAGGAAAACACTAATAATATTAAAAGTTCCAAATCTTAAATAAACATACCAAATTTTGGAGTCAGAGTCTTGGCAGTGCGGCTTCTAGTCCCCTCAAGGAAAAACTCAATTGGGGCATAGCCACTCTTCAAAATTAAAACAAACAAACAAACAAAAAGCTAGTCAGAAGAAGACATTTCTTCTTTATTGTCCACAAATAGTTTTAAGTACTTCAAATGTAAGTAAGTTATTTTTTTTAATGAAAGACAAACATAACTAACTTCATCTGTAAGCCTGTATTCATCTGTTGTATTTGCTGCACCATACAGTTTAATTAATGAAAATAGTCCATCATGAGATATGGACACACAATCCAAAGCAACTGATGAGCAGTAATTTGTTTATCACTTACTGAATAATAATAATAGAGTAATGTAATAATAATAGAGTGCACACATGGTCTTCACCTACAGCAAATCTGAGGTAAAAAGCATTTAATCAGATCACCACGAAGACTTTCAATCACACAGCCATGACATCCTGCATATCTCACAAGAATTGTTCCAACAGAGTATTTCTTAAGAATACATTTTGAGAGTTCAGCACGTTATTTACCCTTAGCATTGTTTTTACATATTCAGCAAACACTGCCCAGTAGAGCCTATTCCCACCGAAGGAACGTCGCATAAAAAAGGCACCCGCCCTTCGTAGCAGCTCACCAACTATTTTCATTCCTAGGAAATCTGAAAAACAACCACAAAAAAAACCCAAAAACTAAACCACACACATAAAATTTAGTGATTAATATCAGCCAGCAGAATCAACACAAAATTTTCAGTAGGCTATCAGAATACAGAAGATCTCTTTCAAGGATTCCATTGTTGCCAACACATTTATTTGCTTTCAAATTGTCTAGCAAGACTTTTATAGGCAAGAATGGCATATTATAATATGCTTTCCATTTTTAAGCTGCATTCACTTAGAGCAATTTATTTTCATAATTCAGATGGCCAAAGTTCAGCCACAATAAAGACTAAGCTTTTGAAGTACATTATCTCACTCATCTTTAGAAAAAAGCAGTTCCTACTGAATGTATCCCAGAAGACACAGTAATTAGGCAGCAAATGAAACTATATTAGACCATCTATGATCCTGACTCATCATTTTGGTACACCAAACCAACTAAAATTATTTTATAGTTTTTCAGTTTTAAGCAATGATAGTCAATGCTTAACTTGTCAAAAGCAGGAAAAAACACTTAATGTTAACAAAGTTCTTATGGAAGCAGTTAAAACAAGCCCACATATCAGGTGGCAATGTGCCACTCCAACCTACTTGCTACCTCAATCCATGAAACACTGGAGAACAGGTATTCACTCAGTCAAATAAATTCCCATTTCTAGTTGCGACAATGACTGCCCTGAAGATGTGACGAGTGTCAGAAACATCATCCCAGCATCAGCTAGATTCCTGCTAATGTACTGTATGAGGATGTACTAGATAGTTACTGGCAACTGTTTGCCTTCCCTTTGCTAATCCCCACAGAGCTATCTGTATTTTTGAAGACAAGAGATAACTTACAAAGCAAAGGCACTTACTCTCCTATATCAGGAGAGTCCTTCCACTCACTACAAGTGCTGCTTTGAGAGTGAGTTTGTAAACCATATCTTGTGAACCTCTAACACGATATGCAGTTATGAAATACAACTACAACCATAGAGAACTGTATTTTCTCCAGAGGTATTTAAAATAATACACAAGTGCTGGCAGCATCAAACTACAAGCCCCTAATTCTTTAGGAGAACTTTGACCCCAAAGCATACAAAGCATTCAAAAAATGTTAATCATTAAAAATATCCTTGTAAGTTACACTAACAGTATCTTAAGATACTATTTTGAGGTCTGCAACTCTCACTAATATCTATAACAACGTGTGAACAGATTCTGAACAATATACAGCAGGGAAACTGCAACACTTTGATCAAGGCAGCTGTGAAACCTTGACTTGTGAATCTAACCTGCATCATCCAGATGCAGCAAACTCAAAGACCAGGGAAATTTCATCTTCCATAGCAAGCATGTTCTCACAGTTTCTATTAGTCTTCCTAACTTCTTGACTGGAAAAGCAGACTACAGTAAAGCAGTAGGTTTCAAGATCTCTGCTAGCTTACCTGTGCATACTACAGTGCTGCATGAGACCTGAGCTGGTTTTCTGCCTGCATAGACCTGTTTGATACCCACAACTTCCAAGACCAGGTTTCTAACTTAAATGCTGACAGCATCCAGATTATCAAAAAGCACATTAACTTGGAAGACTGATTGACTGTTCAAGCCCTCAAGAATTGTTTCCCACAAATATACTGGCTTCATCTGCTTTACAACTGAGAATGACCAAAATCCTGACCCCTGATAAGACATACCACTTCCCTGCCATCTCTGTTCTCAGCATGTCACAAAGTTCTGCCAATACTTCAAAGGAATCAGTCACATCAGAAACAAGCATGAGGTGCCTGGTACTTCATATCTGGCTGCTGTGACTGCACTTTAAACTGTATGAAGTATCACAAAAAGTTCTGCATCTATAGTAGCA
The DNA here is from genome assembly GCF_963662255.1 of Cinclus cinclus. Lineage (NCBI taxonomy): Eukaryota > Metazoa > Chordata > Aves > Passeriformes > Cinclidae > Cinclus > Cinclus cinclus. The sequence continues at coordinate 71,493,569 of NC_085048.1, read as the reverse complement.
CCTGGGCAAGTTTTTGCCTGTCATCAGGCTATGAAAGCAAACAGAAGTATTCTTCACAACCCTTATCTTTGCTCCAGCCTCAGGTCTCAACATGAGGTACTTCTGGGTGAACTTGCTATGAAAAAACTTCACCTTTGACAGGACTCAGCACCAATGAGAAGCTTTCAGACATCTCACTCAAGGAGGGTTTAACAAGATATATTTGGAGCAGAAGTTAAGCACAGCTAATTATAGTTGCAGCTACCAGAGAATGCTACCAATTCTCTGAATCCTGAAAACATTGCTAAAAACATACTTGCCTATTCCTGCAGCAATGACAGGCAAGGCCAAGTCATACGTGTATAGCAAATAAGACAGCATCAAAAAGTCAACGTAGCTTCGGTGGCTGGGCAGCAGCACCACGGGATGCTCCTGAATGGCATGTTGCAACTGAAAAAGAACAGTGCAAACAATAATGTCCCAATATTTACTGACTGTTGAAATTTGCAAATACAGACCTGCACAGGGCTTATGGCAAACAAAACCCCATTTGCTTGAGGACTGTTTCTCTGTTCACACAATCAATACCTCTCTTAGCAAAGAACCCATAAGCAATTTGGAGCAGTTGTTTCCAGAGTAGCAACCTGAGGCCCACAAGCACCACAGGACTCAAAAACTAGGGGCATCCCATCATGGGACAGTCAAATTCCAAGACCTTTTGATGGGGATGGGAAACCAAGTAGGGGCCGTCAGGACTGACATTGCTGACTTCCAGGGAATGCACTGCATACTCCAGAACAGCAACACCCTGAAATGAAATAGGGGGACAGCAGATCCTGAAAACTGAGGCAAACCTAAAGCATCTCCTGCCTCAGAGGTGCACAGTGTTTCATCACTCTCAGTTGTATGACGGTTTTGCTGAACAGCCAGTCTACTCAGCCATGTAATATCATATTGCAACCCCCAATTCAGCTAAATGCATTATTATTTTATAATATCAGATAGAAAACACTCTCTCAGTGGTTGATCTAACAGAATCACAGGCACATGGTATTCTTTACCATAGGAAGCATTTGGAAAATACACAAAAAATCCTGATAGCTGTTTGCATCTAAAATACTTACATATCATCTGTTTTTCCTCCCACATTTACTAAGAAATGCACTAATAAACAAAAGTTAGTGCAGGGTTTTTTTTCTTTCCCAGAGGGTATTTTTCACATTTGTTACTTGATGATTAGAGCTCTTGTCCAAGTGACTGATCTGAAAATATTTTAACTTTTTCCTCCCACCAGTACTCACTCTCTGCATTCCTTCTTCATTCACACAAACTCTCTGGAAAAGCTGTTTAAATATTTTGCTCAGAGTGAAGGCAAAAAATCTGACAGCTCCTAGTTGCATACGGTGGCCCATCTCATCCAGGATTTCCGTGGCTTCTTCTTGAATAATATCAGGTGACTCTCCCATTTCTTTTGCTAACTAAGGAGAAACAAAACAGCAGTGACAAGTTGCTCCCTTCTCCTTGCCCATGCACACCATTCTAATGTGCCACAGGTACTATGAGAGAACTACTGCAATATTCCACAAGATTTTGTTTCATGTGACAGGCATGGATCTAATAATACAGAATCTGTTTGGTGCCAGCCAACAAGACAAAGCCAAGTTAAAGCTGCTCAAAAACCAAAGTCTTAGATGTCAATGGCAGGGGGAAGGGTGTACAACAATCCTCCCCTCAAACACACCATATGAATGTTTTAATTTGTAGCATATTCGGAGGAGATTTAAGTTCAAAGAATATTTCCTATATTATCAGTCTGAAGAAGACTCCGTGCATTTTTCTTTCAATAGAAAAATTAAGCCTATGTTTGTAGAGATGGCCAAAACATAAATATTTAAAGTGTGTTTGGGTTAGAGTTTCCAAAGAACCTCAGCCCTATCACACTTCCATTTCTTTCTAATGGATTCCTTTGGCAATGGAAAGCTGAATTGCATACAAAGAACACAAGTCTCTACCAACTGTGAATATCAATGACCTTTCTTCTGTTGTCATGCCTATTGCCTTTTGAAGTTCCTTGAAATAGACTTAAATAATGGCCATCCCTCCAATCTAGTATTTGAATCTAGAAATATTTAAATGACAAGTTAAGCCTTTTACTGTTATGGAATAAGGAACAAGACTTTCACTCACAGAGGAGGAAAAGAAAGGAATAGCAGAAGAAAAAGCTTAAAAAAAAAAAAAAGCACATCTCTGGAAGCCAATGCTATTATTTCCATTTTGTAATATATGAGAAAATCCATCTCCTCTATTCCACCTCCATACACCTTACTTTCATATCTGCCGTCAATCGTGTTTTCTTAAATGCATTACCCATCATCCTAAGCATTTCCACATGTAGTTTAAACTGATTATTTTAGCTGCTTAAAGAAGCCAAAAACTGCTTCCACTTAAGCCTGAAAAGATCAGTGTTGCTTAGGAAGCCAAAAATTTCTTCTTGTTATTCAGCAGGAAGAGAGTCTGTTCTCATTCACCAGCAAAAGGCTTACCATACAGTTCACTTGTGTGATTTAAGGGCAAATCCACTATGGAACTAGGAACCTCCCAAAATCAGAAATCAAAAAAACGGACCAGTCACATATAGCAAGCTAAAACAAATGACCTTAACTTCCCACACTGAACTTTAGTAACCTCAACAATTTGGCTGGAGAACAAATTCTCATATGCCTGTGTAAAGCTGTGCAAACCCTGCCCAGGCAGGAGGGACCCTAATCATAGACTGCTGGGCACATTGCCCAGGACACTCTCGGTTAGAAACTTCCACTAATCTCTAGTGCAAAGCTGGTAACCAGGCTGCAATGGCAGGTCTGCTAACTCCCTTCACTTGATGCCAACCCAGAAAATATCTATCAAAATAATTTTCCATCAAAAAAGCACTTCAGAAGAGAACATGACACAAACAACTTTCTGTCAAATCCTCTGTAAAGTATTTTTTTCAGTAAATTTTTTAGTGTATCTAGAAAGATTATTTTTGTTTTCATACTACTTATCAATCCATAATGGAAACAGAACTACTTTGTGGTGTATGGCGACATAACTTACTCTGTCACATTATAACACACTTCAGTGTATCACAGGTAATACTGACCATTAAAAGAAACAAATAGAAAAAAATTTACAGTAGCTTGTCATGCAGGACTAACCAAAACTTCTTATGCATTTCTACATGCTTGGAATTATTTTTTATGGATACTGAAATTAATTATCCTGCTAACTAACACATACACTTATTTCAGGCATTTAAATACAGTGCACAAGCCTAACCATAAAATACTTTATTTGTTATAAAGTACTAACTGCCCTTCCTGTTAAAACAAAAATACGGTTACATTTTAATTAGTGTTTCTAATTGAAAGAATTATCTGTGAAATGTAACTCTCACTCTAATGAAAGTAGCATTTAGGAGGTGTTCACAAATCCATTAACCTACAGAATTCCTACAAGACACTCTCGAAGTACAAAAACGTGAACTAAGGGCTAATGTCTTTTACAGTGTTGGCCTGGGAGGAGAAAGAAAAAAAAAAAAGAACTCCAGCACAATAAATTAATGGCAAAGTGATGTATATGCAAAATCAAAACACTGTTTCATGAACCTGACAGTTTTAGTGGCAACTCCAGGGGTTTTTTGCTGGTTTTTTTTTTTTTTTTCCTCTGCCAAAAGAGAGTTATTTATTTACTGGACTATCTTCCAAACTACAATTACCATTTTAAGGTCAGCAACAATGTCTTTTTACCCACTGCAACACAAAGCTTGGCTGTGTTCAATCCACCTCATCCTAGAGCTCATTGTCCAGACTCACCTGCTTGATAACATACTGAACTTGCTCTGACTGAAGAACAGCTCTTTTGATAGCATTTGGCTTGCAAGGTGAGAGCCCCTTGTAGATCACCGGGGTGTAACACTTCATGGCGTATCTCAAGTCACTGGACAACCGTCTTTCCTCCAAGATATCCTCAAACTCATCTCTTTTCTTTGATGTGAGCTCTTTCTGCTAGGAACATACAAATAAAGAATGAGACACTGTCTTGAGCTATTTGGTGACCTGCCTGGCTACAGCACCAAAATAATGATATGCAATACTTCTGCAACATTTGAGGTTAATACTTAGCTTTCAATAATGTCTGCATGCTACACTCTTTGACTGCAGGAACCAAGACTACCTGCTTGGAAGAGTGATCCAGAAAGAAACTAAAAAGCAAAATAAACAAGCAAACACCAGCAAAAAACCAACCAAACAAAAAAACCACCTCACCTTAATCCCTTCCAACTGCAACGATCTCCAAATCATCCTATGCCACGTTACTTAATTCCACCCAACAGGAAGAAGCTGAGAGAAGACATGGGCTTTTAAAGCTGAAGTGCCTTGCCTCCAGCTTCTCCATGATTAATAGGTATTATCTAAAAGACCTTTGATTCCACCTCTCACAGCTTCATTAAGACAATGCCATGACTGACATTATAAAAACCCAATCAGCAACACACAGAAAATAATCCGTGCTACTTAAAAGTTGCATATGGGACCTTGGTGACTTGTGGCTTTCACAAAGCTTGGATGCAAGGTACATCAAACATTACCAGGCAGGAACAAATTAAAATTGAAAAAAAAAAAAAAAAACCAAAAAACAAAACAAACACAACCTCACTGCCTGCCACATGAATGCAATATGGTGCACACATAGGTAAAAAGAGAGCATAGCTTCTGAGTAACCACTATCACTGCTAAGCAGGAAAAAACCCCAGGACATCAAGAACTAGTTCTGGATCCATCCTGCTGCAAAAAAAATTCAGAGACAAAACTCTTCCCTTCGAGCCAGCAGACTCTTAAACTGGAGAGAGATGTCTCCTATTATCTCCTACATCACTACAGTTTGTATGAATGACTTCTCAGCCTTCCCAAGACTGAAACTGTAAATATCTAAACTTCAAACCAGCAGCCACAGTCACCAGGTAAGTGAGACAACTGGAGTAAGCCTCTGTGAAACAAAAATATAAAAGTATTAGTTATGACCAAGTATATGTATTAGAAGATACTAAAAATAAAAATGCTTGTCTTTCTCCAAAGTACCACTTGAAGGCTAGCACTGGCAACCTTTTCATTCATTCTGCTTCCCCTCTCTACATATGACCCATGTGGAACCAATCTGAAAATGAAGGATAAAACATGTTTAATGGGCTCTTACAGTGATCTTTTCTGGTGCTGAGTGGAAAACATGGCCAGCAAGCACACAGGGCACCAGCAACAGATAAGCAAAATGCCAGCAGTGGCAGGTGGGTTTTCAACCTCAGGAGAGGGAGTCAGGTTTCACTGCCAGCCAACCAGAGCCACATCAGCAACACTATCAGAGCAGCTGACATTTAGTAGAGAGCAAACCTTTAGCTCCTGTCCATTCATCACAAGGTAATTTGGTGGAACAAGATAAAACTACTCAAATCAGGAATATCTCCACTTAAGAATGACAAAAAAATCCTTCAAAGACTTGTCTGTATCAAAAGTCAGTTTTGTTTTATTGGAGGACACAATTCCTACTATAATGTTTGACATTCTCAAGTTCTTTTACTCACACAGGACAGACAAATTTGGAGAACATCCCTCTACCATAATTGCATTTAGTAGATTGTATAACTTTTCTTTCCACAGCTGCAGTTTAGAGAATTATCTCACAGTAACTGCAGAACAAACTTGCCAGGACTTTCAAAACAATCCCATACAAGTATTAAAACCAGATCTCTCTTAAAGTAAATAAAATAAAACTTTTAGGGGTTTTTGTCCTGTATGATTTAGCATTACAGCTTTCAACCTCTCTTCTTTCACAGCTTTCAACTGCTTGGTATTTTGCAAGAGATGAGTAAGCTAAGATCTGTTAAGATGACTGGAAATAGTTTCTATTAGCCATCTGTTGCTGTTGACACCTTATACCAACTCCCTTGATTAAAAATAAAACAGAAACAAATCCCTTATTTTCTATAATGACAAAGATAGCTTAGAATAGTAGCAGAAAATATTATTTGGCTCTAAGTATCACCTACTCAGATCAGTATGTGACAAGTCATTGCTCAGAAAACCTAAGCAACGTTTATACCAGTTACAAAAGTTCAAATCCTGCAATCTACAACTACATGAAATCCAGACAAAGAAATCTGGCTCTCAGCATGGGCATTATCAGCCACATCAGCAGTCACTGCACTGCTACAGCTGCTCCAGAGTGCAGCTCTGGTGAGTAGAGTTTTGTAAGGGCCATGGCCCATTGAAAAATCACCTCTCTGCTCTTCGTCTAATGTTTTCAGACTTGATGTGCAACTGATTTCTCTCCATGGCAATAGTTATTTTCACACCCTGTTCTGAAGGAGCACTGAGGGAGCCAAACCACACACTTGACTAACCACTAAAGATTTGTAACTTTACACATTACAGCCAAGTTGTTAATTTACACATTACAGCCAAGCTGTTGTTCCAGCTTCAATTGCCAGCTGGTAGAGAATACGCTCAGAAAATACGCTGTTTGAAACATGGACATCAGAAAATTCAGTGACATGCACTGCTGCTGAAACAGCGGTGAAGTATGGAAGCAAAGCAGCAGGAACCTGGAAGTCCTCTGCTTCCATATAACTAGGATATACAACGTAACAATAGTGCTCGCGATGCCCTTGGGATACCAGCATACAGACAAGACACAGAAGAGAAGTCTGGGCATCTCTGCCGAAACAAGAGCTGTTTCCCTCTCTCCCTATTACCCTCTTCCAAATACTTGTCGAGAGGTGAGGTTTAGCACCCCACACTCAAACCTCATCTGAGGCTAGCAAAGGAGTTGCAGGGAACAAACAAGGTCAGTAAAATAATTTTCACTATGTAACAGGGGAAAACCCGCTTCGGCCACTCCACTCCATCCCCACGAGAGCCTCCCCGCGCCGAGTTCACCATGGCTGGCAGGCCAGCTCGCTGCGGGGCTGAAGCCGTGCGGAGCGCCCGGTGCCCGAAGAGCTGCCACCGCAGAGAGCCGCTCCGGGACACTGCCTCCGTGAGGAAGAGACACGTCCACCTCTCCTAACCCGGCCGGCCTTCCGCAGTAGCTCCGAGGCGATCGGGAGCTCCGGCTGTCGCGACTGACACGGCAGAGGGAAGGAGCAGCCGAGGCAGAGAAGGGCGCGGGAAGGGAAACTGGTCAGGGGGAACGTCCGGTCCCGCCGGGGCCGGGAAAAGGCCTCGTCCCTCCCTCCGGGGACACAAACCGGGGGTAAGAGATGGAGGTGCAGACTGCGCCAAGCGCCGTCATCCCTCTTCAGAGAGAGCCGCACCGCCGCGGCGCTTTGAGCTGAGCAGCCCCTTCCCCGCGGCACCGCTGCCGCCTACCGAGTACATGGGCGCCCCTCGCCGCGCCCGCCCGGGCGCCGCCGCTGTCGCCATGGTCCTGCGAGCTCCGCCGCGCCGTCCCGCGCCCCGCTCGCCCGCTCTACCCCGCCGCGCTACCCTGCCGCCCGCCGCCGCCTCCCGCGGCGCCCATGGCCCCGCGCCGCCCCGGCCCGGCCGCCTGGTGCGCTGCGGCGGCGGAGGGCGGGGGCACCGCGCCATGGGCGGCGCCATGTCGGGTGCGACGGGAGCCGCCGGGGGTCATACGCCGCCCGCCGCGGTAGCCATGGGGCCGCGGGAGCCGCGCCGCCGGCTGGAGGCGGTGCTCGGCGCCCTCTACGACCTGGGTGGGTGCGCGGGGCCGGGCCAGGCGCTGCGCCGCTACCGCAGTCCTCCCTGGGGGCCGGGGAGGGGAGGGGGGCCGCGCGTGGGCGCTGCGGAGCGGAGCTGACCCACGGCATGTGCTCGGCACAGGTGAGGAGCCCGGCGGCGCTCGGGGCGCCGCGGAGGACGGCGAAGCGAGAACAGTGCCGCCGCCGGCGGAGAAAGAAGAGGAGGAGGAGAGACGGGAGCCGCAGCCGGCGGCGGGCGGGCGGCGCGGGGCCCGCGGCTTCTTCGGGGAGTTGCGGGCCGAGCTGAGCGCCGCCGGCGCTGCCCCGCCGCCCCCCGCCGCCCCGCCCGCCGTGGAGGTCGTGGTGTTCCGCGGGAGGAAGAGGAAGGAGCGGCACGGCCCCTCGGCAGCACCCGCCAGCGGAGCACAGGTAGAGCCGGGCGGGCGCGGGGTCCCCGCCGTGGGGCGGGGCGCTCTCCCTTACCGGCGCCATCCCCCTGCGCTTCCCGGGTTGGTTTGTCCCGCTTGCTGATCCTGCTGCCTGGAAATCCGGATGCTTTGGCGATCCGCGTGCTCAGCTCGATGGCATCTAGTCCTGCTGATTCCCAGTGGGGCTGCTGGAAACGGTCAGGATGAAGCAGGGGAGTGGGTAGGGCTGGAGGACCGCTTTTTTCCAATTTCAGAAGATCTCCAGATAGGAATCCCGTATTTGATTCAGCAAAATAAATTGATTTGCTGACAGGCCTGATGTTACAGCAGTAAGTGAAAGAAGTGGAAAGCAAAGTCTCTTGGTTACTTCAGTGCCCAGGAGTTTTGTGTGCTGCTCTGTTCTTGTCAGTAGCTGTGGATGTGAGCTGCCAAAACTTGCTCCTCTTCTCTGGCATCACAGCAGCACTGGGCCATTGACAAGCAGCTTTTGTCTTGGAGGATCCGTGTTGGGTAGTCCATGGGGGAACACATGGCAGTATTAGATCTCAGTCCTCTGGTTTGGTTTGTCGCTGCTAAACTGCTTTGCACTACCAAAAACTGTAGCTAAGTTGCTTTAACAGGGAAATCTGGATAGGTTTGGCTGGAAGCTGAGCGGAGGGGTTGATTCATCTCCAGATTTTATATCTTCTCTGGTCGTTTTCCTTGAGTTGTCTCCATGGCTTTAAGATCAGAAGCCCATTCTAAAATAAGCTCTGGTGGGCCAACATAAGGCTGTCTTGAATTAAAAGAGACTTACTGATTTTGGGAGTTTGATTGATTGGAATTGGGAACTTGAGACTCAAGCAGTTGTTTGAATCCATAAACTGTGCTTTTCTGGCATGTTTTCCTCTAAAAATTTTGTTGTTTTTTATAGCTTAAGTTTTTCTACCTGAAAATACTGGTGTTAGGCTTGTTAGCAAAATGCTCTGAAGATAACTGCGTTTATTTGTGGTTGAAATCACAATTCTATATAGAAGCCTTTGCAGAGCTGAGAGGAGTTCAGCTGTGGTGGATGCAGAGTAAAGCCTTGGTGTAACTCTTAGGCCTGAACCTGTGACTCACTGTGCCCTGAGGTACTGGAGAGTGAAAAGGAAGTGCATGAAAGATATTTCAGTTCAGCTTTAATGCTTATGTAGTACTCCTGTTTCCTCTGAGTGGATTGTACCCTTGGGAGCAAACTGGGAAGGTAAACAGGGTAATCTCTTGAATAGATGGGTGTTTGCCTGCCTGTATCAGCATGCTTGGGAGTAGGCAGAGCTTCCACTCCGGTGGCTCGGCACATCCTCCCTGAAATCAGAAATCAGACAGTCTAAAATTACCCTGGGAGATTTGTAATTGCTCCACAGTGTCCCATGTGCAACATTCTTCTAACAAGCAAGCATGTAACTCTCTCCCTGAGGATTTTGCACTTCTTTTTCTTTCTAGGATTTATTTAGTCTGTTCCCACTGGAGAGTCCCCCTCTGAACTGAGAACTGCTGATGAAAAGTTTCTCTGTAAATCATGGAGTAGAAAAGATTAAAAAGTAGAAAAGAATACTTTCTTCAGCCTGAGCTAAGTGGGTTCTGCCATTTACTGACAATGCACCCTTTGGAGCTGGTTCTCTGGCATTAGTGATGCTGGATATGGACACTAATATATATGGCCATGCAGTTACACATTAAGCTTGTTCTTCATGTTGCTCCAGCTGTGAGTACATGCACTATTACCACTTCACTGTCTGAAAAAGACTTATTTAAATTCATGTTCTGTCCTCCATTAACTGTTGGTACAGGTTTGGAAATGGAGATATAAGTGATGCATAGCGCACATGTGGCAGTTTTTCTTTTACTTACCTAGAAAAATGCTATTGAAACTGTCTCTTTTAATAGATCCAGGTAATAAAGCTAGGAAAAAAATACTGCTGCAAACCTGTCTAATATTTTATACAACTGACCTTGCATTTCACTGCTTTTCAAAAAGCTATCCCAATCAGCATTTAAACTGGTGTTACTTGTCATGTTAATTTGAAATGTTCTGTTTTGTTTTTAAACCCAGATAGTGAATGAAGAGAAAAATGCAGTCAGACAAGAATTTAACTTTGAAAAGGTAAGTCAGTAGGATCAGTCTAATATTATTAGTGTACAGTAATGTGTATGTGTATACTTGAGAAAGCTACAGTGGGACTAATGGGAAACCCTTCCAGAAATGGCTATCTCTTGCAGATGAGGATTTCCTAATAGGTAGTGCTGGCTGCATGCCATGCCAAATGAGGAGTAGGCTGGCAGCAGTCAACTCTCCATGTGGAGAGAGGCATGTTACAATCCGTGACCTTTCTGATATTCCAATGAGAATTTGAGGGGGATCACTGTATTTTAGCTGTGTAAAAGTGCTTGAGTTCCCGTTATGTTCAGCATACTTCTTTCATTCCCCTGGTGTTAAATCTCTGGCATCTCATTTGGGAAGGAAAAAAAGTGTATTGGCATCTGTTTTTTGAAACAATAAATGCCTTTTTCCATTCTTCTGTTTATTCTCATCTGTTCTTGTGTAAGCATAACTAGGTTTGGCCACCTTAGCTACTAATTTGTTTACGGATCTCTGCAATTTTTATGTGCCCAATCTCTGCTCAGGATGTGCTATGATCCACTGGAATCTCTCACTGAAGATTCTGCATGGATCTCTGTACTGCTAAGAAAAGTAGGGATTTAATCACCAATTTTAAAAAATGATGGTTTCATTAGAGGTTTTGCCAAGGCATTTGTGTGTAGTCAAACCACTTCACCATATGCCCATCCGTGTTTCTCAGTGGTTAAGTGCCCATTTTTTACATGGAGGAAATCCATTCCATGTGTTACTTTATGTGAAATGAGGAGAATTGAAAATTGTCCCCCTGACACTCCTCACCATCCAGAAGTGAGTTGGACAGTGGTTAACTGCTCTGAATTCAGTTTTATTTTACAGCGTGCCAATTTCGAGTATTAGCCAGGATTTCCTCAGGAGTATGACTTGGTTGCATTCTGCCAGGCATTGCTTTACAACAAGTTGGACATTATGAAATGCCTGCAATTTTCTGTAATGTTCTAGGCTCGCCTGGAAGTGCACAAATTTGGAATCACTGGCTACAAGAAGCAGGAGCAACGTGTTTGGGAACAGGAGCGTGCTATCATGCTGGGAGCCAAGGTAATGTCCCTTGGTTTGTGCTGGAGGTCAGCCAGCTGTTACAGTGCAGAAAGGCAGTAAAGAACATGAGGGTCTTTGATATTGCTCTTTTAAAACACAAGATCCCCTGCCATGACCCTGCTCTGACTTCAACCTTACTTTTACATACTCTATTCTGTCTTGTCTATTTTCTCTAGATGGTTGGAAAATTAGTATGGTTGTGTTATCAGGGAAGTAGTATAGATGAAATATGACTGATCAGGCTGAAAACAACATTGATAAATTTTTAAATCAGGCCATTCAAAAATAAATAGTTGGAGAGAGGGGCTTACCTTTTAAAACTTTATTTTCCCTGTGAGTTAAAGATGGAGAAGGGTTTTTTAATCATAACTAGTGTAAAAGAAAAAAATAATAGGTGGTTTTTCTTCCTAGCTCAGTGTGTGTGTAAACCTTGTAGGAATTATAACAGAGCATTATTGTCTCTACTGTCTTCACCAAGATACAGTTTGTGTCTACCTTGCATCCCTTAAGTCTATTCCTCTCTCCCAAAAGGAAATAATAAGCATTATTAATGTTTTGCCACCACCACCTGAAAAATACTGTCTGTGCAAGTGTGTGAATAGTTTTTGAACCTATTTAAACATTTAATTAGCAGTATCCCTCCCAATTTTTTTTTACAGCCCCCCAAAAAGGCACATGTGAACTACAGGACTTACCAAGAGAAACTGAAAGAGAAAAAAGCAGCGAAGGATGCTGATAAGGAAAAGGTTGGTGTGAAATTTTCTGTATTGAAAGGCAGAATGTAGGAGCCAGCCCAAGTGCCTGACAGATAATGCCTCAGGTGCAGGAGGAGTGCCTGAGCTTGACACCTCTGCTGCTCCCTGTGGATGGGGTTCCTGGCTCCCACAGGATTAATCTCATTGGTAAAAGCTGGTTGTGTGCAGTATGAAGGCACAAAGTTAGGATTGTGTTGTGGTAGGTTTCACTGCCTTGCCGTTCCAGGCTGATGGACTGATGACACAAAATCAGCAGGGTTTTTTTTTATCCTTTTCTCTTAAGAGGAAACAAAATGGTCCCCAATTAAAGTTTGTTGCGTGTTGTCTAACCACTGAGAGCCGGATCTTCAACTGTTTTTTTATCAGCACAATTCCATCTAGGATCTTACTCATTATTTAAAGCAAGGGTGAGGTTTCTGTTGCATCCATCCTCTAGCACAGCCCACCTGGCTCTAAGCCTACTCTCTGCCTCCCTAAGGAGCCTTGTCATGTAGGTGGGAGCAGGCTGGTGGGGCTGGTAATTGCTCTATCAGCTGGCTTCCTGTCACCCTCTTAGCCATGGACCTACTTCTCCTCTTGTCATGTGGCTCAAAGTGCATCCAGAGCATGACCAGTCACAGCTGAACCCTGTTATTTGACAGCTGCCCTCAGCTGGGTGACAGGACACACCTGCTTGGTATCAAGTCAGTCTTCTGCCCCTAGGACCTGTCACATGCCCTAGAAGGGAGCCTCTGCTTCTGCACGTGGCAAGGACAGCACGTTGGTTGTGAGTGGGCTGTACTTTTCCGTAAGGCTCTGGGCACTCCTGACAGTGGCTCCATAATGTGTTGCATCACTTGTTCTGTCAGAAGGTCTCCCAGGTTGCTTTAAGTGCCTGCTGCTCTGTGAAGCAATGGGTACTTACTGCGTGCTGTTTGTATGGGTGGTTGTTCAAGCAACATGCTCTGTTTCTTTTTCATTAAAATATGTGTCTTTAAAAACAGGAACATAAAGCTGATTCTCTTAAGAAGAAGAAGAAGCAGAAAGAACAGAAAGAGAGGTGAGGTGTTTTTAATGTGGTCTTCCCAATGTATCTCCCCTATGTAATTGCAGTCTTACTCCAGAAATCATACACATCACAGTGCAGCAAAATTCTCCAAGTGCTGAGGTCTCCAAAAAATGGTGACACTGCTCTGTGCCTAGCATTTCCAAAGGCTTCAGTTCCACAGCTTTACTTGGAAGTATGTCAGTTCTGCTCCAACATGTCTTAAGACAGCAGCTGGATGTCAGAGGGATGAAAAATCCCTATGAGCAGACTCATGAGACACCACTTGCTCAGGGCATTTGCCCTAAGAGATAATTTCTGCAAAGTGCAGGCAACAGTATACAGAGGCTTGAAAGTGAGCTGGCATTTCCTAATCCTAGTGAGCAGGTTCCCTCTGTACTCTGTCTTCCATCTCTATCCAAAAATCTTTGTGTTTCTAAACATTTAAAAATGTAAATGATACTCTAATGTACTGCAAATTTTACATGTCTACAAAGGAAAAATGTTGTGAAGTCTTTGCATGCTATAGTTTGATACTCCATAATATGAAACTGCATAAATAGGTGACTTTTTCACCATGTGTGAAACATGTGTTTCTGCTGTTTCTTTTAATTATTGTTTTTCCTGTCCCTATTTCAGGAAGGCTAAAAGGAAGAAATCAGTGCCTAGCATTTGGCCTGCAGGACAAGTTGGAAAATTCAGAAATGGGACCTTGATTCTGCAAAGCCGTGACATAAAGAAAATTAAATCATCTAAAGTTAGCAAATGAACTTCATGATACAGAGTGAAATGGACAATATGCATAAGAGAATTCACATTGCTACAAACACAGACTTCTGGGGCCTTTTGCCTATCTACCATATCCTAATTTTTTAATCTTATTTGTTATTGCAGGATTTTTCTGTACTATTCTGCCTTTGGATGAATATTAGAATTTACCGTTTTATAAATAAAAATTAATTCTTAGTAAGAAGGTTATGCAGGCTATTTTTATTAGTCAATATGTGCTAAAGAAAACTTTTTTATAGAATCAGCTTATTGGCTGTAAGTAAAATAATAATTTAATCCATAAATTACTGGATTTATATATATATATATCTTTCATGTGGAAGGAATATGGAAAAAGCAGTATCTTGCTCACTCTGAACTGGAAATAGGTGTTCTCCAAACGTTTATTGGACATAAATCTGTTTCTGTATCCTTATGGATTATTTGTGGATAGTGGAACTGCACAATAACTTTTCTGTCCAGCAAAATCTCTTAATGTTTCAAAATTACCTGCTTTGGAATGAAAATAATATTTTTCTGAAGTTTTGTCCCAGGCAAGCATTACACACTCACCTTGTATATATATCTCTGCAGAAATCTCCAAATAAGCACTTTGGAATAGTGGTTTGGTGGCTTGGTTGGTTGTTTTTTCAAAACAAAACCATGTAAGACTGAGCCAAATGAGCATGGACACTCAAATAGCTACTGGTTGTTCCCAGTTAACTAGTGTTTATTTTGATTCCATGCCTCTGCAGGCTTTTCTGTGAAATCTTTACCAAAACTGCATTTTGGTGCTATTTGGATTTCAGCAATCTGGTGTTTCTGGAACAGTACTGTTTGCCTTCTGTAGCTAAATACTTTATTTTGTTGCTTTTAAGGTCCTTCCATTAGAGATGGCAGTTGTTAGTATCTCTTCCAAAATGAACAGTCAGTATTTTATGGGGAGACAAAGATAAGGATAACTTAAATGACAGAATTTGTTCTGCATTGTAAGGAGATGAGCTTGTTGGAACAGCTCTGGCAGTGAAGGATGTGTACATGGGAAGGAAAGCAGCCCTTAGTGTTTGTTCTAGGTGTACTGGTACCCTTGTAGGGAGCCTGGGCAACATGATCCATGACCCCAAGGTCTGTGTCAGCTTGCAGCAGGTAAATAGCAGCATTGGAGGCTGTCCCCTCCCAGGATAGGAAAGTGTTCTGATAGGGATAGGGAGAGCCACACTGTGGACAGGGATGCTTTCTAGCACGCTGCTTCCCCCACACCTTCCACCTTGCAGGCCCTGGAGGAGGGCTGTGCCAGCACAGAGAGGACCAAGAGGAGGGAGAGGGCTTGATGGGGTCAAGTGCCAGATAAAAAGCAGAAGGGAGTGTTTCTGTAGCCATGTAGGAAGAGAAGGGGTGTGCAGAGTTTGGTTGCTAAATGCTGTTATCACATTTCATAATTGCATCATTTGATTTCTTCTTACTCAGTATTGGTTGCAGATTCAAACTGGAATTAAGATTCCTGTCTGGTTACAGGCTTAATGACTTATTTGACATTAGAGAAATGTCAAATCATGATGGCATGTGAAGGTGTAACAACTAAGAATTTAGTACAGAGCATCAAGACTTGTTGAGGCAACAGACAGGCTTCGGATGTTGTGGGATAACCTGTATTCTATAATTCCTGTTTAATCAATCCTTGATCCTAGTTTTTGCTGCTCACTTCTTGATAAAGTTGTTCATCTTGCTTTCTGTATAATGTGGGACTTTATGTTCTCCATCAGCTTTGGTAAGCTGATGTTCATGCTTGCTTTCCACCTCCATAGCTCCCAAAAGCTATTTGGGAGTGAAACTTGGTCAGAATGGAGTGTAATTTTTGCAGTCAAGCTCGTAAGATCTGTAAAATGTTGAAAAAAATCAGTTCTTAAACTAAAAAGTTGAAAACTGAAATGCCAAGCTGACAGTGGAACATGAAAGCTTTTTAGGGAAGGAAATTAGAAGTTTATTCAAAGTTTTGTGTTTTCACAATTTTTGATTGTGTGTATGCCTTATGAAAGACTTCTGTTACATGGAGATGGGTTTGCTTTTTCATATCATGTCTCCAAGATGTTTTGAGCTAGGCATGCTACATTCTTTTTAGAATGCTGTGCTCAGGTAAACATGGCACTTTCAGTCCTGTTTTGTTACTAGATGCATCAACAACATTGGCAAACAAGAGTGTTCTGAACCTGTTGCACCTAGTGTTTCTCTGGGCTGATGAGTGTTGGTGATGAACAGGGTGTGCGAATATACCAACAAAACACAGCAAGCTGTGTTGGTTTTGGAGCACGTGCGGATACACGAAAGCCAGTATTGACTGAGTAACATTGATCATGGGGAGAGCAGCACACGTCTAATTTTGCTCTCTGTCTGCAGTTGCGTAGTGGAATGCGGTATGAAAGAAGAACTCAAGAATTTCTCCTTATTTGCTCTCTTTCTCATGCCCTTTCCTATTGCAGTTATCTCTGTTTCCCTATGTGTTAAGCCACGTGGTAATTTTTTTTCCCCAGTCAAACCCTTTGCCATAAAGGAGTTGATGACAAGGTGGGTTTTTTGCAGGAGAGAAAAAGAAAGGCTGTGATTGATGTGTCTCCACACTGCTGTCTGCACTCTCTCCTGTTTTGGCTGGGTTCCTGTTTCTTACCCTGGTGCTGCTGGTGCTGTGTCAGAGTGCTTTATTCTGCCTTAGTGACAGACATCTGTGAAGGCTGTGTAGCTTTGTGAGTGCCTTTTTGCAGGGGCTCAATGTGCTGGGTGTGCTGCCTCTGAAGCACTACTGAGTCCCTCACAGATCATCTGTTTGACAGAGGCGTGCAGCTCCAAGACTTGGTCATTTCTTAAGAGTCTGTGTCTTCTCTGCTCTGACAAGCTTTCTGCCCAGTCTTTCACACTTACCCAAAGGGCTTTCCAATGAGAATCTACTGATGCTATGGTTCTTTTCAGCCTCTGCTTATTCCAGGGTTAGAAACTTCTAGAGACTGGGTGATTTCCCAAAGTGTCTAAGCTGGGTAACAGCTCTCCCAGGTGTTCTATAACCAACATGAGCCAGAGCTAGTGATGTGGTGCTGAGAAAGAGATGTCTCATGGATCAGGATATGTCTGAAGTTGAGGCACAGATGTTTGCTCTGAGGAAGGACACTCCTGGCTTTCTCCATTTACTGGCTTATTCTTGACTGTGGTAATAAAGCAGTATCAACAGTAGGAGATAGGCATGTAAACTGTATGAAAGCCTCATCTATGTAATGGCATAGTATTTTTAAATCATTATCTGTAATAATAAATAGGGTACTGATGCTGGATTTGTTGGCAATGTTATAAGAATTTATTTAGAAACTGTAAAACAGCATAAACTTATATGACAGGTTTTCCAAAAGGGTAATAATACACAAAGTTTTAGTTGGACCAAAAGACAAAAAGCAGTTTGTTTCTAATTCAAAAAATACAAACGTTTGCTACAGGTACAAAATTATAAAAAGTTTGTATTTTCCTCTTGATCTGGTGATAGACACATATAGCAGAGATGTATATTTCACCAGCTCCGAATTCATATAAGCTATGGGAAATGACAGTAAAGAAAAAGTAATGTTGTAGTTAAGAAAACATAGAAACAACTTCTTGTCTTTCATTTAACTGGAATTTAACTCCATTTTCTGATTCCTTTGCATTTTTTTAGTTGCCAACATTTAAATTAGTGTTACTCATGCTTCATATAACAATCAGAAATAACAGCAGGTTTACCTCATGCATTTATTTTTAATATTCATCACATAATGTCTTCTCACCATGCTACCTAGGAAGGTTAGTGTTTTTATTGACAACATTTAAGGGAGGTGGAGGATAAAGGAATGCAATCAGGATCCAGGAATATTTCTATCTACCGCTTCACAAGGGAATGTTAGAAATCCTCCAATTAGCATAAAAAATAATTTTAAATTAATTCTGCTTGGAATTGTTTGCAATAAAAAATACAACTAAAAGGTTGTTTAACAAAAGGGGAAAATGCTGCCGAGTGCCTCTGACAGTGAAACACATGCCTGTCTCCTGTATTGTGCAAAGATGCAGGAGCCCCACACATAACAGTCTCTGAGGTTTGCATATGGGCTTCTGCACCTGGGAAGACCAAGTGTGTCTTATTAATTATGGATTTGTGCTTCAGGCTGCTGCTCCACCTGGCTGTGTATGTGCAGTATTCAGTAGAGCTGGGCAGAGGAACCACCAGAAATGTTGTCAGTAAAAACTAGAAGCAGCTCACTTTTTTTTTTTTCTGAAGAAAACCTAAAAGGACTCTCCATCTTTGCTGGTAAATTTTCAGTGACAAGTGCCCTTTACATTTGCAATGTGGTTGATTTGTAACTGTAATCTCCCTTCCAGCATTGATCTAGCCAAGATGCTTGGTGTTTTCATATTATCTTGCCTGGTTCAAAATTGAATTCTTGGTTTTGCTATTTAAGCAGAATGCTGCAAAGCTGGTCAGGCCTGAGACAGGGTCTAACAACTCTCCTTCCTCATCTTTCTGTTCTGTGACCAAAGGACATGCTAGATGGCACCAGAAAGCTGCTGTTCTCAGGTTGTGGCATTTTCCATCCCTTCTCACAGGTTCCGTACAGGTGATCTGAGTTGTGGTCCAGAAATGCACTACCTCTTGTTGGCAGTTGCAAACACAGTGTTTTTCATACAGTGGTGGTGGCAGCTTAGCCTTAATCTCATCTCTCTTACCTTAAGAAATATTATCATGTAAGAAAGAAGGAAAAAATAAAACCTGCATCTCACATTCTTCTTGCTCTAGAACACTTGGGAAACCAGAGTGTGGGGTGGCCTCTGCCATCTTTACTAACTATGCTTTGAGGGGAAAGAAAATAAAATAAAAAACAATTTACACAGCACTACCACAGAACTCACCAGCCAAGAACAAACTACAGCAATACACTATCATGGCATTATTTACAACATAATGGAACATTATGCATATAATAAATTACATTTAATACTTTTCCTCTTAAACTCTGATAAATGTAAGCTCGTGCTTATTTAATTTATTTTGTTCAGTCCAATATATTTTCCTCTATGTATGTTAAGTGCATAGGCAAGTATAGGAGGTGACAGTGCTGTTTGCCTATCTTTTCTATGTTTTTAGAAACCAAATTGCTTTCAAATTTGTAATGCATCACAGTATTCTACTGTCCTCACTAAGATTTACTTTATAGCACATACCTTTCCACAGCAGAAGGAGCAAGGGATTGTCAGCTATATGTGTGCTTATATTGACATTAAGTGTTACTAAAAGATCTTGTGAGCTTTTTTCAAGTTGATGAGGGAAAAGAAGGAAGTGGAATTTCTATAGCATTGCATGCCTTGGGAAGTCTTACAGTGCTTCTGAACTTAATGGAAATTCACAGAGGAAAGAGCCAGGAAGAAGATTTACAAAAGGCTAAGGTTAGGTCTCCCAGGGGTAGGTGAAAACTGAGAGTCTTTTGCTGCTCTGCAGGACAGAAAGTTCGATTGCTGTATTTATTTTGCAGCTGTTCAGAGGTTCCATACTGGTGCATGCAGAAGTCAAACTTTGTTTTGTTAATAAGGTGAGTTTGTGTTTGTGGGTTTTGTGTTTTGGTGGGGTTTTTTAAAACATTAAGTCAATTTACAGTTACCTTGTGTGGGCTCTGTACCATAGCGGATGGGATTTATCCCCAGTGCAAAAGGCTTTTGCTCTCCTGCTTATGAGAAGCAACCTGGCCTCTAGGAGCTGAAGAGTCCCGTGACAGGCAGCATTGTGTGGGTCCAGGTGCCAGAGGAGCTTGGAGCCCCAGAGAGCTGCAGAAATACTCTGAGGGAACAAAAGGAAGAAGAGCACACAAAGTGGTCCCCTTGGGTATCTATGCCACTCTTCTGCTCTCTGGGTTCTCCCTTGACAGTCATCAACAGAGCTTCTGCAGGGACTAAAGGCTGAATCCCTCCTAAAGAAAGCATTTGGGGGAAACAAAAGCTGACATAAGAGATAGTGTAGCTGAAGAGTGTGCAAACTGCTGGGTTTATAATGAGATGGGCCTTGGGGAAGTTGCCTGCAGAGAAGGAAACTACGACCACCCTGAGCAGAGCAGTGGGAGTGCCCCACCTCTCCCCAGCTAAGGCTATTCTGCAAAGAGAAAATTCTGCTCTGCTTTGTGTTCAGATGGCCCCTGCATGATCTGCATAAATATTAATGTGTGGAGTTGTTAGTTTCCTAGAGTAATTTTAACTACTTAAGCATTACTTCTGTTAATCAAACTATGAAAATGTATCCAGCTGAAGTCATAAGAGTGCACTCTATGAGGATAACTGGTTTATTGCTACAGGCCATGCCAAATGTAAGGCCTTGATTGTGTACACAACCAACACATGCAAACACTGCTTAGTTTTTGACCTAAGGTAAAGTAGTCTTACTAATGCAGGTAGCCTGCTTCTACTGTATTCCTCTTAACTTATTTGCATTTCTGCTAGGTTAAAAGGAGTCTTTAATGGTAGCCACCCTACTTTTGTGAATGTTAGAATGCGTAGAGGGTAAAAACCAAGCTTCTCTATTCACTGTTCCTACCTACTGTCCATATATTCATTAGAAATTAACAACATGTCACTCAGTGTATTCTCCCCAAGATTCAATACACCAGGAACTGACACCAAAGCAAATATGAAAACAAAAACTGAGTACTTCAAACACTTCTAAAACCCATTCAGAATTAATTTTAAACATCTGGCAATGGTTGAAGATTAGAAAGATGTAAATCCATTTCAGTTTCCTTTACTCAAGAAGGTGAGAGTAAAGACAAAGGCTCTGTCCCAAAACAAACAATGTCCTGGCTTTTTTAATACAAGTGAAAGTGGAGTGCCTTCCATATTAAATTATCACAGGATGTTTCCATATATAAAAAACTATGTGCAATTTATGTACAATATTCCCATACACTACTCTGACTGGCAATATTCAAAGCCAATGCTATGATTACAACTGTTAGGTTCATAGAAGAGCACACTCAAGGAAATTTGGGGTCTGGTAGCACTCTAGCTGAGGTAGGTTAAAACAGACCTGCTAATTAGAAAATCTTGCATGAGTTCATATGGTATTGAATGAAACTGAAGATCATAACACAGTTGGTCTCTGACATTCTTTACAAAACCAAGATAAGCATAGCACAGTTATTCCATTGTCTACAAGTTTACAAGTACAATCCGTTCCGGACTTTAAAGGAAGCACTGTTGCTTCCTCACTCAAAAGCATACGTTACATTTTTTCCATCGTTGGTTTTATTTTTTATTTCAGTCTTGACGTTGCTGAAGGTGTGCTGCTGTTCCGCAGGAGAGGTGAGCTACAGGATGCTTGGTTGGTTACAGGCAGCAGGATGGCAGACTGCTCTGTGTCTGTGCAATATCCCACTTCTGTTCTGGGTCACCCTTCCCTTCCCACAATGGCTGTGAGGTGGGATGACCCATGGGAGGATTCTGGCTGCTTTGCCACAGGGAAGCCTTGCCATCACTCAGCACTACCTGGGTAATGTACTCCAGACAGAGATCAGAAGTGGCCTGCAGCAGGATATCTGGGGGCTGGCAGGCTGCCTGAAGGCAGGCCTGGGCTGTTTGTCCTGTGGCTGTGCTTTAATGCAAAGCAGTAACCTGGATTTTGGTTAGAGTATTTGTTTTCAAGTTTAATAATTACATGCCTGATAACAATATGCATGTGCGTATATGTATGCTCAAAGAGGAAATTTTGTATAAGCAGCAGAATTTAAAAAAAAAAGAAATCGTACATTGATGGGATTTGAGAGTTTATGCTTTTCTTGTTTGATAGCACCACACTTCTATAGGGTTAGAGTGACAAGAGTCCAAGATGTCATGGGCTCACCAACTCTGCTGCATCTGGTCCTCACACATTGCCACTATACACAACACACTTGCATACATTAACCGGGTTCACAGGAAACGAAGCACACGGGCAAACCAATGCTTGGTTTTCTGTCAACTGTAGCCAGGTGACAGTGCCATGGCTGTGAGAAAAGATCACTGTCAGTCAGACTCCAGTTGTCACAGGCAGCACCTGAAATGGCCACTCGTTGTTGTGGGAGATGCCAGGCACAGGTCGAGTCTTGCAAAAGATTTATGTCCCAATGCAGAAAATTTCTTAGGGACAGGTTTTGCATTACTGCTATTAATCTCTCTTAAGTGTTTCATTAGGATCACAGTAGCTCACAGTAATCTAATAGAAAATTAAGGCTTCAGATCTCAAAGCTACATTGGAACTACAGCTGCACAGGTTTTATCAGGATCAAGGCTGGAAAGCAGCATTTCTCAATATGGGAGACTTTGCATGTGCCATATTTAAATAAATCTCTTATCATTTCAGTTCAAAGGAATCTCCCATGCACTGTTTTTCAAGAGTTGTGCTGATAGCCACAATCAGATTTTCTGTGTCTCCACAGTCATGCCTAAATAACAAACACTAAAATGCATCAAGTATGTTTTTCTTTTAACTTTCTGTACTGGAATTCTGCATGTGCATGTATCATGGTGTTAGCTACAGTGAGCACAGCTATTTCATAGCAGCATTTGGGAACCAATCTTGTTTCCACTGCAGATAATAAGCTCTGCCACTGAATTCTAAGGGGACGTTATCCTATAGCTCACTGCAGTCTACAGCCAGAAGGAATAATTCATGGCCATTTGAACCTCTGAATGTAATTGACAACCAGGAATTCTTGAGCATATAACCTCCACTTCAGCTGTCAAAACATATGCTTTCTTTATTTTATTTAAGGACTTCAGGTGGCAAGGGAATCCAAGTACCTGGATAAGTGATAAACTGCTCCAACATCCATTGTCCTTCAGCCTCACTCATTTTTTCCAGCATCCCTAATATTTAAGCACAAATCCAGCCATGAGAGAGAAAATACACTCATTTAACCTTTTGCTTTACAGATGTGTTTGTGTGTGTGTGTGTGTGTGCACATGAGTGTACGTATGGATGCAATGCAGAGTAGACATGTTCAGGTACCCATCTGCAGTTGAGTGCCAGTCCAGTGGATGTGCTTGCTATGGCTGTTAAATTGAAAATGGAGTGGCCTAGCTCTAACCAGCCCGTGAGCAGCATGCTGCACAGTGTTTTAAGTCAGGGAAGAGGACGCTTTTTTACTGACTTACAGAAAAGTGCCAAAACACACTGAGAAAGCTTACAGAATCCAGCACAGTGTCAGACGAGGGCTTCACTAGTTGTTGGGCAACTTGGGCTGTTTTACAGATTGTGGTACCTCCAGTCCTGTGTGCAGGGTCACCTGCACAAAGAAGAAATAACATTAGACTCAAAACTGAGACATCCTCAGCAAAGAGCATTTGTGAAGGCAAAGTGCAGGTAAAATGACATGGAAAGGGCTGTGGGGCTGCAGGTCTAAGTTTAAATCAAGACTGTTAATGGAGATGACATCTAGTCTTTGAAATAAACAAGTCTCCTCCCCCCTTCCCTCCTGAATACTTTGGGACTGAGAAGCCAGGTGTCTGTATCTTTTCCCAAATCTAGCCACTAGTTGTAGGTATCCAGAAGTGCTGCTTGCTAGGTACAAGGTGGATGGGATCTCTGCATGAGGGACCCCAAGTGCTTCAGGCCAGAGGTCACGCAGTGGGGCCCATGTACATGATGAGTGTTCCACCCTGGCTGTCTTTGTCCTGCCTGACCTAAGCTGACCTCCTTCCGTCCTCAGGCTCCTGGGTATTTCCACAGGTTCTCTCTTATACCACATCCAGTTTCTAGCCATAAACAGTGGTCTTGAAGTAAAAATGTGTTATATTTAAAGAAAGTTCCTCCAAGAGGAAAACCTCTTGTACACAGAACACGAGAATGATGTGCTGACTGCATCTTCTCTGTTGTGCTAGTTCTCTGACTATGTTGCCTTTGCTCTCCTTACCAGTGTGCTGCTCATTTGCCAATGTTAATTATCTCCAAACATGAGATCTAGGGGGAATTAAGATGTTTTTTAGTCAAAGTGGCAGGAAGGGACTTCAGAGACACTGCTTTCCAAGTGGAGCATCACAGGAAAATCAGAGCAGGAATTAGTGCGTGCAGGTACTTTTACTTGTTTTACAGCATTACTCTTCACATTGGTCAGGCAAGGCAGAGTAGTCCAAAAAGTGTGGGTAGCCTAGATGTAAGCCCGAGAAGGACAGAACCCCTATCTGTACTGACTACCTATCGATGATGCTATCAGCTCCTTTAGCTGGAAAGGGTAAGTGGGGCTGGACTGTGGCAGATTTACCTGGACGTTTCGATTGAGGCTCAATGCGGGCATGAAGACGCCCTCGATGTTCTCAAATGCTGGAGGCCCCTGCTGCTGCCCATTTATGTAAAAGGTCAGGTTGTGCTTGTTCAGATCCAGGAGAACACCAACGGTGGCACCTTTAGAAACTCCTCCTTCGGTCCTGTGGTACAAAGGGCACAGTGTTGGTGAAGGCAGAGGGCTGCACTGTGCTGCTCTCTCTAGGACAAGCCAGCCTTAGTGAGAGGAGCAGCACAGGGAAATTATTGTCCCTGAGGCATTTGGTGATGACTGATCCACACCTTTATACCACATCTATGGGAGTTTAATGATGGGATCCTAAAGAGAAATTAGATCGACCTCTCCTGCAACTGCAATTTAAGAGGTGAAAATGGAGTCCAGAGCTAGCAGGTCCCTTCAGCTAATGGCAAATCAGGAGGTGAGCCAGTGGAGTTCTGCAGACACAGCACCTCTGAGTAACCCTATCACAGTGAAGTTATGCATGGCAGGAAATGAAAAAGCAGGAAGCTGTTTTGCTAGGTGTCTATTTCCAATCAATATGCCTGCAGACAGCTCAAGAGAGAGACTTCCAGTTCAACTACTCACCTTGGCAAGCTCTAAGGGTACCCAGATTTCCAGAGCCCAGGGAGCCAGCACAGCTACAACAAACAGTGGTTTTGGGGAGGAAGGGAAGTTGGGATTGGTTAGGCCCAAGTGTAGCTTCTGATTGACTGGGAGCTGTCTCGAGTATGCAGGCACAGTTATTAATACCAGTGATAATTGGTTGTGTCAGGAGCAGCTGCTGAGAGCTACTGTAGTATCAGAGCTTGCCAGGACAGACTCCAGCCATTACACGCTTGAGCGATTTGACATTAACGCACTTTGACTTGGGGGTTAGTCAAACTCAGTACCACTTTAAAGAACACTGAGCAAAAATATCCACTAGATATGCAGATTGGCCACAGGCACTGCTATTCTGCTGACATCATGGGGCTCTGCGATGGATTTACAGACTGACACAATTTGTTCAGAGTAAATCAGATTTCAAATAATTTGCAATAGGAAAGGGAGCAGCTGTCTTTTGTCCCATGCACTTGCCTCAGGCACACAACATTCACAATATTAATGGTATTTTATCATAATTTTTTTTCACAATAGGTAGGCAAAACATTAAAAAAGTGGTGGGGGGGGAGAATTGGAATATGATAAGGAAGAATATAATGCAGAGTATGAAATTTTCCTCTCCTCCACTAGGTGTCACACACCGTTTTCTTTTAGACCAAATGTGGCAACTGGTGCTTCGTTTGAAGGTAGACTATACAAAACTGTTCTGATTTCTTCATTTAAAGCTCTTCAAACAATAATGGTATAGTTAAGAATCATGGATTGACTCTGAGAGGTGTTAGATGAGAAAACTCTCTGTTCTCAGGTTCCTTTGATTTGATTTCTGGTCCTATAAGCATTAATAAGTTTCTCTCTGAGCTCTTCTCCAAAACCATAAGATAAATTATTTTCCATCAAAACTTAAGATGCTTACCTACCCTGGGTATCTTACTATATAGACTGTTTTTATTAAAAGCCCTCAATCATAAAACTCAATATGAGATTGTGGGAAGCAACAGTACTATGATTTGGAGCTATTTACAAGTAGATTGCTCTTTTTTTATCTGTTTAGGAACAGCTTTGATTTTCGGACGCTAATTTTAGATCCTGCTTAAAATGGATTTTACTACATTCTTTTAAATGACATTGATTCTCTTAGGGAAACAGAAACACCAACTCTTTTTGGGATTATGATGTTCTTCCCTATAAGACAAGCTAATTTGTTTCTCATGGGCTAATTTGCTGTGTTCTGCACAGGGACACTGAATGACTCCTCTGCAGCCCCTGGGGACAGCCCCACTAAAGAGGAGATGGATTCTGCCTGCAGATTCCAGCCCAGGCAAGGGCAGGACCCAACTGAGGGCCCTGCATGAGCCACAGGGGTGCAGGGGCAGAGCAGAAGGATGGGGACCTTCTCCCTTTATTCCTGCCCCAAGTTTTGCAGGAATTCAGCAGGTAGATTGCCCCATTCCTGCCCTACCATCTCCCCACAGTGTGAAACTGGCTCTGGCAGAACAAAGGGAAGACAGAAGCAGGCAGGAGCTCTTCCTCACACTGCTACAAGGGAGGCTGGACTTCCTCTGGGGCTGAACAGCTGCTCTTACTCAGCATCCTATGCTTTCCTTGGGAACAGGTCTTGGAGGATTCCAGCACTTTTTGTCTATTTTCCTGTTTGCTTTCTCTAGGAGTAGGGCTGGGAGAGTTTGTTTTAAAAGAAAACATATATAATACATTTCTTCACTCTTATGTACGTCATTTAGACAGCATTACAGGATATTTTTTCTAATAAATGCTTTTGTTGTGGTAAAAGCAGCCAAATAGCTCAAGAGACTCAAACTGATGTTGGTCCCTCCTGGTACGCCTCTGTGGCACCATGTAAAAATTCTGCTCCTTTTACTGTAATGCATTTTTAAGATACTTAATGACACTCACAGCATATAATGCCAGAAACCCTTCATGTAAAAGGAAAATAAAACTTTTTTGTTGCAATGCTCCCTTAATAAATACTTAGTATTTGTTAAAGGACAATCCAAATCTGGAGATAGGCAACACTGTTTCATTTTTTTCAAGTAAATCCCATTTGTCCTGCACATTTTGATTTCTGTGTGCAACAGTAAGTCCTGAGCGTAGAAGTGCTGTGCAGAAGCCTGGAAGGTCAGAGTACAGAAAGGGGAATTTGGCTGCCATGAAAAATGCCATTGCCTGTGGCAGTAGAGGCTGTTATTCCTAGATGCTTTCAGCAACAGCTTGGAAAATGTGCAGAATACGAATGCATGAATGAGCTTGAGGAATTAAGAAGAGTAGTTACACTATTATTTAAAAATAAAACTTAACAATTTATGAACAATTTAATAAGCTGAATAAATACTTCAGATTTCCATTAACAATAGTTTAAGTGCTAGCTTTACAGCATCTTAAGAACTTTATATCTATTGCAAATGATAGCATTTTTCATTCAGTTGTAGCATTTTTGTGTGTAGCATTTGTTCCTCAGCCTGTACTCTGAAGCCAAAGAAGAGACTCTCTTGATTGCAAGGGACTTTTGAGACTAAAATGCAAATAACCTAGATTTCAACTTTCTGGGTTTTTTTCAGTATAAAATATTTCAGTGTGACTTACATCTCCTTCCTTCCATAAACTTGTAGAGGCTGGAGTATTGCCTGTAGCACCTGGTAGTCCTGCTCTTGAGAACTTTGACAAGGAACAGATCTATTGCATTCAGTGTCAGTGCCTCTTGTTAATGGGCATACAGCGCCTCTCAGAATAGTTTGCATTGGAAGGGACCTTTAAAGGTCATCTAGTCCAATGCCCCTGCAAAAAGCAGGGACATCTTCAACTAGGTCAAGCTGCTCAAAAACCCATCCAATCAGACCTTGAATGGGGTATCCCCCACCTATCCGAGCAACCAGTTTCAGTGTTTCACCACCCTCATTGTAAAAAAATAAAAAAGTCTTCTTTATAGCTAGTATGAATTTGCCTTCTTTCAGTTCAAAACTATCTCCCCTTGTCCTAGCACAACAGGCCCTGCTAAAAAGACTATCCTCATCTTTCTTATAAACCCCCTCTAAGTACTGAAGGACCACAGTCAGGTCTACCTGGAGCTTTCTCTTCTCCAGGTTGAGCAACCCCACCTCCTGCAGCCTTCCTTCAAAGGAGAGATGCTCCATCCCTGTGACAATTTTTGCCCAGGACACAGTTTTCCTTCTGCGCTGCAAGTGCATGCTGACAGATCATGATCATCTTCTCAGGCACCGATACCCCCAAGTCCTTCTTTGCAGAGTGCTGTCCATCCCTTCATCCTCCATCCTGCCCTGACCCAGATGCAGAACTGTGCACTTTGCTTTGTTGAAGCCCATAAGGTTTCCCATGGCCCCACTTCTTGAACTTGTCCAGGTCCCTCTGGGTGGCATCTCGTCCTTCAGGTGTGTCAACCACACCACTCAGTTTGGTGTCATCTGTGAACCTGCTGAGGGTGCACTTGATCCTACTCTCTATGACACTGAGGAAGATACTAAATAGAACTGGCCCCAGTATGGACCCCTGAGGGACACCACTTGTCACCAGCCTCCATCTGAACATGTAGCTGTTGACCACTACCCTCTGGATGTGACTATCCAACCAATTCCTTATTCATTGGCCAGTCCATCCATCAAATCCATATGTCTCCAATTTGGAGAGAAGGATTTTGTGGGGGACCATATCAAGGGCCTTACAGAAGTGCAGATGGATGTTGCCCATGGCTCTTCCCTTGTCCACTGCTGTAGTTACTCCACCACAGAAGGCCACGAGGTCAGTAAGGCAGGACGTGCCCTTGGTAAAGCCATGCTCACTGCCTTCAATTTCCTCCCTGTCCTCCATCTGCCTTAGCACAGCTTCTGGAAGGATATGTTCCATGATTTTCCCTGGCTCGGATTTCTGGGAGCAGCAAGACTTAAATGTGCCTCCCAAGCCTATATCTCTGCCCTGAAATATTTTCTTAACCACTTTCCTCAGCCTTTTCTCAAAGAGATTCCTCTGTTTCTGGATGCATTAGAGTCTTCTGTTCATGCCTCTTCCAGCA
The DNA here is from genome assembly GCF_963662255.1 of Cinclus cinclus. Taxonomy (NCBI): domain Eukaryota; kingdom Metazoa; phylum Chordata; class Aves; order Passeriformes; family Cinclidae; genus Cinclus; species Cinclus cinclus. The sequence goes on along the minus strand of NC_085048.1, from coordinate 71,464,738 downwards.
TTACAGAAGTGATGCTAGATCCAAATGCTGTGAGTGAAAGAAACAAAAAAGTCCTCTAAATGTGACCAGCCACACAAATTAGTCTTTCAAGCTCTACCTCAGGTTATCCTTGAAACTAGTAGTTTATTAATTACCCTAATTCATTCTCATGAACATTAGGAAGCAAGAAACTATTACTAAGGTGTAATTTTCAGCATAACAGCATTCCAGAGGCTCAAAGTTGACAATTAATTAATTTTGGATTATGATAATGTGCTGTCATGTACTTGAGTCCAGTGGGGAAAAACAAATAGGCAGCAATAACTGTTTCCACGAGACTACTACAGCTAATGAGTTAAAAAACTGACCTAGTTGACTGTCACAGTTAAAAATATAATGCCTAGACCTAATTTCATTGAAGCGCATGTGATTTCATAAGACTACATGCCCTTTGCGTGTGTACTTCCCTTGAACAGATATTCCATGGGTCTATCCATGCCTTGCACATGCCTTTGTGCTTTATCAGGTAAAAACTGGGAAACTATCATCAACAGAAAGCACTCTGTTCTCCTGATTAAGCAGGATGATTGGAAATCCTAAGTGTTTCCATTGTTTGTGCTTCCCAGAAAAAACCTTTTGCCTTCGCTTGTGTGTTGCTTGCCAGGAGGAGCATGCCGAGCACCAAGTCCATAAAATAGGTTTCTGGGACAGTGGTGCACAGAATGGTTGCTAGCTTTTTTTCCAGAAAACATAAGGTGTTCCACAGAGCATTAAAATTAATACAGCTTAACATTACTTCTGCCCTGACTCGAATGAAGATGTTAAAGGGACAGAGAACTTTTTGGTATATTTATTACACTGGTGTTATTTCAGTCTATATTGTCTTAGGTCATGATCTAAGGTCTTTGGACCTATGGAAAATAATCCAAGTGATTCTGGATAGCTTTTGATCTAGCTACAGGGTTCTTCCACCTGTCTGTAAGGAACTGCAAAATCAAACCATGTTTCAAACAGAAATTCCCAGCATTTGCAGTGTACTTACCTAAAGCCCAGGTATGCTGTAAAGTATAAATGGATATTCAATGGGAGACATTACAACCAACCTCAGGATACAGTCCATGTTGACACAACCTTATCTTTTTAAGGAGACACCTGCATTTCAATGTTTTAAAAATCACTGCAAAACTTTGTTTTAATCGTTTGGTATAACAGGAAAAATACCTGAAAACACCAGTGAGAGTGGAAGATCTGCTGGGACAGTCAGCAGAAAACTAAACAGAGCCTGATTCCAGCTCTGCCACAGACCTGCTACATATCCTTAGTCAGTCACTTTACTTGTACATCAATCTCCCATTGTTATAGGATAGGTATATAAACACACCATTTTACAAAATAAGCAAGGGACTTGGGATTCTTTTCAGAGGAGATCTTCTCAAGGGTCTCAGTACCCAACTGACCTTCAGCTAAGGCTGACCCTCTCATGGGACACAGAAAGAGAGCAGTGCAGGTCTGCTCTGATACCTTCAAGCAAAGTTAACCATGTGTCCCCTGCACAGCCTGGCACCCCTTCAATGAAACAGAAGGCAGCACTAGGCAGAGGTAACTACCCTGAGCACTGAAAGTCATGCAACCGTGTCAGCACAACACAGGATCTGTGCTGACAGTCATTCTCTCTGTGTGATCCATCCCTGGAGGTACCTGCAGCTAGGACATGTCTCTCCACTGCTCAGTTACTTTGAGAACACACAGCCTCCGAGTGGTAGGAGAGAGAGGTTTGGTAACAGTGGCTTGGGGGTGTTCTGAAATCCTCCTCTGTCTATGTTGGCTGTACTAGCTGAGGTGCTCTTCGGTACAGTGGCTCAGTAGAATGAAAGCTGTCACTTAGCCCTCACTGCCAAACAGTTCCTTGTATCCAGATCTGCCTCAGTGTGACCTACAGCAAAACCCTTAATAACTGTCTGAGCTGGAAGCAAACACCTGCAGCCTAATTATTGTACAATCTGCAGCCAAGATTCGTCCTAATGAAGAGAACCAACCACCTTTCTCCCTCCAGCAATGAGAGAAGTCCTGCATCTCATTGTGTTGTGCCCTGTCTGCTGATGAGGGTGGGACACGCAATAATGGGTTTAAATCACAGCAGGGGGATTTAGGCAAGCTCTCAGGGAAAAACTGATTACTGTGAGGATAACAAACACCAACACAGACTGTTAAGGTGCAATCACTGTCACTAGTGATTTTCAAGGAGGAATAAAATAAGTACATTTAGCCTGGAGCTAGACTAGATGGCTTGCTGAGACACCTGCCTCTGATGCAGGGCAGAAAAAATGTCAGTGAGGAGAAGAGCCCGCAGGCAGCGCTCACCGATTGGTGTGGGAATTGCAGTGCATGAACCAGCTGCGGTTGTTGTCCACATACATGGCCCACGCCTTGTCATCCTTGCCCAGCATCATGTCCTTGACCACGTTAATCCTGGCAATGCCAAAGGCTGGGTCCGGGTGGTTGTCGTAGCGGTCCACGTGCAGTTCCCAGTAATGCACGCCCTTGGAGAAGGCTGCGGTGCCCAGGACCACCCGGTCATCGTAGCTGTTGCAGGTGGCAGTCTGGTTGTCATTTGACAGCACTATGTCTCTGTGAGCTGAGGAGGGGTCAAAGGTGAACCATGCCACTGGGGAAGGGGAAAAGCAAAGGCAGGATTTCATCAGGAGGGGCTGTGTCAAAGTGTTGTCTGCTTTACTTCAGTAAGAAGGATAAAATTCTCCCCTTGTAAAGACCACACTGCACTCTGAGGTAATAAAGATCGTGTTTCCTTGTTACTGTAAGCAGCTACACAAGATTAATCGGAGCTGGTACCCTGCTGTTCTTCAGCTCAGAAGTACTTTATGTTATTTGCGCTTGTTCTCCTGAAATTTAGCTACTAAGAGTAGTGGAAGAGGAGACAAAGGCTTCTCCATGACATGGAAACTGCTCGTGTAGGTGAATTGGTTCAGGATCACCTTTAATGGAAATGGAGATTAGCTGTGTCCATGCTGGTTAGGATTGACTTCATTAGTTTATCAAAGTAAAGGGTTTTTTTTAAAATAAAAGACCAAAAAAAGCCCCAAAAGCTCTTAAAGTATAAATATTTTATACTGGCCTATTTTTGTCAACGCAGCATAAAAGTAGAAGTGACTATAGCATGAGCTTCTCGATTCATTACAATATCATTAATGAAGATGAACTTCCTGTAATGTCCGTATGGATGTCAAGTATAATTACAGAGAAACAAGCATGAATTCCCATCTCTGTGTTATTAAACCTTGCAGGGAAATTGAAGCAGTAGTGAAGAAAAAGGTAAATCCCGAAAATATATGGAGAAAGGGACACAGAGCAGAACAAAAAAATATCCCATGAGCTGCCTAACTGTTTCTGTACATTAAAGGAAGTATCATAGTTAGATCCTAGACTTATACAGCCAACTAAAATCACACAGCTTGAAGCCTGATAATGGAAAATGCCAGTAGGTGTCAAATCCATTAATGGGTGTAAAGGGAGGGAAGTGCCCTGCCACTGAGACCTGCAGGTTTTCCTTTAGAAGTGGCAAACCCCCAGCTCACCATCCGATGTCTGTAAAATGACTGTCTTGCTGTAAGGACCAATGCCCGAGGAGTTGAAAGCTTTGACTCTGGCATTGTAAGTGCTGTTGAAATGAAGGCCGTCGATGGTGCAGAGAGTCTCCTTGCCAACATATACCTCCTAAACATTCCAAAAAGAGAAAAAGAGAGAGAGAGAGAATGATGGGTATGGTTTAACATGGTTAAGACTTCTAAATAAAAGCCAGAAGTGAACAGCTTCTCTTTGTTTCCCAGGATGTATGAGTTATTCTGTTATAATACAGCCACAGCATGGGAGACATCAAGGATGGTTAGCACTGGATAAACTAAGGTGAAGATGAAGCTGGAAGCATAAAGCAATAAAGGGCAACACAAAAAGATCTTCATGCTCCTCTTATCCTAAATATCTACTCCAAACCACTATTTGGAAAGTAGTCCCAGTATCTGCCACACTGCGACCACTATTTTATGTAAGACAAAAAAAGGGGGCATACAAGAATAATAAAAAAAAAAGGTGCAGTTTTGTTCTGTTGGAAAGATTATGTCATGCCTAGGTTAAAATATAATTTTGAAACCTGAAAATGCAGATCCAGAAGAAAATTATCTCCTAATAATTTGGATTATATGTATCACATGATGAAACAGTAGCTAGAAACAGAGACATCCAAAAAGTCCTCAAATATTTATCATACAGCAAGTACTTCTGTAGTGTGAAATATTTCAGAGGGAGGAACATCTAGGCAGACCCGTGAAGACAATCAGACTGTGCAGGCTGTGATGAACTGAAAGAAGCCTAGAAAATCCTGTCTTGGCAGCAGGTTGAAAGATAATTCCTTTCCAACTCTGATTTCTCTGAATCTGTGAAATCTGTAGGTCTATGGTAGCAAAGGCACCAAAGTGCTTAAACCTGTCACAAAGCAAACCACTCAGATCCTAGTTCAGTTAAGACTTAAGTAATGCCTAGGAATAGTTCTGATGATTAAGACTCTTTCATATAAACCCAAAGGGATGTGATGAATAAGAAAGGAATTCCTTAAGTTTACAGTAGGACATGTGTTTTTCTTCTTTGCTACTATGGTAGCTGCTAAAAACAACAAAATCTCTTGGGTCCTGAGTTAGCTGGTGATTGTTCATGGAGACAAAGAAGAGTTTTGATAGAATGACTTAGTTTACCCCAATGTCATAAAATATGCTGACCATGAAAAAAATTTTTATTTGTTGAACAACTCTCACATTTTCTACTCCATTTTTACCACTGTTCACTGCTTTGGTTTATGCAGGTTGATGCTCTCTGCTTCAAGAAAGATGTTCTTTAAATCCACCCATCAAATACTGATAAAATGCAGTTCTATGTCTTTGCTTGCAGATATAGAATTCTCCATTTAAAAGGTTGGCAAAACCTTATTGAAACAGCATCGCTGAGAAGCCTGCCTTTTCTCTTCTAAGGAGTAAAACTGAGGGTGTTTCTACCACAGCAAGAAGACCATTCCCCTTAGAAGTTATCACCTCACATTTTTAAGCATAGAGATGGTTCTGTATCTTTTTCAGTCCAAAATCTTAACTTGGCATAGTTGGCCGTCCTAAAACCTTTGGCAGTAACACAACTCACCCACACAAATGAACTTGGATACACACCAGCCTGAAATCTTGTTATTCACAAGACATGAATACCCCTTTAAAAGGTTTGTCCTGGATAAATGGATAAAAGATACTGGAATTCTAACACCTTATTCTAACTCTTCATTCATCACACACTGATAACCCTCTTACCTACTAACATTGACTATATTGGCAGCTCTCAGCAGCCATTCATAAAAGTACCTTTTCACACTTTCAGTAGTGGAAACCAGGCTTTTCAAATCCCTTTTAAATGTTACTTGGACCAAGGAACTGAGGAGACCTTCCAAAACCCACAATGCCCTCTTCAAAACGCCCGGCCAATATTGCTGCCTCTCCTAATGCGGGGTGTTCAAACCAGGTACCTTTGCTGGCTACGGTGTAGTGGTTAGGCAGTTCCTTAGGTGGATCCATGCCAAGACATTTTCAGCTTGAGAAATCTTTAAGTTTCCAGGGAGGAGACAGTTTGCGGGTCCCGAAGAAATGCCATCACAGGTTTTTGGCAAAAGTCCCTCTTTGTGAAGAGAGCAGCTGTACTCCCCAATGATCTCCAGATGCTTTCGAGGCACCAGACCCTAGGGAAAGCACTGGGCCAGCCTGATTGTGAGCAACAGGAGCATGAAGCTTGCCTGAGGCAGAAGGGCCACAGCTTCTAGGAGGACATGGCTGGAAAAAAGCTGATTGAATTGCTTCTCTATCAGGATGTGTCAAAAAAGTATGGGAGCCCTGCATCTGCAACCAGGAGCATCACGTTGTGGCATCACCCAGAGGATTTGGAGGGACAGCACTTGGGAAGTCTTTCTATACTTATCAATTCCATCACAGTGTGACAGTGGAAAAAGCTTCCACCAGCCTGGTCTCATCCAGTCCCAGGGGAAAGATATAGAAATCCTGTATTTTTAATGCAGGATCATATTTTTACTCAGAAAATCAGGAAGACTGAGTTGCATTTCAGGACCAAGAATGTCAGCTGCTGAAACAGGGTGCTGTGGACAGATGAGAGTAGGGGATTCATAGAAATTTCTGGTTTGTGCAATGAACCACTTCCTATGGGATTTTCTACTCTGGAACACACTGGGGATACCTCAAGGTCCTCTTTGCAAGAGCCCTGAGAATAACCTCAAACAAACTTCCTACCTAAGCCAGTGGTCCTTCTATTAAACAGCATCTGCACTGCTTTATCCACCAACACAATGGAATTAGGGATGTTTTGACAACCCACATCTTCCCTACCCCTCTCCCCACCTTTGGGCAGAAACAAATCTGTATCTGGAGGAAACTCACACACAAAGAAACACAAATAAATGCTGAATGAAATTCTCACTCGGAATTGGCCACCATCTCCATCATCAAGTTCCAAGATATAACCCTCCACTGGGTTGTGGCTCAAAGGTGGCATCCTCCAGGCCAATGTCACACTGTTGTTCCTGGTGCAACACTTCTCCAGCTGCAGTAATGGGACAGGTGGCACTGAAACAGGAACTGGGTACAGGTTAGTGTAACTCTGCCCTACCCCCTTGGTCTGTTCCCTGAGCAGTATGGCAACTCATCACCTCCTTCCCCTTGCAGGGGAGACAGTGTTTGTTAGGAAGGGACTCCATTCTCTTCCTTGAAACAAAAGGCAGCAAAATTACACAACAAAATGTTGTTGCCCAGTTAGACAAATCATTTCACTGAAATATGTAAACAGAAACATATCTGGACTTGATTGTCATGTCTCATAAGGACCAGAGTCCAGGGAATCCATGTGTGGTTTCCTTCCCAGAAGTCACTGTCTGGACAAGTTCTTTTTTCACACCAGAGCATCCATTGTCCCCAAAAGGAGAGGCAGGGGGTGTCTCAGGCCATAGGGTGGCATGGCAGATGCAATGCTGCCAGGGAACCCAGCACATTAACAAAGAATTGGGTTGTTAACAAGCAGAGCAGCCAGTCCTCCCAGCACAGCTGAGAGACACCCTGAACTCCACTAGCAACAGGAAAACAATTCTTCACTACAGTTGTGGGGGGATTTAAAAATGTCATTTACCACCCTCTGCCTCCCCCTAATTTTTCATCAAAAACACCTTGGATATGTTATCTTTATGGCAACCATACTTAAAATGAACTGTTGAAGCAAATTGTTCTGTTTGCAAACTTTATCTAAATCCCGTGGTTCAGGTAGCAAAAGGAACTTCTGCATCACAGGAGACTCCTCTTGAAATTACAAATGCAAAGTTTTCTACTAACATGCTTTTTCAGTGACTTGCTCAGAAGAAACACCAAGAGACTGCTTACCAGACCAGCATCTTAAAAATAAAAAGAAACTGAGTAAAACATTCAGCTGTGTTTCTGTGGGAAAGAGACCTCTATCCAACCTCTCCTAAACGCAACTAAACTCTCACAGTTCACTCTTTCCTGGCAATTATAAAATAAAAATTTAGTCTTCTGGATATGCGTCTTATGCACTGCTGAAACCATACAGGTAAAGTAGGATGCCAGTGATGCACAGAGCCTGCCTGGTCTTCTGCCCAAGCCTAAATTCCACTATTCGATATCTCAACATCATTTCTGCCAAGCTCAGTCACGTCTTAGAAGAAACTGAGTGCTCTGAGAATTCATTGGCTTAACAATATCAGTTTGCTTTTCTTTTATCTACTCTGCTTTGACCCTCCAGTTTATTTTCTTCCTTCTGTCTGTGTGAGAGCTAAGCCCTTGAGCTGTTCCTTTCGTCCTATTTTATGTTTCTGGATAAAAGAGGACTGTTCATGTTCTGTGTACCAAGCAGACTGTGGGAAAATGGATACTACTGTGTGAAAGGACTGAGGCTTCATCCCCACTTTGGAAGTGACACGAAAGTCAACATCACACTTGTGATAAACAGTGCAGAAGCTACCATGGCTTTCCGCTGGCATTATCCATCACCACGGTGAACGCAGATGGTTGGTAGCCCAGAAGAATGAAACAAAAGAGCTTTATAAATTAGCTCTTGAATGTTTTTCTGTGAAAAGGAAGCCTTGTTCCTATTCTTTGATATTTAAGGATGATTCAGAGGGCGTCATAAATAAAATCCTGCTTGTTTTTTCACATGGAAAGTTCAGACTTTTCTCTAGGAGACACTGTGTCTGGAGAAGCCACAGAAATGTAACAAGAGTCAAAAATCTGAAAATGAGGAATTCAGGGGAAATGGGATTTTTTTAGGTGAATGATTTTAAGTTTACAGTTTTGTCTGTGTTTGTTAGCCTATGTATTCCTGGTGACTGATAAGCCTGGGAGAAGATAGGGCTCTATCAGCCATCCACACTCCTGCCACTTTGTCTAGCTGGTTAGCTCTCTCAGAGGGCATTTGTCTGGTCCTCCCCATTTCTGAGACTCCTACTGGCAAGACTGGATGAAAACCAGATTCCTGAATTCTAAAAGATATAAAGTAGACAATGACTTTATCACCTCTGAATAAACCACTAACCTTTTCAACCTTTGAAAAAAACTCCTAACTACTAGGAGCACTGATAGGAGGCTTTCAGGAACAGTTCATATAATGCACAATGGTGAAAAAAAAAGCAGAATTTTTGGGGGAGGGTATGTGTTTTACGATTTCCTTTTGTTTATGTAAACAGGAATGCTGTATAGGAATAAGACATGTTTTCATCCAGTAGAGTGCTGCTGTTCCCACTTGCCAGTGGAAGTGTAAATTTTGGCCCAATGTGTGAGAGTCTCACATATTATGGGGAAGTGCCTTGGCTTCTTTCATGTGTTGCTGGATATTCAAGGCTTTATGAGTAATCTATATCAGCCTCCTGCTCTCTTTGAGCCAGCCTGTGGTCTGAACTGCACAACTCTCCTGAAGGAGAGGAAAGAAACTCCTGCCAAGCAGCTGTGCAGCTTTGCTGCATGATGTTCTCTGTGCCTGCCCTTCTGCTTCCTCCACTGGATGTGGATGGGCAGAGATTTGCCTTGATCTCAATTTCCCTATGGGAGGAGAAAAGACAAACACTTGTAAAAATCACAGGAAGGTGCAAAGTGAGTTGAATAATCAGGACACTAGTCTATACTTCACAGCAACAAGCAATGGAATAGGACTAAAAGAAAAATATAGGCTAAGTGCCAGGAAAAAACCTCAAGATGTTAAATTACAGTTCTGTCCCACTTCTTGACCAATTTAAATTTCTCAGGGGATTTTTTGAAGGAAAAAATTAAAAATATAAAGGGAGAAATGATACTGTATTGGCACAGTGGGACTTATTAATGAATCTGAATTATGTCCTGTTATTTTAAAAGTGCTTCACACAGGTCACTTCAATAAGAAATGTGACATTAACTGATGTCTCTTGTCAAGTGATCAGTTCCCAAAATACATTGCTTAATGCATCTCATGGCTGGTCAGGGTAGTCCCCTCACAGGGTACAGTAGGGCTGCTCTAAGATGTTGTCCTTTGTCCTCTTGACAAGCAAGTGATGCAATGATGTCATTCACCTTCCCAGACTAGTTTTCGATGGACTAAATGCACTGAAAGAATGGGACCCCCAGAAACATGAAAACTTTGACCTCCTCCAAAACTTCAGCACAGTCCTGGAATGGCCTGAGCCACTGCTGTAGCAAGTGCCTTACAACAGTGTTGAGAGAAGGAGAGACCATGGAGCCGAGTCCATGACATGGAGCAGAAAGAACCAGAAGTAAATCTTAAGATTAAACAGTTATCCTTTAATTATCAGGGCTGTACAGCTCATGCCTGGAGAAGAAGTTATTTGTGGCAGATGTGTCTGAGGAATCTTCATGGTTTGCAGAAGAGGGAAGGAGTCAGTCACTCAGGACAAAGAAAAGGGGTATATGAATGAATATTCAGAGGTGGTACAGAAAAGTAGAATAGCTATATATTTTCCTATTTTCTATCTAGTCCTTTTTTTTCAGCCAACCAAGACTGCATGCCAGTTACAGCTGTGTGAACAAAACAAACCCAGAACATGCATTTGCCTGTGCCAATAGCTTTAACTGAGAATTTGTGAAGTACACATTAAGCCAGGCATCAGAGGACAGGAATTTTGAGCCAAGGCACTCAGTAAATGCAACAGAGAGAAGAAAACATGGACAGAGAAAATTATCTGGGAAAGCTCAAAATGCCAACAACTTCTAGAGCTGTGTCTCTCAGGTCAGCTGGCTCAGGGAGTGTGGGACTCAGTGAGACCCTTTGGTCAACATGACTGCCTAAGCATCACTTCTGCACCTATCACATCTCTGCACATTTAATTTATTCTCAGATTATGTCTTCTTTCTGTAAAAAAAATGAAGAAGAACCCTATGATCTTTATTTTTTGAGACAAGCTTTAGATCTGTGCTTATAGAGTATGTGTCAGTAATGTCGTCATGATGAACATGTCATCAAAGCAAATGTAATGTGATTTGTTCTCATTTTCATTCTTCTTTGTCTAACACAGTGAATCAATGTTTACTTACAAGCATGCTTTCACTCTAAATGACCCATGCAAGTTCAGTGAGGTTGAATGAGGCCAGAGGTTGAAAAAAACCAGAAATTCAGTCATGTACTAAACACTGATAACAGTAATACAGATAATACATTGTAAAGCTTTTGGAAAAAAAAACAACTTACAGTTGGAAAAACCATGCTTGCCCTATTCTCCTGGATCTCCCCAAAACTTCCTTTACTGACATCTTTAAAGCATCTGCTCTTGTCAGATCAACCAGTAGAACAACAGAATAACACTCACTTCAACACCAACATTTGGGAAAGACTGATGACTTGTTGGTATGCTGGTGTAGATAGGGTTGAAGAAAGAGGAGCAGATGTGAAGAGACATACATGTTTTTTTCTTTGTGAAAGTGGATGCTCAAAAATATGCAAGTCACAGAATCACAGAATGGATCAGGCTGGAAGGAACCACAGGGGCTCATCTGGTCCAACATCCCTGCTCAAGCAGGGACATCCCGGAGCCCTTGGCACAGGATCATCTCCTTACAGTACTTGAATATCCCCAGTGAGGGAGATGCCATAACCTGTCTGGACAATCTATTCTGGTGTTCATAGTGATAAATAGCAAAACATCATCATGCAACTGCAGCTTCTCCTTACAGTCAGCAAAGTGATGTTCCCAGCTAGTTTGGGTGCTTGCTCCTGAAATGCTGAGTTGATTACTCTGTGATATCTATATTTCTCGATGTAAGACCAGTCTACATGAGAAAATGCAAGTAGTGTATCTGAAGAAGGGCAAATTATGCCTGGCAAATTTGGTGGCCTTCCATGACAGAGTAATAGCAGTGGTGGATGAGAAAAAAGGATCTGGTGTCACCTACCTGGAGTTATGCAAAGCATTTGACACTGTCCCACAGTGACATCCCTGTCTCTAAAACAGAAAGACAATAATTTTAATAGATGGACCTCTCAGTTGATAAGGAATTGGTTGGATGGCTGCACTGAAAGAGCTATGGTCAATGGCTCAGTGTACTGTGTCCATCTCCATAGGAAGGAGTGTCCATAGGAAGGACTATGTTGAGCAGGTCCAGAAGAGGGCCACAAAGGTGATCAGAGAGCTGGAGCACATCTCCTTTGAAGGAAGGCTGAGAAAGCTGAGGTTGCTCAGCCTGAAGAAGAGAAGGCTCCAGGGATACCTGACTGTGGCCCTCCAGTACCTAAAGGGGACCTAACAGAGAGCTAGAGAGGGAGTTTTTACAGGGGCATGTAGTAATAGGACAAAGGAGGATGGCTTCAAACTGAAAGAGAGACAGTTTAGGTTAGGTATTAAGAGGAAAGTCTTTACTGTGAAGGTGGTGAGGCACTAGAACAGGGTGTCCAGGGAAGCCGTGGATGCTCCATCCCTGGAAGCATTCAAGGCCAGGCAGGATGGGACTCTGAGTGACCTGGTCTAGTGAAAGGCGTCCCTATCCAGGGGGCTGGGAATAGATGATCCCTAAGGCTTCCTTCCAACCCAGATCATTTTATGATTCAAAAATAATGCAGAGTTGGTTGAGGTCATAGAAGTAAAACTTCAGGGAAAAAAAAGGCCAAAGTGTCAGACTGAGAAGTTCAGATGGAAATAGATTTGCTGTCATAAATGAACAAATATAAATGCCTATGTCTATATACTAAACAATCCCCAATGCCTGTGAATACAAGCTTGGAACTGGTCAGTGGCTTGTTCTGCTTGGGCACACAGGGGTGTGAAGGGTAATAATGCCATCCCTGATGCACCTTAAGGAATGGTGGCCAGGTTAACATTCTTTCCACTATTCTTTGTGTGGTGTGTGCACGGTCACACTGGTTGTGCTGACCAACCTGATGGGACATGCAACAGATAATCCCTGGTCAAGACCAAGACAGCTCAAGCAAAAGCCCTTTCTGAGGGCTAACCCTGCCTCTGGGGAGCAAAGCCCAAGGGTGTTTAGAAGCTCTGCACAGGTTTGGGCTGCAAATTTTCCTGTCTTCTCTGCTTCTCAGACTGAGTCTAACTCAGTACTAGAGCTTCCCTGCCATCTTATGATAAGTGAGAACACAGCAGATAACACTATCTTTCATAAAGCACAAGTGGATCTGGCTCAATTAAAGTTTTATAAGTCTCCAAGCTTAAAGCCAGGTGAATGTCCATAAGCCAAATACCTAAGTTGCTCTCACCTCAGGTAACCTGTGGTTAATTAGCAATCTATGTGACTAATTTAACTAAATTTTTATATGTTTGTAAAGGAGAGTGGTGGGAGATTTAAGTATATTTCACAATCAATTAAATTAATTCAATTTTAAATATATTTCACAATAAATATGGCTAGCATTAAATATAAATTGATTTTAAAAAGACAAGTGCAGACAGCATTGAGAGTTTTATTGGTGACATTCCTTCTCTCTTGACTCCACTTGCCTGTCTGACAACATTTCAAAGGAGCAGTTCACAGATGTTTACAGAATAACTTTAACACAGTCTGTTTATGCCAAGATGCAAAGCATTCTTGGTGAGCAGACTCTGGCCTTTAACTGTTTGTACATTTTTTCTCCACAGATCTGCCAAATTATCCAACCTAATTACTTCATCTTGGGTGTCTTAGATGAAGAATTAGGCCCAGAGAGAATACATAAGCTGAACAAAATTCTTTATGCTTGCTTAAAACAAAAAAACAACCACATTTGACATCACTACACAAATATCCTTAACTCATTCACTGACTTCTGGCAGCCTCTGTCTTGTCACCCACATGTATAATTAAGGCTTAATCACCACTGGGAGAAGCTAATGACATCATTCACAAGGACCACAATGGCTTTCAAACCCAACTGTTCTACAGATCTATCTAATTCTGATGCAGTTCTCATCCTGCTCTGTATAAATTAGCCCCATTACAAGCTCATGATGTTACTTTTCACTTTTTTTCTTTTTCTTTTTTCTTTTTTTTTATGTCAGTGGCATATCCTGTTCATCATCTTCTTCTTTTAGACACATTTTTTAACTTCAGCTCCTTTTAGATTGCCCATCAGAATTATCCAGATACCTGGAATCATGGAATGGTATAGCCATGGAGCAACTTTCCCCTTGTGTGGTACAGCCATGGAGGTACGTACCCCTTGTGAATCTCTTCCTCGTGATTTGTTTATTAAGATGGGCATGTTTTACAGCACAGTCCACATACAAGTCAAAAGTCAAAGGCTGGTTTTTTCCCCCCCTATTCAAGTGTGTGTTTGTGTGTGTGTGTGTGTGTGTGTGTGTGTGTGTGTATGTGTGTGTGTAATATAATTTTTCTATTTCAGCTGTTTCTGACAAGATAGGGGTAATTGGTATCTTGAATTAACCGTGTCAAACTTAGGAACGCTGCAAAATGACATGAAGCTCATGTTTTCATACAGCTTCTTCATACAGCTCATGACTTAATTATCTTCAAAGCCCTACTCTGAAGAATTTACCTTCACAATCTTTAAGTGCATCTGCTATTTCTATCTGAGCTTGTTCAGCTCAGATAGAAATGCCAGATGCACTTAAAGATTATATATGTGAGGGGAGCACATGTTTCCAGGAAGCACCCAGTAACCTGAATTTGCCTGAAAACCTTTAAAGATTGTCCAGCAAATTCAAGTCATTCCTCTTTCCTCCTTCGGTGTCCTCACACCTCCCAGCACTCTTTCAATGTATGCATGAAAAACAGAAAAAAGAAAATCATAAAAGCTCACCCCTACATTTCATCTGAATAAAATCCAGCTGGTGAATTGACTGCAGTAAAGGTTCACTATCCAGAGTCAAGTCAAACTCAGCAGATACTTTTGGCTCCAAGGCTCCCTTGACCCACTGTTCCTGAGATACCTGAACACGCTTGATTAAAGCATCCGAAATCTGAAAGAGAGTATCAGGTTTATTATGAAATGGCAGATACACACATTAAAAATGACAAGATGTCTGTGAGATACAGCACAAAGGAAATAGGATTAAGACAGCTAAACAGATGAGATGGGATCTGGTTGTTTTGGGGCGAGGTCCATTTATGTTGCATCCTTTCATCTTGTCTTTTTAAAATAAATCTCAGGCTAGGAAAGTAAAACTGCATTTACAAAGCCTGTTAAGACTGTGTTGTGTTTCATGCCTTTGAATGCCACATATAATTCTGTACTCTGTTCTCTGATCTTCGTGGTCTACTTTTGCTCTCCTGTATAAAAAGAAGTTGCACAAAGAAAGGCTTAAATGTTTGAGTCTCCCCGTTCAGCAGAGATGATTCAGTGGATGAAAGCTAAAGCATTTAAAAAATAAAATGGTAAGGAAGGTGTATATTACTCACAGTGAGGGTGAAAAATTGTCGGATAGATTTTCACATATATGATGGATTTTCTACCATTACATCAAAACTGAATTTAATTTTTAAAGCTTTGCTCTAACTCAGCCCACAGACAATCAGACCAAAAGTCAAACAAAAATGACCACAACAGATGCTTTTGGAAGTTAAATCCTGTCTCTGTCAAAATCAATGAACTCAACTGTCCTTGAGTTCAGTGAAACTGCCATTTGGATATCTGGAGTCCCTGACAATGAACTTCCTGTAAGTCACAGGGAATAGAATTCTTTTCTGGGTACAACAGAGAGAGTTTTCCTTTGTTGCAGGAATTCGGACACTTTTCCTCATTACTTTTACTGAGGACACTCTTGTCTGAGCCCCTGCATCAACAGCTCCTAATCAGTCAGTAGGTGGAGGAGCATCCCACAGCCTCCTGCAACCTCAGAGTCACTTACTGGGATGCTGGATCCCTTGGCCATGTCTCAATATCCTGGCTGTAGGAGTAGTTGCTCAAAGTAATGCAGTGCCTGAGTGTCTGCTGGCTGTCTTGAAAGCATCATTAGATAAACCAGGAAAAAGTAAAAACAAAAATTGTTTGGGTTTGTTTGTTTTTTTTTATAAAGGGGGGGCTGCAAAAACTGAAACCACTAAAGTTACAGAGAAAGCAATCTGGAAAGAAAGTAAAGCTTATATCTAGATAGCATGTAGGTAAGACCTAAAGGTTTTGTTTGTCCTGTAACATCCAACCAACGGCCTGTTAAAATCTGTGTAATCTTGAGATTAATCTACTCCACACATTCCCCTCTCTTGCTTGAGACCAGTCATGACAGTGACAATCAGTCTGGAGTGCTAATAGGTTTAGCCTGGCTAATTCTCATCCTGTTTTCCAGTGATGCGCTGATAGACCCCTGACACTTATGCATTCATGTGTGCAGGTCATTTTGTTTGATGTACCTTTCTTTTTAGGCAATAAATAAGGCAACAAAACTACTAGGGCAAAATAAAATAATTAATAAATGTATTAGAATAAATTAAGCAAAATAATTTATGGGAAAATGACACTGTTACGCTTTGTTTCATCAACAGATACATTCAATGTTTGCACACTGTTTAATATCCTGCAAATTAAAGCAATTACTGGCTAGGCCATATTTTGCAAAGAAAAGGTACCTAGAGCTGACACAGGTCTTGATGCAATAATCTCAGTGAAGCAAAGCTACATGCAAGCTCCTTCAGACTAGATCTCCTTATAGGGCAGGTGTTGAAAGGATTCTTTTGCATGGGAAAGCAAAGGGGAGAAGCACAAGGGGGAGAAGTACTACTCTGCTGAGTCACTGACCTCTCCAAATTAATCAGAGAGCTCTGTGGGGCCCTGTGTGGGGTTTTTCAGATGAGAATAAAATATTACTCTGCAAAAAAGCTATCATTAACAGCATAGCATCTTTCTCTCAGCCCAGAAGGAAGGGCTGGTAAGATGAAAGACATCAGGAGTTAAGGGAGTGGTGTGACCACTAACTCCTCACCTCGGGCAAATGTTAAAGTCCTCTTTGTTAAGATGTTAAAATTCCCTCTTTGCTGGGACACTCGTGCAGTCACCAGGCTCTCTGAGTATTTAGACAGTATTTACAGGAGTTAAGGTGAACCTGCCTTTTAGGTGAAAGGGGCTAATCAAAAAAGCCACACATTTTTAGACTTAGCTTAAATGTATTCTCTTTTTTTTTTTTTTTTTTTATTCCCAGAACATTAGGAAGAAAAATACCTGTAAAAACCCAGAGGGATCATTTTCCTTGATAACTTCTAGGCAGTATTCCATAAGTCCTGTTGACTGGCGTAGCTTCAGTGTACAGTGATTTATCTGGTCCCAAACAACCTGAAAACAAACATCAGTACAGTTCTATGACTGCCTCAGCCTGCAATGAACTGTATAAAATTCTTTCAGAAGAGATGAGGAATGGGAGAGTGTGTTAAATCTATGCTTAATTTAGCAGCCATATGGCCATTGCTGTATCTCCATCAGCTTCACTCACTCGCTCTGTATAGTAAATACTGATAATTAGCTTGGCAAAATGTTTTGCACAGGGAATCTCAATTTTCAGAGCAGATTAATTGCTCAAAGATTAGGCTTGCTTGGGGCAAAGAGGGCACAGAAAATGTCTCTGCATTTGCAGTGTTCACATTTCCAGTCACACTTTCACTAACATTGGAGCTTTTCAAAAGTCCTTCACTTTAGAGGCAAACTGCTGGAGTGGTTTCTCACAGATCATACCCTAACATGTTCTTCACAATTTATTATTGAACCTGCTCTGCTTGAGAACACATTGCTAGAATTAAGAAACAAAATAGCTGCATCCCGTTTTCCCATATTTCGGCCTTGATTCTGCTGCCACATGGCTGTGGACTAGGTCTAATAGCACTGTGTTCTGTAGGATAACTTGTGACAGCAATAAACTGCAGGGTCTGTCGTGCTGTCAGCAGTCCCAAGGTCTGGTTCTTGTTAAATAAGTAGAATGCTGATCTCAGGTAGATTTTGTTAACTGATATGTTAGATAATCCACTTCAATTTTTCCTTCTGTCTTAGATACTTTTAATGTGAATGGCACTATAGTTCCTCAAAATCACGTAAAGATCAGCATTTTAATAAATGTGTCTATTTAAATATTTCTTGACTGCTACTTCATTCAACCATTTTAGATTTCTTCTTGCCATGTCCTTTTACTAAAATTCTTTAATATATTTTGAGTAGCTCATGTATTTCTGGAGGTGGCTTACCTGAATTTCAAGATTCGAGGAGATATCAAAATCACAGCTGTTTACTTGGGCAGAAGGTCCCAAAATCCAAACCACACACAGGTTTCACTGATAAGCACATATCAAGAGATAGCCCCAAAGCATCAGATAAATGAAGATTGATGGCCTGATTCAACAAACTGCTGAAGTACGTCCATCATTTAATGTGTGTAGGCACAGTTCCATTAAACTGCTGAACTGGAACATGCTAAAGGACTTTAGGATTTGGTTACTAGGAGATTTCATGGTGTAAAGGGTTGGGGAACTTGGCCAAACACCCCAGGTATCTGTCAGCAGTTGTGCTGAGCTGATGAGAGGAGTGCTCACCTTCAGCTTGTGCTCCCGTTCCTTGGTGACCTTTGTGAGCAGTTTTGCCTTTTGCCGTGTTAACGCGTCAACCAAGGCATCACACTGAGCCACAAGACAGGCTTCGTAATCCAGCCCGTTCTCCTACAACAAGGAGAGAGTCATACCCATCAAAGAAAGCACAGTTTGCAGCTTAAGCTATTGCTCATACCTGCTTTTCTGTTCAGAAAATATTTCCTTTCAAGACCCTCCGCATTTTTGTTGCCTTTCTGATTTCATTACAGCTGTACCAGTAATAGCTGCATGCTATAAAATGAAACAGTAAGATGCCACACCACAAATGGTCTTATTCAAAACTTTGATTTACTGGCACTTTCCCGACAACAGATGTAGTACAACATAATGGAAATGCTAAATGTAACATACACAGTGCATACATACATAAGAGGATTCTGCTCCAATCTGTTTTAATTATCCCACTGTAGCAACTTTGAAATCACTGGCTCTGTACCACAGCAATTAGAACAGAATTATGGACCAGAATCTGGTCTACTGGCTTATTACAAGGAAATTAATGAGGTACAAAGCCCTAAGGTTTGTGTATTGCGAGTACTTTTTTAAAATAGCTAGCACTTGGCTGTGGAGCGATGTACTTGATTAGCTTTTTTTAAAAAATAGGCAAATTTCTATTCGCATTTTGGTAAAATTATTTGCTAGGCAGAAACCAGCGTGACGTGCACAACACTGAGCCTTTAGTAGGGTCTGGGAACAATTTAGCATTACATAAATCCCTGGAACTGATGCTGTAGTACCCACTCAAAGGAAGACTCTCCCTCACTTCCTCTGCTCATGAGACTAGAAGGAGAAAACTTTCAAGCTCCTCTTCCAAGGAGATGTTTAGGTCTGCTATCAACTTTCCTCCCAAATACCCCAATTAAAAAAAAAAAAAGTCATTAAATGTGAGATTAAACATGTACTGAAGGAGAAGCATCGTTTTGCTAGGCTAGTGTAACTCGTTCTTAGCTCTTTTGCTTTTTTATTTTCTACTCATTTACTTTGTCTTCTTTATTTTGAGTTCAAAATTTTCAGCACAAAATTTTCAGTTCACAATTTTTCAGCACAAAATTCCCCAGCTGGTGAATGCAGAGCCAGTGCTCCCAGCGATTCCCCCACTGCAGCCCTAGCCGTGCCAGCGAGGTGTGGGCAGGGGTTTAGCTGGTGGTGGGGAGACACCAGACTGCTCAGTTCCTGCTCACAGGTTTGTTTTAGACTCTTCCTGTTTGCACCTCTCCCTCCTCGGCTTGTACGACACGCAGCTCCCCCTTAAGCCCATTTCCATCCCATTACTCTTGAAGTGTAGGTTTGTGCACAGAGCCTGAATCAGTCTGTGGCTGCAGTGCATCATTTCTCCCCTCATTTTCTGCTCACACATCAAATGGGGTGTTTGATGATATGCCTCCTTCGAGTGAGAAAGTATGAAATTGTTAGAGCACATGGGAAAATGGGAAAATCAGATCATGACAGCAACAAGGAAGGAAACAACAGGAGAAATGAGGAAGAGGCAGGATCTGAAAAGAAAAGACCAAGAGATATAAAAGTGACCTCAGAGAAGAGAAAGGCAGGAAAAAAGAGGGGGAAACAACAGATCTGCAAAGCAGGGAAAAGTAGATTATGAATTTGCAAACTGCCCTAGGTAAGATAAAAGCACAGCTCCTGTTAGCTCTGGCAAACTCAGAGAGGAGATAAAGAGTGTGGATAGTTGTCTGGTCTGCTGTGCATTGAGAAAGGATAATAAAACATACATATTGCTTGCTCCTTTGTGTAAAAGTATTACTAAAATACATTTCTGCTGAGGGGTAAATGTCCATATGCGAGTGTGACAACCATCATAAGATTTCTACTGTAAATAACCTGCTCTGAGACGTGTGTCTGGCTATAAACATATTCACAAAGTCTACATCTGTTCCTCCACAAAGTAACAGTACAAGAACTGTTTTTTGTCCAAATGTCAAAAGGCACAGATTGGCTCATGACACCTCTAAACCCTTTCGCCTCAAAGAGTGTGGCTGTACCAAACCTGACTACAGGAGCATTCCCTGGCATGTGCTGTCATCAAAGGCTGCTCAAACATCACATGAGAAGAGTGCAATTTGTCACAGGAGGAAACCATTCCAGGGAGCTCCTTAAGGGTTAAACTGTGTGGGTGATCATCTTGGAGCCATGCCACAGCCTTGTTTTACTTGGGAATACAATATGCAGCTGATTAGTCCTGCTGTTTTGGTTTGCTGAAATTTGATGTTTCGCTTAGGCTCAGGATGAAGACTGGCTCAACACACGAGGGTCAGATCCCATTTGTGCCCAGACTTGGCTAAATGTTAAAGGACTGCTGGATGTAATTTCCTCTTCCCAGCTCTCCTTTAGCATTTTAAGCAATGAGCAGCATCAAATAAATGGCTTGGTCTTTTGATCCAACTGTAGCAGCTCCCTTATGCAGAGCAATTTGGCAGTGATTTTAATGAAACACAGTAAAGGATTTTACAGCATAGTCATAAATAGTCATAATGCACCACTTCTAAATTTCAGGAGGGAAAAACACATTTGTAATGGTGCTAGATTACTCAAGAAAGATTGCTGATAGACTGCTGTTTTGGATGGGTTACCCCATTCTAAAACAGCTGTTCATACCTATAGGAATAAGTGCTCTTTAGAGGTGCCTGTCTTTTCTCCTAGGACAGTGAAAAAAGTCTAAATGAGTAGACTAGCTGAGCTACATAACTGTTAAATGGGTAAGTCAGCTGAGAGAAACCTCACACTATAGCCAAAATACAGCACATTACAGGTGCCGGTCAGTGCCTTTGCACCAGTTTCTTTCAGTTAAATGTCCTTTAATTTTACCAGTTTCTCATTTTAGTGTTTTCCCTTCCCCACATGGCTATGGAAGACTGTGAGGGTGGGTAGTTAGGCTGCCCCAAGGCAACCCAGGAGCTTGGGCAGCTCTTGTGCTAAGAATTCATTCTCTAGGGTTTTAAGTAGAATACTTTAATGAATAAATTATAAAGTTTTTGAACTTCTGCTTTGGTTTCCTGTTACTAACAAGCGCAGGACTTATTGATGAAAGACGAGCAAGCAGCAGAGTGGGTTGCTGAAGAGCAGATGATGCATATCCCATCGCTGTAGAGCATTGCTGCAGCAGAAAACCATTGTCCCCTCCTGGACACTGTGCAGCTCAAACTATAGTGGCACATTTCCAGGTACACTCTGCAGGGTGAGAAGGACCTTGAGGATCATCTGACCTCCACCACTGATGAGTCTAGATTTGATTGAAATTAAGGTTTGTTTCATTTTGGGTTTGTGCCCTCAATTACTGCACTCATTATGAGCCCTTTTTCTGACTATTAAATCTGGACAATTATAGGCATGAAAATAACTTACGCTCCAATAAATGACACATTGATTTAGCAGCAGTTACTTTTTTTTTTTAGTAGAATATTCCTGTATTTTTGAGTATGTGTAAGACATTCCTACAAGTATTCCAATAGGCAGATTGACTGGATTTTTTGCAGTAATTAGTGCATTTTTAGAAAATGTAAGATGAAAAACTAGCTGTAAATTTTGAATGTGTTAAAATGAGAATTTATCCTCAATGCCAAATTCAAGCAATTGTAGCCAGGGAGGAGCCCAGAAGCATGACTAATGGATTCAATCAAACACTAATCAACACAGCTCAGATGTCCAGTATTGAGTATCAGCTTTTTGC
The DNA here is from genome assembly GCF_963662255.1 of Cinclus cinclus. Classification (NCBI taxonomy): domain Eukaryota; kingdom Metazoa; phylum Chordata; class Aves; order Passeriformes; family Cinclidae; genus Cinclus; species Cinclus cinclus. Next base: position 71,442,973 of record NC_085048.1, on the reverse strand, counting down.
AACAAACAGCAAACAATCTAGAAGCTAAGAGGGGCTTGCAGGCATTATTTGATGAATAATTTTTACCTAGAAAATCCATTCAGGAAAGGTCAGATGATTCTCGGAAAGATGAGAATAGCACAGGAAACAGAGTCATCAAATAAATTATTCACTCTGTTCCATTGATTACTGTATCATCAAAACAGATAATATTCTACAGTTACCTGGATCTGCTGCAATAAATTTTTCAGCTGAACCAAAAACTCTTTAGCTTCTTTTGCTTTATCTGAAACGCCATTTAAAGCCTGAGACAGCTGTGCCTGCAAGGGAGAAAAAAAGGAGGAGAAAAAAGAAAAAGTTAGTGATAAAATGCAAATGTTTTTCTTAGTAATCCTTGGATTCGATGATTAATAATGTGCTAAAAGGCTTATATGTGTTCCTAATTCCACAAAGTGTTTGTGCTAGAAAAGAATAGTTAAGATTTTTACTGTAATCAGATTTAATGAGGGTGAAATATGCATGTGGGGGTAGTCAAGTATTGTGTCTGCACATTCCACTTTATTGCAGCAACTTGGTAAGTCAAAACACCTTTTTGCAAGACAGCTACCCACACATATAAGGAGGTAGTAGTCTTACACTTACACAGTAGCATCTGTCATGCTGAAAAATCCCCAAGTGCTTTCCAAAATGACACTTCCTTTTCATCCAAGTCGGAAATCTTTATCAGTGTGGTAGATCCTACCAAACCTGAGATACAGTAGGACTTTTAAAGACAAACCTGCCTTCTCAGACTTCATACTAATGTCCCTTTGGGGCTCCAGTTTCCCATGCTCCAACTCAACAAACAGGTGAATGTTTCTGCAAAAGTTGGAAAAAACTTTTCCTCTAACTTTTGACCGGTAAGGCACAGAGAATATGTCTTTTTAAAGTCCACACTCTAGGCCTAACCTTCCTTTTCTTCAGCTAACAGCTGAGACCTCTAAGCTGAACCAGAGGCTTGTCTATAAACTTCGAGGACAGGATGAAAACAGTGGTTTTGTCCCTGGCAGACCCAGTGATGAATTCTGGGGGTCCCAGTGCCCTGAGCTGGAGAACCGTGACTGTGAGACTGATTCTCCCAGTCAAGCCCAAATTTGTGCAGGATTTGCAAGTCCAGATGGATGGATCCCTGTAAGTCTATGAGTCCCAACAGTATTCACTTAGCATACTCAAAGATCTGGCTGATGTCACTGCGAGGTTATGTACCTGGGATGGAGCAGCCCTGGATGTATGTAAGACTGGGGAACAAGAGGCAGGAAAGCACATTAGTGCTAAATTCTAAATGAGAATAAGCTTTACAATATTAATTAGTAACAGAATTAAAGGGAAGACACATTACTAGGCCTATTTCTCAATATTTGAATCTTTACTATTTTCCTACACAAACCCTTGTAAATGCACAAAACCCTGAAATGATGATGTTCGATATTAACACTATGGGAGCCCACAAAAGCAAACTCCGGGTCTATGAAAGAGCCTCTTTTTCTGCCAGATCAGATAATCAGAACTTGAGGTCAGCTCTGCACAGGCTGATCATGTTGCCGAAGTTTGAAGCCCACCTTTATTGATCGCACTTTCTGCTCCACTCACAGGGCACATCTGAGCATTTGATTTGTCAAGATGACACAGAACAAGGTGAAAGCAGCACATGACAAAACACCTAAGGTGTAAGCAAGAAATAAATAGGTGGCAGAAGCATTATATTCTCTGTTATTGACTGTCCTGACCAAATAGTCCCAAGGAGGGAAGAGTTCTTTTCTTTCAAATCAAAATCAATGGTTGGTCCCAACAAAAGTAAAACTTCCACATTCCCAACATCTGCCCCAGCTCTCAAATCACCTCAAAGTGCATTTCACCAGATCAGGGGAGACAAAAGCAGTATGTGGGCATCACAGCAGCTGTAGAAAACCACCACAGGTGAATTGTAAGCAGCACATACACCAATGGCAATTGGCACAGTCACTCCTGGCTCCTGGCACACTCCCATCATAGAGAGCTGCAACAAAATCTCACCCATGCTACTGTCTAAAGAGCTCATAAGCAAATCGATCTGTTCATTAAAACCTGTGGTTGCATTAACTCGACTGCAGCACGAAGCTGTGTAGAAGACCAGATTTCCATTTGTGAAACCCACTTAGAGATAATAGTTTTGTTTTTCCAAGCATTTGTAAAAGATACCTTGCAAGTCAGAGGAATTTAGTCATGCACTTCTCATTAAAATCAAGTGGAGCTACATGACTAAGCCCTCAGTAACCCAACCAAGCCATTAAAAATGCCCTGTACATCCAGAACAATCTCCCATACCACAGAAATATTTATTGTAAGCCAAACTAAGATGTAACAAGCTCCGCTGACTGGGACAATTAACAACTCCTGACAAACGGTATTCCACCTGGTGTTATCCTAATTTTAGTACCTGGTCTTGAAACCAATAAAGCGAGGGCTGGAGATGGATACCAAGTTTCTATTTCCATCAATTACAGGAACACAGAGATCACAAGGGTAAGGAATTAAACCCAGATGGGCAGGTAAGACCTCTGATTTCAGAAAATGAACCAGATAATGGTCATGTCCTTTTTCAGCCAAACAGTTCATGCTCATTTAGCATGCCTTCCCTCCATCTCTCTTTAGCAGCAGATTGGCTATTGATTAGATAAGCTTGTCCTGGTGTTGAATTCTCATAAACCCCACATATTTTTGGGAACACAAGTCTTTAGGTCAGGAAATAAAAGCAGGAATGTGGACTCCTACACTTGCCTGCAACTCCCTGCCTGCCTGCCCTTCACAGACCTATCCAGCTGTGGGTGTTTTTATCATTTTGGTACATACGTATATTTAACCCTGTAGAACGGGCAGAGCTGCAATGTGTCCACCATCATTCCTCATATCCATAGCTCTGAAGTCCTATCTAAATGTGATTGCAGTACCACTGTACTTGCTAAGAAGATGTGAAAGATTAAACTTCAAAACAAGACTAAGGGTTTTTCTTAATAACCTTGAACTGCTGGTCCAGATGCACTTTTTAGGCAAGTGAATATAATGAAGTCCAGCTAAACCAGGGCATTTTCACAGATTTGTGCCATTGGAGCCTTGTTATTTTTCACCAGTTTTACTTTACTTTCTTTAGGAGAAGTTACACACAGCAGTGCAATGGGGAACCTGCACCACAGGGGCCAACCAGTCCACAGCAGCTTTACTATCAGCAATACAGCTGAGGGTAAGTGCACATTTCTTTGCATGGTCTGCAGCATGGTCTACCCTCCATAATTTGCCACTAGATCACTGTGTAAGGCCCAGACAAAGGAGGAGCCAAACAAAGGACTAACACAAGGCAGGCCTCTTGGTCTAGGAACAAACCTTTCAGCTGCCTCTAGCAAGAATGCCTGGAGCATCTGGAGAGAACACATGAACCTTAAATTACATTATGGTTTTGGCATACCAGTCAATAAAAGTAATTTATGGTTTGGCCAAAGTAACTGTAGGTAATAAACTTGTAGAAATTGCTGTATCAGAAAACTATTTCTAAGCAGAAGTATCCAATTCCAAAACAATTTATCTGAATGAATGTGAGCTGATGATTTAGGCTGCCTGGCTATACAGTTCCATTATATTTATTTTGTGCAAAGCACATTTTTCTGGAAAATATAATATTCACAAGAGCATAATTTCAGAGTCCCCAGATTACTTAATTTTGAGGGTTTCTTTTTTGCTAGAATTTTGACATTGATTGAAGATGCAAATCAAGAGAAAAATCATATTCTGTGGTACCTCAGTCACAGAAAAAAAAATGCAGTAAAAATACTAGCCAAAAGGGTTTTTCAATATTTGACAGAAGGAAAGAGAGAAAATTACTGATTCTGAACTTTGATTACACTGGGCTGCAATGTTCCAAAAGGGATCAAACAGTTTTAACTCAAGGTAGACCGTAATACATCACAAGCTGGTCTCTCATGCTCTCCAAAACATCAGCCATGTTTGAACTGTGAACTCAGACCTTGCTCATCAAAACAATTTGTTCAGAAGTGGATTCTGACACTGGGATATGAGCAGCAGCTGCAAATGTTTAATCTGCTGCTTCTGGACCAAGAGAACTCCTCTGCACAAACACATGTCGTGTTAGGGAGTAATGATGGCTGAGCTGCTGGCAGAACATCCAAACTGAAACACCTCCAGAAGAAGTTTGTCTTTCTTCTTGCATGGATAAACAATGTACATGACCCCAAGGGGCATCTTCTTTGGATCTTAAAATAGAAAGTCAATTTTTTGCCTTGCCAAATACCTCAGCCTATCTTGTGCTCAGCCACTCCATGGCCAAGGGGTGATGACACCAGTCCTGATTTTGACATTCGGTGCTCTGTCTGAAAGGATCTCTCTGTGCTTTCTTTACTCCTAACTGCAAGTAGAGAGTAAAAGGAAGGGAATCCTGCAGCCAGCAGAGCTGGTCAAGTGCTCTTTGCATAGCTTTGGGAGAAATCCTTTATCCCCATGACAGCAGGAAGTTCCAAAGGATTGTCCTTAGCTGTCAGGTATTGAAGTCCCCTCTGTACATTCATATAATACTAACTAATCATTTTTTCCAGGGTCCATCATCCTCAGCAAGAAAGAACTAACTTTATACACATTTTCAACTTCTAAGGCCACATCTTGCTCTTTATTCAAAGATTGCAAAGCCTTATTTTTAGCAAGGAAAGCATGACCAAGTGACCCACCAGCTCTACCAGACTTCAGTAAACCCCTGTGTAGACAAGTGAATGACTGATATCAGGGAGGGATAGGGAGCATCACTTGCAGGGAAGCATGAATCAGACAGTGACGATATGTGAATCAGGAAAAGCTTTACTTGTCTCTAGTCCCCACCTACAATTCCTTATTTATCTTTGTGTCATGAAAGTCCGTCCAGCCATTACTCCTGCTTTCTTTGGGAACGGACTGGGAGAAGACCTTTTTACAGCCCAGGAGAACACCCAGTGTCCATGATCATCTGTACCATGATTTCTTGTCTAAAACATTTGGGTGGCTGTGGGCCACTCTCCTTCATTGACATAAGGTTGTGGCAGCTTGCACTGAGTCCTGGATGAAAGGGAGGTGGTGAAAGGAAAGAAGAACAACCCTGTCTCTTCACAGGTAGCCGTTGCCATTGTGAGAACTTGAGAAGGCTGAGGACAGGATGGCCAAGAATCCTACGGAAGTCAAACAATTTAGTGAGATGGACTTGCTAATTCCAGCTATCTGCCTGAGACCTGGTTGAACCTCACTGGTCAAGGTGATGCCAACATGGGAGGGAGTCTGGATTTTGCAACTCTGAGCAGAGGTTGAGGGGTCAGTGGGAAGTCAGGAAGGGCCAAAAACCTAAGAGAGCCATTCTGAAGGGAGAAAAGTCTGAGAGGATGATGGACATGAAAAACCTCACATCCCACAAACTTGCAACACGCCGTTGGGGCACGGGGATGAGCAAACCCCAGTGCTCAGCATCACCCCAGCTCCGGGCATCACCCCAGCTCCCAGTCGGCTGTCGGGACTCACCTTGTGCTGCTTCCACATGGCTCCCAGGGCCTTCACGTCGTGCTTGCTGTGCTTGCCCTCCTCCAAGCACTGGTAGCAGACGGGGCTGCGGCAGCTCACGCAGTACATGCTGTAGTTCTCCAGGTCGTGCTCGGCGCACGTCGGCAGCTTGCGGCCGCCGCCCGCCCCCTTCCCGCCGCCGCCGTCCGGGCCGCCGCCGGGGGCGCCCGGGTGTGCGGGCGGCGGGGCCAGGCGGTGCTTGGCGAAGGGCCCGCGGGCCGGGTGGCAGCGGAGCTGGCATGCGGCGCAGTACAGCACCTCGCACTGCTCGCACAGCACGGCGGCCGGCTCGGGCGGGCTGCGGTCGCACAGCTGGCACTTGGCGGCGGGGGCGGCGGCGGCGCGGCCCTGCTGGTAGCGCTGCACGATGGCCTCCAGCAGCCGGTTGCGCTGGAAGCCGCGGAGCCCGCGATGGTCCAGGGATGCGCTCCGGTGGCACTGCGGGCAGGTGAGGGAGGAGCTGGCGGGGCCGGCGCCCCGCGGAGCCGCCGCCGCCCCCGGGGGCGCGGGCACCAGCGGCAGCACCCGCACGCCATTGGGGGACTTCAGGCTGGGGGTGTAGGAGCCGTAGCCGCTGTCGGTCTCGCTGTGCAGGCTCAGCTTGTCCGCGTGGTCCCCGCCGCCGCCGCCCGCCGTGCTCTCCGAGTCCAGGCAGGCGGCGGAGCCCGCGCCCGCTCCCGGCCCCGCTCCCGGCCCCGCTCCCGGCCCCGCTCCCGGCGCGGCGGCGGGCGGCGCGGGGCCCCGAGAGTGGAGCAGGGGCGGCAGGTGCTGCTCGCTCTCCGGGGTCTGCACGGCGATGGTGCGGGCGCAGGGCAGGCAGACATTGTGCGAGCAGGGCAGGATGATGGGCTCCCGGAACAGCGAGCCGCACACCGGGCACTTCAGCTCCTCTTCCATGGCCGCGGCGCGGCTTTGTGCGCGGGCTCCTCAGGCGGGCGGCGCGGGGTCGCCGCCGGCTCCCCCCATCCCCCGCGGAGCCCCCTCCACCGCCTCCCTCCGCTCCGGGCTCCGGGGCGAGGCCGGGAGGGCTCCGGGAGCCGCTGCCGCCCCGCGCGGTTCAGCACCCGGCGCGGAGAGACAGCTCCGCACGGCCGGGCCAGCGCCGGGGAAAGGCCGCCCGCCCGCCGGCCGGGGCGCGGGCAGCGAGCGCGGTGGGACTGTTTTAACGTTGGTGGCATAGAGTAATAATATATGGGGAAGGGAGGCGGGGGGCGGAGGCAGGGCAGGAGTAGGAAGGGGCGGGAAGAGCCCCTTTCCAGCAAATAAAGTGGTCGCTCTCTCTACGGCTGGGAAAGGCTAAAACATTTTTTAAAGGATCTCTACGCAGGGATGTCTTCATATCTTTAAATAAAGCCATTGTTTGGGTAGCAGGTTGAACGCAGGCGGAGTTTCGTTATCTCTAGTAGCCCTCTCTCCCGTCACCGAATTAAAGGGGGATGCTCACCGACAAACTAAGCTCGTGTCTCTCCTTCACACGGCTCTCACCATGCTGGTGCACAACCAAGATGCACAAAATGTCAGGAACTGACAGAGGGAGGGATGCGAAAGGGGTTAAAAGGGAAGCGCGAACCCCAGCTACGAACGCTGTGGCAGGGGCGGCAGAGCGCAGCGAGCGGGGGACGTGCCACATCTCCCCAGCTCCCAGCCCTGTGACACCAACAGGAATCTGATGCGAAGATAAATCAGGGATGACAGCTGAGAGTTTATGAACTGAAAATAACCACCCTTAGAAGAAAGAAACCAGCAGTGGGAAATCCCCCATCTGTTTTGTTTACATACGCTTAGCGTGGATGTAGCACTTATTTCATAGTGAAGATATTATATGTAAGAGCGATTTCACTGATTTTTATTATTGTTATTCATCTATTTTGTTTAACAGCCACTTAACCATATTAAGCTCAAATCCGTAAGCAGATCCCAATTTTTTGTTTAAGATCCAAACTGGTCTTTTCAGAACAGCTATTTAAAAAAATTAAGTGGTATCAAATGAAAAGAAAAAATAAAAAGAAAGAAAAAAGGAGAAGAGATAACATATTAAAACCATTGAGTCTCATCATAATGTTTCTCAGTAGATGACAAGGGGTTTTGTGACGCTGGTTAGGAAAGGTTTTTCTAGTTTCAGGGTTTGCTTTTGCCAGATTATTAAAACTGTTGATGCACAAAAAAACGAGGAATGGGGTCAGAGAGTAGGAATATATTAAAGCTTCAATTTTTTTCAGTCTTTCCTCTCTGCAGCTCCTTTTTGTATCTCGTCCAGCCACTCTCTTGACAAGCTGAGGGGGAAAAATCCCCGAGGGGTTTAAAGCTTTGCAGTTCCCCATTTCCGGGTGAAAAGCAGCAGGTTTGGCCTCTGGCACATAGTAGAAACAGCCATGACCCACATAAACCTGTCTGTCATCTGGCTAGGTACCTTCTTCTTCTAGGTGCTGACCTCTGTACTGAGATTGAGAGTTTCTGGACTGATTGTGTGTTTGTGCTACCTCCAGCCAGAAACCTCAGTACTGCAAGAAGTGTTCTGAAACACCACTGATTTCACAGCTACCTTATGATACTAGATAGTAAGAAAAACCCGTGGGTGAAATACTCTTATCTTCATAGTCGCTGTTCTCTGCTCTGCCATCTGTCAGCAGCGGGAGTGGATGTACTCTAAAGATTTCTTGCAGACCTATAGGGGAATCCAAGTCACAAATTTCAAGTCTATGTTGGAAGCCATAATCCTAAAGGTAATTACAAATGTATGGTAGCTTTTTCATGGACTTTTGCCTTCTCTCTTTACCTGTCCTGTGTGGAAGGTGGCAGCAATCATAAAGTGTGTAATAGTAGCATCAGATCTGAGACATCAGAGAAAAAATGAGCAGACAAGTAAATAGTGGAAATATAAAGGTATGAACACCAAACCTGCTGCTTTTTAGCTGGGCCTTGCAACTTCCAGAGTTCTAATGAACTGAATTTTACATATCCATTTTCAATCCTACTCTAGAGGAGTAAACAGGAGTATTTTTATGTAAAATCCTAGAATTGTTGGCACTTGACACAGGAAATGGCAAGAAAGAAACCATCTCAGAAGTACTTTCTCTTTCAAACACAACTTTTCTTCTCTTCACAAACCTGACTTGACTTGACAGCATATCACTATAGTATGTGACATTTGAAATGGAGATTGAAATGGTGACGTGTTCTTCTCTGTTTCTGTGGTGTGAGTTTTAAATCATTCAGGTCTTTTTTAATGTACTGAGTGAGTTTGAAATGTTAATAGCCAAGAGAACTATGGCTTTGAGAGCAGGGAGAGCTACGTTTGTTTACCTGTCCTACTGGTCCCAGAGCAGCCCTTGTTGCCAAGGAGTTGTGGAGTTTCAATGCAGAAATCTTCATCCCCATGGCACCAGAGACTGCTGCTGAAAGTAACACCTACTTTAACAATATTCAATGTTCTGATGAGTTTAGGTTGCAGAGCACAGGTTCTTCTCCTTATGAAAAGATATTTCTCCATATAACTACCCTGCTGCTGTTGGAAGTGAACAGTCAAAACATCACTACAACCCTTACTACTCCAGGGGTCAGAATGGAAACTGGTCTAGGAGTAGAAAAACATCACTGAGCTTGAGCAGACTGACCTTGAAAATCCTTACTCTGATGAGGAAAAGATCCCACCAAGATAATTCCACTAATTTTAGTGGAACTATTCATAAAGAATTATTTGGTCTGAGCCTGAAAAAAAATTGGGCCTTTACTATGTTTTGTAATCAAGGCATTATTATAATGGCTGTGATCCCTAAGATTTTTCATCCTTTTATGTTCAAATGAGTCTTTAATCTGCTAGAGCTGTAGCAGTGTATGGATAACCTGGAGACCCTATACTGGCAGTCCTAGCTTTGATCTTCATTGTAACACTTCAGTATCACTAGTATCATCCCCTTAAACTATTTACCCTTTGTAAGAACTTATTAGCATCTTTTATATCTCCCCAATGGAAAAAAAAAAAAAAAACAACGAGATTTATTTATAGATTTACATTTAGAAAAAACATAAGGCAAGCTGTGATACAACCCTGCAGTAAGGAGAGATTTAATTAATCTTTTTGCCTCTCTTGCTTTATTGCTGATGCCTTCTCATTCTGCTCGTTGTGACATTTTTGTTGACTTCCCATTCCTTTCCTTGTACTTTTTTATATTTTATATTGCCCTCACAAATTAACCCATTTCCAGATAGTTTTAATTCTTTATTTTCCCATTTTTTCCCTTCCATAGCTGTCCACCAAGGTCACTTCACTTTATTCAGTTTTCTTCTTTTACCACTGCTGTTTCCTGTTTCTCCGTGGGGAATTTTTTGATTCCAGTATTCCAACATCACTTCCGATAATGGGCATCACTCCAAGTGCACATCCTCTCATCTGAAGGGCAGCAGGGGAGAAAAAGGATTTTATCTCCACAGGTTCTTATTCCACTGCAAGAAGGACAACAGAGAAACAGTTCACAAGAGCAGAGAAGATAAAAGGCACTTGGGCTAAAGCCAGAAGCTTGTGTGGTAGTGTGAGCTGAAGAGATTCACTGCCTCGTTAAAAATGCAGGGTGCTCAATTATCAGCAGAGGATGCCCTCAGCAGCCACAGTGGACAACGCAGCTGCACCTGCTGATAATCTCTGAATTTTAGGCTGAATTCTAACCAGTGGCTGTACACCCCACACATCTTGGCACTGCTCCTATGCATAGTGAAAAATGCAACACAGTGAAATCTCTCCTGTGTGCTTATTCTTCATCATGTTCTTTACCCAGACTCCTCTTCCCAACATTACCAGCTCCAGCTGAAGCTGGCACTGCATGTTCTCTCTGAAGGGTGATGTGGCAGAAGCACAGGAAGGTAAGCTTCCCTTATGGCTTAGAGGAAAACTGATCTATATGGTCCATGGGTCAGGAGCTTTGGGAATGGCAGCCATGCTCCTTGGTTTTGTAGATTTACATTAGGTACATTATGTAGGTGTAAGAGTTTTGAAATTTATTTTGTTCTGTGTTGTTTTGGTTGGGTTTTTTGTTTTTTTTTTTTGTTTGTTTTTTTGGGGGTTTTTTTGTTTGTTTTTTTGAGCATGCATTCAAGTAACTATTATATTATTTAGGGTCTTCAAATATTTGCACATTGATCTGCTCATGAAAGGAAGGATGGCAAAATTTGGCAGCAGCCCAGAAGAGTGCCACAGAAGCATAGCTGCTGATAAAAAGCTTATCTGTTGGCCAACAGAAGACTGTATCTGTAATAGAAATGCATCTACATATTGAATTTTCTCTGTCAGAGGAGTAAATCTGCCATGAAAAATATAATTCACGGCTGAGGACAATTCCATACAGTGGAATTTTGTTCAGAATGTCTGCTGAGTATATGCCTGTTATGATGGTTAAACAGCAAAAAATGGTGCTTGATCCTAAACATTGCTCAACAGATACTCACACTTCTAAATCTATTTCAGCCATCTAAGAATGAAATTCAGTACAAAGGAAAATAGTGCTTTAAACATATATGCCAACAAAAAGTAGTAGGTTGGCAAAGAAAAATTTCAGTAAGAGGTCAGTTTCAATACTTCTTAACAAATTCTTATCTAAAAGTAAGCACAAAGAAAGTACAAAAGGCACTAACCTATCATCAGGACACTTGAAAAATAAGATCTCATGTTTCTGTAATGCTGTAAAAATACATCAGCCTGCAAGACTTTGGAATTACTCTGGGGACATCTTGGTTTTCCTGCTGTGCCAGGAATCCTCTCTTTCTTGCTGTTTTTGTGCAGTGGAGTGAGATACTTTTCCTTTAGTGCTACAGTTCAACTTGTAAGCAGCGTCCTCAGGGCTGCTTTCTCTTTTGAGAGGTGAAAGGATGAGAGCACTGGACCCTGAGCAGCTGTGTGAGGTACAGCAGGGAATAGGGCCCTGCTTTGGATGCATTTCAGAGCACCAAAGGGTTAACATCCTCACAGAATTATTGTTATAGAGCACTCATGTCATATTTGCTGCCTTTTAAAAAAAGTAACTGTGCACACTTCTTCTAGAGATTATTTGGTTTCAATGGTATTACAGCAGAGACTGGGTTAGGGCTCTTCATTCATTGCCTTCACTGTAGGTACTGGGACAAAATTTACCTGGAGTTCTAATGGGTTTGACCAAAGCCTCCTCTATGTACTGCAATGCTATACAGGAGCATCAAAAATGATGCAGCCTTGAAAAGAAAATGCAGCCTTGGAAGCTGCATTGGAGCCAATAAAAATTTAGGAGATTATAACTGGTGAGTTATAACCAGACTGACAGGTTTCAGAAGCAGAGGCTGCCTTGAGTTTCCCCCTCTCTTTTCAGCTTTGTTTCCGATAATTAAACAAGAGCTCCCACATTGCTATGCACCAAATAATCAAGACAGGAGAGGCCTCTTATGTGCATGGGGACTCATGTCCTGCCAGTTGGTGATGAGATGAGCACTGTAATCCGGCATAAATCTGTGTCACCACTGTACAGGAAAGTTCTTTCTGACACCACCCCCAGCTGCCCGTTCTCATCACCTCTCCTGCACTTACAGCAGCTTTCAGGCAGCCACAAGCATTAATCCAGACCAGGACAATTAGCTTTCAGCATCAGCATCTTGATTCAGAGGTGTCTGTGCCTACACACAAGGACAGGAGTGCAGAGGAATGGCCCCTTGCATCACCGCTGAGAATTTGTACAAGATCCAAAAAGTGATGTCTGTGATCTGAGACATCAGCATCAGTCAAGTGAGGAGGCAAGTCCACAAGATGCCCATTTTTTTTCATCAAAACACCCCACCTACAGGAGATTTATGCGTCCTTCTCTTCAGCAGCCCATTGAGCTGCCCAGTAGGAGGGAGCAAACAGACGTCAACCAAATCAATCACACTCTCACCAGCAACGTGTTCTTTTGCTTCATTTAGTATTACATTTCCTGAATTGAAAAACACCTACATTCTGCTTTTGTCCTCTCTTTCCCTTTGCTACATTTTCCATTCATCTATGACATCTTTTAACATTCTTACATAAGTACAGAGATTCCGCTTCCCTCTTTCTTATGTTGCTTTCCCTTGCTACTCTTCACTCCTCATTGATCAGAGAAACTCCCACTACTCGACTCACAGAGGCCTCCTCCTTCCAAAGCTCTGCTTGTTCCCCACCTCACACCGAATCCAGCCCTAGAGGTTCATTTGTCAGCACCACGGACAAGAGGGAAGTGATCTGAAGGACATGAATCCTACAAAGAGGTGAGGTTTATCCCATCAGTCCTCTGTACTGGCTATGGCAAGAAACCCTCATTCAAGAGAAGAAAGATGTGCCTGTCTGTCCCTGGAGCACAAAGGATTGTCCTTTTCCTGCCTTCACTGCAGAAGGACCAGCCTTCTGAAGGGGTATGATGCTGACTGTGAGGTTTTCTTTGTCATGTCACTGTGGTACAAAACGCAGAGGATCCTCCCTGGGGAGAACCCCTTACATAAGAGATTTTATTTGTCAGTGTGCATTGCCAAATGCCAGCCAAAACAGAAGCACAGCAGAGAGGTTTGCATAAAGATTAAAAAAGCAGCATCACTCGATGCTCCTGTGCAGCTCCAGCAATCTGGGTCATGGTGGGGTGTAGGAAGCCGTCACCATTTAGCCTACTGAGAAATACTAATGTAGAAGAAATGCAAGGCCCTCTCTGGTCCAGAATCAAAAGGTACAAAGAAAACTATGAATCCCACAGACACAGCAGGCAGTCTGGTCCACCATATTCTAATTCTTATTTACATCAAACTTTGCACCATTTTTACCACTGATTTCAAGTGCTTGAGCTTCTTTTTCATTGTAGCCTGTACATGACATGAAACATGCACAGAATCAAATATAAACACTGGCTAGTTCCTCTACATGCTTCTGCTACCATCCTGTAGAATTGGCTAATCCACTTTCAGGCCTCCTGTTCATTCCTCAAGCTTCATAATTTCTCAATACACATCACATGGGAAACTAGAATTCCATAAATCACACTCCTCAAAAAACCTCCAAACCATTATCAATCTGATTTCAATTTTCTCCTTGTACTTGCTTTGATGCCCACTAAGATAAATAAAATGGCAGTATTTGTGAAATACCTAATCTACTGCATGTGTATTTAAAATCAAATCTGTCAGCACATTACCCCAGTTGTAGAGAGATTAGTCAGAATTCTCTCTCCTCAACTTTTCCCTCCTAAGTCTCTTGCTGGGCTTTTGCTTCCTATGAGTTGATTCCACTTCTAATTTTATGTTTCCATCAATAGCAGAGGAGTTAAACAGCTGAAGGGAACAGATAAGGGACTTAGTCCACTACCGCCACCATCCAGCTCCAAATTGGATTGACTGGCTGAGTGCCCCCAAATCCTTCATGGATATGAAATTTAATAGAAAAAAAAAAAGAATCCACACACAAAGAAAAATGTGCAGAAAATAATAAGACACTTTATGAAACATAATAGTTTCAGCAATGTGCATATGCTTATATCCTTAATTCAAATGAAATGTAACAGACATCCTTTTATGTTACCCGCGGAAAAAAGAACCCCAGCTGATGATTTAATTTGTCCTTTTACTAAATGATTTAATTTTAGCAAGCTGTTATCCAAGGAAGAACATTAAAAAGGGCCATATCGCATCAGCCTAACAATGAACCTGGCCCACCTTATCTTTGACAGCATCCAATAAAGGGAACAAGGGGAAGTGCAAAATAGAAGTGCAAGAAAAAAAAAAAAAAAGAATGGGGAACAAATGCTAAGGAGAATTTGAGGAAGATGAAAAATAGGTTAAAGCAGGTGGAGGAACTAAAACAATTCCCTTAGTTAGAGCAAGGCTGTATTCCCATGGATGCTCACACATGGATTTCTAGAGAGGCAGCTCCAAGCAGGATCAGTGCTCACAGGGAGCAGTGCTCTGGGTTGTGCATGAGTGCTCCCTTACCTGGCAGCAGTGGAGATCAGCTGTTCTGCCTGCACAGGCAGAGCTTCAGGGATTTGGCCAAACATTCATTTTTAACTTGTTTTTTCCTTTTTAACTTGAGATAGTGCCCATAAGATTCAACCAGTTTTAACTTAAAGCTGAAGTGATGTATCTTCAAAGTATGTGTTGGTGCCTTCTGTAATTGCTTAGTTAATGGGAAAATTTGGATTATAATAGTCCTACCAAACTCTTTGTCCCAAACCAGCATATCTCTGCCCTAGTGGTATGTTGTGGTGTCCCCATCTTGCCCTCTCACTAGCTTCCTTTAAATTATTCCATTTGGTTTCACAACTTGACTTCCCTTGATCTCCTAATAGGATGGTGAACCTCTGACCTCTTCCCAGGAGCTCTGCTTGAAACCTAACCTTTCCAGACTGCCTAACTTCCATTTGCTCCTCATTTCCCTCCTGCTGTGTCACCAGTCTCATCAGTCTCTTTCTAAAACTTGAGATTTCAATTTTCTTTCATTATTTTTCTGCTAGGAAAACTCAGCTTAGCCTATTCAGTGCTCAACCACCACAGTAGTTGCTGAGTAACAAAGAATCAGTGGAACATTACAGCGTTTGCAGCGGCTCATTTAACAGCACCACAAATGTTTTGTACAAGGAGAGTGCCGTGATTTCTATTTGTTCCTGATATTTGGAAAATCTCCAGCTCAAATGCTGCTGCATTGGGTTTATCTTTTTCTGATTTGGTAAAACAGTCTCCATTCATGATCTGTGCACAGCACAGGTCCCCAGGCAAGAAATGGAGGAATTGGAATTAATCCCACCTGGAGAGTGAGGTTCATCCCTCCATGGGACAGTTGTCTTCAGCGGCAGGGACCTGCTGCCCACTGCCCTGCTGTGCCCAAGCTGCTCCAGGCAGCTGGCAAAGTTACACCTGACACCCCTCCTTCAGGTGGATCAAGCTGGCTTCAGGTGGGAAATGTTGCCTCCAGGGACTCTGCTGCCTGAAGTGACACAGCACTCGCAGTGAGGGGCTGGAGAGGTACTGCAGAGGAGAAGGACTGGGGGCATCACTCCTTTGGCAAAAGGACAGGTTGCACTGCAGGTCCCCAACCCCACTCACTGCCCTACCTGCTTTGGGTGCCAGGTTATTTCTGGCCTTGCTGACAGCCCTCTCTGTTCGTACGATGACTGTGGGCAGCGATGTTAGCTCTGACATTCAGCTGTAATTGACCCTCATCCCTCAGGGACACAGAACAGAGCAAAACAAAGGAAGGCTACGCTATAAATACACCAAAATAGGCCACACACCCTCATCTGGAGAGGCCTTCATCTCCCCTGCCACCATCCTGCCCAGGGGTTCAGTGAGACTGCAGGTTCTCCTTGGTGCCTGTCCCAGGCACACGGCCAGGAGCAGCCTTTCCCCTGCACATGGATACGGTCCAGCACCAGCCCCATTGTGGGCACTGGTCCTCTCTATTGCCTCTTGCTTTCCCTGGTCTTCCTCATCTTCTCAGTAACTCACTAACGCTGGATGGATCACTTTGTGGATCGTTGTGAAGGCAGCCTGTTCGATCAATGCTTCAGTGGAAGTCATAATTACCAATATCCTAATCTGAGGTGCAAGTGCCCATGACAGACATCCCCTGCTCAGGGCAAAGACTGGATATTCTAAGCTTAAAATTGAGTGATAGACAGGTTGGCCTGTATTACTTACCCATGGGTAGTGACATCACCAGTAAAATCATTATTTGAGACAACAGAGGTCTCAAACTAGGAGCAGAATTTTTTTTCATACATGTACATTTCTTGTGTGGGTGTATATACATAAAACATACCTGTTGATCAGCTCTGAATAATTACAGCCTGCTTTTCTGTATTTCAATCACAACCCAGAGAGGGTGTAAGGGAATTAGGGGTAAATGATGCCTGCAGGAATTCTGGAAGACGCTTCTGAGGTGACCCCAGTGAGATGAGAAAGGCACTCACCTTCTGCCTGTCTCTTCCTCTTTAATATTTAAAATTGCAAATATTTTTACTAAGACATTCGTCAGTCCACTAATAATAATTACAATGACAATCACAAGGTCACTGTAAGCCTTAAACTGTGGGTTTGTGATGTTCTAAGACACTCCATTAGTTGAATGGTATTATAAAATAAGAAGTTATTTTTTTTCTGTATTATCTTTTTTAAAATGTTACATCTCTGTGTAAAAAGGAAAGACAGTATGCCTTAGGTCTGTAATATAAAAAAAGCAGCTGACCTCACCTTCCAGCAATACCAACACAGCACAACAAACTATGTACATATACACCCCACCCTCAGTCTGCACAGCTGCTAACAAATACATATTTTACATTTAGCCAGTAACTGTTGTTCAAAGTTCAAACTACTGTTTCTCTCCAGATGCTCAGGGATGAGTTAAACATCACTTTGATTACAGAATGGTGCATTCCCCATATTAAAAGCTAGCCAAAGTAGTTCCTTTGACAGCAAAAGAAACAGCCAGTGGTGATTAAAACAAGTAAATGTCCTGGGGAAGCATTTGAAGTGAACTGCAAGTCTTGATCAAAGCACAGGTAATGTAAGCACACAAGGCTAGCAGGAAGAAATCCTGTCTTTTATTAGACCAGCACACACTGCTGGAGAAAATGGGCAACTTTTCATACAAAATCCTTTCTTCAGCTCTGTCATTTGGTGTAATAACAAGCGTTTTGTCTCCCTACCTGTGTTGCCTCTCTTCTGCTCACAGACCACAGCTGAGCCAATACTCCTGCTGCTACAGCAGAGGAAAGTCTTGCTGGCAGACATGATTGATCCTGCATGGTCCCACACTTTAGGGGAATAATCTCAGAGTTTAATTATTCTGGTACAGAAATGCAAAGAGAATTTATCTGAATTATTGAAAAAGAGCTCTGTCAGAGGAAGAAGAAACAAGAAGTTGAAAGACGTATTTGTCAAAACCCAACAATTTCATTGCAACAATAGCAAAAAACTATTTTTCAACATGATTCAGGTTACCACATAGCAAAGCTGTCTAAAGTCTCTGTGTTTTACAATCTCTCTGGCTTTGTTCAGCTCTATTCCAGTGTCTTCAGATACTTGTTTCTTAATCTGTAGCTATGCACCCCTCTGCCCTACCTGTCTGTTTGCCAAACTGAGACAAAAAGAGCTCTTCTTCTGCTTTCTCTCAAGAGCTGTGAGATTGACAAGAAGCACATCTGAGAGCAAGTAGAAAGCTGAGAGGAGCCCTCTCCAGCTCACATCTGCAGGGGGTTCACTGTTTCTCAGCTCTTCCTCATCTCTCAGCAGCAGCTATCTCCCTCCTGAGGCCTTGCAATCTCTGCAGAGAAGGAGGCTGAACTGCTGATAAGAGCCTGAGCCACATGTGGCATGGCAGAGAGACAACAGTGAGACAGGAAGGAAGAAGGGAAAGGTGATTAACTGGGGTGAGAATTTCTGCAAAGGCAGCATTCGACATTGAGGTAGGCAACAACTTGAAGAAGGGCAAGCCTCAAGTTCATGTTTTGGCTACAGAAGGACATAAATCAGATTCTGGGATTGGAATTAATTTAACCTAAACAGATAATTGGATGGCCTGGAGAACTGTGGGATGCGACTGAAGGAGGGAGGCAGGTACTAGTCCTGGGAGTGGTCTGGAGGGATGTGTCTTTTGTAAGTAGCTTGTTGAAACTACTTCCCCTTCAATGGGGTGTGTGGGAGGTTCATGCAGGGGAAAAAGCAAGACAAGGCCAAGAAGGGCAAAATTCTAGCCCAGGCCTTTATTTTTTGTGCCACTAAACTGAATTCTTTAGTGAAAATTTCGATCGAAGGTAATGATGATAAACGCTCCAGTTGTAGATCTGCCAGTTTGCTTCCAAGCCATCTGTGATCAGAGAAACATTTTCCCCAGCCAGTTCTTCTGCCAAACAGGCAGGCAAGCAGGAGTGAGACAGGGTGGCTGACTAATTTCCAAATGTCAGAGCTTGCCTTTAACTGTCTCCCTCCTCCCCACAATTTTAGAGAGGTAGAACTACCTGTTTGTGTTGGCTGTGCCTGGGGCAAAAGACCTGTTATTGCTTTTGGGACACTGGCTACCAGTGCTGACCGCTGTTCCTGAAGTCTCATCACACAGTAATCCCTGAGGAATGCATCTTCATCTGTTTCTTCAGGGGATGTTTTTTTCCACTCTGTGTAATATTTTGTGAGCAGCTACTGTGAAGTCTGGAGTAAATGTCCCTTGCACTTTCCTTGTCAATGAAGAGTGGAACTCTTGCTACAGGTCCTGACTTTGTAGCATGTACCTGTTTATTGCTCTTACAGACAGACACAGTACCCTGTGTACACGTCTCTCTCTGGAGAGCATGTAAATAGTTTAAGAATAACTCATCGCCAAAGGAGGGCAGCAAAGATGGGGAAGGGCCTTGAGGAGCAGCCCTGTGAGGAGCAGCTGAGGTCACTTGGTCAGTTCAGCCCAGAGAAGAGAACTCATTGCAATTACAGCATCCTCATGAGAGGAAGTGGAAGGGCAGACACTGATCTCTGCTCTGTGCTGACCAGGGACAGAACCTGAGGGAATGGCCTGGAGTTGTGTCAGGGGAGGTCTAGGTTAGGTATTAGGAAAAGATTCTTCACCCAGAGAGTGTTTGGGCACTGGAACAGGCTCCCCAGGGAAGTGGTCACAGCACCAGCCTGACAGAGTTCAAGAATTTTTTGGACAATGTTCTCAGGCACATGGTGTGATTCTTGGGGATGTCGCGTGCACGGCTGGGAACTGGACTCAGTCATCCTTGTGGATTCCTTTCAACCCAGATTATCCTGTGATTCTGTGATATATATCCATAAACATAGAAAAGTTACGTGGAAAGGTGCAAAGAAACATGTGAATGGAAAAATAAGAGCTCTTCACTACATACATTAATAGAAGCTTGAGGAAAAACAGAGGAAGCAGAACCCCCTCTCCAATACATGCATTTCAGCATAGATGTTCTTGTTTTTCTCTTTTCCCACTTTGTCTCCTTTTCACCATGCTCACAACTTCAGTGTTTTAAGGGTGCTATTTTTCTCAGCACTGTTTCCACGAAACATTTATTTCCTTTTGCCACATTTTTCTTTTAGTTCTTTCTTTATTGTTTCACTGGTTACATGCCTCACCATAAACCTGAGGTAGTGTCCCCAAACTACACACTTCAAATTTGCCTATTCCTCCTCATTATTTTTGTTCCAGCAAAAGCCCTAATGACTTTTAAACTGAGCTCCCCCTTCCCTGCTGAGAACCTAACCACAAAAGAGGCTTTTCTTCTCTCTTTAATTTTTTCTTATTTCACTGCTTCCTTTTCAATGTCATTATCTCTCTTTTCCACAACCAAAACAACCCCCTTAAAGCTGCCCCTGTGTTTATCAGCTTCCAACATCTCCCGTGACTCTCCTCATTGAATTTCCCATAAGGAACCCTGCAACAGCCACAAGACCCTTAGAAACCCTTGCCACAGCGATGAAAAATACATTGGCTCTACCTGTGCTTAGAGTGAGAGCACAGTTGAGCCTCTCATGTCAAGTGTGAACTCTGCTGCTCACGTGGTCTCCTGCAAGGACAGTAAACTAAGCACAGACTCCTGTAGAGAAAATAAAAGCTGGAAGGGCTCCCCTGGTGCCTCACATTACACTGAAGCTTCAAAAAGATAGGAAAAAATACATTCAATCTTTGCAAGACAAGGAAGCACAGCAAAATGTTGCAGAATGACTCATTTAAAAGAGTTTGCAAAATGTGAAGGAAATCGACAACACTGGGTTAAGATGTAAGTGTGATACAGAGGAGGGTGATATAAAACTTAGGAAACTTCAAGGAAAAAGAAGGGAGGAATTGGAACCAGTGAATTCCAAGTTAACCCAACTGTTGCATATATGGAAAATCAGGACCAAGTTGGCTTAGAAAGGCTTAAATCTGTCTCAGCACCTTGCTGCTCCAGGTTCTTCTAACAATGTTTGTCCCTGCACTATAAAGAATTTGACAACCTAAACTCTCTGTAGCTTTTTCAGTTCTTTGGCCCATTTTGCTGTCATCCTAAAGTAGGTCTAGCACAATTTAAGTTGCAGAGGATGTACATAAGGGAATATTCTTGCACATAGGGCTGTAGTCTTTTTGAAAATTGTAAAAGCTTAAAGTAGTTAGCTATTTCCCAACCAGTGACATCAATAAATTATATGAGGAAAGAAGGCTGGAAGTGAACTGAATCCTTAGATGAAGTACAAGAAAAAGAGGACAGGCACTTCTGTTGGCTTATCAGAGCAAGGGCAGGAGAAAAGTCTGATCTCATGGCTCTTTGGGCAGGTTCTGAAATACAGCTGTGGCTTCCTCTGGGGCAAGGGCACTAAACTACAGATGTGAGCTCTTCCTGCTGCTTGTTCATGAGGCACCATGAACAAGCAGTACCTCTGGTCAGATCATGGATGTGTCCTTCCTTCGCTGAATAGCTGACCTAGTACTTTAAAACCTGTGACATCACCACTGACATTTATGTATGTAATTAATTTCACATTAACAAATTTTCCAGGTGAAGCTTTTGCTCGAAACCATGGATTCTGTTATAACTGTCTTAACATGGAGCCTGTTTTCTCTAATGGTTCATTAAAACAGACAGTTCTAACTTGATTTTTGCACTGTTTTTATGTAACCATTTGCTTCTACACCAGAGAACAGATTATGCCAGCTAAACACAAATTCATTACTTCAGTGATTATAGTAAGGTTGAATTAAGTGATGCATTTAGCCTTGCTTGGTAGTGTTCCTTCTGTTTTTGATAAATTAACCAATGATGATCATGGAGTTTTAATAAACTGACAAGGTTTAATTTCTTCTTACAGCTGTGAGCTTCCTGCCTGACAAGCATTAAAAAAACAATTATTAACGCCACTATTTTAAATCACCTTTTAACCTATATTGTTCTTGTTTATATTTCACTTACTTGATTTTTTTATTTATCTTCTCTCTTTTTTGCCTAAATATGAATAGAAATGAAGCAATGTGTGACGGCTGAGCAAAATTACCATACAAGCAATATTTAAATGAGTGTAGTTGTACAGTGCTCCCAGTGTAAACTGGGAGGAGAGGAAGAGCCATGGGGGATAATTCTTTGTTCAGGCTAGGTTGCCTCTGTCATTCAAGAGGACAAAATAAAGACAGGAGGGCACTGCCAGGCTGCACTTCCACTGCCATCTGAAAAGTGCCCAAGGGGAGTTGTGCTGTGCTAGTTCAAGCTATTTTCTTTCCCATCTGCTCAAGTTGATTTAGAGAAGTGCATTATGCAACCTAGTTGCTATGCTGAAGTTCAAATGAGTGTGGCAGTGCACTTAACACTTCTAGGAGATGTTTTGAGGAAAGGGAGTGATTACATAAAACCAGGCCTTTCGGTCTGCAATGGTAAAGATATTGCTATATGGTTATTAGAAGAAACAAACACAAACCCCCACAAAACAAACCAGAAAGCCAAAACCAATCCCAAACAAACTCCTGAGAAGATGAAGATTAAAATTGAGAAAGGCTGAACCACACTCAAATGTATCAGCAAGATGGAGCAATAGCATGAAAAGCAGTGATGACAAGAGTAAGAACTCTTTACCTGCACGACTTGGGCATTTGGCAGCGAAACGCTGATTTTATTGCACATCATTAACACAGGACATGGTCACCTGCAGTTCTTTGGATCGTCTCCTATCACTGCCAGGATCAAAAGTAAATCACACATTAAGTTCTTGCCCTCAGCTTAAAGAAAACTCCACATATTTAGTGTCTGTTTGTGAAATGTGATAAAACTTCGCTATTAATACTGCTTAATGAAAGCCTTCTGCAAGTTCCCTACATTTTTTCTTGTAAAAATTATTGTGTCCTTTACACATGCTACTATTACAAATAACACCATCTTTCTTCATCCTTGTTTATGTGACTATAATGCACCTCCCAGGTCTATTTGGTAAATCAGTATTGCTCTGAAGACTGAGGTCCCCTGAAGAAAAGCTTGACAGCAAGATTGTTTGTCACTTCTTCTCTGAAACACCCAACATCCAAACACCACAGGCCTCCTGTTGTTTCAGACACAGGCTCAAGCCCAATTCTCTCTACAGCTGAAGCCAGTGGACAGACTGAACTAAATTCCGTGAGATTTGGATCAAGACTTGTGGGGCTTATTCTAGGAATGCCAGAGGTCAATTCATTTTTAGAATCAAGGCTAGAGAAGAGACAGCAAGATATTTCAGTTCTGAAATCATTAAAACATCATGGTATCTATGAGTTACTGTTTATCTTCTGATCTATGATAGTTCACCAAAGTGATATCAAATTATCATTTTACCTCTTTCTCTCTCTACCTCAAAGCAATATCTGAGAAAAGCATGACTTGACAAGAACAAAGTTGATAAATATAAATGTCTTCATCAAGAGTGAGTGCCACTGGATGCAAGTAACCTATTTTCAAAGCACTGACAAAATTATGTTCATTGTATTCAAAAAGTTTTCATAATCATTGAAAAATAAAGGAGATGGTTCTTGATATGTTTTTCTTACAGTTGAACATTAATAATAATTGTGAGCTATCTAGAAGTTATTCTAGGTCACTGGAATCCCAAATGTTCTGAAAGCTCATAATGAATTGAAGAACAATTGCACTCTGAAAGTGATATAAAAACAGTAAGTAGAATTCAAAGCATTCATACCTTGCACTCCACATCTTATTTCTCATAGTATAGGGGTTTGTGGCCTTGTATAAATTGCATTTTGTTTATCCTGTCACATTTTTAAAAAATAAACTAAGAGAGAGAGGAGATTAGGAAGGAAGAGGTTGTTTTTGCCTGTCCAGCCTGTAAACTCAAGATCTTCAAAAGATCTCCACCACTTCTACCTCCTTACCATTCTTCAGAGATGCGAATGGAAATAAAGTGATTGATGTGCCTCAAAACTGACTTTTATTTTCATAGAAAGTGCTTGAAGTGCTTGATAGCAATCCTATTTTTGATGGCTCCTATTCAGGCAGTCTCTCTAGGCTTCTGTCTTCCTTGGACCACTCAACAGAGAAAAGCGAAGAAGCCTTTACATTACATTTGCCAAATGGAATGACTTATTTTTCCAGACCTGCCAAAAATACTTCATAAATCCTTGTTTTTCCCTCCAGCTCATTTGTATACCTGTTTGTTCCTGTCAGTGGCTGATTAGGGATCAGCTTGATCTGATCTCATTTCCAGCACTGATGTTTGGACTTAACAGCTTCCCCTCTTTGCGGATATTTGCTGTCGCATTTCCCCCTGCAGGGGTTTTAGTCTTTTGTTTTACTTTAAGTTTTCCTTTCCTTTTGCAACCTCAACATTTACTGTTGATTGTTTTCTGGGTTAGGCTCTGTCTGTGCCATGCTCCAGGTGGCATCGAGCTGTACAATGACAAAGAATTGACTGGATTATTATATGGTTTGGTCCTCTCACGTATGAGTTGTCTCCAATGTTGCAGCAGGTTCCTAAGGTGTGTGCAGGAACTGCTGCACTCCAGCAAAATTCCCACCTGGCAATGGCAGCTGTTGCCATTGCAGTTATTCCTCAATGTCTCTACCAATGAAGAACGACTCTGAAAAGCTGGAGGGAGTTCAAGGAGGGAAGATGAACTGAACCTTTGGATCCCCTGGTGGGCTGGATGGGTTTCTCTCAGTCCACATGTCAGCCTGGGACAATCATGTATGCCTGCAATAAATTGAAGAGCATGATTGTATTGGGAGGCACATGAGCTCACCACATGCTGATAAGGATCACCCTCCCTCCTGGAAGGCACATACAGTTCTTGGGCAGGAGACAGAGAAACAACCACACAGTTTGCACTGCCTGAGAGGGGCTTTTCTAATAGACAAGAAGTGTGGGGGGCGGGGGGGGGAAGAAGAGGAGTGAATTATTTTCACACTATTTGAAAAGTAAGCTGCTTTGATAAATTTTTTCTGCCAGGTTCAAGCCAGGTAAAAATCTGGTATTATGTACTTACATCAAGAAGTTATTTTCAAACATTATGTTTGCTGCAGAGAATGTATTTAATTTTTAAATACTGACAGTATTTCAAAGATATTCCTTTGTCTGTACCATTACATAAGTATGTTGCCCATTCAAAATAAGGCCTAAATTTGTTTCTGTTTGGGTGCTACATACTGAAGAAGCAATGATCATAGTTCAGCTAGTAGAACATCTGCCTCTGAGTCAGTAATTGCTGAGTGTCCCTGCACTGAATTTAGGGGTCACTGGGGCTGCTGAATGTGCTGTTGTTGTATGAAATATGAAAGGAAAATTCTAGTCACTTGTTGGCCATTAAACAACTGATGACAGCTTTCATCAAAGACTCATAGTAATTTTGCTCATCTAACTGTGCCAGGTAATTACATTCTCTCTACCTAAATGAACTTTCAATTACATAGAGTACCTTTCTCCTCTAAATTGCTTAGAAATAATGTCACGCACCGTTTAATGATTTCCCCTGTCCCACCTCAGAGGTGGCTCCATTTCAGCACAAGACAAGGAGATCCAGGTCCACACGAGGATGCTCCCCTCAAGCACTGGCCTGGCCTCAGTTTGGCTGGCTGCTGTGCTCTCAGGCATCACCATAGCCTCATCCATCCTCTGCAGCCCAGCTGATCAAGGAAGAGGCTCTGCTGAAATTCGCTCACCACTCTCCCTTCTGAGGGGCAGCAGAAGAGTGCAGCCCTTTTGCACCAGCAGGCAGAGCTCCAGGCAGGCAATATAGGACAATGGCACAGCTGAACTGAAGGGGACGAACTGGGGTTCTTTTGGGCTCAGTTTTGAACTTACTTATTCAGCGACTCAGTTCAGGAACAAATCTGTCTACTTGCGTTGCAGAAGGGGAAAGGTAATTTAAAAAAAAAACAAACCAAAAACACAGGAACATCTGAATATAAAATTATGCCCCCAGCTAGCATTATAGCCATTTACAGCTGAAGAGGAATGTTTATCTCCTGAGCAGTGTAATCTACATCTATCTAGTGAAAATATGTTGTCTAACAGATTTCTATATTCAGCCTGGGAAAAAAAGATCTTATATACACACTTGCTAAGGGAGAACACAGAAGAAAGAAGCAAGAAATATGATCTCTTTGTTAACATCAGCTGACATAATAGTACATAGAAACTTCCATGTTGGTTCCAAATGACCATTTCACAGATAAATAATATTTTTTTTTAAATTACCAATGACCATTCCTCACTCAAAAAGGCTTTGAGGCAGACACAAATTGCTAGAAAATCTGCAATATACTGCACTCTGCAAGCACAAGTCCTTCCCACTTCTGTGCATCCGCAGCCGTTCCTGCTCAGCAGCTTGCTTCCCGCTGTGCTGTTTTGCCTGCAGATTTAGAACTCCCATCATTTTTACCTCAGATGACCTCAGCCCAGCTTAGAAAGCATCCTCCAGATCTGACCCCAATGCAGATCTCACTACAGGAAAGGGTCTGCTCAGTGTCACTGGGATAATAAGACAAATACCCTTAAAGCCTGTAGCTCTGATCCCTTGGTGATCTGCTTTCAGTAATCAGATTCTGGAAAACTGTTACTGTAAGTCAAGTTGGACTGTTGAGAGTAAGAAGTGAGTTGTAGTGTGTCTAACAAACTGAATAACCACAGAGACTGGTAGTAAATGCCCCCTCAAACCATCTTTTGGAAGAGGCAAATGCTTATCAGAACTATACTGAACTCATGGGAAAGAGGAGAAAAATATCCCAAAGCACTTTGAAGTGCCTTTTTGTTTTTGTGTGTGTTTGTTTTTTGGGTTTTTTTTTGACACAGCAAAAGGAGATGTAGGGAAGATGTTCAGAGCCACTAAGAGCTTTGAGCATGAGCTAATTTATTACACAGCTACCTCACAAACTCTGCTGGATTCTTTAATGGCTATGAATTTTCATATAATACTGAAATTATAAATTCCTATAGCCTACCATTGTTTCTCCTTTCATTTTTGGGCATTTACTTTTACCATCTGATAAGAAATACTAAAACGGCTTGCTTTCTCAATTACAACAGAAATCCTGAAAACAAGGATACATTATAGGATTATGAATTTGGTGTGGTCTAAATTACAACTCTTTTTTTTTTCTAGAGTTTACATAATAGGGAAGAATCTATGAGGCTGGAGAGGTAGGGAAATAAAAGCCTGGTACCACTACATCTGTTTTAGTAAAGTGAAAGCACAGAATAAGGAGATTTTAAAACCAGGGTTGCAGTGTACTGAGTGATGTACTGTGGAGAAGATTTATAGTTTGATCTAAGGTTAAACAGAGATGTGAACAAATCATATTTTGGCATCATCAGGAAAACTAACAGTTGGATACCTCAGCTGGAGGTCCCAACAACCCGACTTTCAGATCCAGTCCTTATTTCTCCTTAGCATGATTTTGATATGCAAATACACACTTTAAGTCTTTTTCTCCCCTTCACAACAAAAAACAGCAGCACTTGAACTGAATGTAGTATAAAAAAAATACAGCAAGAAAGAATTTGACCACTCATCACTGCAGAAATGTACTCTGCCTATTTGCCACATGCACATGCTCTCAAATTTCCATACTGCTTCCCACTCTTTTAGCTGGTGGTCATAAATTAGTTCAAAAATCCATACCAAACTCATTGTGAAAAGGAGAGAAGAAAGACATCTCTGCTTTGAGTTGCTGCCACTTAAAAAAACAAAACCAAACTAAACCAACAGCCCAACAACTAAAATCCAAACCTCACAAGAAAAACAAAACCCTACATGTGCATTATTGCCAGCTGGGAGTTGCCATCAGTGATGAAACAGTTATTAACTGTTAGATCTCTACAGATCACTCCCTGTAACCTCTGATTCCTGCTGAATCTATTGTCCTTGCTTTGCCCTTTGCTAACCACCTTTCTCTCACACCTACCCCCCATGCCCTAAGCACATTCTCTCTCCTGTTGACAAAATTTGCTTTTTTGGGGGGGTTTCTTAATGGAAGAGGAAGAATTAGCAGTCTGACTTCACTGCAGCAGGCTAAAGGGTAGTGTCAGATATGGCAGAGAAGCTGAGGAAGGCAGCAGCAAGAGTGCTAAAGTATGGAATATTAGAAATTAATTGTGTAGGCATAAGTTAAACTGTAACTTGCTTACAGCTTATCATGAATGGGTCCTGCTCAAAAATTAGCATAGGTGAATCTAAATGAACTCTGTTAACATGAATGGCTAAGTAGAGGATAAACAAAGACTGGTTATCTTCATATAAGGCTGAGACCCTGGAGGGCCCCAAGGCTGGTCCAACCTGTAAAATAAGAGCTGCCCACGTGGGCATGGAGAATTACTTCAATGAGGTGTTGGTGAACCCCATAAATTGCCAAAGGACCCAGAAGAACAGGGCAGGTGAAGACCTGGTGCACAGACTTTGAGGGTATAAAGGGCCAGAGATTTCTTGGTCCAGGATCCCTCTCCAGAGACACAGATTGAACATCCATGTGTGGCAGCTGAAGCAAGAAAAGGCAGGGATAGGAATGATGGCATTGGAGACCACAGCTAAGGGACATTGCTTTAAAGGAACAGGGTTTGTGCCAGGACAAGGATCTGGTGAAAAACCAACAAGGGCAACAGCAGCAGGCCAAAAGAGCAAGTGGTGTGTACCAGGGTTTACAGTCACAATAATACATTTCATCAAGAACTTTAAACTGGAGCCTGGATCCCCAGAACTCCATATTTGTGTTTTTAGCACTTTGTTGTGCACGCTGCAAAGGCTGAAGTATCCTTCTTGGGTATCTATGAGGTAGTAGACCTATAAAAAATATAAGAGCTCTCTATTGCTCCTGTTTGCTCAGGGAGCTAAAATAGGAGGATCTCTGATCTAGATCTGAGGATACCACTTTGCTAGGGGCCTAGTTGGAAGCCCCTGTGATATGTGTTAGAATATACTTGGGTTTTCACCTTTTAGGCAGAGATATAAAAATATACCTGGGAAAAAAGTGTCAAAATTAGGACCCGACAATTTTTATTTAAAACAGATAAAAAATCATGCCTAAGAATTGAATGATCTTTAGCTGAAAATCTAATTTCTGTTTGGATATACCATTATATGGCGTCATATATCAGGTTCCAATTACACCCAGCAAATCCTAAATTCTCTTCTGCCAAGCAGCTGGGATTCGCATTATTCCCAAAGCACCACAGAACAGTCTGATCTGTTCCTCCACATCAGTGATAAAAGCCATAGGCCTCATGAGAAACAGAGTGTGTGCAGGCACTTTAACTACTTCTATTCTGCAAATAGAAGAGTAAAGCATGTGTAACTAATTATTAATTTGTCTTGCTTATGCCCAGTTTGTGATATCTGGATCCTGACTGGCCCTTGACAAGTAATTCTGACTACAAGTTAACCCAATGGGAGACATCTTCCCAATACAAAAAAAGATGACACATGAGCTCTGGTGCTTCTTGTTTAGCAAATTTTAAGATATCCCTGATGCACAACTGACAAATGTGACACGTGGCACATTGATGCAAACTCTGGAGTATTACTCCAAATTTCTAATGAAGGTAGCTTAAAGCTACTCTGTGCTGAGTAGTTTGGAGCAGAGGCACATACCCTTTTGTCAGTTCTGTTGGTTGGAAAAATCATTCCTAGGTATCACAAACCAGGCATTTAAAATTAGTGTCCTCATTCCAACGTGGATAACAATACTACCTTCTAACACAGTGCTGTCATAATGAGGAATTCCATTAACATCTGTGGATAACTCAGTTATTAGAGGGGAAATCATCAGAGAAAAGGCTGTAGGGAACAGTCTTAATGTATCAGTTCAAGGTACACTATAATGCATATAGATCACCACATTTGGAGAGAGGAATGTTAGTAAATGATGCACAAATGATACATGGGCATTGTGTATCCTCCTAGTGAATTAGGAATGGAAAACCATCACATGAACATGTGAATTAAACCCACACTGTTATGCATTTCCATAAGGAGATGTTATGGAACACCACTCTTCTGGAACTTCCTAATTTTTTATGACATAGCAACATGCATTTTTAATGTCGGGTTTTTTGAGGTAACATCCTTAGCAAAGATCAGTTTTGACAGATAACATGTTTCTGTAGTTCAGTTCTGGGAATCCAACAAGGACCAAGAGGTCTATACAGCTAACAAAAGCTTGCTTCATAACTAAAAGACATAACTGTAAAAGACTATAGCTTCCATTATCACACTGTTATAACTAGGTCAGAATAAATAAAGTAGTAGGTTTAGATTTTAAAGGATAACTATGAATTTAGTATGAATGAAGGCTAGATAAGATTGCCAGTTGAAAGAAGGGTCACTGAAAACCCAAAAAAGTGGGTGCTTTTCCTTTTTCAGACTACAAAACTGAGCAGTAAGACAGCATAAAAATCTCTGGTGATAAACACGGTAAAGATCTCAATGGTAAACATGGTAACAAGCTGCCTAAAGGACATAAGTGTGAAGAAAATGCACTCAGAATTTAACGAGATCAGTAAACTAAAAAAAAAATAAAACAAGGTAATCTAGATAAAATAATACAAGCTTTTTTCAAACAGCTGTCATCTGGGAGAAAAAAAAGGGGAGTGTTGAATGGAGAACAAGTAAATGTATTTGCTAATAAGCAGAAAGATAGTACAGTCAGGCACCCTGGGTGGACACTGCTAATCTACAATAATGATGGTTTAAAATGCTTTTAACTTCATAAAAGCTATGAGCACAATTTTATTTTCCACAATCAATTTGACTAGAAGTATCATCACACGTAACAGGGGAAAAAAAATCTTCATTGCAGGGCAAAAAACATTAAAAAGCACATCAGGTTATCTGAAAAATCAATCCCTAAAGTGGCATGTAAACATGAACAAAGATTTGCAAAAGCTTCCTCAACTGTAAGTAGTTTGAAAACAATTATCACAGAGTCTGATGACATTTAAACCATGAAAAAGCCATGCGAGTCTGGGAACAAAACTGAAAGCATGTAGAGGCTTAAGTTAAAATCACCATATCTGGTTATTTCTTGAAGAGAAAACTCCACAAACAAAGCAGGGTCATGGGAATAGGAATTCACCTCTAAACAATCTGTCTTTGCAATGGCAGCATATTCCCAGAACTCCAGTTTTATACCCGGCTTTCCTTTGGATTTTAAATAATCAAAAAATTACTTTTTTTTTCTTTTTTTTTTTGAGAAACTCCAGAGATGCAAACATGTCAAAGAGAAAGGGGGGAAACATAAAAGACACAAAATCAGAATTGGCACATTGAGGTTATATTGCTGTGGCACCAGAGTTGTGGCCGCACTGGCAGTTTTGGGAATCCCCATGCCTGGAGCATGATTCCCTCTCCAGTCGTCTCAGGAAAGCATCTGGGTATTTCTGTAAAGCAGAGCAATAATCCTGCCTATGAATTAACGCTGGAAGACAGACAGCAAGCTAACTCCCAGACTGAGAAATTTGACTCACAAAGCAGAAAGACCTAGGTTTGTGTAGTTGCAGTGCTAGGAGATAAAACACTTCTGGTACAAAACTTGGCTGTGGGGATGTGAAAGTGTCGTGGATTAAGCCCAGCCGGAAATTAAGTACCACAGCTGCTCGCTCAACCACCTCCCCCCGATGGAATGAGAAGGAGAATCAAAAGCAAAACACGCAGGTTGAGGTAAGAACAGTTTAATAATTGAAAACGAAGTACAAATAAAAAAGGTGAATATCCCTTTGGCCAGTTTGTGTCACCTGTCACCGCAATGTCCCTCCCGGTTTCTTTTATGTGTACCTTTTCCCCAGCAGAGCGTGAGACAGACACCCACGAGAAAAAAAAAAAAAAAGAGCCCCTAGGATAAGCACGACTTAGCAAAATTCAAAGCATTATTATAGCATATTATCAACATTCTGAATTAAAAACACAGCACTGTACAGGCTACTGAGCAGACATCTATCCCAGCCCAAACCGGGGCAGAAAGAAACATCTTGCTGGTAAACGAGAGCAGCGTCGCGTTGTCAGGCGACTGCCATTAACACCATGGCCACACAAGACCCGGTCACCCTCCGCCCCGCAGCAGTTGATCCGCTTTCGTGCCTGCTTTCACTGCGCTTCATCCCTCCCCCAGCCCCTGGGCCGAGCCCGGAGGCTCAGCCCCGCTGCCGCAGGGCCCTCCCGCTGCCGGGGGACCGAGCGCTGCCGCGGGGCTGCTCCTGCGGGGCATCTGCTCCTTCGGACCAGACAAAGAGGCCGAGGTGCGGCGGCCGAGCGCGGCCGCGGCCCCGGCCCCGGCCCCGGCCCCGGCCCCGGCCGTGACCCTGACCCTGACCCTGACCCGGGGCACCTGCGGCCCCTCCACCACCCCCTCCCCGCTACCTCCCTTCCCGGTCCTCCCTTCCCTTCCCTCCCCGCCCCCGCCCGGCCCGGAGGCGGGGCGGGCTCCGGGCGGCGCCTCCCGCGGCGGGGCCGAGGCGGCTCCTTCCTTCGGTGGCCGCGGCTGCAGCATGAGCGGGCCGGGGCTGCTGGGGCCCGGCGGTGGCGCGGGGCTGCCGCCGCTGCCCAAGAGCCTGAGCGGGCTGCTGAACTCCTCGTCCTCGGGCGGCGGCGGCGGCCAGGGCGGGCGCTGGCGGGACCTGGAGCGGCTCTACGCCCAGAAGTCCCGCATCCAAGACGAGCTGAGCGGCGGCGGCCGGGGCTCGCCGCGCCCGCCCAAGCCTCCCAACCTGGACGCGGCGCTGGCCCTGCTCCGCAAGGAGATGGTGAGAGGGGCGGGCGGGGGCGGCGGACGTGGCGACCGGCGGCGGGGGCGCCGCCACCTCCCGGGGCCAGAGCGGCGCCCCGGCCCCGGGTGCAGCCCCCGTTACCCGGCCCGGGTGCCGGTGCCGGCGGCGCGGGAGGGCCGGGGCCGGTGGCGCCGGGGCCGCTCCCGGTGCGGACGGGGAGCCGCTCACCGCGCCCTGCGGCACCCACCGGGACCCGGCACCCACGCTGAAAGGCCGGCGCTCAAATATACCGTGCAGCCCGGGTGGTAGTGGTTCGGCGTGGTTTTCTCCAGGACTCTGTTTTGATCCTGTAGCGCGGCATTATTATAGCGAAATTCTTCCGGGCGACCTGGCGCACCTTTTGATTAAACACTAATTGGGTGTTGGTGCTTGGCTGGTGCAAGCTGCAGCTGTAATGACTAATAATAGCCTAAGCCTCGTGCGCTGACGATTCTGTAGAATCAGTACAACAAAGACGAGGAGCTGCTGGAGAGGTCCAGCGGAGGGCCACAAAGATAATTAATTAGGGGTCTGGAGCATCTTTCTTATGAAGAGAGAGACTGCAGGAGATAGGCCTGTTTAGTCTAGAGAAAAGAAGACTGAGAGGCAATCTCAATAATATATATAAATATCTGTAAGGTGAGTCTCAAGAGGGTGGTGCCCAGCAACAGCATGAAGAGCAGTGGCCATAAACTGGAACAGAAGGAGTTCCACCTCAACATGAGGAAGAACTTCTTTGCATTGAGGGTGGCAGAGAACTGGAACAGGCTGCCCAAGGAGCTCGTGGAGTCTCCTTGTTTGGAGACACTCAAAACCCACCCAGACGTGTTCATGTGTCACCTGCTCGAGGTGACCCTGCTTTAGCAGGAGTGTTGGACTGGATGATCTCCAGAGGTGTCTTCCAACTCTAATAACTTAGTGAAGCATGTAAAATATGATACTGCTGAAATTCCACCCAGTTCAAGACTGTTTTTCTCAGGCTAAAAAGGTGCTTGAGGACAAGAAGCTCTTTTGAAAGGTCCTTCTATGGATTTAGGACAGTGTGGTGTGCTGAAATCTTAGTCTGCCACCACTGTTTCAACAGTTAGAGATAATCCTTAAAACTGTGTATTAGAATTGCCAGTTTGCATTAAATCTCAGGATGGGTGTTTGTCAACTGCCAGGGCTTTCTTCTGCAATGCTGTAAAAGGAAACAAGGACATATGGTCTTTAGTCGTCTTAAGCCTTTCCAAAAAAGCAAAGACAACTCATTAGGCAAGTCTAATCTATTTTTTTCCCGAATGGGAAATCAAATGAGATACTTCTCAAAATCATTTGATAACCAGACTTCCCCTTTAAACTTTTCTTTAATACTCTGTTATCCTTGATGATACTTTGATAAAATACTTCTGAAGAAAAAGATACTTCTAAACACATCAAAGACTTTCAGGCAACAGGCTCCTTGGTTCCAGATGTACTTTATTGTGGCCTGTACAAATTATATAGATTCTTGTGTACTAATAGGCTGCCTTTCATCAAGAAGATAAAATCAGTTTATTGCTGATATTGAACACTTTCTTGGTGGCAAAGATATTGTTATTGAGTAATGGGTTTGCTTTAAGTTTTCCATAGTGAGTAAGGAAGAAATGAGCAATCACAGAGCATCTTTCTGTGCATGATCAAGCAAGGTACTGTGTATGTAAGTTTTTATAGCTGAGAAAGTGATGAACTTGGATGCTTTGGAGAGGGAGGGAGGAAAGAAGAGGTCATTTCAGAGCTGTGATCATGAGGAACAGAGTTATCACATGGAATTGTACGCTATAGGTTGTCAAGCACATTTGGCTGGCATTACAAAGTGTGCTAATGCTATCAGGGTTGGACGTTTCTTCAGGCTTTTCTTATCTCAGGGATCATACTTGAAACTTTTGAAGAGGCTGCATTTCTCTGACTTCCTGTTTGATATTAGTGACAGCAGCAGAAAATTAAGATATTAAACAACCATTTGGTTTAAAGACCTGTTATGTTAATTCTGCGGAGCAGTTTTTCCCTTGAAGTTTGTGCTTGGCAGTCAGCAGGATTGAACATCACAGGAAATGCTGGAATCCTTTATGGAGCTGAAACAGGAGAGCAGCTGGTGAAAATGCTCCCACTTTACTCGGGAGACAACAGTTGCCTGTCTCCAGGTTGACTTTTGTGGCTCAGCTCACTCCTGATTGCTTTTTGAACAGTTCTGAACTGCAGTCTTGTCCCTCAAACATTTAGGTCTCATGCAGGTCTGCCAGGTGGATCTCATGTTTGTATGTCCTAGTGTTAAGTCCAACTTCACAGCATCCTTTCTTACTAGAGGTGAACAGTTTGTTTAGGTTATAAAGGAAAATGGGTGAGAAAAGTAGCGTAGATCTGAGGTGGTAGAAAGACTTATCTGTAATATCCTGGCAGCTAGCACAGTGTTCCATCTCTTGTCCTAAAGTCTTCACATTTTGCCTGTGCAGGACTTGGTGTTTTGGCTTCATGATGTCACCAAGTAATTTGTGTTGTTCTCAAAAGATGGCATATCCTGTTGTTCTCAGTGGCATTGTGGTGTATGAAGATTTTTTTTTCTTCTCACATTCAGAAAGAGCTGCTTGTAGGATAGTTCAGCAATGTCAAAGTAAGGTCTTCATGCTAGCTAGCTTCTTGTGGTTTTCTTGTGTGCTGAGTGTATTGTCCTGAGGATTCAGAAGCATAAGGAGAGGTAGGAGTTTTCATTCTGAGTAAAATGTAGCCTGGTGTTTGGGTTGCAATAAAGGCTGCTAACTTTATTTATTTATTTCCTCCTATTGTGAGTTGTGGCAAAAACGTTTTATGTGATGAAACTGAGGTTCACTAGGAACAGTCTGTCGGCTGAACACTTCCTTGAAAAATAAGGCTGAAATGGCTGTTTCTCTAAAATCTCTAGTTGCGTAGCAGTTTAAATTTGCTGCAAGACAAAACCTAGTTTCAATTTGATCTGATTTGGATAGGTGACAGTGTCAAGGGAACTCTCCATTTTGTTGCCAAAGGGGGAGACTAAATTGAGTTAAATGAGTAGGTTTATTTCACTTTGCAGTGCAACATACTGGGTTTGTACCTGACATAAAGATGCAGTTTTTGTGGTTTTTTAAAATGGTTCTTCAGATCTTTAATTCGCTCTGGAACTAATATTTGAGAAGCTTAAGGACCAAAATATTAGATTCTTAATTATAATCAAACCTATGCTTGAGTGGCATGTGAAAATACTCTGAAGATTTGCAAAATAGGA
The DNA here is from genome assembly GCF_963662255.1 of Cinclus cinclus. Lineage (NCBI taxonomy): Eukaryota > Metazoa > Chordata > Aves > Passeriformes > Cinclidae > Cinclus > Cinclus cinclus. The sequence continues at coordinate 71,407,443 of NC_085048.1, read as the reverse complement.
CATTGTCCTTGTGTCACTTCTGCTTTAGTTTTGCTGCCTGAAAGTAGTGTGCTGTATTGTGCTAGAAATACCTGGCTTTGTCAGAAGCCTATGTACATCAATGTAGAAAAGAAAATTAGAGTAGAAATATTTAGCTGGGAAGTGGGAAAACCAGTCAGAATCCCAATTAAGACTTACTCCAGGCCGTTTCAAACAAAAACAGAGCACCTGTGATGGTGTGAGAGAAAGATGTGTGAAAGACACACCGTGTTTCTGGAAAAATATCTCCCTTGCATAATGGGGAATATACACTTTATGAATTTATCTGCCATGGTTCTGATAGCAGTGATTATTGGAAGTTAAGCACACTGTCATAATACAACATTTTGAAGAACACTTTGCATTTGTTCTGTGCTGTTGCATCACATTGTTCCTTGTTCTTTTGTCCAGTTTGTCCTGTGGGGCATCTGTCACCTTAGAAAATGAATTTTGCTTCCATATTTCATAGCTGTTCAAGGTGGAAAGAAGCTTGAACCTCCTGCTTAGCAACAAAAGATATATAGCGTTATACTGCCATAGGAAGACAATTGTAATAATGATTGTTTGAATTGTTCCCCCTTCAGGTTGGCCTTCGGCAGCTGGATATGTCATTGCTGTGTCAGCTCTACTCCCTGTATGAATCCATTCAAGAATACAAAGGTGCCTGCCAAGCTGACTCTAGCGCAGACTGCTCGTACGCCCTGGAAAATGGATTTTTCGATGAAGAGGAGGAATACTTCTAGAAGCAGGAAGATTCCCCTCGAGGCTGATTGAACTGAGGTTCTTTTGTCCTTCTCTCCCTGTAACACACCTCAGCAAGAACGACTGGAATTTATATGGATCCCTCTTTCTGAGGAGGAACACCCAGCTACCCTGAGTTGTGTTAAATTCTCTTATTTTAACAGGCTGTCAGTACAAGTTACTCATGCAAATACCACTTGAGCAAAGTGCTGTACTTTAACTTTTGAAGAGTCCTCAGACACGCTTGACAAGAGTTTTCAATTTAATTTGGAAGGTGGGTGTTTTCATCTTACAAACATTGGTAGCTTATAACTGGAATTTTAATCGTAGAAGACAGCAGCGACTTCCCGAGTTGCAATAACTTCATAAGGGGGGAGGGAAGCATCCGCTGTGGTGTACATAGCTCTAGGTGATTTTTTGGAGGGGTCAGTGGCATTGATAAATGCATTTTGAACAGGCATCTGGATGCATGCACATCCTCAACACTACTAAGCTAGTTCTGCTCTTACCGGCTGCATCCAGTTTTGTACTGGGTGAATTGTTTACACAGTTAATTTTTTTTTCTCCTTAAGCTAATTTATTCCTAGCTTACAAGCTGTACATGTGATAGTGAATGCTATCAGCAGGGCTTTTTGTTCTGTTGATCTAATTCACTTTCTTGGTACTGCCACTTGGCATTAACTTTTATACTCTTCTCTGGATTTCTTGCATCTACGTAGCTCTTTGACCTGCTAAACGCTGCTCTGAAATGGTTTGCTTAGCTTTTACTGCACTGCATAGTAAAAGCACATTTTCAAACATAGTCTGTCTGCCACTATGTGGCTTGGAATAACATGAACTCTTGTGCAAGTGTTCTTGATCATATGAAGAAATAAGGAAACCTCTCATATGACACAATGGGACAAATTGCAATATTTTATACTGGGTGAACTTTGTTGCTGTAAGGTAGATGACAGCTCTTTTTAAAAATGCAAAATGAATATTTTGAGCACATACTTTGCATATGTTAAAACTTTTTATACTAACTTGTTCTTTGAAATATAACTTATTTTTGTTTTCAGAACTTAGTAAAGCACTTGGTTAAGTTTTTATTAATTCATAGTGTGAAATGCTTAATCAGCTGAGAGTTGCCAACTATCTGAGTTTTCACCCTTCTCTATTTTAAGTAAAATCAACTCATAATGCAATTTTCATTTCTTGAATTTAATTCTGAAGATTGCTGTAAAGCACAGTGCCTGAATCTTGACACAAGGTAATAATTAAGGGCTTAAACCTCAAAGGGTTTTGCATGGTTCATGTCTGGCATGCGTGTTGTTTGCAAGAATTGGAGATCACATTCTGGGGTAGCTCCTCTGTTAGTTTTTAGCAAAGGCTAGGATGTTTCAGTGATAAAAGTCAAGAGACTTCCAGGGTGCATTCCCTCTAAAACTGGCTTATTTTAGTGGAATTCAAAGGCCGTGAGAGTAAAGACTGTGCTGTAATTGTGTGTGTTTAAGTTCTTAATCTAGTTTGTGGCAGTGGTTGAATTTTTCTTTTAAAATGTTAATTCTGGTCTAATTGCTTCACTCACCCAAAATTAAACTGAATGATAAGGAAAACACAGATAATTCAGGTAGCTACATCTGTACTTAAAAGTTGTGTGCCTATGTGTGTATACATGTATAAATATATATAGACACACATATTTACATGCAACTTTATGCTTTGACTTAAGAATGTATAAGCTTTCAGTATTATTTGCTGTGCTTTTAGTATTTACATGGGGCTTTTTATAGTCTGTTGAAGTACTGCTATTTTCTTGCTCTTTCCCCAAAAATAAAAAGCATGATGTTTAGCATAACTTTTTAATGTTGTGTGTATTTTAATTTATCTTTTCAGTGAATACAAACCCTACCCCCCTTCCCAACCCTTCTGTAAGAAAACTAGGGCTAGTCATTACCCTGGACTGAAGAAAGAAATTTTTAAATTACATTGGAAAAGGTTCCACCTATCTCTATTTGGAATAGAATTTCCTGCCTCTCTGTCTTAACTGGATTTTGGTTTTGAATTCAGAAGAAAATCCTGTTTTTACAACTAAAACTAGTGATTCTGATCTTTAGACAGTGCCATTCCTTAACAGTGCTATTCTCAGTGGTGAGAATGGACTTGGTCAAAATTCACAGTACTTTCTCTTACATAAATTAAAAAGCAAAATGTTTTATTAAATTTCTAATCATGCTTATGATTTGGGCAACATGGAACATTTTGCTTGTATTCCCTGTACCAGGGGAAGAATAAAAGTCCTAAAGCATCATTCCACAAAATTTGGACTGAAAAACAGGATGGATTATTATAAGGACTTGCTAAGTTTTCAGTACCCTGTCCCTTTTAATAACACCATCTTGCGGGGGAGAGAAGTTATAATCTGTATTCCTAAGGAATACTCAAATGCTGTAAGGGCTGGCTAGCCAGATGAAGGTTTTAAAAAGAAATTTGTTATTAAGTCACTTAACGTAAGTTATTAAGCAGTTGTTCCAGAGGCTGATTTCTATGCCTGGTGTTGCAGTTGTGAACTGTATCTCCTTACCACATTATAACAGCACAAAGCAGGGAAATTGCTCTGAAAGGGAGGTGCTTGATAGGAAAGTGTAGCTTAAATACTGAGTAGCTGCTATGGGCAGCTTCAAGTCTGAGTTTGATGTGCACATGACAGAATGGAGTCATGTCACTACAAAAGTTTCCTACCCATGGTCCAAACCACATCCCAACAGAGCTTTCCCATTTTGACTTCATAACCCAAATTCCTCTTAACTCCCAAGTTTTTAAGGGTACCTTTTCAGGATATAATGAAAGAAACTTTTGGAAACTTCTCTACCCAGTGAACACTGTTGAACTTTTCCAGTCCCACATAGCACATGCAATAATGAGCAGGCCCAGGAAAAGACAGGTTTACAAAGAAACAAGAACAGTCAGGCTCCCGCTGCCCGGAGGTGGAAAACTCTGAGTACAGCAGTCAGAAGGCAATCTATCCTGGGCGACTTCACTGGCCTTTCTCCAAAGGGCCTATAAATGTGGTAATGCAGTTAGAAATAATTGTTAGTTCTCCACTTGCTGTACTTGAAGCTTTATTTTTACTTCAGCAGTGTATCACCCTCATTCCATTGCTATGACAACTGCAGAGTCATACTGTCATAATTACATTACAGTTTAGTTCCCTGGATATTTCCTTAGTCTACAAAAAGAGAAGCGTCTGGAAGGAGTGTTCTGCTTTGGAGAAAGTGGGTGCCAAAATATAACGGGTGGCTGATACCATGGCTAATATAACAGATGAGCACTTAGGTTAAGCTTCAGCTCCAGCTCTTGGTGAAGTCACTGTTAGTGCTATTGACTTCAGTGTGGATTGACTTCAAAGCAGGGATCTTCTAAAATCAGAATTGCTGTTTGTTATTTCCAAGACTGTGGAACAGCTGCATACTAAGATACAGGAGATATTCAAATACACACTATAAATGTATTACTAAAAGGTACTGCTTTAATGCACTGAAATGCAGTAGGCAATCACTAGAATAACTTGTAAAAAGTATGAACGTTGCTTCAAAGGAAGAATTTTCCAATAAAGGTAAAAGGGGCAAAATTACACTCAGTTTATGCATAGTTTAGAAGCTTGCTAAAGTTGAGACTTTAGGTACAATGTTTGGTGTAGTTGTGAAATTGGAAGATTAGGAGAAGAGTTAGGCAAAAATTATTATAGTACTTGTAATTAATTTAGTTCCTAATCATAGGTAACCAAAACATTTTGTGGTTTCTAAAATAAGTTTATTTTAAATTATGTTTACAATTTCTTGCAAATAAGACAGTTTGTAAAATTTTAAATGCAATGAAGATAGTAGCAAAGGCCCCATAGTGTTTATAATTGATCCACTTAGTACTTATTTACAAGCCTACGGTTTTGTGTCACATTTAGCCTTCATCCTAAGGAAGCAGAGCATATGCAGTAAATCTGTCCAGGCATTTTCTGTCAGTCTGCTTGCTATAAACTAGATCTAATAGGACAGAAGTTGGAAAGTTGCTCTGTTCTTAGAAACCTTGTAAGAATTTGAAGCTGGAGGAGAAGAGAAACTTAACTGCTGCTTCCTTGGACAGGACCACAGGTATAACTCCCCTTTCAGCTTCTGTTTGGCCACGCAGCTGGCAGAAGGCAAAAGCTGGGTGATCACATAGCTGCTGGCAGCTCTGCAGTAGCCAAGGCACTGCGGTGTGGGGTGCCAGTGGGGCACGTGGGAAGGAGGTGAGTCTCAGCACATCTTCTAGAGAGTGAGGATGAAAACTGCAGATGCATCAAGGGGCCCTGGAAAACCCCCAGGTTCTGCCTTCAAGATTTACTGGAATGATGGAGGGGTGGAGCAGTGGGGAGCAATGTTACAATTCCTGGAGGTGGGAGCTTGGCACAGTTTGGAAGATGCTGAGGTAGGTCCTGGGACAAGAGTTCTTTAAAATCCCATGTTTGATTAGTACTGCTACTGACACCTGGGGGGGGTTTTCATGTCCTTTTTTGACTCGTTTTAGAGACTGGTTACACTACTTGTCATGTATTTTTAATGTAACAGTTGTTTGTCACAGGTACTTTTGCTTAACTGGAATGAACATGTTTTCTTTGCCTTTATTTAGCTGCCTAGCTAAAGCCATCCATTTTCCTGGAGGAATTAGACTGCTCTGAGGGAAAAGGAAACTAATTCCCCCACTCTGCTGTTCAGCTGGCTGCTGGGGAGGAATGTGAAATGGAAGAATTAATCAGGTACATGCCAAAGGGAACCCTAACAACAGGTCTTTTCTCTACAATGTACAGCTCTGTGACCATCAGCTACTTTAAAAGAATTTATTCTGTTTTTGTGATGCCTGCCTGTACAGAATACATTACCACAGCAGTTTGAGGTTCATATTCCTTTTCATATACTGCATACATTTTTCTCAGTAAACAACTCCACAGAAATACATTCACTGTCTTTGGTTTATTTGAAGTTACTACATTTAACTCTGGACAACGCTGCATGACCTAAGAAAATAACTTGTATGTTATCTTAGTAAAGTAGTTAAAATATTTCCCTTATTTGCAAAGTCATCTTCTATTGATTTTAACGTTTTCTGTGCGTTTCCAAGCTCCCTATGTGGAAAAGCCTCTTAGCTGCTTATTCTATGATCCTGGCAACTCTGACTCCGTAGGTAGCTTTACGAATACCCAGGGTCTGCTGTGAGGGCTAGATTCTGCCATGGCTGAAAGAGCCTGGGGGAATCTGTGCACAGGGATGTGCACCTTCTCCTGAGCTGAGGTGGTCTGGAAGAGCCAAGGTGGCCCCACAGAACCCAGATGTACTCTAGGAATTAAAGCTTTGGTGAGGCTGGATGTGTGCTGGACTGGTACCTGCAGCTTGTGGGGCAATTGCATCTTGTAAGGAATGAAGAGGATTAGCATGGGTTCTTACTGAGATGACTCACTGAGCAGTGAGTTTGGCTATTTGGTTTTAAATGACAGAGGAAGTTTGGAGGGGGAAGAATATTCACTGCAAAATTATCTTTGCCTTAGTTTTTTGGCCCCCTCTCTTTCATCTATTCTGTTCTGTTCACAAAACTTAATTAAATGAATGTGGAAACAACCAGCCCCGAAGTAATGAAGCTGACATCTGATTTCAGAGGAATGTGCTTTTAGCAGTAGAATTTACATTTTTCAGATAAGGCTGGTATGCAAGTTAAAAAGACAAAGCCATCTGCTACTGAAATACACAGACTTCAACTATTTTGGCTCTTCTCTGAACTTCTGCCACAGATTCTACAGGCACTTGTGTCAAGACTTTTTAAAGATAATGTCTTCAAGATAATGTAATCTTTCAGAATTCCTCAGTTTAATGAGATGAGAAATCCCATGCAAATAGTGGATTGTTAGAATATAGTGGCTGAAGCAGACTGTTTGGAATGGTTAGCACATAGAGAGTTCAGTTCTATGTCAAACCACTGCTTTAAATTCATGTTAGCAGTTCAGTCCTCCTTGCAGTGCTAACTACTCACTTTCAGAAATCACAAGCATTTCTTCCACAGGTCAGAAACATCCCTGTGATTATCTGGCTAGACACATGAGCAAGAGTTTGTGAGCTCCTTTTGGCTCAGGATACCAGGCGCTGTCACAAACAATAAAGTTGCCTGTCTGAGCCCTACCAGTTCTTGCCTAAACTCTTCTGACTTGTCAAACAGCAGAACCTTTTAAATCATTTACAAGCAGGCAGTGTATTAAGGTCGTTACTTCAGTTATGAAAGCACCTGGATGACAGGGACAGTACATTTTTTTTTTTCCTCTCAACCCTTTACAGTATCTTTGGTACCTGAATCTTGACTTTAACAAAGCACTAATTATTTATACTGAAAGGGCTTAATGGATATTGGAAAATTCAAACATTGCATGCAGAGGTGAGCTAACAAGAGAAGTTTTGAACAGGTAAAGTATGAGCTTAAACAGGACCACATTTTCACCTGTTCCATTACTCCTAAACAACATCAAAAGCTGTTTGTATTGTGGAATAAAATTTCTTCTTATATGTTATGTTGCACTAAAGGTAAATGACTGAAATATTAAAATATTTGGTATAGGGGAAGGATATTTTATCAGAATCAGCTAAAAAATAGTATATCAAACTAGAGAGAAAATTAATTTCTCCTAGCATTAGAATATCAAAGCTCTGTTACCATTTGGTTATTGTCCTGTATGAACACAGCATGTCTATATTCTTTCCAAGGGTCTTGCTATTCCTTTTTCTTCTGTTAGTATTAGATAAATCATACACAATCTTGACTTACATCTTTAAAATAGCCTTGCTCTTTCTAACTGATACTTAGTCATGATGCTCAAACTGGATAAGCATTTCCTTAAATATCTTGCATCATAGACATAACCTGTAGAGAGAATGGAATATATAGCACCCACTCAATGTATAATCTGTATGTATTTTTAGAAGAGGAAAGACATTTATGAACAGAGAGAGTTCTAGTGTATTTTTGGAGACCATCACTGCACAGTTGCTTACATACAGGATTAACCCCTAAGGATAAATGAGAGAAGTAGAAATTTGCAGTAATCTCTGTGGGGAGTGAAGGAATTCTGATTTTTGCATATCTTTTATCCTGTCCTTTCTTATAGGATTTGCTTGAGGTCTGAGTTCTCATATGTAAATAGGTTTGTCTTGTCTCCAGTGCTTTGTGTGGTTACACAATAGGACTTTTTTTCACTTTTCCCTAGCCAGTCATTCAAAAAGTCCTTTCTGTTTCTGTTGCAAATGCAGGACTGTTTGAGGCTTTCAATGTTCCTTCTTCTCATAGAGAATAATACTCTTTTCTGTGCTTTCCAATGCAGGTGTGTACAGGCAGAATACATCAATCAGTGTTAGAGAAGCCAAGCATATCTCATTATTACCGAAGACATTTATTTGTATAAGCATCTGCTAAAAAGTGCCCACTAATGAAAATTTGCACTACAACTTCTTTTGCGAATTAGGAGGGAGTTTGTACAATACATTTGTTCTCCAGGAACAGAGATCTCAATGCACCATGCCCATTCTCTCATTCTCTGAATTACTTTCATTTGTAGGCACTGATTATATTTTTGTTTCAGCTTAATGGTGTGTTAACCAGTGCCCATGTCCTTACAGAAAGTCTGCAGCAGATCCAAAAAGGTGCAGGCTGCCTTGTTCATTTGAAATTAAATCTTTAATGCTTTGTGGTCCTACAGCCAAGGAATTTGATGGACTTTTGTGTCACTGGTTTGTGTCACCCCCTGTCACCAAGCAGGGGGTAGCACAATAGGAAACATGCAACCTGGAGAATAAAATTGAAGGACAGAAGCTTTCTAAGAGACCAAGCCACCATCTTCACAACGGGTTCCTCAAGTAAAATCTTGTATTTTCAGAAAATCATATTGCTTGAATAAATGGTCATAATTGAAAAACAGCTGGGCATCAAACTGTCACTGCACGCAGTAGGAGCTGATAGGTCTCCTAATTCAGGAAGGGCAACTTAGGTTTTGTATCTGAGAGCCAGAATCTCTGCCTGACAGGGAGAACATCTGTCAGGAGTGCCTATCCATCCTGGCGGCTGGCGGAAGGACCAGATGACCTCTGAGATCACTTCTAGCCCTGTCTGATTCTGTGAAAACAAAACTTCCCAAGGGGGAGGTAGAGGCAGCTGCCTGCTCAGGACAAAGAGCTGAGCCTTCAGCAGCAGCTGCTGCAAGGAGTTTAGAGGAGACAGCACTTTCCAATATAATAGCATGAAATGACAGATGGCGCCTTCCACCCTGCCATTATAGTGAGGAAGGATCTGTGCACGAGGGCTTCCTGTTTTGCCATCCTCTATTAGCTTGTGTTGGAGAGGATTAAAAACACCTCTCTGAACTTTCAAAGTGCTTGTGCAGCTGAATTAGATTAAGATCACGATGCTGGCATTTTGTTATATAAAAGTAGCTGAGTAACAAGGAGAGAAGGGAGACCTGATCTCTGCCTGCTTCTGATAGTGATTTATCAGGGACAGGACTTTTTTTTTTTAAACTGATACGATCTGTTCTGTTGCACAATCCTCCAACTATTGTGGGAGGAATATGCCTTTCTTGCTGGTGGCCTTTTCCTTCAGTGCAGGACCTTTAAACAGACAGAAGCTGCATCATTTCATACATAAATAAGGCAAAAAATGCACACGTGCTAGGAACAAGATTGACCTCTCTCCTTCCATCTGCACACACACACATCCTTCACATAAATTGCACAATTCACTTGAGCAGAAAACTATTTTAGGAAAAAATCCACTTGAAGTGCAAAATGAGAGTTTTAGTACAAACTATGTCTTGTCATGTGGTTGTGTATAGAAATGAGTACCTGCCCTTGTGTTCGTCCACAGCAAAGTTAATTTGCTTCTCTAAAGAAAAATGTCCACCATTCCTGAAAAAATTAATGAATCATCAGTGTTTAGTTTTGCTCTCTCCCACGACAAAATGAGTAAGAGATGGATTGTGCTTTCCTTGCTGTGCAATCCATCTGCCATCTTCACACTACCAAGTAGGATAAATGTCCTTAGAGTGAAACATTCCTGCTTTGGATAAATTTGTAAGGTGTATGCTCAATGTGATAAATTCACTCTTGGTCCCTATCCCAAAATCCAAGACATTTTTTCTTGTGCTGGTTTGTGGCGTGTTATTATCCAGTGGATGTTTTCAATGGGAAATGTTTTCTTCCTAGTTATTACTATGCTTCTGTTGGCTTTTGATTTTCAGTGATCAAAAGAACGCTGTAGCCCTACTGAGAGAAAGAGAGACTATCTCTACTGTAGCCAAGGCATGATACCTATGTAGCTTTGATGGCTAGAACCAAAGCTTCATTCTGGAAGTGAAGTGAGAGACCAAAGAAAGGATCAAAGTTAAGGAATGATGCACGTATGAGAGCATCAGATGGGCTGCAGCTTGCCTGGCAGGGAATCACTGTAAAGGTAACACCCACAGATGTTTACAGAGTGAATAAGCAGATCTGAGGAAGGAGTGCAAGATGAGTAGAAGTGCTTCTGTGTTGTTCAGGTTTTGTTTTGTTTAAGTCTGTGAGATGTTATTGAATTGTTTTTGCTGAGGTTCATAGTATTTTTTTAAAGGAATATTTTTCTGCAAAATGTACCCATGCTTTCTACCTCAAAGTCTCAAACTGTCAAATAAAGTACCTTATTTTTTCTTTTAGAGAGCTGAAAGTAAGATCAGCTAATGTGCCAGTTCCCTTTGCTCCAAGTTTTTTAGTAATTTCAGATTTATTTTGGCACTCAACAGCTGCAATAACTTCAAAATCACAATAAGGGATTAGTGATTTGCTGTATATACCCCCTAAAAGTCTTGAGATGTGCACAATCTAGCACTGCATGCCAGCGAGGGTCAGAATTAAAGCTCCCCTTCCTACACCAAAGACTTTAAACATGTCACCTTTAATATTAACATTCTCTGGCTCCTGGCATGTCTGTTTCATATCTGACATTCACAGTGTTGACTGACTCCTAACAACCTGCAGCTGAAGGGACTTAATGCTTTTCATCTTTCTAAGCAGACAAGAACAAATTAATCCTCCCCCATATCCTGTGATGGTAGAGATACAATCATTTTATGGAACCACATATATGACTTGCTCAAGGTCACAGCACTGGTCGGTCTTAGAGCCAGGATTAGGATTCAGGTCTTAATTCAGGTCCCCAGTCCTGTGCTCAGAAAGCTATGGCATGCACTTCTGTGCAGCAAAACAGTTCCTTTGCCTAAAAACTACAGTTGGGGATTGTAAGAAATCAAGAGGATCATCTGGATTTATTTCAGCAGCAGCCAGCACATGTAAAAACTCTTAAATTCATACTCTTATGCTTCTATGTAAAGGAATTTAAACAACATTTTTACCCAGGGGGAAAAAACCCAAACAAACACTATTATTCTAATGAATAGCAATTAAAACATCATTAGCAGTAGTCCCTAGTTGCTTTGTATACCTGTCATTTGTCTACACAGAGCTCAAAAAAAGCTTTATAAATTTGGGACAGCAGATCATGTTTAGGAAAAAAAGATTTTATGAAGTTCCTTATGTTCATATCGTCTTTCTTGCCACCTCAGTAATACAGCAAGCATTACTGGAAAGACTAAGAAGGCCAGAACAGCTAAGAGGCAGGAGAGAAAATGGGAATCTTGTTATATACAGCCTCCTGCAAATTTTAACTGCAGAAACCTGAGTTTCAAATTAATTAATAAACAAAAATCCTATTGTTTTTTAGCAGTTGAGGAATGCATTCATTCTCTCTCTTGCCACATGAATTTTTGCAGAGCTCAACAAGACTCGGAATAATCCCCAGCTTGTGGGACTGTTTAGGTTTTTAGGAGATGTAGTCCTGGAATAATTTGTATTTTAGAGCTTTTGTGGTTGTATCTTGAATTGACCTTGATACCAAGTCACCAAAACAAATACTTTGTGACCTGTTTTTCATCACTAATTTCATTCTTACATTTCTCCAAACTGAAGATGGACATTCATTTTTAAAAGCTTGGATTTGTGATTTTAAAAAATAAAAAATAATCAGAGAACACGTATGTAAGAATATCTGTGTGTTCCTTCCAGGTTTTAACTCAACAGAGGTTTCCTTATCAACAGTGGTTTCCTTACCAACTCCAGATGGCACTGCAGTGCTTAACACCACCCGGCTGGAGAGGGCTCAAGGAATGCAGAAGCAGGCAAACCCCTGAGAAACAAGGGCCTGCTTGTTTTATGAGAAATCAGCTAATGGTTTTCCAGTACAGATGTCCTGCTTTACTTTCATTTCGGTGAAGACTGGGGTAACAAATGGCAGCTTGTATGCCTCTGAGACAGGACTTGTGTGGAAGAAAGGGCTCTCTTGTCTGAATGTGCAGAAGGTCACAAGGGGAGTAGCCCTTGCACCAGCAAAGCCTAAAGCAGCAGCAAAGCCTAATGCAGCACACACTAATGCAGAATGAAGGGAGAAGCTCTGCTGTTGCACAGCTCTTCCTATTCAGTGACTAATTCTATCACTGTAATATTTGTAATTCTGCCTTATAAAAGTGTATTTTCAAGGCTGTAGTGCAAACCATTGAGGTAATGAGGTTACTGGTATTTTTTCTAGGGAAACTCATGGACTTTACTGCTTGGAAGGCATCTTTTGCTGTGTTGTCACAAAAATGTCTGCAATAAATACTACTTTCACGTTCGTCATTTGTAAACTTGGGAGTAGGATGTTTTTATATTTGCTTAATGATACATTCATAAACATCTATACTGCATATTTTCTTATGCACTTTTCTTGAGATGGTATCTCCTTAGTTTTTATTGCCATCTTAATTTTGTAGAGGTCTGCTAGACTCCTACCTTCTCTTTTAACCCTCCTTAGCTTTCACTATAATTCTCCAGTTTTGCATACACTAATTTCTAAATACTTGCTACATGGCCTATGGACCCACAGAATTTCCCAGCTCCCACTGCGCAATCACTGAGCCATTGCTCAATCCAAGTCTCAATGACACCCCTGGTTCTTCTGTGCATTTCATGCAATGGAGTTCTGAATTTGCTCCACAGGCCACAATACCCCTTCTCATTCCAAGAAAAATCAAAAAAGTTTCTGTAAGTTCACCTCCAGCTTGCTGTATTTTTAACTCAAATAAGTTCTCCCCTATAAGTTAATGAAACAAATGATGATGCACATAAAGGGCTATCTGCTGTCCATCTTCCAGCACAGGTAACTGTTTTGTTACAAAACGTTTATGTTTTGTTACAAAACGTTTATGGAAAAAAGATGCGTTCAAAAGACAAAAAGTAAAAGCAAGAGAAATGATGGTTTGAAACAGGCAGAACCTTAAAATAATCTTGGTTCTCTCTGAAGCACCATATGTTTTTAAAAGCATAAACAATGAACTCATCTGGCCCTCCCTCCCCAGTGGGTGTCCTTAAGCTCCCCCTAGATTTATAAAATATTAGAGTTTTTGTCATGTTAGCTTTGGTAAATGAGTAACTCTAACACCAAACAATGCTGAAACGCCCTACGTTACTAATGATGCCTCTGAAGACTGAGAAACTACCACACCTGCTTTTGTTCCACAGCTCTGTAGCTTTTAATTGTCTTCTCTTGCTTCAAAGTTGTGTAAGGGCAGTGGTGGCCCCTGGCAGCATTATGGAGTGCATAACTGATACATTATCAGTGTATGTGTCACAATAGATAAACACTGCTTCTTTTGGAATGTGTTCATGTCCACCCTAGGTGTTCCAAAAGAACCCCCAGAAAATATCTCAAATAAGTTTGTAAAAATTAAAAATAAAGTTTAAATTAAGAAGACTATCCTCAAATAAAATTTATATACCTTGTATTTACAATATTGCTGTTGACATCATGTTTACATACAATAACCTGCATTAGTTACACTTAAATGGCCTCCACTCAGCCTACAGACTGAAACCGGTGCCAGACCAAATATCTGGAAAAAAACCAAAAAATCCCCTTTTTCAGGGGGTATAGATAACCATGACACATACAGATGACACATATGATGAATATGAAAAAAAAAAAAATCTGTAACCTAAGAAGAATAAACCAAAGCACTGCTGTTACATTGTTAAAAAAATCAAAATTTACATTAGAAATCATGCACATTTTTCTCAAGAGACATCCAGAGTTGTGGTGGATTGGCCCAGTTTGGATGTCAGATGCTCACCAAAGCTGTTCTGTCACTGCCCAGCTAGGCACTGGAGAGAAAATAAAAGGAAAGGCTCATGAGTCGAGATTACGGATGGGGAGTTCAGTCACCATTTACTGTCATGGACAAAACAGACTCAACTTGGGGCAATTAATTCATTACCAATTAAATCAAGAGTCTCACATACTATAAAATGTTGCAGTTTGGGGTTTTTTGCTTTCTCTGATGTGCTCAGGAAGTTGCAAAGCATAACACAAACAACAAAAGTGCTGTCAGCCTTTGATTTAATAAAATAATCAGCAACCATTTGCTTTTCTGATCAAGTAACTTGCAATAGCTTGGGCAGTTCCATCAGACAAACATGATTATGACCACAGAAGACATCAAACAAGACTTACTCCAAACCTGTTGGGGATTAACTTGAATGTTAATTTGCAACTTGATGTCGCAAAATGTTTTTTGATTCATTTTGGGAAACACAAGACATGAGACAGCATCTGAGGAAAACAAAGAATGGAAGTAATCCCTATGGATAGCACAGCCTTCCAGAACTCAAGCAGGAGAGTTAAATATTGGATGGAATGAACAGAAACTGGTTTGCACAAAAGTGGGTTTGTCTGTCCTGTGGAAACTGGTTCTGTCAGTTCCTTTATGGGCCACTTAGCTCTCTTTTGCCTGCTGTGGAAGAAGGTGCAGAACTTCTATAAATGTTTCTTCATTAATTTAGGCTTAAGCATTTTTGTTTGTTTGTTTATTTTTAAAGTACTACTCTATTGCTGAATGGTGTCATGTTTCAGTTTTTCCTTCCACTAAATGTACAGCCAGATGAGGACTGGGTGTGGAAGATGGGACTTAAATGCAGAAAAAACAGTGTCCCAAACAACCCTGCATGTTGGGGATCACTCCTGTCACACTCTCTCTCTTCAGCTTTCAGAATAAACCATTTATGAGATCACACAAAATTTCAAGCCATTTTGAATCTATCATTCCTAGAGATTACTCTAGAACTAGATATTTTATTATTTTGGAGTGTTACACAAACATTCCAGAGAATGCAGTTTGGTTTTCCCAATACAGTTTCAGTCTGGAATACTTGCCTTTTCTCTAATAAAGTATTTGCAAATGTTCACTTTTCTCTTTGAAAATCTGGTTCTGCAGAAATATAAATTTTGGCTTTTACATTTTTCCACTGACTCCCTTCCTCTTAAGGGAACAATTTATCCTCCTCTCTGCCAAGATGCACTGATTGGTAGCAGGGCTGGGTTATTTAGTGTACCTTTCTTCTTACAGCCACAGCTATGCAGCCAGATTTATAAAACTGTTAGGATAGTGAGATGTACATATTTTTAATGGGAAAATAAACAACCTAAGGCTGAAGTTTCATGACTCAGCACAGTAAATAGCCAATAACAATAGTTTTATTGTTATCAATCACCTTTTTTATCCCTGTGAAAGCAGTGTTTTTGGAGCCTGCTGGCAGAGATCATTCTTAGAAAATTATCATCCTGTTGTTGGTATTTCTTCACTGGGCTGACATTTCAAACATCCCATCCTATTTTCTGGAACAAGCAGACCACACCATTTTCCAAAATTAATCCAAAGAAGATGGCAAACCAAGGGAGTATTCGGTTCAAGTTCAATGTAACTGCAAAAGAAAACAACAAATTTATCATGTAATATTTAAGATCATAGAGATCATGTGAGAATTTATATTAATTTGTGTGTATTAAAAAATCACACAAATTTGTTAAAAGTCTGCATTCCAAAGAATAAAATTAATATGAAATTTAAATTTTTCAGAAACTCAAAAGAATTCTATTTTATGTTTCAATGATCCGTGAGTTGCCTCAAATTGTAACAGATGGATCTGGTGGATATAATACCATATATACAAAGAAATGATGGTGAGATAAGAGGTACTCTTTTTTTCTTCCTTTTAATTTTTTTTTTTTTGTTTCAATCACTTTCCATTAAGGTTTAAAGAACTAGAGCTACTTCAGTCATGTATTTGATATAGAGTAAAAAGCCAACAATGACTTCTGGAACATCAGCAGTCTCTCACACATATTCTATATACATAATGCAGTAATAAAAATGCAAAAATGTACCTCTAATTGCCTGAGAGTTTGATATCAAGACAAACACTTTTATAAATGCAAGGCACAAAGGTGTGTAGTCGTGCTCCCAAATAACAGCTGGAATTAGCAGAAGCTTTCCGTAGGTGGACAACAGCAGTGCTTTGAGAAGTAAAATGAAGTCAGACTTTGTTTTCAGCATCTCAGGTGTCATCCACCACAAGGTAATAAAAATACCAATGAAAAATGAAGTTTGTTCTAAAAGGAAATAAGAGGCATTGGAAAGAGAGAACAAAATGCCAAAAATCAAGTCCAGTTCTGAATAAATTTCAGTAAAATTACATGTCCCAAATGCAACTGAGTCACTTTTCAAAAGTCATGGGCAAATACAGATGTTCTCTATCTCCTGTGTTAATTTTAATAGCCATATATTCCTTAAACCAATTCAGTCCCATCACACTCAGAATAATTATATCACAGGATTCTATCTGTAGGATTATCATATTTGTGATTTCTGACTTCATAGAGCACAGGAATTTAAGCATAAGAATCTCTTCACTTTTACTTTTTAGCAAGAAGAGAGGGCTTTTTCCAACTGTTAGGCTGTAAAACAAAATCAATCCTTGTCTTCTTTGCCAAAGGTCACCAGCAATGAACCCTTTTCATCCAGCATGAGAAAGAACACCAAGTTGGAAATACCATTGAGCTACCAGACTTTTTTTGAAACCACTCTTGTGACATGCTGGCATTAATGCACATGTCAAAGAAACTCCCACAATAACTGTAATAGGTAAGTCACTACTGAAAAATCAGTTCAATATTTTTACTGACATATTATAAAAACCTACTTAAAACAACATTAGACAATAAAGGATTTAAATTAAGCTCTGAATATGTAAGAAAAATACTAGTTTTAGTGTGCAAGTTTGATTTAAGCACTATCATCTATGGAAAATATGAGGAAAAATGTTTTAACCAGCACAGCACAAAAAAACAAACAAACAAAAAGCCCAAAACCTCTCCCCTGCCTTCAAGTGTAGTCTTAGAGCATCTTCATTGTTGATGACACTGGTCTGCATTTTAGTGTATTTGTTTGAATAACAACCCCAAACAGATACAGCTTTTCCCAATTGTTTACTTTAGTAAGGTTGTATCACCTTAATGAAAAATAAACCTTGAAATCAACAGGAAACAAGAAATAAGGCTGAGCTCTTATCTCTGATCTCTTTAGATCTGACACTGATCTTCAAACTATGCCAACAGATATCATCAAGCAAAGATTTCTGAATATTGCCAGTTTTCAGTCTCTTCATATCCAGTGCTGATCGCATCAGTCTGAACTGTAATCAGGATCAAAACAGGCATTTGCATTAAATGCAGGCAAATTAGAGAGATGTGTGTAATTGTGCAACCATACAGGGTTGGACATCACATCCATTCTGTAACAATTTTTACAGCATGGGCTTGAAGTTCTTCAGTGCTTAAAGAGTCTGTAATACCTATCACCAATCTTACCTAAAGAAGCTATGCCAAACATTCTATAAAAATCCCATTCTTTGGCATATCTGATTAAGTCATCAGGATCTGTATTTTGGCTTGAATCCTGTAGTTGCAACCACCTGAGATAAGCTTCACAGAGCAAACAAAATACACAGAGCTTCCCATGAATCTGGTAAAGGAAAGAATAGTAAAAGGAGTAGTATTAAATCAGCATAAATTAAGCATTAGTATGAATTCAGTATTTAAAATACATTTCAACACCTCTACACAAACTCTGTAAGCGTATTATTTCTCTTTAGAATATAAGCAAAATTACTTCTGTTGAGCCACTAGTTTAGCACATTGTCCTTTTAACATCTGTTAACATTATAGTCAAACTACAACACGTACAAAACTTCATGAAGAGTTCTATACAGAAGAAGGTATATGACTGTGGTAAAGGCCTGATCCATACTATTTTAAAATTGGGAAGGCTGTTTGGCTAGGGAAGAAAAACCAAAATTGTGCCATAGCTAGTAGAATTATACTATCTAAAATTTCAGTTTAAGGGCAACTACTCCATTCAGAAAACTGGTTTAACTACATTTGTTTCTCTTTTCCCCTGGGACAATCTCCATTAGAAGAAACTGGTAGTGTAGTTATACAAAAATATTTCTTAGTTCATATAAGGGTGAGGCACCAAAATAAAGGGAGAAATATAACCAAACAAAACTATTTAAAATATCTTCTGAAGTGACATCAAAAATTATATTGTGAGGGCCAACAGTTAGAATGTTTCCACATTATACAGTCTACAAGCCAGTGCATATATGAGGCGATTTCTGGTTTTATACAGATTTAAACAAGCCATAACAATTTCTGTGCATGGATTCTACTTTTTCCATTGGAAGCAAGTTATGCCAACTGCACATACATTCACAGGCTTTGCCAATTTAAAATTCAACTCGATTTATTTGAATAGATGAACTTTCCACAGACAGTTCTTCCAGAAGCCTCACAGAAAACATCATTACCAGTCTCCAGAAGCACCGAATTAATTAAAAATATTTAGATAGATTTATGCCTCAAAGATGAAGCAAGTGTATTTATCTACACTGCTTAAACTGGACTGGCTAAGAGGTACCAACATGAACACAGCACATACTTAGACAGGAGATTTTGCTTTAGATTAGCTTCCCTCTCCTGGGAAGTCAAGCCTTACAGTAAAAGTATGCAATACTAAAAAGCTACACCTCTACACTCCAGCCTGGCCAGCCCAACTATGCAATTCTGCATCAATCACACTTCAAGTGAAAGCCACCATCTTTTGCTCTGGCTTTTGAGGGCATGGTTAATTACACAGGGAGAAACTTGTGACAAATTAGTACAGTAGGTTTAACTGGCACAGTATTGTTAATTTAGTATGCTATACTCCTACTGTTCATTTCAAATATAATTGTTTCCAACAGAAATTTAATTTGGAAATTAATTTGCAATTAGATCTTTCTCTTACAGTGGAATTTAGAACATCATCCTTTTAGCATCAATTAACATGATAGGCAGGTTAGAGCGTGTAGGAAACTGCATGAACAATTCTTTGCAGTTCCTTCTCTTTAAAATGTAAGATGACTTTGTATTTGCTGGTACTGCAGCATCCCTTCTGTGAAAACAGAAGCTGTCTTAGTAATAGTGGGAATTTGAGATTCCATGTGTTCTATTCACGATATAACTGGTTCAGCTTGCTGAAATCTGTGAAAGAGCAGGAGACCAACAGTCTTTAAAGTTTTACAACTATTACAATCAACTTACCAAGCCTAAATATATTTTAACCAAAAAAAAGTCACAAGGTAGAGACATAGAAACTCACATTTATCTTTGTATTGAAAAGAATGTGCCTGTATGCTTGTGCTTTGCATAAAACAGCATTAATCAAGATGATAACAGGATCATACTCAATGTATTTATCCACAGGTTTCTGGCAGGATTTCTGAAAATCACAAAATTAGAAAAAATAGGGGGGAAAAAAAGGAAAGGAAGAGGTTATAACATTTTCCTCTGATCTTAGTACAACTGGATAAATACAAACTAGCAATTAAATTATTATTAGTCTTCCCCTAATGTCATCTTCATTTTCAATACAGTTTTAATCCATCCAGAAAAATTGCTTCCCTTGACATGACAGTTGACACACTGACTTCCCTTGTAAAATAGAAAGATTTATTATTGATTTTTACAGGGTACAGATTAAGATCAATAATGAACTATGCAGGAATGGATTTAGTTATCATTTTGTGCTCCACAGATGCAAAAAACCAAACTACTTTCTCAAGACTCAAGAAATGCACCAGTATCATGCTAAAGGTTAATTGATCACGGCTCATCTACTGGGCACTTTGTGTTATTTTGGGTATTTTTTAGAAATAAAATTAATTTCTTCTATCACTTCCTTATTTTCAGTGATGCTTTACCCTCCTATCCTACCTTTTTCTTCCTTTCAAGGAGACAGTAAATGTTTTTTGCTCTTGCCTTGCTCTTCCATACTGTTAAATTGTCTGGATGTTTCAACCAGTTTTCCATCATTGAGCAAACACCAATACATTCAGAATACTGATAATGTAGTTTTCACACAGATCTACAGCCAAAAAGTCAGTTGCCACTAAACAGTGGTAGGACACTAGACCATCACGTCTCCAACCCATCTGCTGGTTCCTGCTGTGTCTGCTAGAGAGGTTACTTCACCCAGACCACTGGGAACTGCTTGCCATCAATCCCCTCCAGCTTTATTAATTTATCTGCTGGCTAATCACTTTTTAATTTGAGTTAGGGCTAATAAAAGGCTGTTACACTATGAGCAGGAAGGTTAAATAATTTTACAAAAGGCTCATCTTAAGGGGGTAAGTAACATCTAGCTGAGAGCTAAGGAGCAGCAGAGGAGCAGCAAAGGAGCAGCAGCCACCATTTCAGCTCAAACAAGTCACTTGCAGAAGGGTGCTCTCCTGCAGGCCAGCTTTCTCCTGCTTCTAATCCTCCAGTCTGTCTACTTGTTTCCTCCAAGACATCCTCAGCTAATCTTGGTCCCCCAGGCCTTCATGTTAGCTGCCATGCTGAGAACACAATAATCATAGAAATTATCTCTATTTCCATTTTAATGAGTGCGTGGTGGCACACTTCCAGAAGAAAAATGTTGGCTCATCACTTTCTGAAATGCTAGAACAGTCAAAAATGCAGCATCAGACAACACACACCTACAGACAAACTCCCAGGACAGAACATAAAAGTTTTTCAATTTTATAGATATTCATTTTTCTGTCATACAAAGACCAACTAAGTACCACACTGGTGCTCACTCACCCTGCAATAGGATGATGAGGAGACTCAGAAGCAGGTAAAACCCATGGGCAGCGAAAAAACAGTTTCATAATTTAAATAATGTAAAATAGAGTAATAATAGTAATGAAATGGAAAACAATAAGAGACATATAATGCCCAAGAGAAACAAGAGCTGCACTACACAATTTCTCACCACCCACTGACCAATGCAAGTTAACACTGCCTTGCTATGTATCAGAATTATTTTTGTAGAATCTGAGAATGCAGAATTTCACCAGCAAATTGACTCAAAAGTCCAGCATCAATGGCAAGAAAAATATCTGAACAAATGCATTAACTGAATAGCACATCTAGGGAATGCTGCAACCCCTAATCAGTGTTTCTTGGTCCAGCTTAAAAAAACCCCTCATTTCAGTAAGACAACACTATGTATGACAGTACACAAGTTGTAGGTAATGAATTAAAAAACTCCCTCAATTAATCAAGAATTTGATAAGTCTAAAAATAAAGCAAATGAGATGGAAAAAGAATATAATTAACACAGGATCACAGTTATAAGATTTAATAGAGTGAAAAAGAAATTGCTACTTTAATTAGAGGCAGTATCTTGCTTCATTTCTTTCTACTGGGAAATCATGAACAGATATTCTTATAGGTGTAATTTGCATATGTCAAATCTCTGGGTTGACGTAGCATCGTACAATGGCACAGAAGTGCAATTTTAAAAATAGGTTTATTCACACAAGCACTGGACCAATCCATACAAAATAAGATTACTCAACACAGTGGGTGTCATAAAGGTTAGATGAAAGGTATCCTCCATACACCCAGTTTTTTTATGCTCTCAAATTTTCCTGCAACAGAACATTTTTTGACTAGGACCAAAAAGTTTCTGATGAAAGAATGGTATTTTCAATGAGAGAATCCCAATCAAACACTGATCAAAAAATTTGCAGTTAAGAGGTATTGAAAAATTTTCACTGACAGCTGACATGAATTTTAGACAATGAAAATTTATCACATCAACCATCCAGGCAAAACCAACAATACAGACATTTACTGCAGATATAGATGGAAACTGCTACAAATTAATATACAAACAGTGGTTTCTTCTGCCCCACAGCTTCTGGCAGCCAAATACCAAACCTTCTCTGCAGCTGTGAAAATTATGCTAAATTAAGTATTTCTGTCTTTTAGACCTAGAGCCCTATTCTTAATATATTTTATATTACTAAGGTCCTTTATGTCTATCTGAGTCTCTGCTGCAAGAAGGAAAAGTCCTCTGTGCTTACGCAGCCAGTGACCTAGCCAGAGTACATCCAGAGATTTGTGAGACCTATGAACCACCTTTGCTGCAAAAGACTTGAGTGTGCACTGCTACAGACTAATTGGATGATGGCTGCTATACCATTAATATACTACAGAACTAATATGTCCTCTAGGAAGAACTTTTCCACACCTGGCTTTTTCATTATTTTTTCCAGCTATACAATGAAAACATCTAACACCAACCTTAAATGCTTGGGAAGGAAACCTCTGAGTAAAGCCTGACTTCAGCAAAATCAGTGCAAGCAAGGATTGATGCAGTTTAAGTACACATAAGTTTCACTAGATAGTTTCAGCTAGTTAAAGGGATGTAACTTTATGGACACTGATAACCACTAACAATTTGAGAGGAGGTTGGCATAAGCAGCTCAGCTATGGAGAACTGCTTGCACACTTACTTTAAGGATTTTAGTCAGGCAGTTTAGCGTGAACTACAATCCTGGTGCTCACACCTAGTTCCCCAGTGCTGTTCTGCACAGCTGTAGTCAGGTGGTCTGGGCAGCACGAGTGAAGAAGGCATGTCTTTGACATATCTGAGCTTTTCCATGTTCTTTGGACTTTCAAAAAGAAGTGCCTCAGTTATGACAAAAGCAGTAAAAAGAACTAACTGGATTTCTCTACACTTTTACCCATTTTTCAGCTTCTGCCTTAAAAATGTAATTGGCATCAGAAACAATTAACTGGTATTTTTTCTTGAAAAAATAAGACACTATTTTGATTAAAAGGTACTTTCAGATTAGGCTGCAGAAGAAAAAAGTCAAGCTTCATACCATGAATTTTATTTACACATCTTTCTCTGATTTGGTAAATTTAAGGAACCCTACGAGTGTATGATACTGACATAAAAAAGTCCAACAGATACTGTGCTCCCATAAAAAGGGATGTTAAAAGTATATGAATATTCTAACAAATTTAAATGGATATTATTTTAGGAACTGTTTGATTTATCAAATATTTAGGAAGATTTGATTGCTTGTCTGTTGTTTTACAAAACATCTTCCATTTTCATAACTTAAAGTCTGCTTAATTATCTTAAAAAAATTAAAACCAATTAGTAAAGGAAAATTAAAGAAAAAAAGAAATCTTCAAAAGCTAGTACAATCATCTTCTTCGTAGTGTTGTATATGAGATTGTTTCTGATCAAAGCAATCCAAAACATTTAAGGAAAGTAACGTACATTTTAACATCTCAGTTGTATTAGATGTGGCCAAAAAAAGTACTGATATGTTAATTCAAACTGCATGTTTATCAGCCTTTTATAAATCACTACTCAAAAGACATAATTCTTACTTTGTTCATCAGAGATACTCACCTTGCAAACAGCATTCACAAATATGTGCCAAATACAATCCAGTATGCAAATATTTGAGAAAACACCTGCCTCTGAAGGATAAAGTTTCTAATTATATGAACATTACTTTTTGGAGTCATCTCTCTAATATTAAAACATTACTTATTTTAAAATAAAAAATATTTTGGGATGGGGTTTGTAGAAAGTAAAAGAATTCTTGAAGAGGAAGCCATAGGACCTGACAGAAAGTAAAAATACACACTGAAGAACAAAGCTGTATCCTGATCTAAAACTACCATCTAAAACCACATCAGGAATACGTTTGCAAATCTCTGGGCATTAGACATGTCAACAGAACACTCTCATTGTAGCATTCCTTTCTCCAGGATTTGGAGTTGGGCAAAATTAAGCCACAATTTTTTGCTGGACTACATATACAGCAAATTCTAACAACATTTGCATAGCTTCCACATGAACATGGGTCCATCTGCATTGGTTCATAGGCAAATTAAAGACTCTTGTGACAGTGCCCTTAATCCCAATTGCACCCTTAAATAATAAAACATATCAGCTGTGCTGCTTTCAGGAACAGATTCTTTATTAGGGATGCAGCCAAGTGTTATAGTAGACTGAATAACAAAACAGCCCAGTTTCAGATGCATTCCATTTCAGAAAACAAATACAAAATATTGTTTTATATTTTTTTCCTGTATAATACATTTTCCAGTAGTGAGTTGGTCTGTAAATAGAGCTACATAAAATTAGCACATGTTATTTTCCAGGATGATCTTTGTACTCTTGTCAGATTCTTTACCCTACCACATAAATGCTTTGCATTCAAAGCACTTGGTCTCTCTGCCTTGCTGCAATAAAAGAGCTTTTAAATTATTTTTTAATTGCAGAAAAGCTAAATGAAGTGCACAGTGCTCAGGCAATTTGGCTTTCTTATTACAAAACACCAGGGGGATCTTGACTGCGTTCTATATATTGCAATTAGTAATTTATTTTCCTTTGTTATGGTCTGGAACATTTTTAACATTTTATTTTTAAACATAACAACATATATGAAATTGAAAACCAAATTTTAAAAATGTTTGCATGCTTTTCCTTCTATTTCTGAATAAGTGAAACTTGCTTATTTCTTTCTGTATTCATTGCACTTCACAGAATTTATTTCAGGTAAGCCAAATGTGTCCCCACACTCTGCCCCAGCATTATTACTGTAGCAACAGTGTCTTTTTTCTGACTTTTCTTAATGGTTGGATTGTAATACACACAGTGAAGACTCGCTGTATTATTTACAGACCAATTAAATTTCAAGGGTCTCAAACAAATTACTAAAAACCTTCTCTAGAAGGAGCCACCTAGGCTTTCACCATCACTTCTTGCTCAGAACAGGCATCACATCAGTACATTCACAGATTAGGACTAAACCCAGACCCATGAGATGCAGAGTGCTGAATGTCACCTCCATCAGAGGCAAACCTGACATGCCCACACATTCCACACCTTCCCCTGTCCTTAGTTATCCCACTGAACAAAAAGCATATTGAAGAGGTCCATCTGTCTCTTGGAATGCTACTTCCACAGCAAAGTATATGCAGGATGAGAAAATGGTTCATCCACTAAATGTGAATCTCCAGCAAGAAGGAATGTGCAATGCCAGAGGTCTGGGCTAGGCTTCAGCTGAAAATGGTCTTAATTAAACAAAACAGATTTTAAAAGAAGTTACAGAACTTGAGGAATCTGTGGCAGTTAGCCACCTTGCAGAGTTATTAAGTTATTTAAGAAAAGACATGACCTTTCCAATCAATCCAAGTGTACTGTGAGGACTTCTATGTTTTATAGAAGAAAGTTTCTTTAGTTCCTTCAGCATCCATTGCAAATTTATTCCCAGAGTGGATAATAACACTTGTGAGGTCTTTAATGCTTGCCCACATTAAAATTACAATATGGAGTTCAAAGAAACTTTAATTATATTAAGAGCAGTAACAAATGCTGCAGGAACTAAACTAAAGCAACATTAGGCTGAATTTCCAAAACTGTGCTCTTAATATTGCGGACTGGAAACACATGTTCCTTAATGGAAGCTTTTCATATTTGCCTCTGGAAAAAAATTCATTCTGCTCTTCAACAAATTAATAACAGAATACAAAATCATGGTATTTTGCTTAGGCATTCAAATTTAAATCTTCTACCTCATAATCACACCCAGATCATGTTAAACACATCCTAAAATAAATATAGGGCTAGATAGAAGTTGCTGTTGGGAGAACTTAGCTTCTTCAACCTTGAGATAATTTTCCAAAAAGTGTTGAATGGCAGGGTTATCCTGAGAATTCTAACGACCTATTAGATGCAGACTTATTAATATATCATGGATAACTTTAAAATAGTATTGGGGAAAGTCTGTAGGTCAGTATGAAACAGTGATGATCTTGACAATGTTCTTGTTCCCAATTTTCCAGGGCCCTCTATTTTACTCACCATGTGGAACAATGTTGGGTCATTGTCTGTTTTTTTTCCTTAAGGTGTCAGTATTTCCAGGTACTACTTGAAAATGGGAACAAAACACATGTTCTTTTCAACAAAAAAAATTCTCTAGATGATGCCCATTGGCCTCACTTTGAGTATCAATATACAATCTTTCTATCAATTTTTCATTTCTCTCTCAATGCTACTGTGGAGTAGCAGTACTCAATGCTCTCACTCCATGAAGACAGATGAAAAATGTTCTCAGGCTGAGTGATCACACCTTCTAATCTCACCTCAGACCTTCAATTTTTCTTAAATACCTTCAACTTTTTAAAAGTTTTCAGAGGCCTACACTCTTAAGTTTTATACATAATTGATATAAACGATGTTTCACACTGATAAGTGGGATCTTCATACATTTTTAAGTGAAGATTTCTAATATTATTTTCAGGTTTGATCATCGAGAGGATTCATAACATTGAAACACTCATATCGCTACTCATTAAAGTCTGTGAAGGGTATCAAATGACATCCAGTACTTGACTATTTTTTGTTGTCAGCAGCATGATGATGAACAATTTTCCAGGTCTCTGGTCAGAGCATAGCCTTGCCTGCATGGAAGAGAATGCCTGCAGAGAGTTGGTACAGTGACAAAATTATCCTTGCAGATTAAAAAGTAAACCAAGCATTGCTCTAGTAGCTGGAAATAACAGTAGGGTTTTACTGCTATATGCAGATAAACCTGAAGTCACATCACTTCAACTGAAAGAATCTTTTTGACCTTGGCAATCTTTCAACATTCTCATCTCCACTTTATATACCATGACCTAACATATGTCCTGTTCTCAGCAGTGCCTGGGTGGCCAGAAATTGAGTGAAAGTTTTGAGATGTTATGACATGTGCCACATAAGAGTAACTAGAACTGAAACTGAACCACGACAACCCACAACACAGGCAGAAGAAACAGACTGGTACAAGTCAGTGATAAATGGCACAGATCTGGAGAAAAATGGACAGAATTCCAAATTGCTAGGAATGTGCAATTATTTGCTCTTTCTTTCAGTCAGTTCTTTACTCTTTTTATATGAGTTTAGCATTTGTGATGAATATAGCAACTGGGACTTAGGTCTTTGATTCTATGTGGTGTAACACAGCTCCAACAGACCAGGATCTTTGGTCCTCAAATGGTTAAATGCTAAGGGGAATGAATGCCATCTACTGGTTCCCATGCTGCCTTAGATCTGCTTATCATCACCAGATTAATAAGCAAGAGGGAGTTGAAGTCTTCAATGAGGTCTCCCCTCAGCCTCCTCCTCTCCAGGCTGGCTACGCCAAGTGACCTCAGCTGCTCCTCATACGGATTCCCCTCTATATCTTTCATCAGCTTTGTAATCTTCCTTTAGATGCTCTCCAATAGCTTTACATGTTTCTTACATTACGGTGCCCAAAACTGCCCCCAGCACTGGAGGTGAGGCTGCCCCAGCTCAGAGCAGAGCAGGACAATCCCCTCCCTTGCCCGGCTGTGATGCTGTGCCTGATGCCATCAGGAAAGGCTTGTCCCTCCTGGCTGCCAGGGCACTGCTGGTTCATGTTCATTGACATCGACCAGGATGCCCACATTCCTTTAAATAATCACCACTCAGACCCTGATATTTAGGTCCAGTGGAAGCTGTGTCCAACCATGGAGCCACGCTCAGATCTGCCCTTCAGCCAGAGGCAGGCTAGCGCCACAGCAGATGCACTGCAGTGCCCGGTACAGAAACATGCGGGCCAGCCAGGACAGCTCTACCACACAGGCGCACTCGAGGAATGGGAGGAAATTACATTGGGAAGCAGAGCAGACAGAAAACCTACAGAATCACAGAACAGGTCAGGTTGGAAGGGAAGGCAGGGGCTCATCTGGTCCAAGCTCCCTGCTCAAGCAGGGCCATCCCAGAGCACCTGGCACAGGATTGTGTCCACATGGTTCTTGAACATCTCCAGTGAGGGAGACTCCACACCCTCTCAGGACAATCAGCTCCAGTGCTCGGTCACCTGCACAGTGAAGAAGTTCTTCCTCATATCCAGGTGGGATTTCCTGTGTATCAGTATCTGCCTACTGTCTTATTGCTTGGCACCACCGAGAAGTACCTGGCTCCATCCTCATGACACCCTCCCTTTAGATACTGATACACATTGATGAGTCCCCTCTCAGTCATCTCTTCTCGAGGCTGAACAGGCCCAACTCTCTCAGCCTTTCCTCACAAGACACCTGGATTCAGGGAAAGCGGCCACAACCCACGGGCGTGGCCCGAGCCCGAGCTCCAAGGGCCTCAGGTACCCGCGTTCCACCGGGCCCAACGCGACGCGCCTCTCCCACGCACTGCCCGCCGCCCCAACTCACGCATATGGAGATACGGAGCACCCCGCGCTGGTAGTCCCGGTACAGCTCTGTCGCCTCCCCGTTGCACTCGATGCAGCGGTAGGCGCCGAGCGCCGCCATGGCGCGGCAGAGCACGCCCAGCCCTGTCAGCGCTTCCACACCGCCTCCTCGTTTCCGCGTTCGGGAGCGCAGCCGAGCGAGACGGCGCCGCGCTGCTTCCTGGGAGCTGTGGTTTTCCTGCTGTTGCTCTACGCCCGAGTGCGCAGGTGGGGAACTCCGCGTCCCAGCAGGCTGTGCGGCGGCAGCCCTATGGGTGGGGCGGCGGGGACACCCCGTGTTCCCGGCCGAGGCGGCGCGCATGCGCGCTGTGAAGATGGCACCTGCCGGCGGGTTGGCGCGGGCTCCGTGGGTGTCGCTGGCCGTGCTGGCCCTGCTGGCCCGGGCCGCGCTCGCTCTCACCGAACGCTATCCGGCGCTGTCCCTGCTCCAGCAGGAGCGGCACCGGCAGCGCCACGGCCCGGCGGGGGAGTGGGCGGAACAGTACTCGGCCGAGTGCGGTGAGTCGGGGGCGTCGCCGCGGTGACAGCCTGCAGTCCCGGGGCGGCGGTGCCGAGGCCGCGGGAGCGGCGGCGGTGGTGGGGGCGGCCCGGGGCGGTGCGGGGTGCCGGCGCTCGGCTGGCTCATAGCGAGCAATGTCGCGGGCGAGCTGCAGCTCCGAGCCCGCCGTGCCGTTTTGTGGCGCGGGGCCGCAGAGCCTGTGGTAGCGAGCTGAGGAAAACCTCTCACCCCTGGGACGGGCAAACCTTAGGTACCACACGGGAGGATCCCTGCTGCCCCGCTCATCTCCCGGGCCCAGCAGCTGGGCTCTGTCTGCACTCAGTAGTATGGGGGTATGCCAACACTCCGTGCTCATAGAGTTTCTCAGTGCAAGATAAGGAGCTGCTGGAGAGGATCCAGGGGTCTGGAACATCTCTCTCGAAGAGAGACTGTGGGTGCTGGGCATGTTTAGTCAAGAGAAAAGAAGACTGAGAGGGAATCTCATTGAGGTATATAAATATCTTTAAAGGCAGGCGTCAAGAGGGTGGTGCCAGATATTTTAGTGATGCCCAGAGACAGGATGAGGAGCAATGGACAGAAGCTAAGATAAGACAGGTTCCACTTCAACTTGAGGAGGAGCCACTTTGTATTAGGATGTCAGAGCACTTGGAACAGGCTGCCCAGGGAGCTTGTGGATTTGACATTCAAAACCCACCTGCATGTGTTCCTGTGTCGCCTGCTCGAGGTGACCCTGCAGGAGGGCTGGACTGGATGATCTCCATAGGTCTCTTCCAACTATATCGGTTCCGTGTTTCAGTGAGTGAGATGTGGCTTGATTTAACTTCAGCTACTGTTATATATGTATTTTACTGGTGAACTGGATGCTTCTCTTTATGAGTGCCAGGTTTGGGTAGCAGATCCTTCTGCTATTTTTCAGGTTTAGTGATATCTTGTAATGCAGGCATAGTTAAAACTGTTTTTATGTGCTTGAAAATCTTTTGTATCTTGACCATGTGGCTTAATGTGTTACCATTGTTGATCTTGAGCATGTTGTGAATGGGCCATACAAAAATGTCAGTCTGAATCACAATGTGCGCGTAGTACAGATGAAGAAAAAGGTTTATCAATTGCTTGGAATGTGATACTAAATTATGTGTAAGAGAATAACCAGTGATGTGTCATGAGTTCTTAGCTGTCAGCATAGTTTTGTGATTTTTTTTCTGCCCGGTATTTCATAAAGCCTGTGCTCATATCAGCAATTCCAGTGGTCCCTAACAACTAATATAAAACTAGTATAATCCACTTGAATAATAGTCTTTGGTGAAATAACTTCTTAAGAGTTTCCTGCACCTGTGTTTTTGCTTTCTCCCCTCCCTCTTCTATGTCCTTTCGTCTTCACATTGTAAAGTTCTTTGGTTAGTTTTTATCACCTTTGTCTGTGTGTGTCTACAGTGGCTGAGCGCCATAGTATGTAAACATGAAATCAGATCGTGGAAGTTATCTCAGGTATCCGTTGCTACAAATTATTCAGGCATAAACATAAAACAAGAAGACTTTCACCCAGTGTTGAGATAAAAATCTGTATACCCTACAAGTTAATAAACGGCAAAGCACTTGATTACATCTGTTACTAGACCTGACACTAATGATTGACTCAAGGTACTCCTTCAGAGCTGGATTTCGAAGATTAGATTTTTGTTTAACGGTGGATGTTATTTAAAGAAGCCGATGTAACTGGGATTGGTACAAAGTATTCTACTTGAATCATCAGGTTTCTCAGGTGCTTTGCATGCACTGATTATAAGATAGCCCTTTGTTACAGAACAACATACTTTCCTTTAAATAGCTGTATA
The DNA here is from genome assembly GCF_963662255.1 of Cinclus cinclus. Classification (NCBI taxonomy): domain Eukaryota; kingdom Metazoa; phylum Chordata; class Aves; order Passeriformes; family Cinclidae; genus Cinclus; species Cinclus cinclus. The sequence continues at coordinate 71,376,736 of NC_085048.1, read as the reverse complement.
CCAATTCACTTCTTGCTCTTTAAGTGTTGGAACTAAATGAATTGCCAATTGAAAAATTTCCTTAAGCTCTTGGTCTTTGTTTCAGTACAACTTGCACAGGAGCTGAGATTTTTTTCGGTCTCAAGTAGTTTTCCCTGTAGCCTACAAAGTCCAAAGTACTTTCTCTGATTTTTATAGCTTTTCATGAAGTTTTTAATGTGTTTCAGTTTTGACTGTGTCTGACTTCCAGACAAAGGTCAATTTTCCCGATGAGTAAAGCAGTTTGTTGGCCCAAGATCTGCATGACTTGAGGGGGCCTTTCCCTACTGTAGCTTGTATCAAGCTTGTGGCTTGGCCGTCTTACTCCCTACCACCTTGTAAAAAATTCCTTCATTAAGTCCTTGCTCTTGTGAAGAAAATTATTCCAGAGGTAGACCATGCCTGCACATCTTTGTTTTGATGTCTGAAGTGAAAGTTACTTGGTGAGTCCGCAGCCAAAACTCTTAAGTTACTGAATTGCAAGCACCAACAGGAAAACTAATGTGTTAATAATAACACTGGCATGGCACAGGGTGTGGTTGCTTGGCAAATGTGAAGAACAAAGGGCAGTAATGAAACCTTGTGCTGGTAGCGCTCTTTTTGGAAACTATCAGTGGTTTGCCACTGTTCTCACAGGACTGACTTTAAACTTTGACCTTGTGCTTTTTATCACTCTTGCTTTTGTTATAAAATCTCCCACTGGTTATCATTTATGGCTCAACACAGGTCCAAGTTCCTATTTACAGGGAATGATTTTAGATGCCGCTTTGACTTCTCTTTACAAGAAGACTTTCTTTCTTGTTTTAGCTCTGTGCTTGTGACAGATAGGGAATTAACTAACTGCAATCCTTAAGTCATAAGAGCACACCCTGCCCCCAGCCTTCCAAATTTATCATCAAGCTTAGATTTACAAACATCAAGGGAGACGATAAAATTTGGTATTTTTGCCGTGGATTCAAGGAGATAATACTGAATGTTTACTTTTTCTTGTTTACTCTTGAAATATATAAAGATGATAGAAGCTTTAGGATCCAAAGATTCGAAAGTTAACAATTCTATAGGAATAGCAATTAAAAGCATCATGATGGGGAAGTAGTGGCTTTTGTAATCTATCAGTCTGAGGGGGTGTTGTTGATTATTATTGTTGTTTCTTCATTTGTTTGATATCTTAAACATTTTCTCTGCTATGCCAAAAGCTGTGCTTGGCTTTTTTAAAAAAATGAATCGGTCTTACACTTTTTTGTAATGACATCCTTAGTACCTTGCCTTTGAATAGGTTCAGTCAATTACAGTTCATTATTCTGGCTGCCTTTTGCAGTCTTTATACCTCTGTTTTCTGAGGTTTTTTTCCTACCTCTTTATGGTTCATTCCATTTATTTTCCTCTCTGGGATTAGAATGATAAAATTGTCTGTTATTTTTTGGGTGAGAGAATAGAATCATAATGCTGAAAGGGGACTTGCCTACTCTAAGCTGTTGTTATTTGCTTCCAGCTTCCTCCTTTTTTACCTCTGCCCCATTTTTAGCACCTCTTTTTATTAATCTATTTTTAACAAAAGCATAAGTAGGGATAAAACTAATTCTATAAAAGCTGTCACGTCAGCTAATGCTTCCCTGGCTGTGCAGGTGTCGTGCTATGGGCAGAAAGCACTTTATGAAAGTTCTGCCCTGTGGGATGCCCAGTGGGGAATCTGTTCAGCCAAACATGAGGAAATGTGATATGTGATAATAGAACATATATGTAACTCTATGAGTTCCTAAAGGTATTTTCTCTCTTTTCTCCCAGATTCATCATTTTTGCATTTCCATGAATCAGATTGTGACATAGGAGGATCATCGTCTTGTGAATCTGTGCTTTCCCTGAATACAGAAAAAATTCTGGTGTGTTATCATAAATATAATGTACAAGATCATGTTACTAGATTGTTGAACTCACACATCACTTCAGCTGCATAACCAGTTAGAATGAAGTTCAGGGAAATAAATGCAAATAGAATCTATTAATAATCAGTAGGCATAGCTGCCCCAAAGACTTAATAATAATATGATAATAATAAACTCAAGTTGCTCATGAAAGTATTACTTTGTAGGCACTGTGCCTGAAAAGGGGGGAGGTGCAGTAACTTCCTGAGGTTTACCACAAAACATGTGTAAAAGTAATAGTAATGACTTCTAATCTCTACACAAGTACCATTATGCAAAGATGAGAGTTACAGGCTTCAGACCATATTTCACTAAATGTGATACTGACCTGGCATGTGAAGAATATTCTAACAAAAGAAGAGGTTTTTTGGTAGAGGGACCTCAAGAGGATTATTTTGGAAATTGGGTTTTCTTACAACGCTACTCTTAACCTTTTGAGAATACAGGTTTGATGTTACATCTTCAATCCATTAGAGTATAGGTGTTGAAAATCTTCAAATTATTTCCATGTGAATTTACAAAGTACCCTTGGCAAATTTTTAGAAATTATTGACTATGAAGGAGTGTGTAAGCAATATTGTAACTGGAAGCAATTTCTCCAAAGGTGGCACTTGGAATTAAAACTACGATAGTGCAAATCCACTAAGCCAGTTATTAAACTTGAATATTCTCCTTAGACTTCATCATATATTGGTCAGAAGATCTTGCTAGTCTAGTCCAACAGTACCAGCAATTCTTTCTACCAGAGTGTAATGTATACTCGTTGGGAAGAAATTTACCTGTTAAAAAAAACCAAAATGGTTGTTTTAAAGAGAGCAATAATTAAACCTGTTGGGATATGGTGCTATGATGAAAAATTCTCCTGTTTCTTGAAGACAGTGACTGGTATTTTTTTGTGTGCGGAGTTGCAGAATATTTAACCTGTACCTGAATTCAGAGTTTGTTGAGGAAGTGTGAAACCACTTTCTCTGCCACCTCAACGGTTCTGTTACCCTGTAATGACAAAACAGATGAGGTAGTGGTTCTTCTCTTGCTGTCACATGCAGCTCAGTAGTCCATAAGAAATTATTCTAATATATTGTGAGATTCTTCTGCTTGTGGCTTATTTTCCCATACCAGTGTAGAATCTTGCTATGTCTTATCTTTGTCTGCAGACAAAGGTGTGTAGATCTGCTCTTGTAAATCCACCAAGGAAGAGGTTGTCTTTCAGTAAGAATATTGTGGTGTTTCTCCTAATAAGATAATTATGAAAGAATAGTGTTTTGCAGAGTTAAGTGTTAAAGGTAATTTTCTGAATATTACACGAGGGCCATTGGTGATATAAAAATGTTGTGTTTATAGATGCATTTGGGTTGCAATGTAGATTTAGTTTTCTTATTGTTATATCTGTTGAACCCTGGTCATTTTTGTACTGTGTTTTTAATGGCTTTTCTCTATAAGGGAAATAACTGCCACACTCCATTACTGTAGAGGTGCAGATATAGGTGGAGTAACAATTTTTTTCAGTGTTACACTGTAATGTAGAGCTCATACATCCCCTTTAATTGCAGTAAAAAAAAAAAGCTTGTAAAATCCATTTGTTAATCATTCATGCTTTCCAAAATACTCAAGTTCTTAGAGCATACCAAAGGTTCTCTTCATCATTAGACAATCAGGGCAAAAATTGTGCAATGGGAATTGACCATTTAACTCTTGCACTTGGTAGATAAACGAAATGTCTGTGTCATGGACACAAGTAAGGTGACTACTTTTGACTGGACAGGCAAAACAACCTTAAAGGAGAACAGTAGTGGAAATGAGCTGTTTAGTTGAATTGAAAGAACTGAATAGAGAGATGTTATTTTCCCCACTGGTTTGAAAGACCTATTAATTTAAATGAACATTTTGTATTTTTCTAACATGAACTACTCTGCTAGGCTTACACTTGTCTATGAAAAGTACTTGTGGAAATAAACAGAGCTGAGTATTTCTGTATTTCTGAGGGGCTTATCTTTGACAGTATTGGTCTCTATAGGTGCACTGTTTAGGGTGCACTGTTTTTAGATGCACAGACATCCTAGATAAGGCTACAATTTGGACAAAGGGTAGAACTGATATAATTACACTGTTTAAAGGACAAGCTCTTTAGTATGGCATCATGAAGTTAAACTTTTCTACAATGATGGAGTGACATTCTTTTCAGTGTTTATTTTCAGTGTTTTACTCTTCTGCAGTGCTCTTCCTTTGCAGGAGACAAAGGAATAATTATAGAGTAAACAGTGTAAACTTTCATATGAAGCAAGGTGTCCTAAAAAGGCCAAAAACTTCACCTTAAGTAAATAAAATACAGAAACATCAGTCCCTGGTAGAATGCTGACAATGTTCTTCCTTATGTTACCCTTAAGGTTACCCATGTGTTAGTGCAGAAGACAGCAGCATCTGACTGAAGAGAAGCTTTTCTCCCTGTGGAAGACTAGGAATGAATTTGATTTCAGTTACCTTAGTGAAATCACCATAGTTTTAACTTTTTGTTTTAAAGCATTCTCTTAAAGATTGAAGACATGAATTTTCTGTTAAATTCTGTCTTGTTGTTTGCAGAACACTTAAAAATCTGATGTTTTACAGAGTCAAGCGAAGTTGCTTGCAGAGCAAAAACGATTTCCATTTGCTACTGATAATGACAACACAAATGAAGAATTGGGTAAGTTGTTTTATATAAGGTGTGTGCAGGTATATTATGTGCTAATTGTGTTAGCACAAAATGTTTTGAAAATTGATGATTGAAGTGATGCATTAACTTCAAAATGATCTTAATAGGTCTGCAAATGCAGCAAGTTTTCTCTGGTCATATACAGCAAATATTTATCTCTGTTGCTAAAAATCTCTCCTGCTTTCTTCATTAGAATTCTTTACCATGTCTGCTTAAGCAGATGTTGAAAAAGAATTCTGATTAAGTCCTTTTTAATAGGCTCAGCTACTTCCTGTTTCCATTTTTCTGTTATTATTGATGACTAAAACTGTTCAATCATCCAGAAAATTTTACCAATGCAGTATGCTTTCTGTGAAGCATAGATGTTGGATCTGTCCTCCCATCAAAACGTAAATGCAGCAGGAAGACTTTCTGAATTATGTTCTAGGCTGCTACTTGAAGTTTTCTTGAAGCACACTCAGCACAAAAAAAGGGGAGCCTTTCAATAAATGAACAGGAAATACTTTTCTCAAAAATTGAGTTGCACTGCTTCTTCAAATACAGCAATATTATGAGGCAGCGAAGAGATTGTTGAGGATGTGTGTCAAGGAAGGCAGCAGAGCATCTTTTATATAAGAGCAAAAGGAGATTTTAGTCCACTCTAATAAACTTAAACCAATAAAGGAGGGGTTTTTTTTTACATAGTTTCTCCCTTCATGGATTTATCCAGGAAAATTCGGCAGCTTAATAATAACTTTTCATATTCCTAGACTACCTAGCTATGTTCATAGAAACCTGCAAAGAATAGTAAATTTCTGTTCAGATGAAAACATCTGATACTTCTAGAATCTGTTCTGTAGACTTGGAAGACTGTGCTGGAAGGTCTCTGTCCTTGTGTTTGGCATGTAGGCTGGCACCTGTCTACCCACTTTAGTCCAAAGATGTCGTGGTGTGAGGAGCCTGGTTTGGTCCTTATTTGTGTGTGTTACTTTTAACTGTTCTGAGGAAAAGTAGCTCAGAATGTATGGGGCCTTCTGCAGGAATGTTGGGACTGAAATACTTTGGCTAATGGGCCATTGTAAACCATTAGATTTTTTCATAATGAAGTACTTGTATTTTTGTAATTGTCAAGATTAAAAAAAATCAAAAAGATACTGTTTAAGAAGAAGCTGATACTGTATCAGCTACTAGATGTCAGGTGCTTGCCATAGTTTTACCATCAGTTCACAGTTCAGTTTGGCATTTTGCCAAATGTCTTGTATAAACTAAATACAGTCCTTATCAGCAAGACAACTGAGTGACAATGTAAGTCTTGATTATTTTGCATCCTCCACATTTTTTCTTAACACTGGAATGGTTGAGTTGACTTTAGTTTGCATCCCAGCTTTTCTGTGTTCTGGGATTGGAACTGTAAAGATGATACTAGTAACTGTACAGTCTTGAAAAAGAATGAAATGAGGAAAATTCAAGAGCTCTTCATCCTGTCCTTCACCCTGCCTATTTTTTCCCTTTTTTGGCAATACTGTGTATTTGTGCCAAGTGAAGCTTTTTATGTATTGAGGAGAAAGCCTTATATTGCACAAAATATTTCCTTCTTCATAATAGAAGTGCGCTGAGTATGACACAAGGTCTGGATTAAATGTATTTCGCATTTGTTTTCCTTTTTTTAATGAACTGTGCTTAGCAACCCTGCCAAAACAATGTGGCTCTGCCTGCCTGAAAGATAAATGTCTGTGTCCTGTTAAAAATGCCTTTGCTTTAACTGACTTACTTGTCTCTTTTCATATTTGAATAAATAATTAAGATAAGAGGTGCCTCTTCCATTCTGTTTGGATGACTGCTAAATTCATTTAAGTGGGCAAAGGTGAAATCCTGCTCGTAGTTCCACTGCCAGCTGTTTGAATAAACTGCCCGGGGAAAAGTTCTCTCTAAATTTCATAGCTGTGGTCTTCAAGATACTGGGTTTGTTTGGCAGTGTAGACAGAGCTTAGTTCAGAGTTAAGAATTGTGAGCGATTAAAACATGCAAAATGAAACAATCTTGGGATATTCAGCTGTCAGAACTGATCTTCAGTCATGCAAGCACAACTACAGCTTTGCAGTCTTGTGATTTGACTGTATTTTTATATCTTATGGAAATTACCAGAACATATTTCTACTGGTCTGTTTCTTTTTGAAACACTTGGCTTCTACTTGAAAATGGGGGAATGAGCAAGAACTTAAAAGCTTTTCATAATTATAGGTAAAGACTCAGTTGTTTTTCAGTTTCAATTTTATAAATAATGGAATCAGTTTAGTTGGGATATTTCTAGGTAATTCCAATGAAGGAAAACCTTATTGTGAACAAATAAAGTTTATCAATATGTGTACAAACGAGTAGAAGTTCCCTAATCAAATTGTCAAAAAAAAATTAGTGATAGCCAGGTGGCACTTTTATTTGAGAAAGCATCCAGGGCTATTGTATTGGGATCATAGTACCTTTCCTGATCTGAAGTATTTTAGAAGCAAACGTGGGCCCTTTCCTGAACGACTTGTAAAGAGGAGAGAAAAAACCCACAAACTAATCATAAAACCCTAAAACAGCTCTGAAGAGCGCAGTATGAATTAAGTAATTAATGAATGCTAGGTAATGACTGAGGGAAGTCATGTCATTTTGGTGGCCATTCAGGAATCCTCTGACTATTTTTATCTTCACTGCAGTGTAGGAACTTAAACATTTTACACTTTGGTATTGCTTAATATTTTAAAAAGTTGGATTTTTTCCTGTTTTATTTATATTTTAAATGTTTTGTTAGCAATTGCTTACGTGTTGATTGGCAATGGCTTGTATGATGAAGCTATACGACATTTTTCAACAACGCTGCAGGTAAGTTTTCTGTTTGGACCCCAAAAAATAACTTAATTAAAATATCCATTGTCACATATGGCTTTTAATAAAACAAATATTAAATTAAGGATTTTTAAATGAGAGTAATTATTCTACTGTTTGTTCATTTTCTTTTCCATCCAAACATAAGCATACTCTTAGAACTGGGTGATCAATATCTTGGTTATTTGGTGAGTATTTTTCTCATCTGTAGGCATAAAGTTTTTATGGCACTTTGACCAAAAAATCATGTTTTCAGTAACCAGACCTCTACAGAACTGAAATTCCTTAAATAGTCTGCTTGTTGTGTAGGCCAAGATATTTTAAAGTAGACTTTTTTGGGTGACAGCATGTTGCCAGTAATGTGAGAAAAAAAAGCCCTGACAGAGATAATTTATTGCTAGTGGGAAGTAACACATGCTTTCACAATTATAAATTATTTTGTATGCTGGCTTTATCCTTTTTCAGTGGTAAGAATCTGATTAGTTTAATATATAAATTAAACATAACTAATACTTATATTGTGTGTGTTTTTCCTGACCAAAGTAAAGAATTCAGAATCTTCTGCAGTTAAGTAGGAGGTAGTCACATTTAAAACAAAACCACCCCAACAATTGATAAGCTTCAACTAAAGATGATTTCAAAATACTGCATTTTTATGGCTAAAACCGTGAAACATCCAAAAGCATGGACATACTTTTTCATTTAAACTGAAGTACATAAATGCAACCTGAAAGCAATACTGCAAATAATAGCATGTATTTTTTCTTAAGTGTCTTGTGGCTTATTCTTAAATTGAGTGGAAGTGTGGCAATTTAATGGAATTATTCCAGGGAATTTATCTGAGGACAAGAATTTGGGGGCTTTGTGTGGTTTTATTTTATTTTATTTTATTTTATTTTATTTTATTCATGTAGATGTTTAGTGCTATCTGTCTTTGTTTTAATGTGAGGAATTTTTTTAACCTAATGAGAAATCCTGCTTTCAAAACCACTGGATTTACGTATTGTTTCCTGTCTTTATTCAGAAGGAAATTTAATACAAGTGAAGATAAGCAAGATACACCAACTGTAGAAAGACACTGGGAGAAGTGTTTATGTAATAGAGTACTTCTGCAATGCCCACATCTCAGTTTAAAGTATGCTTTAATACCATGTTTGTGGTATGCCTGAAAGGCTGTAGAGATGATTGTTCACTGTTTTCCACAAGGCAATTTTAAATACATATAGGTGAGCATTAAAACATTTAACTAGGTGAAACAGCCTTGCTTAGCCATGGTATTGAAAGTAGGAAGTTACCTATTGTTGTAAATTTGGAAGTGTAAATTTGGAAACAGCTGAAGTCTGGCAAACTGCCGGCATTGATATGCCATGTGTTTTGTCCAGGGCAGAGTTTGTTTCTTGGGAAACAGTTTGTTTCTTGGCAGATGTCCCAATTAAATAAGACCAGGCCTGTGCTAAAAACATTTGCAGCAAAGCTGTGTTTCATGCAGGTGTGAAGATGATGTGATTCCTGACTGGTTTTCATGGAAGCGACTGCATATACATTGTTGTGTTGACAAAGGTTTTGCTGTGTAGTTATTGAAATTTGTATGGGAAACTGTGGTTGGAGTAAATTACATCAAACAAGAAGTAGATTTTTACTACGTGGGGTGCATCCTCCCCAAGTGCCCAAGTAGGAAAGTCACAAAATTAAATCTAACTCAAGGAGTTGGTTTGAATGTTGCAGAACTATTTTGGTAGAATACTTCTGGTTTTAGTTGCTGTCTGAATATAAATGTCATAAGGATGTCACACAATATCTTGCTCCCAAATTTTATATCTCAAATTTAAATTACATGCAAAATAAGCTTTGAGTGGCCAAATTTTCTTATCAGTTCGGTGACATGAGACAGAGTTACATAATTACCAGTAAGGTTGAAACTTGAGTAACAGAGTATTCTAATGAATGCTGTGTATTCTAATCTAGTCTAATGTACACTGTGTAATAGCTTCTGGTAGGTGGTCACTGTCATTATAACTGCACTCTATTTGGCTCTTTTACCAGACAAATACTCCAGAACAATTCCATTAAATTGCATTGGAAATTGTGAGCATATGAAAGTATGGATGGTGATACAATAAATTTGCTTGGCAGCTGTGATTATTCGTTGCTTACTACTTTAGATCATCTAAAATTAAATACATATTTAATGTATTAAATACTACAAATTAATATTTTATTTAACAGGAAGAACCAGAGCTGGTTAGTGCAATTTATGGACGAGGGATAGCATATGGAAAGAAAGGACTACATGTAAGTAGATAATTTTTTAAAATTTATACCCCACTGAATTATTTGAGTCTGAACTATAAGAAAGTCTGTAACAGAAATGACTGGTTAGAATGTGTTCAGTACAACCCAAAGTCTTTGTTTTGTCCTTCTTCCATGAGGAGTATGTCCCTTGGTTGGTGCACTGTGTGACACAGAGGGATCTAGCAGATCATACTGCTCTAGCCATGGGTACATTTGCTTTATGAGACTGTGGAAGTAAAGCTGCATAAGTGTGCCAAAGAAGAAAAGGCACTGTCGTGAGTGGTAGATAATAGAGCTGTGAGCCACAGCTTCTTGAGTTGCTTGTTAAGATAACAGGCAGTGTCCTGCCTCTGCGAGACGGGTGTCTGAAGTCCCACTGGATTCATCTCCACATCTAAGCTGTATTTGGAAATGGAAAAGTCTTTTATTGCAGCTTGGGACCATTGTCAGCTCTTCCAGTACAGTAGGTTTCACATTGATTTGATTGCTTATGCCTCTTGATAAGTATACCACCTTGAATTTGTTAAAAAAAAATCAAAGTGAAATTACTTGGTGCAATACTTACTGCTCAAATAATTTCTTGAGCAGAAAGAAACTTATGAGTAGATTATGGTCCTTGTAGGACTTTGTGGCTAGTTGAATCATGACTGAATGGTTGCTTGAGTTCTAGAAGAATGAATAATTGAATAACTCCTTGAAAATTTTCTTTGTATAGAATGTTTAATTATCTAAGGGTGCTGACAAGAGCTTCAAGTCCCTCATATTTGCTTGTTTTTAACATCAGCATGAGTTTGTTTTCTCAGTTTAGCTAGGTGTTGATAGAGCTTCACTTTATAAAAGTTTTTGAGTGACACCTTCAAGACACAAAGATGATATTAAGCACAACATACCTTTGCTTTGAGATAGAAGAAAAAGATAAATGAAATGTAATACAGAACTTGCTATATAATTCAATTTTTTTTCTAATTGAGCAACTATTTCCATCCTATTAATTAAGTAACTACTTCATTGAGGACAATTTAAAATTTTAGATATGCAGGATGCTATTGGCATCACCCCATTTATCAATATTACTTGGCTTAAGTTGCAGACAGTGCTGATGACACCACTGGTGGGTGTGACTGTGCCTGTGTGCTGGAGTTCATGTGGGATCTTAAATCAGCTTTGCCACCAAGCAAGGTGCCTCTGGAGCTATAAATCTAATATTTGCTCACAGAGTTATATTAATAAATTATTAGAGGTGCAACACAAGATGATGTGTACAAACAAAGTTTAATTTTGTTGTTTGTAGCAGACAGGTGGTTTTTTCCCAGCTATTTGCAGAATAATGCATCTTGATGTTTTTAGCAAAGGTGTGAAGGGCTTTTAGTATAAACTGTTACACTTTCAGACACTTAGCCAATCTACTTATCCTTCATCTTGAGAGTACATTAGTCTAAGTATGCACAGTTCTTCATCTTGTCTATTTTTCTCCTTTTCAGGATATGAAAAACGCTGAACTTGCTCTGTTTGAGCTCAGTAGGGTGATTAGCCTAGAACCGGATCATCCTGAAGTATTTGAACAGCGAGCAGAAGTGAGCATTTTTTGTGTCTTTTCAGAGTTTTGGAGAAGTTGCAATTATGCAGTGTTTCCAATTATATCTTAACTGACTTAATGGCTAAGGCTTGGTGTTCTGGGAACATTGCTCCTTTCTTTTAAAATATGCACATTTCCTCTTAGTGTATTTTGTGGAATATTTAGTTTTAAAATAAGACATAGACCATATAGAGTTACCCTAGCCAATGGAATGGCATATATTATGTTTTAGTATTCAGTTTTTGGCATACTATATAGCAAGATCATTCGTGTTAGGGTATTTTTTTATAAAATGAATCAAAATATTGTTTGAACCTTACTGTTTGCACCTTCTGTCACTTTAGTAAATCTACCGTGGATACTAGTTGTGAAAATACTAAATTTTTAAAAAATGAAATGTTTTGGGTTTATATTTGTGCATGTAATTTAAAAATCATTCCAACGCACATATATATTTTTTTTTTTTTTTGCAAATCAAGTTTTGTTTTGCTAACTATATTACAGAAAATGGGTGTCAAGAAGCAGCTTTGTAGACAAACTAGAAGTATAAATATCAAAGTCAGCATACTGTATCATAAACTGTCATAACATTCACAGTTTTAATATTTTCAGTGATCGCTTAGTACATTTGTGAACCTTGATCTAAAAATATGAAAGGCATTCAAATAATTGGAAATGGACCATTTTCCATTGGTGGAATGTTTTAACCAAATAAGGCTTATGAGAATACTTTAATTACATTTTTATTTGAATATGTTGAAATAGCTTGAAATTAAATATTTTACTTTGACCAACTTGTTTCTAATTTGGAATACTGGGCTTCTGCGAATGTGGTGATGTTCATGAACATGAATAGTTTTGGGAAAAATTCGTTCATGTTTACTCTTTCGTAGAGGTTTAAAAGCCACAATTACTGAAATTTATAGTGGAACCTTCCAGCCTCTTCTAAAAACTACAATTACTCTGTTACATCTGAACACAGAAAAGAATGATCTTCATATTTCTAAAACAAATCTATTCAGTCTGCTCTAAACTGTGTTTTGGTTTTCTACTTTAGATATTGTCCCCACTAGGACGAATCAGTGAAGCATTATCAGATCTCACCAGAGCTATTCAGTTACAACCATCAGCAAGGCTCTACAGGCACAGAGGTACTCTTTACTTCATATCTGAGGTTAGTGGATTTTGGGGATTCTCTTTGGCATTGGTTGTGGGGATGTTCTTCATTATTTTGTTGACTTCTGTGCTAGTTGTTACTTTTGTTCTAGAACTTCTTTCCTATTTAGTTAAAAAGCCCAAATCAATATAATAACAACAGCCCTGATTCTCCTGTAGTTGGCTTTCTGACAGTTCAGAAGTGTTCTCTAAGTATTTCATTTGCAAATCTATTTAATGCAGAGAATCAGAGGACAAGTACCTTGCATGCACACCTCAGATTTTTTGTGTTTTGAGGACTAGGATGTGGATAAAGTCATTGTCTTGATTTATAACCTGTGGCTGCATTTAATTAGTACTGATAAACACCAGTCTAAAAAGGAAAATAGTTATGGCCAAGGCAGTAAGTCCTCTATATACTTAAGAAAAAACACTCCTCACAATAAACAAAAAATTCCTGCAAAAATGCTAACATCTCATTTTGCTATGTGATCTGTGTATGTTGCTTTTGAAGCTTTAATGTAGAATAATTAGCTTTATTGTCAAAGATTGTGTGAATACTAGATTGCTGATTTCCTGCTTGGTTCTTCTGATTTCAGTGTTTGCTTCCAGCTATTTTTTTCATTTATTTTACTATGTTTTATACAGCACTTCCTGTAAAAGCTGGAAGTCTGTTGTGCCTTCTTTGGTGTTCTGATGGGTAGTTGATAGTCATTGGTGCCTAGCCCTGAGACTGATTTCATATATTAAATAAAATTCAGTGGTTTACTTTTATGAAAAGAAACATACATATACCTCTTTATTTGTATGCTGTTTTCTGTGTCATCTGAAATCTTCTTTATAATAGGATTATGCAACAGCCCATGAAGATTTTCAGCGCTCACTGGAACTGAACAAAAATCAGCCTATAGCTATGCTTTATAAAGGCTTAACCTTCTTTCACAGAGGACTTTTGAAGGTAAAGCTATATTAAACAATAGTTCTCAGATACAATACCATTTATGTGAAGTTATTTCCATAAAATATTAGAAATATCATTGGTGTTGATATATGTATTTTCTCTCACATAAGAAAGATTTTTAAGGTAAAAGAGTGAAAGCAAAATAAAAAAAAATCTATGATATGGTATGTGAATACTGCAGATCTTATTGAATCTCAGTAGAGCAGTGATAACAGACATGTTTAAGGAGTGTTTTGAAAGATATTTTTATTTAGCACCTCTGCTAGTATTTGTATGATTATGTTCAAAAATTTCAAAATGAGAGATTTCCTAGGTTTTGGGGAGAGGGATGAAGAGGAAAATAATTTTAAACTCTTTGTCAAATGAGCGAGGGAGTAATCAAGGAAAGTGCTGGTATTTGCATTGCATAACGCCTTTCATTTATGTGTATTTATTTCAGTTTTATTTCAGTTATCAACCTGGAAGGCTGATATCTAACTTGAGGGAACATAATTGCTCCTTCAGTTTCTAAAATCAGCAGGGAAGTAAGTTCTTCCCATGTATTTTTTAAGTTTTCACCATTTTTGACTTAAAATTTGTCTGTTTTAGGTGTAGTAGTATTGCCTGTTTCTTGTTTGTGAAGTAATTAGAGGTACTGTTGCCATTTTTCAGAGGGGAGAGTAGTTAGACAAGTTGTCTGAAATCCTCAGTTTGAAAAATGAAGATGCAGTGGTGTGATTCCTGAATTCCAACAGTGGAAGCTGTCTCATTTTTTAACCTCTGATAACAGCCTGGGGTTCATTAAGGGCTGTATGCAGAGTCTGGAGGCAGCCCAGGACTCCTGAGTTTCAGCTCACTGTCTTTCATAGGCAATCACTACTTTTTTTTAATTTTTATTTATTTTTTTCCTTTTTTTTGTTCTTTTTCTTTTTTTTTAAGTCCACTTCCTCACTTTTCAAGTACCCAGGCAGGTATCTTTTTCCACAGTTTCGCTGTATGCTGGGAGGACATCAGACCGTCATTGCACTTTTGTTGTCTGTATCTTTTTGCAGTAAGAAGAGATGCTTGCAAATAATAGTCTGGATTTCTGATTTTTGCTGTAGGCAACAGAGACCCCAAAAAGTGATGTGAAAATGCAGCTGACAGAAATAAATGCTGTCTCAGTTTGCAGAATAGAAGCTAAGTTTTCTTTTTTCTGATACACGGGTCCACACACTTCTGCACTACCACCTCCTTCCCCCCAGTTTCTTTTCTTAAAGGAAGCATCTTCCCTCTCTGATATTCATGTTCAGAGAGATAGTCACTGAGTGGTTTTTTTATCCCCAGGTACACCTTAGCTTCCAATCAGATTCAGGCTGCCTTTTAAAGGAAAGCTATACATGCCATCTCTTAGGTTTTATAAGGCTTGCTGAAAACTGAAGATTTGGGTTGAGGGTGGACGTGTTCATTTTTGAGTGAAAAGAGATTAATTTGCTTTTGGGAATAATAGTCTTGGTTTTAAAACTTACAGGATGTGAGCCTGTCTGTAGTTGTGGGTGACTGTCCTACATTTTTGTTCAATGGGTATTTTTGTGTGCATTATAGTGCTCAGAATATATTTGATAGTTTTTCTAAATAAGAATTTCTAAATCCACTAAAGATACCAGTAATTCTTTCCTTACAGCATCTAATTTTTTGCCCTAAAGACTTCAAGATACTTTTCAGGCATTCCTTAGTAATACAAATTAGTTGATTATGCCATCCTTAATTCTAAGTCTCACTATTGAATATTCCAGTTTGTGTAGCCACTCTGGTTTGAAGAGCTGAGTTCTTTATCAGATTCTTTAAAGAGGAATTATTTCTTTAACCACATGCTTATTTTGTTAGCTTTTGTTTTTATTACATTGTATTCCTCACAACAGTAATAGCAGTAATAGCAACAGTACATGCTGTTGTGTGAAGGTGATCACTTACTCTGTAATCCCTCAAGAGAATGTTTCCAGCTGAGGAAATACAAAGAATGCAATAAGACAATTAAAGGCAGAGTGCAGATTTGAAGGAGTCTTTTGGCCTTCAAAATTTGAGAGGTGTATTATGAATGAAGAAGGAAGACTGTAAGGAGACACTGCTTTGCCTTAAGGAACAGATTAAGATTTGAAAGCAAACCCTGTAGGGAGTTAATCTCTGAACTCTATTAAAATACTAAAATAATTGTTCATTCCCACTGTGTATTAGCCAAAAGAATTACAGCTAAACCTGTCAGTACTGTAAAGAATGTTTTGGTATTTCATTTATTATGTTAAAATTTTTACTCTATAGATTTTGTAATAAATTCATGCCTTGTTTGTTCCTTCCAGAGCTTTTGATAGATAACTGTAAATTCCATAACTAGGAGCTACTGAGGATGCTGACATTTAATGAATGCAATAAGCTACAAATTTTTCTGTTGGTCCCTTTCTGTAGGAAGCCATTGAATCCTTCAAAGAAGCTTTGAAGCAGAAAGCAGACTTCATAGACGCGTATAAAAGTCTGGGACAAGCCTACAGGTACTCATACTCAAAAGTAGTTTTAAAGTCATTTGTTGATTTAGTTTTGTTCTTTAAAATGCACTCTACATTTTACACATTTGTTACAAAACTGTGCGGAGCCAAATGTGATATTTGGTAGCTCCAGCAGCTGGTTTGGCTCTGTCAAAATATGTTTAGTATGAATAATTTCTATGTTTGCTTTGTATTTTTAATTTAGTCTCTGGTATCTCTTTGAGTCTCCTAGACTCAAAGGATAATTAAATGTCAGTTTTCATTAAGATGTGTTCTAGGTATGCTAAATGATTTTTAAATTTTGGAAAGATTTAATACAACATGAGCTATAGCTGATTAAATCCTGCTTCAAATGTAGTGGCTTTGGTGTTCATACATTTATTTGAAACTAGAGAGCTGTGGTTAATCACTATCCTGATTTACTAGCTTTAAATACATGTTCCAAAAATTATTTTTGGCAAATGTATTTCAACCTAGTAAATCTTGTTTTTCTAGAGTTTCTCTTGTTTGAATTAATTTTGTCTAATAATCTTAAAGAAATCAGTGTACTGATAAATTTAATTGTATACTATTTTTATTTTAATTTTCTCATGACAATTTCTCTGTGACTATTTCTACTGTCTGCTTACATGGACAGCTGTCCTGCACATGGAGTAATTCCAGTCAGTAAATTTTTAGTTAGTTTCAGTTTTCAAACACCATATGCTTTCTTCTTACTCAGCATTTAAGTAGTTGGTAGATTTTTAAAAGCATGTCTTTCACTCTTGAAAGTTAGAGACCTCTCAAGGATAATTTTTCCAACAATGCTTTGTATGTAAGTTTTATTTACTTTAGTTTCTAAAGAGATACCTTATGTATGTGTTTTTACAGTTTTAATGTCTGCTGAGGATTGTGAAGATTTGTGGTCTTGTGGGGTTGCATTTCAGAGTACATATTTCTGGGAGTAACAAACTCTGCAGCTGTTCTGTTATTACCACAGAAGAATAGTTGCAAAACTGCTGCTTTTGCTGTAGACATTTTCCACTAGTACTGTGTTTCTCTTCAGTGATATCCCCTTTGGACACCTTAAAATCACCTTTAACAAGTAATTTTTTTGTCACTGTTGCCTTCTGTATTTTTCACTTTCCATGTTCTGGAATCACCTAGAGAGCTTGGCAACTTTGATGCTGCTACAGAGAGCTTCCAGAAGGCTTTACTGCTGAATCAAAATCATGTTCAGACATTACAGCTCAAAGGAATGATGCTTTATCATCATGGTAGCTTAGATGAAGCACTAAAGAATTTTAAGGTAAGCTGGCCCTAAGTAAACACAAAATTTAGTTTTTTAAGAGGGTCTTGTATTCAACAGTTGCAATAAATTTGAGAAATTTCAAAGTTTTTCATTCTGAGTGTGTGTACATTTGAACTAGAAGTATTTTTTTTCTGAAGTCTGTCTTAAAAGCTAAAACTTAAAAGTTTGTAATTAAAAATGTAATTTTCCTAAAACTCAGGTGGTTTCTTTAATTGTTTTATGTGTTTGTAAAACCAAGCTCTGGATTAAGTGTTTTATTTTTCTTTTTAAACTGAGGATTGTGTTCTTGCTGATACTTTGGCTTGAAACCTAAAGTTTTTCATATCAGATGAAAGGTAAAATGTACTGGTCTGTAATTTTCAGCTGAAAATAAGTTACAATGTTTATCTAATTTTTCTAGAGCGTTTTCTTCTGAAAAATTTAGCGTATGTTGTGATTCACTGTGCTTGCAAAGCCTTTCATGTTGCCAAAATCTTGCCTATCTCTGCTGGCATTAAATAATTGCCTTCTTTTGTAGACAGAACTAAAAAGACAGATGTTATTTTTCTGCCCATATTCTTAAAACAAGGAATGAAATAAGATCCCTTTCCAAGTGCTTAAGTTTGTGCTTATCCCAAAGAGATCACTTTACGTGCATTATTACGTATTCACCTTCTATAACCCAATTTGTAGATACTGGTGTAATTGAAAAGCTACTTCAACTTCTGAGATGGAAATGTTCTTCTAAAGGCATGTAATAGCTGGAGGAATTGGAGCATTCATTTCTGAATCATAAACAGGAATTTGCTTTGTGTTTAGCATACAGTAAATAGCTGACTAACATTGAAGTGTACTAATGCATGAAGTAGAAATGACTGAAAATATAGGTATCTATATAACTAACCAAAATTATTTGTTATATTGCCAGGAGTATATTTTGCCTAATTTCCCCAGCTAACATTGAGCTAATATTGTTAGAGCAAAGTGTGCAAAGCATATTTGCATTGGCAAGATTTGGGTTTTCAGGTTTTTTTCCCCTTTGATAAAGCTGAAAATATTTTTTTCTTACATTTGCTCAGCAGCATTTGAAAGAAAATTATGATGGAAGTAGATCTTAATATTCAGTAAATCTTTTCACATATCTTCTGACCAGACAGATTGGATTATTTGAAGATATTCTTTCTGTCTGTTGATTTATGGGTGCTTTGTTCCTTTAATCTCCTAGAGATGTCTACAGCTAGAACCATACAATGAAGTGTGCCAGTACATGAAGGGTCTCAGCCATGTTGCAATGGGACAGTTTTATGAAGGCATAAAAGCTCAGACCAAAGTTATGTTAAATGATCCTCTACCAGGACAGAAGGCCAGTCCAGAATATCTGAAAGTTAAATACCTCCGAGGTAAGTTGGAATTGTTTTTTGGGGATTTTTAAAAATTTTCTTAAATGCTTCAAGGACCTTAAAAGTGCAAGCTTGCTTGTAGTTGGTCAATTTAGAGAAATCAGTGTACATTCTCATGAGCACTGTTGAGTATGTCTGTCAAGAAGAAGGTACACTGATTCTTATTGTTCATACAGGTAACAGCTAGCTCAAGAATGGAACATTCATGTCTATATAAACGTAGACTCTTGTGATTCATAGTTGAAAAAGACTTATTTCTGTCTTGGAAATTGACTAATAGAAAAATTATATTGTCTAAAAATAACGACTTATTAAAGTCATGTTGTTTAACTGACAAGCATATAACCTGGTTATTGTGTTTCTGTAATGGCATAAGTAAACTGATTATGCAAACAGTATTTACTTTTATTTCTTTCCTCCAGAGTATTCTAGATATTTGCATGCACATTTGGATACCCCTCTTACAGAGTATAATACTGATATAGATCTTCCTGGAAATTTCAAGGATCACTGGGCCAAAAATCTTCCTTTTCTTATAGAAAATTATGAAGAACAGCCAGGGTTACAGCCACATATAAAGTGAGAATTTTTGTTTTTTTAAAGCCTATGTTAAATGGTGGGGGGGGGGGGTGGGGTGCCTGCCATAGAATTCAGTAAGACTGAATTAATTTGACATATTTGGTGTAACTGCAACATCCTGTATATGTTCATCCTGTATAAGGGCTGGGAGGAGGAATGAGGGTTCTTTATCTTGTGTTTAAGTGTTTCTCACATAAGTGGTATTGATGTGAAAACACAGATTTGTTTGCCAAATACTTTCAGGACTTTTATAGCCAAGCTATGTCTGATGCATGTTTTTCTCCTCTGTAAGAGATGTGTTATTTCAGAATTTTGAAAGCTATAAGCCTGATGTGCAAGAACTCATATGTGTAGCTGATCATCTGGGTTCCATGATGCAGTATGAGACACCAGGATTTCTTCCAAATAAAAGGATACACAGAGGTATACTGAAATTGCTCTGTAAATTTGAGGGGGGGTGGGGGTGGGGGAGTCAGTGTGGTCATCTCTTTTCTGTCTGCAAATTAGTTTTATGCTCTGTTTCTTTCAAATCAGATAGAAAGTTTAAAATAATCATTATTCAGCATTTTCTTGACCTAGCTGGGCACTGGCAATCAGGATCTCCCAGACTTTTTGACATTGTCCGTTCTTTTCCTGTAAATACATTGCTTTCCTGCTTCAGTTTTCCTGTCTGTGCAAAACTGAGTATTTGGCTCTAATTGGTCTTCTGTTTCTGATGTTGGTACCTCTTGTCCTCCTGCCTCACCTCAGCAATGGGACTGGCCACTCTAGAAGTAATGCAAGCTGTGCAGCGGACTTGGGCAAACTCCAAAGTTCGGATGAATGGGAAAACCAGACTGATGCAATGGAGAGATATGTTTGATATTGCTGTGAAGTGGCGAAGGTAATGGTCACAGAGGACAGAGGACAAGCCTGGATTGGTTGCCATAATGATGGGTGCTCCAGCTGACCAAAGGGTTGCAGTCATGGACAAGAAAATGAATACTTGCTGCCATTCTGTAACTAGAAAGGTTCTGATAAAAGAAAAGGATGGTGTAGGTGCAAGAAGTGCATATCTGAAAATACTCAATTTTTTTTCTTCTATAAATGAGGGAAAAAATTGGAATAGCGTTTTCCAGGTGAAGCAAAGCTGTGAGAGACCATAGGATTCACTACAGCTAAGGCAAATAAAAACTATCAGTTTCAACTCCAGAAACATCAAATGTTTGAGTTGTATGGCTTTTATAAGAAAAAAACCCCTGTTTTAGGAAAAGTTCTTTTCCGTAATCTCTAAATTTTAGATTTTGCCTAAAATTGTTCTGTCTGTGAGTAAAGCTCTGTTAGAAATATTATATGGATTAAAATGTTGATGTCCTTCATCTTTGTAGGATAGCTGACCCTGACCAGCCTGTGCTTTGGCTGGACCAAATGCCTGCCCGGAGCCTTAGCAGAGGTTTCAATAATCACATTAACTTAATCAGGTATGAGAGTTTTACCAAACAGCATTCCCATACATACTGAGGGATTGTACCAGAAATTACCAGCTCTTTGTGAAACAGCATTTTACAGCATTCAATGTGTATGTGCTTATTGTTTTATATTTATTTTATGTTTTCTGATGGAACATTTGGGATTTGTGCACAATTTTTCCTTATGACATTCCTTCTTCTTCCTGAATCTCAATTGTACAACTGAGTTATAGCAGTATCTAACTGCTAGGATCCAGAATATGCACATTTTCACATGCTGCTTTTGTTTCCCAAATAACTTTAAATGAAAAAGTTTTATTAAGTTCATTGTGGTTGCAATTTTTGCAAATGCTGCCTCTTGAAGGCAGTGGCATCAGTATTGAAACAGCGCTGTTCTATTAGCTTTAAGACCAATTTACAGTGAAGAGGAAAAACATAGTTCTCATAGTGGTTTTCCAGGCAGGCCAGAGTAAAGCAAAAATGACAAAATAAGTAACCTGTGGAAGGTAATAGTTGCACTTGCAAATAAAGGTATAATTTAAAAGATTCAACCGCTGTTGTACGTTCCATCTTCTCCCATGCTGCAAAACTCTGTATTTGTAGTCACGACTGTGCTACCTCCCTTGAAGTGGTACAAGTGTGATAGACTCGATGTGGCAACATCACTGTCAATCACAGGAGCAGAGTGTGTTTGTGTAAGTAAATATGAAGCTAGGTTTCATCTTACTCTACCCCCCATGGAAAATGCTGAATCCTTGATCTGTCATTATGCTTTTATGTATGTCTATATCTTTATTCTTTGAGAGCTGTACTGAAAAAGGAGAATAAGGGAAACAAAGCCTTCTCAAGAACTATTGCAGGCAGAGAAAAATAGTGATGTTCTGATGTTCATGCACAGAGGCTAATGAGGATTTGTCCTCACCCTTCCTTCCAGTCTGTGGAATGGACCCTAGCAGCCTCTCCTTTACTTTATGGAATGTCTAATGCAGCATTAAACTCCAGTGCAGATCATTTACTTTGCAAGATGTGCTGCTTTTTGAACAGTCTTGTGCTCGGGTTTCTCTCTTCACTCAAGCCAAGTGTTACCTGTTTCCATCTTTACTGTTGCTGCATTTCTCTCTTATTGTATGTAGAATGCAACAGGAACCACAGCCATCTGTAGTTGGAGACAGATATGCATCCCATACTTCACCTGTTTCCTCATGGTTTTATTTCTAAATGGGAGAGTGAAAACCTTAACTTCTAGGTGATCTGTGTTGGCAGAAAGGCATTCATGTGACAACGCTTAAATAATATCCTGAAACTAATACTGAATATTTAATCTGCAGAAATATGTCCTTGTACATAATCTGCGTCAGGAACTCTTGTTTTGCCATGGCTAAGGTACTTTACTTGTTTTCCTTTCATCAGAGAATGCTGGCAAAACTGATGATCTACTGTTACAGCTGTTTTGGTCATTTTGTAGA
Source organism: Cinclus cinclus (assembly GCF_963662255.1). NCBI lineage: Eukaryota > Metazoa > Chordata > Aves > Passeriformes > Cinclidae > Cinclus > Cinclus cinclus. The sequence continues at coordinate 71,354,615 of NC_085048.1, read as the reverse complement.
AGTCTGAAATAAGCTTCAGGACCATTCAGAATTGTAGGCCCACAGTGAACCTAATTCTAACGCTTTTGGTTTGGCTCAGCCTTGGCATTTGGGGATCTCATCAGCATTTTGGTTGTGCTTATTTGATAGCTAAGTAGTGGTTCTCTGACAAATATTGGTTTGGCACCTTTTTTGAAGAAACAATAGATTTGAAGCAGCCTAAATACCACTGCCTTCGGAGTTGGTCATGCTTTAGTACTGGATGGTGATTGCATTCTTTTTGGGTCTAGAAACTTCTTCTGGTTTGGTCATTTTCCAGCCTTAAGTAATAGCCACTTTCTTTGATCAGTTTTCTGTTGTGATTTGTTTCTGCTTTTGGTTCCATCCTGATAATTTCACATGACATGAGGGATAAAATATATGAACAGATTAAGTGGTAATGGTTATTTTTTAAAATTTATTTTAGTTTTGAAGCATGTTCTAGTTCACTGTGATTTCTAAATGACAGTTTCTTCTTAAAGAATTATGCAGATTTTTTACATTACTCAGCTTGTAAAATGGCGGCCGATTGAAGAGACTAATAGGGCACAGAGCTAATACCCTTTTCTTGATAACTGAGATGACTTTATGGTCTTTTGACTGTCCTTCAGGAAGATATACTTTGTTTTATAATTAGGTTAGGGTTTGAAAGTTATTCTTATACCCATATGACTAAAGCTGAATTTTTTCTGTAATACCATGGCTACCTGACAGCCAGGAGGAACAGTAGATTTAGGCTGACAAATAGCAGTTTTCATGGTTATTATATAGATTAAGATAAAAGCTGTTCAGTCAAACAAGAAGTGTAGTAACAGCAGTTGGGTGTCCCCTTTTAGCATTTGCAAAAGATCTAGTCATGCTGAGCTCAAGCTGTCTCTTGGTTTTATTTCATCTGAATTGTACTCCAGGAATTTCTGTGGGCAGAAATACTTGGATTACTTGTCTGTTAGCACAACCTTTTTCTTTAGTCAAATTCTTTCCATTGGAAGTCCAGTATTGTTCAGCAATTCCTGTCAAATGAGTCTTGTCATGGAGCATTAGCATTCAGTGTCTGCTGAAATGAATTTTTATTTTCTTTTCCAGAATGGCAAAATGCTTGGAGTGTGTTAGAAAACAAAGACCTTTTTGTTTGTGTCAATTTGGGGACCTTTTTTGAAAGATATACAAGAAGCATCTTGCACTTCACAACTTTTGATGGGCTTTCAGATCTTAATGTTCTGAAGGTGCAGGTGTGTCAGCTGTCTCTTTGTTGGGGTGAATTTGGCTTATCTCCTTTCTGGCTTAAATGATCAAAGCTAGTAAGTTTGATTTAAAGTAGAAAAAATGTTTTCAAAAGCTTTAATTGTTTTCATAGACAAAGTAAGGATTTGTTATCAGCTAAACATTGATATGCTTAATGTTTTTACCAAAACAAAGACACCATAAAACACTGCAACTTTTGAATTCTTGGTGATAGTGTTTACTAAACAGAAAGAAAGAGTGGGAATAAACACGAATCACTTTTGATGACCCATCAAAAGTCTTTCTTGGTACGACAGCTTCTAGATGGCCTTATAGAATGATAGGTTTGCTTTGGATGTATTTTCCAAGACGACACTCATGAAGAATCCACTTCCTTATACTGACACGCTACTGCCTGTTGTACAGATATTTTTAATACAGATGGAAAATGATGGGACGTACAACAAGGGCAAATTATGTACATTATATTTGTCTTCATCCTTCTGCTTTCCCTGCCTCCCTTTCCTATGTGTGGATATGTGTATGTGTTCTAATTCTGTTCAGTTTTTGAGGGCCGATTGTGCTGGTTTTCTGAAACCAGGCCTCCTAAGGTGAGAGACTGTCAAGTGAGACATTAGACAGGGACTTGAGCTGCCAAAAATCCCTTAAAGTGGAAAGAAAAAGCTAGGTGTACACAGCTTCCTGTGGTTGACAGTGGTTTTGCTTCCTCAGAGAGCGATAATGTTTGCTTCATAAAATCTTGTTTTGTAGACTGGGAGAAGAGGAAGGACTCCTACAAATGCAGTAATGGTATGTAATTTTTCTTCTCAGAGTGGTTATAGTCCTAACAGGTTTCTACCACATTTTAATATTGATTTTTTTTCTTAGTAGTGCAAGGGAAGAAGTAACACCTTTTTAATGTTTTTTTTTTCAATTATTACTTGTAACTGTTGGGATTAAAAGCAAAATTACTTCAATATAGAGGAACATAGGTGAATAAAGAAAAATATATATGGACCAGATATGTGTTGTCTGTGGTCAGAGAAGATCAACATATATGTTGCCAAATGTGTAAACTGGAGAGTGTTGGTTCCCTAGATGTGCAAATTCAGAATTTTTTCTAGTTGTGTTATGAGTCTAGGGATGATTATATTTTGTATGAATTGATAATTATCATATAAATAAGATTTACCAGAATCAGGTGCACTAAAAATGGGGAAATATGCATGGAATGTAGTTTTATCAGAGAACAACAATTCTAGTCATCTGTGAGTTTGAGCAAGTTTACTATGTAATCTGTATTTAAAATGGGAGATTGGCAATTCACCACGTAGATAAACCCTACATGGTTTGGTCCTTTAATTTACAGAGCAATCATGAATAAAATTGTGTCAAACATTAATGAGTAGTATTTGTGTCCTGGAATGTTGGGTTGAACAACAAGACTTCAAAAAACTATTTCTTTTCTTTGTAGGGGACAGGTCATTAACATGCGGTACCTGGAATACTTTGAGAAAATTCTTCATTTTATCAAAGACAGGATCCTTGTTTATCATGGGTACATTACATTTTTTTTCCCCCTGCTTTGTTCCCCTGGTAATAGTGGTCTGAATTTTGCATAATATTCATTTCACAAAGACTCAAAGATTTTTTTTCTTAGTTTAGTAAGTTCTGGTTTCCTTAGTATATATAATTGTTTTAATTCACATTGGAAATGGGAAATAGTATTCATTGCTACATAAAGAAACTTAAACTAGTAGGAAAAATACTCCCTGTGAATTACAGTGTACCTATAAACTAATAACTGTTTTGAATTTGTAGCCATGGTTCTGTCATGATTGGATTTCTATTCTTTCTAAGCATATGATTTATTAAAGATGTTGGGTTTCCTTCTGGTAGAATCAAGTACAGTTACTCTGACAATATTGAGAAAAATTTATTAAGAAGTGAGGAAAAAAAGAGAAAAGAAAATATGGAAGGTAATTTTCATTGAAACAGGTATTTTAAATGAGCAGATAATCTTTAATATTTGTTACATAGGTGGGTTAGTAGATGCTGTCCTGGAACTGGAGAGAGTTGTAGACTCTTGAGTGAAATAATGTGACTAAAAGTAATACTAAAATTGATAAGTTGGCATCTGTACTGAATACTGTGGCTCAGTATTCTGATAACATAAACTAAAAAATGCTTTTAGTTTTAACTCCTCTAATTTTCCTTTGGCTTGCTAACTGTTATTAAATACTGATTTCTGTTTTTCAATCTCATTACACTACTTAAATATCAAAAAATGAAAGTATAGAAAATCCTTATAGCAATTGAAAATGTTCCTGTTTTAGAAATGTATAATAGTTGCTGAAAATATGCAAGTTCTGTAATAACTGACAGTGTGTCCTCTGTTGCTAGGAAGTTGGTTCAGAGTAAGCCCGGTAGCATTTGACCTTAAAACAGACCAATTTATGGTGTGATTTCTAAAATAATTCTGTTCTTAAAATCTGATATAGTATAATTAATAATTATTAGAGCAGTAATTCAACAGGTTTCTTCATGATCCAGCTGTGCCTGCATCTGAAGTATTTACTTGCCTTTGAGGCTACACAGATGTGTATATTTCACAAAGAATTAATGTAAACTCTCTTCTACTTCCATCTTTCCTTACCTCTGCATACAAACACTCATGCAAACACTGATGCTTTAGAATGGCCAACAGCAAGAGTAAGACAGAGTAGTTGATTAGAATAAGATAAATCTGAATACTGAAATTGAAATTTGAAGCTGAAAAAAATAAGCTGAGCTGATATAGGAGAAAAATTACTTTTTGAAATATAGGAGACCATGTGGACAAGTATAAAGGAACTAATTTTGAGAAAATAATTAATTTTCAATAACTTAATTCACTGTGGCTGATTAGCTTAAAGGTATGTGAATTTCCAGAAATGCTACGTGTGTTCAACTGTTGTATTTAGTATTTAATTTTTTTCCAGTGCTAATAATCCAAAAGGACTGCTAGAGGTCCGAGAAGCTTTGGAAAAGGTACATAAAGTAGAAGATCTTCTTCCCATAATGAAGGTAAATTACAGAAAAACTTTAATACATGGCAAAAATCATAAAATGTGTTCTGGGAGATACTCAGTTTCTCCAAATGAAACCATTGTATATAAAGTTAAAATGAGTAACTGGAAATACTAGCACAGGTTACTCCAAATCTGCATATATAGGGTTGGACCTTCCCTTTGATATATGCAAATGGGTGATGTGTGTTTTAAATCCTTGGTCTAACTGTGAACTGCTAACAAAATTATGGGACACCAAAATACTAAATGTAATTCTTTGAAGCCAGCCTTCTCAACCAAGAGGGTTTGTGGTCAGATCTGCCACTTGCAGATCTGCTCACTCTGTGTCTGTACAATAGGAAGGAGAAAAATTGATGTGCCTGAAAGTTTAGGAATATGGAAGCTCTATTGCTTTTAGGTTCATTGGTGCAGCTCAGTATGTGGTGGGGTTGGCAGGGTGGAAGTGGGGGAATAGTTGCCCATTGTGACTGATAGGTAAAATGAAATCCTGGGTAACATTTTTGAACTTGGGAAGACTTGGCAAAAAAGGAGTGGGAAACTTGCAGGTTTTCTTCCTGCTGGTGGTGGTCTTTGTAGAAGGGTTTTGGATATATCCTCTGCAAAATGGTTTTTACTCTTATCTCAACTTGAGTAGTAAGGCTTGATCTCGGGGTTTAAGTAAAAGGTGTTCCCGTTGCCCCCCATTGCTCCAAATTAATCTAGGGTGTGCTGTGTGTAAGTATTTGGGGTTGGGGAAACAAAGTTACAGAGTATGTCTTTTTAAAGGGTTGTACAGAATTTTAATGAGAGCAGTATTACATTTGGGAAGAAACAGTTATGCTAAATAGAGACAAATTCTTTACTTTCTTATCTTGTGTGTCGACACTGGAATTTCATATCTAAGCAAAGCAGCTGTGTTGCCATAGAGCAGAGATCTCTGAAGCTACTTTGCTGCTAGTCCTGGCAGACTGGGTTTGGATGTGTTCTTGGTAGCAGTGCTCACTCGTGCATTACAGTTCTCTTTGCAGGAGCTACGTGGCTTAAGTGCTACATTTTTCTATGGGTTTTAAAATGTGTTGTGAATATTTCTTCTTTGAAGAGTCTTAATTTTTATATTGCTATCTTGTTCTTGGCTTTGAAAGATGAGGCCAAGTGGATATGAACTGAACCTTAACAAAAGCTTTTGCTGAAGAGGTAGTAGATGTTGGGGTGGATGGACAGCTGAGTGTTCCCTACTGACACACAAATGTGCAAGTAGAATCCTATAGGGCATCTAATGTGGTTACTTTTGAACTGTTGGCCAGAAAAAAAGTGCTACCAGGGGATTTTAAAAATACAGGTTACTCCAAGAAAATGATGAAAATATATAAACATAGTGGACTGTACATTATTATTTCAAAGTAAATGTCTCAACTGGCAGCAAATATTCTCCCCAGTTTCCATACCTGTACATTTTGGTCTGGTTTGAGTCTCCTGCATCCCATTCCAAACTGTATCAAAGTGGAATGCTGTCTTATTAGAGGCTTTTTGTTCCTTTAAAATAAATGCAGATTCTCTTGAAACAAAACACCCTGGATCACAGGTTTTGGGTTAATATAAATAACTGAGTGAATAAACACTAGTGCATACTAGTCTTTATTAGTGCCTGTATAAAATGAATGTCTTTCTAATAGTGATGAAATTTGGTTATTTGGGTAGCTGGCAAATGTATGTGGAAAGCTGGGCTTTTGGCTTTACTTAAATGCAGTTCTGTCTGGTTTATACAACTCTCTGGCTACAATGTTACTCTTAGATAATGTAGCTTTGTAAAATTTTTAAGCCTCGAGATACTTTCCTTCTGATGAGGATAAACATCAGTTGATCACAGTTAAGAAACTATTGCTTTGAATTGTATTCTGGAATTCACACTTGGACTAATGCAGCCACTTCTTAGTGTAAACATAAAATGGGATCTCAAATTCCTGCTTTTCCATTTACATCGTTGCACCAAAAGGTTACCATCAACTTGCAACTTGGGGAGGAATCTGTACAACTTGAACTGCATTGTGCAGTTGCATTTCACAAACAGTGCATTTTATTCACTATTTAGTTATAAAGCTGAATGCCACTGTGCCTTATTCAGTATTTATGGTTTGTATTCAGAAGGAAGTAAAGGATGAATGAAAAAATGTCACTGACAGTAATTTTGTTCTGTTCCCTAAGTTTGTCCACTCTAAGTTTGTCCATTTCTACTCCATGTATTTTATGTGCTTCAAAGCAATAGGTAGGCAGTCTCTGTCTCTGCTACCTCTAATATTACTATTTTTTTTTCTTTTGAAAGCAGTTTAACAGTAAAACCAGAGATGGGTTCACTGTGAACACAAAAGTCCCCAGCCTGAAGGATCAAGGCAAAGAATATGATGGATTCACAATTACAATAACAGGAGATAAGTATGTTTGCTATTTTCAGGGCTTAGGGTACATAAGCAATGATGAACTATTAGTAATTAATTGTCTGAAATGCCATTTCTGGTCATATAAAGTGGGTTTTGCTTTTCACTAGAGGCATTTTTGTAAATAACTAAATTTTATTAATTTGAGGACTTGATTCTTATCATGTTTATGACAAAAAGGGAATATGGATAACACTGATGGAACTGAGTTGATTCTCTAACACATAGCACAAAAGTGAAAAGAGACCTTGTTTTTCAGCATATACTATAAAATTCCTAAAGGGGAAAATATCAAATACCTCAGTCTTTAAACATATTGAAATACATTTCTTCTTATGAGACCTTGTCTTTTGTGTTGAATGAGAAGTCCTGAATGGAATGGAAATTTCTGTGATCTAAGAATTAAAGACACTCTCTTCTATTTGAGATTTTGGCCTTTTTTATGTTTTAGACATTTGCAGACTTTTTATCTGCAAGTGAAAATTTAAATAGTACCTGAAGGTATGAGAATACATTCAGGAAGCTTTGGATCACTCTGTGGGTGAGATAGTAAGTGTCTCACTTTATGGATTCTGATTCCTTGTCTTTCTGAAAAATGAGCAAGTCTGAAGCTCAGAACTGCTGTCATACTATTAAATAAAAACTTTTTTGAATTAAAATTGTATGCGTTGGGATTTTTCCCAGAATTAGTATGCTTTCAGTAGTGGCATGGAATACAAACTTCCCTGCTAAAATGTTATTGTATCTCTTGATTTCTATTTTGCATTCTAAATCCCGGGCTTATATATGGTGAAAGGGCATTAAATATATGGCCTCACTATTTTGAGGAAAAATATTTTGGTGTCAGTAAATAGCCTAACTTTGTTCTGGACAAACTTTGTTTAGTATCATTCAGTCTGTTTAGATCTGTAGTTTGTAACTGCTTTACACCAAAACAATCCTGTTTTGGTAGTTTAGAAATGAGGAAAACTACAGTCTACATTCTATAAAAAAATTCTAAGTCTGTGAAGATATCTTAAAATTTCATATTTCTTATTTTTTCCCCACAATTTAAGTGAAACACTAATGCTTGTCAAGTATTCTTCAGTGGAAATACTTAGTCTCTGATTAGGTGGCAGTCTTTATATATTCTTTCATACTTAGAATGTGGTGTAGCATTTCTAATTCTGTGATTTTTTGGGTTTTTTAATTAAATGGGAAGTAATGCACATAATCTCCTGCTTAAGGAAGATGATAGGAAAAAGGTGATGTGTAACTGTAGTAGATTTGTAATTCACCCTGGATATGCATCAAGTTCTGTTCAAAAAATGTCTTACCTCCTTTTCTTTTTCATCTGCTTAACAGAGTGGGGAACATACTATTTTCAGTAGAAACTCAGACGACAGAAGAGAGAACACAGCTGTATCATGCAGAAATAGATGCACTATATAAGGATCTAACAGCTAAAGGAAAAATTCTAATTCTGTCTGCAGAGCTGGGGGTAAGGCTGTTCAAGGAGTTATTAATTCCTTGAAAAAGCCTTTTATGTTTTTATACTTTCTGTTTAATAGTTCCTGTTCTAATACTTTTTGACAAGAGTTCTTAGGTAATAAAGTTACTTAAACCAAAATATGACAAATACCATAAGGAGTTGCAATAATTCGGTCTGTTACTTTAAAATTTGCTGTGCTTTGCCTGCAGTACTAGAGAGTGTCCAGGCAAGATCTCAGTATCGCAGTGTGCTCTGGCTTTTTTAATTTTTCTCATGGGTCTGTGTTCACCTTTGTCATCACCCCTATAAGAACAGCTTAGGATTTGGCTCATGGTGGTTACATATAGGATGAGTAACATGAATTTGTGAGAAGCATCAGAACTGTGTTTGTATTGATTTGATGTGCTAGGACAATCTGACTACATTTGAGTTTGTGCTTTTTCCTTTTCATCCTTTTAATAGGTGTGTAGATGAACTGTGTTTCACCTAAATGTTAAAGATACAACAAAGTAGTTTGTTTAAACATGTTATCAGATTTCATCTTCACAGTTTGAATTTTCACATTTGAAATGGTTTTTAAAAGATAATTGTGGTAATGTAAGACTTTGCAATGTGTACCTTTATAAGGTATTACCTGGTTATTAAATTATCTTTAATTCATGCTTTTTTTTTCTATTAGGAAGTAGATGCTGTTTGCAACTTGATCCTGTCATTAGTTTATTACTTCTATAATTTAATGCCACTTTCAAGAGGATCTAGGTTAGTGCTGGTGTTCATTATGTCTGTTACTTTGAATGCCTGCTGTACAATGTCCATGTCTTTCAGTATCTTAATGTATTTTTTAATATTATTTTTAATAGAGCTGTGTGCCCTGCACAGCCTCTCCTTTTGTGCTGCTGTGACAATGGGAACTGACTTGGTACTGTTTTAAAAGCTAGTTTGTAATTGCTAATGGTAACTATTCACAGCTGCATGTATATTTAAAATGATGAGTAGTCTGTATTTATAGACATCAGCTCATGCATTGAGAAGTGTCATTTTTAAATTGTAAGGCTTGATTTTCTAATCTATATTGTGTTACACCTCTGTAATTTCATTTAGGAAGTTTTTCTGAAACGTGTATTTAAGATGAAATATACTTTGGCATAACTTATTTTAATGAAATACACTCAAATGCTATTTTAGTAAATTGTTGCAACTGATAGGGTCACCAAATGAAACTGTAGGATAAAAGTTCCATTTGTCACAAAACTCTTCAGCTGGAATTCTAGCTTAATACAAACCTGCTTACATCTAAGACTATTCTGAATCTCTGTTCCACAAAGCACTTAAGCACTTAATATCTTTGATCCTACTCTTAGATATAGTTCAGTACAAAAAAAACCCTGAGATTTTGGGATGTTATAATCAGATTTTGCATTTATCTTATAGAATGTAAAAATTAAGAGAGATTCTGTCTAAGATTCACAGTTCAAAAAAAAATTAAATAATTGAACAGCTTTACAGTACCTCTAGCTCTATTGCGGTAGAATTCATAAACTCTTCTGGGCTACAGTTGATCTTCTTGGGAACAGGAGTCTGCTTTATTTTCAGCCCCGTGGAATCTTAAGAACTCCAAAGTCTGAAAGTATCACTCTGACTAATGTAGAAATAGCAGTAAAAAATCTATAGATTCATAACTTCATTCTGGTGATGTTGGATAGTTACAGTGATTTCACTTTTTAAGTGTTTTGTGCTTGCTTTTTTTTTACTTCTAAAATAAATAGCACCGTAATCTTTACTAGCTTTCTATGAAACAATACTATGTTCCATTTATTTTGTCATTTAAAATAGCATTATGGAAAGACTCTTATTCCATTTGTTGCTTTTAATTGTATTCTTTTAGTGTGATAGCTTATTCAGTGATCATGGGAGCCCTAATGGCAAGTGGAAAAGAAGTATCAGGAAAAATCCCTAAAGGAAAGGCAAGTATCAAAATATCAAAGTACATTAGCTCAGTCTTGATGGTAGAAGTAATACTTGTAAATGAAAAAGAGCTGTAGGAATGAACAGAAGTTGCATGCTTATTTTCTGGAGATGGGTCAGCTGCATGCTATGATGTCTTGCAGCCTGAGAAAGTGTTGAAAATTCCATTGATATTCTGACAGCGGTGAGTTTGGAGATGGTATGTGCAATAATTTGGATCAGTTAAATTGTAGCAGTTTGGTCCCACAAGAATTACAGATCTGTTACTGAGGCATTTCCAGTGTGCTGAGCTGCTCTTTTCAGCTTGTTTTGAGAAGGGTTCTGAGAATACTGGGGGAGAATTAGTGACTCTTCCAGCCCACAAACGATATTTTCTGTCTGCACTCTCAGTGTATTGTAGAGCTTTTAGGGCTCAGGAAGTAGAAACGCATTTGCAACTTCTCTTGATTTCTCCTTCCCCTCTGTATTCTGCCGAAGTTAAACTAAGTCCTAGTTTTTAAGTGACTGCATTTGAGTATTATACCACCTTGCTCAATAAAGGATTTCATTTTCTTTAAGAATTGGCTTGTTAGCTGTATTACCTTTTCAGCATGAAAGGATTGAGAATACCTCTGTCTCTTTAATACATTGTCAAAATAATCAGTAAAATTCCAGTGAGAATCCAAGTTGTTGAAGAAAATACCCTGCATAAATAACTGAAGAAAGGGTGATTTTTCTCTTTTGTTCTAGAAAGCCCCGAAAACGATGTACTCCTTTGAGTGCAATGAACTCTGGTAGCTTTTAAGAGCATACAGCATTTGCTTAGCAGCAAGAAAGCTTCTCTTCAGTACACCATTAAGCTGGTGTCTTCCCCATTCTGTGAGAGTTCAGGCTGAGGTAAAACACTTCCATGGGGTTTCTTAAGTATTTTCTTAGGACTTGATAGAGTACTATTTTGCTGACTGATTTTATGCAGGCAAGCAGAGTATCAGGATTTGCTACTAAGCAGGATTTCTGACTTACAGGAACACTGGGGACATCTTTACATGGGAGGGCTTTTCTTGAAACAGAGTGCCTGAATACAAATAAATCTATTTTTCAGAAAAGCTGTCACAATGTGGAAGAAACTGTTGAATGAAACTGGCGTTTGTTTATTGCCAGAGTTGTTAGAAAGGCTAAGCTGGTCCCAGACTTAGGACAACATGCATTTTCAGGCTGTTCTGAAGTCAAAGGTGCACAGTAGCCAAGAGTCCTGTTGTTGTCTGGCAGGTCATTCAGTAACCATGGCCAGTGTGGCTTCCAGTACTGGTTGTGTTGAGATGCACAAACCTCCCGGAGAATTTTAGTGCCTGGCTTGAATGCTGACTTCAAACGAATGGTGAGGGACAAAGTAGTCAGGGCACAGACTGGTTTGTGAGCTTACTCCTTTCTTAACAAGAACATGGGTAGCAAAAGCCCTCAAAACCCTTCCTGAAGTTAGAGAACTTAAAAATTCTGTAATTTCTTAATATCTCTTTTGTTTTCTTGCATTTTCAGTTGGTTGATTTTGAAGCCATGACAGCACCAGGGTCTGAAGCTTTTAGCAAAATAGCAAGGAGCTGGATGAATCTAAAAAGGTAAATCCTTTTGTTTGGATGGGGAATGGGTAAATAAAATAGGAAAGACTATATGTAAAATTCAAACCTATACTGAGAAATGTTACTTAGAAATTACAAGTTTAGTAAAGAATTCAGTACATTTTTAGCACTGTTTAGGAATTGATGAGACAAGATTTGCATTTACACACACAGTAGCGTTATTCCTAGTCTAACAGAGTAGTTAGTAGTCTAGACATTGTTATGTGAGTATTATCCTCTGAGGAAATTATTTGGGTTAATATTTTCTTCTTTTTATGCAGTGTGTCAAATTTGTCTTTTTATATTATGGCTTATCATTAGTAGATCTGGCAATGAGTGAACAAAGCAAGGGGAAATTTTGACCCTTTTTTAAAAATTCCTATGGGTCTCTTCAAACTATATATCCAAAGTAATTTGCTTGTCCTTTAGTTCTGTTTTGATCTGAGAATAAGTGTTTTCAAAGCAGGTGGACATTTTGAGTATGGAGAATTACATTACTTAGTATAGGTGCATGACTTTTGTGCAATGCTTCAAATTTTTGATTTTCATATTAATTTAGAATTTAATACTGCATACATTGAAAATTAATTAATATTATTAATCTGGTGCATTTGTTTGGTCCCCTAGTTGTTATTCCCCATACAAAATCTAAAAATCAGGCCAGGCCAGGCACAACACTAATTCTAGTATGCTTCAGGTCAGGGTCAAGACACTTGAAGGGTTCTGAGAGAATTGGCCAAGGTCCTTTCAGGGCCATCTGTAATCTTGGAAACATGGTGCACATTAGGGGACATTCTTGGTTACTGCAGGAAATGAAATCTTGAATTCCTCTTCAGGAAGGCCAAAAGGAAACCCAGAGAAACTGTAGGCTGGTCAGCTTCCTTCTGATCCCTGGGAAAGTCATGAAGTCATCTAGGAAAGCGTTTCAGTTGATATGAAGGAAAAAGTCACAGAAAACAATCTAAGCGTGATTTAATCTAATCTTACCAAACATTCTGTGATCCAATGATGGTTCTCTGTGGTAAAAAAACAACTCTTGGGGATGATGAGAGCAATCATGGTTGTTTATTTTTACTTCAGCAAGGGTGCCACAGTACTCTCATATCAAGATAGCATATTATGGTCTGGACAAAGGACAACTAGATGGATTAAGATGATGTTTGGATAACCGGATTTAGGGGGTACTCAGCACTTTGGACCACACTGAAAATACTGCATTCAGCTGCAGTAAAGACTATAATAAACAAATTCAGTAGAGAGCCACCACTAGGCCAGTGGTCTGGAGCACATGTCTTAACAGGAGAGAGCTGGGCTTGTTCAGCATGGAGAAAATAAGGCTTTGATCTAAGAGCAGCTCTGCAGGACCTGTGAGCGTTTGGTGGGAAGGCAAAAAGCCATGTGCATGAGTTGAAACAATGTTTAGACTTGGCATAATCTTTTTATCAGAAGGCTGCCCAAAGAGGCTATGCCGTTTCCACCACTGGAGATTTCAAGACTTGGCAGGACAAAGGCCTTGACACCCTGATTTGACTTCTCAGTTGACCTTGCTTTGGGCGGGATCTTAGATTCCATATCTCCTGAGGTCTGGTCCAACTTCCTAGAGACTGTGAAACTCTGTAGCTGCTCTTAGTGCCAAACATCTCATACTGTTTAGTGTTGTTTAACTTTATTATCGGGGTTCTGAGCCTGGTGAATTTCATTAGAGTATAAAATCCCTTCCTAAATGAAGAAGGTGAATAAGATTCAAGGACATCTTTGTTAAACTTAGGCTAAAAATCTACTTGTAAATTAGTCAAATTTAGTGTTCATTAAGGAGTGACATTTCTAAACTAGAGGTGTAGCAAGTTGTGGTTTTTATTAGAAGTAGTCTGCACAAATATTTAGACTTGTGCTTGTTGTGGAAATATGAAATATTTATTTTTATATTTATCCCACAATTTTTTTCTGTAATTCTCTCAATTAGATACTCTTCTTTATTAATTCTCTGTTCATGCTGGTTTTGGTTTTGTGGGTTTGTTTTTTTAACATATCTTTGCCAAAGAGAAACTTCCTTCTTGACAGTCAAGTCATCTTAAGACATTTCAGTGCTACCCATGTGTTTCTGACTCCCTCAGCTGTACTGTTGAAACTTATGTGAAACCATGTCAAACCAGATCAGGGAAATCCTTTGTGTTAAAAATAACCTTGCCAAACAGTTTAATAAATACCGATTTGTTGTATAGTAGAACTTAGAGAATCGCTGGGTCAAAATAGATATGTATACTAGGTGAGGAAATGAGCCACAGTGGAGAAAATGCTAAAGTTGACTTTGCTGAGGAAAAAAAAAAAAAATCGGAAGCACTGCAGCCCAAAGGATTTGATGTAATAATATGAAGGCAATTAGCCTGAGTGGCCAATTTGTCTGTGGTAGACAAAAAATAGTGGATATGGTAAATAAGGCTGGAAGACTTAAAGCAATACATTTTTTCTTCTGCTGCTTTTGAAATCTCTTCTGTGTAGACATTGTTTTCATTCTGTATGGTGATGGAGTGGTCATGAAAAGCAAGAGCTGTTTGTGAGCAAGATTCTGAGAATCATTGAATCCTTAAGGTTGAGAAAAACCATTAAGATAGTGAGTCCAGCTGCTATTCCAACACCACTATGTTCACCACTAAACCATGTCCCCAAGTGCTGCATCCACACACTTTTGATGACTTCCAGGGATGGTGATTGTACCATTTCCCTGGGCAACTTATTCTAGTGTCTTCACCCTTCCCATGAAGAAATATTTCCTAATATCTAATCTAAACATTCCCTGGCACAACTTGAGACAATTTCCTCTGGTCTTGTCCCTTGTTAACCTAGGAGGAGAGACCACCCCCAGCTGGCTATACCCTCCTTTCAGGTGGTTGTAGAGAGCAATAAAGTCCCCCCTGAGCCTCCATTTCTCCAGGCTGAACAACCCTAGCTCCCTCAGCTGCTTCTCCTAAGACTTGTGCTCCAAACCCTTCACCAGCTCCATTGCCCTTCTCTGGACTCACTCCAGCACCTCAGTGTCCTTTTTGCAGAGAGGTGTCTAAAACTAGACACAGGACTTGATGTATGGCCACATCAGTGCCAAGCACAGGGGAACAATCACTGCCCTGGTTCTGCTGGCCACACTGTTGCTGACAGAGGCCAGGATGCCACTGACCTTCTTGGCCACACTGCTGCCTTGTTTACAGCTGCAGTCAACTGGCACCTGCAGGTCCTCCTCTGCCCAGCAGCTTTCAGCCACTCTGCCCCAAGCTGAGTTGCACAGGGTTGATTCTTGGCACAGGTTGCAAATTTGTTGGAGGAGAGGATGAGGAGAAGTCTAAGTTAATGTGTTAACTTGGAGGTAAATAATAAAACTCATCAAAAAATAACTTCTTGTTTTTTTTTTTTCTCTTTCAGTATTTCACCCTCTTACAAGAGCCTACCATCAGTATCAGAGACTTTTCCAACCCTGAGAACGATGATTGAAGTACTAAATACAGACTCATCTCATTGTCTAAAAAAAACTATAGTTGTTGTATAATTTATACAAATAAAAGGCCAAGAGGTACTGCTTTGTTAATTATTTTGAACAGCAAATTATGGTCAAAATAATTTGATTTTTGTTTTTTTTTAATAGAACAAACTTTCTTGACTCTTTGTCACCAGTAAAAGAAATCTTTCTGTGACCAATAATATTAAGAAGGAAAAAAAAGTGGAACAACTGCTTTTTCATATTAAGACACACTCTAAGAGAAATAGTTATTCAGGGGCCAAACTGAAGAGTAGCAAGAAACTTCATAGTTAACAAACTGAACACACTGCAGGTGAAAATCTATTAAAAAAAAAAAAAGGAAAGTAATCTTCACTGGAAATAATGCTCTATTACTTTTCATTGGTTTTTTTCAAAGCCTCTGACTTCTGCACACAAAACTTAGAGCTCTACCATGTGTGAGTAACTGGAGAATACACAGGCATTTCATGTAGTGCAGTCCAGTGGAGGAACAGATGTCAACTTAAAAGAATGGGTTTCAAGGAAACATCATTTGGAAACAAAACCAAACCAATTACTTATTTGGAGTTAGGCTCTTGGTGAGTAAATGTCAGAAACACAAAAATCTCCCTTTTCGAGTACCCATCGATGGTGGTGGTTGGCAAAAGTTATTAATAGATTGACAGGATTGAAGTGTATTGGGAGCACTAGCTAGTGTTTGTTGACTTGTTTCTGTTGGACAGACTTGGCAGCATTCTGGAAAAGCAGGTTTCCTTAACCAAACCATAATAAAGGCAAATTTGACCACCTGTCTGCTTAGAACTAATGAACATGAATTCTAAACTTTCTTGATCAGAATTTCTGTAAAGGGCAAAAGTAGGTTCACTTTGCAAGTAAGGATAAAGGAGGCTTGTAAGTTTTCATTGAAAGAATTGGGATGCTGTCCATTTGTGACACAGGTATTCCCAACATTCTATTCTTGAATACCTTCTTCTATCCCACTAGAAATAAGCACTGTTTGCTTCTTCTGTTTAAAAGTCTAGGAATTTAAGAAACCTCTACTACATTTTATTAAGGAGGAAATGAATCGTTATTAGCCTGGAAAATTAGCAGCCTGGAAAATATGCCTAACTTTATAACTTAATTGTGTTCTAATGTGATCTTCTGAGCCTGTAAGTTTTGTTATGTCTTTTTATTATTTCTTGAGAAAGGGGAATTATATTGGCACTTGACCAGACAGTCAAGTTCTTGGGTACTATAGAAAAGGAGGGGTTTTGTTTTCGGGATTAGACCAGAGGGAGTGGAGAAGGGGTGGTGGGGAGGGAAAAAACTGCCTGGGCAAACAAACCATGTACAGTTGTGTGGGTTTCCTTGTCCTCGTTTCTTCCTCTTGTGACTGACTTTATCCCCACCCCCTGGTGGCGGACAAAAGAGATTAATGGGAGATCACGGGAGGGTTCGGTGCAACGTGTCTTACACCTCCTATGAGTGTATGCGTGCCTGCAAATGTGCTTCCAAGGCTTCTTTCTCTGGGCGTGATGCAGATGACTAAGAAAGTAAGTGAGCTCAAGTCAAGTGCTCTCAAACAAGTTTAACAAACAAAACAGGGTTATATAACTGGGCTGGTATGTGATGACTTGGGGAACTGTAATTAAGAACCAAGTATGTGGAGAAATCTAATTATCATTTTCCATCCTCTTCTTTGTCATCTTAGACAGCTGGTCTAGCAATACCATTTGAACTCTTAAATGGGAACATTATTGTATTGCATCCCCAGTAATTTATCTATTAAGAATGACACTAAAGAAAGCAGAATGAGGAAAAAATAGCTAAGCAATGAAAAACCATTAATCTGAACCTCAATATTTGTGCTACTTTGTAATATGTTTTGAAGATATTAAAAATTCCCCTGCCTCTACCTAGGCCAAAAGTCAGAAGAGATTTAGTCTCATATAAATCTTCTGACATACTTGCCTGTCTTAGGTAAGCTTGGGTTTTTTGGTAGGGTTTGTTTTTTTGGGGTTTTTTTTGTTTTTTTTTGGTTTTTGGTTTTTTTTTTGTTTGTTTGGTTGGTTTTTTTTTTGGAAAGAAATTATGCTTCCCCTGCCCACCCCGGGACACTGGCCACCTTTTGGGAGCTTGTGTGAGGGACCTCTGTGAATCCTTTGCTAAAATAAGGACTTGTTACAGGAAATGAGCATTTGTACAGCAAAGGAAGAGACCAGAAAACCTAATTATTTCAGCCTTTAGGAATCTATTTTACCAATGTAACTTATGCCTACTGCATAGACTTGTTGCGCTTAGGCTGCATCTTTACTATCAATTAATACAGAGGCCTCGGACCATCTCCCTAACTGCTGGAGTTGGACAAAAGCGCTTGTGCCAGGCATCCTGTCTCTTCTGACAGCAGCTGCTGGTCCTTCTATCGTGTTAAGAAACACGTACGCCTTTTATTTAGGAGTGAGGAAAGGCAGGTTCTTGGGCACGGTGCTCCTTTGCCAGCTGAGTCAAGTCCTGTCCTGGCGCTCCTGGCCGTGGCAGCGTGGGAATACTACAGTTTACCTGCTGTGGAAAGAAGGGGAAGGGCTGTGGGAGACGAGCGCTACAGGCAGGAGCACTTGAGGGCCGAGTGGCCTGCTCGGCCCCACGCTGTCGACGGAACCGAGGCCGAAGCAAGCCCGGGAGACGGCGTCCCCGCTTCCCTGCCTGTGTCCGGCCCGAGGCGGCGGCAGAAAGGCCGGGGGGGAGGCGGGCAGGGGCTGCCGGGGGGCGGGCAGCGCGGGGCGGCGGCCGCCCGGTTTTATAGGGAGCGAGGGAGGCGGCGTCTGCGGGAGGGGAGCGGAGGAGGCGGTTCTCTTCCCGTTCCCATCCCCAATCCCGCCGTGCGAGTGCGGGGCTGGCGGAGGCGGCGGCGGGGTGGCCATGGCCTCCATGGCGGCGGCGATCGCCGCCTCCCGCACGGCGGTGATGAACGGGAACCGGCCCCTGGACGAGCGGGAGCGCAAGCGGTTCAGCTACTTCTCCTCGCTGAGCCCCATGGCGCGCAAGATCATGGCGGAGAAGGAGCGGATCCGCGAGCGCTACGGGCCCGAGTGGGAGCGGCTGCCGCCCCGCCAGCAGGACGAGATCATCGACAAGTGCCTGGTGGAGCCGCACGTCCAGGCCCGCTACGCCGCTCACCGCGGCACCACCCGCCCGCCCGCGCCGCCCGCCTCCTACCCCAGCCTGCGCCTCAACACCGGGCAGAAGGTGGTGCGCTTCGGAGACGAGGTACCGGGAGCTGCGGGGCGCGGGGGCAGGGGCGCTCCCCACGCCCGGCACCGCCGCACGGGAGGGGCGGGGCGGCGACCTCCCCCGGGCTGCGGTGCCGCCGGCTCTGGGCTGCCCGGGGCGGGGGGCGTTCGGCGGCAGAGTTGTCCCGGTGATGAGCTCGATTCCTCTCCCCGCTCCCCGGCTGTGCGGCAGGGCGGGATGTTCACCGCGCGAGAGGCGCCGGGTCGCACCGTAAAAGCAGGGAAGGCGCCGGCAGCGATAGCGCTCAAGTGGATTTTGCAGAAGGGAGACTTGGAGAAGAGGACGGTCGGTCTCAGTCCCCCCCCCCCCCCCCCCCCACCTCCCGACGGCGGGGCATGACCGTGGCTGGCGCTGGACATAGTCCCTTGCTGAAAATGGGCTGTAGGGAATGTTTACACTGAATTAAATCTCTTCCTTTTCGTTTCTAGTTTTAGACACGGTTAAAAATACAACACTGAAAACATTCCAGCTCTTGGCATGTTTGACACCTTAAAAAAATGCAGCATGTTCCATGTCACATGCCAGTAAAAACAAGGGTGTGGAAAGACAGATGGCAAAAAGTATGGATTTTGAACCTTCTGAGACCCATCTATCCAATGGTGAAGCGTGGCAGTCCTTCTGGAAATCCACAGTAAAAGACTACCTGGTCTAGAGCAGTGGGTCGTGTTACTGAGTGTGAGCCCTTGAAGAGGAAGATCTAACAATTCTTGACGAGACCTGACAGTAGTCTTCAGACACTGTGTCTCTTATTCAGTGTATTGATTCCCTTTGTTTTCTATTCTTTTACATTCTTATTCTGTTCTTTTATTCTTGTATGATTACAGAGCTGGTTTCTTTCCCTATGTCCGTATACCAACGTGAAGTGACCTATTGTTAATTAAATTGTGTGGCTTCTACCAGAA
The DNA here is from genome assembly GCF_963662255.1 of Cinclus cinclus. Classification (NCBI taxonomy): domain Eukaryota; kingdom Metazoa; phylum Chordata; class Aves; order Passeriformes; family Cinclidae; genus Cinclus; species Cinclus cinclus. The sequence continues at coordinate 71,335,180 of NC_085048.1, read as the reverse complement.
AAACGAAATAATCTGCTTCTGCATTTGTAATCATCAATCCAATTTAAAGAGAGTAGTGCTACTTTGAGGCTCCTCTCCAACATCCTTTGCATTTCTAAGAAGCATGTGGGGCACACTGATACTGGGCATCATGGTTCCAGACCGGCTTTGTGCCAGGACACCACTGCTTGTGTTCTCCCTGTCAGGGAGGTGTGATGCTCTGCTGCACACACATCCTATCTAAAGCTAGAGAGCATAGGATGTAGCTCAGTTTTGTCTAGTTTGTGATACACAAAATTCTGGATAAATATTTGATAGTAGTGGCCAAAAAGAGGTGTAGAAGGACATAAGGCAGCAAATTTGGTTGTGCAAACAACCTTTGAAAAGAAACTGAAATCTTAAGTTAGTTGTGAAAGAATTTAAAGAGTATGGAAAATAAATACATTCAGTTTTCCCAGCCTTGGAGAGCTCTGCTGTGCTTTCTGCTTTGAATTACGTGCATCTGGAAGGAAAAGCAAGCATGTTGTAAGCTGCTGTGCAGCGCTGTATGGAAATAATAATCTCCTAAAGCATCTAGAGAGTCCATCTGAAGTTGGGCAAATTGTTTTCTTTCCCTTCTTCTCCCCAAATACAGTTACAATATGCATAATGTTAGTGTTTCTGTAGCCATTAACCAAAGAAGGCATAGTTCCTCCAAATACTTGATACAAAGTGTTTAATTTTGGAAGCATCTGCCTCAACTGACTCCCTGTTTGACTTCTAAGCCCAAGTTAATGTAAATTGATTCTCTGAAGAAAAGAGATTCCATTCATTTTGGCATTCACCATTTCCATTTTAGTTCTTCCAACTGTAATATTGAGCCTTGGAGCCTTTCCTGGCTCTTCATCTGATAGCTTCCTCTCCCCTGGCTTCCTTGCTGGCATCCAACCTGATTGTTGGATGTTTGCCCTGGCTGACAAATTGTTCCTCCTTGTCTTGCTGTAGCACAGCCACTGCTGCCGGTCTCTTGCCAGTTTGGTTCAGCTTCCCGGGCTTGCAAGCACTTGGCCTGCGGAGCTCTGTTACCTCTGTGTTCTGGTCAGACAGCTCAGGGAGCTGTGCCCCTGCTGCCTCTGTGACCCTCTGCTGCTGCACGCACCGTGGTCACCCAGCCCTCACCCGTGACCATCAGACTGGTCCTGGCTGCTGTCCCTGGCTATTGGTGTGTGGTGTCCTAAGGCAAGGAAACGGAGAGTAGCCCACATGCCTCAGAATCACTTGTGGATGTTGCAGTGCTTTCAGTGAGAGTGTTTTGATCTGATGATGTTCTTGCTGATATACCTGCTCCAAAAGTTTCATGTTTCCAGCCACAGCTCATCTTCCCTGTTAACTGATGTTGAAATCTGTAGTGATATCCCTGGGCTTGCTTAAGCATGGATATTTGATCTCTTTCACCTCATGTTCTTTGGAGGACTTGGTAGAAAGCAAACCAAGGATGAATAGTGAGGATACTGATTTGCTGGTCCAAGCCTCTCACTGTTACAGTCCCATTTTCACACATACGACCATTATGATAAGATGGTCCAGAGGATGCATGTAGTGGTCTTGTATCTCTGGACAGATGCTTCTCTCTTTCTCGCCCCCACCATTTCCTGTATATCTCTTCTAACACCAAATTTATCTCCTGAACTCATAGCCCAGGACTGTAAGTTCTCAGACTATAAACATCTCTTCCATTTTAAAAACACCTTTGAGTACGTTGTCTGTGTGGGAAGGGTGTTACAGAAAATAGACGTGCAGTAACAGGACCATGGCATCCTGTAGCCATGATCTAGTCATTTTATAATGCTACAGCACTGCAGCACCATGTGTGACTCTTAGCAAATGCCTAGAGTCACTGCTCCTTCTCTTCCATCTTATCCTCATTGCAGCATCACCAGTCATGGAGTTGGTAGCAGAAGCCCTTCACTCACTGTGAACGCTGTTTCAAAGGGGGATTAGGCTAACAGGATCATTTCACACCCCAATAAAATAAGTTTTGTCCTGTTGGCTGAAGATCAACTCGCTATCATTGCACATGAGCCCAGCACAGGACACTCTTTGTTGCTTCACCATAATTTTTTGTGTCTAGACAGCCCAGGCTTCCTGACCTAGGGCTTTTGGATGCTGCAACAGAGCTTCCTCTTCCCAACCAGCCTCCAATTGCTGGCATCTCTCCATTTTTAACGTCTTCATTCTATTGCCCATTGCAGTAGAATGAAAGTTTACCAAGCAGAGAGAAATCTGGAAATATAATCTGAGATTGAGCATGAATGTAATACAGATGGATTATTTTTGGAATATGCCATAAACCATGAGGGGAATAGGTGGAAAACCAGCAGTATGTGAGAGGTTATCATCCTTTGTCTGCTGTGGTGGCCAACCTTTGATAATGCAGCTGATTTGGTGTCAGTTTTCTCTCTGGTACAGTGAAAGATAGTTTAGATACTCACTTTCCAGCAAGTTCTGACTGTTGTCTTAATACCATCCCTCTTTATCCATAAGCATGTGACATATGCATGGAGTCAAGGTCTGATTTTTCCTTTGTTTTTTAGTTATTTTTTTTTTTCCCTTTGAAGGCTATTCAGTATTTGAGCAGTAAAAGAGTTGGACATGAAATAACTAAACTTTTCATTGGAAAAAATTCCATTTGCTTTAGGAAGTGGCAAACATGCTATGTGGAGGAAAGACAGGTAAGAGAGTTTGGTTAGCTTCAGTAATTGTGTTTTAAGAGGGAAGCTTGACTTAGCTACCTTCAGGCAGAGATGCTATTTGTTTTGCTTAGCCTTAAGAACTCTGGCACCAAGCAAAGGATCCTTTTCCTCCCTACTTAAAATTGCTTTAAAGCAACAAATAATCAATATAGCAAAAACTTTTAAGCTTGGCCTGTTAGAGATTTGTGCTTTTTAAACACCCAAAAATGAAAGGCAGTTTTTGAGTGCAGTAAAACCTCAATAACCTGCAAGTCCTGTTCTAATATAACACTTCTGAGAAGCATTTATTGGTGGGTTTGTGTCTTGCCCAGCTATTGTCAGCCGTGCTGAACAATGCTCATGCCAGATACACAGGCATGCTTCTACCAGTGTCTTCCATTTTAAAATTCAGATGTTGTTTTGCAGCAAGTTGCCTACATATAGCAAATGCAATTTGTGATTCTTTTTTATATATTTTGCAGCTGTTTGTTGAATTCAAGTGTATGACCAGATTTTTCCCTCTCTTTCTCACTCATCTTTTCAGCTTTGAAATATGTTGCATGGGGACCCATTTCTTATAAACAGATTCTTTTTTTTTTTTAACCCTGGTGAACAAAAGTTTATTTATTTGCCTTCTTTCTGGAAGAAGGCATTGTTGTGTGCTGAAAACAAAAGCTGACCAGATATGGATTTTTTTCTAATGTATGTTGATGATAAATAGCCCTGAAGCCTTTTTCTCTAGAATTTCCAGTCATAATTCACTCTTGTTGTTATTATTGAAATTATTGGTACTTTTGCTCCCAGTTTCTTCAAGCATGTAAGAACTTTATTCTACAAAAAAAAAAACCCAACAAACCAAAAAAACAACCAAAAACAACCAAAAAAACCAAAACAAACAAAAAAACCAAAGTTACTTCTCATATATTTTTGGTGATAAACATGAATCAAGCAGTTTAGATAGAAAACACAGTTGAACAGTGTTCTATATTTTTACTTGGTGCTCTGCATGTTTTCTGTGTGAGGATACATGGAGTGGAGGCCACAAACTTCCTTCCCTTCCCTTCCCTGAAAACAGGCAGAACTTGTCAACGGTGTCCTTCATCCTAGCCCCAAGTACACTTCAAATAAACACAGACTTCAATTGCTTGAAGGTTTGTGTCCTCCAACCATGTCTTACCCTATTTTATTCTGTGCTATATCCCACAGAAGATATTTTGAATTTGGACAGAGCTCCTCAGAATTACTGGCTCTGAGGAATGCTGGGCTGTGCAGCCCAAGAAACAATGAGATATCCCTTTAAATAAATTAAAAAAAAAAAACCAAAACAAAAGTATGATCCTTTTCTTTTAGGAAGCTGCTGCCTAACAAGTGTCTACTACTGCCACCTTATATAATCTATGAAACTCTTGGATTCTATCTCTGACCAGAACTTTTGACAACTGTTACCAAAATTTATTCATTCTGGGACCTTTTTGCTTGCCTGTGCTGGGGGTTGAGGTTCCAAGTTGCAGTGCCAACAAAGGCAACAAGGATGGTTGAGAAGACATCAATTTCCGTGAAGTGGGAGGCTGACTTGCTCTGTCCTGCAGGGAATGATGTATCCTGCTGCATGACAGCCTCATGCCTTCACTCTGCCTTCCACATGCTGCTTTTTTATCCCTCTGTGGTCAGCTTTTTGTTGTCAGGGCTTGCTCACAGCAGTGATGTCATCACTGAGTTGAGGGTGTGAGATTGGGTAAAGAGGTGTCCCCTCCTGGTGCTGTCTTCTCTTGCCTCAAATACAGCAAAATAAAGAACTGGATGTCTTGGATCCAGGGCGAGGATGAGCTTGTCTCACTACCAAGTTTCAAACTGGTCCCCAGCTGGTTTGATTGTCCTGTAAATGGCAAGAAGACAGAGCTTCCTTTGAACTCTTTAGATAAAACCCACTGGCAGCTATGCCTACACATCTGGAGCTTTAAGGTGCTGTGACTGCACGTAGCAGCGTTACAGTGTTCTCTGGACTTCACTCCTGTCCTTTGCTGCTGTGGTTGAAGTCAAGCCCTGATTTATCCAGACCCCATGCAGACAGAAGTGTTGTAGTCCTGCCTTGTGTGTGAGACTCAATCCAGCGGTTAGGTTCTCCCATCTCTCTTCCCTTCTGGGCCATGATTCCTTTCTCATGCACGCTTCAGAAATGAAGTGCCAACTCCATTTCAGAGGCAATAGATATTGTCCTAGAAGGAGTTTGAAATAATTAGACACACCTGCTGTGAGGCATCACACACTGAGTGGTGTGGCAGTCCCATGCAGACAGCAGCACACCACAGTGCAAATGCTGATAGATACTAAAAAGAAGACTTTTGCTCCCTTTTATTCTTTAAATATTAAAACATCTGAGAATCTATTTCCTGGATTGAGAGAACCTGTATTGCATTTGTGTTCTTGGCAAAGATTTCCTGTACCAAATTTCCTTTTGGCCACAATATGGGATTGAGAAGAGCCCGGGCCTTTCCTCTTAGGTGAGCTCCACCAGGCCAGTTATTTTTAAGAGGATGGGATCACCCTCATGTATACCACAAATACCTTGCTGCTCGAAACCCTGTATTTCACAGATGAGTAATAGTTGGAGTATGACATGTTTTTTTGTTTAAGAGTTGGTTTTAGACACTTCTAATCATGATCTCATAGCTCTCAGCCATAAAAATCTGCCTACGGTGAAATAAGAGAGGGAAGTTCAGGAGAATGTTATCAGATGTCTGAGAAATGTATTCTTAGAAAGGCGGAGACCAGAAATAAGAAGAAAAAAGCAGCCACAGTGAAATTTGGGGTTCCTGTGTTGTGTTAAAACATGGTTGAGTTCTGTTACTCTCTGAAAATCCTGCGTGGTTGCTCCTGGCCTTTCCCTTTCCATTCAGTGTTCTCACTCCTGTTCCTTCCCTGGTGTGCTGCAGTGTCCACAAGCAGTGACCTGCTCAGTATGGAGGGTGCAGCTCTCTACCTCTACCTGTGGGACCATCCAATATACCAACAAGTCCCATCCACGACTAGGAATAAAATGCAACTATGTTGTAATTCTTCAACAAATGTGAACAACAATCATTTTTCAAATTATTTCCCACCCTTTCTTTTTTTCAGTGTGGGCTGCATGTATTTCTGGAGGGCGTGCCATGTATGAAGAGATTGTTTAAATTTCTCAGTTTGGGATTAATTTCAGAAATGCAGCTTCTTTAGAAGAATGGATTTCAGATTTTGTGCTGTGGGTGCCATGTGGCTCCTTCACCACCACTGAATATTTATTTCAGAGTGGCTGTCACTGACGTGGCACAATGAGATGATGTGTCCTGTTGGGGCTGGATCCAGCTGTGGCTTGGCCCTGTGGCCACACAGCTGATTCACTGCCCCAAGATTGCCTGGTTGTGCACGTGCTCTTTGGTCTGCCAAAGGGAGGAAATGGGATTACCAAATAAATGCCTAGTAGAAAACTGTAGATATAATATATTTTAAAGCTATTTGTGGAGAAACCATTTCAGGAGATTTAGACCAGGTTAAACATTCATATATTTTGTAGATTAAATTGGTATAGCATTGACAACTTTCTCCTCAGAGGACTTGTTTTCAGTCAGTCTTCAAATGTAATCGCTACCATCTTTAAGTAATGCTTTCACTTTTTAGTCAGTTCTGTAGCAGTGGTTGTTACAGTTCCAGCAGTGTAACATAATGTCATCTGTGTGATGCTTCTGAGAAGATGTAGCTGCTCTTCTGATTTTTAGTCATTCTTGAATTTTATTTCAGGACATAACTTGGCAAGATGAACACTCAGCTCCATTCTCCTGGGAAACGAAGGTAAATAAACAGCTTTTTTTTTTTTTAATAATGTATGTTTGTCATTTTATACTGTTCCTTCTGCATTTATTGTCTTCATTTTGATACTTGATAGATTAATGTCACCTTTATTCTATGCAAGCTGCAAATCAAACAGGGCTGGTATGTTTTGATTTACATCAGGTGAAACACACAATGTACTTCATGAGCTAATGTTCTGGCTTTGAATGCAGGTGTAAAATCAATTCATTGCAAATTATTTGATTTTTTGTTGCAAACTTTTTAATCAACTTTCCATGTTTAGTAAGACCCTTGTCTCAAATACTGTATGAACAAAGCTGCATTTCACTTTTGAAGTCAGGAGTAAAGTAGCTAGAATATGGTGTGAGAAATATGCAGGTGTCTTGTTACTTCACTGGATTCTTTCTGAAAGCCTGCCTAGTACTTCGTCTTTTTATTATGAACTGGAACGTTGTCTTAGGACAAATGTAGTGAAACTTGTTAACCTAGGGCCATAATAGAAGCATTCTATTGTTTCCTCTCCAAAAGGCTCTTTAAAAAAAAAAACACATGTTTTTCTGTGGTGGGTTGGTTTGGGGTTTCTTTTACACCTCACTTTGTCTCTGGTATTTTGTTAAAGCGTTATTTATGACGGGATTCTCATATGGCTGACACAGAGCCAGAATTCTCCATCTTTCTGAACCTGCAGTGTGAGGAAACACAGTTTTGCCATATGTGTGGTGGGAAATCAAGTTTAGTTCTTGTTGGAGAAATTTTGGGAGCAAAACCACAGCTCATTGTCTTTCTCAAATGGGTATGGCAGGCATGTCAATTTAATTACACATTTCAGACTTTGTGTTTTCTGCCCTTATCTGCCAGAGAAAGCTGCTACTGCCCTGTTCCCAATTCCTTTTTTTGGTTGGTTCTTTTTTTTTTTTGCCCTTGAACTATGTAGATAATCATGTACGACCTTATGAATATAATCTTAGCCTAATGCAGAGTAATTATTTGGAAATGCCAGTGAATACTAAATTAATCCAGTTGACCTGAGACTCAGCCCTCCCTGCTCAAGGTCACTGCCTGTGGCTGCACCCCATCTGTGCTCTGCAGAAGATGATTAACTTATAACTTGATGTGACTCTTGGGTCCTGGCAGCCTGCAGTGCTGCAGTTTAAGAGAAACCAATGCCAGTCTTCACTTGCCTTAAAACTCCGTTAAAAGCTGTGATAGTTCAGGAACCAGTGGAGGATTTCCTTCAGTGGAAGCCTGGTTGCTCAGGCAAGTCCTCCTGTATTTCAGGACCCTCAGAAGAAGCAGCCACTGGCTTTTAGTATAATACTGGAGAGGTTTTTAATGTGGAATTACTTGGGTGAAGCTGCCAAGAAAGGAAAAAATGCCAGAAAAGTGTTGACCTCATTGACAGTAAGGTGAAATAAATAATATGTTGTAGACAGCAGTGTTGTCTCTCTCTCACACCAGTCCAAACACAAAACCTCAGGTTTGGGAATGTGGCAGCTGTAATTGTATTTTTTAAGCTCTGTCTTGGTAAGATTTTGTAAGTTCTGAATACTTGAGTTTGCTAGAGATAGTGTTTCACGTAATGAACTGACTAGTGATCCATGGTGAGATGCATCTGCTACTTGAATGGATTTTCTCATTAACTGGTAGTCTTCTTTTCAATGTTTATATGTCTTCTGAGGTGTTTTTAAACCCAGTCTGTGGTTTATTGCTTGCTGATGAAGGGTATTTCTACTGTCCTCCTGATGTCTCAAAATGAGGGACCAAGTGGATAAATGCACCAGTTTCATCCTTTACTGAAATGAATCAAGGAGCACAGAATGATATGGAATCACTCGTGTGGTCACTGAAGAGAAGTGAGGGAGGAGAAAGTTATTTTAGAAGTAATTGTTGTGGCTGATCAAGCTGTGTTTCCCTCTTTCCCTTTTCCCTCCTTGCTGGCCAGAAATAAAAGCTGTGCCACAGATGTAGACTGAAAAGTTGCATGACCTTTTTCCTTTAGCAAAAGTCTAGAGAATCCATTCTGTCTGAATTTATGGGGTATGGGATGGTCGCTTCCTGTGGATTCTTCCTTTTGGTTTTTCCCCAGTGTCTCGTATTGTATCAATCTTTCAACCAAATCCTTCCACTGCTGAGTCTTCATTTTTGAAAGTTGAGATCTTGCTTTGTGCTTACTCTTTGATCTTCCCTAACCAGTACTTTTATGAGGTAACACTGGAAGGCAATTTTTAATGAGATACCAGCTGAGGAAAAAGTAGCCTTGCTCAAGTGGTCCCATGTGAGGAAACCTGAATGAGCTGTTCAAGAAGGTTGGCGTGTGTTGTAATGCATTGTTCCATGTCCTGTGGGCCAGACCTGTTCCTACTGTTATTAGGGGGCTGTCAGGCTCTTTCCATTCCCCAGGATAGGTTGTTCTTTCCACAGTACTCTTCTCCCTGATCTCCCTTTAATGCAGAGCTTGTTGTTTGGTTTGGGTTTTTAGCATGTTATTGCCTGAATGTGCAGGAATATGCTCTGACTTACCCAAGGAAGGGAACATAGCTTTTGGAGAGCAGAAGAAAGTAGAGATGTTAATCAGTAAAATCAATAGGCCTCATTTCTTTTTTTTTTTAACACTGAGACACAGAAAAATAAAGCAGCAAAATTACTATTTTTCTGTAAGTAACATGAGGGGTACTGAGAACGTAGTAGAAGAAAGGGGAGGGCATGTATTCTCCCAGGTTGAAGGCTCTCAGCTGTACCAGTGATGCCAATGGGGATTCTAGTTGATAAGGTATGAACAAATTTTTCTCACTGTAGCTAGTGCCATGGATTCCCTACTTCCATGGCAGTCAAACTTACCCATAGAACAGTGTACTGAATTGCTGTCATTTTGTGCAGAACATTGTCGAAGGGCTTGATGACTTCACTCGTGTCACAAGTAAACTTTCTGTATTCTCATTTTAAACACAAATGTAAGATATGGCTGCAGTCGTTCATATCACAGCAAACACTTGCATGAATATCTCCACTATTTTAGGTGTTTCTTGTCTCACCTTTTAATTTTTAAATCCTCAAACAACGCAAACGAAGTAGAAATACAATGTAAACTGCCGAGTTAGCTGTTAGACAGCATTTAAAATAATATTTTTAGTAGAGAGTGGTAACACTTCTCAGAAGGAAAGCTTGTGAAGTGGTGAGTTCTCTTGGCACTGCAAATGGGCTGATTTTAAAACTAAAGAATGAATTGGAGGGAGTGATTTGGTTCATGGGTGGAGCCCTCATGGACATGTCTTGAAATGTGGGTTACATTTATAACTGGAGCTCTAGCCAGGTTTATGAATTCAGGGCATTCTATTCATGGCTTCAGGTTTACATGAGATGAAAGATGACATTTTTGGCTGAGCTTAGTCTTTGAGGTTTCTTAGTTTGTTTGAAGTGAAAATTCAGTGAAATTCAGCACAGACCTCAAGATATAAATGGAAAGCAAGAACAAGAATCATGCCTGAACTTGGAAGTAAAAGTGAACTTCGTGGGTTTTGTGGTTTTACATTTTGGGGGGGGGGAGGGGGAAATTAATTAATTTAGTAATGGGTAGAAAATATTTCAGTTTGCCACCTCAGTTAATGCACAGAATGCACTGAGCAGCATGGGAATAAATTGCAATTTACTTCTAATTCATTAGCAAAAGTAAGTTTTATTCCAAATGCTTTGAATTGACACATGCATATCTAAAGAAGCCTCTGAGGTGTGTTTGAAACAAACAAACAAAGCAAAATGAGGAAGTGACAAGCTTTGATCCCTTCAATAATTTGGTTGCTGCCTCCATGTCTGAATTCCCTAATTATATTGCTACAGAAGTGATCTAATCCCAGCAATGATTTAGGAAGAAAACAACTATGTTCCACTTGTAATAAACGTGCTTTACCAACTCTTTATGTAAAATTGAGGCAGTCTTCAGTATCCTTCTTTGTATAAGCCCTAGTGGGTGTTTTGTTTTAAATAGGAGAGCAGTGGCAGAAGAGATTTTTTTTTCCTTCCTTCCTTAGCAGCATGATATTATAATTGTTTGTTACAAACTATAATTTGGTGTGATTATTTTTACCAAGCTGGCATAAATGGCAGCGCTTCCTTGGAAGGAGAGTGATCCCGAAGCTTTTTGAGATTAGCCTTCCTTCTTTGATTTAGACTACATATGTTTAAAACACAGTGCTGTAAAACTTCTGTTGACTACTAGTTCTCAAGCAAAAAAGCCCCACCAAACCCAACTCGTGGTAGTAGAAGCTGTGTTGAAGGTTTATTTTATTCTGTATGCCAAGCGTAAGGATTCAGTTATACCTGCATCAGTCTTTGTTGTTTTTGAGCATAAAACCAGGCACTGTCAGTACAAGCTTGCTCAAGCGAGCCGGTAACAGTGGCAGACTGGACTGAGTTCATATCAGCAGAGTACAGAATGGAATTTCCTCCAAAAGTCCATACTGTATAACTTTGGCATTGTCTTTTTGTATGGACTAAAATTACTTAGATTGGTTTTGAGTGCTTTGCTCTATTTTTTGCCCTTGCAATTTGCCTCTGCTGACCTAAGGATTTCTTTCTGACTCTGAAAGGATCCTGAAAACACCCACGGTGTACACAGGAAACAAAGCAAAAACTGTAGCTACTTTGGGCCCTATATTTATTTTAGTTTTGTCCATTCAGCAAAGCAGTCATCTTCTAAATCTTTTAAAGTTGGCTTTCTTACCTCTGCATTTATCAGGCTGTGCTTAAAATGAGTTGCTTTTGACAGTGTTTCTGTAGTCTTTGTCTCAACAATTTGAATTTTTCAGCCTGCCAAGGAAAACAATTTGTTTTGGCTGTATTTGCGTGACTGCTTAGTAAAATACTACACATTCCTGATGAGTGAATAAGATACTTTAAAAGTCCCTGGGTTCTTTGTGGTCATCTTGTTTTTAATATGTACTTATGAAGCGAGACCTAACTTCATACAGTATTATTAAATTATGACATTTTCAGTGTCTGGTGCCCCTCTTTCAGCATACATTGTTTCTCATGAATATATACAGCCAGTCTTACAATTTAGTGGATTATTGCTGCCTTTAGACTGAAGTTTGGTCTAAATTTTTTAATCTAGTAAACAACATTCCTAAATACCTTCATATGGCCTTTTTAAGGAAAGACAGATATGCAACCTCCTAAAACCTGCAATTTATAATATTATTTATATTTCTGATACAGAAAAATGATCAAGACAGGACATCCTTTATTTAAACCCTTGCAGTGGTTTGGGTCCAGAGGGATAAGACTAAAAGGTACACAGACTTCTAGGTTTTCTTTACCTCAAAATACTTCTTTGTGCATGCTTTCACATGCACTCTCTCCCCACTCTCTCTTAATGTGTTGAGAAAGACTTGCTCAGGCAATATCTTGAAAATACTACTGCTGTTAATAGCTTTTATTTGAATTCCAGTAATTTCTAGAAATTACAGTTGGGACTGTACTACTCTGTCTGTAAACTCTTGAGACTTTCTGGGCTGAACAATTCCCAGAAATACCATTTGGACAGTTGGTAGGAAAAAGTAAAATATTTTTATTTTTTTCATCAGATGAGGAATTATGTGTACAGAAACTGCAGCTCATGTAAAGTAATACAAAATCAATGAAAGCAGGGGGGAACTGAAACCCTCTCTCTAGAATCCCAAACTGTGCCTGAAAGACAAGTCACTTTTCACCATGGAATCACAACCCACTGTTCAGTGTTTGCCTCCCAGGGTGGCAGCTGGTAGAGTGCCACTAGTGCAGTTCTGCTTCTGAGTGGGGCATGGGCAGGTGTAGCTCACAGCAGCTCTGCCCCAGGCTGGGGAAGGCAAACCTTTACAGGTGAGCTGCTACTCTCAGCGGGGGGTTTGGCTGGGGCCAGGAGAGATGTGCAGCAAGATATTCTCATGGCTGGCAAACCTAAAGGAAAAGGATACTTTTTGGGGGGGAGGTTGCTGTCTTTTAAATATCATTTCTTTCCTTCTCCTGCTGACGCAACCAATTGCCAATTTGCAATCTGATGTAAGAAACTGAGAGCAGAACTCTAATTAAAATCACATTTGTAGAGTCTAGTGACTCATTAGAGTGTACAGTACTACTCATTACTTAGAAGTCAGCATAGGGTGTTTCACACATGGGCCTTTTCCATTTCTGTGAAATTATCTTCCTACTTAGGCTGCTGCTCTGTTGTTTGGTTTGTTTTTTCCTTGCGGGGGAGAGTGTTTTGTTGCCAATTTTTTTACTGAAAAGATATTGCCTATTAATAATTTTCTTTCGTCAGCTACATTTATTAGGGGTTTAGATGTGTTAAATAACCTCAGAAGTCAAATAGAAGCATTCTATATTTCAGGGAAAACAGAGTATCTTGTGACTGGTCCACAGAAGCTCTTGGTTTCTGGAATTAAATGCCAGAAGCAGAATTATCCGTGTGACCTCTCAGAGCTGTATTTCCATCATGCTGAGACATACTGCTTTCAGAACCTGTCGGGGTAGTCTTGTCTTCTTTGCCTTCCTTGTGGGAGAATGAAAACTCCTGAAGTATTTTCTTTTGGATTATTTCGTATCAGGCTATGGACTGCTTGAACTCCAAAGCATACCGTGAGAGAGATATGCAATCTCAAATGTCAGGTGGTCCTGTCTTCTGAAATGGGTACACCTCGTGGTCTCTGCACAAAAGGGCAAAGAGGACATCCTCTCCAGAATATGCATCCACAAGCAGGTTGGAAAGGTACAGCTGCCTGAAGTGCTGCTGCAGTGCCACCCTCTTCTCTATGCTAGGAGCAATGTGCCATTTCCAAACCACATCTCTGAGTTGGTGTTTTGTCCCATGAAAAAGAACATAAAATATCACCTCAGCCAGTGGCTTTAGCTCCACAGCCTAAGAACTTCTCAGAAGGGCTGGCTTTGCTGTATAGCTGTTGAAATGCAGACCCATCTTGTTGGTTTACTTTTTCTAATTTTTGTTTTAACAGACCCATACTTCCCTTCCAGTGGTGTTTTTCCTGGATTTTATTTCCAACTCTGTCCTGGTGGACCTGGGGGCTGTGATGGTCACTCTGCACCCCGGGCACTGATCCTCCCTCTCCCTTGGGCTGAGGGGTGAAGGAATCATTCTACTGGAAGTGACTGCTGCTGTGGTGGCCTTTAGCTACTGTCATCCCCACTGTGAGCCCCAGGACAGGCTATTTAGAAGACAGCAGACTGCTGCAGGACAAAAAGTAGCACTATTTTAATTCCTACATGACTGAAGTCTTCCAAGATAGACTTCTTTTTTTTTTTTTCTCACCTGTCTTTGATTTTTAGAATCTGTCTTTTGTTTTTTCTCTTGGCTACTGGGGAATTGCAGGTCTATTTTATATTGTGCTGTGGGGTTTTTTTTTAAGCTGGGATTTTATCAGTTCTAAAGTCTTAAAGCATCTTAACTTCAGGGTGGTAAATCACTATTCAGTAGTACTGCCAAATGAGCTTAGGGAAATAAATCCTTGTATTTTAATATAGGGAATGGCAGTCACTGTAAATAATCCTCAACACCATTACATCTATGGTTTGCTTATGCAAAAGTTATTTACGGATAAATGTCCTGCTCTTAATTTTACGTCATGACTTGTTTAAGAAAACATAAATCAGAGCACTCAGGTTTTTCCTCAAAGTTTTTTGCAGGCAGGGTGGGATGTTGAGTTGTTTGGCAAGACTTGCATGTATCCTTGCACTCACCTTATTCTAGCTGAGCTATAATTACTTGCAGCTTGTTTATATTCTGCATCTTTTGATAGCACAGTGTATTCATCACGAAAACATGAAACTTGGTGCTTTCTTGCCTACAGCCTTGAAAAAATGATGCATCTAATTCTTTAGAAAGGTCAGATCTAAGTCCGTGAATCAAATTATGTGTAGTCAGCTGCTGACTGTTTAAAAAAAATTGTTTTATAAATAATCAGTTGCTGGGTTAACAGTTGTTCTTTGATGAAAAGTTTATGAATATTAACAACTAGGCGTGTGAGTCCTGCTAGTTCTAGAGTCCCTTTGAACTTAACATGCACAATAATGTAGAACTCAAGATCAAACACTTCAGTGAAAATTACATGCAACTAGGACCCATTTTAGACTGAAACCCATAGATCCTATTGCAGTTTTATTCAGGAAAGGCTGGGCAATGAAATAGTATGGTGAAAAAATGTCACAAATTTGTAATGAACTTCCGAAGTAACTTTTAACCATTTGTAACAAAAGCTACAAGTCCTATGAGTATTTTTCATACCCAGTCATGGTGACAACAGCATAGCTTTAACAGTAAAAGCTTTTTTTTTTTCCTTGCATTTTTTATTCCTTCTTACAAACACAAGTCTGTGTATTAGGTTGTTCTTTCCTGGCACGTATCCTTGAGTGTTTATCGGGGGTAGTAAGGCTTAACTTTTATTAGCCTGAAGAATGTCTAGCTAGTTGAGAATCATTTTACTGAAATGGTGGTAAGGAAAATGAACATTTTGAACTACTGTTCACTTTTCTGTGACTTGTAAGATTTTTTTTCATGCATTAACTGAGATCACTTACTTCCTTGGTCCAGTGTTACGTCTCAGAAATGGGTACAGCTATCTCTGTACTGCAAGTGAAAACAAACCAGGGCTCTGGAATAGGTGAAGAACTGGTCCTTCTGGAGTTATTTCTCTTTCTTCAGAGGGGCATTAGAATTATAAAACTACTTGCCTGTGCATACCTGTTACACCTAATCCTTTATCTTGGAAGTAGATGGACCTGTAGCCAACTATTTCAAAGACTGTAATGGAAGATTGCCTTTTGAGCTACACTCTGAAGCTTTTTTTTCTTAAAATTTTAATGTAAAACATCTCTGACTTCAAAAATGCTTCTGCAGCTGTTGTAATATTTTAGTGCTGCTATTCTGATGTTTCGGTGCTGTGCATGCTGTGCACTGCTGCCTTAGATGGCACTGAGTAACTCCAGTACAATTGCTCTCTCTGTCTCCTCTGCTGCAGGTCTGGGACTTTTATGTTTGCTTGCAGTTCAGACTTTAAAAATCATTATTTTTTTATGAAACTACAAAGATAAACATTTATGAAGAAATGAAGTTAGCTTTGTTGTGGTATCTGTTGCCTGAGAGCTGTCTCACGGTGGGCTAAGGTGTTATCTGTACACACTAGAGTCAGAAAGTCAAAACTGTATCCATGTGAAGGGCTTTGAAATGCTGTTTTTCTGTCCCTGAACAGAGTCAGATGGAGTTCAGCGTTGCATCTCTGTCCATACAAGAGCAAGGTGGTGCCCAGCTGCAGAACGAGCAGAGGCAGCCTGTTAAAGCAACACCTGGTGTCCAAGTCCCTAAATCTTCTCAGGCCAATAAGACCCCTGGCTCTGAGGGGTTGATAGCATCCAGAAAGGAAGAGGAGTCATCTTTCTGGAAGATAAACGCAGAGCGCTCCAAGTTTGAAGGAGACAAGTCTGAGTTCCAGTCCCTGACTCCCAGCCAGATCAAGTCTATGGAGAAAGGAGAGAAGCCCCTTCCCTCTTTTTACAGACCAGAGTCTGCTCCAAAGGAGGTGACCAAAGCTGAGAAGCCCAGCATAATTAAGCCAGAGAAGTCTGTTGCCCCCAGCCTACCCTCTGTGTCTCTTGAGTGGGAGAAGCCTCGACCTACTCAACTCCCTACTAGTTCTCTAGATGACTTCTTTCTTCCTGATCCACCACAGGATCTGGCATCTTCTAGGACAAACAAGGAAGATACTGATGGTACTATACTTACAGACTCACCAATGCCTGGACAGGTGAGTACTGCTGTAACCCACTGTCCTTGTGTTTAAAAACTGTAGAGCACATTAAAACCTGGCAGGGCCACTCTGGAAGATTAGGGACTCCAAAAGGCACTAAGCCATAGGTCAGCTTGATGACTTTTTGTCTTTCAAATGTGAAGAAGTCTATTTAACCTGTTGTTTAACAGTCTAATTAAGTGCTTTTTAACACATAGGATAAATGCACAATTTAACACCAGAAATGCTGACAAGGCACCAAGTAGCTAATTGGCAGCAAGCTACCTAGCTGTTGTTGTAGCACATAAAAAAGGTTGTAGGGTTTGGGGGTTTTATTTGAAAAAACAAAATGCTTAATGGAAAGAATAAGCTTTTTAACTTGAAAAGTAGGTGAACTAGGGTCTTGGATACTTTACTGATATTACTACTTTACACACAGCATAGTGGTGAATGGTGAACTAGTTCTCAGCTGTTCCAAGCAGTAGCCTGACAGCCACTTCCCAGTGCTTTGTCCCAGGCAGCTGTGCTGCTTTCAAATGTGTTTTCTCTTAAAGTCCAAAATAGAAATAGAATGAGCTTCCAGAATTAGCCTTCTCAGTGTTTTTTTAAATGAAAAAACCCAAACAACCCAACAAAAAATAACCTTAAGCAGCTCAATAGCCAATTGAAGCTATTTTAAAAAGCAGATGCTGATCTGTGAGAAAAGAAAAGAAACAGCAGGATATGATACAGTGAAGGAAAAAAAAGAAAGAGATCAAAAGCTTGAAAACTGTGAAGTAGAGGAGTGGTACTTCAAGCAGAGCTGTGCAGTTCTGTTTGAAATCTGTGGCATCACTCTGGCAGTATCCTGACACATCACTGTACACCTTCAGCACTTCACACAGCTTTTTCTCTGCTTTCCCAACTGTCATTATTTGAATTCCAAACAAGATGATGTAAAGTCAGAAAGATGCAGGGTGAGGTAACTGGTTGCAAGAGAAGTAAGTGGCAGCACTTAGGAGAGAGCAATACCTAAGGCACTCCAGTATTTGAAGCCCTATATTTAGTCTCATTTTCTGAAGCTGAGGGATAATGCTTCCTGACCTATCTAGCTACAATTTGTGAACATGGTAGTCCTTTAATTTTAGTTGAAGGCTTTATCATGTTTTCTTGCAAATTAACAGTTTCAATTCCTTTGTGAATGTTTTCAAGATAACTGAAATAGTTTGAGAAGCCTGTTTTTTCTCTCCATGGAGAAACAATCCTTCCATGTGAAAATGGGAACAGAGAAGAACTTCATGTATGATAAGAATTTTCTTCCTTTCCTCTTTTCTGGATTATCTTCCCTGTTCTGGGAAGCCATGCTCTAGGAAGAGAATCCAGAGACTCAGCTGTGCCTCTTGAATACTCTTCCTAAACACTAAAATCACCTTAAATATCATGGCTAACACTGCAGCAGTGAGTATGTTCTGGATAGCTTAGTAAATAACTTGTCATCAAAGTTTAATCTGTGAAGTTTTCTGGAAACAACTGGCTCTAATTGCAACAGACAGTCATCTGTTGGATTAATGATTCTTGCCTTCTTTGTTTCATTCTCTGCAATTCCCACTGTAGTCTAAAAAATTGATCTTCATGAATTTTCTCTATGAGGAAAAAAAAATTACCTGCAGACCACAAGAATAATTTTATCTGGAATTGCTTTTTTGGGCATTGTATTTTTCCATGTCATGTCTAGCATTCTGTGGTGTAGGTACTTACGTATTCTAGAGTATGGTGAAGACCTTGAAATATTGTCAGACAAACATTTTAAACTTTATTTTTTAGATGTCAAATATTGATTTTATATAATTAACTATGTCTTATTTCCTTTTTTTTTTTTTTTTTACTTTGCAGACTAGTACAAGCAATGTTATCTTGAAGACTGGCTTTGATTTTCTAGACAACTGGTAAAAGATACTACAAAACAGATCAAACCAATCTTGGGGAACCAGTGGAATTCCTTTCTCCTTGTATGTTAATTTACTAGCATTTGTGTCTTTTTCTAGAAGTAACTTTCAAACTCTTAAATGTTGCCTTTGTATAAACTTTTGTAATACCATATGCATTTTTGTTTTTTTAAACAGTGATAGCAGTGTGGTTTCATTTGGATATTTTTTTAATATCTGTTAAAATTTTTAGTAGCTACTGTATTGAGAGGATGGGAGAAGTTACTGTACACATGTTAAAGAAATGCAGATGAGAGTCTCTGTATCCTAGAAATTGAACCTACAGGACCAGAATGCTTTCTTCAGTGGAAACCTTGCTAGCATTGCTTGTAAGAAATAGTGTTGCACATGTAGTGGTTCCAAGTAAGAAAACCATTCCATACTTCAGATAGCTAGCAAAAAAACAGTATGAAAAGCAAGCATCCAGAATTGCATTGATTTGTATATCTAGTTTCGTTTGAAAGTATCTTTTGTACCACTTACTGAAGACACTTTTCTTCTGAAGAAGGCAAAGGCATTGCCAAAATGTTGGATCCAAAAAAGCACTGTGTTTGTACCCTACAAATCTGCTAAAATAACTCTAAGAGTGTTAGAACCATGACCTGGGGAAATGGTGTTTCTGGTCTTTGAATTGAAGACTTGGGGGTGGGTAGAAGGGAATGGGACCACACCTAATGAATTGGAGAAATTCTTCAGGAAACACAGTTTCACTGCCTCCTTACTAGAGCAGTAACTCTTCGTAATACTGGTGCTGGAACTACAGCGCTGAGAATTTCTGGAGTGTAGATTACCTTTGTGTCAGTAAACCACTATGTTTATGGAAGGTCACAGCAGTGTGAGGCTTTTTTGTTTTTTAAGCAGCTTATCGTCTCAAGGACTCATCAACTTTGGTGCTTCTTCCTCCTTGTGGGTTCATCCTCTTTAGTGTTCAACATCTGGGTTACATTTATTCCTAAGGTGCAGAGAGGCATCTCAAGGTGGCCCTTGGCAGTGTTGCCTCCAGTTCTGCTTTTGAATGATCTTTGGTGTTTAAAATGTAGAGAACAAGAGTAGCTGTTGTTTGGATCTGTTGTCTCTGAAAATGCAGCATGATTTACACACTGACTCTCACTGTGTTTACCTCACCTTGAAGCCTTAATTCCCCTACGCACAGCCAGTGACTGGTCTGCTCCAATGCCAAAGGTTTGACTTTTCCCTTTACCTCAGCAATAGTCCCATAGCATTTGTTTGGGGTAGAAGGCAAAACACAGGGCTCTAATGGGTCCCAGCCAAGGCTGTAAGAAGGTCACCATCTCCTAAGCCATAGTTGTGCTAGGCTTCTCATGGATTAGCACTTGACATTTGGTTCAGTGCCAGGGGCAGTTCAATGTGCAGAATTGGATGCGGCAGGATTTTTTCTGCTTGTTACAGGAAAAGTTTGCAATGTCCTGGAAGAATCCTTGCCTCTAATTGGTGTGCTGCTTGCTCTGAACAAGCAGAGTATGCTGATAGAGCATTAAAATTCACTTGTTGGACAAGGAAAATGCTGTAAGCATATCCCCCCATTTTCTTTCTCTGACACCCCACCAAAAAAACCCCAAACACCAAGGCCAAAACCTCCACTTTTTCTTGTGTTTTCTTAAGAGGTCCCTAAGCTAAATGGTAGGATTGCCACAGAGTAGAAGTCATTGCATAGCATACTCTTATTTATAGGCTTGAGAAAGCTTCTTTACATTCTTCCTGAGATGTGCAAACTCCTGTAGTTCGTGGTTATCATTGCTTCATTCAGTAGTTCAGAAAACATTTGTTACCATCCTGGACTTTACCACTGTTTTCTTCTTTGGTAGCATTTGCTACAAGCATCCAGAATTTAATACAGCTAGAACAACTTAAACACAAATTCTTTAGGTGTATGATTAATGTAGACTTGCACCTTCCTTTTAAAGCTAACAAATGTTAATCTTGGGGCTTACAGTTACCAGTGAATCTGATTTTCTGTACATTCAGCTGCTGAACAGTAGTAAATCCAAAATGAAGATGCACATTCTAATCTTATTCAGATTTGGGGAGATCTGAAAACAAAGTCTGCTACTGTCAAGGAGCGTTACTTTAAATCTCTGGTAATACCTTAAAAGCTTCTTAGGGAAGAACCTGGGCTGCCTGTCTCTTCCATCGGTTAACTCGACCCTAATACACATTGGGACCAGCTGGTAGAACATGCTGCAGAACTTTTTACTTATCCTGGTAGGTTTTTCCTGTGCTTTGACAAGAGTTGATGCTCCTTCTTTCTTGAATATGTTTTTACTAAACATTCTTACAAAAATGAAATTGTATTTGGTCACATTTTATATTAACAATGTTTTAATAAAGTCACTTTAAATAGAACAGTTAAGGTTTTTGTGCTGCTTTGTATGTTGTCCTTAATATTTTGCTTTCCTTGGTACCATTGGAGTTGTTTGGGGCATCTTGAATCTGCCTGAGAGACAGCCAAGATATGATTTGATCCAGAATTTAGAAACCAATTTTTTCAGATGGGGAAAAAAAAAATCAACATGCTTCAGCTGTTTTTCAAGCCTATAAGGGAAGCTGTTTGGGGAAGTGTCCTTGCTTTATCATTTCATCTGACAATTGGGCACAGGATGAGATTTGGGAAAGACTAAAATCTATTTGTACTTCATTGTAATAGACTTAACCTTAACACACACTCTCCCACCAGTATCTCCAGGTAATCCAAAGCAGTATCTGGATCATTATTGCAGAAGTAATTTGACAACTGCCTATTGTGGTTTAGCCCCAGCTGTCAATTGAAAACCACACAGCTGTTCCTTAGTTTCACCCAAGCAGGATGGGAGAGAGAATGGGTCACGTGTGGGCTTTAAAAGCCTCTCACAAAAAGGAAGGTGCTACCTGAGGCCACTGGGTAGTCTCACTGCCTTGCCTTTTGTCATATGCAGCAAGTTTCCAAAGTGTAAGAGAATCAAATGTGCAGCTACAAGGATAGTTTTTCTTCTGCATGCTGTCATCCACCTCTTCCAGAAATGTATTTGGAAAAACAATTTGGTTTATACTTGAGCTGGATTTCCAACAGCTAAAACGGCATTTGAAGAAGAATTTGGTTTGGAAAGACTCCACAGCCAAGTAAGGGTGGTTTTCTGACTATATTTAGGATCTGGCCTACACATAACTTGCTTCAATCTTGTCTAAGCTCCCTCTCAGCTTTTAAAAGTTATCTTTACTGGAGGCAAATCCACAGCATCTGGGCACTGTTTCAGCTCGAGGAGCCAGCAGGTCTAATGTTTGAGTGAAGACTTGTAAGGGCAGAGTAGAAAAGATGCTGTGTCTGAAGAATAGTGATTGATTGATTGATTGATTGATTGATTGATTGATTGATTTAGTGGTGACTTTAGTGGTGTTTGCTGAGGTTGGGACGGCCTTTGAGGTCATGGCTGTGGGTGCTGGTGCAGCAACCCAGCAGGAAGAGTCCTGCTTATCACTCAGCAACAGCAGCCCCCAAAGAGCTTGCAAGTCATGTCCCTGGAATACAAACCCGAATTTGTAGGCATTATTTACAGACAGATCCCTGGGCTTTGCTGTCCAAGTTTGCCCATCACCCACTGAATCAGTATGTTACTGTATCTTACTCTGAGATCAAAACCATAATGTGGTTACCAGAGAGAGGACCTGAGGGAATGGCCTGAAGATTTGTCAGGGGAGGTTTAGGTTGGATATTAGGAAAAGGTTTTTCACCCAGAGTGTGGCGGGGCACATGGCTATGAAACTTGGACCTTATGCATGATCAAGATACAGGGCTAAATGCCCTTGGCAAGTCAGAATTTGACTGGGATGTGAACAAATAATAATAAAAAAAACCATAGCTGCCCTGAAAATAGCTTACTGTAGTTTTCCTATAATGCTTGTCTCCAAAATGAACAAGGGTATGGAAAAGAAAATACAAAGCATAGGGGAAGGAAAAAGTCTTCTGTGATTTTTGGGTGGTTTGACTTCAGTGACCGAACAGAGGTTTATACCTCTGGGCCTGACCTGAGCCCTAGCTTCTCTTCTTACCAAAAGTGTTGAGTGTCAGCGACTCTGAAGTTCAATGGGTCATTTATGCCCTGAGTTTGTTCTCTGAAGTCCAGCAACCAGAGTTGGAAGCAGTCCTTGAAAATCTCCCACTTGCAGTAGGTGCCAGTTATCTCAGGAGAAATGTTTTTGTTGCTGTGAAATGCTGGCTGCTATGAAAAGATGCAGTGGCATCTTGATAGAGATGGGAGAAGAAAAAGGTGATGGAAGAAAAGACAAAGTTCAGCTGGGAGGAGAAAATTCACTACATAGGTCCTCTGCACCCTGACATTTCCAAGATGTGTGAGATGGAGCACTGGCTCCACTTAGTTTGGTGGCAAAATTTATTTTGACTTGTAAGAAGCCCAGGCTTTATTACAGCTGTTTGTTATTAAAGTTCTAACTGAACATCCTGCTCTCCTTGATGCATTTTTCAGACCTTACATCTGCCAAGAAAGAAACTTCTTGTGTGTGCCTGTAAGCTTATGTTTAAGAAACCCTGCTCTGGCCTGAGTGTTGTACTGATCCTTTTGGGTTCCACCCGTTTGGCTGCAGCTCAGTTGCTCCAAGGCAAGAATACTGCAAATGTTTGTGGCCGGTAATTAAAGCTTTTTTTCATAACTTCTCCATCCTGGAGAAACAGAGCTGCTGCCAGTGATTCAAAGCACGTAGGAGGGCACCTTTGAGCTCCCACCAAGTTGGCAGCAGTGCAGGTAGTGATGGCTGCAGGGACTGAGGTGCTGGGAGCTGCTGCCTGGGGCTGTGCCACTGCCTCCAAACTCTCAGCACATCCACAGCCTGCAGACTGAGACACACTGAGCTGGCTCCAGAAACTGAGTCTGGTCAAAGTCACTGCAAAAGTATTGACAGATATGAGAACTTCTCATCCCACCATCCTGCCAGCGCAGGAATACTGCTTCTTGCTTGTCCTCTGTTTCATCCTCTCTGGCTCCCACCTCACCAAGTGAATGGTCTAGCAGTCACTAAGAGCCATGCAGTGCCTTATTAGTAAGCAAATGTAAAGTTTCAAGACATTTTAATAACACAGGCGTCAGGGACCTGCTTTCACTGGGACACACCTAGCATGTTAAATTTCATTCAGATCTTAACTGCTTTTCCTCCAAAAGCCAGTAAATGAGTTGAGAAAGGGGGGGAAAAATCCCAGATAAAATAATTCTGAATGCCCCAATCTTAGGGCAAGTTGTACCATATCTCTACCACTAGCCTTCACCAAGCTTTGAGTCAACCAGCTAATTTTGGCGTCAAATCATCTGATTGTAGAAATCCCACAAAAGTCCCAAGGAAGCTTGCCATCATTGAGGTTTCAAAAAGTAACATTTCAGGAGGTGGTCAACACTGGTGACTAGGAACATGCTTATCCTGGATGCTCTTTTTACCAGCTGGTTCCAAATCAGCCCTGGCTGGGAACAAGAAAAGCTTGCTTATGACTTTGAACCAGCTTCTCCCCTCCAGCCACATGCAGTTCCTTGTCACTGATGTGTCCAGCATCTCTCTGCTAGGAATAACATTCTCTCCCCTGCTTCCCAGCATGGCAGTAACATGTCAAAGCATGGAGCCAGGTCCCTCAGTCCTGCAGCCAGTGATGGAGACCTCTCCCTGCCCCATCACTGGTCTAGGTCACTCCTGGCAGACAGCTGTCCTTTTTGGGCTTCCAGAGCTCTCCAGGGCTCGAGGGGTGGGTTGTTGTTGATGGATGAAGCAGGAACCAGGGGTTAGCAAGGTGGGCACAAGCTTGTCTGCCTCCAGTCCAGCCTGCTCTGGCACTGGGCTTGCCCTTTTAAAGGAAGCTTTCTCCCCCTGGCTCACTCCCCAGCAGCAGGGATTATTGTTGCAGCAGCAATTTAGCGAAGGGTCCTGTGCCAGGAAGGCACAAATGCCCTTTGAGGCATTTGGCCACCAGTAGCTCATAAGCCGGGCACCAGAGCCCACCTGCAGCCCATCGGTGCCATCCTCGTAACCCTCATCACAGAAAACTTTTCGTCTTGAGCTGTTATTTACTCTCCAGTTTTCTGATTTCCTGCCAAAACTCTGCAAAACACTGCAGCAAGTACCTCGGTGGAGAGGCCACAGGAAGGCTTCACCAGTTACAGCAAAGTCTCCTAAAACACTCAGTTTAAA
The DNA here is from genome assembly GCF_963662255.1 of Cinclus cinclus. Lineage (NCBI taxonomy): Eukaryota > Metazoa > Chordata > Aves > Passeriformes > Cinclidae > Cinclus > Cinclus cinclus. The sequence goes on along the minus strand of NC_085048.1, from coordinate 71,310,754 downwards.
AACCCCTGGGTGAACTTCTCACGCATGGCTGGAAAATCAGGAGCAGAAGTATTTGCAAACCACAGCCATTAAGAGACCGTTGGATTTTTGTGGGCATTCTTTAAATATGTTATTTTTGTCTCTACCAATTTTTTTTTTTTTTTTTTTTTTTTTGATCCTAAAGAGTGCAGAGCCCTGAGATGTACACAACCAGCCCTCGGTCCCTCTGCTGGTATCAGCCCAACCACCAGGTCACCAGCCTCACCCCTACCCTTTCCTCACACTGGAACCCAGCTCTTTTCTCACTCCAGTACCACTCCCTGAAGCCAAGTCACACCAGTGTAGAGCCAGAAGAGCACATGGAAAAACTGGGTTGTAATGGTAATGTCTTGGTAAGGGAAGTTACATGATAATAAAAAGCAGAATCAGAGGTGACTTCTGAATCTGGTCTCACAGGTCTTACCCAGCAGTCAGTGACCCCAGTTACAGAGGATTTCAACTGACATGAAAAAATATCCAACTCCTGACTCCTTTTAACTGCACAGACTCAGTTACAATCCATAGAAGCAACATCACTGAGTTCTTCTTAGTTAATTTGCAATTAGTCCCCCAGGGTATTACTTTTGCTAGAAATGCCGTTAGCATTTACAATTAAGTTCACTGTGAGGCACTTCTGATTTTAATTATATAGCATTTATAATGCTTCTTCTGGCACCCTTGTTGCATGGAAAAAGTGAACCTAGGATGTAGAAAGATGAAAAAAAGCTATTAATTCCAGGGCTAGAAATGCTAGATAGGTATAGTTACAAACAGATTGCTCTCTGTAACCCAGCCCAAACAGCTGGCTTTCAGTGTTCGGATTGGAATGCACCAAATACGACAAAAATGTCTTTATCTGGGGAAGTTAATTTTAGACGCTTTTATTTTGGCAAGGCAGTAGAAATACTTAGAGAAGAAATCATGATACTTCCAATGAAAAAGCTGTTTTTGTAGGATACACTACAGGCACTGTTTCTGCAGCAACCTCCCTGTACGTCCATCACAGGGAGACTCTGCTCAGCCCAAGCTGACCTACACTCAGCTGAAACACACGGGCTCCAGGGAAGTTGCATTTGCCAGTGGCTGCAGCAGGGCTGTGAGAAGTGGTTGCCATCACCTCCATAGTCTCAGCTTCCAGACCAGCACACTCCCCATATCCTCACTCACCCTGGAGAGACAAAGTTCGGGCACTGCAACCGGTGGGGGAAACAAAACAGGTTCCTGCACCATGAAAAGGGGAAATCCAACATTTCAGAGCTTCCCACTGTCCCAAGATAGGGTTGAGGCTCTTCACCATTTAAATTAAAGTACCAACAGCTCCAGCATCCCCCTGGTGCACAAGTGATGTGGCACAATCTGTTCTCTGCTTTTGCAGTTGTTCAGGACTGAGAGACTCCAAACCCACTTTGGTGAGGCAGTGACCCTCCTGAGATGAGAGGACCAAATGCCAGCTGTCAGACTGGCTCAAAAAGAGCAGACAAGCCATACAAGTGCACACACCACATATAGCTTTGTAAAGAGAGTGATTATAATCCAGTTACAGAGAGGGAAAGCACATAGCATATAAGCAAGTTGTTACTGGAGAGGCGCACTGAAAGATTTTTAATTGATCTAGAGCTTGGCTGTTTAAAAATTCATAGGTTTCAAGTTACTCTTGCCATGTTTAAAATGAGTTTAACTTCAGCTTTTGAGTTTAACAGCCTCAGCACTTGCAACCAGCTACCTACAAAATGCAGTCAGTTCACAACCTCTCGTAAACAGCTGATCCATTTTTGTGCAGCTCATGTTCTCTTTCCATGCCCAGTTGTTGTGGGAGACAGCATGACTCAAAACCAGTGGTGGTTGTAGGGAAGGGGCACTCACAGTCCTGAAGGGCACCAAGTGTCAACAGGATATAAACAAGGATATACATATATTTTTAAACTCAAGAGACTGGGACTTAGAAATGCTCACTCTGTGTAACAGCAATTGAAACACTGAAAATCTGCCAGCGGTTCTGCTCTCAGCAAAACTCCAAAGATCAGAGTCAGGTCCATCTGTCATGTTGTTTCCAGAGCAGATTGTGGCACAGCCCAGCTCTTTGCTGTCCCTTTTGGCAGCAGCGCTGGGCCTCCACCCCAAAGTGCCTCCTCCTGTTCTGCTGCCAAAGGGGTGCCCTGGGATGGAAGCCATGGACAGCCAAGCTGCAGAGATGGAGGCATTGCTACAGGACACCTCCACTGAAGCCTTTGCCTGCAGACTTGGCGTGACCTCAGATCCCTGGCTTCACCTGGAGATGCCCTTACAGGCTGACCCACAGGGCTGCCAGTCGTGTGTGTGTGTGTAAGGCACATCCAAGCCCAAGGACAGTAACACTGACATCTGTTGTCATCTTTTGAGGACTGGTGACTTGAAGGCCATGGGGGAATTAAGTGAACTAAGTTTTACATACAAAATAGAAAATGAAAATAGAAATATAATATGCAAACCTCCTGGCTGGAGCAGCTGCTAATAACCATAGTAAGGATGAGGTGCTCATGTCCCTCCTGGCCTGTCTCAGCCTCAGTGAGACCAGTGATGGATGGCAGCACGCCCCTTCCCACATTACTCATCGCCCACAGTTCTTCTCTGTAAAGAGCCAAAGAGGACACCCCTGCCTCAGCTGACTGTATGAGGTGTAGCCAAATGAATTAATCCGCCAATTTTGTTACTACAGGACATCATTTTTTCCAGTGTTGGAAGTTATTCCAAAGAACTTTCCTGCACTGAAATCCTTTGGATATTCTCTTGACGATGCAAAGTACATCGAGACTCCCGTTCAGAGACTTCCAGTGAAAGCAGTGAGCTCTGATCCTGGCATCACCTCTGGCTGAATGCCAGCACACAACTCAAAGCATCATTTTAAACTCCTGAAAAGCTGCAAAAAGCATCAGCTGAAGTCACTTGGAAGCAGCCTCATGGTGGGAAGGACAAGAAACAGACCTTTGTAAGTCATTTAAGATGGTGGCAAAGATGCCTTTCTGGATGCTAGCTGAAGCACAGCTGGTGGTGGACTGGTCAGCCACAATTTCTTCCCACAGCAGCATTCCTGTGCAGGTCCCAGCATGGATCCTATCACAGTGTGGGGACATTTACTCCACCCAAATAATTTCCCACACTGAGGTTTCCTACAGAGGTGGCACCCTCTGGTATGCAATAAAGGCAGGTCTTTGCTGGAGCAGTAGAGTTTATGGAGAAACTTAAATTCAAAATACACTAACAAACAGAAAAGGTTGCCAAATGTGCCTGAGAAAGAGCTTTCTATAGCCCATGGATGATTCAGGACACTCACACAAAGTGGGACAGGACCTGGAACATCCCAGCTCTGTGCAGGTGGTGGCTCTTTCTCAGGGGGTTCCCAGTTCTTAGCAAGTGTGCTTGCCCTGACGTCTCTGTGTGCTGTGTTTCTGGCAGGCAGCTGCTGCCCTGGAATGGAAATGTTTTCCCACTTGGATAACAGGGGCTTATTGTGCCTCCAAGGGTAGGCAGACCTGGCATTTCACCAGTGTTTGTGCTGACAGGAAGAGAGGCAGCACCTCCACAACGCCTGCCACGGTGCACATTTGGGGCCAGCGTTGGAGCTGTTGCTGGATGCACTTTCTACTCGTGGATCCATAGCTTTCTGTTTATTTTCAACCTGTTTTACAAACACAGCTAAACATCCTGCCCTTTGCCTAGAGGCAGTAACGAGGTTTCTCCACTGAGGATGTCCCACTGAAGACCAGTTTTTTGCAGCTTTCCCAGTGACCTGCAGAGCAGGTCCCCTTGGGTCAGGGGGACACTGCTGGGCTCTCGCAGTCACCCCACTGTGGAGAATCACACCCCAGTGTGACAGCCAGCAGGGCCAGCTGGAGCAGAGGAGGGCATCGTGTGCTGCCAATGCCAGGGTGGAACTACCACGACTAATTTTAGCCTCCAGAGCCCTGAAAGCCCCTTTGAGTTGCCACATACCTTGATAAATTGTCTAAGTCAATGCTGCTCAGCCTAAAGCTGCCTTTCAGATGGGAAAGGCTAAGTGTTGAGTGTTAAACATAATTTTGACTGGAGCTGAAGGTGTCTGCCTTCAGGAGTTGCCCAGGGCTTCTGAGGCTTGTAGGGACTGTGAATTAAGTGAGATGTGAAGAAAGGCAAAAATGCCTGGGATGATTTTTTTTTTTTGTCTCATGCAAACTTAACTGGGAAGAAATCCATGTGTACAATGTATATGCAGGGTGAAAGTTAGAAGCATGGAAATAAAGAGAAAATACCTGCAGGGCGCAGAACATCCTTCAGATCTGTGGTTGGACACCAGGGACAGCTGGTTCCTTGTTTAAAGGAGACCAATCACATTGTAGAAGCTTCAGCAACCTACACAACAAAGGGACCAAATGGGGGGGGAAAAAAAGCATTTTGCAGTGAGTTCTGCATTCTCTTACCTGCTTGGTGCTGCCACTTGGAGAATATTTAGCGTTTTGAAATCTGGCTCCTGTTCAGAGGAAAAAAACAAGCGGTGCAAGATTGATCGATAGGCCTTTGTCATGACAAGGTTTGTTGCACTGGCCACAGGGGGCTCTTCCTTACAGCACCACAGCCCAGCTCCCACATGGATGCACATGAACATTCCTATGTCTTTTCATTCAGAGGTCCAAGAAACAAAAGAGAGATTTTTTGCCTTCCACATTAATGAGTAACTGGAGAAACAGAATTTTCCCCTTGGGACAGAGGTGAGTCCATGACTGCGAGCAATTTTCTGTGCAGGGCACAGGGGCTTTGGTACCCTTGCCCAGTTAATTGTGAAATTGGATAATCCATGCATAGCAAACCAAAAGTTGGCTTTCAGTACCTTCAGGGGACCAGCTGCCTCACTGCTGGCAGCTGTGATGGAAGCCTTGTATACAAGCTGTGCTACAGGTACCTAAAACACATGTATATCTTTGTATAAAAATAATAATTTATATTGCATATTTTATATGAATTATATAAGCTTACTTTAAAATACATATTAATATGCTTCTGGAGCAATAGATTTCCATATTTCCCCATCTGAGAGATGCCTGAGAGCAAAGAGACTGTGGAGAGAACAGGAATACTGCTCAGTCAAACAATGCAGCAGCATTAAGAAAGCTGACTTTAGGTCTTCACAGGTCTAAACCACAGATTTCCACTCTTGGGGTAGTTTGGTGTTAATGCTTTTCAAGAACTGGTTCTTAATGATCAGGAAACCACTAAATTAATGACCCTGGAGAGGTTAATTGACTGAACACTTTCAATCATTTGTTAGGGAAGGAAATCCTTGCCTGTAAACAAAGCCAGTGTAGGGTAATTTCATGTCAGGAGCAGTAAGAACACATCAAGACATATACAAACCATAAGTTAAGGCCACTGAAATTATCAACAGGGCTTGAACTTCAGAAGTAATAAATTTGGATTCATCTTTATTTGTATTCAGTTTTCTGAAGCTTTAAGACTTGATCTAATGCCATTTTATAGACATTCTCAGTAATCATAAAAGTTGAAACTTCCAATAAAAATCCTGACAATTCTCACTTTCTCAGAGGCTTCTGGAGGAAACAAAATTCTGTGGCACTGACAGTGCAACTGCAAAGGCTGCCAGCAAGGAAGGCGCCTTTTTAATCCAGACTGAAATTCTGAGCAGCAGTGGGATGATTTTCACCCCACATGAGGCAAAGAGCATCTTTTCAGTTAGCCCAAACCATGGGTTGTGTCTTTCTGCCACAAGCAGGGCAAAGTAACCATGTCTGGAGTCCCTTGGGCCATCTTAGGTCCCAGGTGTGGCATGGTAATGGAGAAATTTGCTGTGGTCTATGGAGGGACATAAGGACAGGGCTGCATTTACCTTGTGCAGGAGCATTGTCGCCGCGCTTTGGGTGTTGTGGGAACATCCCTGAACCTGGCCACAGCAGTGGGCTCCAGCTGCTGCCTGCCAAGCCCCTCACACCATCCTCATCAGGGTCTGGGGTGCTGCGTGTCTGCATCCCAGCAGCAAAGCTGCTCTGTGCATGCAGCTGTTCAAATGGCCTTCAGCATCATGGGAGATTTTTATACTCAAAAATAGGCATCTGTTTTTAGGAAATGCAGAAGCTAGGTGGGTGTCCTTGAGGATACGCCTTGAAGAGCATGAGGACAGTTTAAATGCAAAATCTGTACACAGTTGAGAAAGTTTCTTTCCAGTGCCATCCATAGGTGTTTGATTAATCAGACTAAATGGTTTTACCGAGGTCTCTAGGCTAAAATAATGGAGAAAAGTGTTCTGTCCTGAAAAGCTGCATACAGGCAGCCTTTTTCACTCAGAAGGATTCTCCCCATACATCATTCCTTGACATCAGTGAGCTCTATGAGACATTCAGCTCCCTGACACATGGATGTCTTCTCCTCAGAACTTCTGGGATGGTGATGGGAGACTTTGCTTCTGGCTCCCAAGATTTAAACCCATGATAATTATGGCTGTTTAAGTCCTACACTCTTTCATCATCCTGGAAGAAGGGAGCAGCACATTTGCACCCTAGTGGGCCAGGCAAGCTGAAATGCCACCCAGTTAAGCCAGACTTGCCCTGAAATATTTGCAGACTGCAGTGTGAGCTGCTGTTGTTCTCCAGTTCCTTGCAGATTCACCTTCCCACACACAGCCCAGAGCTAATTTTCTTTTTTCACACTGAGTTGCATATCTTTTCCCCAGAGGTTGTGCAAACTGCACAGTGACTCTTTTCCAGCCTCCAAGCCATCCATGCACCTGTTTTTGATCAAAATTTTTCTACTGTAACTCTTGTTGGCTCAGAAAAGTGCTTTGACAAGCTTGAAATTTCCTGCCTCAGGAAGGAATAGCATCTCTCTAAGAGTGTTGTGGGTTCTCTTGGAGGGGTATTATTCATGAGCTGCTGGAGAGAAAGCTGGACTTGTTGCAAGGATCAGAAACTGAAACAGCCTTTGTCATGGCAGAGCTAAAGATGTCTCAGAGCTCCTGGCTCCAGCAACATAACCCACAACTTGGCCTGCTGCCATTGTGACATGGCACATTTATTAAGACACTTCTCAATCTCTGTTTCTTGTGCTCAAAAGTTTTCCTACCCCAGCTCAAGAAAATGCATCATATATGATGTGCCTGTAAGGAAGAAAGTCAGACAGTCTCCAGCTGTACCTGGTAGGGCAGAAAACTAAGCTGAAGCTGCAAATGATTGTGACTCATCCAGCTCCCTTTCCCCAGGGACATGAAGAAACCCTCCCTGAAATGGGAGAAATATTTATGCAAGTTTCAGTGCTGGAGAAGAAAACTATGAATATGCCAGTGTCTGTACAACAGCCTTCTTGAGTTTTGTCTCCACTCTCCTTGACCCATGTCCTGATAGAACTTTCAGTAAGCTATTTATCAGGTAAAGAGATAAACCAGCCATCATCGTATCAACACATGGTGACTGTGACTGAGAGCTACCCTATTAATTGCTGACCCCATTTCTATTTCAGTCACTTGGCATGTCCTCCAGGAAATGAATGGGATCAGTCATGATAAATCCATTTTCTCTGGCACCAGATAATCTCCTTTCAAGCTGGAGCAGATGCTGAGATGCCCATACTGGCAGCCTGCTGCTGGATGACCAAGGGGGCTGTAGTGCAATGTGATTGCATCCCTGAAGACTTGTGTTGCCCCTCCTTTGTACAATAAATGGTTTGTTACATGGTATTGCATCCTAAAATGCCCTGCTGGTATATCAGAGTACGGGTCAGGCTGGAAGGGACCGCAGGGGCTCATCTGGTCCAAGCTCCCTGCTCAAGCAGGGCCATCCCAGAGCACCTGGCACAGGACTGTGTCCACATGGTTCTTGAATATCTCCAGTGAGGGAGACTTCACAAATTCTTGGAGAAATAAGGTGCCACAGATTATTTCCTGAATGAATGACAGCCTTGAATTTGGGTGTTAAACTGATACAGAATGTGTCTAACAACCAGAGGAGACTGGAGAGAGGTAAATGTTATTTGAATTACCCAAGGGTTTTGAACCCAGACCTCCTATTTCACCCCTAATCATTGGGATATGAGACACCATAGTGTGGTGGTTGGGATCTTCTCAGCTCCCTGTGCTCTGCTTTGCAGTGAAATGGGGCAGTTCTTTGAGAAGTCAGGCATGGAGGGATTATGCAAGCATCGAGAAGTATGATTTACTGGTGCTGCTAGTCAGACAAGGAGAATGGTTGCCATAAAAGACTTAACTGTCTAGAGGCACAGAAACTGCACCCAGGCAGTGGGTACCCTGAGTGCTGGGCTGAAGAGTTGGACACAGATTTTCTCTGTGGCCCCAGCAGCGCTCAGTGCCCTGCAGAGACACAGCTGGAGCCGGGGGCTGGAAGAGCCAGGTGTGTGCCCTCAGTCACGCTTCTGCAGGCTGGCAGGGGCTCCCATCCCCTGGGAGGAGAATCCAGCTCAGCTTGGGCCCTGGCTGCCAGAGCCCTTTCCCAAAGCCTTGCACTTGCCATCCCCCTCACTCAGGCCCTGGTACAGCCCCACAAAAACTTGGGCATGGGAGCGAGGAGGGCAGAGGCAGCCTTGGCTCTGGAGCTCGAGTGCCCTCCCAGAGCAACGCGGCTGCTTTCCCTCGGGACATTTTGTTTTCGCTCTATTTGTGTCCCTGGGACCCAGCTGCTTAGCAACTGGATAAAATTGTCACAAAATGCTGGCATTGCCCCCCACACCAGGGCAGTGGCTGAGCTGTGTCCTTGGGGGGCTGTCTGCCAGGTAAGGTGGTCACACAGCACTCCTGAGGGGACCCCCATGCCTGCCCTTGTTTTCCTGGGTGGCCTCTCCCAAGGTGCGAGGGAATTTGGCCCTCGTGCATGGCAAGCACTGCGCTGCAGGTAACTCATGTAGGCAGCTCCATCTGCCCCTGGGGGGAAATGAAACATGGACACTTTCTGGATCTTTTTATATCATAAATGCTTTTTTCTCCCTGAAGGACCAGGGGGAAAAAGCACACTTCATGTAGTCCAGTGAAGTACCTGAAAAGGAAAATATTCACAATTTCTGTATATTTGGGGAGATGAATACACCATCTTACTTTGGGTCAGGGCTTTTTAACTTAAAAAAAAAAAAAGCGGAAAAAATGGCAATTAAGAGTTATAGCTATGTATTCCTTGGGCCAGAAGAACAGGCACGTGTCTAATGCCTGCTGCTATCTTTGCCCTGTTTGAGGCCTCTGCCTCTGTGGATAATACTCAAAGAGGTATCCAGGCTGCCCTGGAGGCCAAATCCTGCTCAGTGGAACTCACTTCCTTTGAAGAGTCATGCAAAGGACAAAGGATGAAAATAAGAGGTTTTAGGAGAGCAATTTATAACACACTTGCCCTTATAAGTGCCTGACATGCAAAGGATAGTTGCTGGCAATTGCTGACATCTTGTGTGTTTACCTCAATCAGCAAGTATTTATAATTAATTTTTAAAACACTGAAGTTCCAGGCTTGCTGGGAACATTGCAAACTGCCCTCAGCACTCTGATGTGCTTCCAAAACATATGCTGCCACAAGTCAAAAACCACAAAGGCTCACATATTTCAGGGGGGAGGTGGGGGATTAGCAGAGAGATAATGCAGTTCAAATGAAAATTATTTAGATAACTCATCTCGATCTGTGAATATTTAATTTTTGATGATTGGAAGCAACCACAACTGTTATAAATGGGGCGAACTGCCACATCACTTCTAGCATTTCTCCTACCCGATTCCACAGCACCACAATATGGAGGATTTGCCAGCAGTGGGATGGCCAGATTTCACTTTTTTTCTTTCCCTTTCACTCCCTGCACAATGCCTCATGCATCACCTGTGCTGACACATGTGTTTGCAGACTCCCAAAAGACCTGGTGGGGCTTAAAATAGGTCTATAACAAAAACAAAGAAAAACCACAAACAAACAAACCAAGCCAAAACACCCACAAAAAAAAAATAAACAAACCCGAACCAAAAAAAAAGATGTAGCGTTGCTGAGCCACTCTTTGGGAGATTTTTGAAGAAGCATGGGATGCTTGTGACCACCCTTGTACCCACAACGTTTACTGATGGTTTCTGTCTCTGTTTGTATGGAGAAAAGGCAGAACACAATTTCACAGTTTTTCAGATTTTTTTATATTTTTAAAGGCAGTTTTTCATGGTAGCTTTCACTATCTATCTCTGTCCTGGCCTCAGCAACAGGCTGGGAAGAAAACCTACTGCAAGGCAGGAAAATGCCATTGCCAAATCTACCATCATGGTGGTTAGGGTGATGGAGGTGGTGGAGCTTGGGGCAAATACCAAACCTTCACAAAAGGCTTATGCCTTGAATGGATGTTGCTCCTTAAAACTCAGAAATGTGCCATGCCTTGAAGCACTGCCCAACATCTTGGGGTGCTGAGGTGGCTGAGAGTGCACAGGGGAGCAGAGAAGAGAAAAACAGACCCAGGGCAGCAGCCAGCACCTGCTAACATCTAACCTAAGCCTTTAGCAGCAGGTTTAGGGTGAGATTTTCATTCTGTGAGGTAGCGGGAAAGCACACTCAGATTGCAACCCTGCAGCTAAGTCATTCTTGTTTTTTTCCACTCATATAATTATGAAAAATGACTCTCATGTTCACCATTAATGTTGCTATTAGCAGACAAGGCATAGCTTCCCAGCATGAGCCATTCTTGCTAACAAGGTCTGTGTGCACCACATCAGGGAGTGTACCACTTACAGCTTTCACTGTAAGGGACTTGTTCTAACTCCTGCAATGGTACTGAGCCAAATATATCTGCATCTCATCTCATGTCAGAGAAGGCAGCAAGAGCTAGCTTCAAGGTCCTTGATCAAAAGAAGACCAACAAGCTCAAACTCCTGCTTCTAGGCGAAGTTGCCCTCCTGCTCTAACACCAGGCAGGTGCAGTGCTGAGAAGGACAATTGTGTTCAGGTGGGGCTGTGAAATCAAACGTCTCACTCTCCTGTTCAGTCACTCACATAAACAGTGTAAAAGCACACAAAAACCCCACCTCACTAGGGATTATATAATAGTCCATCTTTGCACTGCAAAAGTCACTCTTCCCTTTTTAAGGTGCCTCTTACTCCAGGGCAGAAAGGAAATGGCCTAGACATAGGACAAGGGGGAGCAATTACTGCTCTTCACCTTGATATTGGCAAGGCTTTCAGCACAGGCATCTGAAATATCCTTCCAGCCAAAGTGGTGAGACAGGGACTGCACTGCAACAGAGTCTGAGTGGCCATGGACCAGCCCGGTTGTACCTACAAGTTCTCTTGTGCTTAACTCCCTTATGTGCCCTCTGCTGTGTCTGTGGGTGTTCTGTAAGCTCCAAGGCAGGACTGGGGCTGGGCTCTCTGCAGACAGCTGGCTGCCCAAAAAAGAGGCTGATTCCTAAAGAACTCAAATGTTATCTCCCAGGTTCCTTGTGGTACAGTCAGCAGGCAACTGCTCTGAGTGGGCAGAAAATCCCCCAGGGTGATTTTTTTTTTTTTCTTAAATGCATGGACTTTGCTTTGAAAGCTGAGGAGATTTTTGCCTGTACCTCATTGCTCCCACCTTTATTCATAATTTTTTTTGTATAGCAATCCTGATTTCTCAAGACAGCATCAGCTCTGTAGAGAGGAACAGAAAGCTACACTGGTAATGCCAGATATTGAGAGGTCTCTTTTCTTCTGTATAGCATGTGAACAATGGCATATTACAACAAATTTGTATCCACATCTATGCTTGTTCAGTGAATCAGTTAAGGATCTGTGATTTGGGGTTTTTTTGGTTATAAGTGTGTGGCTAAATGCTCATAGGACTGTCTAGATTTTAATCCAAACTTTCACAAATTTAGACAGCTGTCTCTGGTGCTTTTGTAAAAGGGCATACAATCAGCACATCTGAAAATCAATACACCTCATGGGGCTAAGTACCTCAGTTAATCAAATACTGCAGCCATCAGCTTTTGCTCAGCTTCCAGCTAACTCCAGAGTATTTTCTGCATAGTTACAAAATTATAACTGCTAGAAAAAATGAAAGTTGGTATTTTAAACACCATGATCTGTATGTTCTTTCATTATTTGAGCTTCATGTTTACTGCAGCTTGGTTTTCTTTCCTGAATTGTTCATTAGGTCTGAATCTAGAGAAACAAAACCCTGTCTGTCTCAGTGATCTGGGACAGCAGGGAATGCAAAGCTAGCCTAAAGCCATCTGTTACTCTGCAAGAAAGGTCTTAGAAAACAAAGCCAGACCGTTGATTCATTATAAAATAGACATAATTTATGAAGATTATCATGGAAACAAATCCTATGAAGACCTCTTCAGTCCCTATCTGTTATTACTGTTATTTTTTAAGTCAGCACTGGTTACCCACACCACAGAAAAAATACTGTATAAGTCACAGATGTAAAACTTCATCTGCAGAGATCAGGACCTTACCAACGGATACATTTAGTTAATCTAAAATAATTACAGTTGTTCTTCTGTAGCATGGTTGGTGTGGGTCAGTCTCAGACTGCCTGGAGGGAAATGGCCCCATGCAAGTGTTCACTGTCTCAGAGGCCACGTGTTTCTCTGAAGATGATGAGTTTGTACTCTGTGCAACTCTGCAGAGATGGGCCTGTGGGACATTCTCTGGCTACACAGCATAATGTGAAGCAGAGGGACTTTGTTGGTAGCAGGGGAAGGACTAAGAAAAGGTGAGATGCAATAATTTTTCCCTAAAGTGTATCTCTGATGAATGTCAAACCTTAGCTTAAGCATCCTTCTATGGAACCCTGGACCTGGGACCACAGCTATTAAGTAATTAATTTTCATCCGTACAGTCCCTAGTCTTTCTTTGTCCAGAGCTCACCAGACTGCAATTCATGTGGCTGTGACAGAGTACTTGTCATGTAGCCACATATTATGCCGGGAAATAAATACCAAACTGAACAAGTTTTATGCAACTTTGTATTTTCGAAAGTACCTTACAGTAATCAGTAGCCAAGCAGCAATAAAGACTTTTAATCACTGTAGTCTGTGCTATACTGAAACTAAGCAATCCTATTTCGTAAAAATCTGTGGTCACTCAGGGACAAGAGTTTCAGCCTGCTTGAGAGGCAGGTGTGCCCCATCCAAATGCTCAGTGCCAAATCCAGTATCAGGCTCAACCAAACACACACGATCTGACACTTGAACTCATCCACAGGGCCAGGGAACAGAAAGAGGGGTCAGCATGCTTGTATCTCTGCAGGAAATCTCCTGGTGAAGTTCGCATGTGAAGGGGACCTCAGCTCTTGAGGCAAAAATCTTGGCAGCAAAGTCGCAAGAAATTCCTGGCATCCAAATCAGACTTCTTCAGATGTTCATTGCCAGGTTGATAAACTAGTATCAGAAAAAGATCAACTTTACAATAAAGTATTTTAGGATCTTCTCCCTCTCCATGTCTTTCCCCAAATGAGAGCAAAAAATCCAAAGCAGTGCTTTGTTCTGAATTGACCCCAAGCAGGGAAAACGACCTTTGCTCACTTGGCTTTTTTTACATCCTATCATTAAGGAGAAACCTCAGCCAGCGGGAAGGAATAAGGCAAAGCTCTCCAAGCCCTAGATGCTGGAAACAGCAGTTACTTTATTTGCACCCCAGCCATCCACTGTGGGTTCCCACATTTCCCTGGAAATTCATTGTGCCTCACCCCAGGAAGCTTTGGCTTAGTGTGAAACAAGAGACAGCTCACAGCAACAGGGAGACAAGGAGAGCAAAAGAAAATAAGAAAACCTGTGCTGAGCAGTGTGAGAAGCAAATGATAGACATGCACAGGCAAGGCTAATCTGAATTCCTGGGGGATTCAGGGGGAGTGAAAGACCACCCCCCATCCCCATCTGCTCCTTCCTCTTTCCCCCACTGAAACCTGGCACCCAAGGAAGGAAAAAAAAGCAGAGAGACTAGAAAGGGGCATGGGAAGTTGTCAATATGCCACAGGCCAAGGAAGGAAAGAGATAGTGTGGAAAAGATTTAATGAATCAGTGGGCTGTAAAATTCCAGCCGTAGTGAAACCTATGGCAGATACCTCCCTGCACTCTCATGGACACTTGAAGTGTCATGCAGAAATACTCCAGCTCTTCTAAGAGGACAAAGCTCTGGAGAAACCCCATCATTTTGTCAGTGTTTATGAATCTGTGCTCATACCTCGCCTATATTCAGGTTAATGAACTCCTTGTTTTTCACACTGAGTGCTTGGAATACTCCTGAAATGAAAAGCAGGACACCAGTGCTATAAATACACCTCATTCATATTCATACACGAACTCTCCATCCCACAGCGGCAGTGGCCATGCCAAGGAGAGGGAAGCCCTGGTGCAAAGGCAGATTGCTTAGAATTGCTTGGTGGTGGTAGCTTGTCTGAAAAAACGAAGTCTTTTCAAGAGGAAAAAGTCCTTGCTGACTTAAGGCCTTTATGCAAGGCTCACTTCAGGACTAGTCTGGAAGAGGTGTCCTGAATGTGCTAAACAGTCAGATTTGGAGGATACTCTGAAACCAAGCCAAGCAATTTGCATTTCTTTATATATCTTATTTAAATTCTATCTCTCAGAAATAGTTCTATTGCTACAGTCAAGAGAGAAAGTAAAGAAAAGAACAAAACAAAAAAAAATCAGTGAAGAAAGATGATTTTTTCTTCTCATAGAGTGAATTGGGTTTTATTTGAATTTGGAGCCATACTAATGATCACTTTATCTAGCCATTTATCTAGCCTTCTAACCTATCTGTACTGCTGCTCCTTTGTCACGAGAGTGACCCTGTGCCAGCAGTGAACTGAGAACTTGGATGCCTTGATGTACAGGGAACTACATCTGAATCCAGAAGGGAACATGTTATATAAAAGGTACAAGAGATACCTGCCCAAGCTCATGCCAATTTTCCTTTTCCATGAGGCACAAGTAATATTTGAACCTTGAACTTGTGTGATTCCAAATTAAGCTCCTGGATGAGCCACAAGAAGGGCTACAACATGGACTTTACCAGCATTCTTCACATACCTTCAACATTGCTGCAGAATTTATGTAGGAAGCTCTATTCACATGGGAAATTTTCCATTAGCAGCAGAACATTTTTCACTTACAGGAGAAGAGCCATCCCAAATGCAAATGCTAAACATAGCTCCTTTCTGTTTGCCTCATACTTGATCTCAGATAGTGTACAACATGCTCAACAGCTGAAAGCAGAACAATTTCTTTTTCAAAGGGGATGAAATTCCAGAGGAAGGAGAAGATACTCACGACTCGCATTCTCCAAGCGTATTAGGCAGTTCAGAAAATCATCAAAATCAATCTGGAACTGCTCATCAGCATACCGGAGGACAATCAGTTGCAGCAGGTAATTGTTGAGCTGGTATCCTTCCCAATGACACAGACAAAGAAAAAGTGAGCAACCTCACACATCAGGGGGAATCTACAGATCTCTGTTAACTGACTTGAAAACCATTTAATGGGAGGATACTCCGTGGCACACACATCCATCCAGAAAGAGATCTAACCACAAAGTTCCTTAAGTTTGCAATGAACAGCAAAGTCTGAATGAGAGATTTTTCAAGCAGTGCAGTTTCTGGTCCATGCACACTCTGGATGCATGAGAGACCATTCTGTCTTCTTGAATTTGGGGGGATTTCTCTGAAATTATCTGCTTTCATAAAAATAATTTGTGATGAAATACTAATGCAATGATTGCTCTTCATAGCAGCTCACTCACTATTCCTTCAACCCTTGGATGTAGATGGACTCTGAAGTGGTGTGTTTCAGGATCTAACCCTGCACAGGTTTAAACCCTGCTGAGTTTAACAGAGCTCAATAAAATACAGAGATTGCTCTGACTGCCTACCCTCAGGGTCTGGGAGGGCCTGGGGCAAAATTACCCTACTCAATGTGCCTAGGTTCTCTCTGGAGTTTAGACCTCCCTGTTCAGGAGCACCTGGCCTGTGTGATTGTCCTCTTCACCCACACTGATATGCCCAACTGATTTACCAGATAAAATGCAGTGCTTGTCTTACCTGCAGCTTTAAGGGCACCACGAAGCTCATAAGAGGACATGGAGCCAGATTTATCAAAGTCAAATTGAAGAAAGATACTCTGTTATGAAAGGAGCACACAGAAAGCTCAGCACTGGCATGTGAAAGGGAGCACAGATATGGCATAGAAAGGCAAGGTGTTTATCTCCAGCTGCATAGTATAAGCATTTCAGAAAGCTGACAAGACTTTGGTTTAGATCCAGTCTGATTTTATAATGGAGGAGCAAATCTTGGTCCCACTTGCCTTTGTCATATGAACAGGTTGTTGTGACTTAAACGAGTACTGCCAAATCCAAGCATTAAAAAATTATGAGTTGCTCTTTATTGAAAATGTGATTTTTTAAAAAGTGATTTTAACTGGAAAGATGTATTGTTCTCTGTCTCTTAACTCTTAACTGACACATTCTTTTAATCTTCTTTTATGTTTTTCTCCATAGTTCTGAACACTAGAAACAAACTGTTTAACACAATATTAATATTGTAATTTACTCATTTGCTTTTAAGTATAAAAGATCTGAATAGACACATTCATGGTACAACCAAGAAAACTAGTCAAACAGTTTGAATTTTGACCCATATATTAAGCAATTTTCAATCTGGAGTTAAATTCCATCCTTTTATTGAGACAACAAATGCAACTCTCCTTTGGAATATGAATTATTTGGAGCTGTCGTCACATTCAGCTTAAAATTTTCCAGCAAATATATGTGCAAATCTTCCTACAGGATACAAGGATTTCTCAAGCCTCTTGTTAAAACACAGTGTGTCCTTTGTTAAAAGAGATGTGGCATTAGTACCCAGAAAAAGTGCTGGTCCTTTCTGAGGGGTTAGACAAGAAAAAAAGTGCTGCATATTTTGAATACTTTGGTGAAGTACGAATTCAGAAAAACCTATTAAAGGCCATAAGGAAACAATTATAATGTGTTTTGTTTGAATATTCCTTCAGAGATTGATTCTGCAAACCTACTTATTCTTACTCCCATATTCAGTGGCAGGGGAAAGTGCTCAAAATTAGAATCATAGCTTTCCCAGACTTCAGTACAGTTGACTTCTGAGAGATCAGTAATGAAAATGCAGTGACTTAGGAAATGATTGTTTCCTATTAGTCATGAATCATCACTTTCTTCTTCTGTACAACAGCAGTTATGGAAAATCCTTAAGTTTCCTTTTGATTGGCTTGCTTATAAGTGTCCATTGCATTCTTTATCCCAAACATAGTTGATTAGTTTACAAAAATCTCAGTTATTTCCAGAAAACCATTATGGTTTATCATCATGGAAAGCTAAGAATGTCTTTGACTATCCAAAACAAACCCTCTGCTTTAAAAACATTTGTTTTGTGTTAAAATTCATGGCTTCAACACACTGTTGTCTCCATTTTTGTCTGCATATACCTAATAAACTGTTCAGGAAGTAGCTAATTAAATGGAGGAAAAATTACAGTGGATAATGTCACTTACTATCCATTTCTTCATTTTTTCCCAGAAAACTCTGAACTCACTGAATTCCAGTTTCCCGTTGCCACTGGTCTGGTAATGTGAACTAAGGAAAATAACTTGTTATATGAAAGCCCAAATTAATTCTGAACTTACCAGAGTATCTCCTTTTAGCAGAAAACGTTGACTAGAAAGCCTATGGTGCTGCTGAAACTGGCATTGGGATTTTTCAAGAGGTGGAGCTCCAGCAGTTACAGTTATGCCTGTGGCTGTGATACTGCAGGAACATTATATGATATAAAAACACAGCTGAGCAATTCAGGCACTACATGAGGAAGAAAGGCAGATTATTCTAAGGCAAGTTTTGGATGCAAAAGGGATATAAATGTTTCAGAGAATTAAATTACTTGATTAAAACAAATTGCTACTGTACCCAAAGGAGTTCGTCAACCAATGTGCTTTGAAGTATTTCTGTCTGGAGACCAAGATCTAGAAAGTGCAATGGCTTAACCAAAACTTAATGTGAGTAGTGGGGTGAGACTGGCAAAATCTGGTCCATATGGTCTGAAATAAATGCCTGTATAGCAGTTCTAGGAGGCAATGATGGAATCTGCCTGGTCTTTCCTCTGCCTCAAGTGAGTTATTTCACTAAGTTACTGATGCCCCCAAGCATCAGTTATTTGAACACTTTCAGGATGAGGCACCTGCTCTGCAATGCTAAATAAGGAATAGTCTCATTCCCCTTCCTTTTTCCATCTTGCCAGGACAAAGCCCTTGCTCAGATGGACACTGGCTCAGCAAGCATTCACAAAGGTCAAAATGTGCCAAGCAGGGTCCACCTGACACCTGCTGTTATTTGAACACCTGCACTAGTGACATTATTGAGGGCACCCACAGACCCCAAGGATATTTTCACTTCTGCAAAAAGTTTTTTTTACCCAGCCAGATTCTCCTTCCCAGGATCATGTAGAACTCTGTCCCTGCTCCTTACCACAACGTGGTGACCATTGCCAGGGAATTTAGAAGCATGTGACACAGAGGAGACTGTGCCAGCATTGACTTGGGTTTGCATTTTTATGGTTTTGCTCCTCCATTGTGCTCCAAATAGCATGTCCAGAGTGGGATGATTGTGTCTGCGTTCCTTGTGCTCTCAAAGCAGAGGAAGAGATGTGTCCCCATTTATTCAAAACTATGCAGAGATTTGCTTGGAAGCATTGCAAATGATGGAAACTATTCAGTTGTATCCTAAATAGTAAACCTAAAACTGCTGCCATGCTCCAGGGTCAAGCACAGGCCCTGGCTCTGTGCCAATACCATGTAAGGATGAGAGGTGAACATGGACCAGCTCCCTGCTGAGGCTTGGTTTTTAAGCAAGGAAATTTAGGACTGGTCCCCTGTTTCTCACTGCATGTGTAGGGTGACTAATCTGTATTGAATTTCAATATTATGAACCAGCTTTAACAGGATAATCTTTTTTTTCTGTTTTGGTTTCTCCCTTAGAAGTGTTTGAATGGATGTTACCTCTATCATGGACTGACACAACAAATGCAAAAGACAGCTCAACAAGCAAGACATAACCCAAACTTTAGATACATGCCTTGGTAGGACAGTTTTGTCTCATGTGTAACAAAATTGGTTTTTTTGGGAAAGCATACTGCAAAAGCAGATTTACCTGAGGAGAAACCATGCTTAGTAAACTCAGCAGGAGCCAGAGCTCTGCAAAGGACAAATCTGGTGGGGAAGCACCAGGGCTGTGATTTGCCTCATCTGATGCCTGAGCAGTCATTTAGCACCCCTCAGTTAGGTACATCCAGAACAGTTCATTACACCACCCCTTTAGCTGTCTACAAAGGAGGTCTAGAAAGCTGGCTTAGATGTAGACACCTACACCACAAATGCCTAAATTTGGATAGACAACTCTCACCCACGTGTCTGTTTCCTGGAGTCCCAGGAACTAGCTGAAAGACCAGATTTTCCGGTTTTGAAACTGGCTGTCAAAAAAGAGCTTTGATATTAGCAACTTTCACCACTGCTGATTCTTAATTTCTGACCCATAATTTGCATGTACTACTCTGTCTGGTGGATTTAGCTCCCCAGACAACAGACTTTTCTTGAGTTAAGTCTTCTACATCTCTTTCAAATAAACCACACCTTGAAAAATGCACTGTTCCATACAGAAGTAGCTTGAGATTGACTTCCAAAGGTGGTCAGCATTAAAACATCTGCCTCTAAGTCTACAAACACAATTTGTCCTGAAACTCCTAACCCTAAATTTCTAAAATAAAAATCAGGATAAAACAGCCATGTATGCTTGTTTCCTTTGGGTAGTGATCTGCCATGATATTACCAAATCCATTTCTGACATCCTTGACATATAATGTAATGGACAATTATATTAATTCTTCATTTAGCCTGCCAGGCACATATTTGAAAGGATACATCCATAAGAGAAATTATATTTCGGCATGAAATGAGACTTAAGTTCTTGAATTTTATGTTCTTTGCTGAAAAAGAGCAACAATAGGAAAGAAATTATGGGCAAAGCTGTCTTTGATAATCAGAAAGGAGAAAATAGGACTCATGAACAGAGATAGATGACTCATAGTCCTCATTGTGGGAGGGCCTGTGAACTGGAAGATGAAGGCAGCTCTCACTACAGAGAAGTCTCAGTCCAGAGAGAAGATTAATTTACTGGGACATGACAGGAAATACTGTCCTTGATTTGTAAATCAGGAGATGAGGTTCAGGGAATGACAGGTTTTCCCCTGTAGCAGGATCAGGAGCTACATCCAGGTCTTAAAAGTCCCAGCCTAGTGCCTGTCCCCACAGCAGAGTGGTAGTGCAATAGAGATCTGGCCTCACTGAGCTGACATGGATCATGCTGGAGGCAGGGCAAGCTTGTGGTTAGATCATGGACAAAATGTTTTCCTGACTCTTCCCTCTCTGGCTCAAGGACACCAGGTGGGAACCATAAGACAGCCGTTAATTTTCCATATGTAAATGAACGAAATGGCAGCTTTTACAACACTCTATACAACCCTTAACTTAGAAGTTGTCAGCACTTACTTTTTTTTAATACAGAATTCAGAACATATTCAAGTTCTTCTGCGGATATCTCCATGTCCTGCAGGAAAAAAATAAAAAAAATGAAGCATCTGTTACTTGAATGTTTCTGTAATCAGTCATACCAAAAACCTCAGAAAACACCAACATCACTCATCTGTACTTTCCTGCAACTCAGAAAAAAAGAGAACCATACAAACCCCGGAAAGAAGATAAAAATTTAAGATAAAAAAGATAAAAAGTTAAAAAATTTACGCTGCTGTGAGTAATCTGTCTGAAGGAGATCTCAAGCAGGAGCTGTTGATTCAAAGAAAACTCAACTCCAAGTGAACATTAAACCAGGTAGGCTCCTTCAGAGCTCGAGTTCTAGCTTTGGTCCTCCTGCTTGCTCACCAGGGACTGCACCCTTACCCATGGAGCCATAAGACACGGTGACATCTGGTGCCCAAACAACACACTACAACTAAGCATACTCCCAAAATACGTTAGGCTTGTTCCATGTGGCCCTGGATAAGGGCAGAAGTGTTTCCCCTCTTTTTACAGCTTGCTCTGATCCGAAGTGTTTTGCACTCACTTGTCCTGAAATCTGCTCAAACAGTGCCCGGAACTGCTTTTCTTCTTCAGTTTCTTGTGGGCTTGGGGCTGGGTGTAGAGGCTGCAACATCAACCACACAAGTCCTTATAAGAATTGTAAAACATTATATTTCTGCTGCAAACAGCCCCTCTGTGCACCCCGGACCACTGTACATCTTAAAATAAGGGTACACATGTTTCTGGACTCTGCCAGATCTGAGGCCTCCCAGCCACCTCTCTACCCGAGGGGAGTCTCATGCTCACATTTCCTTCGCCTGGGCAAGTGCATAGTGTGCCACTGCCTTGGTAAAAACCAAGAGCGCCCATCCTGGAAAACACCTCTCTCCCCTTTCATCCTACCCTGCACCATTCTCTTTCCCTGGCCTTCCAACAACCACAGCACTCTTGAACTCTCTTCTGTAGCATAATCCTGGGACCTCTGGCCCTTCTTGAGAGCATCAAACAGAGGTGGCTGCACTTCAGCATATTCCCCAGCACAGATTTGTTTTGCTGCAGAAGATAGCCCTGAGATCCCAAAAATGAAGATGTCATTGCTAGCTGGATCCCCAAGGAAGAGTATTACTAAAGAGGGACAAATTAGATCTTGGCTTAGCTTGTTTCTATGGAAAGGCACATCACAATTAATGGCTTATTTTGTAGGGATACACTTAAACAGGAGCTGACTCAGACTCAGCTACAATTAGTGCTCAGCAGGGAGACCAAGCCATTCACAAGCAAAAAGAATTCAATCATTTCAGTAGGCACGTGCATGTGTAAGCATTCCCTCTCAAGTCCTGCAGATACTGAGAAGTAAAATAAAGATATTTGTATGCAAAATTAATGTATGTCTATTAGATCTATTCTCTTCCTTCTTATTTTTCACAATAAATAAAATTTTAAAAGATGTGAACCGCTATGTGGCTCACCCACTGCCCACGTGGTGACTGACACTCACCTCTAGTGCTGGCTGGCACTGACTGCCTTCAAGGGGATGTGAAGCACAACGATTATGATTTCAATTGTTACAAATTTTACCATATTATTGTCACTCTTTTGCCATATTCAGCAGAGCTTAGCATTTCAGTGACATACACAAAACTGGCAATTGTGAAACATTCCTGTGAAATGAATATGGTTTAGCTGAAGACAGTAAAAGCAATGTGTGCTGGCTTCTGCTGAGCTATTCACTTGCTATTTTAACTCTGTAGACTTACCTCAGGGAGATCAATGGCAACATTTTCATCTAGATCCCTGGAGAAAACAAAACCTTATTTGGTATCTGAAGGTATTCAATAACTACTTGGGGTTGAAGTTTGCTTATTACCCTTTCCCCAGTGAATGATAAAACAGGTTTTTTATTTAACAGGTTTGGTTTAGCTAAAATTCATCAATCAGACTTTTGCACTGTTTAAATTTTGGTACAAGCACTTAAAACAGACATTAGGCAGGACTCAGGGAGGACACAGCTGTGCATATCATCTGCTAAAGAATTAATCTCATCCTTTATTCATTATTCATTGTGAACTCATTTTTTCCTCAGAATGCTTTTTTAAACACAGAGTTGTCTTTTGGACAAACTTTGGGAGGAAACAAACAGGTAGCAAACACTGCTGTATTCACAGAGACCCAAACAGTGCCAGGCAGCTAGCAACTCTTCCCTGTCAAACTTCCAGAAGATTCATCATGGCATGCCCTTTTTCCCAACCTTCTCAACTCCTCTCCAGAAAAAGTCAGGTTTAGCAAAAATGGGCAAATAAAAAAAACCCAAAAAAACCCAAAACAAAACAAAACAAAAAAACAGATGGATAAGAACTTTCCATGCTGGGTCTCTGCTTTAGGGCTGGGTGCCTGGCAGCCACACTCTCCCCAGCAGCCAAAAACCCCATGTGCAGGGAAGCACTAGAGGGCCCAAAGCCTGTTGTTGACTTACTGAATGATGGCCTTCTTCTCAGAGAAGATCCTCAGGCAGAAATCTGCCTCCTGGTGTGGCTCAAATGTGGTCGGAATAAGAATGTAATCACCTGGTGGCAGCTTGAATCGGTGGGATACTTCCCTTAAATTGATATAGGTTTTGCTCCTGGCCTTGGAGGGGTGGAACCTGAAGAAGTCTTTGCCCAAGTGTCCATCTCTGCCAGGGCTCTAGGAGGGGAAAAAAAGGCAGTGCTGCACTGGC
Source organism: Cinclus cinclus (assembly GCF_963662255.1). Taxonomy (NCBI): domain Eukaryota; kingdom Metazoa; phylum Chordata; class Aves; order Passeriformes; family Cinclidae; genus Cinclus; species Cinclus cinclus. The sequence continues at coordinate 71,287,478 of NC_085048.1, read as the reverse complement.
CAGGGTGTGCTGAAAGCCATACCCACACCTTTCCTAATCACAGAGCCAAATTCTTCCTGGCACAGGTATCGCCCCAGGCTGGGATCCTGACTCTCCTTCCTTCTCCCAAGTGCTTACAGCAATTTAGCTCCCACCTTATGGCAAGGACCCATTACCACTGCCATTTCTCACCCAGAAGGCAATATCAGAGTACTCTGGGACATTCACTGCCATTAAAAACCACCATCCCAGATAGGGTGTTACTGAGCAGTGACAACAGGTTGACCAACCTCAACCTCACTCAGGGACAGTGAGTGATGTGATGTGCTCAGGATGCTCAGAACAAGCAATATTCCCTCTTGCTGAGCCAGGCAGGGGGTGACAGAATCATGGGACTGAGGGTTTTTTTCCTAGGAACCTATGGCCCCATGGGGACACCTAAATCCTCCTCTGAGAGGACTCCATCCTCCACGGGGCTTGATGTAACTGAGAAGGTTATTTTAAGAGCAAGGGCCCTAAAAATGGGGAAGGGACACAAACCCAGAGAATGTTCCAAATACCAACAGTGCAGCTCCTGTGCTGTAGGAGCAAAGGAGTACCTCATAAATAGAGTAGCCAATGGTCAGCATTTCAGCTCCAAGCTTCTTGAGTTTGCGGCGACCCTTTTGCATGAGTGCTGCTATGAATGTGCACTCATCTTGTCCATTGTCCTTCTCTGTCAAATGCAGCTTGATTTGTGGATTTGTCCAGAAAGTCTCTGCCAATGTAAAGAACACCTGAGAATTTCTTGACTCAGAATAATAAACCACCACTACTACTATAAAAATACCCCCACCAAACCAAAAAAAGGTAATTAAGCTGAGGTTTCACTCAAACTTAGTTTTTCAATTAATCATTATGCTTCTTTCCACTAAGCTTTGCAAAAAACAAGCCAAATCCCAAAGTCCTTCATGGAACTAGATGTAGGAAAGACTTTAGGCCTGGTGACTTTATTAAGTTACCATGTTCCAAATGAAGTTGTCAGATGAAATTTTGTTAAAATTACATAGCTACAATGATCCCACAGCGCTGGTGCCAGTGCACACTAACACTGTTTGGATCCATGACACAGCTTCAGAGGCACATAAACACGCAGGCTGAGCTGGGCTTTTTGTCTCATTTTACACTTGCTGCTGCAGTTTAATTGTCTTATTTGAACCTAGTCCTGCTCATGCAAATGTCATTAAGGGGTAAATCATATCCAATGAACCTGAGAGCAGAAAAGGCAGCTCTTTCACCACAGAGTCTCAAGTGGGATGTGTGAATATTTATCACTTTGCTCATTGCTGGTTTCTTCATTCCAAAAAGACAGTTACAGGAAGGTCTTATCTTTAAAGTACAGCACCCTTAAATCTCATTTTTTGAGTTTCCTCATTTGTCCCTTTAGCTGGTTCTTGTCAGCTGAACTGTCTGGGACCCACAGGTCTGGCTACAGAGTTCCTCTCTGAAGAGCTATAGCTGAGGGTGTGTAAAGATATCAGTGTCTGCTTCCCATTTTCAAACTGATACGTATTTACCTAGGAAATTTCTACATCCTCCTGCAGTGGCTCCCCGGACCCAGCTTCCCTGGTGGATGGTCACTTCCCATTTGTGAGCAGTGCTGTCTTCCAGGGCATCTGGAGTCAGGTTGCAGATCTCAACTTTGTCAAAATGCACTTTGAAGTCCTCAAACTTCATCCTGAGCAAAAGACATCATAAGGAACAGGCAGACATTTGTTTTTGTGAAGGATGCCCAGAAGTATTTATCCCTCAGAACCCCAGGGCCAGATCACCAGTTCAGGTAGAGTAGTTTTAGTGACCATGGATATATGCCAGTGCACACCAGGAGATCATCCAGCTTTCACTCACTGTGGAGTAAAGCACAAGCATCCTTTTTGTCTGCATCTCATTCTGGCATCTCTTATACCTTTCTTTTACTCAGTTACAACTGCACCTAAGATGAAATAGAAGTGACACTGGCACAAAACCTACAATTGAGTTATTTCACCAACACCATCCTGGCCTTAATGGCTACATCTGTATTGCCAAGTACCAAAACCAAAGGATTGTCTGGCATGTGCAGGAGCTAAACCTTCACACAAATCATCTGTGTGTTCAGTGACAGGCACAATGATAGCACAACCAGTCACACATGGTGATAGATTAGTCAAGCCATGATATGATCACCTCTCTGCACTGCAATTAAAGTAACATTTGGGTCTCTGCTAAGGTTCCCAGGCTCAAGCTGCTCACTCTTCCCTCCCTTATGGGTGCCTGGGACTTGGTTATAGCAAAAATATACATCAAATGTGTGAGATAAAATGTGTTTGTACGTGAGAAATATCTCCAACCTGCCCTTGAAGGTAGCATAGACACTGCTGCCTGCTGCTGTGCCTCACAGATTGCGCTGCATGTATTTTATATCCAAGGTGGAGGTATTTACATGGCAACGGGAATGAGGGAGCAAATGTCACAATATGGGCAGTCTTGAGCTGCTAGGCTGGGCTGGTTGAAACTAGCCTGCTTAGCACATGGAGAAGCAGATACGCCAGGAGATTTTATCTACTGGGTACAAAGGCAAAAAGATATCAACAGTCCCGTTGGCCAAGCAGTCAGTTCAGGACTGAACAAACAGCCAAGAGAAGGGACAGCAAGAGCTAGGCACTGCTGGGCATTGGGTGCAGCCCTGAGCAAAAGGAAACTGTCCACAGAAGCTGTCTAAGAGAGAGCAGCTTGCACGGTGTGCACCACAAGGACGGGAGGCAGACATACTCTAAACCTGAGGGCAGCCTTGGTACACTGAACTTCTCTCTGTGAAAGAGCTGATGCATTAGACCTTTGTGAGGGCAATTTGGCATCTAGACATGTTATCTGCTCTGAATTGCTATCTGGAAGAGCCCCTTCTCTCCCTGGACCATAGAAATAACATATAGAAATGGATCTTCTCCCTAACACAAGGTTTTATAACTATATTTTTCCTCTGTGTCAGATACCTTACAACAAAATGGAGTATCAGGAGAGCAAAAGCTCTCCAAGATGCAAGTTTATCTGTAGCAGTGGCAGATAGGACCCAGCTAGCCCCCACTCTGCCTCATCCAACACAGCCAGCTCCATTTTTCTTCCCCATAACAAATAGATGTCTGCCGTGGTATTAATTTACACTTGCTATGGGCCATTTTTACTCTTGGCTTTGGTGTGGAAAGAAACAGCAGGTTTTGCTTTGCTGCCCTTTCTTGTCAGCTATTATCAGATATTGCTAGCCCTAGGCACTGCTAATTCTCATTCTGATGCTCAGGACATTAAAGAAGGGGCAGCATAGCAAAATCTGTCTCTAAATGTCTTGGTATCCCAGCCATACTATGCAATTTCAGGTTCTCTGGAAATGTGCTGCAAAGCAGAGGAAGGGGTTGCCCTTTATAGACTAGACTTCTAGGAGGTAAAATGTCTGTTCTGATTTCCCTAGAGCCGCTCTGGGTTTGTACTTAAGAAGGGAAAAAAAGGCTCTGATCCTCTGACCTTGGAAGGCAAGGGACTAGGATGAGTGAGAAGATGATTTCTTAGCCAGACACAAGATGCCCGTTTGCATCTATTAGAAGAACCTGGACAAGATCAATCTGAACTGCTAATACGTAGCCAAAATGTCTTTGGGGTAGTTAATGAGGTTAAGTGTCCTCAGCATGTCATCATGAAGATTTTCTTCAGTTCTCACAAGTCCAAAGAACAAAAGAGTCTAAAAAGGGATTTTTTTCCCTTTAATTTCACTGCTCAATTAATGCCCACTTGAACATTTTTACCTCCATCACATGGTCAAGCTTTAAATTCTGCCCTGCATTGAGATACTTGCTGGAGTTACTTGGGTTCTGTAAACTCTTTGTCTCCTTTACAATCACCACATAAGCTACAGCTGTGGCCAGGTCAAAAAACAGACAACAACCCACCAAACCCAAACAAACACAAAAGCTTTTTGAAGAAACTGCAAATGCCCTAATGTTTCTGCTATATCAATAGCAAAATATCTCAAAATATCTTATGTCAAAATACAGTAACAAAACAGCTATAGGACCTACTTCCCTCCAGTTATTTAAATTTATTATAAATCATTTTGTGTGATTTAACATGCTGCATTGTCTATCTCAAATAACTTCTCAGACTTGAAGTTGAACTTTGGTTTAACTTGTAGGCAAAATCTGGAATAGCTCCATTGTATAACTCTCTAGATTTACCTCAGTGTAGAAGAATTAAGCATCTGGCCCTAAAAAATATGACCCAACACATTGTCATAGCACAATCAATACAGGGGGGGATCATGTGCAAGTCAGCCATCTGCTCAGTCTGAGATCATGAATTTGGCATGAAGAACACTTCACACTTCTAAAGCAATTTCCACCATGTTGGTTTCTTTTTTCTTCTCATTTAATTTAATTTATTTAGTTTCATTTTGTTTATTTTCATCTTATCTTTTCTTCAAATTTTCAACAATTTTTTATCTTAGTGCTCTTTTATTTTATGCAACTAGTAGTACTGCTTCTCAAGACTCATTCTCTTCCAGTGCATGCCCAGAATGAATCTTGAAGGCATTTCATAGCTGATACATTGCCATACAATGCTGTCTTCTGTATATCCTGCCTTTGTTCATGGGAAGGATTTAAAAGGTGTTACATTCATGGGAAATAGACAGTATTTGAAATACCAAAGCCATTAACTAAACTGATTTTTGAGGGCTTTTGTATTAAAACAGATATAGGCACACATGAAACACAGAAAACCTTCTACCTGTCCTCTCTTAGGCAGAAACTGAGATTTTCATCACTCAAAGGCTTCTTCCTTGTTGTATATTTTGGTCACTTGCACCTTGATTTCTGGTTAGTCACACACTTTAAGAACCTGTGGCTTACCAGAACTCTCCATCATCCCGTGCTGCCTGTGACAGGCGTCTCTGCTCCGATGGACTGACAGATTGCCACTCTGCTGAGCTACAGAAAAACAAAACCAAGCTGTATTACAGGTATGTGGCAATTAATTTTCCCTGGCTCAGAATGACAGGCTGGACATAACAGTAGGCTGTTCTTCTCTCACATGTGTTTTATTTGTGCAGCTTACACAAACACAGTTGCATTTAAGAGGTTTTCTGATCCTGCTGGCAGTCATGGTCACAGAGACCCAGTTAATGCAGCCAAAAGCAGCACCAGGCCAAAGATCCCAAAGCTGTTCCAGAGTGGTCTCAATGTGAGTTATTGAGACTGCTCTTAGGTGTTTGGGTTAGAGATAATAGGGCTATTGGTAAACCTCAGGATGATGGCAAGTAAACACTCTTCTTAAATCTGTATTCCATCAGTGGCACCATCTTTTTCACTCTTGTTGCTAATTTAGGGCCAGAAGTTTTCTTCAAAATTGAGTCAGTGGGAACTGAATAGGTTCCTTTCCCTACACAGAGAGATTTGGGGGAGTAACTAGGGCCCCAGGATAAGTCTTTGCCTCCTTTTCACTCACTCCTTCAACTCCAGCTGTGGCACATCAAAACCAAACAAAAACCTGCTAAAGCTTTTCAGGAAACCTAGAAGTGCACTACTCTATTTCCAGTCTGACATAATAAACTTATGGAGTAGAAGGCACCTTGTGTTGTGGTTTTTAATTCCAGCAAACACTGCAAAATGTTAATACAGGCTCCTGTATTGAAAACCTCTGAAGTGCAGTCAGAGCTCTGCTTTGCAGAGACAGCCTTTTTCATGAACAGCATAAACTGCCAGATGTCTGTCCTGATCATAACCCCTCCATCGTTTTCAGATTTAAAAACACATTATACATGTCAATTATCCATGTTTTTATTCAAGATAAAGGATCTGAGCTGATGTGGATACATTTAATTTACTTCTGAGCCATGATAAGGACAGGGAAATTTAAAGTAGTCCTACAAATGATTACATGTTTCAGCAATATTAAAGGGCCAGGCAAGTTGTGCTTCCTCTCCTCTACATCTGTGTGAATAAAAAAAGCCTCAGTAGAAAAAGTGAAACAAAAATGAAACAATGCCTAGGGGCAAAAATATACTGAAAAGTGTGTGTTGGAGAGGAATGTAGTATTAATTTTTTACTGTGTATTTTTTCCATTTTGTATTGTTTGCACTTTGTTTACCATTAGTAGCAAACCCTGACTGATTTTCGGCCAATTCTGTTGTGTTTTGGAGTCCTTCCACAATTTTGGCATGGAGTGGGTCTCATTTAATGGCCATATATTAAGATATTACTTCTGATGTGTTCAGAAACCTCAATGAATAAACATAGAGAGATGCAAGCTGTTTAGAGAGGGTAATACACTATCATTTACTATCATTTTCAGCTTATCTGTTGTAGGACATAGTATGGATATTGTGCTGCAAGTACTACAGCAACAGTCTTGTAAATATTTAACCAAAAATATCACTCCAAGCGTATAACTTTTACAATTGGGAATGTACTAAAATTAACTTTGGGAATGTATTAAAACTAACTTATGTAATTTATATTAATGCATGATTACTGCTGATGTTAGGTTCTGGGCACTAAACAACTTGGACAGTATCCCTGCATTGTGCTGCTTTGAATAAGCTGTGGGGGAGATGCTGTAGGGCAGTAATACTGTTAGGCACATGCAAACTCTTGGTTTAACTTCCCCCTGGAGCAGCTGGGGCTGCAGTAAGCCAGCTGTGGAGCAGAGGCTGGGATTTGGCCTTTGCGAGGCCGGTGTGTAAGGGACAGTGCACCCACTTGTCACTCCAAGGGCCATTCCACTCCACCTGTCCCCATGGGTTCCTTATCCTTATCAGCTGCACTTGCCGGCCCCTGTAGCTCACCTGGAGAAGAAGGAAATAGAGAAAATATCAAGTGCCAGGATCTAGGGAGCAAGGTTTCTGCAGCGTGCAGAGGCTGCTGTTAAAGGCTGGGCAAAAGGTGCAGAGCGCCACAGACGCGGGAGGGGAAGTTGGAAGGGAATTTGGACAGCTACCCCAGGATAACTTCTCTCACCTGAGGCTGAGGAGACACTCCCTTATCCTTTCCCCAAGTGTCTCCTTGCCCCATGCTGCTGGACATACCTGCTCAATGCCAGTCACAGAGTACGCATGGCCTTTCACAAGGCCAAATGGGGTTCGGGCTTCTGACTCGGCAGCACTGCTGGTCTGCAATAGGAGAAAAAAATGTGAATGAACCTTTCTCTTCAGGGTGAGATCACAAGTGGTGCCACCTGGTCCCTTCCAAGCACCAGGCTAACCAGTGGCTAACCCATACTACAAACAGGGAACTTGTCTTTCTGCTCATCCATGGTGCAATGGTCCCTGTTTGGGAAAAAATATGGGGGGGGTTTACATGTTGCTCACTCAGAGCAAAAATGAGGTGATTCCAGGATGGAATTCCTCCTCTGCCCCTATGGGTGTTTTTCAGCACCATCTACATTTCTGGGATCTCAGTATTAACTCTCAGACTGAGATCAGGTGTTCACATGGTCTCATTTCTAGTAAAAAGGCTTTGATGGACAGTGATGGTGGTGAAGGGTCCCATCAGCCAGCTGAGTATCACGCTGCCTAGTTCAATAAAAATTAAACTCGTCTTTGCTGGCAGCAAACTTCATCAGGAGAAAAAGTGAAACTCAAACCAGAAAACATTGAACCACAAAGCTGAGGGCACCGAGAACTTGAGACCCCATTTCTTACTTACATCAATAGAGCAGCCCACCATTGAGCATCTTTTCAGGGCTTTTTCTAGTATTTCATAGAAATTGTCAGGGGCCGCCTTAACATCGTACATTTCTCCTATACCCCCGGTGAAATCCTCCATGGCCTCTATTGTACTACCACCTTTCAGAGACTCGTAGCTGCCATTCAACCTGGAAAACACATGCTGGCTGTGAGAATTGCTTTCAAGATATCCATACCTGAGAACTTTCTCGCACATGTGTGGAATTGCAGCAATAGCACTGAAGTCAAAATTAGTACCCCAGAGTGTACCCAAGCAATAGCATCATGGTCATTCTGCTTCCCTTTTAAATTGCATTTTTAATTCATCCTTTTCTCCGTATCTCTAAAGCCTGAGGGTGTTCTTTCTTTAGTGCCAGTTGTCAGGCTGCCAAGGGCAGCAGCAAATGCTAGGAGCTGCTCACTAGAATTGTGAATACCATATGAACAAACTGTGAATAATGTATGCACAAGTAGCAAAGTATGTATGTGCAGTGGGACTTACTTGGCATAGGCTTTCTCTAGTAAGGCACTCCAAAATTCATTGAGTTCAGCTGAGTGCAGGAAAACCAGCCGGCCCTTGAAGGTGGGTAATCGGTCATCAATCACAACATCCAGCCACTCATTGTGCTGCCAAAACTGGTTAGAAAGGATGGTGCATGAGTTTGCTGACAGCACAGCATTTCCTGAGAGCAGGATTCTGGTGTCACAGCATTTCTAATTTTAAGTTAGTGACAAACATAGGCTTGATTAGAAGACATGTAAATCATCTGTTCCCACTCTGCCATGCGAGACTGCTCACTAGGAAGGGTGATCTGTCTTAAGGAAACACCAAGACTGAATGTGTAGTCCTGTACTGTAGCTCCTTGTCTGGAAAATATCACTCATGTAGCTATACAAGTGTTCACCACATAATTCAAGACTCCTTTAGGACACACATGTGTTACAGATCCCAGTTCAACTCTTTTAAGGACTTATATCCTAAGTGAGGTGTGTGTGAACAGGAAAACGTGAAATGATTTCTAATGCCATGTATATGTTCACAAAACAGGAGTGGCTGTGTTTATGCCTGTATGAGGCTGACATAACCCTCTAGTTTGTTTGTTAAAACATGAACTATGTAAGGTCAGCAATCTTACTTTTTTCAGTGTCTCCTCTGGCAACCTCATTGCAAAATAGACCATGAAATGTAATGACAGACATGTGTTCATTCTGTGACAGACATTCACCTTACCTGGAAGTGAAATATTCCAGCATAATCTGGCCCAAAATTTTGATCCAGTGGCACCACTCTTGCTAGTGTTCTTTCATTCAGTGTGAGAGAAGCTATGGCTGCTAGTAGCCAGCAGTCACCTGTGGATTGAGAAGGGGAAAAAAGGAGAAAAAGGGGCCAGAGGAGATAATATGACAGTTAGCTGCCACTTCCCCCTAAATCCAAAAGACACCCTGTGTGTCCCCAGAGAGGATGTCCCTGCCTGGCCAGGGCAGACTGTGCTTCAGTCTGGAGGTGCTGGTAGACAGAATATTCCCTTGGGCTCACAGCACCCTTGAGTGAAGATCCTTCCCTGATCCTGAATCCCACTGCACCAAGATGGTCCCTGGCATGGGAGGGAGCTATCCAAGAGGCAGCTGTGGGCCAGGTGAGGCTGGGCAGGACCTCTGCTCCCACCAGTGCAGGAGGGACAACCTCCCCTCCTGTGTGAGAACACTGCTGCTGCCCCTCACGGTGTGTAGACATGAACACACCCACCCATGGGAACAACTCACCAAGATCCCCTTGACAAATGTCAGTTCTGGTGGCTCCTCCAAGGATAAACTTGGGGTCTTTGACAATGTCCTGAAACAGTAAGACAGATAAATTACTTACAACGTGCCAGGAAAATATCACCATTGCTCTGAACCAGACTTGCAACAAACAAACCCTGTGTGCCACACAAGTTGTATTGTCCTGCAGCAGTGTTGCCACCAAAAAGAGCAAGATGGGGAATCCTTGCTAATTAATTACAGTGTAGAGCATTTAAAGAATCAACTATCCTCATTTTTTTCATAATTAGTTGGCTGCTAATGAAAGGCTGGCATTCTTTACTCATCTGCAGGCAATTGTTAAAATATCATAGCACAAACTCATCCAGAAGATTGACGTAAGGCGGCAGCCCCGGTCAGCAGGGTTTTTTGTTTGCTTGCTTTCCTCCAATGGCTGAAACAAATAAAATTGGCAGTTTACTTTTAACTGAACTAGTGAACCTTTATTTATTTATTTATTTACTTGCATGTAATGCCTGGAACACACAGTGTCTGACAACCACGAGACAATTTCCTCCTCAAAAAAGCAAACAGCAAAGACAGCTTCATTCCTGTTAATTTTTAGGAGGAGTCAAACACTACCCACCCTGGGTGGTCAGAGGGAATGATGGCATTACAGCAGTTCTCAAGCATTCATTAGACTGGCTTAGTTCAATTACTAGTACCGTGGCTGGATAGAAAAACTGCAGTGATAAACCAATAAATGTGTCAGGAATTCTGCCATGAACTGTATATTGAATGTAATTGATTAAACTGAATGGAAAAGGGGAGAGGAAAATATCTAATATATTAGTGGAGGAATATGCCTGTAGTTAATCAGTCTGTCCTGATACATTATTGCAGACCCTGTGGCATGAAGCAGATCCTTCTGCCTAAGTGGCAAATGAAACAAATTAATGGGGAGGATGGGGGAAATAGAAGAGCACAGTCAGTCATTTAATCCCTGTATTTGCCTAGATTAAATTTAGTTGCTCTGTGTTCCTATCACTGCATTTTCTCAGACAATAGGGCAGAATACTAATAGTTTTGTTCATCTTCCTGCACTTATTGCTGAAGCACCTGCTGCGGGCCGCTGCTGGAGCCAGGGCACTCTCCTCAGTGAGCCAGCACAGCTGCTGCGGAGCTCCCCCTGCAGCGCTATATTCAGGAGGAAGCTGGTTTGCATATTTTTGTTTGCCTTTGCTGGGGAGGAGGTGGTGACCAGGTTGTGCCTCAGCCACAGGTGCCCTGGGGAGGAGGTAGCGCAGAGCATCATATTCCCAGAGTGTGGAGCAAAGGGAAATCAAACAGCAGCTCCTCCTTACCTGGCCCGCCTGCTTGTTAAATACACTCAGTCTTGTTGGGACTGGGCATGGACAATAAAACCACAGCTAATTGCCTTTAGACATTGATATAGAAATGGCTGATAAAGTAGCTGATCCTCAACAACACAATTAGTTTTAGCACCATTGCTCTCAGGAGAGGTGATTTTCATTGCATTTAGCTGTTACCAAGAAGCCCTGTCTGTTAGCTAGGGACAAGATAAAAAACCTTTCCACTGACATGGGTTTGATTCATGACTCATTGTTTATTACACATCTCTGTAACTCACATATAGGAAAATGTGTTCAACCTCCTATGTCTAAAGTAATCAAAAATAACTTTTAAAAAAATCATTAAAAAGGAATTGAAAGGATGTTGACTGGACTTGTGCCACATTCTCTGCTGCACAAAAGAAAACACGCTACAGTTTTTGAGTGGGTGTTGCAAAAAAAAAAAGAATTAAAAGGACTTTCAGATCGTATAATAATGTATCAGGACTTTCAGCATGTTAAAGGACAAAACCCAGTATTCACACACAGCATGCAGTAATTTAAAGATTCACTTTAAGGATATTGCCTAGAAGTAGGAGGATTCAGTCTTCAAGGAGATGAAACAGTTACCCATGACTGCCCTGGTGCTGCATAAAAGCTATGTTTCTTTAAACCCAAAAGGAAGCAAACTGCATCCCTCTGCCTGTCTCACACTGGTAGAGGGGGTGCATAGAGACCTGAAACATGCTGAGAGTGAGATTGTTTAAGTGGTTTCTGTGATTACATTTCTCTGCCTGGTCCCAACCTGTCATACTGGTTGTCTGTGGCTGTTCATGCTAGGAATATTTCTTTCTTACTTCCTCCTGTAGACCGTAGACTCATTTGACATTGGTAAAACCTGTTTGTCTTTCCTTTTTTGGGCTGGGTTTTTTTCATTCTTCAATTCTTATGTCTGACTTTCCCAGACAGAGAGGAGAGGAGAGGAGAGGAGAGGAGAGGAGAGGAGAGGAGAGGAGAGGAGAGGAGAGGAGAGGAGAGGAGAGGAGAGGAGAGGAGAGGAGAGGAGAGGAGAGGAGAGGACCTTCTTCAAATTGTTCTAAAATTTTGATAAAGGACAGTTTCAACTTGTAATTAAAAAAGATTGCCAAACAAAATCACTAAATGTCTTTCTGAATTTTGGAGCACTTCACTTATGTAGAAAGTCAGATATTCACCTGGTGCAGATCCATGTAGCTCACTGATTGCAGTGGGAGATTTACAGATTAGTGCTACAAACTGAACTGCTATTAGCTGAAGGTGCTCATATTAGCTCATGGTGCTACAAACATGCATTTATGCAGATATATGCATATCAAAGTAATGATAAAACCTTCTCTACTCTCATTACTAAAGATTAAACTCTAACACATTGTAAATCAGAAGATGTAGATTATTTGTCCCTGCAATTACTCTCATGCACTGTGCTACACTTCGTCCAAGCTACTGTAAAATACTGGCGGGAGAGGCAGTAAAAACCAGCCACCAAGAAAAGAAGTTTGAACACAGATACCCTACACAGAGGCCATGTTTCTGTGCTCACCCTCTCCAGCTGTGGCAACTCACCTGGCACATGCCCCAGGCCCATGTTCCCTTTGCAAAGTAAAATTAGTTAAATTGAAATTGTTACAGCACCCCTATTTTGCTTCTGCTCCTGATGGATAATAGAACGAAACTTATTTAGCTTAAATGCTGAGGAGCCAGAGCACAGCATAACTAATACCCTGTCCTTACACATCCTCTCAGCCTCCTCTGAGTTTTATTTCTTGCTGTGCAGCTTACACAGGTGTGTGTGGGGAATTGAAGTGTAAAGGTAGATGCCATTTGAGGTAACTTACTCATCCTGGCAATGTTTCCAGTTCAACACACAAAGATCCTGAAGATAACAGACCCTTCTCCACTGCCCCTGTGTACCATACACAAGGGCACACAAGCTCTCAACCAATCCTGGTCACATTTTATACTAAATTTTAACTATTCTGAAGCTGTAAAAAGACAAATTAGCACCTAAGAGCTGGGCAAAGGAAAACCATTCTTCATGATTTAGTGTCACAGCCATGCACATTTTTGATGCCTGACAGTACTCTAGAGTCACCACACCTGAAGCATTTCTGCCTCACATCCCTCCTCTGTGTTGGGAGGGCAGCCCCACGGGCCACCTGGCTTTTTGGAGCACAGATAGGCAGCAGTGCCTGCGGGGGCTGCACTTAGCATGTCTAGGGATCTCCAATTTGTTTCATAACTGAAACTTGTCCAGGAGTAATAGCTTTAATTCTGCTCTGTATCAGCACTATGTTAACTACCAGATGCTGAAGCATTGAATGCTTAGCGCTGTGAATTAAGATAATTTAAACCCTTATTTAAGCTTACTTTGTTCTTTCTCTCCCTTGGTATCACTATCACCAACAAAAAAATTTTTATAAAGGAAGAAGCTTTCAGACTATGAAAAAAAACAGAATAAACATCAGTCGCTAGCAAAGAAATGCAATGTTGCCACATTCTTTCTGTGGTTATTAGTTACCTAGTGAAGCGGGGAGAAGGAACTGGGAGTGATGCTGGGTTTGTGATCTGAGAGCATGTGACTGGTGCAGCTTCAGGCTCCTACTGTGTTATTAATGACTGTTATGCAAGATGCATCAAGAGATACTCACTGAGCCCTTGGCTACTGCTGAATGGCTCAGTAACCACGGCATGCACTTGTAATCTCTCAACATTCCTTGACAGAAGTGAGCAAGTAAGTATAAGGCTCTTGTACTCTAAAAGTTAAAAGGTTTGAATTTTTGAAGTTTATCGAAATTATGAATTTCTTACATTAACAACACTCAATTTTACAGTTAGAACGCTATCATAATGTATTTTACCATTAATTCCCTGCACGGTCTCTTATTTTGGTCTTTTGCCTATCAATACTGTAAGAGAGAGGGTGGTTATGAATTCTCTATGCATGCACACAAATACACAAGCATAAGCGTGTCTGTACAAAGCGCTCCACCTGGAGCACGGGGAGAAGCTTTCCAGCCCTTTCATCCTGCAGCCTGAGCTCTTTGCGGGCAGCATCCCAATCCTTTTCCACTGCGCCTGAGGTGGGAAGGGTCTCCTCCCACACTTCATCTCCACATCTCCCTGAGCACTCCACGGGCTTGGTGCAACCCCGAGGCACAGCTGCCTGATTTTCGGGCAGGAACACAATGGCATACTCACCCCGGGCCTCTTCCAGACGAAGGGAATGGGTGGGTTTTCACTGAAGAAGAGAGACGAATTGCAGGCGGGGAAGTCGGGGTCCTCGAAGAGGACTCCCCTTTGCAGGCACTCCCGCTTCAGCTGCTCGTAGCCCTTTCCCGAGCTGTGGGTGCCACGGGCAGCCCCGGGATGCGCCGCTGGCCGCGGCTTCGAGTTCTGGTACAGGTAGGGCATGTCTGCCTCCCTCCTGCCCGAGACAAGGTTAGCTGGTGATGGGGCCAGAATGGGGGGCAGGACAGGTGGGCAAAGAGAGGGGAGCAAGAATACCTCAGGTGCCTCGTGAAGGAAAAGAGGGTGGAAAGGACCGTGCGGTGGGGGAGCCGGCAATATCCTCCAGCCCTCCTCCGTGTGACCTCCCTGAGCTTCTGCTGAGTGAGACTGAACTCCCGTGTGTGCTCTGCACAGCGCCAGAGACAAACACCCTGAAAGCAAACAGGGAGGGAAGGCGGCCGGTCCCGGACGCGCCGGAGCGGAGCGGGATCGGGAGCGGCCGGAGCTGCCCTGCGCTCCCTGCCCGGGGTGCCGGGAAGGGAAGGGAAGGGAAGGGAAGGGAATGCACGGCTCCGGCACCTCTCCGCGCCCAGCACGGCCCGGCGGGAGGCTGCCACGGCCCGGCGTGGCTTCGAGGAATGCAGAGACCAGCCAGGGCCATTGAGCTGAGCCTTAGAGAGAAACCAGAGCCCACGGCGAGCTGCGGCCGCGCTGCGAGCTTGCCTGGCTCTCGCAGGTGGGAGAGAACCTGACTGCGGCAGGGCTGCCTCGGCGGGCAGGCGATGTCCCCGCTGGACGTCGTGCAGGAGGGACAGCAGGGCCAAGAGATGGCCACGGCAGGGACCTGGGCTCAGAGGTGTGCACAGGAGGGGGGTGCAAAGGTAGTGGGGAGGACTTGGAGCAGGACACATCCTGGGCAAACACAGGAAGAGCATCAGAAAATGTTATCCTGAGGAGGGATTCTGATGGGTCACACACCTAGGGAGCTCTGCGAGCACTGTATCATGTGATTTTTAAAACGAATGCATACCTCCTTGTCACCGATTTCCAGGTTTCATGATCTTGTTTGTCTGACCATTGGTGAAGGGTCTGGAGCACAAGTCTTATGAGGAGCATCTGAGGGAGGAGCCTGAAGAAGGGGAAGCTCAGGGGGGACCGTATTGCTCTCTACAACCACCTGAAAGGAGGGTGTAGCCAGGTGAGGATTGGGCTCCTCTCCCAAGTAACGAGCAGTAGAGCAAAAGGAAATGGCCTCAAGCTGCACCAGGGGTGGCTTGTATTAGATGCTGAGAAAAATTTTGTCATGGACAATGTTGTCAAGCTCTGGAATAGGTTGCCCATGGAAGTGGTGGTGTCACCATCCCCTGGGATATTTAAAAGATGTGCAGAGGTGTGCTCAGGGATGTGGTTTAGTGGTTTGTTACTGGTTTAGTGGTGGACTTGGCAGTGCTCTTTTGGTGGTTTGACTGGATGATCTTATTAGTCTTTTGCAACCTAAATGATTCTGTGATTTTTATGCTTACCAGAATTCACCTGCACCATTGTGTCGTGTCTCACATTGGACAGTAAAACAGTGCTGGAGGGGATGCCAGGCAATGCACCACGGATGCACTGAAGGAGTAATGTTCAGAGCCAGACATGCATATTCCTCTCTGCTTGGAAAGGGAAAAGATGCCATCCTCTTGGAACAAATTACAGTTCCTGTGGTATAAAACATACCCCTGAGTACAAACAGCGCTCAGTCTCCCTTTGCTTTAATTGGCCCTTTGGTGGACCAGTTTAGCTTGCTGCCAAGAGATGATTCATGGAGAGCAATTAGGTGAAACAGAATTAGTTCCTCTCTGTTCTGCTATTTTTCACAGCAGCGCTGGGAGGAAAGCTTTCTTTTTCAGGATGTATATTCTTATGTTTATTCCCCATAATTGCATCCATTGTTGACATCTGCAGGCTCCCTGCTGAGACCAAGTTCCCATCGTGCAAACATATGGATACTGCCCAAATCTGTGAGAAGAGGCAGGCCTGGTGCTCCAAATGTGGCCATCATTTGACTGAATTTTAGGTTTGCAGAACAGACTCCAAGTTACTCTTGTCAGCTTTTTGTACAGCCAGTGAGAAAATAGAAACCTCCAGAAAGTGACTCACTGTGTACTCATCCTTAAGATCCCTCAGAGGATGATTGTGTCTTTCATGTGCCCCTAGACAGACCCTCATGGGCAGACCCTCATGGGCTCACTTAGGGTAGGTGCCCATATTAAATGCATACAGTAGAGTGAGAGGAACCCCAGACAAGGGGCTAAGGCAAGTAAAAGGCATTTTAGTGCCAACACAAGCCCAGGGATGTGAAGTACCCAAAATCTCATATTCAGCCAGCAGCACAACAAGGAACTTTATCCACAATGCCTCTCTGTGGACCAAAGCACATTCTCATACACCAGAGTAACATGCTGACTGGGGAAGGAGACATTCAGTGCCCTAGACATACAGACTGCACACCTGGTATGCCCCAAGGAGAGTAGCCATCTATCACTTCAGGAAATTTCCTCTTTGCAGAGTTCAGTTGCAGGTGAAAATGTGTGGGCCAAGCTGTATAGGTGCTTGTCCTGCTGCAGGGGAATTACATGCAGATTCTCTCTTATGTGAACATTCTGGTGTGCAATAAGCAATTTTTTCATGCTGTAGCCTTTCTCCCAGAGGGCAGGGACAGCCTTTCCCTCTCCTCGCCCTGCTGCTTCATGTCATGACACTGCAGGAAAATTAATGCCTTTGAGATTTCAGCTTTGGTGCCAAGGCACTAAAAATGCACTGGAGAGATGATGTCTGGAGAGTGCAGGTGGAAAAATGAGGAGTGAGCAGAAAACACTTATAAAATGTCTCAGTTCTCATGAAAATACAATACCTTGCCAACACATATTAAGAATCATGGGTTCAACTCTTGAAGGGCAGAAACAAATGAATCTATGTATCACCTACATGCTTACCCTGCTCCAGAGTTTTACAATGGCTAAGCAGTTCTGCTCTTTTACCATGAAATCCCCTTTTAAATCAGTGAAGGAGCGTTTCTCCCCTTAGACAGCTTGTTATTCCTGCCACTTGGTGCTCTCTGCAAATATTCCAGGTGGGAGGAAAATGCAGCATGTCCTGTGATAGTCTCCCATGGACAGACACCAGCAACACAATCCTACTTGCTCAGGAGAGTGGCGAGCAGGATTTGAGCCACTGGCCTAGAACACCTTTGCTCCTCAGGTGTTCTGGCTCAGTGAGTGAAAGCAGGGTGTATTTTAACACTCCCTGGATCAGCAGGTGAACACAGACGACGAGAGGCTGTGACACCAGCCTGTGCACATTTCCGTTTGGCTCTCTGTCGCAACAGACATACTGTGACATTTAAGCAATACAAGACGGTATTAATACGAAATCCTTGTCACACTGAGTAATAAAGTCCTTCCTCCAGGATTCCACTGTCTCAGGAGCTGTGGGTATGCAGCCCACCGGGCCTCTCCCAGCAGGGATGTAGTGCAGGTCTGTCCTTGGTCTCTGCAGGCAGCGAGTGCCTGCCTGCCAGCGTGTGAGAGCACTGCTGGCTGAGAGGGAGCTGTCAGACTGAATGCAATTAATTCCTGGCGGGACTGCTCTGGACACCATTAGGCTCCTGCGGACTGCAGAGATCTCTCTACAAGCCACACGACCAGGCAAGATTTCAAGGTGACAGCATGACAGCACAAGTGATGTACAGGCTGGCAACATGTGTTAAAGCTGAACACCATTTTCTTCCAGGTGTCATTATTAAAAGCCTGTTCTGAAACATCAGGAGTTTTATCCATTGCCCTCAGCCATGGGCACAAAGCACGCAGGGAGTGTGAACACAGGTGCAATTGCAGCTGCCCACAGGCACCACCCTCCTGCCGAGCCAAGCTGCTCATCCCGCAACACCAACAGAGGGGGCCAGATGGGCATTGTACAGAGGAAGCAGTGGCTCTGGCAGAGGGTGAGCATCGTCTGCCAAGAGCAGAGTCTCAGGCACACTTACTGCTAACAGGAACAGTGTGATTTCTGCCTGCTCTTGGGTCAGACTTACTTTCTTCAAGACAGCAGAATGTCTGATTTAGTTTTCTGTGGCTTGAGTAGCTTTTAGTCTAGAAGAGACCCTTATTCACTTTCCAGCATAATTCATGGGACAGAAGGTGACATAGAGGCTTGAAGCAGGGAACTATGGTTTCCACTTCTTGGCCTCCTTGCTTAGCATCATGCTACAGCTCTGGCTTTCATCCCCCACTGTTCAGCATTTGACATGTGCTTTTTCTGAGTCACACTTATGTAATTCCATCCCCATAAACATCAGGTAGACTCTGGTCATTCGGGATTTAAAGCTGGTTATTCAAATGACAGCAACTTGACTAAGTCTTTCATAACCCTGTTGTCATTACACCTCCTGCCCTAACCTTGGGGGGTTTATCCATAGCCTTTGGCCTGACTGACTCCATGTTCCCCAGTGCTTGTTGCCTGCTGGCTAAGCCCCTTCATTGTCATCCAGCCTTCTCTAAGGGACTAGCTTAGTTTAGAATATTTCATTTTTCTGCTCTTTCTCCAGGTGTTTAAGAGAAATTCATGGTTCCTTTATCATTCTCCTTATACTTGCAAAGATTTAAGGGGAGATGTTATGTGGACTGAGGTACCATGTGTGAAACACAGCAGCTCTCTGCCCTTCCTCCTCTGAACCTGTATGAAGTTACATAAAACATCTTTGTTCTGTCTCTGAGATTAGTCTCATTTCACACTGCTTGGCACCCTCTGAAACTTGCCTTGATTTGAATCCAAATGCCACAGTCACAGTCACAAGAAACCACACTGTTTCTGATACTTTCCATTACTTTGGCCCAATGCAGTGCATGGACTTTTGCCCAGTGGCTTGCAGCCTGGCAGGCTTCGCACATGCTCCTGCACACATCTTTGCTAACTGGGGACATCTTCTATTGCTTCAACAACAGCTGAGACCAGATAAAATTGAGCCAAACTTGGGGCTGGTTTTTAAAGGAATTTTGTGCTGTCTTCTAGCAATAAAGTAATACTTACTCTGGAGAAGACATGGCTTGCTACAGAGGTGCTGAAGTATCCTTCTGTCCCTCATTTCCAGGCTGAAGTAAGGCAGGGGGAAGGAAAGTAAGCAAGGACAGCTTTAGGGGTTCTGCAAGACAGCCTGAGGACTGGACAGCCCTACAAAATGTTGTGGGCTAGCGAAAAAGGCTAGAGAGCAATGAGAAAAAAAGGGTGCAGAAAATCAAAGGGAGAATTTTTAAGAAGTGCCCTTTGAAAATCTTGCTGATTAAGGAGAAAAAAAATACCTTGGAGGAATTGTAGGATTTCAAAATCTCATTCAAGGGAGGACCTTAAAATAACGGCGAGTGTAAGAAGTCAGGTTGCTTTCATTGTGCTGTGCAGAAGCAATAGGTTCTTCTCCTAAAGAGGCAGCAGTCCCCAGTGTGGTTTTAGGATTAATGTGTGCTCACACACCTGCAGCTTTTGCTGTCCCTGCTCACTGCTGTGGCTGTCTATGAAGCGCTGGTGTGGCCTGGCCACGCTGCAGGGCCGAGGGCAGGGGGGTGCTGAGCTGTGTCCATGAGGTGGCTCCCCCACCACAGCCCGCCTTACCCTGATGCTGACAGCACCGCAGCACCAGGAGGCAGCTCAGCTCTGCCGGTCCCCTTATTGCCTGGCCTCTCTGATGGGCTACCACCCCTTTTACACATCCAGAAAATGTGAAACATCTTTTTGTGCTTGGGTAAGCAAGGACAACATTATCTGTGCTGGCAGCAGAAATAACATCATTAGACAGCCATCTAAGTGCTTTACCCAGCCAAACAACGCAGCTTTCTGAGCTGTTGTTCCAGGCTTTTGTCAGAGCTAAGCGCACAATGCTGCATAAATTCATCACTTCGGGTGAGTGGCAGCTTTACAAACAAAAGAGGGCTTTTAAGATTATTTTTTTTCCTTTTCTTAAGACTACGAAACATCAAGAGGCAGTATGGCAGAGGAGCCAAGTTGCAGTATGTCTTCAGCTCCCTGAGCCAGAGGCAGTCCCTAAGGGAGCTCAGCTTTAGCTTTTCCTGGGAGTAATAGAATAGCTCCAAGAGCACGCACTGATTATTTTTAAATATATTTTATTTATTTTTTTTTAATGAGAGGAATTATAGTTTTCAAAGGCTTTCATCCTGGTATGTTGCCAGAAGGCAACCTTAATCCTTTTTTCATGAATATTCTGGGCTCAATAATATGGTTCCTCTGATTTATCCCTCAAGCAGTACGCTAAATTGTTATTTTATGTTTTTACAGTTAAAACAGAAAAGGTGGTAAAATAAAGCAAAGTAAAAATAAAAATTAACCCAAAACTGCAGCATTTAAGCCTTTGCTTAAATCATCCAGCAAAAACAAGAGAGCAGGAAGTTCTGGTCTGCCTGGAGACTGACTTTTGCCACTCTATTGAAACTTTAAGCTATGAGCTCTTTCACTACTTCCCTCAGAAAAAAAAAAATAAAAATAGTGAATATAAATTATTTAACTTTCCCTTCGTCTTGCTCCCAGAATTACCGGTTTACCAAAGGGCAGTAAAGTAATAACATTTCCAAACCCTGCTGGCCGGCATAGGGAGCAGCGATGCGGCGGAGCCTCCGCACGGCGGCAGCTTCGGCCAAGGAGCCAGGGAAGAAGGGATCTGCCGCGGGATCAGCGCCGGGATGCGCGCTGCTCTCCCTTCCCCGCGCACTTCGCACCTGCCAACACCTCCACTCCGGCTCTGCCCGGGGAAGCTGGTTCACAATTCTGTGTGGCAGGGCTGGATCCGGTGCTGAAGGAGAGGGTGGCTCTCTCCATCACCCTGAGCGGGGACATCCTGCGCGGCTCCTGCAAAATGAGCATCCCCAGTGCTTCCCGCTCGGTCTCTGCTTTCTAGCAGGACGCGAAACAGTCCAGCGGAGCCAAAGCCTCGTCTGTTGTGCACCCCTCAAATTAACGCCAACCTGGAAGCCCCGCCTTTATCCCAGGTCGCAAAAGGGTCTGTAGGTTGTATTCGGAGCACTGGAAAATGCGGCTGCTGTCCCAAGAGTGTTGCAGTTTTGCCCCTTGTAGCTGGCTGAGTGGGAGCTGCTGTGGCTCCAGAAGATGGGAGAGCCCCATAATGCCTGCAGTGAGGAAGGAGCCACTCCATCTCTCACTAATGAACTGCACAAGCTGCATATGATTAAAAACACTCCTCGAGTGAGGCAGGAGAGCATCACAGACAGTCTGCTCAGACGAGCACCAAATAGCGCCCAAAACAGCAGAGTCCTGCTGACTGCAGCTATTTGCCCACCGAGGCAGAGGAGCAGGAGGAGGTGGGGGGGGCGAGAGAGAGAGAGAGAGAGAGAGAGGCTTGGGAAAAGATAAAGGGGAACCCTGGGTTTGTGCAGGGTACAAGGATATCCCATTTTTCAAAGGTTTTTCTATGGCTATGCTTTGAATTTCCAGGCTAGGAGACAGCAGTTGTGCATAGTGCCCCGTGGACAACTACAAAAATTACAACCAGAGTTTCAAAAATCTCAGTAGTGCCAGAAAAGATCAACCACCCTAGGTATCACTTAGGAGATCCCCAGGCAGTAAATCACTACTGTGCTTATTGAAGCATCTTCGCAATACCGAGGGCAGCCAGATGTTTGGTGGTGGAGGCTTTTGGAGCTGAATTTCGTGGCATTTCCCAGACAATGGTCACCTGGCTGCTTCCCTTGCTCAACGTGGGTAACAGCTTGAAGACTTCTGTGGCTGACCCAGCTGGCAAATATTGGGACAATGCAAAATCCCTCCATGACACAAAGGCATCTGCCAGAGTTCTGATAACAAAGCTTGCACCAGCTCTTTCAGGCAGGCATCTTGCTGTGCTGGTGATGCCATCCCTGCTGCTCTGCCTTATCCACAGGGCTGTATGAAGATAGAGTGTGATCAAAAAGATAAACACACTGGGCTGGGAGTAGAGAAACCTGGCTGTTTGTCCTTGACATGTTGCCAACCTGTTCCATGACTGAAGGTGATTCATGTAATCTCTTTGTGTCCACTTCCACCCTCAGGACAGGCTGCTCTGTCCTGGCTGCTTCGGTCTGGGATTGTCTCTTGCTCCTCACAGGCACAGCTTGTGCCACAGGAAAGGACTATGTCAATTATATGTTGCAGATGTAACTGTTAGACTGCAAAATATTTTGAGATCCTCATGGAGAGAGGTTTCCTCTGCCCATGCCCACAGTCATGCCTCTGTGTGCGTGTGTAGGCTGGGCACAGATAATTCTGAAAATGCTCTTAAAAGCTGCATCTTCCACTGGGACAGATAAAAAAAATAGGACTATGAAAATTCAAAGCAATCTTTACCCTCAGGGCCTGCAAACAGAAGCTGAGACAAACCAAGTATAATTTTAGGCTGGAACATGTACTAGCATTAATGCAAGCTTCTTGAGAAGCTGAAAGAGACAGCAAGAGGGTGATGCTTCCTCCTCCAACAGGGAGGATCTGTGGCACTGCCAGGGCAAGGGCAGGCAAGGCAGCTAGCTCAGCCAGGACACCTCTGCTGTGGGGAGGGAGAACTGTGCCACAGCAGCCTTTCCACCTGAGCCAGCTCCCAGGCTGCCCACTCATCATGTGCATTTTGGCATCATCCAGGCAGACATGCTGTTTCCCTCCACCCCAGCACAGGAACGGCACACGTGATCCTTGGGGTTTACAGGAGCCAAGTTGCCAAGTTTTCCATTGCTCCTTACTGTGAGAACCCATGGCAGAAGTGGGATAATCCCTCTCTTTCATCATCTGTACTTTGAATGTTATTATTGAAAAGCATTTTTGCAATCCTCTTTACACAAAAAATTGGGCAAGCTGAGTACATCCCTCATGCTCACCAGAAGCTTTCACAGAAAAGTGGTTCTAGCCAGCATGGGCAGAGGTCAGGCATACAGAGAAAACACAAGAAAAATTACATGCAAACCTATTCCTGTTTTATTGAAACAGCTAAAAAAATACTACTTTGCACCGCCTTTCCCCACCAGAGACAGCAAAAATAAACAAGTAAAATCAAGCTCATGGCAGCTTGCCATGATTCTCACAGAATGGGAGAAAAATTGTTTCAGAAAAGCATAGAAACTTGCCAGAGTGGTACTCCTTTCCTCCTTATTCAGATTGTAAAAAGTCACCAAATACTCTGTGCAGCTAAAGCTAGAACAGAGCCCATAGGTCTGGCAGGAGACAGAGACACATTTTAGACTCCAGTGCAGTAACTCTGCCACTGTTTGTAAATGTACCCTGATTAAAAAACACTGAAATACGGCTAATTAATATGAAGAGCCTACCCACAGTTTTTGAAAAATGTTCATGTTTTCTAGGGTTTATGTTGATTTTGAAGAGATAGCAGCATGCTCCTAGATGCTTTTTGCACAGGAACAATGCTGAGGCTGAGGGCTGGGTTTGCAGAGTGTAGCGTTTCATTAGTATAGCACTACTGAAATAGCTGTGCTGCAAAATGAGCCAGCATAATCTGGCCTCATCTTATTTCTACAGTAAGTTGAAGACAATCCCTTGGAGAGAAGCATGAGAGATGCTGCAACAAGCAAAATTCATGACAGCTGTCCGTCTGGGGTGTTCCCGAGTTAGCAATCACACCTGGACCATCACATTCTGCAGACACCAATGGCCACACCCTCTGCTATTTTATTTAATCTCTTTGTACCGAGACCTTCGGCTTCTGCAGCATCCTGCGGCAGTGTCTCCTGCATGTCAAGCATGCAAAAGGGTTCTTTCTTTATATGTGTTGCCTGATCATTTTACTGGGAATGCGCTGATTCTTGCAATTTTACAAAAGATTGATTCAAGACTTTCTGCTCACCTTCAGCATTTTATGTTTGTACTTCCATACTAGTGGATTTTCTTCCAAATTGAAATGTCTTGGTCTCTGTAGGCACTCTACTGCTCCACAGAGTTTTTTTCCAGGATGTCTCACAATCATTCTTCCATTCCATCCTTATGACCGACTGCCACACCTGGGGTGACCACTGCAGCAGCTGATGAAGCATTAGTCCCCAGTCTTCCTTTTGTCAGATCCTCCCACACAGGCATTCTCTTTTGCCCTTCCTCCCTGTCATTTTCCCAGTGTCTCTTTGCCCTTTCTGTCTGGAGCCTTGTTAAGACTCCAGACTGTGTTCCCTTACCAAAACAGATGAGAGAGAACACTGTGAATGTTGATGGGATGTAGAGGTTCTCAACTACTAATGTCAACTCATAGGCTGTATAAACAGTTTGTGGCCTATTTCTCACTTAAGATACTTCTAGGCTTAATAAAATAAACCCTTGAATTTAGTAATGAATTACATATGCTATGTACATGCTATTATGTCTAAATTAGACATATATTAATTCATAATCTATGTATGTCAGACATGCCAACTCAAGTTAGGAAGACGTCGTGTGAAGGACTGTGGTCTGAGCCTGTGAAGAGTAATTTATTATCCCTCCTCCAGGTCTGCCACCTCATAGGAGACAAGAGCATCATCACAGGAGTACATCTGGTCCTTTTGAGTTCAGGTCTCAGAGCAAAATTTGGGAAAGCTGGAAAACAAACGGAACAAAACAGAATAAAATATTTACTACTGTCTCCAGACAAAGTGCTGAATTTTATACAGCTTTTCCCAGAACAATTCAGATCAATGAAAACACTTCTTGACGAAGTGGAGACACAATGTTCTTTGGCAAAAGAATGGCCGCCTGGTCGATTGGTCATCATTCTAGCTTGGAGAAAAACATTTTCCCATTCAAGGCTGAATTACATGCTGCTGTCTGTAGGGTTACTGTTCCTCTGCCAGGGTAAAAATTTATGAAGAGTTTCTGAGAAAATTTTTATGGGGCAGGGGAGTGCTTCCACATTAGCACTTCAGAACAGTGAGGCTGAGCAGGAGATCTGATCCCTAGGATGGCTGCAAGGAAACCCATAACCGCAGCACCAGTGTTTTTCCACCCCTCTTTGCTCCCTCTCAGCAGCTACCATGAATAACAAGCAGGAAAAACAGAGGCAGGTTTTGAAGAGAAACGAGGGCAGTGGTGGGGGTGAGGCGGGCGGGCATGGCTTATGCAAGAGTGGGTATAAAAGGGGGAGCCGAGTATCCCTCCAAAATCGGAGAGTGGGGCAGAAGGAGAGCACACACCTCACCGCTGAAGAACAGGTTTGAGAGGTCTGTGTTTCTTTGTACCTTTACTGTGGCTGTTGCAGGGAGAGGTTCATTAGAAAACGTGTGTGGGCCACCAGCTTGTTTTGGAAAGGGGATGCTTGTAGAACAGCCTTGCTTTCAGCTTCTTGGGTTCCTTGTTGCCAGAAAGTTTTTTGCCCAAATTTGGCCCAGTGCAAGTTCTCTGGCACAGCTGTGTTTGAGGGGAAAAGTCCTTGGACATCAGAGCTGAAGGGCAGGATAGAGACTCCGCTGTCTAAAGTTGAAGCTCTATCTTTAAGCACACTCGTTCCCAAAACCATGGCAACCCAAAAAAAAAAGCCTGACAACGGAGTCCACATAGAATAATTGGGATAATGCTCATGCACTCCTGCTTAAAAATATCTCAGAAATAAAATGGAAAACTAACTGTAGTTAAGTATTACTAGGATGAAATATGTTGCGGGTGTGGCAGGATATGTTCTTCGTAATCTGAAACTTTCTCCTTTACAAGAAGCTGTTAGAAGATAAAAGACAAAGATCTAAGAAGTGTGCTGGTGTGTGATGCATCTTAATAGGGGAATAGTAACTGAGTGAGCACAAGTGACTGGCAAATGAGGGGGGAACTGTGCCTGAGCTTTGTAGTAGTGCATGGGCATAAGGTGAAATCAAAGGTTCTCCCTCATTAATGGGGCCAGCCAAATTCTCGGTGGCCCAGCACAGGAGGAGGACTGTGGTGGAAACAGGACACTGAGCATTACCTGGTGAAACTTCTTTTTCTGGAGAAAGCTAGATATTTTAATTTGATTACTTTACTGATGTGGGGGCAAGGGTGGGGGGCAAAAGATAGACTTCTGTGTTCCTCAAAGACACTGACCATTTCTTTATTGTCAGAAAACAATAGAACTGAGTGCACCGACATCAAAAGACACCCAAGGATCAACTTGGCTGAAAACCCTGAGAATATTCAACTAAACTGAACTTTCTTTATGTGGCAGAGCCACCAGAGCAGCATGCTAGATTTGTTGTTCAGGTGACTTCTGCTCCTCCTCTTCTTCAGGGCAGCAACCCCTGCAACCAGGGCTGCCTGTTCAGGGCTGGTACTTACAGCAAAAGGAGACCAACAGCTGCAGCAGCACTGGGTCATGACCTTCAGGGGAGCTGGAAGCAGGAGATATCTGAACAACACTCTTGTCTGGATGCTACAGAACAAAGGCATAATGATTTAAGGAAAAAAAGCACAGTGGGTGAGGCGTTTGTGATTTCCCCTTTCAGTGTTTATCACCCACAGCAAACATGAAGTTTGACAGATGCACTATATGTTATTTGTATCACTTGTAGCTTATTAGCCAAAGCTAGTAATTCTTTTTAATAAGGATACTTTTCAGAGTTTTACAGAATACAAGGTGCCCTTCCATGAAACAACTTTCATTTGTGTGTCCTCGATGCAGAGAGTAGTGGGATGGGTTTTCTTTTTACCTGTGTTCAAACCTCATCTGGGGGGATGCAGCAGACCAGCTATAGCCCATAGGCTCCATGAGGTCTGGCCATTTGTGTGCACTGCTGAGGCCTGCCTAGTGCCTCAGGTGGACCCACATGGGTGGTGGTGCAGGAGATACAGATTTGGGCTGTGCTCATGTCCCACCTGCAGCTCCACTGGCCTCTAAAGGACCAGCTGGCTCCCCTGGTCTGCCTCCTCCCTGGGAAGGAGTATCTGGGGTAGAGGGGAAAGAAAGGGGATTGCAGCCTGAAACCTAACTTGACCTCTTAGCATTTAGCTGAGCAACATGCCTTTTTCATTTTTCATCCTTCTCCTTTTGCCTGTACACTTTGTTCAGCTAGAAGCATTTTAAAGTTGTCTAGAGATGCTACAAATGCTCAAGGACTGTTCTGTGGGCAGATGCTTCCTCAATTGAGATGTTCAGGCAGCAAGAGGACAAAATACCTTGAATATTTCAAGCTGTTTGTTTAACCCTTCAGTGCATGATAGCATGTTATACGAGCCTGGGCTCAGAACCACTTTTGGACCTCATTAGAGTGAGGGTAATCAGATTGTATAAATGAAAAGCAGGACTTCAGAGACAGAAATTTCTCATCTCTTTGGCATTAGGCACCTGGCACACAGCCCTTGGGCTGGCAGGATTCAGCTGTCCCTGTCTCCACCTTCATCTCCATCAGCTCCATCTGCCCAGGTGCACTGGAAACATCCTCCTCTCTCAGCTCCCTCCTTGAACCCAACATGGAGCTGGGCACTGCAGTACAAATCATACCTGGATGGCCCTCTAAAATCAAAGCACAGATGATAAATCAGCAGTACTCCTTTTAGAACCATGAGATTTTAATTACTAAGGATAAAGGGCACTGAACAAGACCCAGTCTAACCAATTGCATGATCCCTAGTTTGATTCACTGTTTATGTGCTTAAATAGGAAGAAGGGGGATGCTAAATTTGAAAGATTGTTTCAAAAACAGCAGAAAGATCTGCAAATCGCAACCCCTTTTCTCAAACAGGACTTGGGAGACTGAGACTGGGAGGGATGAAGTCTTTGTGATCCAGCTATAGCAATCTCATCTATCTGGCTTTTATCTTCTCCATTTCAACATGGTTGGTTCAAGAGGAGAAAGAACAAAGCCTTGACATTCTGAACAGTTCAAGAGGTAAAGAAGAGGTAAAATTGAGAGCTCAATCACTTTATTCTGCAGCAGCATACATGTCTCACACACTGGTGAGTCCCCAGGCTGCAAGGTAGAGATTAAGGGCAATTTATCTGTGAAGACAAAAATCCGATGCAACCGTACAACAAATATAAGTACAAAGAAATCTGCATTCCTTTCAGTCTGGCACAAAATGAGGTCTTTTCAGCTCCTATAATCAGTTCTTCTGCATAGTAAAGCGCCTGTGTCTGCCTTGGTAAATGTGTAACTGCAGGCTACTCAGGTGTGCTGCGTCTGGCTAAAGGTTGTGTATCCATCCCTGGAACTTTCTACGCAGCCGGTGTTAAGCCGGGCTCAGGTTCCACTGGGCGCTGCCTGGCCTGGGGTAACTTCTCCGGGCGCCAGGCTGTGATGTA
Source organism: Cinclus cinclus (assembly GCF_963662255.1). NCBI lineage: Eukaryota > Metazoa > Chordata > Aves > Passeriformes > Cinclidae > Cinclus > Cinclus cinclus. Next base: position 71,259,145 of record NC_085048.1, on the reverse strand, counting down.
AAGCAGCTTTGCGCAACGCCGTGTGGAAAGGGCAGGGATCCGGCAGCGGTGCCGTGAGGAGCTCGCCCGAGGGGCAGCAGCGTCGGAGGGGCTGCCAAGGGGGGGCACCCCCAGCACAGAGCGAGTAAGAGCTCTCACCGCATTCGGTCTGACTGCTGCTCCTTCAGCTCAGGTGTTCCTGCTTTTCCAAAGGGCTCGGGGCTCTCTTCTTTAGCCTAATAAACCACACTGACTTTCCACAGACGGAGCTTAGGGTAAGTGTTTGGCAGTGCGAGCTGCTCCTCTTGCTCCTGCTCCTCTTGCTCCTGCTCCTCTTGCTCCTGCTCCTGGAACAAAGGCTGGCAGGGGGCTCCGGCAGCCAGAGAGAAGTGACCGCTGGGTGCCAATGGTGCCTTATGGCACAGGGTCATCCCCCCTGCCCTGCAGCAAAGATTAAGTAATGCCTCAAAAAAATTGTACGATGAAGAGAACACTGTGGGAAGCGTGTTCCTTCGAATCTGTGGCTTTTTGGTTAGTTTTCCTGAACATCCCAATGTGAAAAATGAATGGAGTAGTCTAGAAATCCAGTCGCACAGCAGCTGGGTTAACTGGGAAAGTGAAATTGGGAAGGCACCTCCCAAGATAATTTTTTAACTAGTCATAAGCAATGAGTATGCTCTATCATGCATGTGACATGCTACCAGAAGGGCTGGGGAGGTGGAGAGGGGCCGGGAGCACAAGGGACAGCAGCACAACTGTGCTGCCTATACAGTAATTTAGAGGATGAGCTGGGATTTAATGGGGAACAACAATCCTTGAGTGAAGGCACAAGGACAGAGATATACAGCAGGTCCTCCCCTGCATGCCTTTGGAGAGTAGTTTCAGGCTTGACCTGCAGGGCACTCCACAGGAAGACATTTAGATGTCCTAAGTGACCATCACAGCAACTGAAACTCCATTTGCAAACTCAGCTGTTAGATAGAAGCCTACAGCCTGGGAATGTAGATATCCATGTTAGCAGGCAGACATGCTTAGCAAGGTATGTCTAGTTACCAAGTACCTGCACATCTCAGTTTTTGTATGTGCAAGAGAGTGGTGATACTGCAAACTGGGATATTATTAGGCATGAAATACTTGAGGACCCCTCAGGGGAAAGAATATGGTTATACATTGTAAATTAGGCCGGGAAAGGGCCAGGTCTTGAACTGATGGATTTAAACACAAGCACTTCCACCCTGTGTAAAGTGTTGCTGAGACAGACATTGCTCTGTGTCCTCTCAAAAGGCTCAGGCTACCAGAATTACAATACCTGACAGACTGGTGTGACTCAAAGAGCCTTGGAGAAAGAAAGCAATAAGTAGGGCTTGGGTACTAGCAAGGCTGATAGCACTTTGCCCATCTTGAAATGGGCAAAAGAGAGTGAACAAAGTTACAATAAACAAGGAATTACTAGTGGAATAAAAGTACAGCTCTGCATGACAGCATTTTGGCTGATGATGTGTTACAGGTGCATAATTTTCAACACATTTCAATCTGGATTTCAAATACACAGATTAAAAGTCATAAAACAGAAATCTGAAGAAGGTACAGCAGAGCAATTAGTTTTCAAAAAGTTTGATATCGGAAAAGAGGGAATTCTAAAAGTATAAAATTTATCAGAGGGTATAATTTGTCAGTGTGTGTGTGCCCATGACATTACGAATATGCATTGCATCCTTTGTGTTAAAACACCAGTGACATCCACATACAGTAAAATTCTCTGCTTCTTGTCAGGAAAAACAAGAGCAGCAGGTGGTCTTTTACCTCAGGAGAAGATTGCCTGCACAACTGAGTAAAACTCAGGCCTACCCTTTCTAACTCTGTATTCAGACACAGAAGGTGAAATGAAAATTGTTTCAGTGTGAGCACATTTGTATAAGGGAGCCTGGAGTGTGTTGGCCTAGAAGCTAGAATGAATGTTTGCACAGAGCTATGAAAACTCTGCTAGTGCTGAGTATTTTGCTGACTAGACACACAAAGCAATATCATTCTGTGTCTTGATCTTAAGAGAACTGTTTTCCAAACCCACTTCCTGCATAACAGCAGGCACATTGCTTAGCCCATCCATGTGTCAGCAAGGCTCAGTGCAGCAGTTTGCAGAGATGGCTCTGACCAGGTTCCAGGAACAAATGTTGTTGCATTTGTTGCAAAACAAGGTTTTGCAGAAGTAGCATGCTCTAGTTTGCAGGCATAACCAGCATCCACAACCCCTCCCATGGTAAATCCTTTGGGTACTGTGGTGGGTAATGGAGTCACATCTGTGATTGTCATTTCTCACCTGCTGCCATTGAAACCAGTGTCTATCTCATCCTGGGTTTTTTTGGGGGCAGAGTCAGACCAAACACCACTAAATACTGAAATTCCCACCTTTGTAACTCCAACGCAGCACTAGCGCGTCACCCTGTGATTAAGAGAAGCTGTACTTGAAACAGACTGACCAGTCTCCTTTCCTCCTCAGTTTTAATCTCAGCAGGCACCGTGGAGGCAATTTTCCACCATGAATCTGGTAGCACATCTTCTCTGCTTGTTGGCTTGCCTTACCATGGTGACTTGTGACCGGGTCTATGTCCACCCTTTCACTTTGTTCTGCTTCAATGAGACTGACTGTGACAAGCTGGAAAAATTGGTTCAGGAGGGAAAGACTATTGTCCCTGTCTCCATTGAGTCCCAAACCACACCTGAATATGAAGGTGACATAAATGACAAGAACAAGTTGGAAGCCCCAAGCCTCAACACCTGGGGCAAGGAGGAACGGGGCTACCTGAGTGGCTTGGTGTACGTCCTGGGCATGCGTCTTTACAGCGCGCTGCAGAAAGCACAGAGGGGCCAAAATGTGCTCCTGTCCCCAACCAGCCTCTACAGCTCCTTGGTGTCATTCTACCTGGGTGCCTCAAACCAGACTGCACTTGATTTGCAGGGTTTGCTGGGATTTGTTCCCCCCTCTGGAAACCTTGACTGCACTTCCACGGCAGTTGGAAAGAATTTCCTTTCCAGCCTGAGGACCATCGAAAGGCTTGTGAGGAGTGGGGATGAAGAGCTGCTCTTTTCCAAGACACTGAGCCTGTTCTCTGCCCCTGGCATACCCCTCTTCCAGCTGTTCATGGAGCACTTGCTCCCCAATGCCGATGCATTCTACGCCCGAGCTGTTGACTTTACAAATCCAGGAGAGGCAGCAAAACAAATAAATGCCTTTGTGGAGGCCAAAAGCGAGGGCCAGAGCAAGTGTTTACTGGCAGACATCGACCCATCTGCTGAGCTGCTGTTTGTGGTGGACGTCTGCTTGGCAGGTATGTGACAGCACTGCACATTTTGGGAACATGCTTGGGGAAGGACAGGCAGTAACCTTGCTCCTGGGAAGGAAGCAAGGTCACACCTGGTCAGTGAGGAAAGGGAAGGGCTCAGATGAAAGGCTGGACCTCTGCTCCCCACCACTGTACCAGGCTTCCTGCCTGCACTCTGCCATGAGCGAGCAAGGGCAACGGGGAGTGAGGAGGAGGGACATGGCCTCCAATAAATTTTCCTTGTCCAGGAAACAAAGGATTAGGAAAGGTGTGGAAAGGTGCATAAGAAAGAATTGCACAGCATTTCTGGCTGCAAAGGAACTAAAAGTCATGAGGGGCCTCCAGCAAGACTGATCAGGGTGTAGCTTTAAAGAAAACCAAAGGAGCTGGGGGTAGCAGGCCAGAGGTACAGATACAAAAAAGGCTAAAAAATACAGTGGACATGAACTCCTGTAGTGGATATTAAACACGGAAGTCTGGAGGAAAAATCTGGCTCAGGAAGCAACTGAACATCATTGGTTATGGAAGCAGGGCATCTTATACAAACCTAGAAGAAATAAGGCAATCCCTCATTGCCTAGGGTCATTCCATGCTGATGTCCCAGAAATCCCCCTGCACTACAACTGAGCCTTCTCTTCTGAGTGTAGCTGCTTTCCTAGATCCTCGTGGCTGAATGCAATACCAAAGACTGCACACTTCAGACAGCTTGTCTACCTGGGACTATATTTCAGAAAACTTACAGTGAGCCTTAAGTTCCTGAGTGGGCCTCTACTGCTAAAGGTAGGGTTGTGGTGCCCAGGAAATATTTTTGTGCCTCCATCTTTGCACCTCAAAATTGGATGTCAGGTTTTCTTTGCCTTTCATGGATGCTGTCATCCTCTCAGTGAGCTGTGGGCATCACTAGCTCATATGGACATAATCTAGCACAGAAATGATACTATAAAAGTAATTGTGTTACAGACTTGGGCATGGTCACAAAAGCAGAGTTTTCCTTTAGTAGAACAATTTTTTCCTCTTCTTCTGTATTGGAAACTTGTAATTTGTATAAGCTTAGAAACACATGTTCAAGGGTCTGTCTCGCTGAGTCAATTCTGGTGCATTTCAAGTGTTGCAATCCCCACACATGGGATAGACAAAACTGGCTCAAGAACAAATTAATTATACAAGCAATTATGTTCTAATAAACATAGAAGATGACTTTAGCATTCAGTTTGCCATTTGGCTGTGACAGGACATCCATGACAGCTGATGCTGTCATGCTTCATGTCTGTCCCTATAGCTGCAGAAAGGAAAACGTTTTTTCTCTAAAACAAATTTTATAAGCTCTGAGATGCTATTAACAGCCATAGCATTGACAAAGTGTCAGAAATCCATACAAAACAATAGCTAAATATTCCAGTGGTGTCAAGTGGTGTTCACGTGCATGCAGTTTTCTTCACATTTGTAGACTTGCTGCCAAGTGGGGCCTGCCAATTAGAATTCAGTGCAGAACATCAGGTGCAAGTTTCACTAAGGGCAGTAGTTTCTTTAATGCTAAACAGGATTATCTGCTTGTGGAAGGAGCTGACAGCTGATCAGGGAGCCAGAGAGAGTTAATTGATAAGGTCAACTTCTGAAAGGAATTTTACCAAATTTGGCCACCTTTGTTTGAAGGTCTTGTACAACTTTCATGCAAAAACTTGATGACTATCATTTTGCCCTGAATTAGGGACTGCTTTGAAAACAGGAAAAGCCATAGGCCCCTTACAAGCTACATTCATATCAACACTCTGCACATCTGATATTTTTGGTGGACCTTTTTTTTCTAACAAATCCCAATCCCCCACTTCGGCTGCTTTCTTTTTAACATGTTCCCAAAATTGTAAAGGGTGTCAAGCGATCACAGTCACTTGGCAGGGGGTAAGGTCCAAGGAGCAGCAGGCTTAGATTTATTACTGTATTTGCCACAAACAGATCCACACACTAGTTCAGATTGTCTTATCACCAGTGCTTCATCTTCCTCACTATCACTGTCAGGCAGTGGAGGATATATTGTTAATAACTTCGTTTGCTTGTGCAGTTCAGGTTGGGGGCAGCCAGCTTGACTTGTTCTTCAATTTGTTTCTCCTGTAAAGTTGTTTCAGCTAACTGCTGTGCTGGAGTAATGTATTTTGACTTAGCCCTCAATTCAGCTAACTGCTGCACAGGAGAGGGATACAGGTTTAACATAGTCCTTTGGGGACAGATACCGAGAGATGTTATCAGCTTGTCACTTGTTTCCCATAACAACAAACCCCGGAGAAACTTCCACAGAAGCAGCTCCAGCAGGCTCTGCTTCAGGGACAATCTCAGACTGAACTTCACTTTCCTGTTCTTCCCCTTCAGCTTCAGTCTTGGCTCTGATTCCTCCTCTGCCTCCCACTCCCTTTTATCCTGCTCTGTTTTCCAGTCTTTTAAGGTTTCATAAAGCAGCCTCCAAGTAGCAGCTAAATCTGTAGATGGCTTGTCCCCTTTAGATATCACATTCCACAGTCTTTTCCCAGTGTCTTTCCAAGCTCTGACACTAAAGGCAGTGCTTCCATTGTTTTCAAAGTCTTGAAGCTTAGCCCACAATAACACACTATGAAGGGCATAGTTGGAGGTCTCAATACCTTTTCTTGCCACCAAAGCTTTCCACGTAGATAAGACAGTATTTTCTTCACTTGATAAATTATTTCCCATTTTGTGCCAGTGGCTCACCTGTACTCCAGGTGTCAAAGTCAATTAGATCCAGACTGTCAGCTTCTCCACTGCTCTCAGCTTCGCTGGGCTCTGTCCCTGGCTGCACATCACCCTGCAGCCCAGCTGCAGATCACATTCAGTGTCACCAGATGTTGCTGTTGGGGTGGACACGACACACAAAGGGACGCAGCACACTTTAGAAGGCTAACTTCTGTTTATTATAGCAGCATTCTGCTCTTTATACACTCTACAAAGTTTACACTTTATTTATTGGTTACAATAGATCAACATAACATTCATTGGTGCAAAGCAGTCTCCACCACTGTTTTCAACTAACTTTCACAAAACTTTTCTAAAAACACTTTTTCCAGGTGCAGGTTTCTTCTTGCTTATCTTCTTCTCTTTCTTCTCTTCTCAGTCTCCATACCAACGCCTTGGTAAAATTCCTTTCAGAAGCAGACCTTATCAATTTACTCTCTCTGGCTCACAGATCAGCTGTCAGCCCCTTCCACATCTGCCCAGTTGGGCAGCAACATTGATTGATGGCAGTGAGAAGACAACATGTTGAAATGCAAAGCTGCACAGAAGTAGTGCAAGGTGAGAGCAAGGCCTCTCACAGTTATGAACTGGGAAAGGAATTTATTTTAAGGTCTAGTAAGTGTTTGAGTATGTCCTTTTTAACCTCCTTGGCTCAACCAACATTTTGGTATTCTGCTTACAACCTTCCCCATTGCTTTGTTTTGTAAGATGGTGAAGAGTGAGACCTCAGGCAGAGCTTGTGCTGCCTTCCCTCTCCTGAGCCCACCCAGCTGCCTGAGAGTGCTCCTGCAGCAAGGGCTGGCCCTGATGGATGTGCTTCCAAACATTCCATCGATGCACTCAAGGGACAGAGAGGAAACCAGACAGACCCTCTGCACAGGCCTGTGAGCCCCTGGGGATCATGTGGCAGCCTGGGAGGAAGAAGTCGACCAAGCAAGCAGAGACACTTTCCTGTCCCCAGGAAAGGCCACAAAGCCAGCAGAAACACAGCCAGCTTTAGCCACAGTCCTGATGGTCGTGGTCCGTGTGCTGTGAGCTTGATGCCACCAGAAGGCAGATTAAAAGGGAGAGACATATGATTACACTAGCTAAATGTGATTTTAAACATGTAGTCCTTCTTTAAGGCACCGAGTGTTGTTCTTAATAAAAAAAAACAGCTAAGGAGTAGAGGGGAGGAGGGAAGGAAGAGAAGAATCAATTTCTCCTTTCTTGGTCTGTTTTTCAGTGAATGTTAAGCAAGCCTCCCCGCTCAAAGAGCCTCAGGAGTTCTGGGTGGATTCAAGCACAAAGGTCTTGGTCCCTATGTTGTCTATCACCGGGATGTTCAAGTACAAAACCGATGCCAGTGGGACTTTTTCTGTGGTGGAAGTCCCCATCAGCAAGACGGCGCTGCTGATGCTGCTGCAGCCCATCAACGGCAGTGACCTGGAGCACGTGGAGTCCAAGCTGACCTGGCAGTCCTCAGCCTGGCTCCAGTGGCTGTCGCCAAGGTAGGGAAGGGGCACGTGCACCCTCCCATAGCAGGGATGGATGGATTGGGGTGAGCCACACAGGCCCGTCCGCTCACCTGGGCTTGGATCCTGCCAGGGAAGCTTTACTACTGAGCACAAAGAAGGGGGCATGACCAGGGGGCTCGCCACAAAGGAGCTCCACCTTGGTGGGATCATCTTTTTATCTGGGGGTATTTCAAGGAAAGGAGCAAGTCTCTGCATCCCACCCACGAAGTGGGATGATCTGGGGTTTAGCAGCAGAGCCTGGGTGAGTCCACACTTAGTAACAGGTACCCACTGTGTTCCTGCCCACACACCAAGCACTTGTTGCAGCTGTTTTCACATGACCATTCCCCAGCACTGCCCAACCACCATGCTTTCACAGTGAGCAAGCAATCACTTGCCTCTCTCTCTCCCTCTCTCTGCAGAGAAATTAAATTAACACTTCCAGCATTAACACTAGAAGACATCTCTGATCTACAGGAGCTTCTTGCAGATATGGAACTGCCTGGACTGCTGGGGAAGGGGGCAGATTTCAGTAGGATAAGCAATGCCAGTCTAACAGTTGGAAAGGTACAGTACATATCACTGGCATTCAAAACAATTATGTTTCCTGCACAATTTCAGCCTCCTAAACTGAATAAATTTACCTAGAACAAAGCAGTCAGAGCCATGTAGGGGACATGCTTAGTAGGACACTGAGTATCACATACAGTGTATGTTTTGGGTTTAGTAGAATAATGGTGATAACACAAGAGTTTTAGCTGTTGGCAAGTCGTGGGAGTAAAGAGTGAGCAGCTGTGCGGTACCTAGCTGCTGGCTGGGGTTAAACCATGACACAAGAGTAACAGGATTACAGACCATCTCAGTGTAAAAGCAGTTATACAGCTTTTGCATTTTAAGGACAGGTACTCCAACATAATTTTTAAACAACTGTGGAGTACAATGTGCTTTATCATTTACTCAGACTCTCATTTGTCCTGTCACAATCATGCTCTGATGACTCTAGAGTTACTCATATGTTTTTCCTTACAGGTAATAAATAAAGCCTTTTTCAAACTGGCCAGTGATGGAAGAGATCAGCCAGAAGACCCTGCAGTACAGAAGGAAGACGGGGTGTATCTGGATGTAACACTGAATAAGCCATTCCTTTTTGCTGTTTTTGAAAAGCAATCAAGGGCAATGATTTTTCTTGGCAGAGTAGTAAACCCTCTGCATGAGGATTAAAGGCAAACACAGAGGCTAAGAAAGGAGTGGAATGATGCACATTTCCCACCACCTTTTTCTTATTCATCAGATATTTTTGTGATGTTGTTAAGTGCTCTACTTAGCTTTGAGTGAAGCAGTTAGTGTTTGAAATGCAGCTTTTTGAAAGCTAACACTTTGCAACATTTCATCCTTGTTCATCTATTTCATGTGAGGTGACTCACATCCTTCTTCAAGCTTCCATTTTATTGTCTCTCTTTTGCTCCAACTCCCTTTTTGGATGCAGTGGGGCAGGGCAGTGTTTCGATGCAAAGCATCAACTTGAAAAAACAGATTGATAAGCAGCTTTTACTATACTATTTTATTTACTATAGAAAAGGACCTCTTCATTCTTTAAAAAGCTTTTTTAATTGTACAGTCTGTTTTGCAAGAGAGACTCCCTTTCACATTACAGTGAAGTTTTTACAATTATCCACAGAGGTTTCTAGCTTCATCAGCAACATTTCCCTTTAAAATGCTGCCAACAGCACAGGCAGGCTCTGCTTGTCCCACTAAGACAAGATTTTTTGCCTTGGAAGCAAAAACATGCTTAGAGCAAATTTCTTCACTCTGCAGGCCAGATGGATAAGTTCACTTCTTAACTCTATGGAAATGCTAAAAATAGTGTTTGGTAGTGTTCATGAACTGTGATGGATAAATTCTCAGAGTCTGACAGAATTATCTCTGATTTTTTTAGGAAAAAAAAATCCCACAAGGTCTACTTTTCCAGTATAATTCCATTTCTTGGATTACTTTATAACCTGTGAGGCATTTCTTACAGCCTTATAGCAAAAAAGGACATTACTGGTTAGACTCCAATTCTGGAAACTTTAATATATCTAAACCATATGTTCTTTAAAAATAGCATTAATGGCAATAATATGTATTAATATAAATAGTGGATGTGGTGCAGCTACTTGTGAATAAAATGATTACAGCAATCCAGTCCAACTCCCAGTAGAGTCATAAAAATTTGAAACATTAAAGTAGAACAACAGATTATTAGATGACTCTTGAATTTGGAATCGAGGAATTGGAAGACAGACCTTGGTACTGAAGAAAGCCTGGAACAAGGATTTCCACCTCTCATCTCTCAATTTACTGTTGCACTGATAGCACTTCAAATAACTGCAAATCTCTTTGGCAGACCACGTGAGACATATTCTGCAGTGCACAGCAGCTCATTATCATCCACAGTGGCCCAAATGTGTACCTAATCTAAATGCACTAATGCCAGCAGCTTGCTATCAGTGGATACAGGACACATCCTTGTAGCTTCACGGAAAATGCCATAACATTATAAATAAAATAACCCTCAGAATACTAGGATACAGCATCCATGTATTTATCCATTTATATTGTATGTACTCCAGATGCTCTAACATCTCAATACTGTACTTGTATTATACACTGAAGTAATTAAGTATGAACACACAGAGGTAGAAAAATGCAAATAAAGTCACTTCCAAGTTTCTTTGCCACAGTTCAGTTGGGCTTTTGTCCATAAATAAGTTTTGGCTTCTGAAACCTGCTCCAAATCTTATTTGTTTTTAAGACAGTAAATTGCATACTATCAAGCACTACACCCAATGGTATAGCTCTGAGCATGAAAGAGGCAGCTTCATGCTAATTAAAATGTTATCCCATTAACTTGTTGAAGTCAGAAGGTAGCGTCATCTACAAATAAAATCTCAGACCATAACATGTTCCATTTTTATGAAGGTGGAAAATAACAAGAGAGCCCCTGGATATGCTGATGGAAATTTCAGGGAAAAATGCTTTTATTCACAGGTGGTTCTAGGGCTCCATGCTGTGGAACTCCATATCCCTGTTCAGGGGTTACAGGCAGAAAAACAAAACAAACCCATCAAACACACTCTTCAGAGAAGAAATTTTGTAGTGGTGAGTACCTCTCCACTGACACCCTGGAGAAGAAAAGGAAGAAGGAAAGGGCAGAGACAGGGAACTAAAAGTACACTGACCAGAATAAGGACTGCAAACAGGGAAGTGCTGGAGTAAACACTACAATCCCAACAAGAAAGCTATCTGGTACCCATTCTCCTATAGATTCAAATGGTAAAAAACAACCAACTAACCAAAAAAAACCACTCACACTTCCTCAACAATGTATATTCTCCTGGGACTTGTTTCTGACATCAATTTTACATGTACAATTTTTATGGCATTTTGTACTCTTCACTCTCCTCCAATTTTACCAAATTCCTCTGTCAGGCACACCATGGTGCAGATTTCAAGCATCCTAGACACCACTCACATACTGAGATCCCAGATGCAATCTACAGCCCAATAATCTAGTGAATGAAGCTCTAAAAGGTGAGAGATTTGGAGAAAGAGAACAAAGGCAAGGATGAGCTTTTGAGGTTTCATCAAACACCATGGTTTATCACTGAGCATAGCTGACAATTTACTGACAGCTTAAAAAACAAAACCATTTTTAAGAAATCTATGCATCTTGCTTCCTCATCCCTTCAGTTCAACCTTGAAAATACAATGGTTGATGGAAAAAGGAGAGTAAATATTCCTTGAGTGATCCAGCCAAATATACACACTGCTAGCTATCTTGAGATGATGAGGTTAGAACAGTCAGGTCCACTTCTGGTATAACCTACCAAGTTGAAAACCCAGTTACCATTTTAGAGGAAGACATGCCACTGCTCTTTCTCTCTTCAATATTGTACAAAACCTCTTCCAGCTAAATTCCTTCCAATATGAGAAAGGCATAGCAAATTTTCTAAAGCTCCTAGAACGGAAGAAGAAAAAGGCACAAAATCAACACTGCATTACTGTTATGAAGTGCACTTCAAAATTTACCTAAGGAATAGAAGAAATAGGATTAGTAGCAGAAGATATCTCCATCGGAACACGTTTACATGGTAGATCCTCTCCTCACTGACCCACAGTGTTTGAAAATGCTAAAATTCAGTTTAACAAAGTTAATTCACACCTCTCCTTCAACGGGGGTATCACACAAACTCTTAACTGAAGTCTTATTCCACAGAAAGAAAATTCAATCCTATTTAAGTGAACAACAATAAAAGACGGGGAACTGATAGAACCAGTGATACAGACATTTAAGACAATCATAGCACCATTCAATAATTTTGATTTGCTACACAATGTTATTTCCTGCCCTGAAATTAAAGCTGGTCTTCAATGGAAAAGAACAGAATTCAGCTTACGTCCTCAAAAATTGATGAAGACAAGTAAGAAGCATTATTGCAGGAAGATGTGGAAAATCATTTGCAACTCAAGCGCAAGTAATCTCTTTGTGCCTTTTTGTTTTGGTATGTGAACTACATCCTTTTCCCCAGTTTTGGAGGATACAAATGAAACTGTTCTATTTTCAATCATTAGTGTGCACAGATCTCAGAATCTGTTGCTTTGATGACAACTGTTGTAGAAATTTTATTGTATAGAGATGCACACCTGCTGAAATGAGCAGTTGCACAGTGCAATTACAATCCTACAATCTCAGTCTCTGGCTACAACTTACACATCCATATTACAATAAGAAAACATTGCTGAAAACAACAGTAGCTAGAACTAGGAAGATGTGTCTTCTCCCAACTCTCAAGAAAATTAAGAGCTGTGGGCAGACCAAGTTTTCTATGTTCATCTATTAGAAGCCTGGAAAAATGTAATACATACACAAACTTCTTGTTCATAAGCAGTAAGAGTTACATCCACTCAGTAGCGTGTGCCTAAGGCTGAGGATTTCCATGTGCCTGAAGGAGACAAACAGATCTGTCATCTGACAAATAGGTTCACTTTGCTGTTTATTCTTTTAGCTATTTGGATGCTCCCTCGATTGTGTATGTGCCATGAATGGAGAGAAGATAAGCAAATTAGAAAAGCCAAACCCTGCTCTCTGTTACTCAAGATTGAATCCAACCACCACCACTTAATTTTAAGCAGCAGGACTTTCCTCACTGCCTCCCTTCAAAGAATATGTATTAGAAAAGTCATAACAGCCACCTTTCCTAATTGCTTCAAAAGTACTATGACCACATGGTTGTCTTCTCTACTAAAATATGAAGTTTCCAACAGTGAAGAATGAAAGCCCCCGAGCTGCAAAGGGTTTGCTCACTACAGCTTCACACAACAGCCATGCGCTACAAACCTTGCCACTTTGTGCTAAAAATTGGAAAATTTGCATAATCTGGGCATTAAACCCCATGCTCTCTAAGTACCTTAGGAAGATACAGGTATTTTAAATTAACAACTGGGAACTAGAATTCCAATGTTAAATTTTCACAAGGTTAAAAAAAAAAAAAGCAAAAAAAAAATCAAAACAACAGAACACAAACAAAACCAGGGCATTCTCTGACTTTAAAGCCTTTAATCTCCTACTGTGCCCAGACTATGTTGCCTGTCCTTCACATATGGAAGAGAAGTATCAATAGGTTCAAGAAAGGTCTCAGTTAATCCTTCTAACATTTTAAACCCTAGTAGCACTTTCAAAATTTCTGCTATATAAAGATGCACCTTGCACTGATGTAACTAGGTTTGAAGTTAAAAAATTCTACATGTATGCGGGTAAGTTTTAATAGATAATATAATACAAATCAGAAATAAGCCAGCCCTGAATAAATTCTAGCTTAGTGAAATAAGCTTTAATTTGAAGGAAAACAGGTAGTCTCAATGTAATAACCTCTAAGGTAGATTCTACTTGTAGTAGAAATTATTTTTAAAATTTAAAGTACTTAATGAGCTTTTGTCACACAGTCCTTCACACCAACATGGTCTGTGAAAAAAAACAGACCAGTTAAATGAAAACACTCAAAACACAAACAAGAAGTAACCATATCCCATGATTACAGAGGGCAGGTAAGTGCAAAGCAACAATGAGAAAGAGCAGAGTCCTGTTCCTGTGAGTACTTTATCCCAAGAGTTCTTGAATAATGTTTGGAAGTTTTTGGTACCCTGTAAAGACTTAAAACACACAGCTACCTGTCTCAAACACTGTCAAAGCCACAGACAGAACTTGCCATAAGATAAGCCACCACAGCAGGAACTCGAGATAAGCAACAGAAGGAAGGAATTTGTGACAGGAAGGTGCCGATTCCAGACCTGTCAGAAGTGAAGATCTAGTTAACACATCCTGGTTAATGCATCCAGACAAAAATTCTCTGGCAAACTGTGGGAGAGAAAGCAAGTGCTCATACTTAAATCACGGCTCAAAATCACCCTAAGTTATGGGACAGACGGAGTCTGTGACCACCACCAACCCCAATGTGCCCCCAGACTCATTTCTGGGGCCTCCCACCAGAAGAATGTGCATGATCCAGTGTTAACATCAGACACTGTAGAACTCCCCCTGGGGAGGTATCAGGGCATTCCCACCTGAACATAAACATGTATGAACCCACTGAGCTCTGTTTTGTGGGCTTCCTCCACCCCTGAAATGGCAACAGCCAAGTCTTGTTGCTGGATCCGTGGATGGTGGTATCTTTAATTTCTACTATGTACTCATATACTTTCTTTTTCTTTCGTCTCCCTACATATTTTCCTAAGTGATATCTTTATACTTTCATTTTGTTCTATTTCTATAGGCAATAACCAAAACAGCTACCTTTCTTCCATTGCAACCAAAATGCTATAAAATAAACCTTAGATAGATATAGATACAGATATATAGATATAGATATAGATATAGATATAGATATAGATATAGATATAGATATAGATATAGATATAGATATAGATATAGATATAGAGCTCTCACTCCCTCTCTCTCCATTTATGTATAGACACATAAACTCTGATCACTCAGTATCCCTTCACTCTGATCAAGGGTTCTGTTAACAAGAACCTCAGTTACTTTGCCTTTGGAGTGTATTGTAACACAGCCACCAATCAATACATTTGATTCAAAAATATATGGGACATCAGAAGTTAGGAAGACAATTTATTACATATTATTTTCAACATAGAACTTTGTTCTTGCACATTTCAAGTTGTACAACAAAAATAAGAAAAACATTTTCTTCTACTTTTATTCTACAGTAGAAAGTTTAGAACTTTGATTGCTTTCCATATAATGGACAACTGGTAAATTCTCAGACATTTGGTGAAGTTTATCAAGGCAGAAGATACACTGATGTGCTGCTTGAGATACTTGAGGAAGCACTTCATTGCTACTTATTTGGTAAAATGAAGAAGAGTAAAATTCTCTCTTTTAGGGACGTTGTTTATCTTCAATCGCGTGCTTTCAAAAATATCTAGGATGGTTCCATTGTAGCCTGGTCCTTGGCAGTAAGAACCAGCTCTGCAAGGGCTGAAAAGCTTTTTATGCTGTTTGTTTCCAGTCCCATCTTACGTATCTAAAAAGATACAGAAAATCTATTAATTTTCTTTAAAACATTAAAAGCCCACTAATTATTCTACTTTCAGAGAAGCTTATGTTTTGTCCTGCATATACTGCAAACTGTAAAAAAATTGCATCCAACTTCATTCAGTGAAGTCTCTCCAGTTACAGAAGTTGCAGGGAAATATTTCACCATCTTCTAGGCAACTTGCAACTAAAGCCAGCTGGAAGTTTCCCAGAGAAACAATCAGAAAGAGAAACTTGGCTGTAGTTGGCTTTAATGCATTGATTTAAACTGATTCTTTTTTTTTTCCAACTTCAAATGAAGTTTCTGGGCAATACTTTAAAGATCATTGTGAATACATCCAAGAAGAGCCAACAGCATGACAGTGAAAGCATTTCAATAGGCTGCAAGAGCCTACGGTTCTAGCCTTGAGCTTCCTGGGAAACAAAAACAACTCTACAATTACAGAGGTTGCTGCAAGTAGTTTATTAGCCAGGAAATCTATTGCTCTGACAAAAAGAAAGAAAAATATGGCCATGAATAAACTAAGAGTGCAGCAAAGCAGAAAAATCTGGATCTAGCTAAAACCATAATGAAGTGATTCTGAAAAGGTGTTTGCTGCTGAAACTCTTTATAATAGTCACACGTAACAAAACATTTTCCAAATGATTATGAATAATCTGTCCCAGTTCAGCTTAAATTCACACTGCAGTAATGGAAAAGAAGAACAAAAGCTCAACCCCAGGCAAAAACTGACAAATAATAGTTTTTCCACAGTTCCACCCAATTGTGATTAATCTCATATCTGAGAAAAGCATCTGCTCACATACAAGCAGACTTAATCTACCTATTATAATGCATCAATAGCACCTGCTCATAAACAAGACCAATGACAACTCCTTGGCAACTAAAGATACGGACTCTTAGTTGGAAGTTTGTTTATATTGAGATATGATTCTTAGAAATAAAGGAATACAAAACAGCATGCTTATACATTTTAATGCAGCTACTGCACACATTTCCTGGAATATTTTCTTCTATTTTTGCTGTTCAAAATTTTGTATTTGGCACTGAAAAGCACTTACAATTGTGCAGCACAACAAATCAGGCCAACATCCTCACAGCTCTTGGGAACAGACCCTGACCATACAGAAAGTGAAGGCTGGAAACACTCCAACAGAAGGCAAACAAAAGAAGGGCCATAAAGAAGTTTCTATGAGACCTAAGTCAGGTCCCTGCCCTCTCATCTATAAACAGTGTTTCTTCTTAACTTCTATGCTTCCAAGCACTGAGCAGTACTTGAATTTTGAGCAGTAAGAAATACAAGCTTTGCATTTGTGTAAGAAAGGACAGGAAAGCATGCATTGCTAAAGTGGTATCTATAATCACCAAGGTCTGAAATCGTGTCCTTTATACAAATATACAAACACAAAGCAAAAACCCAAACCCCAAAACCACACCAACAAAGCTTTCAAGACCAAAATCTGAGTCAAGGCTCCCCTTCCTCTTCCATCTCCCTTCCAACACTAATAATAAAAAACCAATTTCTCACAACTTACTTGTTCTCCAAAATACTCAACATCTAGGGCCAGCTGCAGTCGGATTTTGTTATCATCACTCATGCCCCCATTAGTACCAACAGGGTTTGATGTTGCAGTTCTCCTGGCTTGCTTCAACCTTTTTAGACTCTCTTCCATTTTCTTAACAGAACTGAGCACATCAGATACAGTTTCATAATACCTAAATTAAGGAAGGTTAATGAGAAAGAAAAAAATACCACTTTACAGAAAAGCCTACTTTATACACAGAAGTACATCACTGGCCCTGCTGAACAATGCCAGAAGGAATGGCTTCCCTTGCAAAGAAGCTACTTATTAGCATTATCAATGAATCAGCATTTCCATTATTAGTTCCAGAGGTTAATCAGAAGATTACAATTCAGTCTTCAAGACTCCTCATCACAATACTTTTGACTTGTTCAAGATGTTTGTACTCAATAGTGACCAAGGAATGCAACTGCTCAATTTTAAACAGTCAAAATCAGCCCCTCTTTACAATCAATAGAATATTGAGCAAAACTGCTTTTACAAACAGGACAGGAATAACAGCCTGACAAACCAAAACCCATGCATGTTTAGGCAAGTTACAAAGTGTGTATAAGAGCGTACATATACTCACCAGTCAGAAATGCCTATTTCTAAAATGAAGAAACTGATTTAAACAGTCTCAGGAAGCTGGCAGGAAAAGTCAGAAGAACCTAACCCTAATTTAAAAATGTTAGAGATAAAATAAAACACCACAGCCCATGGACTGGGATCCACATTAAAGACAGCATAGATTCAAACAAAGTACACACATCAACTACTCAACAAAAGTTCAGAAAGCCTTATGGAGTGAAATCCCGTGCCTAAGTGGGAAGAACATATCATACAAATTAACAGAGGCCCAGAACAGTGAGTTAAGAATAAGAAAACAGAGCAACAATGGGAAATTAAAAGATACATGAGAGAAGCAACCAGATTGGGCTATGTGCTGTAATTTGCTGAAATATCTAACTTTCAAAGAGCCTCTCTATGAAAACTATTACTCTAAGAATTAAAAGAGTTGAAATAATCTTCCTGATGATTACTTTTAAAAAAGGAGGCAAGAGAAAGTAGACAAGCTTTTTTAAAGGGTAACTAGATAGGGATGGCTAAAGAAAAAGTGCTTGCCAGTGCCATGGAAACTTGTTTCATGATACCATTCTATGAAAAGCAAAAGAATTCCTGTCAAAGTCAGTCGTGTCCTCTTTTCATATCTTGGTTATTTCCTAGTCCCACTCACTCGTGATTAATTCCTACTTCTGTTGTACTCCCAAATCCTTCTGCCATTTTAAGCAAATTTAGCCTTCAGTGATTTTTAACTACTTTATGCTCTTTTCTGTTTTTTTCATTTGGATGCAAGAATGTATTATCACAGCAAGAAATTAATTATTTGCATCAGTATTCTCAATAAAAAAAGCTACAATATTCCTCCACTCAAGAAATTCAGTTTCTTTGACTTGTCTCGTGTCAGTGAGGGTATTTTAAAACAAAATTATGAAAATAGTAGCAACAAACCATGAAAACAGAATTTGACAGAAAATTCTAAGGAATTAGAAAATGAACCTGCCAGTCTTACTGGTGTTTAACCGCTGCCACCATGTTTAACCTACAACCTAATTCAGTTTTGGAAAGTGAAGAACTGATTTTTGGGGGGCAAAAAAGCTCTGTTTGGGTCCAAGGAACTACATAACAGCTACTTTGCATGGTGTCACCAGATTTACTGAAGCTTTAAAAGCAAGACTAACCAAGCAGAGAGACATGGAGAGACAGACAAGAATTTGCCCTAAGATATTTTAGCTCAATGACCTTGAGTAGCTTGAGATTCCAGGAATCTTTGCAGTTCTTCAGCAACATTACTTAACAAATGCTGTGAGTTAACAACAAGCTTCTTTCTATGCACTAAAAACTGGTTAAGAGTCACCAAGCTCGAAAAAAGAGGTTTTGTGCAAAATGAAAATGACCAGTGCAGTCAACACCAACCTATGCTTAGCCCTGTCCAAAATCAGTTGGTGAACGTGTAAAATTGTCTTATAATTTTAAGTCTATTTTGAAAGATACCAGAAGAGGAAGAGTAGGGAGGCATAAGGAGGCAAAGGGCAAGAAAGACCTTATGATTTAAAACCTCAGTATTACTATGTGGTTAAATCTCAGAAAAAAAAAATCAATCTATGCTCAGCAGCAGCCAACAGACAATATAATATGCAAATAATTATTATTAAAAAACATGTAAGGAAAGACAGCACACATTATACTTCAACCTGCATGGATTCTTCTGATATTATCATCTATGGTCAGAAAGGTCAAAGAAAACCAACAAATCAAAACTATAAAGATGGGAAAAGAGAAAAAACCCTAATCAAAATAGCTAAGGTGATTCTTTTGTCAATGCTAGAGATATTAAAAAAAAAATAGCTACCACAAAGAGTAAATTGTCCACAATGCAAACAGCAAGGGGTATTTTGTGACATTTTCTGGCAAAACTTTCAAACAAAAGCAAGCATTGCTGTCTCATGTTACATGCTTTACCTGGCAGAACTCACAGAATGCAACATTCCTGCTCAGTAAGAATTTAAAATGCAGCAGTAAGAATTTAAAATACAGCTAGATAAATGGAAAAAAAGTCCATTAAGGAACCTAATGCATATGACTACTCATGTTCAAAAATCCTCAAGATGCTAACTAGGAAACAGAAGATCTGCTAAAGAAAGTATTGCTTTATGACGGCCTTATTAAAACTGTGAACAATTGGCTCAGCAATTTAAAAGGCTCAGTGCTTTTTTTAAAAGCACTAAAAAGTTGGATAATCATTACATACATTAAAAAAGTCAAAGGACAGTAGAGTTTAAATTCTTGAAAATTCAACCACTGTTCATTGAAAGTAACATGAGGTTAAGGTCTTATATCAATTCTGAAACAAAATGCACATCTTTAGTTCACTGTTGCATTCCCAGAACTAACAAATTTTTCAAATGCCCTATGGTTTGCACAGATCTGAGCAGGAGCCAGGTCTTTCGATTCCCTGCCCAGTTTTTCATCTGCTGAATATGCAACAAGAGAGCAAATCCAAGGAAATATATCCCACCCAAAAAGTGCTGTATTTTCTTCACAGTTGTATTAACTTGTCATGTTTTGGTTTTTTTCCTGTGCCTGTTCAATGGACATGGGAATTTTTAACTAAGGCAAACAATGTTCTGTATGGTTCTCTTACTTCTGTGTGCTTTCAGAGAGAGCACCTTCCAACCACTGATGAATCAAGGGCTGCTTCAAGGTATCTCTGTAGTCGTTCTGCAGTCGGAAGAAAGGCTTAAGAGCACTGTCAACATAAGGTGAAGCTTTAGTTGGCACCTCCTGGTAGATGACAGGGAAACAAGTTGGGGAAGAAGGAACCAGTCATTACTGAAAGTATCAACACCCAATTCTAGCACATGTAAAAAATGCTAAGCCTGTACCTAAGCAAAGAGGTACATAAACTATTTAGGACAAGTCAATGAAGAGAACATTATACACAGGAAATTTACACAGGAAAGACACCAATACAAAATTATTTAGTAGCATTTTGCAGTGTGATATAACATAGAACAAGGTTCAAAATGCCCAAAGCTTTCTCAGAGATGTATGTGCCAGCCATTCCTATTACCAGGGTATGATCCTGAATGCTGTTTCTGCTCATGCTGACTCCAGAGAGAGCTGAGCAGATTCAGTGCCTAAAACAGACTATTACACCTTTGTTAAAATACCTACAGCTTTGTACTATACTTCAGTAGGTTGAAGACATTGTCATGGGCTCTGTCAAACAGATATGGACAGGCCTGAAGAACTCAGTCTCAGCACAGATCCTTCTGAGATTTAGTTTTTCATTTGCAAGCAGCACTGACCTTATTGGTTCTCCTATATAATCTTGGAACTTCCAGTGCACTCTTCAGATATGCAAAGGAGGATTCACTGAGATCCTGGATAATCCTGTTATTCAAGGTAGGCACACAGGTTGATAGAGAAGTCTTTGAATCTTCCAAGGCTCCTATTAAAGTAAAAATGCTGAAGTTTAAACTGAGCTACCCTGCCCAGTCACAGCACAAATTATGTGAATCCCTTCATCCTCCTAATCCTACTCACTATCTGCTGTCAAGTACAGGATATGCTTACCAAATAAATACACACCAGCCATCACTAAGACACTGCCAGTAAAACCAACCATTCTTCAGCCAGAAATATGGACAGAGGCAAGGTAAGACAACTCGAGTAAAGTAACATTCTCCAGGTTCAAAGTTTTTCCAATGAAGCAAGGGCTTGAATCAAAAGGCTCAGACTTTCCAAAGAAACTGTGAAATTCTCTCTAAATTCCCTATGGAATGACTGGAATATGTTCAATTCAAAGCTGTGATTGCCAACAGACCTTCTACTGAGTAGGGGATGTGCAGAGGCTCCTACATCTCTAATAGACTTGGACATCTACCAGTAGTTCTGATTTAGAGATTTCAGTGGAAGTCATGATGCAGAACTTAAGGCTGTGCTTGCAGACAGGGACTAGTTCACTCATGCAGCTACGTGAATCTAGCTTCAATTGTTAAATCAAAATTAAACTCCATATTTCACATAAAGAATGATTAGATAAAAAAACCAAACAAACAAATGAACCAAAGAAACAAACTCAAAATCCAAACCAACCCAAAACAAAAACCCAGAAAGAAAAAAGGAGGCTAAAATACTGAACTGCTTCTACCCTCTGAAGTTAAGGTGTTTAACTATGGTACTTTGATGACCCTCTGCCTCACATGACTCATCAGGCCTGAGAGAGAACAGACATTTTAGAAAAACATTTCAGTTTTAACTGGATAATGGAAAGCCTCTCTTTACGTCTTCTTCCCCAGTTCTTTCAGAAGTTTAATGATATGAAACTTGTAGGATAAATTCCTCACTTTCTGGAGAAAAATCCTAAAAGTGCTTTAGATTCACTCAATTTTAATCGTTGAACATTTTCCAGACGCAACAGTTCTGATCAAGACTGTTTATATTTAACAATTTAAACAAAAGGTAAGTTTCATTAAGTATTTTCATTCTAAATAATGGAGCTGTAAAAGTTTATTTCATTTGTTTGGCAGAGGGGATTTGGGAGAAAGGGGAAAGAGCCTCTCATCTTTACCGGCAATGCAAGATATATTCTTGAAGCCAATCATTTCAAGCTTTGGTTTAATCATGTCTAAGATGTCAGGAATCTGAAAAAAAAAAAGCAACCCAAAACTGAGAGAGATATGGTCATGTTATAAACATTTTAATTACTTTTCCTACATCCTGTAAGTTTGAAGTGCATCACAAGATACCCTCAATTTCCATGGTTTTACTGCATTTCTGCACAATCAATACTAGAAGTTTACAATATGTACAGGAATGTAGGCTTACACACTAAATCCTCTACCTTACTATTGTACTCAGAGGAAATAATTTAGAATTAACAAAATCCACCTGCAATTTACAACTTCACAAAATACAGAAAATTCAGCCTTACTGAAAATAAATACACAGGAATCATCCCTACTGGGAGATAATTAACACCATTCATCTCTCCTCAAGATTCTGGATCATTAATCAAGTATAATCATGATGATAAAACCTTTTCCAACCTCCAAGACTAAAACCAGCAAACACTTAAAAGAGAAGATAACATTAAAGCTGAATGCTGCACCACACTCCAAGCTGCAACAGAGACTTTACTTGAAAAGAGGTATGAGTGGCAGAGTGACACTTCACACCAAAAAACTGTAGAAAGATACTATTTTAGGAGTTAAGTCCAGCATATAAAAAGAATTTAAATACCTGAAGTGGTTTGCCCATAATCTGCCATTCCAAATAAGCACAGAGTAGGCCATGTATTTCATGTATCAGACATCCCAAGTTTTAGCATTTAAGATTTTAAAATATTATGGTACAGTATTTTAAACAATTTAATGCCCTTACAAGATGCCAAAAACATCAGCAAAGATTCTTTCTAAGTGAAGTCAAAAGCACAAACCCGATCCTGGAGTTTGTCCAGATCTGCAGCAACATGTATCAGCTGAGTACTAGATATAGAAGGCAATGGCAGACTTTCTGGAGAAGATCCATTCCCTTGGTCCTCACTGGGGTTGAGGCTTAAAGAAGATTCCTTTCTACCAACTGGCATAGGTTTTTTGCTTTCCTTTGTATTCTCACTGGAAATGGGCCTCACAGAAACCTGAAACATCAAATTGAAGTGTGAACCCTAGCAATAGTAAAGGCAGTTAAAACTGGACAAACAGAAACAGTATATAAAGGATTTGTAAAACTTCAGCATTAGAATACCACACTTTCAAGGGATGTTACCAAACACCATTACTAAATTACGTAAAAAGTAAATTTTAAAAAAAATTTGAGTGCACTACAAAGTTGGATGACTTAGAACAAGTTTGTCTAACTAATGTTAGTAGAGGGCAGTCTGGTCCTGCTGGCAAACAACTCCTTTCTCCCACCTCCTCCAGCCCTCTGCTGTCAGGCAAGTGCTTCCCCCGACTACTCTGTTTTAACTCTGGCACTTATCAGCGCTTTCCATGAGCTAATTTAGCTGAGAGAACTAAATCACTGAGTCACAAAAGAAATTATAACTGGAGACCGTACTGCAGTCTTCAACTACTGAAGGGGCATGTATAGAGAAGACAGAATCAGATTTTTCCTTGAGTGACAGAGTAATAGGCAATGGATATGTACTGTAGCAAGAGAAATTCTGATCAAATAGGAGGATAAAGCAACCAGTCATTGGACCAGAGTTCCCAGGAAAGAGTGCAATCACCATCTTTGGATATACTCAAAATTCAATTTAAGAGGCTCTGCACACCTCATCTAAACTGGTCCTATTTTGAGTAGGAATTAGGACCAAATGACTTCCAGAAATCTCTTCAAATCCCAGTGGGAGCAGGCAGTACAAGAGCAAAGCACAGTTTCACTGCTCAGCAGCAGTGATCATTGATGCTGAGTCAGCTGCCCAGGAAACTTTGGTTTTGCATTCTCAGTACTAAACAACTGATCCAGATTATATTACTCCTTCTTATTTGCAGGGTTATTTTTCACCTGGCTCTGTTCCACAACTTCATTCACTCTATCAACAACACACAAAGAGAAGAAAAGTAGGATTTCGACTCCTTGTTTCAGTGGCAGAAGCAGCATTAAGGAGCATGAAGTACAGCTTTGGCAACCAGCAGCCAGTAGCACTGCAACTGTACTGGTATTTGTGACTAATCATGTACTTTGCAGTGATACTTTTTACAAGCCAAACTCATGAACTGCTCATTAAATCATTAACTTCACAAAAAAAACCCTCTTTAAAAGAGGTCACATACTTTGCTTCAAAAAGTCTCTTTTTGATGGACATACCCCATCACCAACGCCTTAGAGCAGGCTGCTCTCACCTCGCTGATGAACACAGAGTAGCGTGCCAAGATCTGCAGGCTGAGTTTCCACAGGCGGTGCGCTAAAAGCGGTAAAAACATCTGATCTGACCAGCACTTCACAAGACTCATCCACACCATGTGAGTGGCCAAGAGACAGAATGAGCTCCCACCTAGAAACAATTAAGGAAACAAAGGCCATGTTCCTAAGCACGTCTTTAAAAGATGCAATATTAGTGCCACTGCATTACCCAAGAGTTAAAAAAGCAAAATCTTCCTAAAAGACACAATCATAGGACAGAGATGTTATTAAGCATTGCCTGAAACAAACCCGTAAAATATTATCCCCTCAATGCTTTATAGATTTAAAATTCCACTAAAGTTCTGCTGTAGCTGTGCAGGCAAAAGCAAGAAAAGAAAATTTGTCTTCAATAAAGGCAGAAACAGCTTGGCCAAATAATGCACTTTAGGAAATAACATTTCCAAAATAATTTTTTGGCAGTCATTTGCAGAAGTTACATTAGATTTGCCTGCCAGCCATAACATAATACTCCCTTAGCACTACACTATTGCTCCTCTCCCAGTTATATGAGATATTTGCCATAAATATTTCTTTAAAACACTGTACAAACATCCATGCTTAAACAAAATACTTTTAAAGCAGTTCACACAGCAACACTTTAGAGAATACACAAGGATACATAATACACAGAGAAACATAAAGAATGTGTCAGCAAGTTCCAGGCCTATGCCTTGAGTGGTAAGATTTATATATTTTGTCTCCATTAGGATTTTTTTCTCCTGGTTTGCTTCAGAGGGCATGTGTGGATACATATATGCAAACATTTAGGTGGCCCATAGCTACATTCTTCATAGGTACTTACTCTGTTAGCTGAAATTAGTTCTTCTGATTACAATATACTTCCAATGCACGTTAGAAGCATACTGTAATCAGGCAGAAGCATATTGTAATCACTCTTATTCTTCCTGTGCATACCTCCTCATAAATCAATGTATGTTTTTGGAGCAGACACCAACACTATGAATGACAGCAAGCCTAAATGCTGCTAACAGACAGCCATTTTCACCTCTACAGAGTGTTGCAACAATTAAGAAAAATATTGCCCAATAACACAGTATAGCCTTTTGGTTGTCACTTCAGAGGATGTGAAATGCTAACAACTCCTTGTACTGAGGGGTTGGCTTCCTAAGTATATTACTGATAGCTGCTAAAGAGGGGGTTTTTAGTAAGCAAAATGATCACTGAAAAGAATTCCCACATTGTCATCTCTATAACAATGTTTTATACTTTTTGATCAGTTAGTCAGAAATCAGGAAGCTCATGTGAACCATGGGATGCATGTTACTGAATACTCAAGGGACAGAGTGATCGCTGCTACTTATACAACTGATTCCTTCACTACAAATATGTTTTGCAATAAAAGTTTACCTGGTGCTTCCTCTAGTGTATCAGAAAGTGCTTCTTCTAAGGCTCCTGCTATTTCTCTGAATCTGAAAGAAAAATTTTGAATATCACAATTAAACAGTTGTTTAAATTGATGCCTAAACATTTTTCAATGCTTACTTTAGTATTCTTTCAATGTGCTATCAATAGACACACACAGATTATAAACCTGGGGTTATTTTTGCCTAATTTAACACCCGCATTCAAACACTTGAAAGGGAACCTTTGATATTCTACAGGCAAGTACAAACCTTATTCTGTTACTGTTTTTAAACTAAAAGCAAACAAATTGACACATACTTTCTTCAACCTTCAGATATGTCATGTGATACTGGAGCTCCAGCTTTCTACATGTTTTTTAATGAGTAACAGCATAAAGTTCTACAAACCATTCTGTACCTAATAAAAATCAATAGTTCCTCAAAGACACCTGTTTTTTTTTTTTAATTTCCCATTTCTAAAGAAATTCACCATTCAAAGCAAAAAACAAAACAAAACCAAAAAAAACCACAAACAAAAACCCAAACCAAAATGACACCACCAAAATCTTTCAGCAAGTTATTAAAACCCCTGATACTTTTCCATACTTGCATCATTTTAAGCCCCTTGTAGGAAGTTCTGTTGCCACTGGTTTCCAGTTTTTTGCTTTCACACGCATTATAGTAACACTGTAAGTCTTCTATCAACCTTACTAATTACAAACCTGTAGGGTTTCCCTTGAAGTCCCTTAACTATCATTTCCAGATCAGGACAGGGCCCACCTAGCTTTTCTTGTTCAAACTCCTAATGGACTAAGATGAATGTTTAGCAATCTAACATGTTTGTGAAATGGCTCCAAAACCTCAGTTCTGCCTATGCACTGCTTCCATCAACAGAGCAGTGTCTTTAAGCCTTACAGTGAAAAGGATTTGAAAACAGAATAAGGTTTTTAACAACAACGTAATTTTTGCTGAGTATTTCTTATGTAGGAAATAATTTCCCCAGTGTGAGGTTCACTACAGTTCCACAATCAGCTGTACTGACATAACTGAAAAAATGAAACAAGGGAAAGAGTTACTGGTGCTGTTTGTGCCAGCACTGCTACAGAAGAAATGCCTGAGCATCCATCTGTTCCTCAAAGGATCATTTCTAAAGGTTTTAGTAATGGCTGATTTTTCTGGGGAATTTCTGTAATTGAAAAAAGAAAAAAACAAACAATCATAACTCTAAATGGCAAAGCGTGAGATAATAGTTCAATAAAAATCTTGTATGACTTAAAGGATATTAACACACATCCAGAGAAAGATTCCCTGATATACATAATTAATATGTTGCATTATTTACATAATTAAGCACTGAAGAATTCATGGGCACTTCTAAAGTTAGCAGATTATTCCAATATAAAGGAAAAATATGGTTAAAGGTGAAACAGCTGCTGTTATCCAAACATTTCTCTGAACAGTACACTGTTTAGACTTACAGTAATCTTGCATTAAAGGAAAATTATTTTTAAAGTTGTTTTAGTCAATCAGTGCTTAGAATACCTAACGGGAAACATTTTTGAAGAGAAATAATATGCTCAAGCTCCATTTCAACTTATGAGCAAGTTTATCAAAGTTTGATCAATTGGTCTCCTACTAGAAAAGCTGCACTTGAAACAAAAAGGGCAGACATTGAGACCTATTAATGATACATATCTGTTAAAAGGTTCATAATGGCTGCAGTTCCATGGACATTTTAGTCTATGTACCACCATGTAGTGAATACTCCTGGACCCTCCTCTCAGGCCAGCATAAATATTTGTACAGTTAAGTGGTTTGGGGAAATTGACTGCAGTTGAACATCAGTCTTTTTTTTGTCCTGAGTAGCAGATCCTTATCAGTTCACTACACAACTGTAGGAACAGATGTGCAAGCAAAAAAACTGAACCAGGGTATCAGATGCTGTGACTACTGTTTTACAAAACAACATGAACCACCGAAACATTAAGGCCCAGCTCCCAGCCCCATGCTCCTGTCACTTATATTGACTCTACCACTCATAAGACTCGTGAATGGAATTTTTCAGCACAAGTGTAGATTCACCCTGGATTAAAGAAACCCTATAAATGTGACTATGGTAGTGTTATTGCCAGTTACAGAATTGTGCAATAAAACAGGCCACTAAAATGATTCAGGTTAAAAATAAACAACAATTTCTCTTCTCCATCTTTTGGAAATTGCTTTGTTTTTCTTTTTAAGAGGTTCTCAGAAGGCTTTGGACCAAGAGAAATCACACATGGCACATTTGGATCACAGCAGACTTCATCAATGATTCCTTGCCTGGAGGGCTGCTCTCCAGCCCTACAATCAGACCTGTAGACGACACTTTCTAAAAATACAGTTCTATACTATATTTTGTTCATTAAAATTCTAACATTATTAGTATTAAAAACAGGCTTTTTTGGTTCTCTCTGTTCTTTTCTAGCTGCAAGGTCTGTAACATACAGATACATCAGACCTGCTAGTAAAATAACCTAGAAGTTATTACTTAGCTCCTCAGGAATAGGGAATAGGAGGACAATCTTTGGGAAAGCAATGTTACTAGACACAGGACTTTAAAGAGTACATCCTGTGGGACAAAGAAAAATGTCAGAAACATGGCTAGATCTGGAAAAACTTAAAGTTCTTAAGTCCTTTAGTTACATATGTCTAAGAAAAAGGATTTCTTCTCTCATAGTAAGTATTCCTCCAGATTTGCACAAGTAGCATCATCCAATATATAGCTTAGTTTCAGGGACAGTGCAGAAAAATAATTTGAAACAAGAGCTCAAGACTTACTTAGAACTGTTCCCAAAAGTCTTCTGAGTAGCTTATCAAATTTGGTGTAACAACACAATACATATTGAAGAGTAGTTATGTGGTTCTTTGCTACATTTTTGAAAGATATGTAAAACAGTTACTTGACTTAGTAATTAAATTCTTAGTTTGATTTCCACCATGATTTGTTGACAAGTGAGACTCTGAAAAATGCGGTGTGACCTTAAGCCAGATCATCTTGCTGTGACTAACCTCTACTTTTGAAAGAGTGAATAAAAAAATGCACACCAACCTTATTTGAAAATATACAGGCAAGTTCCATTTGTTGTTAAAGCTGTGGTAAGAGGGATGAGCTCTTAACCGTTTCACGCTGGCCTGGGAGCCACACTGTCGCTCAAATTTCCGTACAAAATCCATACTGGTGGTGTATTTCTGCAGGAAGAGAAGAAGCATTCTGATCACACACACAGGCTCCCAGCAAACAAGGAAGGCCACCACCCATTCAGCAGAACTCCTGTATCATGCTACAACTAAGCTCAAGGTTCAGGATGGGCTGACACTGCCCCTCATCACCTATTCATGCAAGGCTAAAAGCCTGGACTGCAGCAAAACCAAAATCAAACTAACTCAGAAGTTACTCTATGGTAATAAAAGCACAGAACACTTGTAAAAAGCTGTCCAAGCACACTGATCAAGAGATTCGTGAGTATTTCTGAGCTCAATCACTGGGGTGGTGCTGCACAGTACTAACAGAGTCAGGTGCAGCAGATAAAAGAATACAGTGAAGAGAAATAATCAGGAATGAAACTCAGAAGTATACGCATAGCAAACTGCACACGAAAATGGAAGCACAATATTTTTATCTGTTACACAGGACCTGTATTATAAGAATTTCTAGGTGTTTCCCTAAAAAATTTTCGCAAATATCAAATATATGCAGAAGAACTTCAAACAGTTTCAGAAACTAACTTCAACCAGCATATGCTTCTAATAAGACATTTATTAATAGTATTAAGCTGGTTGCAAGTAAAAAAAATTACATTAATCCCCAAACATACTGTGGATTTGGTCCCAATAGTATGAGAACACTGAAAATAATGAAATAATAAATTAAATCATACACAAAGCAGAAAGCCAAACACTTGATGAAAACCAGAAGTAATCAGTACAAAAAATGCTATTTCATACAAAACAGACCTTGCTAACAAGCCACAAAACCTACGTAAATAAATTTAAAAATCAAAACACAACGGCATTTAAAATTACTTCTATAGAATGAAAACTAGTTTGGTTTCTGTGCAAGTTTCTTCTATTAAAAAAAATAAACAGCCATAAAACCTACATACATTCTCACAAATCTCCTACTGAATTCGTGAAATATGTCTGACTGAATCTCTCAGTGCTTCTGACTTAGGGTTAGGGCTCAACCCACAGTCCAGAGCACTATGGGAGTAATGTGATTTTGCCTCTTGTGAAGCAGTAAAACTTTATCAGGTGGTGCCTCTCTGTTGCTGTTTAGAGGGTCTGCTCTCAAAAACTCTCCTGTGAACAAAGGACATGAACTGCCACGGGGATGCTTTTGTATTGTGTATCTCAGTAAGTTCACAACTTTCTCTTAAAGGTATAACTATGAAATATCTTTCTTGTGATGTGGCAGTTCAGTGTCAAGACAGCATTCTGAAAAATGCACACAAAAGCTCATAAGTAACTACTTTTCTCCTAACCTGTGTATGTACAACACAATGGACCCATAAAAGGTATGGGAGTTAGACCCAGACTGAAAGACAGATTAGTTCTGTTTCAGCCCTCCTTTCTAAGATGATAAACCCAGCACTCTAAAAAGGCAAACAAGATGTTAATGCTCTGCTACCCTAACTGTAAGTCAGAGATACAAACCAAACACTCTGTAAAGACCTATCACTTTCAAAATAGAAGACACCTCAAGACACATTTATCTCAGTATTGAGAACATTATTTCCAGGAGAAGGAACTAACTGCAAGATTGGTTCCTATTTCAGCTTCTAGGACTGGATTGTTGACTGCAGTTATTTAAGTAAAATGGGGAACAAAAATGGTGCAATTTTCAAACAGAAAAATCTAAACTAAATCTTGAATGCTTAGGGATAAAAGAAGCATTCTTTTCAAATACCCACAAATCTACACATCTAACTCAAATAAGGGCACATAAAATTGAAACAATTAAAAAAAAAACACATCACACAAGCACTTATTTTAACATACTTAACATTGCCGGTCTGATTTTTAAAGGATTTAAAACAAATGTATCAATCCCTCTCTCTCCTCTATACCTAAAAACCCCTTAACAGATAATACTGCATATTCAAACTTTTCAGCATTAAACTTGTACATAGATACATGTGCAAATAAACATAGAGAAAAAGACTTTTCTGCATTTCTATCAACTTAAAAAATGGAAATGAAAGATTACTGTCTAAAATCTGTGTAGCATTACTTGTCTCATCATAGGTGTAAAAACAATTTTAAAGGGCTTTTCCCTCCCTCTTAATTCAGAACTATTAGTCTCTGTAATAGGTATAATAGCATTTTTTTCACTTGGCATTTCAACTTTCTATTGATTTTAAAGGAAAATATTTTAATGATTTCAATTACTCACTTAAGTAGTCAAAAGCAGTCTGGAAAGTACTTTGGACTTACTATGTGATTTACCTAGAAGTCATGGGTGGGTGTTGGGTTTTCATGGGGTATTTTTTTTTTTTTTTATTGTTGGGGTGTTTTCTAAATGAATACAATGCCTATGTTGGCCACTATCAGTGTAACATAAGAGAGTCCTTTTAAGCAAACCCAACTTTTCTGAAGACAGAACACACTCCTGTACATCATGCAGCACAGTACAGCAAAAGCCCAACAAGGCTCACAATCTGCAGTATGTAGGGCATAAGGTGGAAAGCTTGGAGAGTGACTAAAACTTTATGGTAAACTAAGAATTCTCATGAGGGAGGAGGAACACATCACGGTGTCACTTGCATGGCATTATCACAGCTTTCTTCAACATCCATGTAATTTGATTCTTATTTAGAGATAACACTGCAAACACACTCAGTCATGCCTATCTGCCTTCACTTATTCAATGTATCTGTACAAAAGAGATCTTAAATTCCAAGAATAAATACCTAAGTGTTTAGTAACAGCAGTTTTGCAGGAACACATGAAGAATCACATGCCTTATAAACTTCCACCAGTAAGCCAGCATTTCCTTAAGTCATCTGTCCTGATATACCAACAATGCCTTCCTTCAGACAATTTATCACTGCCTCCCATCTCTGTCTTGAAAATAAAATGTTTCACACCAATCACAAGTCAAACTGCCAAGGGGAAAAAAAAAAAATCCAAATTTTTCTGTAATCATGGTGAAACACAAGCAGACAGGACATGAGGAAAAGCAGAAAGTTCATATTTTCTACTTGTGACATACTGTACAGCACTTCCAGAGCCAATCTTCATACTAGACCAAGAAATCTATTTCACCATTAGTAAAAGATAACGTTTCAGAGACAGAGCAGCACTACCAATGAAGAAAATCAGAGTCAGAGTGACAAGTACTTTGAATTTATTATTTAATGTGATACCAGAGAAATACTATCTGTTTGCTAAAACTGATGGCACTGCCAAGCATTTTCAGGTTTTAGTTGACTTGTGTTTATAATCACAACATAACTTGTAGCACTGCAACAGACCAAAAGCTAAAACAAGCAACTGAAACAAAGAATTTTTTTAATCTTCTCATAGTAAAAAAAAAAAGTTGCAACCCAGGTATTTAATTAATATGACAGCTCCTGCTGTACAGAAGTTCTAAACTTGAGTGAACACTGGAGTCATCCACTCCCACCTTAAATTACATTGCAATTCTACT
Source organism: Cinclus cinclus (assembly GCF_963662255.1). Lineage (NCBI taxonomy): Eukaryota > Metazoa > Chordata > Aves > Passeriformes > Cinclidae > Cinclus > Cinclus cinclus. The sequence continues at coordinate 71,226,929 of NC_085048.1, read as the reverse complement.
CCCAAAATGAACACTGAAACATCTGACTAAATGGTGTCCAATAACTTCTGTATGAGCTTTCCTAACAAACTTGAAGGAAAAATTAATTCCTATGAAAACTGAACCACGTGGTTTGAGATAACCTCGTCTTCCAGCCATGCTGCAACATGAATTTAGACAAAAGCAGGAGGGGGAAGAAGTTAGAGAACATGACTCAATTCTCGGGTGTGTTACACAAATTAGAAATGGAAAAAATGAAAATTAATTACCTCATGAAACACATCTGGATTTCCAGGGTTAAAAAGTGATGGTAATTTCTCTTCCAAACCACGTACTATTTCTGGCCACACCGAATTCACTAAGAAATCATATCCAGGAACAATATCTGCTTTTTCACTGAAAAAATTGCAATTATTTAATGGTTATATTTTACTACCAGGTTTCTGTTTGGAGCCAGGAATCACTAAAACATAGGCACACTGCACTAGATGAAATGCAACGAAATTTTTTTACATATTTATGCTCAATCACTTAAATTGTTCTTCCTTCAACGATTCCCTATCTGATTCCACAGTCTCATCAAATCTGTCGTGTTTTTTGTAACTCTCAAAGTGTTTTAAAAATTTATCATTATATATTTTGCTGGAAAATTAGTAAATTTCAGCTGAGAAATCCTATTATTATTGGCGTAAGTCCAGTTTTAACAGCTCCGAACTTCCAAGACCTACCAAGTAGGAATAATGTGACCAATGTAATGAAAAGAAGAACCTTTTCCTAATTGCTCCAAACTGTATTTATACATATTGTGTCTGATCAAAAGATTAAAAGACATCTTAATTATGAAAACTTAAAAATTGAGAGCGGAAGAGATAAAAGCATTCAATTCCAATTTAATACACTGCATTACAAAGAAGAAACATTCCATTATTAAGAAGAATGATTAAAACTTGCTGAGGGATTAAAAGAATTTAAATGTTAGTAAAACTTAGGAGTCATAAAAAGCTCAGCAATGGATGACTAATTAGAAAAGTAATTCTGCAGTCTCCAGGGGCTACATCCATAGTTCTGCTAATTACAGCAGCCTACCATATTAACCATCCTGCAAACAGATGAATAAACAGATACAATTCAGTAGACCTGAATTATTTAAGCTTGAAATTGGCAATTTAATTGCATAAGGAATTAAGCACTTTTTGAGAACACTGTGTGGAAGCACAAATCAATTAAACCTGTAGTTTTGGTACACACAATAAATCAATGAAACCACTGAGGATCATCCCCACTTTTCTGATGTGCACTAACAACTCAGTAACTTCAGAACTTATATTTTAATAGCATTATTATGCTCTTCTCCTTGGATGAAGTGTACAATCATATTTAATGGGTTTACAAAACCAAGTTATCTGACACACTGTATTATGCACAGGACTCACTTCTACTACTGAAATACAGGATTGTCTTTGTTTCCTCTGAAGGTCTCAGCAGCAGCACCAGGAAAGTCTGTTCACTGCTTTGTTTTAAAAAACACAGGCATGAGATAGAAATCAAATTTGACTATGAATCTTCAGGAAGAGCCAGATAAGTCATTAGTGTATGAAAGCTGAAAATGAAAAGCATATGATACTTGTTGTATCTTCAGTGCAGCTGAGAGAAAGCCCAGGATATTTACCTGGAAATTGCTCCTCCTGTTACTTCCCGCAGGAGACGGCAATGGTGAGGAACAAACTCCAACAGCCTATTGTACATAGCCTGGAGTCCATTAGGGTGGGATTGCACATACTGCTCCACCATCACCTGCCAGGAACAGCTCAATGTTAAATGCCACAAAAGTGAATATAAAATGGGCTGTAATGCAAGACAAAATGCTTAACACCGTAACCTCAAGTACTAGGATAGCCAGTCTATTACTTTTTTTTGAACTGTGTTTTCCAAGTATAATTTGCCAGCTTGAATTATTACTTCCTTTAAAGCAGCACTCTTAACTGCCAAGACTGACCCCCAAAATGGGAAGTAGTTCCTTTCTTTTAAATGTGAGCCACTGTGGCTCCCAACCAAAGCCTCATCACTGTCACCTGAAGCAGTATGCCAAGTTAAACAGGCAACTGATAAAAGCTAATCAAACTCAGAATAAAGTAAAAACTCCTTCTAAATGTTGAGGTGGTTGGTCCAATCCCAAATACAGGCAAGCCAAAGCAAAGAATCTTCTGTGACATTGCTAAGCCTTTAATGCAGCTAGCAAATCAGTTTGTCTGGACAGTACCTCATACTCAGTGAAAAGGGATAATCTCTCCTATAAAGAGAAGGAAGACAATAGGAAAAGAACAATAGCTTGTTTCTTGGTATTCTTCCACATGTCTAAACACATTTCCCTCTTGCTACATAAACAAGTGGAACGGTGCAGAAGTGATGAAAGAACAGACCCAGAGAAAACCGAGGGGAAAGTGACATGTCCCACACTGTAGCAGCTGTTACAGCACCTAGAAGACACCAAATGGAAACCTGTCCTAAATGGGAGAAGTCTGGTTTCTGATTCTTTAGCCCAATAAAAATGGAAGTTAGAAAAACAATCCCAACTGGATATAACCTGAAATTGGTGACAGGCAGGTAAGAGAATTCCTCCATCCTTTTTTTCTTGAATAAATAAAACAACCAAAGTGACGTTTTGTTTGGGCTCAGTTCTCCTGTTCTCTCCACAAAGATATTTTGAAGCTGCTAACAAAAGCTGGAGGTTTACAGGAAAAAATAAGCATGTTTGGAAAACAATTGCAACTTTTTATGTTATCTTACCTCATCTACATAAGGTTTTACAAGCACTTGACCAACTAATGCCTCTGCATCTCGTGTTTTGTCAATTGTTGCGTAAGTGCGCAGACAGTGGCGTATTATGTCAACATTTGAAGTTTGAAGGCCTTCCAAGAGCAGCCCTTCCAGAGACTGCTGCAACATGGCTGTTATTCCAGCTATACGCTACAAAGAGAAAGAAAATAAAAAGCCAAAATCAAAGCCTTGTCATCATTGTTGAAGTAAATTCATCCAGAAGTACCTAATTCAGCTTTCCATCCTCACTTTAAAAGTACAAAAGTTTTGATAACTGCCAGTGTTGAACAAACATTAATACAAACTTAATGGGTTACTGATGCTATGTAAGACAGGATTTATTATAATAAAATTAAAGGCAATTACGTTCTTCTGTATGCTGTAAGTTATATGGCAACGTTTATCAGGTCTGCTCTATGCTGAGAAAATAAGTCAATAATTGTTCCTTGTTCAACTGAACCAGTATGTGACAATAAACAAAAGATTTACAGTAAGTGACCAGGGAAAACAATCCTAGTATTTATCCCTCACTGTCAGAGACGAAACAGACAGCATGTACACAGCACTACTTGTCACTAGCAAAAACCCAAAGCAATTAGATTCCTTCTAACTTCTGCCAAACAGCTTCTTCAGTCTACACATATTCTCCTTTTTGCAAACCATTTTTTCTGATCTCCCATGACACCTTTTCTACTAGATCCAACTCATTGCTACACTACTTGCAGATACACTCCTGGCCCAAGATGGTCCTGACAAATCTGTATTTGAAGGAAGTTCAGCAACAACATTAAGGTAATCAGAGTTTAACTATGAATATAGCCAGACAAATTTCTCCTCTCCCTTTTTACATGCTGTATTGTGTCCATCCATCCTAAAATGATCCACAGAATTTGTACTGAACGTGCAAATTCAGGAACCCAATTGCTGACTAGTCGTGAAAGCTGTGTTCTGACTAGCCTTAGCAACAACAGGTACAGGACAGAAGTCCTGGCAAACACCATTAAGGAAGCTATGTGACAAATGTTCTCCCACCACATACACTACTCTGCTGCTCATGCTCACTGCTGCTGTTATCTAAGTTTGATTACTCAGTGGCCAGAAGAGCCTTGTAAACTGTCCATGTAACAACGTGATTCCATGGATGTCCGGAGCTGAAACAAGCTTATAATGACAACAGGCAGGGGCACAAAGTGAAAAACTGGAACTCTGCACAACCTCACTAGCTTGAAAGCCATTAAGAATGACACCCTCATGTTAATCAGCTTAAAGCATTACCTCATCTCCATATTCACAGCTTTCTTAAGGCACAAGTTTTTATTTATTCCCTCTCCCCGCCGAATGAATAGAAGAAAAAAATCCCACCAAGACATCAATTAATGTTTTACAGTAGGTTAAACAGTATACTAGGAGATTAGCAATGGCCAGCATAATTTTATGAGAAGACAAACTTGAATATATTCAAGCCAGCCAATGTGTAGGCACATTCCATTTATATCCTGGTCTGTACACTGCAGCTAACAAAGCCAACATAGATCTTTAGAACGAGGCCTCAGTATCAGTAAGCAGACAAACTGTAAGAGACATTAGGCTGACAACAATGTCTGTCATATTTCCTACTCTTATTCTCAGTAATTTATCCTAAAGAAGTAAGCAAACAGGACATAAATCCGCAGAAAAAGCAACAGTTCTAGTCAACTGATAAAAATCTCATGAAACCCATTTTTCTCCATAAATTAATTCAATAAAACTCTTTGTGGAAACAGGCATTTGTCTTCCAATTATACTGGTTTTGCTTGACTGTGCAAATGTTAAGTGTCATGCAATACTTACTGGTCTCACTTTGTCTAAAAGGGGCATTCCTTTGCTTTGTACTGCATGAAATTGTAGTTGATTAAATTCTGTGGCAATTCTCTCTAAAACTTGTCCAGTTAGAAGTGGACTAGAAGAGAGATGATACAAAATGAGAATACACAGTTAGAGTCTTTAAAACCACCTCACTCTCATATGTAACAGATAGATAGAGCTCAATTTTTTATAGTTTAAATATTTTAAATTCTGATAGGTACTACTGTAATTATTGCAATCAAGCAATAATGATCTGGAGCACGCTACATGATTAGCACTGTTCTGCAGCTCTAACATGAAGCGCATGAAGCAGAAGCTGAGAGGAACGTAAGCTCTTGCCTCAGTGTATGAAGCACTTTTTTCTAGATGGCAGCGTTACTATAACATGAAAAGTCAGTCTTAAGAGAGCTCAGAAACTGCACTGGGTGACCTTCACCATCCAGATTTGTTTCTTTCTTACTCTTTCACATAGTAAAACTGATGACAATTATCTCCAGAGAAACAGTCCTGCCCTTCTCAAGTCCACACAATCCCAATAATGAGCCAATTTTTCAGTTGTTCAAATACGATTTTAATTGCAAACTTAATTCGGCAAAGTGCCTCACCTGACTGGAAACATCTGCTTTTGTCCCTCTAGGTATCAACCTACTTTCTGATACATCTACCCCCCAGTACCATGTGATCCAGCACACTGAGCTGAAGAGACAGTCTCCCACTGTGTCTTCCTCCAGCTTAAATTGTACTTGCATCCCAGTCAAGCCTTTCAAGTGTGTGACTGGTACGTCAGCTCCAAAACTGGCTGAAAGACATCTTGCAATCCTCAGCAAAGGCAGAGGCTTGACTGCAATTTGTCACAAACCTTCCTTCTACAAGGTTTGCTTTGCCTGCCTTCAGCTATTATTGCAGCAGTCCTTTCACTTACATGTCAGCAGGGAAAATAGGAATAAATATTTTGTTTCACTTACAACTGACAATAGCATAAACTGCAGACAGTATTTCAGACAAGACAGGATTAGTGACTTCCAGTAAAATAAAGTAAAATAAAATAACTGCACACCAACTTCAAAAAACTTGCTTACTGAAACCACCACAAGTGCTTGGAACTTTGGAGTCTGAGTTACATGTTCTGTGAATGACTGGCTTGCAGAAGACTAAAACCAAGAAAATACTAAAATTACAGAATTTATTCAATCAGAGTTACCTTTTTAAAGATATATCCTGCTGCTTGTAAATCCACCTTCAACAACACCATGAAATTAAGTTAGTCCCATCAATTACCAACAAAAATGAGCATCACAATTTTTTTACCTGTTTCCCTCTAATGAGGACAATTCTTTAGTGCCTTGAGAATGTAGAATCTTCTCAATTTTCTCAACAGACTGTATAACATGAATAAGTCTCAGGACACACATCTGTAATTAAAGAAAGATTTTTTGTGTCTAACCCCAGTCCCAACTGACATCACTTAAAGAAAATATTTTAGATGGTTTCTTAGTTCTTTGGGGTTTTTTTTCTGGTTTAAGTTTTCTCCCTTTATCTTAACACTTGAATCATGTTTCAGTTGGAGTATTGCTCACATAAGCTTATAAAACACCAGAAATGTCACAGATGCATGACAGCTGTTGTATCCCTGATGTTTTTCAAAGTTAAGCACAGAGACAAACGTTGGTGTGTCTCCTGCTCATAAAAATTAAACAGCTGTACTTCAATTCCATTCATAATAAGTAAGCCTATATGCTAGTGCAGTCAGAAACAAGAGCAAAAAACCCAACTAAATCAACATGTTTTGGGCAACTACAAGATTTATGATCAACTAGACACTATAAAATATGAAGTCTGTCAACCAAAACGTCAATATATATTACAAGTACAAAATCCTGCACAGTGTGCATCTAGACAGCCTAGAACTTCCTAAATTTCATTTTTTCTGGGTTAATGGCAAAATCAAAGTCATCCTAAGGATGATCTTTGAAAGGTAGTAATTTATCTGTTGTACCTTTTTTTTCCTAATATCTTCTTGTTTAGTCATCCGATCATCTACTGCTTGAATTCCTTCACTGACACAGGATTTAAGACTCTGTGAGAGAAAAAAATCAGTATGTAAAGCTTCCTTCCCATTTAAGGGTTGAAAACACATGAAAAAAAATCTAAACTTAAGACACAGATTAATAAGGTTATGGGACTAATAAAAGCTATAGCACATCAAGTGAAAAAGCCATAAATACAACTAAATAACTGAAAGTAGAACCTGCTCCTTCAGTATTGCCACTCCAAGTATAATTATTTCCACCAGAACTGTTATTCTAGTACCTTAGAGAACAAATGACCTTTGCCTGACAACAGGCAATCAACCCACTATGTTTTTATGTCTTGCAACTGAAGTTATAATTCAGTTTTAAATAGTATTTTTCATGTAATAAGGATTTTTCTATGCTACCCTGTCTTCTGTTAGACAAGAAGGGTGTGATATTTTGAAGGCACATTTATGCAGAAAGCATTCCTTTGAACCAAGATGATCAAAAATTGCCCCTTCCTATAAATACCAAGTCAGTGTGGAAGAGCCAGAGTAAGATCCACCTCCAAGAGGGTGATGTTTTATGGTTAAACCACACAATGAGCAAAGTAAGTCCATAAATGGACCGTGCTACATCTGAATTTTCTGCCATCTCTAAGTACTCAAATATTAAAACAGTTTCAAGATATCTCCAAAGAATTGTCTTGTAAGAGTCCATTCACTTGTCAAATTTAAGAAACTCTTCATCTCTTGGCCGAAATGCACTATAGGAAATATAAATTTCCTGCAATACAGGTGCTTGAAAACACAGTGCCTCTCCTACTAGCAATCTAAGCCATCAATTTTCAAAGAGAAGTTTATTGTAACAAGTATTAACAGGAGTTCTGTACATCACATGAGAGTGAGCTGAAGTTTACCAAGCTGTTGACAATGATTGTTTTGGACGTACCATAACTTCTTCCCTTAACTGTCCCAAGGGTACTGAAAGCTGATTGAGAGCCTTGTCCATGCCAACCTAAAGAAATGACCAGAAACATATTATTTTTTTATTAGATCACATGTGAATTACTGACAAAGCCTATCACTTTACAGATACTAAAAGAGAACTGAGAAAACATAACTTCCTTTACAATTTCCAGCTTTAAATTCAATACAAAAATATGTTATCTCAAATACATGTATAAAGATATGAGATTGCTTTCACATAAAGCCAAAAGATAAACAAAATTTCCACCTGTGGAAATTTTTCCTCTCAGAAGTATGTTAAGTCTCAGTCTTTGAATCTGTGTAATTGGAAGAATTACAATTTTCAGACACAAAGTTGGGTTTTTTTTAAGATACTCTGCACAAAAAGTTTAAAGTTTCCTAAAAGAATCTTTTAGAACAGCCTTACTTTTATCATTGTTATTCTATTTTAATAATTTATTTCCTTCAATTTTAAAAGCGCTGACAGTTTGAAACAAAGTTTGCCCTGAGCCTAAATACCTAACAAATCAGCTTTTCAAGACAAAATGTATACATCTAAAACATTTACTACAGGCCAACAGCAATTCTGTAGAGCAGCTAAGTTCTACAGGAATGATGTTTCAGTGCAAGGATTAGAGACCCCAGTTTAAGACACCTTAAATCATAAAATGCTAAAATAAAAGCAATATGCTTTTCATATGAAAAATAAAAATCCCACTGAATCACATTAAGCCTGAACTACACAATACAACCAGTAGCACTTACTAGATTTGTTGAAAGATTAACAAAATCTGCATAGTCCTTATTTATTAGTTCTACCATAGCAGTTTTAAGTAGTTTGTAATAGAGCTCCAGATCCTCTCTGAGCTCTTCCAACTGCACACGTCTTCTGCAGTCTGACACAAAATGATCAACATCGAAATCCGCCTGAAAGTGAAACAGGAAAGAGAGGAGGACGTAAGTAAACAGTTCACACAAGGAACACACCCAAAATAAAGTACTCCATATGCCTGTGAGTTGACCAAACTAAAGCTCTAGGGGGCTTCTTAACGCAGTAGTTAACCTCTCGGTTTTTAGGCTGAAAAGCAGAGTGTCGTGGGGTTGAATATCCAAAGACCAGCTCTCCAAAACACAGGAGACTCAAAAAAAAACCCCAAACGAACCACGGAACAACAGCCAAGAGTCGAAATTCGGTACTGAGAACTACTCTAAGCTCTCCAAGCAGCGAGGCCTCTCGCTCCCGTCAGTCCCAGAGCCCGGCCCTACCCGGGCACGGCCGCCTCCCGGAGCCCTGTCAGGGACACCCTCGGCGCTTCCCGCAGCCCCGGCCGGGGGCAGGGCCCTGGCGGAGCTGCCAAATCCCGGCCAAGGCTCCGGGCCGCTCTCTCCCGCTGAGAGCCCGCCACCCCCATCCCCAGGAGGCCCCTCGCCCCTCCACAGCGCTCCGGCCCCGGCGGCCCTCGCGCACCTTCATGAACTCGTCCTTGTCGAAGCAGAGGTTCTCGGGGCCCCGCGGCAGGTTCATCCCGGCCTCCATGCCGGGCCCGCCGCCCGCACCGCCCCTCGGCCAGCGCGGCACCGCCGAGCGCGGCCGCCGCCGCAGCGCCCCCTGCAGGGCTCCGGGCGGCGCTGCGGGCCGGTCCCGGCGGGGAGCGGGCCTTCGGAACCGGCCTGGCCAGGCTCTGCGGGGACTGCAGGGAGCCGCGGGAGCGACTGGGCTGGGAAACGCCTCTGGGATCATCCAGCCCAACCTGTGACTGAGCGGTGTCAATTACGTCATGGCTTTGGGTGCCACGTCCAGTCTTCTCTTAAGCACCTCTACAGACAATGACTCCACCACCTCCCTGGGCAGCTCATTCTAATGTCTAAGCACCCTTCCTGCAGAGAAAATCCTTCTAATGTTCAATGTAAACTTTCCCTGGCGCAGATTGAGGCCATTTCCTCTGGTCTCTGAAGAACAGGCTGACCCCCACCTGGCCACACCTTGCTCTCAGGCAGGTGTGGAGAGCAGCGAGTCTCCCCTGAGACTCCTTTTCTCCAAACTAGACAACCTCAGCTGCTCCTCACAGGACCTGTGCTCCAGACCCCTCCCCAGCTCCATCACCCTTCTCTGGACACACTCCAGCACCCCAATGTCCTTCCTGAACAGAGAAGCCCAGAAGTGGACACTGAACTCAAGGTGCAGCCTCAGCAGTGCCCAGTACAGGGGGGCAGTCACTGTCCCTGGTCCTGCTGTTTGTGATGGAGATCAGGATGCCATCGGCCTTCTTGGCCACCTGGGCACACACTGGGTCATGTTCTGCTGCTGTCAACCAGCACCACTGGCCCTTTTTCCATCCACCTTTCTCCCAGCCTGTAGCACTGTTTGGGATTGTTGTGGCCAAGTTGTAGGACCTGGCACTCAACACTTGCACCCGACTTTGTGCCCTGTGTATTTACAAATACAGATCCACAAGTACACATCCCGTCATCCAGTAACACTACCACTGTAACCCCTAAACCACTAAACCATGTCGCCCAGAGACTGATTCAAATGCCTCTCGATTCCACCACTTCCCCGGGCAACCTATTCCAATGCCTGACCACCTGAACAGCATTTTATTTTCCTAATATCTAATCTGAATCTCTCCTGTCTCAGCTTAAGGCTATTTCCCCATGTCCTCTCAGTGCAGGCACAGGGGAAGAGATTAGTCCCCACCTCACTACAACCTCTTTTCAGGCAGAAAGCAATGAGGTATCACCTGGGCCACTGCTTCTCTAGACTAAACAAACCCAGCTCCTTCAGCCATTCCTCATAAGACATGTTTCAGCACCTCAATGTTCTTGAAGGATTTGGGTTGGAAAGGATAACATCCTTGAATGGGTTATATCAGATGGGGCCTTAAAGATCATCTAACTTTAACAATCATGCTGTGGACAGGGAGACCTTCCACTAACCCAGGTGACTCAGAGCCCCATCCAAGATGACCTTGAACACTTCCAAGGTTGGGACATCCACAGCTTGTCTGGGCAATCTGTTACAGTGCTTCACCTTCCTGACAGTAAAAACTTTCTTCCTGTTATCTAATCTAAACCTATGGTTCTTGCCACCCAGAGATGTTGGGGTAGCTGGGCTGTGCTGCTGGTGTGGGTGCCTGGTGTGTACCCCACAGTGGCACCAAACTGACCCAGTCATGTAAAGCTGCAGGGCCCAGCCATCAGGTCCCATGGCACAAGCCAAGGGGTCGCAGGGCTGAGGAGGAGGAAAGGGGTTCCAGGGGATGGAAGCTGAGCAGGGTCACCCAGATCTGGTAGCCCACTGCCACATCTCCTCAGGTTTTGTGTATTACCAGGGGTGAAGGATACTCAGCCTCTATAGGCAAGAAGTGACAGGGTCTGACCATTCTTTAAAGCAAAATAAGCTTTTTCTCATGTTTAAATTTATTGTAGTTTGTGCCCATGTGATCCTGAGTAACAGGAACTGAGTCAGAGCATAATTTACTTCCCCCATCCTTCTTTTCAGCAGTGTCTCCTCTTAGGCTCTTGTTTCTTTCAAAATCTTTTGTTCAAGGTCGCTGATGCCTTAGCAAAGACAAATTTAGCTCTACAAAGCCTCCCTGCTGTCACTTACATTTCTGTTTGAGCCTCAGGATGGAAGACAGCAAATGATCTTGTTCCTCACATGAGCATTTTATGGACTTAATTTTGTCCCAGTGAGCTCAAATGAGGAGCTATCCCAGTGCCTCACCAAAGAGTTGTGAAGGTGCATCCTGTACAACTGTTTCTCTGCCAGTTGCTCTGTGGACAATGACTGAGAAGAATCCCCCAGGCCTGACAAACTGGGCTGGAAACACCCAGACCTTTTGGGCAGCCAACATTTTGACAGCACCAACACATACCTCCCCTCCTAAGTCCTTCAGAGCTGCCACAGGCCCTGGCTGGTCTGTAACCAGCAAAGATTCATGCCAGTGATTCATGACTGGCACTGAGTTTCTCAGGACTTCCCTGAGTTACCAGGAGTAGGAAGATTCCAGAGGAGGGACATGTGTACCTGCTGGCTGGCTCCTTGTGTGCTCATTGCCCCTGCTTGCTTTCACCCTGTCCCTTTCAAAGGCTTTTCAAGACTGACATATTTCAGAGTGTCCAACTCTCTCAGAGATCTCAGATGTTGGCAGGCATGATTTATAGCTGTCATGTGTTGTCAGCTGCAGAGCAGAAAATAATACACCCACCTCACAAATCTACACTGGCATTTTTTTGCAATAGCCATGACTGTGTGTGTCAGGTTTCTTATACTGTGATATTTAAATGCCTAGATTCTGGTACAGTAACAAAGCTACATTATTGCTTAGCCATATTTTAATTTAATGAGCTGGATGCTTGAAATTAAAATTCTAACCAGCTTTTAACACTAACTTCTCAACAAGTATTTACACCTACTTCTTTGAGTTACACCTACTTCAAAGTGTACTAGCTAGGACAAATCTTGCTCTAAGAAGAATTGCTGTTGCCATTTGTGGTTCTGTTTACAAAGCCCTAATTATGAAGTGCTTTGAGGAAATAAAAAGTATGCTTCTAACTTGAATTTGTTTATTGATGAGCTCTTACAATCTTCGTATTTATCGATGTAATTCATTCAAACATGAAGCTTGTGCAACTTAATAATTTACCAGCTCAGACTGCAATATGGTACTTTCAGTAAGTTAATGCTAAAACCAGAGTTAGGAGTTGTAGGTTATTTCCACATACCCTGTGTCTTTGTAAAGCCATTTTCACCTGGGGCAGTGGTGCACAAAGTAAAGTTTCTCCTAGATGGAAGAGACAGGCAAAGCAGTGAAGGATCTAGCCATTCCAAAGTCCTGCAAAGCTCCCTATACTTTCATTACTTTTGTTTACTTAGCCCATTTGTACTGCAAGCACCTTCTTCCCTTTCCTAATTCTTGTTATTGTCATTCCAACATTTCCAGGCGGCCTAGAAAACACAGTTTTAAATGCTTTTCCCCAGCCACAGAGACATGCACCTAATAATTTCTTGAAAACTTTTAATCACCATTTAATCTGCAATTTTTGAACCACCTATCATTAATGGACCCATTGGATGAATGAAGAGAGAGCACCTGAAAGTCTGTCTCAGTGTTATTGTTATTATCTGAATAAGGATAATGTAGGTGCCTGAGAGTAGATGAGCTACTTTTAGCTGTTGTGTGGGTGTTGAATTTTAAAGATTCCAGGACCCTCTCTTATTCTCAAATAAATAACATTTCAAGGGAGGAATAATGATACAAGAAATTATGTTTAGGATAATTGTATCATCATTTTACTGAAGGCTGCCAATGACCAATCCACTATCTTGGAAATATAGGTATATACCAATTAAATTGGGAAAGAAAGCAGTTAGCTTTACCTTCCACCACATTCTTGAAACTTGCCTCTGGTTTTATTATTTTAAAAAGTTGAAGACATCAGCTACAATTTATGATAAATGGGAAAAGCGTGACTGTGTATAACATGTCGGGACAGATATACTACAATTAATATCTGGTACAACACTCCAGGTACTGAGAAGCTTCAAAAATTTAGGTAGTATTAGGCAAACTGAGGTGAAAGTATTAATGTTTATTTTGTATACCTTGCCCTCCTAAGATGACACCTCCATCAGTGTATCTTCTGGCCCTCAAGCAAGACTGTGTAAGAAATATTCTGTGTTAGCTGCTTTCAGTAGATGTTAAAAAAAGCATCAGTTAATAAACAAAAGTTAATAAGGGAGAAAAGGATATTTTCCTAATATTGACATCATACTGAGTGCCTCTTTTCTTTTGGAAATTGAATTAAATACATGAAGAAGTGTATAAGAGTTTATATACCTGACTCCAGTCCTGAACACTAAAGTCAGTGAGTGAATGCTGCTGATTTCTGTGGTTAACTGTCAGTCACCCAACTCCAGAGGTGTCAATAAGCCTACAGAGTTGGTGAAAGTCTAGTCATGCTTAATGTCAGTAAGCAGATTAAAAAATATTTGGTCCTACATAAACAAGCTAAAGAAGAAATTTGGAAATTCCTCATGTGATGGGTCATGGAAGACAAGTATAAAATTGCAGTAATTACATTGGTATGTTGATATATCAAAATTTGAATTTTTATGTATGATATAAACATGCATCTTGACATAAAAAACCCAATTTTTAAAATCAATTATTCACTGGAGCAACCTTCCCAGGAACATGGAGAAGTGGCCATTACTGCATCACTGGAGGTTTTCAAGATGCAATTGGACAGGGTGCTAAGTAATTTCACCTAGGCTCCCCTTCTAACGAAAGGTTGGACCAGATCATCTCTGGAGGATTTTTCCAAACTGGGCTATTCTCTGCTTCCATGGCAGGTACTACAGGATCCATAGTCAATGTATGTCAAATGTAGAACTGCAGTATGAAAGTGTACCATCTTAAAACCAGTTTTGACCATCTTAAATTGTATTAGAATTATTTCCTTGCCCTGGTGGGGTAAATACAGACTGATACTTTACATCAAATGTATGTTGAGTACAGTGACCTGAGAAAGGAGAGAGGTGGGAGGGGAGAGAAGCGAAGGAGGAGGTTTCAGCTCGCTCATGCTTGAGTTGCCACACCCAGACAAGGCATAGTGTAAAGGAGCTGCTTAACTTAAAACATCCTGCCTCAGGACCCCACATAGCTGAAAAAAGGACTGTGGCTTTCCAGCTTCAGCTCCTCCTGACATGCTCACAATGACAGGTAGGAAAGCTCTCAAATGGAACTTCATTATTTTGAGTTAACCTGAAAATTTCTTCTCAGCTGTGGACTTAGCTGGCAAATAGGAGTCCAGGGATATCCCAGGCATTACAGAAGTAGCTAGACTGGAACACAGATAACTGCATGCACCTGGTTCAGTAGACTATTACCCAAAATTCAGGGATTATCAACTTATTTCCATCAGGAAAGGAAACAAATGGCAGAGTTGTTTATTGCTTTGGTAATGTGCTTACAACAAGAAATTATGAAAGGCTACCCTTTTTAAGACAGTACATTCAAAAATGTCCTTTTAAAGACAGAACATTCAGACAATAGCACAATGTGTTGGTTTATAGAGCCAGATCTCTTTTAGTCAGTCCTTTGCTTAAAAATACCTGTTAAACTTTTGATCAAGGTTACATTATTCACAAGCAGGGCCATGAAAATTGCCATAGGGCTTAGCCACCTCTCTTATGAAGGAAGGCTGAAAGAATTGAGGATTTTCAGCCTGAGGAAGAGAAAGGTCTGCGATGCCTTATTTCAGGCTTTTCATATGTAAAGAGGGCTTATAAGAAGGATGGAGAGACATTTTACCAAAGCCTGTAGTGTCAGGACATGGAACAACTATTTTAAATGGAAAGAAGGTTGATTTAGATTGGATATAAGGAAGAAAAATTTTACAATGAGGATGGTGAGGTACAGGAATAGGTTGTACAGATGAGTTGTGGATGCCCCAACACTGGAAGTTTTCAAGATCAGACTGGGTCTTTGAGCAGTCTGGACTAATGAAAGATGTCCTGGCCTATGGTGGGAAGTTACATTAGATGATCTTTAGAGGTCCTTTCCAAGCTAAATCGTTCTTTTGTTCTGTGGTTCTGCAATGCTGTGGCTGTCCAGAAAATCACTGCTATTCCTTTTCTTTCATTCTCTATTGTTTCTTCAGCATGTCTCATTCTGTCAGACACGCCGCTCCCTGGAACACTACCTAGTGATACCCTTATCTGCATTTGGTTTATATTTCTCAGCATTTTCACATATTTGTTTGTTTCTTTTCCATTGTGATATGTATCGGTGTTTTGATTGAAAGTGGCACGGTTGATTTCTTAAGGGAGCTGTATAGTTCCTTATGGGAGCTCTAAAGTTTCTTACAGTTTTCAAAAAGGAAAGATAACAGTTGTATGTTGCAAGTTCAGTGAGATTTAATCAAATCCACAATGTCTTGTGAAAGAGCTGGGGAACAGAATTTTTAAGCTTTCTCCTTTTCCTAAGGAGATCTTTTAGAGAAAGAGATGGAAGTTTAGTTGTCTCTTGACCGCAAGAATGATTAATTTTTAACATTTTAGCCACTGGATGTCACTAATGATTCACAGAAACATAGAAATCTGTGCACTTTTTCCAAAGGGTAAAAAATTATTTAAAGAGCACAAGGTTTGGAGGAGAAGCATTTCCATCTGAAATGGGAGGAAATTTTATTAGTATGAAGTAAGCAGAGATCTGGTTTGGCTTGCCAAGTTTTGTATAACTTGATGACTTTTAAGGTGGGAAACAGACACTTTGTCATAAGATTCTGAGGAATAAAGCCAGTAAAGTTTTTTGCACAGCTCATGTAAGAGGCATGAGCTAGCCAAGCTGGAAGAGGAACTCTGCAAGGGAAATTGTATGTGTGAGTTGTGTATATATCATGGATATTGCGTGTAATCATGTACTTACACAGGTGGAGCCCACCTAACAACACTACAACAGAGGAAATGATGAAAAAGGCTCAGATGTGCTATTATTGAATAAACCATTTCAGAGGAAAAATACACATCTAAGGATTTTAATAAATGTGCTTTAGGATGGCAAAGCACCTTCTGGTCAACATCCCTATGTAAGCACCACCACTGCTATGCCTTCTGTGCTGCAAGTCTCGAGAATACCAAATGACTTAATGCTGTCATGATTTTTGCAATAAATTAGCAACCCCTACAAAACCTGTTACAGATGTGTGTGGGACTTCTAGACTTCTCTTCAAGAAATCCTAGAGAGCGGTTTCTATTTATGCAGCGCACATGCCAGACACCAGACGTACCCCAGCTGCTTCAGACTTGCTGTGAATGTACAGATCAGCTGTGCAGCCACTGTGCAAGGGATGCTGTCTGCTGCAGTCCAGGCAGGAGTTTGGTCAGCTCCACTGGCCTCAGACACATTCCTTTTGACTGGAATGCCACGAATTTCCTGACATACCGGGTCGATCATCTCAAGCACCACCAGCCATCTGCCAGGGGATGCCTGATTGGTAGGAAATGCAGAAAAATAAACAGAGTTTTTCTTCTAAGGCATAAAATACAGGAAGGAAAGGAGGGCATGCTGATCAAAAAATGAATCTATGAACAGGAATACAGAGTGATTTTACTATAGATTTAGGCAACAATACTATAAATACAGGATAACCATTTCAGTCTGGGGAGTGGCCCACATGTTAAGGCAAGTCACCCTTATTTATAAACATATATTTGACCAAATTGTCATTTCAGTCTTTGGGGTTTTTTGCTATCTCTGTTTTGAATACTTTTATTTTTGGTTTGTCCCTTATCATTTCCATCTTAAAGTTTCATTCTGGTTTCTTAGCTATAGTCATGTGAATGTTTTTGTGCTTATTAAAGCCCAGGTACAACTGAAAGTGATAGAATTTATATCAGTAAATTCAAGGTGACAATTTTACAATATAGGTCACAAAAAAAAACCTCAGGCAGACTTTAACGAGGCTCAATATACTAACCACCTTGGCACAACTCCTATGACTTCAGATGGATTATATGAATTGAGTTAAAGCTTAGTTTGTTAGTGTGTACAAAAGGACATGCTGTGCCATGAGGCACAATCAGTCCATGGGTGCTGGACATAAGAGAGACATCTGTGCTTTTAAGGGACTGATCATTCACAGACAGCACATCCATAGTGCTCCTTTACCAACGCTAGGGGCCAAAGACAGATACTGCAAGATGTGCTATCACATCCTTTGTGGGACTGTATCCTGGTTTAAGGCCTTGGGGAACTGAAACTTAAAATCTCAGCTCTGACATTAAGTTACTTTCTGATCAGAGACAATGTTCTTACTCTCTACTTGTACATTTTTATATGAACATTCCAGTACATTTTTTTAAAATTACCCTGCATAGCTAGGAACTTTGTGATATTATTTTAAAAAATAATATCCTCAACTAAAAATAAAATAAAATAAAAATCAAGTAAAAACACACCTAAAATAATAATCCTAAACTTTATTTAAATTTACTCAAAGGCTCAGAAAAGTCATGTTTGATTGGAATTAAGTTTTCCTGTTCTTACCAGGATGCTGTCAGGCTGCATCATTTTTTTTCTGAGAAGAATTCTTAATCCTCATGCAGATGGGAAGTAACAATAAACACCATCTGCTGCAAATTAGGTTACTCTCTTAGCAACGAGTGAGATCAGGCTCTGTCTCAGCCTCCCATTTTCTGTGCTGAAGTACACACTGGCTCTTCAGCCTGTAACAGAGCAAGTGATCAGAAACGAAGTGGAAATAAGACATGAAAATTCTTTCGTACTCTTCTCCTGGCAGGATCCTTCCTGTCCCTGACAACCCCACAGTTTTATTGCTCTATGCCACAGGGACCAAGATCCACTCATCGCCCCATCTTCCACTGGCTCCCAGCTTCTCCTGTGGGGGTGGGAGCAGCATCATGAAGTGCTGGCAATCTCTCATGACTGCTAGGTGCTGGGAGCCAGCCCAGGAAGTAAATAGGATCAGCAGGGGAGGGCTGTGTATCACTTGAGAGTGGATTTAAAGCTGTCTGCTGCTGGCAGAGCTCACAGGGGATAGGGCCAGCCAGACACTCTGCCTGCCTTCCCCTGGCAGAGCCTGTTCCCTGACTCGGCTGCCCCGTGGGTGCCCTTCGCCTTCCCCTGCCCAGCTCCACCCCAGGACTGCTCCGCTGTTACAGCATGTCAACTTGTTAAGGACAGCAGGTGTCGGAGCAGACGCTTCTCATTAACTTGGCATGACATCTCTCCACACAAAGCTCTCCTGAACCATGACAAGGTGGTTTTGAAAGAGAATGGTCTGGGGATTTTTCCATTATTTTATACTGTGTCTGATGAACTTTCTCTGTTGGTAATGTTCACAGTGTCTTGACTAGGTTCAGGCAGCTGCTAATTCAAGTGCTGTGCAGATCACAGATTCATATGCAGCCTCGGAAAATAAAATTTCATGAACTTTAGAAGTCATTTAAAACATCTTTCTGATGCAACTATATAAGGAAATGTTATATTTGCCCACAAATCACCAAAAATGCCCTTGCAGTTAAAGGACTCAAGTTTGACTCACTACCAGAAGAAAGTTCTCTCTGCTCCTTATTCAGATATTTGTGGAAAAACCCACACGTCTGGACAGTTTCAAGAACTCATAAAAATAATGTTTGTGTCATTCCTTTTTTGTATTTGTCATACTATAATTTCCAGTTAATGCACAGGTAAGTGAGTATCAGCACAATTAGTCACAGGGAACCAGCCTTTTCTAATATGCTCAGAAAAATTTACTGGCTCTGTATTGGATGTGGTAAATTAACACTGGTGATGCTCCTTAAGTTTCAAGACTCAGCTAAATACTAAAAGCCATACAGAATACTCAATTCTTCTATGATACATCTCCTGAGCATATACAGATGTGCTCGTCAGCTGGTGCCCCTGAGAAGGGTACAGTTCATGAACACACGTGCTGCACCATCCACATGGCCATGTGTTGGTCCTGCAGGCCAAGCACTACAAATCTAATCTACTGATGCTCTGAGGAAATATCCCCGTGTTCCAGACATACAATAGGCTGGTTGGAGCTAGTGAGAAATAATGCCAGCTGCCTAGAAATCAAGGCAAATATGAGAGTTCCCTTCATTCTGCCTAAGGAAAATTTTTGAGTGGGAAGACACCATACCTGAGACAGATGGTATCCTGAACTGCACATAGGGCTGTGAGTCACTGCATTTGTCAAATGCTGTACAGATAGAGAGGGGGGGGGAAAAACCTCAAACCTAAGACTATGATTTTCAACCCTCATTCTGTCCTTAGGCTAGTTTTGTCAGACTCCCACTTGGGGTTACCAAGTAATTTACACACGGCTATAAATGATTGGACATGAGCTCATACTTTCTGTTGATTCCACCACTTTCTGCTTGTCCTCCGCCATCTAATCTTAACAAATGGCTCTTGTCAGGACACTTGTGCAGCCAAGTGCCTGTGATAAAAAAAGTTTTCCCCTGGCCTCAGCTGCAATACAGAAAGATATTGCAATTGCAGATGAAATTTTCAATCAACTAGTTTTATGGAGCTTTTGGCTTAGATAACTTATAACATTTTGAAGGGACTGCATATTTAAAAGCCATGCTTCAGGCTTCTTATGAATCAGTTCCCTACAAAATGGACCACATTCAGCATCTGAAAAGCAAGGCAGGCACAATCATGAGTCATTTATTAAAAAAGTAGGACGTTATCTGTGCTTTAGCAGTGGTGTAATTATATGCACAAGGTTAAGAAAGTGCTTTTTATTAAAAAGAATTTTTGGCATGCACCCTCCCAAGATATAAGCAAAGAAATTAGCAATAGAAATTACCTGATTGGTCATTAAGTTCATCCCTTCACAGCAGGATAATTGCTGTGCAATAAAGAACACAAATTGCTCCAATAAGCTTAAATTTGTCATGGGGAAGACTAAAGGCAAGATATGATTTCTTTATATAGATTAAAAGGACTTGCCTTGATGAAGTGATCACCATTTGTTATATAAAAAAATAAGTCTTTGTGCCAGAAAGGTGTTACCCAGCCTCACCCAGTTGTTCAAATGCAGAACATATGATTTCGTATTTTCCAATGTCTTTGAGTATGCAGTTCCTGTGAGATATAGCAAAGGTCTGCGATGGAGATTGATTAGAAACAGGAGTATTAAATATCTTTTGCTATGAGGAACTCCCACTCCTCCCTTACTGATCAAGGTTACTGGCATTGTCCACTTTCTGAGAAAATACTCATGGTCCTATTCTGCAAATCTTGCATGAGGAGCACTGGATATATGGAGTTTTCTGCTGGGGCTCCCCAGACCCACACTAAATGTCAGGACGGAGGGCAGGGTTCTGGGGCTCCCACAATATTACCTGTGGCCCTTCTCTAACCTGAGAGAGCCAGCTACCCCTGTGTCACCCCATTGTGGGGGAACTGCCAGTGTGAGGGAGGCATTTATGTCAGCTCCTCTCAGTGTTCCCACACCTGCTGCCTGCTGGTAATTTTCATTATAAGTCTCACAATGCAGCGCTTGTTTCCTTGAGTTCCTCTTTCATTTCTCTCTGCCATAGCCAAATGGCAGAGTGGACAACAACTCTTTTTCAGTACTTGGATGAATCCTTAGGGCCCTGAACAGGGGATGAGATGTATGTATTTGATTGACAGTTAGAGAAATTAGGAGGACTTCTCAGACTGAGATCAGGGTTTTACACTTCCCTGATAGAGAAGGCAACCCAGAGATTGGCTGACAGCTGTTTTGGAGAGTGTTATCTGGGTTCCTGTCTTTAAAAGATTCTGGCACTAAGGAAAGCCCCAGACCATATTGAGTGTTATTTTGCATTTTAGAATACTTTCATCTCAGGTAAGGAGAGCAAGAGAGCAAAAACAGAGGAAGAAAAATAATGAAGGAGCCAGAGTAGTCTGATCTTATTAAATAAACCCATATACAGAGGCTGCTAAGATGCCCAGAGTGCTGTGTGAAGCATTTGAGGTAATGGATCACAAGAACTGAACCTGGAAGAGCTACAGAACACCTGGAAATACCAAAGAAAGTGGATTGAACTCAAGGGAAGGAATAGTTCCTGCTTCAGTTATGGAAAGGGCTCATGAAGAAAACAATGAGGCTGTAATACTTTAAGCTTTTCTGAAGCTGCCCTCTGAACTGTTGCCTTCAAAATTCCTGGCAGTGCTGAGTCATCTGGTGCTATGTGCTGACAATTTCCCTCACTGTTCACAGCTTGATTCTGCTTGACCAGGTACCTCTAGATGTACCTCCATTGCCTGATTGGTTTTGTACACACACCTACAGTCTCATAAGGCTGTAGTAAGTGATGCCCAACTGGGTATGTTGTCATCCACAGCAACGACATTGTTTGATAAAGAGAGAAAAGAGCCAGAGAGAATTTTCAAGGTTAAAGTACATTTGAGTAGATATAAATAGACTAAAGCTATCATCACACCTGCCTCTCTTCTCTAAAGTCCTGCAGATCACAGGCTCTAAGTGTCACTCTCAGCAAGGACAGGAGAATAGAGAAGAAATAAACGAGTGCTGCGGGCAGTATAAAAAATACAAGGTTTAAATTTATTTCTGACTCACAAACCCTAAACCATTACTATTTTGTGCAAGTTGTGAGTTCAGCTGTGAAAGCACCTTGGGTCACCTTGCTACAAATACAACTCATTGCTATTTTCTCCCATTGTCTTATAAAGTACGGCAGGTGAAATTTCAGTTCTGCTCTGCTGTTCCAATTCTCTCACATTCTGCAGTATCCATCTCCTAAAATCTTTTCTCTAGTCCCCTCTTTAAATTAAAAATGTTTCTAATTCAGGTTTGGGGGCTTTTTTAAAGATGATAGCAGTTGCTACAGGAAGTCTGATTGACAGCTCAGCTGGCCCCATATTCTGTCTTTAAAAGTGTCTAAAAAAAAAAAAAGAATATTTATTTATTTATTAAATCCCTGAAAGATATTCTACTGAAATATCTCCCTAGATAATACTCAAAGGGACTCAGATGCCTCAAAGCAAATTAGCAACCTGAGATGTCCAAAAAATATTTTCTTATGCCAAAAATTGACTGCAATATCCTCATTAAGGAAATAAAAGAGCAGGACAGGCTTAAAGTTAGATCCATCCTCAGCCAGATCCAGTGACTGTCTTAGCCTTGTGCTTATAAGGACCCTGCCACATGCCAGACCCTGCATCCTGTTAAGCCACCCCTCTGCAGCAGCCACTGCTTGGAGAATTTAACTGAAGATAATTGAAGATGTCTTTTCCTTGGAAGGAAACACAGCTTGATATGCACAAGTTAGTAAGATGCTGGAGCAAACAGATGTGTTCTTGTGGGATGTGGTGGGTTTGCAGCTCCCAGATTTCTTCTGCAGTGCTCCATGCAAACACTTGAGCCCATGTTAGAATCAGCACTGCCCTGTAAAAGTTCTGGCAAGGCTTGGGAAGCAGGGTACAGTGTGGAGTGACACACTGGAGGTGAGTAAGGAGAGGTGGAAAGGATGAAAACAGTCATGGGATGGACTCTCACCACGTGGGTAAAGGTACATGTGTTTATTTTAGGACAACTTAAAGCTCTGAATCCAAGTTTGGCAGGTGGCCCAGTTTTATTTCAGTCCAGTCTTTACAGCACACATTCACTCCTCACCAGAGAAGAAGGAGAATTTTCTTCACAACATCTGAGCTGACAGGGCCAGCTGGAAGCAGATAGCATGGAAAAGGGAAAGCAGACTTTGAACTGGTCTTCAACCAGCTTGGATGATAGTAATAATGTAATTGCTCATTCAGTTCAGAGGCTTTGCAGAGAGCAGTGTCTCATCAGCATCCCAATTTATCTTTGTGACCTTAGGACAGAAATCTGTGCTCGCATTTCTTGCACTGACCTCTCAGATTTTTATTTGGTTTGTTTTGTAGTTGTTTTTAAAAGAGGGCACAAATGCTCTAACAGCATTTGCTGTTTATTATCCTCTATCTCATTCAGATTATGGCTTGCAGCTTTTGCTCACTGGGGAAGTTTGCATAATAGTTTCAGTTCACTTGTTAACAGTAATTATTTTTTCCAGTCTCTCTTTTGATGTAAGCTGAATAGCTTGGCCTCTAAGAGATGTAATTAGTGATTCCTGCAGTTTGCTATGGAATGGGGCAATAGCATCATTAAATTCAAGATAAGTCTTAGTGTTTCAGACGCTCACATAACGTGTTATGCAACAAGGAAAGAAAAGCTACACAGTCCTGTCCTTTAGAACTTTCCCCCAGTTATTTCACCCCACAGCTTCAGCACAGAGAGGAAACACAGATTTCCCTTTGCAGATGAAAGCCATCAGCTGCTCAGATAGCTCGGCTGACATGTGGTTGGCTTGTGTGACATGGGATGAAGCAGTGTGGCTCCCCCTCTCCCCCCAGCCTTTGGTCCATGCAGCTAGTGGAGTCTGGGTATAACATGTGCAGCAGCAAAGATGAGATATGATCCTTACACAAGAAAAAGCAAATAAACAGTCCCAACTTACCTGGATTAATTGTATCTAGAGAAGTCAGGTCATTCATTCGATAGGCTTATAATTTACTGTTTTCTCTCAGCTTGTTTATTATCTTCTCTGGAAACCCTTTTACTGCAACAACAACTCTTGGAATTTCTTTAGCAATTACTCTCACTGGATCTGAAAATTCTTAGTGTTATTTAAGCCTCATCTCACTCCAGTAAAGAAATCATGATGTTATTAATATAAATACCTATTTCATACCTCATAGGGAAACCAAAGCACAGGAATTGTAATGTTGTTTGTGTATGGCTGTGCATGAACTATATGATAGACCAAAGAACTGACCTCTAATATAATGCAGCTTTACCAATTCCCTACCACCCCATTTTATTACAGTAAAAAAGTAATTCAGTAAAAAATCCGATCTCATGGAAAATATCAGATTTTATTTAGTAATACTGAAATGTACTGTTTAAAATATTATTTACTATTTTAATGTAATTTACACCTTTTCTTTGCAGATAACTAGAGCTGATTTTAAAGTACCAGTTTCTGAAATTTATGTAAAATTGCCTTTAAAGATCCTTGCTTTGGGACTGTCCTTTCCTCAAAGTCATATGGCAAACCTCTGACATGGCAATGTTATACCACAAACAGAAATCCAAACTGCCATGAAGATTGATAGGGCACTGCAGCATAGGAGACAGGAGCACATTTTAAACAAATTTCAGTCCTGTCCAGGACTGTTATGCAAAAGTGCATAACACTCAAAAGAAGTGGCAACTACACCAAAACTCATCACTTGTTTTTCTGTCTCCCTTGACCTGAAAGCTATCACATAGCTGGTTGGGCATCTCCAGTGTTTCTTGTCAAGCCATCAGTTGTTCAAACCATGCAAAGCCCACACAGTCATTCTTTGACTGTTCCCTCAAGTGGGGACATACATACAGCATGCTTCCATCCTACAAAGAGAGTTTTTAATAGGACTAATGCCTTGTTCCTCTGATATTCTGAAAGCAGAGAGAGGAGAATAGAAATACTCTCTTCTTTCCTTATGTAGCCTTTTATCACTTATTTTTGTGTAGTATATCTCTTGCCTACACACAGATTGTGACATGCACTAATTGTCTCTTCCTGCCTCCCCTTTCATGTGTTTTCCAACAGTGTATTCTTCCTGTTCTCTCCACTCTTTCATTCCAATTCTTCATTTCAACATTCCTAGGAGAATATCCTCCATATCCCAATGGATTCTGGGGTAGATTTAAAATCCATTTTAACTAAGGAAAATCTCTCAATTTCTGCTGTAGCTAGAAATAACGTATCAAGACCTGGTAGCTGGCATATCTGGTGTCTTCTTCCACAGCACAGATCACACACTGGAATTTGGTGGTTCTGTCCCATATGTTGATTTTTATCTTTGCAGAGATGCAGTTCACGTGCAGGCCTTGTGCATGTTTCCTGATTTCTGAATTAGCCAGAGCTCTTTTAATTTTAACATCCAGACTGTCTAGTAAACATGTCTTATTACAGGAGTACCAGTATTCCCTTGAAGATAATATCCATTTCAATTTTCGCTTTTTTTGGACAAGCTGCATCTTGCCTAAAACCTAAAACCCAGAATTGATTTTTTAAAAAGTCCTTTTACACTCAATTGATTTTTCTGTTGTATCTAATGTATGAGGCATTTAGTTCATTATTCTTGCTGTGGCCAACAGACAAGAGGAATTCCTCTAAAGCTTACCTGAGGGATCAAGCCCAACTTCTTAGGATGATTTATGGAATATGCATTGTTGCACTCAAGTGCCTGATCCTCTGTTTCTCTTCCCCACAACTGCCTGTCCCACTGATGAATGCACATTCTTGGGATCTGTGATGTGAGAAGGACCATGTAGTGTATCTCTTTCCAGTTTTTTTTTTTTTTGCCAAAAAGAAAAAAACAACAGGTGAAAATCTCTGATTAGACTGGGACCAGAGACTGTTCTAGTGATGTATATGAAGGGCAGCTCCACTTGCATTCCTGGGGAGATCAACTACCAGTAGATGATAATTAGTTCATTAGAGTCCCCGTATAGCATGCGATTGAGCTGCAGAAAGCACAATGTGGGAGCCAGTCACAAAGCTAGGAGGAAGCCACTCAAGTCACTCTGAAGAAGTCTGCCAACAACAGAGCATTGGGAGATACCACTGAGGCGCCAAGACAAGTCACAATGAAAGGAACTGGACATCCCACCAGATCTGCGGGAATGTGAAAGGTTGGTTGGCTTGTTCTCCACTTTCTCAATCTCTTCTTTTACCACATCCCTCAAAACCACAAACTTTTAGTTGATTCCCAACATGAAGTGGTTCCGTGGAGAGCACTGTTCATCTCTGGATGATAAAGGCCATGCTTTTTCATTCTCTCCTCTCCTTAAGCCAAGGTTTAATGACTAGCAGCTCTGAGCAGCATAGCAAGGCACAAATGCAGATAGATATTCAGGAAAGCAGGGCCCCTAAGCTGACCCCAGAATAGCATCACAGACACTGTAAATGGGACTGCCCTGTTGTTTTGGTGGTGGCTTTGGTCCTGTGGCTGTTGCAAGCTGTCATACTACCCTCGGATCAGTACATCACCCAGAACGGGTCTCTGTGTCCTTAAAAAGGCTTCTGTAAAATAACTGAATAGGGATTTTTTAAAAAAACAGCTGTGGGAATTATTCATCCATTCATTTCTAAGACAACATTTTCTTACACCTCTACCTTCTATTGTCTTAGCATAATTTTGTTGCTACAAGAAAGCACTACCCAGAACTATTCCTTTTATTTGTTGCTCTCTTTCATGTTATCAGCTGTGCTGCTGATGGAAAAAAAACGTCTTCTTGCCTATAGCATAGATTCTGTGCATTATCTGTAAGTCCTTACAGGTGGTATATTCCACCAGAATGGAAAATAGTCTAGACTTCATTCTATTTCACGGAGAGGGAAAGGTGTATGAGGGAAAGGTGTATGACTGTTTGCCTTATAGTTCCTTTGTTTCCTCGGACCTGCAAGGCTCCTCTCATTGCCTGGGAGGTGGGCAAGGAAATCACTTTTGGGTGTTTCTGCCTTGAAGGGCTGCTCCATACCCAGGACTTGGTGCAGAGGTTCAGATGACACCAGCAGCACCAAGCCCACCTGCACAGGCACTTCCACCAGCCATGGTCTGCCCTGTCCAGTTGAGTAATCCCTCACAAAGCCACAAAAAGAGCTGAAGAAATACCAGATCCCCTGTTCTTGTTGTTACAGTTTCCCACTCTTCTCAAAGGCAGAGGGCATCAACTTCCAAGTCCACACGCACACACAGAGGCCCAAATCCGAGGGGTAGCATGCCAAAATCCAGAGCTGTGGTGTCCCTTTAGGACAATGCGGCTGCTGAAAACACCTCCTCCACAATTGCTAAATATTGTATTGTATAAGTTATTTTACACTCGCCTAGGGAAATATCTTCTCCATGCCTTGCCTATTGCAATGACTTTGCAGTTTGTGAGAGGCCTAGGCTTTACTGACTTGGAGGATTTGTTACAGTATACTCACCTCTTTATTTTTAATGAAGTGGCCTAAGAAGGTTCTGGCAGCTATGTTATAGCCATTTCCCACCCCCCACCCCCCCCCCCCCAGGGTGGCTTAGGCACTATTTTCCCTGTAGTTACCTCTTTTATGAGAAGCATAAATCGTCAGTTGTGTAGCACTGTACTGGGGATACAACCTTCAAAAATGTGAGAAGCCAATTACTGTAGAAATTATTTTGGATATCCAAAGAAAGCTGCCTTCCTATGCCAAGATTAGCTGTCTTGACAAGACATTAATATTGTTGGCAAATCCCTTCTTTTATCTTTTAATCTGTATTCTTAATTCAGAGGCTATACTGGTTTCACAGAAGACTAACAATGAACTAATCCAACCTGTGTAAAATCAGGGCATAAAGTTACACAGAAAAAATCAATGAAAAGGAGAAGAAACATGAAAAAGCATGTTGTGGCAGGGACTGAGTTCCTATCACTGCCTGTAAGTAAGTCTGCCTGACACTTCCTAGATAAGACTGCTTTCTGTTGACTGTAATTATATAACTCTTTAGCTGTTTAGGATGAAACATGCCTTGCTGGGTGACTGCCACAAATAGATTCTTTTTTAATTATTTTTTTTCCCCAGTAAGTCAAATACTCAATAACAGAAAAGAAACCCCAGGGAAGCCTTCTCTGATGTTCACCATCTGGAAAGGTAAATTCCAGACTGGCATCTTACAAACCAGAGCCATCCAAAAAGCCTTTTTAATGGAGTATGATACATGTTGCTATTGACATAAGTAAATAAAAACCCCTGCCTGCTTCTTTAACCTAGATAGCTGTTCCCTGTCCTTGGAAAAACCCCAGTCTAATTCAGTGACCTATCCATTTTAAGAACCCACTGTTTCTGTGATGAGATGTGACATCTTCTCAGTTTTGCAAGGCAGTGCAAATTTATTTTTCCTTCAACTGAGGACAGCCTTTGCTGGTAATGAAGAGGAGAGACTAAACCTCAGTATGTATTTTGATCCTTGCAAGAGGCAGCTGTAGTCTCACAATGTTATGAGCTGAAAATGCAGTGGCAGATCTTTTGGTGAGGAGGCAGACAGTCTTTGCATGTTAACTTCACAAGGGGACTGTTCCTTTGTGCTTTGAGAGCAGTGCTCCAAAAGTGCCTTATGACTCCGCGTGCCAATTGCTTAGATCCCATCTCTCCTGTGTAGAAGGATGAGTTGTGTAAAGGCTGTCAATCTACCCCGAGCCTCTCCATCTCTTTCCTCGGCCCCCAGTCCTATTAAGTGTGTTTAAGTTCATTGAGGCTCATGCTTGTTCTTCAGTTCAGTCATGTCCACTCTTGGTTTGCTGTGAAGGATGGATGACTCCTGCTTCTGTAAATGCTGCCCACATCCCTTAGCTCCAGCTCTCTCTGCAGAAAGCAAATAATAAAAATGGTTATAATTATAAAAACCTCATCAATTTCCAAGCTTCTGGTAGCATTGCTACCAGAAAAAGTTGTGGTTTCCTATCACTTTGGGTGAATAGAATTGAGCTGGATGTTGTTTTCATAAGAGAGTAGTTGATGAAATTTCCAGACTGCAGAACTTCTGAGAGATTGTTCATTGTGATTCAGTAGCAATAGGAAAGATTAACATTTCCATCTGACATGACATACCCCACCATTCAAAGTCTCATTTCATGAACTTTCACTGCACCCTTTCAAAACACATTGTACCAGACAATTTTAGAAAGTAAAGCCAATGCCTTTACACAGACAGTTCCTCTTGTTGGATTAAAGACATGCATGCCTAATGCTGTGACTAACACTTCCCACCTTATGTCCTGAAATGCAGCATCCTGTTCAGATCATATTTGCTTCCTTTTTCTTCTCCATGGAGTTATATAAACAGCTTTTAGCCTGTCTCTTATGGCAGTTTTGGCTCACTGCATTCAGAGCATGCCTGTGGCAACAACTACAAGGAGCTCAGATTTCCTTCTGTTGCCATCTGCTTTCTACACCTGATACAAAACCTGGCCTGTTAGCAAAATCATCATTGTGTGTGTTCTATTTTTCTTCCACAAGAATCTGTTATTGTTCCTCAGAATCACTAATCTCAACCACATCCATCAAGGACTTGGGGGTGCTGGAGGATGAGAAGCTGGACTTGGCTCAGTAATGTGTTTTTGCAGCCCAGAAACCAAATGTGTCCTGATCTGCATTCAAAGCAGTGTGGCCAGCAGAGCAAGGGAGGGGATTCTGTCCTGCTCTGCTCTTCTTATGAGAAATAAAAGAGGGTCAATTTCAATTTGATATAAGGAAAACCTTTTACAACACGAGTGGTAAAACTCTGGAACAGGTTCCTCGGAGAGCTGGTAGATGCCCCATATCTGAAAACATTCAAGGTCAGATTGTATGTGGCTCTGAGCAACCACATTTAGTTGAAGATGTTCCTGCTTATTGCAGGGGGGTTTGATGAGCTGACCTTTAAAGGTCCCTTCCAACCCAAACTGTTCTATGATTCTATGTGACTTGTTTGTTTAATGTTCTTCAGTTTATTTATAGCTCATTTGAAATCATCAGCAGCTTCTCCCTCATGCAGCAGAGAATTTGACCATGGAAGCTGGTACACAAAATTGCTCTGAGCAGGATGGCTCACAGAGGTGCTTATGTTAACTCTGCACCCAACTATCTGGGCAACAGAAGATCTAAACAAAACTCCTCCTTGCCTAGATTTTTTTTTTGGGGGGGGGGGGTTGGTTCTGCACTAGACATGCAATTTCTGCACCTACAAATATTGTTTCTTTGGAGAGATTTGCTTTAATTGCATACTGAAAGTACCTGAGCTGGAGATCATGTTTACTTGTCTCCATTCTCAGCATAAAAATGCTTTTGATCAACAGTTTCTCTATAACCTTTTTACTTTAATTTCAGAAGGGTGCTTGTACTGAGTCAGAATAAAGACAACTCTAACTCAACATCACACCTCTGATACTGTCCAATACCAGCTACTCAGAAGAAGAAGTTGAGAAAAAGGGCAAATATTAAACAATCTTTATTCTATTTATTGATGCCTCAGCATCAAGAGCTGCAGGTTTTTGAACTGGGAGGGTTTTTTCATCTCCAGGATTTAACTGGACTTATGTTAAATATCCCATGGTCAACTTCCACACTAATTAATGTATCTATCAGGGCTTTTTTAACATATTATTGCTTTTGTCTCCCTAACACCCATGGCAAAGAGTTCCATGGTTTCACAACCTGCTGTGCTAAACAACCACTTACATTTTTAAAATTTGTATTTGCTGCTAGCTATTTTGGTTTGTGCACCTTAATTCTTTCATTATAAGAAACAGTGAAGATCTGTTGTCCTTTTCCAAACCATTATCATTTCATAAATATTGATCATATTTTCCCTCAGTCATCTCTTTTCCAAGTTAAAATGCTCTCAGCTATTTCCATAGCTTTGAATGGGCTTTCCTTTGTCCACATCTTTTACGGAAAAAGAATATTCTCAGAAAAAGCGTGGGCACACTGTACTAATCCAATTAATGGTGGTTTGTATTTGTGATTCCCTTTCTTCCCCCCCTCCCCCCCCCCCGTCCTGTGTCAGTAGCTAAATTAGAGCTCCTTCACTTTTATGTATACATCAAGTGTTTTTCCTGTATGTGATACAATGGTCTTAACCTTATGTTTCACCTGCTATTTTATCTCACAGCTATTCAACACTGAAATCCCTCAGACACTTTTTGCAGTCATCTTTAGAACTGATTTTACTAAATCGTTTTTAATCATCACAAATAGTTTTTCACCTATACAAGCACCTTCCTTGCCTGTCTGTAACTGCTTCCCAAGTCTAAGCACATTATCTTTGGGATTCTTAGTGGTAATTTCCCTTCTTTGTGAAAAGTGACCATTTTTTCATATCTTCTTTTCCCCATCTCATTAGCAGATTTAAAATGCAAGAATGACTTCCCTTCCATGCCATGATGACTATATTTGTCTAAGAGCTTTCTGTGAGAGCTCACTGAAAACACAAAAGGAGCTATAGAGCAGCAGCAGCCTCTGAAAACTGGAGATTCAGATTACAGAAGCAAAGCATCTGGGTCAGCTGGAGGGAGATAGAGCTGCTGAAGGTCACGACAAAACAGCTGCAGAAATATTAAGGAAACCTAAATGAGGTCTGTCTGAGAGAAAATCGGCTGGAGAGGCTAAATGATCAGCCCATATCAGCTCTTGCTCAGAAAGCTAATTCAGATTAAGCCATGCAATGTGAATATGAAGAATTATATTAAAATCATGTCACAGAAAAAGAATTAGATTACTTGAGGGGCATGCTGTATGTCTCATTCCTATTTGATTGTCATTTTAAATACAGATTAAGGCTGTGCTTTTTAAGATTTATTAGCATCTCATGGCCTATCTGAGTACATTATGAACCTCTATTTACAAGCAGTTATTCAAATAGCAGAACAGAGAATTTTCTCTGGGTGACTACTCCAGGCCTGGGCCAGTTCTCATGACCAAGTCTGCTAGTGTGTATGGATGGTATTTTGTCCCAAAATGTTGTATTACAAACTGTTCCTCTTTGGGTAGCAATTAATTCAGAGGAGGAATAGCATTTGGTTTTGTCCCACAGTAAATTTTGAGGAGACAGAGCATGAAACTAGTTTTTCTTCAGTGTGTTAGTGATGAAAGGTGCCAGCAGAGAAGCTGAAGACTGACTGATAGGTGGGAAAACATCATTCTCAGTCCACCAACAAACCCATTTCCAATGGGCTTGCACTAATGACTGAAGACACACTATTTTACTTTGTGAGATCTCTCACTCAGCCTACTCTATTTTCTTTATGCCACTGCTTAACTCTGATCCATCAGATTTATATGTTTCATCATTTTGAGAGAGAGGTTGAAAATGTGTCTTAAAAAATATTAGGAGTTGCTTCTTCATTTCCCAGCCTTGGCTTTTTGTATGTGCTACATGCCCAACCCATCTTTGTAAGGGTCCATGGAGCTTGCTGTCACCAAGTTGTCCTCAGTAATAGAACTGTGGTATTTTATCGAATGTATTTTTATTCTCCAAACTTGCATTTCCAACTGCTCCTTCTGCAGTGTTAATACATATTTTTTAAAAGGCAAGGAAATAAGAATACTACATGATCTATCTGAAGTAAAGCAGTGGCTGACTGGAAACTTGAGTTTATTAAAAAAATATACATGTTTTAGACTGAGACAGGGCTTTAACCACATATCAGAAAATACCTTCTGTATTTGTAGTTATGTGATTGACAGAATTACAGGGAAAAAGAGTTTGCATTTTTTTGTAGAGTTTTCTCATGTTTCATCACAAAAATACACCTGGTTCGCCATTGAAGGAATGTTTTTGCTGCATGAAAAGACAGGGTTTGTTATGGCACATGGCTGTGCTGTGCTAGTGAAGACTTTTGTTATGCCGTGCACACAGCCAAAAATTCTTTCAGTTTGGATGACTTAAATTAAAATTTCAGGTTAATAAAGACAGAAAAAATTTCCAGGTCAGATAGAATACACTGTGTGTCTGTGTGTCTTCTGCTCATACTGTTGTAAACTCCCAGAAGGTTATTAGCTTGAGAAGTTAGACACTGGAAAAGTTAGTTGTATTTCTAATGCAAAACCTTTTTCTTGATCATCTTTGTCCCCAGCTTTCCAATTTAGTAAACAGACGTCAAAAAACCTCCTTGCCACCTTCTCTGCCTTTATCCCAACATATTTGCTGATCAGTTTTCATTGGGAATTGGATGGCTGGAGTTGAAGACACCCATTCTGTGAATACCCTTTCATTCCCACCCAGCATCTATTCATTCATAATTTCCAAGAAAAATTTTTGTGTTTGGGTGAGTGTGGGAGGGTGTGAATTAGTGGAGAAGGCAGAAGGTGAGAGAGTCAAAATAGCAGAGGGGAAAAGGATGCTTGAAACAGTGACTATTTAAAGGGGGAAAAATAAATGTTGAGTTTAAGTGTTTGTTTGAAAAAAGGGGCAGAGAAAAGCAAAAAGGTTTTAACTAAGAGAGAAAAGGGCAAACAAAAAGCCAACAATCAGAGAGAAGGAAAGAATAAAACTTCAGGGGAAAAGTAATAGAAGGGTTGAAAGCCTAGGAGAATGGTATTAAAAAACCCTCTGTGTTTTCATGAGAAAGCAGTTTGGTTTTATGCCCATGCCTTAGTGAATGAAGTTGGCTGTGGTGACAATTAGTTTCTGAGAGTTTACAACTTGTCCTCATTTTTTGTCTGCACTTTTTCTCTTGTCTCAACTGCAATTTCATTTCAGGAGCACAGCTGTGAGCCTCTCTTCTCTTGCTGGAGTTCTGGGAACCATGACCTTCCATGCCACCAGCATCTCACTGGACATGCACGAAAAGCTCCAGGGACCATCCAAGGCAGGACAGGCAGCAGCTGTCTTTAGACAGAGCTTCTTCAGCACCCACACACGTTCCTCAGAGTAATAACCCAACTTGTCAGGGTCCAGTTTCACCTTTGCAACTGCTCACATATTCTCAAAATAGTATTGTCACACTCCAGGGCTTCAGAAAACATTCATTCATCTCAGACCCTATAAAAGGTGGAAATGTACAGTTTTTCAGAGGAGTTGGTATGCTTTCTGTAGCATTTTAAAATTGTGAGGAAAGCATAATTTTTCCTTGAAAATTATGAACATTTTAATATTCATTTCAGTTGAACTCCATTTAGACACTTGAGTGTTGCTCCCAGAGACCACTCAGAGAAAGATCTTCCTAAGGGCATAGGATGTTGTGCAGAAGTTTTGAAATTTTTTTTTACATAAGGAATAAAAATTAAATTTTAACTGAAGAAAGCAGAAACCTGAAAACCTTCACATTTCCAGCTGAAGAAAGCATAAGAACCCATTTCCAGAGCTCCCTGAAAGAAGTGGGGAGCTTGGCTTTTACTCTGCATGTTGACAGTGGTGTCTCAGCTCTCCCTTTAATATGAAAGTAAGGTACTCTATGACTAATTTGTTTAACATCTAAAAGCTCCTTAATTCCCCATACCCTGTAAAAAATCTGCAGTGTGACAACAAGCAAAATAAAAAGGTGTAATTTATATATAAAAAGGGTAAAAGTGCAGTTTCCTTATGCATGAGTACTTCAGTGAGAAACTCTCTAGAGAGCATTTTTATTAACAAGAAGAAAAGTAATAATAATAATGATGACAAAAATGAAGAAATTAATTTTGCCTTTATACAAAGGAAAAATTTATCTAGAAATTTGCTTCCAACAGTGATATTCTTCTAGGGACATCCACTTACTGTGTTACATATATGTATCTAATGAAATCTAGGCAACCATGCTGCAATTTCAGGTACCTGATATTTTTAATAAACTGTACAAGAATAAAATCCATCTGTCAATAGCATGAAGATCTTTCAGGAGCAGGTTTTATTAATGTTTATTTCTGCCAATGAGCCTTTAGTCACATGAGGAATCCCAGTTAAATGAACAAGAGAATAATGTGAAACTTCTGCACCTCCATAGATAATTGCACATAACTTAGGGAAGAAATCTTAGCAATATTGTCTTTGTTCCTTCTCTTCCTGAATGTGGTGGCTGTGCAGAACATTTATAAGTCACATATACAGATTTGTAAACAGTGCCTGAAATTAAGGTTTTAAAGTCACTTTTTATTTGTTTTGATCCAATTTTGGGATGTGCAAAGTAAACATGAATATTAATTAAGTCCTTGTGTTGACTCCAGCTACTAACATACAATTCATTCTGCATATCAAAAATGTGATGCTTTCCCTTGGATTAGTGGGAAACTTCCATGTTGCATCAGTTTTGCATGATATAATCCTGAGTCTACATTTTATCTCTGTCTTTGAGCCTTCTTTTAATGATTCAATGGTCAATAATATGCTTTGGATTCTGTGTCACTTAATTTAATTTTTCTTAATATTGTTGTTGTTATTATTACTAGTTATCCTTCCTTCTTCAATGAGTTCCCCCACAGATAGAAATATTGAATGTGTCAGGTTTAAGAGAAAATTCCTAAAGTCCATGCTTATAGAATTATTCACATCTCTCTTCACTCCCTCTCACCCTTTCTTTTTTCATATACAGGGAAGGTAAATAATTAATTACGAAGTCGATTGCTAAAACCAACAATAACACCAAAATCCTTTGATTGTTTTTATTGTGCAGTAAATTCTTACATTTTAATTTTTTTTCAGTGCAAGTCACATTCAGTTCCAAACTAGCTGCCAAGATCTTTCTAGATTGCAGTTGTGAGGTGTTACACTGGAGATTTATTTCTATTCTGGAGTTTAGATACCTGCCTTTTACTTCATTGATTTGCCCCTGGTATTTCAGGTGCTTAGCAGAATCATTGACTTAAGCTAAGACAACCACAAGCATGTGCAAAGCTGCACACCCACACAGCAATTTCTGCCTGGCATAGTACACAAATGACAAATGCTCATTTACCTGTTTATGCCAATCACCTATATTCTACTCACCAGTTTGAAGGCTATCATCATTTTCCCTTTCATCAGGTAACTTTAAACAACCTCTCCACTGCTGCAACAACAATTTAAACACGAATGCTCCCCCATCAGTGCTGAGACTCACTCTGAGTGAGGTACTGCTCAGCTGGAGATGTGAGTGGGTATGCAAGTCTCAAAGATGATTTTTCTAGTAACAGTTCTCCTCTGTGAGTCAGATTCTATATGGACTATGAGAACTTAGATTGAAAACCCCTCCTCTAACTTGATTCTTTATATTTTCTCTACTTTTCCAGCCTACGGTTGTAGGCAGGGATCATTAGTGTCTACAGAGGAGATCATGGCTCCAAATAATGTGAAATAAAGTAGTTGGGAAGAGCATCTGAAAATTAGGTTACTGTCTCTAAAGAGAGTATTCAAATGTTGTGACATCCACTCATCAGCACCTACAAAGGAACTGCAAATGAATATTAGATATTTATCTTGAAAACTAGGTCAACATTTGCCCCAAATACTGGTTCCTTAACCGAGCTTGTATTCTTTTGAACATCCCAGGCAAATAAACACAATGAAAATAATGATTTTGCCTTCTCGTGTGCCTAGTCCATTTCCAATTTTCAAGCCTGGAGACTGTTCAGCATCAGAATTTTGTTGCTCAAAGCCATCTTGATTTTGCATTTGAAAAACATTCACAGATGGAATGAAGAAGCCTGCTTCCTGCAGTGAACATTCCTCTCTGTGCTACTTTCTTATTTTCTTCGTGGTGATTTTTCCTTTTTTGGGGGGTAGAAAGCATTTAGCTGAGTATTACCATAATGTTTTCTAAAAGCACTTTCCATGATTGAAGAGACCACTGCTGGATTCCTCACAAGCCTGCTCGGTAGCCTTGCAACTAGCTAAAAAAAAATAAAATAAATGAAAGATAATGAGAAATCTGAAAACTGAAATAATTCCCCGCATTAATAAATATTTCAAATCATCCCAGTAATGCTGCAATTTTCTAAGAATACCCAGAACCTTTCCTTAATGACCTCTGCTAATGCCTTTTACTGGCTGGAGTCGTTCCTCTCCGTCGCACTAATAGCAAGCAGCATGACAGACAGGCCAGTAATGGCATCCTGGGGGCTGCAGCCACTGCAGCACAGCCAGGGCCTTGCCATTCCCTTTGTGATGGCCAGGGGTGGCTCTCAGCAGAGGATATCTCTGCCAGGGCTGGTCAGTGAAGGAGTGGTGCCCATGGGACAATAGGGATGATCCAAAGAAAGGGAAAGATGGGGCAGCCCATCAGCTGCTCTGAGTTATGTGGGGAACTGAGCACACCCATGGCTACTTCAGCAGCAGGGAAACAGTGGGTGAAGGTTGTAAAAGCCCCTTTCTCTCCATCTTAGCTGCTGCACTCTGGAATATCATCCAACATTTATAGCTAGCATTTACCTTTGGTATTAATGTTTCTACAGCAACCTCTCCTAAGAATACAAGGGACTAGAAGCAGAAGTTAGCTATGTAAGAATGTCAAAAAACCATCCAGACTTTGGTAATCATGATAACCCAGTCATCATTTTGGTCCCTATATGCAGACAAATATTCTGAACACTTCTCATGGAATATTTCTCATGTATTTTTCTGGCATCTGTTGAAAATGTAGGTATGCTCCTCCCCCCTAAAGGCAACTGAGGGGTGAAAACTTTCATCATCTAAGTGGGGAGGAAAAGGCTGCTGTTCTGTTTGATGCTCTGAGACACATTCATGTGAAGCAGATGGGGGTAAAGGCTGAGAATGACAACAGCACCCTGAAAAGGCCCCTGCCTGTCCCAAGGCTGGCTGAGACCCTGCTCTTACACTGTAGGATCTTACTCTGTCAGTGGCACAGAACTCACTGCAGGACCCAGCCTTAGCTGTGCCCCTGGGAACACAACTAACTGGTGTCATTTTTGAAAGTGCCTTACTCAGTTTTCAGCAGCAAACTTCTGGGGGAGACTTTGGGACCACCACTGACATGGGGACTGACAGCTCCACCCAGAAACACCCAGCCATTCCCAAGCCACTGTTTCCCCAAGGAAACAGGCACTGGGTTACATTATGCACTGCGTTGCCTGTGCATGGCCATTACAAGAAGGGGGTGGTTCTTGGGATCAGGGCTTGAGCTGAACCTGAGCATAAATCATATCAGGTCAGCAGGCTGATGGAGAGCAACAGTGATCTCTGAGTCCTTGATTGAAGCAAAAATATCTTAGCTCCCTCAGTGTGCCAGAGACAAACATGACAGCGTTCCTGATATTTTTCAGCACTCTCTCTGTCATGCAGGAAATTATAGACAAACATCTCCAAGTTATGCAATACAAATCCACCTGTTGTGCACCTCACACTGCACACTGATGCCTTTCATCCATTCACAGCATCAGTGTCTTTTCAGACAGATGCCAAATGGTGGTTGCAGAGGTGGTTTTTTTACAGGCTTCTGGTGTGAACATCTTTTCTTGGAACTTTAGGTGAAAAAAATGTAGATCTATAGCTCAGCATGATCAGTTTTCTTACAGTCCTCAAAACACTCTAGAAGCAAGGAATTTATAAGACCTAAGTGAACTGAGTTTGTCCTCCACATTCTCCTTAAACATGTACAATTAAGGGAGGAGCTGAAGGAGCAAAATAATGAAATAGGACAGGTACTCTTGACAGATGTATCAAATATGCCTGACATCAGACAGAGGTGAAATCAGCGTTGCCTCTGTATTGCACCTTGAAGGGAGGAAGAGATTTCTAACTTTAAAAGGACTGAAGAGCATCTTCTTTGCTTACTCTACACTGAATGACTTGAGCTCTTTAACAAATGCAGACAGGGCAGTGGCCAGCTAAAGCAACTGGTAAGGAGCAATAAAGGTTTGCAATCAGAGGTGCAGAGCTCACTCTCCTGGCTAGCATGTGATTCAAAACAAAGGTCCACGTCTGCAGATGGTAAAACTAACTTCACTGTAACCCAAAGACAACACTGCTCTGTTTCCTTACAGGACACAGCCAACTCTCTTTCCTGCACATTCTTAAGTAATGCACTGGAGACTATCACAGACTACAGCTTCCATTGCAGTTTTTACTTTACACTTTATGGTATGCCACTTGTGTACCTTTCAAAGAAAGGAAGAAAAAAGTCAATACAGGCAAAGTTCTGGTTAGTGAATTTCAAATGTTTCACTTTTGGATATGTTATCTAGAAAGATGCTACCTGTAAAGTCCTCTGAAGTGCTATATTAAAGGATTTTTCTTCCTGATTTTTACTCTTGATATAAATTAATGTTTTTTTCTTAAAATACTGCCCTTGATGAAGATTATATTACCTTGCAACAACCTTTGTCTGTAGTTTTTATAAAACATTGAGCTATAGCAATCCCTCCACTGGGAAATTTTGAATGTTTATTAAATGCACATAAACTAACTTCACCACCTATCCAAGGAACAGGAAAGTCATTCTGTGTTTCTGGTTTTACAAACAAGAACAGGATCCTGAATGTGCCAGTCAGTGGAAGGAGCAACTCTGGTTGTAATTCCTGTGTCCCTTCCCTCTGGAAGACTATTTTTCTTCCTGCCTGCTGCTGTGAGACCTGGGACATTTTTCATCCAAAGAGGGATCACCTTCATGTCTAGCATTTCACAGAGCTGAATGCCCGATCAGTCCAAATTTGGATCAACTTAAAATCATTAAAAAACAGCTTTTTTTTCAATTGGCATGTATCTAATGAAAACTACTGGCATTTTCTAAAAATGATCTAATTTTCTTCCAAGCAGAATTAATGCTTTAGCACTTAAGAGAGATATTTGGACTCAACCACCTATTAAAATGAAAATTCTTCTCTGACCACTGCTGAGTAATTAATGCATCTAATTTCTAAATTGATTTCTCTTAAATTACATACAGCTGAAGAAGTCAGAGAGCCAAAGAAATTCTGTTTGAGTTTAAAATCAAAAAGTCAAATTGGAATGAGATTGAGAAATCAGATTCCTCTCCCTCCATCAAATCAGTTGACCCAAACTGTGCTTACTTGAATTAAGTAAGAAAAATAGATTTGTAACATATAATGGAGTTCCTTAGAAAGTTTTTTCATCAATGAAAATACATGCATTTAGCTAAGGGACTGCATGGAAGTAAACTCTCCTAAAAAGTTCTCATGTCAAATTTACTCATTACTGAAAATTATAAAATTCTTTTGCATCAGAGACTCGTGGTGGATGACACCTGTGATGCATAATCATCAGCTTTGAATGAAGCTTTGAACAATCAAGGTCATTTTCAGCAAGCTAGTTTCTTAAGAAATAATGCTGATTCATTCAAGACAAAACTTTTTGCAGGAAAGTGTCAGTTATGACGTTTATTTTTACCCTTAAAATTTTCAAATTGATTAAAAGTATTTAGATGAAAGCATTTTTCTAATTACAGCATATTTCTATTATGTTTAGAGAATTGCCCCATGTTGAAACACTAGTTTATTACTCCATGGTTTGAGTAATATAAGTATGAAAATTGGGTGGAAATATTTCAAAGGTTTTGAAACAAAAAAAATGGCAAAAAAGAAATTTCTTTCTTCTATTTCTTTCTTTAAAACCCAAAGAAGTAAATAAGCAACCTCCAAAGTCAACCAAATCCCAGGATTTCACCACTTGGTCTATAGAAAAAGTTCTTTTATTTGTTTGGGGTTTTTTTTTCTTAAAATATCTGGGTCAATGTACCTGCATTTAGCACATAAGCTATATTCAAAACACTGACTAATAGACTAATATTCGTACTGGGTTTTTTGTTTTGTTTTTGTGTTTTTCTTTTTTTTTTTTTTCAAAACACCTTGATTAAGTTGTGAAAGAAATCAGTGTCTTAAAGTTCATCACCATGAGGAAATTACAGATGGTGCATCAAGCCCATGAGAGCCTCACTAACAGAAGGTAATGGGCCTGTAGTTATGAAAACACAATAAAGGTCTGAAAATTCCAGTGTGAAATCTATAGGCTGTTCTCAGCCCTCCAGCAAAAATTTGCACCAGGGAAATTTTTGCAGTTGAAAGCCTCAAGCCAGTCTCAAGTTCTACAATTAAATGTTAACATCTGTGGTTATATTATATGGTACTTCCAAAAGATCACACACTGAACAAATATGACCCATCAACAACATATTATTTTTAATGTTGATCTGCAGCTTTGTCTGGGTAATTAGAAGATGAGTCTGTGTCATTCAACCATCTTCTGTTCCAAGGTAGCATCAGGTCACTTCCACTCCCTCATGCACATTGGCACATTAAATCCCCATGAACTAGATATCATCATTTGCATCTGTCTTCTAGAAACAAAAGGTGGCCTGGGGCATATTCTTCCATTGTTGTTTCTTAGTTTAGCATTGCTTGGTCCCAAGAATACCGACTTTTAAACTACAGACACATAAATGGCAAGTATAGATGACAGTGACATATATGTTCCTGCTACGACCTTCATTTCTCTTAGCTTTAAAGCTAATTTTAGTTGTAACTGAGCAGCTCCACCAGCATTGCAGGGGTAAGAAAGGCATAACCAAGACTGAAACAATCTTCCTTTGTTATTGTCCTTCTCACCCTGGTACCTTATACAAATATATTTTAGTTTGTATTTGTATTCTCAGCACCTTTAACAAACAACATCTGCATGCAAGTGTATGTGCTGTTAGAAAGAGCAAGATGACAAACAGCACAACAAGAGACTGTCCCTGTGGGTGAGAAGGACTTGCCTCTTCCCGAAGGACCTTGATCCAGCTGCAGCATCCTGTTAACTGCATTGATTTTTGAGCTCCTACCTGGGTTTCAGTAGGATCAGATAGGATCCTTCCACACTGTCCTTGTGCCAAGGCTTGGTTTGGTTTCCTGAGAGAGCACAGCTACTCCCCACCTCCCTGGGCTGTCCTCAGCCAGATGGATGATCAATGCCTGCACAATGACAGTGCAGTGACAAAATGGCCTCTCAACTCCCTCACTTTCCTTTGGATAATTTGTTACTGTCCTTGTCTGTTTAGCGATGCATTTTATAGTGGCAGCTGATTCTTTCAAGCTTAATAATGCAGCCAAGCTGCTTTCTGACATTATCCCAACATAATCACTATAATTCTTTCTGTTTCCAATATAGGTCAAGTTCTGCCTGATTCAATAAAACACCATTTTTAAGTAAGCATCATTCATCTTAGGGTGCATTAGTCTGTTTCATTTTGGTAATTGGTCTCTATCATTTTTTGTTTGCTCTTTCACATTTCCCTTGCTCTTTAATTATCTAATCACACTATGGATTATTAAAAAGCTGAATCCATGTTAAATAAGGTGACTATATGCTGAAATTTCTTTACAGTTTAATTTCCATTCTTTCAGGCTTCAGAATTCTGGAGTTGAGCAAATAAGTGAGTTCTGATTTTCAATTATAGGCATAGAAAAGAGCAGGAAATAAAGGCTCTAGTTGTAGTCACATCTGAAATTGAATAGATGTGGAAATAATTTAAAAAATAAATAGACTAACAGATGGTGTAGGGGGCACAGAGACTGGAAATATGGTATTTTATTCTGTGACGTATGATAACTTTTGGAATGTGGAAAACGTCACTAATGTTGGAGAGAAAAACAGACGACTGTAGGTATAAGGGATTGTACTTTTCTTTATTATTAGATGTATCTGAGCCCAGTCTCCAAAATGATAGACATGCAAGTCAAAAAGATTTGTAATGAACATATTAAAAATAAATACAAACCCTTTTTTGTGACTATAAGTGGCTTTAGCCTAGAAGGGGCCTCTCAGCCACAGGCAGAGGATGCTCAGCAGATGAAGGTCCTAGATGCAGACTTAGTTCAGAAGAAGCAGTTTTTCAGAAAGTTCCAAATATTTGCAGAAAGAATGCATGATAAAAATTGTCCTGGTCTTCTGTATCTTTTGGTGAGTAGTAAAATGTTGCAAAAAGAGGTGGTATTTTCTATCAAAAAAATAAAATTTGCTTAAAATGATAAAAGCTTAAATTCTGAATTTAAAATAATTTATATGTTAAATACTTAATTCTGATTATGCTGAGACACTTAATAAAGTCTAAACATAAAATATATTTAGTACATATACTGACAGATGTATTATTAATATTTTAATGAATCAAAACTATGTGAATGAAAACAATGCAACCTAAATTAAATTATCAAAACAAGACAAACCCAAGCCATTTATCTCTGTTCCCTATTGAACGTGTGAAAAAAATTGGCATATTTCCGTGAAATTTGGGGAGGGGGAAATCACATTTTTAGGGAAAATGGGTACAAGGAGAGTTTTGCAGCCATGTTTCCAGCAGACATTTTTAAACACCACTCTGCTTACTGTCTGATGTCAGTAGAAAGTTTAGCTAATACTGTACGAACAGATGAATACTGAAAGTAATCACAGGTAATTATTATATATTATTTATTCTTACTTGTACACCCGGTGCTCTTACAGTTCCATAGACTCAGCAGAAGGAGTGGTGCCTTCCCAAGAGAGCCAGTGGAAGACTTTGATCTGTGACAAGCTTTCTACTCCTTCCAATAAAATAAATATAGAGCAGCGGTCTACCTCCTTATATTCTGCAGAGAACTGCCAAATAAAATTAATACAACCCTTGTCTGATTTGACATTTTTTGCTGGGTTGGCCTAGAAGAAACTTTTTTCTCACTGAAGAGCAACTCAGGATGATGTGATTTCTTACACTGATTAAATCTTAGACGTGACTTCTTGAGGGATCATGTCTTTTGAAGATAACAATTTTATGTAAGTGTGCTGTGATTTCCTAGTGTATCCATGTGGAAAAAAAGGCAAACTCCTCAGTACCAGGGACAGCAATTACGGTTGTGAGCTCCTGAAACAGCAGCCAGTAGCTTTTAATTGACTTAGAAGATGACTGAAATCAGAATACGAGATGAAGTTGCTGTACAAGAGGCGATTTTAAAGGTAGCCGAGGCATGATTCAAATAACAAGTGAAGTGGAACCACAACTGTCTTAAGGAAAATAAAAGCACTGAACTTTCGTTTTCCCTAGCATTTTATTTTATGCACTCTAGTTCATGGAGGCCCAAGAGACTTCATAATTTCTCCAGAGTCTCTGCCTGTGTAGGAGAGCTTCTATAAGCATAACAGCCTCTTGATCTGGACACAGACAAAGTCTGACCCCAGGCACTGGAGGAGATGGAGGCAGACTTTTTCTTCTGTTTCCCTGCCATTTGCAATAGTGTGCATCTGACTAGTGCTCCAAGGTATTAAACAGTTTTTCTACAACACCTGTTAAATATGGAAGCTAGCTGGGTCACCAGGTCAGACTCATCCAACACAGACAAGGAAGAAGAAATACTCAGTTTTGCTGGATGCTTTAGCCTGTACCAAACATCTCCTTTGTGTGCACGGTGTGGCCTCAGGATTGAGCACACAGCAGCCCAGTCCAGCTGTCCTGCACGGAGCTCTTCTGAGGCCCAAGCATGTACTACTGCACCAGTGCACACTGGTGCTTCCCAGTGCTTGGGGACAAGATCCACCGAGCTGTCTTTATTGCTCCCACCACAGGGAAAGGGGGGAGATGGCCAGCAAGACACAATACATTTCCCTCTTGTAAAATTGTCTGTCTCTGGTGCCCAGAGGACACCATCAGGGGACTGTAAGGGCCACTCATTATCTCTGTGCAAGACCTCTAGTGAAGCAGTGGGACAAATCAGATGCTCTCCAAACCCTGGGGAAACCAGCTGCAATTCTGCATTTTTCTGGAAAACAATGTCATGTTTGCTTTTGTTTGGAAGAAATTGCTTCTTTCCACTGTTACCTGTTTATATAAGAGGACAGAATCAGTTTCCAAATAGGCCATTATTTTCTCGATGCTGGCTCACTTTCCCTGTTTAAGTCTGCTTTTAATATGCTTTTTAAATCTGCTAATGAATACATTTATCACATTTCCTCAATT
Source organism: Cinclus cinclus (assembly GCF_963662255.1). NCBI lineage: Eukaryota > Metazoa > Chordata > Aves > Passeriformes > Cinclidae > Cinclus > Cinclus cinclus. The sequence continues at coordinate 71,182,354 of NC_085048.1, read as the reverse complement.
TTTTTTTTTGTAATTCACTGACTTGACCATTCTGGAAATTGCCACATTGTGCTAAACAATTATTTTAAGGCAAAGATATCTGGGGAAAATAAAAAAAGACATTCATACCCATAAAGCTGTTCCTTTTTCATTGGGCTTTCAAGATCCTTTGTTTTCCTTAGATTGCAAAGTAGCCAAGAGTAACTAACTGAAACCAAATCAATTATTTAATTAAAAATAATAAATGAGGAAAAATAAGATTTATAACTAGAGGGAAAAACCATCCAGCCTTCATTCTGCCTAGTAACAATTTTTACTAAACTAATGAGGCTAAAACAGGTGAATTTAGACATTCTTGGTGTGAACAGGAAAATATAAATACCTCTTTAACCAATGGTCATGTCCTTGTAAGGGACAGAAAAGATTAAACTATTCAGATTGCATAAAGTAAATGTGTGCATCATAATCCCGTAAGGGCAAAAAAATTAATAATGTTTGGAGCACATGAATTTTCACATATAATATTCTAAGACAGAACTGCTAGAAGCTTCTTAAGGCAACAGTGGCTGTAAACTCATATATTACATGTAAATAACCCTGCTGTCAACAGACATGGAAAAAAATTAATCAAAATAATTATTTTCATCTTTTCACAATTTCAAAAATAACAGGGAACTGGGGACTTGTCTTTTAGTTTTGCATTTGTTGTTAGTGGCACTGTATATTTAATACAGGCAGCAGTGCAATAATCAAAATGAAACTGTTTATCCTACCAGCTGCTGACATTTGCCCCTTGCTTCCCCCATCTTCCTAGGCTGCACCTGGGTCCCTCTGATAACTGGTCCCTGGTGTAGTTGCGTGCTGAATAGCTACATCATTTCTTCTCTCACCTTTTCACCTCCTCCTGTCTCAAATGAAATGCCACCATTTTCACAGTGGTGGCATTTTTATTTTCTGTCCTCATCAAGAATTACAACAAATGCTGTTATTCCTCATTGATAATGTCTACTTCATCCAAATGTGAGAAGACAAGTTGTATGGTCCATATCTTGGTCATTTCTCACCTCTCACTGCAGCTTGGTTCTCTGTAGCTTCCTCTCATACAGCTGCTTGTACTTTCTGAAGAAGAGCTGAGGAAGAAAAAGTCCACATTATATATTTCCCTATGACTGTATGCACCTTTGTTTCCTTTTCCATACTTTTGTCTCTGTTTTTGCTTGAGATAAAACCACCTCAGTTCTGAAGTTCTCTACCTCATTATGCTCTAATCAGCAACTATTGTTCATGAAAGAGAAACTGATTATTTTTCTGACTAATTCCAGAAAACAATTCACTATTCAGCATCCATGAACTAGGAAAGCAGAAGGCAAAAATCTAGTAAGAAAGGAGTAGAAAATAGAAACATCAATAAATCTTTGCCAAAGTCTGCAATGTACTCACACCTAGAAAACTTCATGGAGCTTTGCTTAATCAATGTTTAAAAGGATATAGTGAAACTAGAATAAATACAAAATAAAATCATATTTTAAAATATGTACATGTATAAATTTATGATTACCACAGAGAAGATGAATGAAGAATAATTGTTGACTTCTTCTCACAGTACAAGAACTGATGGACATCAAATTAAATGATCAGGTGGCAGGTTAGAATAAAAGGAAATACTTCACAAGTCATTCTTAAATTGTGGAATTCATTGCCACAGCATGCTGCAAAGGGTGTTGCGAAGGCTGAAAGAACGAATTTGCTCAAAAAGGAATCAGAAAAGTAATTGGAAATAAATCCTACACAGACCATTAGACAGAAAAGTGTAGCTACATCTGTTTGTGAAAATTCCTAAGCATTATCATCCTTATTTTATTTCCTTCCCTCTTGCTGGGAGTCCTTTTCCCCTCCTGAAGACCACCATTCCTACTGTAATCCTCCCATGTCCTTCACCTCTTTCATACGAATTCCTGGGAATTAATTTTTTTGATTGGTGTGTCCTTGAAAACACATCATGTTAAGACTTGTACTTTTAGTGTATATGTCATAACCTGAACTGAAGCATCAACTGGTTTTGCAAAGGTTTCATCCTTTCTTAGCATTTGCACACTGCTGAGATTGCTTCCAGGGATGAAGAAATGTGACTATATCTTCCAGCTTCGTAATATCATGCCTACATCTCACAGACTTTCTTGTGGTAGCAGAGATCAATATGAAAACAAAAATAGGAGAAAGAAATAAGAGATGTATGGGTGGACTCTGCATTCAACATTGATCAAGGCAATGAGTTTTGCTTCTGAGTTAATGCAGAAAAGGTATGACAGTGATGCAGTTATCTGAAATCCTGACCAGAAGAGCTTTTATGAAAAGGAGGCTCCATGCTTAGGCCAGGGAGGGATGCTTCTGATGGAAGGTGCAAAAATATGGCCCAACATCTGTCTGGTGATGGGACATTTGTGTGGCAACTTAGCATGGGGCACTGGCACTCTCTGTCAAGCAACCTGACACACCCATTATTCGGTGGTAGCACTGATCTCTTAATTTATGTGATGGGTGCACATCCAGCCACTCTGAGCTGGCTGTCAGTGCTGGAACTACCCATCCAGCCAGCAGATGGATCTCTGCTGTGTGTGAAGTGTCTTTCTGAAAGAATGTGGCAGAGCCTTTGTGAAGGAAAAAGGGGCACAGATAAGGTGGATCTTACCTGTGTCTCATGGGATCCAGGCTGCAAGCCTGCATTTTTGTGCTGCTTCCCATTCTGCACACAAGGAAGAGGAGAACACTGACAAATGGAGGCTTCCCCAACATGCTCAGTATACATTTTATGGCCAGATAAAGCTAATAGGGCTGAATATTATTGAATCTCTGTTACTGCCCCAAATTATCTGGCCTAACCTGTTGATTGATCTCAGTACTTGCTACAAACACACATCCTCATGAACAAGCAATCACTCACTGATGTGGCAAATTGTAAATACATCTATCTGATGAAGAAGTAGGCAGATTTTCCTTAATATATGAGTACATTGGTGCCAGACTCTTTTTGGTGGTGCTCTGGGACAGGACAAGGAGCAGTGGCCATAAATGAAAACACAAGAAGCTTCATCTCAACATGAGGAAGAACCTCTGTATGTTGAGGGTAGCAGAGCACTGGAACAGGTGCCCAGGGTGTTCATGGAGATATTCTCCATCTCTGGAGACATTCAAAACCTACCTGGATATGTTCCTGTGTCACCTGCTTGAGGTGACCCTGCCTTGGTATTAGACTGGATGATCACCAGAACTCCCTTCCAACCTTAACTATTCTGTGATTCCATGATTTTCCACCATTATGGAAATTCATATATATGCCCTTATTCCTAAAGAAGTGCATATATATAGTTAGCTGTTCTGTCAGTAGGCTTTACTTATTATTTTTTCTCAGTGGAATCAATGTCTCTTTACTTAAACCACCAGACAAAAGGTGCCCACTACTGAACACATCTGTTTAACAAACTTTGTAAGATAAATCTTGCAGAATATATATTTGGAAGTACATTTCCAAGACAGCTAAATGCTCAAGTGTTTCTTTTAGATTTCAGTGTGCTTTTGTGTATTTCAAAATCAAGGAGATTTATGTGATTTGATCTTGCTGAACTAGAAGAAAGGGGAGAGTGTTACAGCCAACAGCTGACGATTTGACCTCAGTTCATCTTTGTAGAGTCTCTGCTTGGAAAAAAAGGAGTTGAAATTAAACAAAGATGGTTTAAAACTATAAATCCAGCTACTTTCATCATGTAGTATATTTGGTGCTATGAAATGACTGAAAATTCAAAAATAACCCCAATAAGTGTCCTTGGAAAATAATTGTATAAAATTATTAATCAACATTAAATAAATTGGTTTGACTTGTACTGCAGCTGCCTGCAGCAAATGTCTACTTTACTAAGAAATTAAAGGCTACAGAGTAACATAGTTTGTATACCAGTCTTTAAGTACTGTTAAGACTAATTTTCTTTGAGAGAGAGATATAATACTCTGTGTGTTCCTGATGTATCACCTTGTTAGTAGGGGCTGAAGCAGCTGAAGATATCCAAGATTCAAAAGTGGATGGGAAGTTTTCCTGGAGAAGACAGTTTTCAGACACCTAGTAGGAGTAACTGATGATGAAAAGAAATTATGTACCAGATTTTGCCTTCTTTCTAAACATGGGTTATATAGGAACATGGAGCCCCGGGAATAACATATACAGAGTTACCCAGGGATAGTTCTTGGTGCTTCAGTGACTATTCAGACCATGCCTGTAATTGCAGTACAGCTTGAGAAGGAAGGTTGAGTCAACAGAGCAGCATGATTTCCTCTCTTTTACGGGTAAGGAATCACAGTCAATAGAGAATATTCCCTCTGCAATTGTAGCAATCCACTAATAAGGACGACCAGAGGGGAACTCAAGCCATGCAACATTTTTTTTTAAGAGTAATTACAATAAATCCAAAAACCTACAAGATATTTTTGTGTCATCTAAGTCAGTTCCTGATTCCTCATTACTCCATAAGCACAAGCACAACTATCACCAGGGAGTGATATTAATTTGTGATTTTTTTTTTCTATATTTTGAGCATGGCAGGGGGAAGAGGATTTTTTAAAACCCCAACAAGACTCCTAAAATCAAATATCCTACCAATGAAACCTTACAAGGAAGAATGAAGTCCATGAGCTTATGCTTAGCTGAATCAGTGACAAAAACCCCTCTGGTCCTGATGAGACAAGTGGGCCAAATGGGAGACAAACCAATTCAGGGCTGTGTGTAAAGGAAATGAAGGGAACCACTGTGTGTCCTCAGCCTACAGACAGCAAAGGAAGCTCTCATCTATGACAGCAGATTTCCCAGACAATAGTTGTGCAAAATTGAGAAGATGAAGGAAAATGAAGCTGTTGTAAAAATAAGGAGAATAACACCATATTTCCTTAGGTTATTTGTGCAACCTCCTCCAGGGACATATCTTGCACATAAAACATTTTGAAAAAGCAGGTGGCCCAAGTGAGGAAAAGGTAAGCAGACACTGCAGTGCACAAATGAACAGTTTGACAGCAAGCAGCTGCAGTATTTTGTGTAGCATCTATCTTAAGCTTCAATAACTCAGCTGGCATTCAGAAGTATTTCTTTTATACTAGACTCCATGTTACAGACTAACTTTAAAAGAGTAATAATTAAGCACCTGACAAATATCAGTGTCCCTCCAAAACGTTGTAAATCCTTTACCCACTGTGGTTTTACATCTACTTCATGAAATTAAGCAGACTAGGACATGACACATGAAGCACAGACAGATTTATAGTCATAGTTGAATTTCCATGAACATTCTGCTTCTTTCAGCTTTGCCAAAAAAATAATCTCAGGAAAACTGTTCACTTAGCAGATTTTTTTTTTGCGTATATTAAAAAAAAAGAACAGGCAAATAAGTTGAGTTTTCTTTGTCCCTTTTTGGTGAAAGCAGACAATGGGGAAGGCTTATACCCTGATGTCATAGAAGGTGCCTATTCCAATCCAGGCCAATGTGCTCTACCCAATTTTTGTAGATTTCTCTAGACAAACTACAACCTGAGAGGTTGACCAGTGACAAAACAAGCACAAAGACAGAATTGATCTCTACAAGTAGTCTCTGATTATTTAAGAAGAGCAAGCCACTAGGAGATGTTTCAAGGTCTGAGGAATGGACTGCCCTTCCATGAAGTCTCAGTGAGCAGGAAGTAGCTCCCCACTGTGGGAAAATGAGCTGCAGTAAACTGAGATACAAGAAGAAACAGTGGCTTTATAGCTCATAGGTTGGATTTGATGTCTTGGCTGGTACTGTCAGGAAGAAGACAGTGCAGTGGCTGGGGCACTGCTGGCAGCTCTCTGCAATGGTGATCCATTCAGTGATCCATGGTGTAGCAATGGCACGGCACACTTGGAAGCATAGACTTCTGGCCTGAGGTTGCTGCATTTGGTCACCAGCACTGCTTTAATGCCTCTCAGACCCTGTCATCCATCACCCCACAAAAAAAAAACAAAAAAAACCAAACAAATAAAACCAGACCAACAACAACAATAAAAAAAAATCCAAAAAAACCCCAAAACTTAAAAAAAAAAGGAAATAAAAGAGGTTCAGAATAGGATTCCATCACTTAACAATGTTCCAGTGTTCTCACATTCTCTTAAGTCAGTTGGAACAGGCTTTTAAAATAAAATGTTAAGCTTCTTTTGAAATGTAATCAACCCAACACACAACAAGGTCACTGAATGATGAAGACATAAGTGAGTTTGTCAGGGCATGCCCATCTGAATGAAAGTAACAGTCATTAACCAAACTATCTAAGCTACACAAACAACAAAGGGAGAACGTAAATCTGATGTAAAAGCCAATTTATATTATTTCTCTTGTTTTTGTAAAATTATTTTCAGTGTTACTTAGAGGGAACTTTAAAAATTCATTTCAATTATTAATTTTTCTCCATCTTGCAGTACCAAAAAAATCTGATTTTTATCTTGACAACACTCTTTGGAAATGTTCCTCTTTTGAATCCTGACTGCATATTTGGAGAAAAACTGGCATGCAAATAAAGCCATTTCTGACAGAAGATCACAAACAATTTTTTTCCAGATGTCTTTTAAATATCCTATTTGTAACAACATCACAAGCTATTTAGAGACCTCAGCTTCTGGAATCGGTAGCTTTCAGTGGTGCATCTCAGAATAGAAATTCTGAGTGCGCTGAGCCAGCAGCCAGCCCCATGCCCTGAAAGGACCACCTGATGGGCCAAATCCTAGGAGCTGGGAAGTGTTTGCACATTTTATTCACTGCAGATGTTCAATTACCCTCCAGAGCAAAACCCACTTATTTTGTGACGGCTGAACATTCAGCCTTTTCTTGGAAAAAGAAATTATCTCCCATGCGGGGCGGGGGGTTGGGGGGAGCACAGATGTCAAACATAAGGTATTTTTGAGATTAACAGTTATTTTTTTTAATGAAAATAGTCTGTCACTCTTCTTCCCTGCTCCCTCACACATTTTCATATTGCCCCCTTTTATGATCAAAGTTTCTGAAAGACTGATTTCTAAAAGACTTCTTTTGCTACAGCTAATTGAGACCTGATCTATTTCATGTTTGCACTGATTGAACAGAGTGGGTAAACTCTCCTAATTTAATGGTGACTAACAGACATCTGCCAGAGTCTATGACTAAAATTACTCTGTTTTTTGTGGCAAGATGTGATTCCATTTCAGATCCTTGAGTGATTCAAATCACCCTATAGAGAAGATATTTTGACTTTTCAGCCTTTTTCTGCCCTCTGGAAAAAAACTGAATAACATCAAACACATGACAAAAGGGGCTGCTTTTAACCAAAACACAAATGAATCTGTTTGGTGTCTAATGAAATGCAACAGAGCATGAGTTTTAAACTCACTTGCTAACCTGTACTTCTTTGCAAGGACTACCTATTTCCATAGGATTAAAATTGTCTGACAAGTTACTAGAATTAAAAAAAAAATAGAAAGCAAGAAAGAATCTCTTATGAGAAGGTTTAGCACAGGTTATTGATGGGTTGGAGCCTATTTAGATAATGCTAATCAATACATCTTGGCAACTGCCAGATGGGGTTCTGTATTTCCTGGTGGCTTTAAAGGGCATTTTAGCAAAACATGCTAGCAACCAGAATGCATTTCCCCATAGGAAAAGAAAGTGATGATAGATGATAAACAACTCAAGGAACTAGTTTTGGGTACTGTGGCTCATCTACCTATTCATGGGTTATGTTTTCTGTCTCCAAGAAGAGGCATTTCTAATGTTAGTGCACATTTGAGGCTTCTTTTCAATAACATCACATCCTAATTTTATCATATAAGTATTATAAACATTGATGATATAATAATAATAATATGCATATGCATATTACAATTTTAAATTAATAATAATTATTAAATATTTATTATATAATATTAATGTTTGCAGTATTTAATGATTTCATCACTTCTGTGTTGGAAAGGTAAATTAATGAGCTATTATGCAGAAAGAATGAGCACATTCTGCAGCTGAAGAACCCTCCATGTTGAGCTGCAATGGGAAGATAACAGTGTAATCTGTGGAGGAAACAGACAGAATATGGCTGCACCCATTCACTCAGGCAGGCAGCTGACTTGGCAGCTGAGGCATCCTTCAAGAAAAATCTCAAGAAACAAATTTGGGAATCTGCAGACTAATGGTGTCAAAGCTAGGATGGCCATGGCATACAAATACTATGCAACACAACAAACAAGGAACCAGCCTGGCTGGGATCCCATTCTCTAGTCACTTCCTTCATGTGTTTCCACAACATGTCTTTCCCTGAAAATCCTATTATTTTTACAGAGCTAATGAGCAAATATACGATCAGATCTGAAATTTGCAGTAAACAGGGTTGTAGATGGCAGAAATTCAGGTAGGTTTGTGTGTGTGATTTGCATGATAAGGAGTGTTCTCACAGACCTGACTAGGAGTTGTAGGTCGCAAGGAGCTAAGTTCCTATCACTAACTTTGGGCATCAAGCCCTGCAAACTTAATAATCCTGTAGTGTGCTTTAATAGAATTAACTAGCTAAACAAAGAGCCTCCAGATGGTTCCATACTAGCAGTCCCAGGGACTTTCTAGGTTCAGCTCCTGTGTTGATCAAAACTTAAACCTGATCTACACGGCAGGGGATGCAGGCTGTTGTAGAGAATTGGCTTAAGGACTGCAGCCTTTAACAGTGCTCCCCTGAGCCTCTGCCTTGTTGGCTCAGGTCTTACTGTGAAGTGTGTGCAGGGTGTCAGCCCTTCCAAAAGTGCATTTCAAAACGGCATGGTTTTCAATGGAAAAGCAAGTGCAGCCCGACAATACTCTGCTTTTTGAGTGACAGCCCCACTCTGTGTCTCTGGCCTACTGCACTTAGCTTCTGCCTCACACCCCCACCAGAGGAAGGGTTTTTGCAGACCATTGCAGAACATCCTATAGACCCTTTATAAATCATTGATTAAACAGCTGATTTTCCATGCATGCATGAGCAACACACCTTATTTTCCCTTTGGAGCTTAGGTGAGTTTTGTTCATAATGCAGCTTTTGCTAAAAATGTACTGGCCATGCACAGAAATATGGTTTCCAAAGGCTCCCAATCTGAAAATCAAAATTGTTCATCACTGAAGCACTGAAATTTCTCTCCTAAATTTTAAATTTCAGTGCACTTTGCTTCAGTATCAGAAGAGTCAAAAATCATCTCTCCCTCTCATACTATAAGAATAAAACACATTTGTTCAATTTCTCTCATGTGAAAACAACATCTTGCTTTTTTCCTTGAGTTTTGGTTCAACATCATACTTGGGAAATGTTTAAAATTGATCCAAGAAATACAGGGCTCAAACAATACAAAGCAGTTGGAAAACAGCAAAAAATAAATACGTAGACAAGCATTTTTATTGTATTCAACATGCCATGTGCTGTAAATACTTAATGAATTTAAAACAAACAAAAAAAAAAAAACAACCCACATGTATTATCAATGTTACTTCCAACAACAGAGTTGCAGAGAGGATGAGAAAGAGCTCCTCAACAACCTGCATGGAGCAGTATATTAGGCAGAGCAGGACAGTGGCAGATCAATTCCTACTGAGCTGTTTTCCCTGTGCCATGCAGCAAGACATGTAACAGAAGCCTTGGTGGAGGGTGTGCAGAGCACTGTAACAGGACTGTCTGTGGTTATAGAGATTCCTTCCCTGCAAAATAGGGACACCAAACGATGATGTGTTTGAGAACCAGACTGATCCATGATCTCTGCCAGGGGTGGGACAGTGTCTCCCTACCCTCTTCTCAAGGGCTTGGGAAGAAACAGACCACTGGCTCAAATTCATTATTTTTTTCAGTTTTAATGAAGCTTTTTCTGCAAGTTTTTCTGCTCGTCTGAGGCCATGCAATAATGGAAGAGGGAACTGAAGCCTATTGGCCTCACCCTGGATAAGCAACTCAACTCTGACTCTACAGACTCCTTTTAGTGGGGCATTGAGATGGAAGACAGTTTGAAATTCAGATTCCAGGGTGCACTTTCAGAACAAGGGATTAGAAAAGAATAATTTTGTAATCTGATTAAATATTATTCCATCTCAGTGTATTTGTGCTATGGAAGGACCAGGCACATACCAGTGCTTGGGCCTACAAACTTTGTGAAATCAATAGGAAGTGAGGAAGCTTAGGCAGGAGACAGAAATGTCAATATTCTGTTAGATCTAAGCCAAGGTCTGACAGTGTAAATATGGTGGAAGATGGCACAAGAACCTTCCTCAAAGAGCTAACTCTGAAAAATAAGTTACTGAGAACTGAAAAACACAAGATTTACCACTATCATAGTCTTAACCATGAAGATTGTCAGGGTCAGAAGGAGTGTGCAGAAGGCATCTTTGCTGTTGCAATAAAACCAGAAAACTTCAAGGAAAAAAACACCGAACATTTTCTCTGTAGACAAATTAAAAGTGGATCCACAGGTTGCCATGGCTACAAAAGTCCATTTACTCTAGTAGTGTTTTCTAGCAGCTAAACACAAGTTTAAGTGATTAAGGAGAAAACACAGCTATGTTTATAATATTCCATTGCATTTATATAATTAGATCTTTCAACTGCAAACCACCCCTGGTGATGGTTTTTTTGACTGTTCATGAAAATCCAGTGGACTTATGTAATCATCCATCACATCTCTGTGCCTCTGCAATCATTTGGGAACAAATGACTACTAGCATGTCATATATGGCAATTTTCACAATCCAGAATACTCATTCTGAGTTACAGTAATCTAATCAGCAGCTTCTGTGGATGGTCATAGGGGTACGAATACGCTAAGTTTTAGACCACAAAGCAAGCCAAAACCTTAGGCATGCAGCCCTGTGTGGGAGCATCTATAGTCCTGCCTCAGAAAAGTAATCTTCCCATGTATGCACAAGAAACTAAAGCAGTTTCTCTGCTTGTGGGACAGGCAGAAGAGGGACTTGTCATTTTATAGACTATGCTGAAAGAGGGGAAATTTCCATCAACAAATACTGCATGTGTGTGCAATAGCAGCAGACCCCATCATTAAAATGTCATGTTGGATTGGTAGACAAAAGGGTCAGCCTCACCTCTCTCCATCAATGCAGTGGTCTCCTCCCAGAGCTCTTGTGTCCCTCACTCTCTCAAAAAACAAGAACTGAAGTTTTGGCCATTAGGTGGGAAGATTTTGGCAGTGTGCATCAGCTAGCTGGGATGGGAGCCTGTTTTTGGTGCAAAGCATGTATGAGTTGAGAAACAGTGTCTTTGCTGCAACCAGCAGCTAGAGAGGGCTATGTGGGTTTCTTCAGTCTCTGGGCTCTTCCCATCAATTCTTTTACTGGGAACCCATTTTTAAAATCCTTCTCTTTCTGTCGTGGGCTTTGGAGTAGTCCTTCCACAGACAAGAATCAGAAAATTTGAACATATTTGAGTGTTCATGGACACTTCCATAGAACCTGGATGCTGAGGTAAATTCTGCATCCCCTGGATGGACACCTCCACCCCTGTAAAAATAAAAAAAAAATTATTTTAATGTCCCTACTACAAAGAAACTGTCAACATATTTAAAGTGGCCTTTTTTTTGGTCTTAAAAACCATTGTATGAGAAGGTCAACAAAGGCCATCCCTATTTTTTTGTTTGTTTGTTTCATGAGAACAGCTATAAAACAGACAACATTTGTGAAGAAGAGCCTGTGGCTTTCAACATGCCAAACCAGCAAAGAGGATTCATGAGGTTCAAGCTGGTCACTCATCATGACCATCAAGAAAGGTTCTGCATATCCAATCATGCCTTTCCAATCACAGTATTCTGAAGACACAAGGTGGCATGGATCAATGAAAAGGATAGCTTCACCTACAAAGCTACAACTTCTGGTGACCAGTGAGATGAAATTAAGACACTGCAATGCTTAACTCACAGGCTAAGCTGGCTGAACTTGCAATTAAAAAAAAAAAGTTTGTATATAAACTTACAGAATTTTTTAATGTAATCAGTAAAACAATTTTGACATTTTTGAAAGTAGAAATACAACTTAAATCTCATCCCTCAAAATACACTGGGCTTTCCTGTTTACTTATCAGTGCAGAAGGTGGATTCTTTTCTCTGGATTTGCCTGTATACATTATATAGAAATTTAAAGTTTTAATGAAGCCATTTCAATTAAAAAGTATCTGAAGAGAACATAAGTACTTACACAGTCCAGCTTTTCTAATTTTCCATGTTGTAGAGTCCTTGAGAATCATCAGAAGGTTATTAATCTTCTTTTTTTAAAGATAGAAACATTCAGTGTTATAAAATTTGTTAAACCTGTAGCACTAACAGATCTTCAGACCAACCTACACTGAAAGTTTGCATCAAAAATTACAAATAATATGCTGCACCATCCCCCCCTCACCCCCCAGAATAGTATTACTGTTTATTTTGAAAGCAGTGATGTGAAAGGATAGGCTCGATAGCTGCTATTGCTGTTGACAAGGGAGGGAAAGACTGTCATCCTAATAAATGTTTATACAGTAACCAGCACAGCGGGAAGCCCAATGGCAAATAATAAACCTTGATCAGAGATTTCAAACATTCCTGTAACATCAGAGGGACCATTCTGACTGCTGCACAACCATGGGCATCAGCTGTTTTATGAAATCCTCAGATTACTCCAGGGATACTTCTGAATCATGTTTAACTAACCCTGTCAGGGCACGGGTGTAGTCACGTCCCTCGTTTTTCTTGTGTCATGATACTGCTTTTAAATCAGTGGTGATTTTGGAAGAATGGTTACTTCACTCCGTACTCGCTTGAGAAACCAAAGCATGCACCGGGGGCGCTGAGCCCCACGCTCTGCAGAGAGCTGGACAGGCAGGAGCATGTGCGTGTCCTCCAAGGCCAGTGCAAAGCCTCCACGGATCCCAGGCCGGCTGGCAGGGCCTGCCAGGTTCCAGGTGTCCCACAGCCCCGCGCTCCAGCACTTTCCCCACTTTCCTTTAAGGGCCGGCTGCCCTAGCGCTGGAGCTGTATCCTACTTTGGGGCAGAGACTCGAGGGCCTCCAGCGCTCACGCTGCCCAGCATGACGAGCTGTGTGGCCCCGGCTCGGACCCAACGGGTAAACACCTCGGCGCCTTTCCCTCCCAGCCCGCGGGAGCCCTTCGCCCTCTGCCCGCACGGCGGGCGCTACTGAGAGAGCCGCAGGCACCGAGGCCAGCGCTCCTGCCTCTGTCCCGCGCCGCTCCAGCACCGCGGCGGCGGACAGCTCCGGCCAGGATCGGGGGCCGGGTCAGAGGGCCGGGATGGAGACTGGTACCGAGGGGCAGGCCGGGGAGCAGGAGCGCTGCTGGGCTTAGAGACCCCTCCCGGCGCCGAGGCGCAGCGGCGGCCCCGCGGCAGCCGGCGCTGTGGTTTTAAATGGGCGGAGCGGCGGCGGGCGGCGGGGCGGGTCGTGGGCGGCCCGCGCTGGCCCGCGGCGCCCATATAACCCCACCTCCCGAGCGCGGCGTGCCGCGGCAATTGGCTGGATGTGGTATTTGGAGATGTTGAGCTCGCTCCTTCCCCCCATGTCCCTGCACACACACAGGGGCGGGTGGTGCGGGCGGGAGCGGGAGGCAGGGCTCAGCCCCGGTGGCGGCGGCGGCGGGGCTTCCCCTACTCGCTGCCTGCCCGCCGCCGTGCCCGAGCCGCTCCTGCTGCTGGGCTGCTGCCTGCGGCCGCAGGACCCGGCCGAGCCGGGCCGAGGGGAGCGCGGGCGGCTGCTGGCGGCGGCCGAGATGATGGCGGAGGGCGGCGGCGGGCCGGCGCGCAGGAAAGCGCTATCGCTGCTGGAGGCGGCCCGATCCCGGTACGAGAGCCTGCAGATCTCCGACGACGTCTTCGGGGAGTCGGGCCAGGACAGCAGCGGGAACCCCTTCTACAGCACCTCGGCCGACTCCCGCTCCGCCGCCTCTTCCCAAGACGAGGACGACGACGACGAAGACCAGGGGCGGCCGGGGGTGCCGAGCCCGCGGGGCAGGGCGGCCCGGCGCCGCGCTCCCCGGGCGGCGGCCACCCCGGCGGAGCGCCGGCGGCAGCGGCAAGTCTGCGGCGGCAGCGCCGTCCCGGGCGGCCCCGGCCCGGTGGAAGAGGAGGAGGAGGAGGAAGCGGAGAAGGGGGGCTGGACCCGATCGCTGCGAGACGTCCCACCCCCTCATTTCAAGGATGGCAGCGGTACGAGGAGAGCGGACTGCCGGGGGCGGCGGGCCCGGGCGGCCGTGGGGATGCTAGCGGGGGATGCCCGGAGCGCGGCCCCCAGGCTCGGGTCGCGGCGCAGCCACGGGAGGAAAACCCGCACACGGGCCCAGCTGCTGCTTGGGCTGCTGCCCGGAGCCGGGCCTCGCGGGCGGTGCCTCCCGTCCGCCCGCTCCCCGGTGCTGGAGAGCCCGGCCGAGGCGGTGAGCGGGGGGGCGAGGAGGGGCCGCGTGTGCTTAGTCACAGGCATCCCCTCCCCGGCGGGGCCGTGGCGGTGCCCCGAGCACCGGCAGCGCAGGGTTCCCCGCGGAATGGGGACAGGCGCTGTCCAGAGCAGGGTCGGCGTCCAGGCCCCCGCCGTGGTTCCGCTCCGGTGTTCGGCTGGCTCCTCGTCCCCACTCGCAGGTGGGGAAAGCCGCTGGTCAGGGCGCTGCGGGTCACCTGCCCTGCGCTGTGCTCTAGGGCTCTGGGATCGGGGCTGGGATTCCCCCTGGCTACAAGGTTTCCTGAGCGGCCGTTTCTGAACTTAACCCTCTTTGCGTGGCTTTTGGCAAGAGCGAATACCAAGAGAGCGGTGAAATGACACAGCGCGACCTACAGCAGCAGTGCACAGCACGGAGATCTCCGTGAAGTGGCTTGTGTGGCAAGTTGCACCGCTGGTTTGCCGAGGGAGCCATTATAACATAGAATATATTTGCAGACCTCGACAGCCAATTGAGTTGGCAGTTTGCCTGTCCTAAGGTTGCTTGTCTTTGCTTTTTTCTTTTTTCTTTTTTTTTTTTTTTTGGTTTTGTTTAATTCCTTCATTTTGCTGTTAAAAGTAAATGCCAAAGAGTTCTGCTGCTGCACTTGGTGTAGTGTGCTGAAATTTGTACAGGCAGGAACCTATATGAGGAAGCAGCTTTGGATGGTTGAGGAGGAAGGTGGAGCTAGCACTGGAGCCAGAGAAAGTTCTGTTGTGCTTTGACAGATGTGCAAATAGGAGCTGTATTTGCCTCTATAAATAGCTGATCCTTGTAAAATGTTTAAAAATCACTGTTATGTGCCTCTGTAAAGAACTCCTGAGTTCTATCGAAGGTTCTTATTCATAAGCATATCTAAGATGATGTTCTGGACTATAAGCTTTATGATGTGATGATATTTCAGTATTGGTTGTCATTTAATTTATCTGTCTTTTATGGCTTATTTCTTCATATTATTTCCTTATAGGAATATCCTTTTCAACACAGACAGAACTGCTGTCATTAGTGCTTTAATACTGGTTTGGAAAGGAATTGAGTTGATGACCTGTTAATTCAGGAATTCATATTTCCTTTGAAATAAAGGAGTCAGATTTATGGTTGACAGAAGCAATGCACATGTCTCTTGAGGAAGGTGTATGGATATTGCTGTGAATATTTCCTCCCACTAATGGATGCAGAAGAGGTTATTTCTGCCCTTTAGTTCTGTTGATTGTGATAATGATGATAGATGCTGTGTGCACTTCATGGTATGGTGATTTGGTTTGGCAGAAGTTCAGGTAGTGTCGTGATTTGATATGTGGGATACATGTACCATCTGTGGTATTTTTCTTTTGACTACTCAAATTCCAAGCTATGGAAACTACTGTGTTGTATGTAACAGAGCTCTTATAAATCTAGTTTGTATATTGACTGGCTTTAGGCCTTGCAGACATCGTCCTTGGAGTCATGCTAAATGTACTTGTCCTGGCACCACTGTTGCTTCTTTGGACACCATTCTGACACAAAAGTTTGTATCTATACCTGTTGAGGAAAAGGTCTTCACTGAGGTGTCTTGCAGTGACAGCATGTCTTTCAGCCCCTTATGGAGTACAAGCAAAAAATACAGGGTTCGATTGAGCGCCAAGAAAACTGTACTCTCAGTTCAAATGTGTTGGATGTAGATCCTTTCCTTCTATTTTCTGAGATTAAAAGGAATAGGTTTACATGAGACTGAGATAAAAAATTACCTTTGGTTAGCATTAGCGCCAAAACTTCAGAGCATGGCCTTTTGGTCAAAATCTCAAGGTTTGCCTAGGGGCAAGTACTTGACATCATCTGATGCCAGGAGACAAATGTCTCATGAGACTTCAGCCTTGTTCATGCTAGAGATAAATTCTTCTATCAGACTAGGGTCAAACCTAGCGTCAAGCTCTTTGGTTTGGGAGATGGCCCCTTCATGAAAAGGAGTGTGTGGAGGAGGAAAAGGTTTGAGTTAATTATTGAGTGAGCTAAAGCTCCCAAGAGAAAAAATAAAGAGGCACTTATAAAAACTTGTGGTCTTTTTAACTACAAGTAGAAAATACTATCAATTTCCTTTTTTCTTTTGAATAAATTACTTAGTACTGTCTTTCCAGCCTCAATATTAAACTTATGTCTTTAAAAAGCATTGTATCTATCCCTAGAATTAGTCTTGAATGCAGACAAGTTAACTGATACTTCATCCCAGAAATACACTTGAGACCCGGGTGTGTAGGGGGCTGCTGGCAGTGTGTTAGATGGTTAAGTATGTCCTCAGTCTGCAGTCAGTCACTGCATGTATGTATGGTGATGCTACCTTGCTTTTGTGGCAGATTTTGACAAACTGGGAAAGGTCTGGCTTGCCTTACGTGTGAGGCGATAAGTGACTGGCATTGCTATGCAACATAGTGCTGTTTGTGTCCCAGATTTGTTTCCTGCCTCTTCTTCAGGGATCTCCAGTTCCTGTTGTTTCTGTTCCATTTAATAAAAATAGTGGGTGCTTATATTCCCGGGGGGGGCGCGGTGGGGGAAACAAACCACCAATGTGAACAGCTTTAGCTGACTTCCTTTGTTGAAATCCAAAATAGCTGTTGACTTTAACATAGAGGTTAGAACAGATGGCTTGCTGGCACTTTGTTATTTCCTGTTAAACTATTTTGCAAATCACTCTTTTAGTGGGTGAGAAAATTCCCAACCATATGATTTGATACCCTGATTTTTAAACTGGTAACTTGTGGCACTGTGTGGTTCTAATGAAATCAGGTTGAGGAAACAAGTCTGTCACAAATATCAAAGCAGTAATAAAAGTTGGGAGCTATACTGGGATTTGAGTAATGGAAAAGAGGTCTTGGAGCAGTCATTGAAATACTCCTCCTTTACAAAGAACACCTGGCTACAGCAGGTCCATGGACAGGTCATCATGTGTGTTGAAAAAGATGTCACCCATGATCAAATGCTGGATCCAAGCTTTTTGACCTAGTTGTAGAGTGCAGAAAGAAAAAGAGAACAAATTGCTGCTAGGATATGGAAAGCATAATTGAAAAGGAGAGAGAGAGAGAATAAGCAACTGCTATTGTAAGCCAGTTCGTGCCAGTAACTCAACATAAGCCCTTCATTTTTGGTTGCTCCTGCCTCAGACTTAATTGGTGTGTTCTTCCTTTCTTTAGGAGTGAAGTGGCTCTGAGTGGTGCTTTCCCTTGTTAGCTCAGTAATCTGGCCAGGAACTGTTCTGTAATGCGTAGAGGCACTATTGCTTCTGCTCTTGGTTCTTTGGGGGTCTTTAGAGTAATCCTGGTATTGCTGCAGCTTGATATTCCTGATTTGGCGTTTTTTTCCTGGGATCCAGTGCATCCTATATCCATGTAGCTCAGCAACCAAAACATTTGACTTCAGATGTAAAAACACTTCTTACTGTTAGGATGCTGTTATACTTATGTTTTAGGATGGCAGCAATAGCAGGGAAATCTAAGCAAAACTTCATGTTGAAGTCCTCAAAGATACAGGCAATTAGTTCTACTGTTTCCTTCATTTCCTATGTCCTCCAAACCCTGTTCCTGAAGCCTAGACCTAAGGACAAAATATTAAGAATGTTCCTTGCTGAAAGAGTATAGCAGTTCCTCTTTGAGTTGCATTTAGACAGTAAAAAATAGTTTTTATGAATTTCCAGAGTGTTTCTCTGAAACACTTAATGTGCTGTAAGTTGCTGTCTTTGAAGAACATGCTGGTGTATAACAGAATGCTCTCAGGAAGAAGCTGCTAAGATCATGTTTAGCAGTCTTGTCACCTTGAAGTTGAAGCAAATACTTAAAGTAGTTTCTAGTGTTTTCTGTTCTCAAGAGTGCAGGCAGTCAGATGGGAAGGCAGCATTCCAGCAGCAAGGAGCCTGGAGGAAGAGCTCTTGGGTCAGTCTGGGCCATAAAAGAGGGCCATATACATGCTACCACCTAACAGTGCAGGAGCTCTTGGTTCAAGTCCTGAATAGAATCTGAAGGCTTTAGTCTTACTAGATAGATGTCAGTATTTAAAGGTTCTAGAGTGAGAAAAGTATGAAAGCTACTTAGTCACTTATGTCAGATTCTGCTTCAGAAATACCTGGCCCAAATTCTCTGACTGTAAGTGGATGAAGTGATGCTGATATGATTTGTTCTTATTTATATCATCAGAGGACTTAGCTGCTTTTGACTTGTATAACCATGGAAAATATTGGGAAAAATGCATATTTATATAATCTGTTCTTGCATTCTATGTAGAAGTTACTTATAATGACAGTATCACAACACTTTCAGGAAGATATGGTAAATACATCTCAAAGATGTACATTACTACTTTGCAAAGCCTTTATAGGATGACTCAAAGTCTTGAAGTTTTGCTATGTAAGTGAGTTGTGCAAAGGCTTAATATCTCAATCATCTTACAAAATCTAGATGTGCTTTTCAGAAGGTTTTAATGGCTTTGGAGCACATTTTCCTGCTTCCATTGCCACTGAAGAGAGCAAAGTGCATATGACAGCCTTTTGATCAAAAAATTCAGTTCAGCTTAGCTATCTATGTTCCATTGCCTCTTTTGCCCATACCTCTGCCTTAAACACCCATTTGAGGAATAATCTGGTATTTAGATGGACTTTACAGGAAAAAAACCTAACACTGGTTTTTTTTTCTGCTTTTATAAAGAAAATCTGTTTTGGTCAGTACTTCAGACATGAAAGTGTATAAGCACTGCAAATTAAGGTGTTCTCCACAGACACTTCTAGTCTTTTACAGAGAAAAAAGCATATTTGCTCCTGATCTGTTACTGCGTAAAATGAGTATTTTCTCCTTGTAGCTATTGATTAAAAGGAATTTTAATCAATAAAAGGGGCCATTTAAAATAGATCAGTTCCTACAGCTACTTAGGTCCTTTAGTCAACATCTCACAGAAACAGTACAGCAAACAGTTTCCATGTCTGTGTACCTTTAAGCATCTCTGCTCAGTCTAATGAGGATACTAAAGGTGGAGTTGACTGGAAAACTCTGTATTGACTGCTAGGTCACAGGAGGTTGTCCTGGATGCCATAGACTTAAAAGAAACTGGAAATGTCTCTTACCTGTTTGTGTTTATATAGGAATTTTGCTTTCCTCCTGTGCTGAAGCTTAAAAAAATTTGGAATAGATGGATTTAGCAGTTTGGAAATACAAGATATTTCTAAAAGGGAAGATAATCATGGATACAGTTCCATATCCTGACTAGATGTCACTGGAGTACATAGAATGAAATACCTCATTCTTTCTAGTACTGCCAAAAACTGGGCAAGTTATTAGAAAACAGAACAGATGGACTCCAAAGGAATGCATGGCTAAGACAAATGCATGAGGTTACTATCATTTGACATCTCAGTTCCTTGTAGCCAGACATCATTTCTAGGAGCTTATCCAAGCTCCCCCTTCATAGTCTTTGAAGAACAGAATGTTAACCAGTCACTGGCTGTGTGAAAATGAATGAACTCATTCCTGAGTAGGTAATTTAAAAATTAAGCCTGAGTTCTCTGATTGACAGACTGCAGGAAAATAGGCTTGGATAGCTCCACAGCTGATTTTGTGTCTGTATAAATTACACGTGGACTATGTCCTTATTTTCTGTGAAAACGACTGGTATTCATGTAGTGTGATAGAAAATATGCTTTTGACTGTGCTTTCTTGGGTGACATGAGGGATTTGCATGACCTGTATTGACAAACCATACATGGTGTTAAGCAATACTATGCAGATGCAACTGTGCAAGTTGAAGTGTAGTCAGTGAGGCACACTGTAAGGGTGCCAAAATCACGTTGGATAGGGATACACAGGAGACACAGAAGAATATTGTGTATGTATCTGTATGGATGGGAGCAATAGCTGTGTGTTGGACAGGAAGATTATTGGACTGACATAAAAGATACCCTGAGCCCATCAGTGGGGACAAATGAAGGTGTTATATCTAGGGAAGAAAAATCAGAAAAAGACTTAAAGCAGCTGCTGTTATAACAGTGATTCATTTCTGATTACATATGGCAGGGAGGTGGGTGTGTATGAAAGATTAAAATCAAGCAAAAATGAGAATATCTTTCCTTTTTAAAATTACTTACAAAATTCGC
Source organism: Cinclus cinclus (assembly GCF_963662255.1). NCBI lineage: Eukaryota > Metazoa > Chordata > Aves > Passeriformes > Cinclidae > Cinclus > Cinclus cinclus. Next base: position 71,161,784 of record NC_085048.1, on the reverse strand, counting down.
TGTTGTGGAAAGTCTGACTATCCAGTGCATGTAGTCATCTCTGCATTTTTTTTGGAAAGGTAGGTATGGTTAACTTCTGAGTAGGGAGTGCTGGTAGGTGTTCAGTACTAGGGGTCAGCATGTAGCTGTGGGCCTGTGGCTCTTCCTATTGATGTCATGGTGCCTTCTGCTGCTGGATGCACCCTATTGACAGAGGGCTTGGGCAGTGATAATCTTGTCAGTTCATGCCCAGGAAAACTACTTGGAAGAGGCTACATGTATTGAAACTCACACGTGTGTGCGCTTACACATTTGGAATCACAGAATCATTAAGGTTGGAGAAGACCTTTAAGGTCGTCAAGTCCAGTCAACCGAGCATCATGACAGTGTTCACGACTAAACCACATTCTCAAGTGCCATATTCATAGGTGTTTTGAACACTTACAGGATGGTGACTCCACCTCTTTTCTGCAGAAGACGTGGTTAGCCCTCTGCAGAGGGCAGGGTGGTGGTTCATAAACCTTGTGCTGCAGCAGCCAACTGAAAGAGAACCACCTTTGGTTTGGGGAAAGGGATTCCCAGGATGATCTTGAAAAATGGGAGATGCTCTTACATCTGTCTTGCTGGATATGTTGCATTACAGATATAAATATAATATGTGGATATAAATTCTTATTTAGCCTTTCAAAGGGTTTCTAGCCTTCTGGACTGTATTTTTGAAAAGGATCACTAGATGAGAAGACCTCCTAAACTGAAGACTTTCTCACTTTTTTGCCATTGTAATTATTCCTTACTCATAAACTTGTTCTTTTATGTCATTAGTGGTTGTTTTGAGATGAATAAAAATACAGTGTTTGAAGGTTTATGCTTGGAGATCTGCATTAGTTCTCTCTTGTCACTGACTCTGAGAGTAAAAGAAATTAAGATTTAAGATTTGGACTTCATTTGAGTCATCTGTAGCTGTTTTCATGGTGCAAGTTCCAAGCTCTTTCATTGTTGCAAGTAGTTTCAGTTTTTTTCTTTTAAGGGTATGTCTTCAAGTGTTTCAGAAGCCTCCCCCCCCTTGGGAAAAGAGTGATGGGTTTTAGAGTAGATGGCATCTTGGTCTTTCCGTTTGATGAGGTTGTAGTTGATGAATAAAGAATGACCTCTCAAAAAAAGGCCTTTCTTCATCTGCTTCTGTACTACAGGGTAATGACTCACACTTCAACTGACATCAGAGATGGTCTAAAAGATTGTCTAGCCTTTGCAGCAGCCCCCTGCCATTGTGCCCCTGGAGTCTGTCAGAGCCAGGGCTATCCTGTCACCCCAGACAAGCTGCAGCTGAGGTCATTGAGGTAGCCCCAGGCACTGGGGTGACAGGTGAGGCTGGCTCAGGATGTGGGCATGTGGGTGGACCCATGGCAGGGCAGGGCTGTACCAAGCTGGAGCCTGGCTCGGCTGGGGTGGGGGCTGATGGCCCTGGGGAGCTGTAGTGGAGCGCTGCGCCAGGAGGGCCAGGCAAGGCCACTCAGGCATGGGGTGACCCTGGGGCACTGGCAGCAGCTCCTTGAAACAAACTCCTTGGCAAAAGGCATGACTTTCTGTAATGGCTCTTCCACAAAAAAAAAAAAAAAAAAAAAAAAAAACATTCAGAAGGAGTTTGTCAGTGCTCAGTTGAACCATTCTTCCAGCTCACTCCCCGCTGGGTGTGGATTCTCTGTACCCTGTCCCTACAGCTCAGGCTGTTGTTAGCCAGCACTCCTGTCGGCCTTGGAGAGCCTGGTTGCTGCCACGGAGCAGCTGGGAGATAGTGCTGTCTTGTCATTACCTTTGTTTCATGGGTACCCTGCAAGTTCTGGTTCAGATTTTCTTCAGTGTTTATGTCTTGTGTATGGAACAAACCTGTAGGAGTTCTGGTGTGTGGAGCACTTGTGCAAAGCTAGGAGTTAGCTGATCCTTGTGGAAGCCCCCCATGGTCGCTGTGTTCCATGACAGACTTTGCTGCCTTGTTTTCTGCTGTGAACTGGGGGCAAATTATTGAGGTGGGAACCATCTCTGCAGTACTGGCTCTGAGTTCCACGTTGTGCTTTGCATTGCACTACATCTGTTACAACAAATCTTACAGACATTAAAATATATAGTGGGGTGAAGCAGGCAGATGCAGAAATATCTGATTGGATAAATACCATCTAATCCCCATCAGGTATTCTCACAAAAATTGTTATTACTGTAAATGCTTGTTTGTCTCCATTTGAATTGGGTTGGTGTGGCCTAGCATCTCCAAAAATGTGTGGCATAAAGATCTGTCAAAAGCTAAAATGTTCTGATGGGACATTTTTACTTTTATTTTTATTTAATTTCACTTAATTTTATTTTTTGTTCTTAATTAATAAGAACTTAAAAGCACATTCCTGAGTGTAGCTGGACTTCTTGAATTTGTTATTAAACCTTTAGATAATGTGAAGTTGAGAGTTATTCTATGTACACTGAAGAGCAAGCTGAGAATTTCCAAGGTTGTTGATTGCCTGAAATAGTCTGGTGCAGGAAACACAATGGCATGATGCAAGAGGGGAATACTTAGTGTGAAGGCAGCACTGACTAACAGCAGAAGTGGGAAATGGAGGGAAAGAAATGTCTAGGTAGAAAAGGAACTGGTGGTTGAAGCTGAACACCAGACAAATGTGACTCAGTGTCATGCTGTTGTGAAAAGGCACACATCCCAGTGGAGCGTACAAGACTTGAAATGAGACTTTTGCCACTTGAGAGAGTCTGGGTTGCCAGCCCAGGTGAGAAGCATGTAGTTAAATATGAAGAGAAAGGACAGAAGCAGAAAATCTACTAACTTGGCCACCTTTTAGTATCCTGGTTTTACACCAAAAAGCCGTATGGGTAAGTAAAAGAGCTATTACAGGAAAGGGAATTATCTGCCTTACCTGCTCTGAAAACTAAATATGAGGAATAGTGGGTACAAATTGATGGATAATTGAATCAGACATGATAGAAACTCTCAGACAGTGCAGTGGTGCAGAAGACAAATGTGTCACTGAAAACCTAAGAACAAGTGTCATTAACCTGTTATATCTGTTGTAACAGAGTGACACCCAGTATGTGTGCTGAATGGGGATAGAGGCCTTGGACTGAAGGACTTCCTGAGGTGCCTTCCAGCACTATTTTCCTTTGTTTTACATTGGCTAAGATAAACTAGTAAGCTGCTGAGTGGCTAGTTGAGTGTTGGAATGTTTTGCAAAGGACTTGCTACTTGCATCTTCCATGTCAATTTTTGGAGTGGGGAGAAGGCTGTGCAGCTTGTGGGAAAGATCTGTGTGCTTGCAGAAGGCTGCCTGATCTGTTAAGGCAAAACTCCCTCTTTCCCTTTGTTCTGGAATATGGCCCAGGCAGACTTGATGGTTACTTAGGGTGCTGTTTCCACACTCACTTCTATAGTAATGAATTGGGGGATCCATGAATCCTGTATCTCTACTCACATGACTTACTCTGAGATTCCTTTATGTTCAAAGCTCTAAGCTGCTTATGTTAAGGACGTCGGATGTGGCGCTACCCCAAGACTTATTAGCAGTGAGATTAGCAGTGCTGCATTCTGGAGCAGTGCATCATCCAGTGGTACCTGGATTTGTACTTGCCTCTGTTTATGACACTTCTTGAGGTATAACGAGCTTCCTTACAACTGAATCCCAACCCAACCCTCTATAGACCATAAGGATGGATACATGGAGGAAGACAAGAGCAGGTCTGCAAGAGTCCCAGCTAAGTCATGGTGCAGACACCTGCAACAACTGATGATAATGTAACAGGTGTCCTGGCAAGAAAGAGCATCAGAATGTCTACTCCATGTTTTTTCAGTTCATGGATTGGGAATCAGAAGGTTGTTCCTTCTCTTCTTTGTGAGCATCACAAAGTTGTTTCATCTTCAAAGACTACTTTTCGGCACTTATATCTTCTTTTTTCCTGGTATATACCTCAGGTATATTTAAAGAGATTTGCTGTTTAGCTTTCTTATGTTTTTTTTTTCTCTAGCTATTTATTTTTTCTCTTTTTTCTTTCCTTTTTTTTTTTGCCCCTTGGGCAAATTTCTTAAAATTAAGGAAGTATCATATTTCTTCACAGTATTTCCTTCCAAGAATACACCCCTACTTCTAGTTCTCTGCCTTTTCCAGTGTAGGGTCAGCTCTTTGTTGATAAATTGCACAGGTGTCCAAGTAAGGTCTTACAGTTCCTGGTTCAAAGGTAGTGGTATGTCACTAAAGATAACCAATAACTTGATTTATGCTATACAAACTGTTATAGAAGTCAGTTGTGTATCACTTTTCTGCAGAATAAGAGATTGTCTTATTTCAGGAGATAATTAGAGAAAAAACTTTCAGTATGGGTTTTTAATATTTATTTTGGTCAATAAATTCAGGTACTATCTAAGAGTAGGATGATCAGCCCATTGTTTTCTGATGGTGTTTGGAGCATAAAATTGGTTCTAATTCTATGTCCTGGTAAAAAAATTAAATAATGCCTTTCCTAAAGTCACCCTTCATCCAGACAACTTCATTCTCAGTCAAGAATCTGGGTAAGGAGGACACACTAATACTCGTACTCATCTGTGCTGCTGCCAATTCACAACTATCTAGCTAGAAACAGAACAAACAAATAAATTCAACTTTCCTGTAAGTAATATCTTAGAAGCTTGCCCACTAAAAATGGTTTTAAGGTGACCCATCTATGATAAAAATGCCTGCATTTGTCTTGATGTCATTTATTAGTCTTTCCTTAAAATCTATTCAGTGTTTGAGTATTGAGACCACAGCAACAAGTTAAAGTCACAAAGACTCTTTATTTTAGGAGATCTTCCCAGCTTAACATGTTACCTTGAATTTGGATTCACTTAGGTTCTTCTTTATGGACCTCCTAGTATTTGAGGATTAGAAATAAAGATATATAATAAACTGCAAGATTCAATTTTTTTCTGTCTTTGTCACAGGTATTTCAGCTTCTGGTGTCCTGCCCTCAGACTCTTGAAATTTATTCTGTTATGAACCTCATTAGATGCCTTGAGAATGAAGCCAAAATCCTGTCCCTAACAGATGAAACACACCTAGGTTATCATGAATATCTGTGTTATGACAATTGCTCTGGCTTTGCTTCCTCCTGCTTCCCCTTCATCCCCCTTTTATATTTTATTGAAGAGCACTTTGGATCTTTCTGTACAAGGTATGGCTGTTTCTGCTTAGGAGGGGTGTGAGTTTAGCCAGCAGTACCAAAACCTATAGTCCCACTAGACTTGGGTAAATTCAAAATACATTTAACTATGTTGAGTTCAAATAGTAGTGCAGGCACCTAAATGCTTTCTGGGAGCAGGTGGTTGGTGTAAAATATTCAGCTATAGCTATTTTTAAATTGGTATTGTCAAAGTCGGTACTGAATATGAAGTGGTTCTAGAAATATGAAATGGACTTGACACTGTTAATGTGATGCTGTTGTTGAGATTATGCTAGTTTTTAACTGACTCTCTCTTTTACTTCTTTTTGTTGGCTGCTGGCTATCTCTCCCTGAATCAATGAAAAGAAACTAAGTGAGCAGTAGTTGTTTTTTTTTTCCTAAAAGCAGCCATTTTTATCGTATGATGAAGCAGAAATGTTTGATAGCATTTTATGGACATCTATTGCAGGAGACTGAGTGAGATGTTAAAATAAAAAGCATTCCTTTTCTTTAGGTCTTTTGCCAAAAGGTTGACTCGGAAGGGGTCTAAGTACTGACCTGGAGCAACTTGACATCGAGCAGTACACTGCCAATTGTTCTAAAATGTCAGCTTTCTTCCTAAGATAAAAGGGTGATGGGATTCTTTTTTTTTTTTCTTTAAGCTGAAATGGGCAGCTAAAGGGAGATTGCTTCAGCACAATACTTAATCAGAAAAGGAACAAGAAATAAGTGTAACAAAAGCTGCTCAAAACTTTATTTTCAAGCTTTCGGTGTCTGCTGAATCCTTTTAATCTGTACTATAACCTCTTTCTAACCTGCACTTCTGTGCTACAGAATTTAGTTTCTCTAATTGTATTTTGCTTCTTAAAATCTTCTCCTGTCATAAAAATCAATGTTTCTCTTATATCTTAATATAGATTCTACCAATACTTCGTATTTTAACATCTTGTTCTTAGTCATTATGAAACTTCTCTTTTTTTTTTTTTCCTTGGACACAATGTCTCCACTGTTCTTGTTAAAACTGCAGGTAGTCAGGGCAGGAGTTCATAATTTTTTTTTTTCTTAGTAAGTCAGGCTTTGTGCAATTTTGCTCTGCCCCATGTGCTCAAGTCCGCTCTTGTGGGAGGAGAAGGTAAAGGTCTTCCAGATACCAAGTTCTCACCTAACTTACGGGAAGATAGTCTTTTGAATTGCCCCTGCTGAAAGATGACTCACTTGAGTTCAATCCTTATTAGACAGCACATTTGTAGCAAGAAGAGCCTGTAGGCTCCAACAGCATCTCCTGTGATGAAAAAGCAGGTTGAGACATTGGGAAAACAGACTCTGCCTGTTCTTGTCTCATAAAGATAATAGCTGGTACTTCTAACATACCAAAATTATGTCCAGGTGCTCCTGACCACATTGCTTAACCAGCCTGCTACAGCTGATGTTCCAGAACTGCTTTTGTGGGAAATATAATATGTGAACTGTAACACCTACCTCAACTTCTAACATAGCATTGAAAAGCTGGAAGAAATGCAGTATGCAGCTCAACAAAATCTGAGTTCAGTGTTTATCTATTAGTTTGGTTATTCCATGATTATTTAGTCTTCTTTTTGGATGAAGGTTGCACTTCAGGAGTGTTGACTGCCCCTGCATGGAGTTTTGAGTTAGCATTTTATTGTGTCTGATTTGTGAGTGCATCTGTGCTCCTGCTGCCTAATAGAAGAGACCAGTGCAGTTTTAGAGGCTAATGCACTGAGTTATGAGCCTAATTCTTTATAGCAAGTATTTAAAGAATATTCTCCCTTCTTGATCACCTGCACTGACAGGAGTGGGGATTGTGTCTCCTGTGCCTGGTTCTTCACTCACATTGCAAAGTGTACCCTGTAGTCCCTTATCTGCCAGACATTGGTTCTAGAGGCAGGAGGATGTGACCAAAATCAAGTGATAGTTTCTATAAAAAAAGCAAAATTTTATGGTGTTTATAAACAGTTTTGATGTAGCTGTTGCTTTTCTTTTCCTCTTTGAAGCTAGCTGAACTTAATGTTCTACATACTGGTGGATCTTGAATGCTTCCTAAAGAAAGGCAACACAAAGATTTAAGTTTTGTTTTCTCTGACTACTATTGTAGAGAGTCATTGTTAGCTGCCTTGTTTGTAATTTAGAAGAGGGAGGAAAAAGTAAGCAAATTTTTAAACTCAAGTAAAAAAAAAGAATACTTTTTCTAAGGAGAGTTTTAAGCACCTTTTTTGCTGTGTCTTCAAGGACTCTGTACTATACTTGCTAATATTAATCCTTTTGCAGTTATTTCTCTTTTATTATGGACTGCATAACTTGACATTATAATATTTATACAGTTAAATCATTTGTTTGGAGCAATCCTAGGCTAGAAGAAATATGCTTAATCGCACTTCAAAAACATGTGCTTCAGGCTAGTGTTGTACTGATACCTAAGAATAATTTGATCACTGTAGCTTAAGTATCTGCCTCAAATGGTTACTGTTTGGCTGAAGTGAAAGGACCATAGAAGAGGTTACTGTTGTCAAACTGTAGCCTCAAAAATTTCTTAAAAGACACCCCTTTTGATGTTTATCGAACATACAACCTGTTTGCTTCGTATTGTCACAACAGCAGAAAGTTTGGTATCAGATCTGAGTGGTAGGAACTAACATTAGATCCCTTGATCAAAAGGAAAAGTCCATGCTTCCTGAAGAACACGAGTTCCAATTTGCTTGCTAAGGTTTGTGAAGAGTGACCAGAATCTCTGGTGGTCATAAGGCTCAGGAGGGAGGACAAAGAGGCTGGGCTGCAGGATAGTCTATAGAGAATTTTTGTAGTACAGAGACATTCACCTTTTTTCCTGCCATGACATATATTGCGGCCTCAGTCTTGCTTTTAGGATTAATAATTTGCATGGCTGACTACAAAATTAGTGTCTGTTCTGGAAACCTATTTCTGCTAGAGAAAAACACAAGACTCTTACACATTCTTTTGATTTGTGAGTGACACAAATTAAAATTCAAAGAGGAGTGTCAAGGGATGTAAATATAGTGCATTATTCTTTGAACCTAGAGATGCATATAAGCATATGCATAGGTGGTACTACCTTAGTGATGTGACAAATTACTTGAACAATATCTATTTCTTTAGTGACATGGGAAGTGTTATACCAATGCAGAAGGACCTCTGATGCCACCACTCCCCTGTTCTTACAAGACAGTTTTCTTGGAGGACAAAGGGAAATGACTCCTTTCTATATTGGTGTAAAACCTACAAGTAGATCAGCTGAAGCTTACAGGATTTGAGAATGCATTCAGCTCTCTGCTAAAAAGAGGGTAAACTGTATCTGGAAGGCTGCTTTAATTCTGAATGTAGTTGCTAGAGAATTCTAGGGCAGTGTTCCCCAATAATTTTTAATCATTCACCCCTATCAGTAGAAGTTTTTTCAACAGGTACACCCCCAATCTATGTGTATTTATTGATTTATTTATAGATTATATACCTGAACTACTGTACTAATATACTATGCACATTATAAAGCATATACAAAATCAGAAGTTCTACCAGGATGAGATAAAGATGAAATTAACACTATTTTTTTTTTTTTTTATTTGTTGACAATAGAGAAAAATATTTTCTTCCAGCACTCCAGTTGATTGTCTTGTGCAGCACCCCATGCTGGAAGGCACTGTGCTAAGATCTATCAAAGGATCTTCATTAAAGCTCATGCATGACCAAGCAGATGGTGCCTAGATCTTGGCAAGGAGGACTGTGGTCATTTGTGTCCAGCTCTGCCAAACTGCTTCAGTCCAGGTCCAGAATGAGAATTTCTGTGAAGTGGTTTGAATCCCCCTGCTAGGGATGCTACCAGACCCAGATGTAGCTGTCATGAAAAGCTGTATGTTCTCCTGTTTTCTCTGTCTTCTCTTTCCTCCCCAAATAAATAACATTCTGGCTTGCCTGGTAGGCTTGGGGTTTTCTCTCACAAGGCTATAAAAATGCCAGGCCCAGTTTTGCTAATAATATTCTGAAGGCTTTTTGTACCTCCCACTAAAACATCAATGGGGGTTATAGAATCTGGACCTTAAGGGAGGCATGTAATAAATTCTTGATGTGGAAAGTAAAGTGCTGCCTATTCAGGGCCATTCACTGTGAGCAGGGAGGAGCTGTATCAAAAGTGATAGAAGAAGCTGATGGAGTTTCACAGTAGGCCTCTTAATTAAATTTATTTTATAAGGCAGTCAACATAAAGAATGAATGGAAAGTAATGTTGTTCAAACGAGAGCTTTGTGGACTTATTAGCAAATAGCTGAGGAACTGGAAGGGCCACATAATGGGGCAAATCTGTCTATTAGATAAAACTAGCAGCTAGGTCCAGAAAGCTTAGGAGGTGGGAGGCTCCCTTTTTTGAAAATGTGAACACAGCATGAAGTTCTTTGAAAATCTCTGCTGTATGAAATTGTTCTTGCTGCTAGGTCCAAGATGAGAAATACAAGCTACTTTCTCCTTTTATAATCTGAACTATGTTCTTTCACTGATTAATTCTTATGAGATCTTTCTGCTTTTATAGGTTCATATGTTTGCAGCCCCTAAGAAGCCTGGACAAGCTGACCTTTAAGTGTAGCTATGATCTGGTGTTCTAGGTGGCTACTAGCAAGCAATGCCTGTCTGGTGACCTCCAGTCTTGTTAATACAGGCAGTACAAGTAATAAATCCCATATTTTTCTCAGGTGACTGTCCTTTTTTTCACTTTTAATTGTTGAAGATGTGCACTGACTTCTTTAAACTGGCAGGTTGTGGTTTTATAAGAGTTTTTAGGAAGCCTAAGTGCTTGGAGTGCTGTGGAGTGTGTCATGTATCCTGCATATGGTAAGAGGATTAGGGATGTTAATGTACATGGTATATAGAAGTCATTTATTGAACTTTCCAACTTCTTGCCTATTTTGCATTGAGATGTTCAGACAGCCTGCAGCACTGGTCACTTCTTCGGGCAGGAAGAACAGGGATGGAAAAAGACAGTCTAACATCGGGGAGGAGCAAAAGAACAAAAAGACAACAAAAAGCACACAAAGTGATACTGTAGATGTGTAAAGGAGTCCTGACCCTAGCAAGGATTGCAAATCCATGACCTCCACTTTGCATCTTAGGTCTCCTAGGAAAATATTAAGACTTTAATCTGCCTCTAAGACTAATGCACCAGCAGAGAACATGTGGCTTGTCATAAGATTTTTGAGGGTGTTGGGGAGGAACATGGAGACTATCAAGTGAGGAAATTACAAGTTTAAAAGCAGGTGTGTAAGTGCAGATGCAATATGGAATGATGAGAGCTCCTTTGCCTCTTAGTCTGGGGTGATGACAGCAGAGATGACTTTTCTTACTATGCAGTTGATGAAACTTGCCTAGAAATGCAAGTGCACACTTTCCTACAGAGAGCAGTAAAATCCAAGGGAGTCTGGTACAACTTGAAACAAACAGGTTTGAAAAAGCCTGGATATTATCCCCATGCAACTCCTGTCACCAGCCTCCTTGGCAGATTCCAGGTTTTGAGCTCTTTCAGCAGAGCTGCAGCATCATCCTACTGGTCACCCTTTCTCAAGTGGGTGCTGCACAGGGTGCTCCTGTCTGTTCATGAGCAGTAGCATTGAATACTCGGAGGACTCTGTGCTTACCCTAACAACCACTCCCTATCTTTTCCAGGAAGAGCCTGTTGCTGCTGGAAAGCAATTGCAGAGACCAGTACTGCAGCTACCTTAGCTCATGTGGGATGGATATGAACCATCAGGAGGTTCTGTTCTGAAATTAGTGTTTGTGCATTATAAGGTTGTTTCCAATGCTTTACTGAACTGTTTGGATTTCTGGTTGCTGTATTTTTTTTTCTTTTTTAAAATATGACTGGATTCCTGGTTGCTGTATTCCTTTTTTCCTTTTTTTCCTAAATAACTAATTTTTGAACAAAATAGAAAGCCATTTCTTTGTGAGACTTACTCAAAAACTAGAGGTTCATTCTTCAATGGCAGATGTGTGTGTTGTATGTAAAAGGTGTGAGTTGACGTGAAGGCTTTCAGCATCTCTTTAGTTGGGTCATTTATATTGACTTATTGACTTCTATTTATAAAAGATAAATTAAATATTCTGATGATTTCCTTGGAAAACATACTGGGCTATCTCACATCAAATATTGCTGATACTTAAGGTGGTTTTTTATTTTAAATTCCTGGAAAGGAGCAAGCAATTCCCCCCAATTCCATGGGGTGGCAATGATATTTGTGAATAGTGTGCACTAGAACAGACCAGGAGCCTGGGACAGAAAGATGGGATGATAGGACTGCACCTTCCAGAGTTGCCAGTGCAGGAGAGGAGTTCCCCCATGGAAACATTCCAAAGGAGTCTTCTGGGATTTAGTTATGAAGGTCACCCTGCTGGTAATGGGAGTTGTGCTGACATAAAACTATCCATGCTGCTTTGTCCAGTTATTTCATAAATGTGCACAGCTGTGCCCACAGACAGACGTGTAGCTGCTATGTGATCTACTAAAAGATGTATTACAGGTGGTGTATGAAGTCAGCACATTGATGGTCATCTGCTAGATATGCACAGTGTCAGCTAGGCTGCCAGGAGCAGTGCAGTGAAATGTTAATAGTAAATTACAGTGGCAAAAGGGCGCAGTGGACTATTGCCATGGAAGCTGCTGCAGCAGGAATTCCCCTGAGGAGGAGCGTATGTACACAGCCGAATAATGTGCAAAGAATTATGTAAACTGACACAGTATTGCATAGACTGCATTGACTCTGCTGCTTTAAGGTTTTTGGCTTTTGGAAATCATTTTAACCCTAAGACCTTGTACCAGTATATTGGGAGGTTCTGTTGGATGTTGGGAAAATGGTGTTTGGTAGGTTGCAAGATCTCACCACAGAAATTAAGTATATATTTAAAGATGTCAACATCACCTGCAGTGGGCTTTTTATTCTTTGTACTTGTCACAGCTTGAAAGCTTTGTAGTTTTAAAACATGATGGTAAACACAAAGAAATACTCTCCTAATTAAACAGTTTTTTGCCATGGCTGAAATCTACAACAAGGCACACTTCCATGGAAGACTACCACAACATGTCTGGCATGTTCACATTCTCAGACCAGTGCTGTTGGTGGTACAACATACATGTGGTCAATGGGAAAGGTGTAAGACCTGCCTGCTTGGTCTCTTGAAAATGCCCCAAAATTTAGTTGTTCTTCTACAATGTCTTATCACACAAGGTATTCTACCGAGTGGCAGCCGGAATTCTTTATCCTTGGTATCCCAGTCTTGATGGGGTTGAAATTGAATTGCTGAGCTTCCAGCACCTGGCAGTATGGAGAAAACCAAGGCACTCTGCTCATTCTATCACTCCAGGCATTGGAAGGTCACTATTGCATCAGGGGAGGAGACTGTCTTGTGTTTGGTGGAACCGTGCATCGCTCATCCCTGACCTATGCCAGGTTGACCTGCTACACTTAATGCTTAAGGGTTTTGCTATAATGCTTAAAAAAGCTGAATGCCAATGACAGTCTGGATCCAGTACACAGTATGGAAACAAGCTGAATTGCAGGAAGTTCCTTAGTTTACTAAATACTTCATTATTTTTTCTGTTTAATCTAAATTCTACTGTGTGATTTACTAAATAAGTTCTCTATTTAATTTATCACTAACTCAGTGCTCTGTACTGTGGAGGCCAGAGACTCTTAGGACCAGAGTAAGCACAGAGCAGCTCTGTGCTGGTTTTTAGTCCACTTTCATTTGTCCTTGGATTGCTTCTAGACGTAGCTCTTAATGCTCTCGATGGATAAAAGTCAGACTGCAGTCTGTAGATCACTTTATTGCTGACGCTGTGAAGAAAACAATCCTTTTTAATGCTGGAGAGGGAAGAGAAAGTGGCCTTTCAGAGAAGCTGTTTGGAACAATTTTTTGACTACAGTTATTATGTGTAGACGTGGCGGCATTGTCAAAGGCTTATTTATATGGTTGGAAGAGTGCAGTCAAATCACACTTTGCTAAGTAGCTTGGAGTAGACTTACTGAAACTAAACATAGAGAGGAAATGCGGCTACAGAGCACCCACACAAGGGTGCAAAGTAAGGTTCTGTAAAGGTGACCTTGCAAAAACTTACCCAGAAGCATGGGCTGCTGAGAGTGACCCCTTATAGTCTACAAAAAGAACCTTCTTTGGAAGGACTATGTCCAGTTTCTTTCTAAGCCAAGAGTGTCTGCCTGGGAGTTGCTGACTTTTCTTATTGCCTCTTCCTATGCTGGCTCTCAACGCCAAGCAATGCCACCGTATGGATCATGTTTTCATCATGTATATTGAATTCTTGTGCAAGGCAGTCCCTTGCACAAGAAAGGAAGCTGAGATTTGTCTACCAAAATAACAGATAGAGACATCTTCTTGCTCAAAGTACTGGTCAGAACCACAGCTGGTATAAATTAGGATGATACCTTTGACTTAGCAAAGTAGGTCTGTCACATAAGCTTTGGTAGCTTTTTCTAATGAAGAACAAAAAGATACATAATAATATCCTAAAGACCTGGATACTTGCTGCCCAGTTCCTACACGAGAGCAGTCTCTGAAATAAACCTCAGAAAAGAAATGTTACGTGAACTTATTTCAAGCTGTCTTGACAGGCTTGTTGTAAGGCTGTCAAACTGGCTATGGTTTGAGGATGGTCTGATGTTCATTTCCAGGTCATTAAGAATAGAGCAGATATTAAAACTGATATGCTGGCAAGCCAGATAAGCTCCAATGCTTTCAAAGGTTATATGAGGAAACTTAGTGTGAAGAGAAATTCTGAAAAATATTCACTTGGGAAATATTACAACAGCATTTCTTTGTTTTCTTGCCTTTTTTTTTTCCCAGCTCTTTATAATGCTCTTTACACATTGAAAAAGATGAGAAATTGTTTTAACTGTCTGCCATATTTTATTAATTGACACCTTCCATAAAGACATCATGATTTTTTTTGATGGATGACTATTTTCTGACAAAAGGCTACTGTCAGTATTTTTTATGTTCTCTAAATAAGGCCCAAAAATCATGTTGTGCACTTTTGCAAAGGTAACGTGTTGGGAATATGAAACAGTCTTTAATTGGTTTGACTTAGGAAAAAGGAATTAATTGTTTTTTTAAACCTTGGTTTTTGAAGGGTTTACCATAGGTTGGAGGAGAAAGTACTTCACAACAGCCAAAGAAAAAAAAAGTTTCTAGATTTATTTTTTCTTAGGTATGTATCTCTATATAATATACTTAATGAGCTACTCTTGTGTGTAGCTATAAATTGTTAGATTTTTCCTCAAAGAAGACAACAAAATTACTTCTGAATTCTTGAACTGATAGTTCTAATCACTCCCGTTCCTGATGTGGGAGTACTGGGGTCTGCCCAGCTGTTAATGAAGTTGCATTAATTTTAAAGTCAGCTGTGATTAGTTCTGCACAAGGTTTGTTTACAAACCATGCAATTTGGGTTATTATGCAGAGGGTAACACCTGGGCCTGTCAGTATAATAGAGTATTTTATTGTGGGCATTGATTGCAGTTTGAATGAGAGTAGAGTCTTTTGCACGGCAGAGCAAAAGAACTTTCTTTCACTGTGTTTTGTCCTTACATGTCTGGTTTATCCTGTCCAAAATAATGATGCTTTTGACCTTCTTAAGATTTATGTTGTAAGCACTGATAGGTTACAGTATGTTTTGAAACTTTTCATCTTTTGTCCATCTCTTATTCTAAGTCTGTGAACTCTGAGTTACTAAATTACAGGTTGGTGATCAGAACAGAAAAAAATGGGAAAGGATGCATGAACCTGTTAAAAATGCTCTCAAATTACTTAATTCTGCAAACCAGTTAAGTAAGGAAAAAGCATTTTATTCACTTGGGGTTCTTATTTTTTTACTAATGTGTTGCTCAGCAAGGAAGACTAGAATGAGAATGAAGCAGGGGGAAGAATGTGACCGGTGGGGACCCATCCAAGAAAGAAGACCAGAAATTGTAGGACCACATGTAGGGGCTGCCTGAAGTTCCACCTGAACTTTTTCTGAAATCTTTCTGGGTGTTCTGCAGTGGATATGTCTGCTGAGAAGCTGAGTGTGCAGCCTGCTCTCTTGCTAGACATCAGAGCCAGCGGGGCAGCTGCAGTTTGCCCGGAGCTGAGTTGAGGCAAAATGGGCTCTGCAATGCACACGCTCTGAGGGTGAGGTGCCAGCTTTTGTTTCACAGTTGGATCGCCAGTATGGAAACACAAATGGCTTTTCAGCCTTAGGTTTTTTTGTTTATTTTGGGACTATTCTTATAAATGGACATGTCTGTTTGTGGAAGGCATTCCTTCCGAGTGCAAAAGAGAAAATGGAACCAACGAGTCAAAATAGCAGTAATGACTTGCAAGCTGGTTGCTGTGGATTGCACAGGCAAGTTATTGCTGGCAGAAGGGGTGAGAAGGAAGAAGAGCTTGTGTGTGTAGGCTGTATCATAAAAGAAGTTGTTTGTTATTTTCTGTGTCCTACAAGGTCACTTAGAACAAGCCCAAATTTCTGGTGCTGGCATGTATGCTGCCAAGTCAGAGGTTATTCAGTAGAGCTCTGTCCCTGTCCTGACTGTACACAGAATATTGAATCTGGCTGCATGTTCAGACACTCCAAAGTGCTTTTGCACTTTGTCTCTGTGATTTGTATTGAAAACCCTGATTGACTTCTAAAGAAATGCCATGAAAGTAAATATATTCTCCATGCAAACATTCTATAGCAGAGGAGAGAGAAAAATCTGAATTTTACATACAGTCATAATTGTATAATCATTCTGAGAATGGAGAACTAGGCAAAGCCATTCTTTCATTTGACTGAGAAAAGCTTTGAAGGGTAAACAGTGCTTGTATGAAACACTGAACTCTTTTTATATCAGTATTTTCTGGGTAAGTGCCATTTAACTCATTGTAAAAACCCTTAAAAAGTACGAATTAGGTATTTAAGTTCCTTTTACAGACCGTTGGCTCTCTCTATGAGATATATTTGTGTATTTAGAAAGTCATATTTGAATACTTTAGGCTGGTCATTAACTATGCAAAACTCAATTAATGTTAAAAATTCAGTTATTTTCCTATTTAAATTCAACGTTGCTCTTGTTATATTGCAAATCAGTAAATTATGAATCAGTTGTGTTCACTTTGCCAGTGAGGCAAAAGCTGTTTTTTAAGACAATGAGATTATAGAGGGGCTTTCATAATTTTATTTAATCAACAATTATGTTGATGTTTGAGTCAGAAAATGATTCAGCTTGCTTTTTTAGAGCTGTGTGGGTTCTGCATGACCAATGAGATGCAAAGGTTGGATATTTATTTCAGGAAGGAGAGGAGGTAGCATGTTCTCTGGGCTGGAGCAGGACTGCTGGGTAAGAAAGGATTATCATATCCCTTATACCTGTCAGGTTTCCATAATTACTTATCAAGGTAGACTTGTGCAGCTGCTGAAAATTTAATTACACCAAAACTACACTTTTTGTGTCTCTGACTTCTCTTACCTCCCTATAGATGGAGTCCAGCATGTACCTATTGTCTATATCCACAAGTCTCAAGATGAACATATTTCACTTTGTAAGACTTAATGTTTTATGAGGTCTTGTTTGCTGTAGACAAGATTTAAAACATTATCCCTACTCCTAGCTTCTGCTTCTGAAGTATTTAAATTCTGAAGTATTTCAAAACCATCTCTGTATGCTACCTGGAAAGTTGACTGAGCACTGGAGTTGAGTTCTGTAGTTACTCAAGTTTTCATATATAACTAAGAATACACTCTGTTCCATATGTTGTTACCAGAAAGCCATACCTAATGTAGAATATAAAAACTTAAGTTATGGGGAAGAATGAAGATACAGAATCATGCGCAGAGCATCTTTTATGAGCTGTAACAGTCAAGCCAGTGCTAGCAGAAAATAAACCTTCAGATCAAAAGAAAACATTTGTTAAGCAGCTTTAGTAATGCACTAGCAGTTAGGGTGAAGTAAATATATCTATTCAAGCCCCATAGTTTTCACTTGATAATGAAAACCCTTTATCATTTAAATTGATATTTTCTCTTCTGTCCTTACCAAAGCATGGTTGTGCGGGGCTCCTTCCTCTGGTCTTACAACATAGAGGAATGTCCTCTCAACTGAAAGTTTCTCAATCTCACAAATTAAAATTGCAAAGTAATCTTTAAATAGATGTTTTTTCCCTGCTGCACTTATAAAAAAACCACCCCAATTTTGTTTGCTTTTTTGGTATTCTTTGCAATCTGAAGGTTTACTGTTTCAGAGTCTTGGTGCTATTTTTGCTGTCCTTCTAGTAGCTTGAGTTCACCAGAGTGCACCCAAATATTAAGGCTTAAGAGCAAGTCCAACCACAGTATTTGTGTTTTTCCTTGTAGTTCTGTTTCATGGAAAATTTCTGCAAGCTGTAGTTGCTGCTATAACTAAGAATGTGAACTGATATACAGGGGTGCTGGAGAATGCAACCTGACCAACATGCTAGTGGATCTTTGCAGAGCCAGATTGTGGAATGGTCAGTCTCATGCTCTGATGCAGCTGGGAGAGCTGATGTTGAGATCTGAACAACCCTATAGTGCAAGAAAGACCTGCTTGTGTTGGGAAAAGAGAAGTTGTATGCCTTCTCCTTTTGATTGGGAAGAGTGCTTCAGACAGTCCCAGGGCTGAAGGCTGCTGGACTGAAGTGCAGTGTTCCTTGGATCCAGCTCTTGGTTTGGGATTATACCCATGACACTGTCTTTTTCACAGAGGCATAGAGCTACTTGTAAGTGCTCCCCTGTCTGCTGGGTTTGAAGAGTCTGCTTCTCTCAGGGTATTTGTTTTCACTGCTTCTGCAGAATAGAGAATGTTCCCTGCCCTTATCTGGTAACTAAAACACTACCATGAGGTGCAAGCATGAAAACTACTACTTTTAGAATGGAGCTTGGTTTGTCTGAGGGAAGTATTAGAGGAGAGTGGGCTGTAAATACCAGTGTCTGCATCCCTGGTATTTCAGGTTTAATGTTCCTAATTCAGCTTAGTGTAATCTGGTGTCTTGATTGGCTAACCTTGTACACTGATACAGTGCTGTCAGCCCTTAGAGCCTCTTCTTTTTTTTTTTTTTCTTTCGCCCTCCTCTTATGGTGTAGTTGAAACTGGCAGAGAAGGTGCAAGATGAGTGAAATGCTAGAGTAATGACAGCAGGGGACTGTAAGGCTTATTACATTATGGGAGGAAGAAGAGCACTGCATGCATTATAGTGCTAAAAATATTCACTGTGACGTGGGACAGTGACACTAGCCACATGGTAGTTGTGACTTGTTCTGGTAATGTGCTTTCTTGGGTATATCAGAGTGCGGGATAAAACCCCAATGAAGTGGCAGAGACGCAAAACTCAAAAACACATAGACGTGACCTGTATGTGACTCTGTGGAGCAGGGGCAGATGTAAAAGTCATAAAATTATGACAATGAACTAGGAAGGAATTAGAGGTACAGGAGAAAAGGTGGGATCAGGTTCTAAAGCCTAGGAATCATGTCATCTGGGATGAGGGCAGTGCTGTCTCTGGGGGACTCACACTGTCCTTCTGAGCTTTTTGAAGGAAGGTACTGCTTTGACATGCAAAATAAAAGACTATCCAGAAAAAGTCTAAAACAGCTGCTGAAGATTAAAGTTGCAGATAATGTATAAGTGGAGAATTAAAATACCTGCTTGTCTCACAGGCCTGCTTGCTGCCAAGTAATGAGTGTGCAGAGCAGAGGGAGAAACTTTTCAGAGTGTACAGTATCATACAGGATGGAGAATATGGGGGGGAGGGGAAGTTTCCTGATGAAGTCTGTCAGACAATGGGTACATGCATTAGTAAAATTAATCATACTTTTCATTTCTGGTGTTGAACATGCCTTGTAGTGAACAGGAGTGTGCCTATCTTTCCTTCTTGCTTTTGTCTTAGGTCCAACACGAAAAATGCCCCCGACTGCCAGTGCCATGGACTTTTTTCAGCTCTTTGTCCCTGACAATGTACTAAAGAATATGGTGGTCCAGACCAACATGTATGCCAAGAAATACCAGGAGAGGTTTGGTAGTGATGATGCCTGGATTGATGTCACCTTGACAGAAATGAAGGCCTTCTTAGGCTACATGATATCAACCAGCATCCACCACTGTGAGTCTGTTCTCAGCATCTGGAGCAGCGGCTTCTACAGCAACAAGAGCATTGCACTTATCATGACACAATCAAGGTTTGAGAAGATTCTGAAGTACTTCCACATTGTGGCCTTCCGCTCGAGCCAGACAACACATAGCCTCTACAAAATCCAGCCTTTTCTGGACTCTCTGCAGAATGGCTTTGACTCTGCTTTCAGACCTTCGCAAGCCCAGGTAAGAGTTAAGCTGTTGGCAGAGAACATCTGACCTGTGCGATCTGGTTGTCTTACTGTGACAGAAAGTGCCCAGCACAGCAGTCTGTTGGAAAGAGCTCGGGCTTCTCATTGTGAAGCTGTGCTGAGGTGCCTCCACAAAGCAAGACAGAGAGCAGCACTGTCTTGTGCAAGTGCTCATCAGTGTCTGTCAGTGCAGGCACCAAGCAGGTTTCAGTGGAAATGGTGCTCTCCGAGGTGGAGCTGTTGGTTTTAGTGACCTAAACAAGCCTGGACACTTCTCAGTGAGGCTGGCACCAGTAGGTTTTGCTGTCCTGAGGATGGGAGGCTGCAGGCCGTGCAAGGGTAGAAAGGACAGAGCTGGTGCAGCTGGGCTGGAAGGAAACTGCTCCTGCTGCAGGCTGAGTTGGATGGAGGAGCTGAGTTTGCCAGAGTGACTGTCTCTGACCTTAGCAGTAGGTGCTTGCTGTATGGTCCAGTAACACCGCTGCTTCCTTATGACTGGAAAGGGGGACAGATGAAAATCTTTTCATGTTCATCATACTCTATTTAAACTTTGTTCAGTACAAATGATCTGCTTTTGAAGCTGTTGCTACTGGTCGTGTTCAGAAATCTGGAAAGAAAAAGGAATAAGCATGAAATATGTTACTGCTTGATATAACTTTCCAATCAATGCTCTATTTCCAGAATATAAATATTTCACGTAGGCATTTGGGAAGGGTGTTGTGTCCATAGTCCTCTTTTTCTTCCTGTTTCCCTTCTGAAGCATCCCATTTTTGCCCACTGCACAAAGTTAATGAAGGCGTAGATGCATCACACCCATTGAAGTGCACCTAAAATAAATGGCGAATGATTACAAGTTTTTGTATTTTATAGACAATAAAAATCATATCTATATAGCTCATGAGAATACAGCTGCCTAAAAAGCTGTTAAGGTAGAGAAGGGAGGAGGGAGGGGTGTTCTCACTAAGCTATGCAAGGTATGTTTTCATTAAGACAAAACGGGCAGTGAGAAACATGGAATTGTTGGGACTGAGCTCCCATAAAGATATGAAATATAATCCTTATGGCTGCTGACTTCAATGGGCAGAAGATAAAGTCTTCAGAAATGCGATCACTGTGTCTAATGCAAATGCTTATAATGGTGTGCTGTGAGTGCAAATCCATTAAAGGATAAGATTTGATTTGCATGTATATCCCTTCTCCCACTCCCCATTCTGAGCAAAATCACAGCACCCTGTTTGCAGTGGCAAAACATTTAAATCTTCACAAACAAAATGTATTTTTGTCCTGAGCTTGGTAAGGAGATGCTACTTAAAGAAAATAAGGGGGAAGAAGTAGAGACAGCCCCATTTTCTTCCTCTCCCTCCACTTCTCTTTTGTCAGTGTTTACGTCAGTGATTTCTACGCAGCATGTTTCAGTGATATTAAGTGGAACAAAAAGCACTTAAATACAGTTTCAAAAATAACCCTGTGAGAAGGAATAAGGTTTTAAATCTGTTGTTAAAAATACCCTAGTGTACCTCCAGTAGCCTGCTGGGGGATGTTCCAGGCTTCCTCCTGAAAAGAGGGAGCCTTGTGCATGGTATCCTCCTGGGTGCCATCAGTCAGGGCTGCACACTACCTGTCTCAAGAGATGAGGACCCCATCTGCTCAAAACAGCAGGAAAGAACCCTCCCTGCAAATTGTCTTGGGTGCAGACTGCAGTAAACATCAAACCCAGAATTCCCAGTGAGAAATACCAGAAATAATTAAAAATAATAAGCCTGTTGCACAGAAACAAATGGAAAGATGTGGGGAAAGAACCACTTGGACGGGCTATTGAAAGTTCTGCCTCTGAAAGCCAGTTGGAAAGGGGGGCCCAGGTTTCTGCGATCAGCAATACCTGAAATCCCAAGTTCAGAATGGGTTTGTTGCTTAAAGCATATCTGTGTCTTAGGCATGAGACTTATGGTACCTGGGTGGCTTGTTGCTGACCCATGAGCTTTATGCTGCGTTCTTGTAAGTGGCATCAAACAGCTAATTCACAGCTCCTGTTAATTGCAGCAGGACTGTTTGGGCTTATGTGTAGGCTTGTTACTGACTTTCTTCCTCTGGCAGGTGGACTCACAGAGCAAAGATTAGGAAGATGCCATGTTTAACTCACCCCTATGGACAGAGCAGGGACAATCTGCATCCAGCAGGCTGTACGTCTGCCTTCACAGATATTTCTTCTGTAGATTTGGTCTTTTATTTTTGGAGAGCTAGAAAAGATTCTTCAAGTGGAACTTCTGTCAGAAATTACTTTGGGTTTTTTTTCTCATCTGTGACCCCTCCCCCTACCCAAATGTGCCTGTAAAAATAACACCACAGTTGCTATGAAAGGAAACAGGGAGAAAGAACTATGCCAGTATACCAAAGCAAAGAAAACTATCTAGTGAATTATAATTATTTTGCTAAATATACTGAGCAAACAAAAGGGAATAATTACTCTCCAGCTTATGAAGGAATTGAAAGTCCAGGACACTTTAATTGTGTATCAGCAGTGCTAGCTGTAGTTTCTGAAGTTAAAAAAAAATGGTGTTTTGACCTAGATTAGTGAAAAACAAAATGACAAGAATATTCTCTACATCCTATCCCTCCTCAGCATAATCTGTATAAATAAACACTGCCTCTACCTGAGCAACAAGAGGAGGAAATTTGGGTCTGTTCTTTAAAGCAGTATTGTATCTTTGCTACTTAGCTTTGTAGCTGTGCTACTGTTTGCAAGCCTGAAGGCAGGGAGGATGCCCTGCCTGCGCTTGAGAAGTATAGAGCAACAAATTCAAGGGTACTCCCCTGCCAAGGATATACACTGAATTCCAGAAACCAGAGGAGTTCAGGGGAAATAGCATCACTGCTCAAATATCCTTCTGTGCCTGCTGAGTATTTATACGCTCATCAGCAGGATGTGGCTAGACAGGTTTGCTGTCTCTGGCTGCCCCTGACTGGTGTGGGAGAAGTCAGGAGCGTGACTCCGGGTGCTCTCTGCTTCCCTCTCCCTCTCAAGTACCTTCTCTTTGGTGTTTTGCAACCAAACAGTTGCATCTGCCCAGTGAAATACCAGCTGGGAACAGTCACCCTCTTATCTCCAGCAGGAGTGAATCCCCTAGCAAAAAGAGATATAAGTCCAACCTCTTGCTCCAAGGGCACAGTGCTAAACTGTGGCCAATTAGTGGGCAGCTTCTTTGTGTTTCACTCTTGGTGGTATCATAGCGTACAGCTAAGCAGTTTCAACATAGCTCTTCCAAACCAGCTCACAGCTTTAGATGACAGCCTCTTTGAAAACACAGAGGGGCAAAAACAGGCTGGTCAACTTGCTTTTGTGTTCTCATGATTAAATGTTCATTTGATATTGGATATTTCCAAATTACGAGATCTTGCTTGTGCTGTACCTCTAGATTTCAGATTTCCTGTTCTCAAAATGATTCTTCAGGAGTTAAGGGTGCTGGTCCCAAATGAGAATCATTCTGTCCTAGGGCTTCTGTGAGTGTGACATAAATTCATAAATATTCAGAGAAGGCTGGCCAAGTATGAGATGTTGAGCAAGAGAAATACAAAGGAGCAATAAGAATATTTAATAACAAGGTAAATTTCTGATGTCCTGTAGCTCTTGGCTAGTTGATCCTTTCATGAAGCCAGATTTTAGGGAGAGTTTGGCAGCAGAAAATGATGAAACTTCATTGCTATTTTTAAATTACCTGATGGTAATGGAGTGCTGTAAGAACTGACTTTGTTTTTTAAGAGGATTGATTGAAGACTGAACAAATGGGCAGAGAAGCAGGGAATCATGGCTCCATTGGAGGTCAGAGTTAACCTTTGAATGATGGCAAAGAGGATCTGTAAAGTGTGGATAGGCCAAGCAGGACTTTGAAAATTAGAAGAGAAAGAATCTGTCTGATATATTGGAGAAGAACTATGAGACAGTAATAAAGAAAAATGATGTGGTCAGTGTGATGGACTAGGAAAATGGCTTTCCAGCAGCAGTCTATAGGAGAAGATTGCCTTTTGTTGAGTAAAACTGTTGCAGGATGGTTGTGGGTTTTGGATGTAAACTTGTCTGGGTGGGTGGGTTGTTACTCTAAAATGAGTGCCATTTTAGAGCTCTTACTCAGAAAGTGTGGAAAATGCAGACATTGCCTGGCTGAGGAGGCTTTGCAAGTAGGAGGTAAAGACTGACATTCAGATTCACTAGCCAGTGATACCTGCAGCAGTAGGAGAGGGATGTCTGCAATGACCAAAAAAGGAGATTCTGAGGGGTTCTTAAGGGAAGGGAGATGCTCTCAAATGCAGCGTAATGAAATCAGAACTGGCAGCTAGATATGCAAGCAGAGATGTCAGACACCAGCAAGAGAATTTAGATTAGACAGGAGGATCTTTGGAGCAGAGGCAGAAGCACGAGCTACTCTTGCACAAGGAATGACTGACTCTGTGCATCCAGATGCAGTTATCCAGGGGCCTCTGAAACTGGATGGTACCCACCAACAGCCAGAGACAAGGCAAGCTGGGGCAGCTTCTTCATGAGACAGGCTGAAGAGTCATCCTGTGCTGTGAATAGCCATGGAGCTCAAGGGGAGATGTTTCCTGGATATATTGGTTCATTATCTAAGTATATGGAGTCTAGGAGTTCCAAGTACAAAGACTTAGTGATTCAGGGCTTTGTCAAAAGCCTGTTTGGGCTCTGGTGAGAGACATGGGTGGAATTTTGGTGTAGAAAGAGCATTGAAAATGATCTAAAATGGGCAAGAAAGAAAGGCACTCCTGACAGTGGCTTTTTTGTTCTGTTAGTGAAAGATACTGTGAGACAGAGTAATTGATCGAGTCCCATCTTAGAGTCTTGCCTTTGCAGCACTTGGAGTGCAGATACATATTGAGGGGAAAACAAAGAGTGAAAGTTTGGCAGGTAGATCTATTAGGGATAAGGATTACTATGAAAAGGAAAGGGAAAGAAAAACAGTGTGGTAGCAGTGGGGGAGCAAAGCAACTAGATGAGGAGCTTCTAAGGTCTGAACAGAATTGAGAATTTGAGAGAAGAAAATAGGGATGGTTTCTATGAAGAAATCCACAAGCTATCTTGCATCATAGGAAGTCAGAATAGGAAGAGGGGAGGATTTGGGGAGTGAGAAAAAGATGGTGAAGAGGCAACCAGGAATAAGTGTAGGAGTCAATTAAGCCTGAAAGTAGATTTTTATCAAGGAAGATGAGAAGCAGGAAAGTATATGCCCTGGGGGCAGTAATCTCACTCCTGTAAAAGTGTGTATTGCAGCAACAGCAAGAATGGCAAATAGAGAGGAAACTTTGCATGGGGATTTGGCAAATAGGTGGATTTGAGATTACGGGTAGAGCAAGGAGACTGAGTATACAGGAGGATGAACAAACTAATAGGAGGGCTAGTAACAACAGGGCTAACTTTTGTCCTGAAAACACCATATCAGTGCCAGGGGCAGGCACAGCCGCTGCAGTGCCTTGTTTGCTTGCAAAGTTCTTTACAGCTGTTGAAGCAGTGGTTGCATGTGGAAAGGTGACACATGTCCCCTACTCTCTGAAGGAAGAGCAAGCTCCAGGGTTTTCAGGTAATTTTCCTTGCCTGTCCACATTTTGTCTTTGCAGCAAAAGCAGATCTTGCCCTAGTCTGTTCACATGTTTATTCCCTCTTCACAAAAGTTGAGTAGGAACTTACAGAGAAATCACTTAAATTTGGTACAGGGGAACAAAGGAGGGAAGGCAGGGCTGAGCATGGGCTAGAAGAAAAGGAAGATGGAGAGAGGTTTTAAATATTCAGATTTGCTTTCGAGATGTAAGGCTGACAGGTCTTACTGTGTCATAGAAGACAGAGAGTGAAGGGTAAACGGGATGTATTAGAGCTGCTGTGAGGAGAGTTGATGCTGTGGTGCAGAAGGAAAGAAGCTAATGACAGAGGGTAGAAGATGTCCTAGGGTGAAGCTTATACAGCCTTTTCTTTCTGCTGCTCTACATCCTAGAGCAGGGAAGATTATAACAGTAGAACCACACCACTCAATAGGATTTGGCAGGTAAGAGAGCCTTTACAGAAGCTGAGAAATTCTTAACCATGTATCCAACCCTATCCCAAAGGATATGCTCCTTCCCTCTGCACATGAGACTCAGAAAGGCAAAAGCAAATGAGAGGAAGTTTAATATTTGCAAAATGTTGTTCAGAATCCTCTGAGGCAGAAGCGGGAAATGCCCCAGGTGGCCTTTAGATAGGAAGGGTTGTGTTCTGTGTGGACTTAGGGAGGAAGAAGATTTGGCTTCAGTGGGGAAACAGGGCAGCTGCAACTGGAAGAACAAATAGCTTTCTGTGCAGCTCTCCTTGCTCACATCTGCATTTTGGTGTATAATTTGAACATTTCACAGGAGTGCTTTCAGATGGTCCCGTGAATGTTTCATGAGTCGTTAAGAAGTGGAGTGCGTATAAATGACAGTGTGCAGCCATGACTGCATGGGGAGGGCACAGGTGCCTATTTTGGGCTGACAGAGTGATGTTCAGCAAACATCTTGTATTCAGGAGGTCAGCAGCTGCTTATCTCTGGTGCTTAACTGCTCACCCACCACATCTCTCCTACAAGCATCACTCCCAGGTTTAGTATACAGCTTTGTTCTCATTTCTGCCACTGACTGCATGGATGTGCACAAAAGTAGCACACATGCAGGCGTGGAAAGGCTCTGTCTGAGGGTGAGAGCCTCTGCATACCTATAGCTGAGCCTGTCTCCTGGAGGGATGGTCACTGGAAAAGAACAGACTCCTTTAAATTATAACCCATCTGACTATTTTGCATGTCTTTACAAGGGTATGAATTATGGCCTGCTGGGACTGCTTTTCCCTCACGTACAAGGAGGGGAGCCTGCAGTGACTTGCTCTGATTTATATGTATGTGTCTGAATTTGGTCAGCATTCATCGGCTGAGACCTTTCAACAGTTTGCAAGTCTTTGTACTTTCACAAGTGGCTTGCTAGACAACTTGCACATCGTGCAGTTGGGTGTGTGTTATGCACAGCTGCCTGTGAGCTGTGGGGAGCTACTAGTACTTTTCTATAGGTGAGTTCCACAGTGTGATACCTAGCAGTATCACACTTCAGTTTTGCTGTTAGATTAATGGAGAGAACTGTAACAAAACAGTCCTATTAAACAGGGCACCACTTAGATCATCTGGATGCAGAATGCTGCTTCACTTTCACAGGTCTTTATTACTTGCTCCAGTCTGCCTTATCTTTTTCTATTCCTGCCTCTGGTGGTGTATCCTTGTCTCCTTTTTGTCAATTTTTTCAGCTCCCGAGGCAAGAGAGATTTCCCTAAAGCTGCTGCTGCCAGGAAAATTATTCTCTGTCCCTTCATCACCTCCTTAAGTGGCAGCAGAATGCATCTTTTTCTCCCTTAACTCCTCTCTCTCTTTATTATGTGTTTTCCTTTGCTATAGCTAAGGAATGTACTTCACAACAAATTGTAGGGGATGTTTGGGTGGAAGACATTCTGCCAAACAGTATGAAGCTTATGAAGAGGCATGGAGAAGGATGCTGCTAACAATCTGCTCTCCCTACCCCATCCCCTGCATCATTTTGGAGGGATGTTGAACTCTAGTAGATAGTAAGAAGTGAGAGCTGTGCCTTGCAGTGGTTGCAAATTACATGTAGAGGAGCTACCCATGCTGGGGAGTGCTTGGCCAGACTTTTGTTTGATGCTACCATCCAACAAAAACCAAAGTGGGTTTTCTTCTTTGTTTGGTGTGGTGCACAAAGCACAGTGCAAGGATTGTATTTCCTTGAAAGCAGTTAAAGAACCTTCTTTTTTAGCAATCATGTACTCTTCTGTTACTTTCCCTGCCTCTTTTCTTGCCCCTTGCAGGTACTACATGAGCCCCTGATAGACGAGGATCCTGTTTTCATTGCTACCTGTACAGAGAGGGAGCTGCGCAAGAGAAAAAAGAGGAAATTCAGTCTTTGGGTTCGGCAGTGCTCGTCTACTGGTTTCATCTGCCAGGTGGGTTTTACCTCTTCAAATGTCTTCATTCAGTTCCAGCAGGCCCTTAAATGTATTGCAGGAGCAAAGGTAACAGTCAGTTCTCTTGGTTACCTGGCCTGGGGCTGCAGTCTGAACTCAGGAGGCCTCTGACTCCTACGGATGAGAGACATGAAGGATAGTGATTACAAGTTCCTGATGCTTTGTTTGCTGTATGATTTAGCTGAGAGTTTCTAATACTGTTCATCTGGCTGCCAGCCCTCAGCTAATTACATTGAAATGCAGTTAAAAGGTCTGTCTGTTTGTATATCCTAAGTTTATCTAAATGTCATGGTACTGTGACTTATGTCATTTTTAATGAGTCAGATTTTCTCTCTATAACTATAACACTGCACCTGTGATAGCCAGTGGTGTCCAACAGACTAAATCAATATGGTATCAAGATGTCAATTTTTTCTGTGAGAAACATATTAGTGGGGGCTCCTATTACATATCTTTTCATACATCTACCTCTCTATCGAAGAAATAAAATCTGATGTGGCTTCAAGGTGAGATGTCAGCTGGAGTGAGAGACATGTTAAAGGGTTTGTTTTTATTACTGTAAGGTGTGAACATCTTCTCAAATTCTCAGATTCCTCAATTGCTGATGCATTTTGAGATCCCTTGAAAAATCTGGTCGTTTACTTGATACTTAGACGTGAGGAGGCAGATGTCTTTTGATATTTTTTTCCCAAGAGCTCCTGTGAAAGCGTTGTATCCCACATGTTCCAGAGTGGTGGTTCAGAGGTAGGATGTACACACTGCTTACTGAGGCTGCATACATGTTAGAATGGGGCCTGTGAATTTTATGCAGCTGAACATTCATTCAGAGCAGAATTTGGTTGGTGAATTATTATGACTTTTTGAGTAGCTGTTCAGGAAAAGAGGCTCACTAGAAACAGAAATCTGTGTTTTCAGCAATGCTGTTCACTCTGAGAAGAAATTTAGGATCCTATCTCTTCCATCTAGGTTTTAAAGCAGGTGTTTTGTCTGATACAAAAGAGACTCACCTTGTGAAGCATCCTTGGAAGTTTCTGTTCTCAAAGCTCTTTGAAAGTCATTTGCTATATAGAGGGCAGTGTCTTTGATCTCCAAGCAGAACTTCACCAGTCCTACATGCAGTTTATTACTGAAGCGTATTGGGTACAGCGAGCACAAAGTCCGCTCATCTCTCTTGCCACACTCCCCCCAGCCAACTGCCACAAAACTAATAAGTCTTCAGACATGCCAGAGGTTTCAGATTCTGGGCTATAATTATGTTGCACCTCCCGTCCTGTCCACTGAGAGACTAAATTAATGGAATTTCAAACTAAACAGAATAGATGCTCAGCACCACCCTAATCCTCCCACTCCCTTAATGAATTAGATGCTCATGCTTCACTTGCATCCGGATGACGTCCAGGATTATCTTACCAGCTGCCTTCTATTTTCATTCCTTGGTTTGGCTGCTGTTATCAACATGCTGAAATGATGGGGTGAAAGGGACCTTAGGGAACAGTGAAAAACAATGTGCCTTCATGCTAAAATGGAAAATCCTGATCTGGGGAGGATGGACAACTTCAATTATGGTATGATTGAAATGCTATGTTCATTTATGTGTCACAAGCAGTCTTGCAGAATCCAAAGCACTTTTTTGGTAGTTATTCGGTGTATTTGCAATATTAAAACACAGGTTTTGATTTTTTCCCCTGTGTTTGACAAATGGAGAGAATTGATCTAAACCAGAAATAAATCCAGTGTTTTCCCCTTCATGTACACGCCTTCCTTTCCATCTCTTGTGAAGCTGCCATCATGAAGAAAGGACTTGTGGTCTGATAGTTAAGGACTGACTTGTCTATCACCTGCCAACTGTTGGAAAAACCTTACAGCACCTATTTCAAAACATGCATATTCTCTAATGCTTTCCAGGTGAATTCCTTCCCCCACTGCTTCCACATGATGATGTTGAGGTCCTTTTATTCAAGATAAAATAGGACTATCAACACTTCATAAATGAGGATAATTCAGTTTCAAAAATCTGAATAATATGTATCTGTAAAAACGTAGGCCCAGACAGAAGGGAGGAGGGACCTATATATCACTGGTTTTCAGGAATGGAAGGAACCTCAAGAGGTCTGGGACCAATGTCCTTCAATCCTGAATTTAAAAAAAAAAAATAAAATCCATCCGAGGACACATCTTAGTTTTTCCAGTGTTCTCCTTTTCCTACGATAAAAAGGATTGGTTGGTTTTTCCTAATGAAAAACGGATATGCCACATGCTGAGTTACTCT
This sequence comes from Cinclus cinclus, assembly GCF_963662255.1. Taxonomy (NCBI): domain Eukaryota; kingdom Metazoa; phylum Chordata; class Aves; order Passeriformes; family Cinclidae; genus Cinclus; species Cinclus cinclus. The sequence goes on along the minus strand of NC_085048.1, from coordinate 71,131,940 downwards.
GTGAACTCTGGTTGGCAGCTCACAGGTCAGTTGATAATGTTAGGGGCTTTAGCTGTTTGTCTTCTCAAATTCCTGTTCCTGCTTATTCTTGTGAACAAAAATTTGAATCACATTTTTGAGTATGAGTAAACACTTCTTTTTAAAGGTCCATAATTTACTTTTTTAAGGAAATGGTGTTTGGTTAAAAGTCTAGCCCAATAAGCCATTAATGAAACAGAAGTGGCATACAGGCCATGTGCTGCTTGTGGACATAGGCTTATATATTCATAATAAAAAATAATGTATGAATATTAGACTACTTTTCTGTCTTCTGTACTCCAGATAAGAGATAACTGAACCCTGTGACAATTGTTTTAAGATAGATGCACAATTTTAGATTCTATCTCTGCTTCAGAAAATCTCAAGCAGAGCAATTTGTTGCAGTGAATAGCTTTGCTGCTGAGCATCTCTTCACGGTCAGCTGGCCAAGTGGGAACATGCAGGAAGGACACATCATTCAAACAATGTAAATATATGTCTGCTGCAGTTGGGAACACGAACAAAACCTCTCAGAGGGTTCAGAAGGGCTCCAGGAGAGCTGACTTTGGCAAAGTAGATGGCAAAACTGCCCTGATATGGTTGCCTTTTCATCTGCCCTTGACATCGGACATTAAGGTGGCAGCTGCTGCTGTGGGACAGGGCTTGGGACTTCTAATTTCTTTCTCTCTTATTCAGGGAGAACAAACACAGCTTGCAGGATTTCAGGTGTGGTTCTCTGCTCCATCTTCTCTTTGCTTTTCTTGTTTCTTTCCAGTCTATTTCCCTACATACTACTTAGCACTTCTATTTCCCTACTTAGCACTGAGACACTTTTAAAACCAATATTTTAGTGTCTTGATTGCAGTTTAAATTATTGAAATAGCTTAGAAGTCTTTCTTACAATGTTTGCTTAGATCATATTTAAATAGTAAGTCATACTATTTAAATCAAAACTCCAGCTGTGTCAGTTTTTTTGTGAGTTCTTATTTCTTTTTCTCTGAAAATCTGGAACACTTGATTAAAAATTGTTCATAAATGTGATTGGTAGGACTATTTTGCATTTTAGATATAAAAAACAGTGAACAGAATTCCCAAATACCTTACCAGTAACTATTAGTAAATAATGCCTAGTTCTTGCATAGCTCATCCTGCACAAGCAAGTTTTCTGATCATTTTGCAGGAGAAGGACGCACAGGTAAACCCCAGCACATGGACAGCTGGCAGAACAAGGTATTCCCATAGTGCCTCATTTTGAAGAGCAGACACATAGCCCAAATGTAACCCTCAGACCGTCCCTGACCCAAAGAGCCATCAATTAACAAGATGAAAGACAGTATGTAGATAGTAGGGAGCACTACAAAGGAACAGTCAGGCAATATTAATCACTCTGATAGGCAGTAATGGAATTATTTTGCATCAACGCAATTATTTTCTTAAAAAGACTGATACCACGGTGAGGAAGAAATTGCTTTGTGGATGTGTTTATCCTATCCTATTCATTGAGATGAATTTTATTTTCTGAGGCTGTACTGGAGACTTTTCCTTTCCCACACTTTCTCTCTGCACCTGAATATATGGCTCTGCACTTGCTTTTATTCCCTGGCAGAAAAGTCTTGCAGTAATGCATCTCATTTTCACTAATAGCCCTGTGAAATATGTTGCTCAGATTTATGAAGTCCTTTAGGTCCTTGTGCTGGGACTGACTTTGAGTTTCCACCTTCCACTGCTTCCCATGAAGTGAGGAGTCAGAACAGAGTGAGGAGAAGTACTCTCTGTCTGCATCTTGAGTCTTTCCATGGTCCTGAAGAAACAATGATTTGCATGACCGCTATGTTTAAAGAGTGAAACCTGGATCAGGGTGGCCTCTGCCTGAGAGGGTGGGAGAGGGCTCTCTGCCCAAATAGCAGCAGTCTCAGTGAAGGAGGATGTCTGAGGTCCACAGACCAGTGGCAGATCTCTCAGAGGCAGCAAAAAAACCCCAAACAATGTAAATATCATGCTTCTATAGTATACGCTGTAGTTCATTTCAGACTATTTGTTTCAGTTCATTACAGCCAGCTTGAATACTTCATAACCCCGTTGATTTTTACAGAGTGAGAACTCCCAGAATTTAGAGAAACTGAGATTGTGCCCCAAAGAATTTATAATTTCACAACACACCACGTGAGTGCATTCAGTCAATGGAATTCAGTCAATGGGAAAGGGAGGGGTAACTAAACCTGGAGTCAATTTTGTTTTCAAGGTCAGAGTTGCAGGATAGTTAGCCATCTGTGCACTTGTTTAATAAGCTGCTCAGAAATGTTGGTGTTTCAGCCTGTTTAAGTTCTGTTTAGAGATTAGTCTGAGCCCTTGCATTTCTTTAAACAGTGCCCTGATAATTCCTCTATTGCTGAAACAGTTGCATCTGGAACACACAGATGTAGCAGCTGCTTTGAGGACATTCTCAAGGTCAGGCTTTGTCTGTGAGGGGATCCCAGGAAATCTGATCACCTTCATTTGCCAGTCACTGGTGACTGGAAAATCCTATCTACTTTCTTCCTCTGGCTCCCACCTGGCTCTGGCTTTTTCATGCATGTGGTTCTGTAATGTCAGCATCTGAGAATCCCAGATCTCAATTGAAAGTCAATTATCCTCTTGCACACCAGTGTTAACTGGAAAAGTACTTTTGCAGATGTGGGATGGGTCAGTCCTATTCATTTTTATGGACTTTACAATCTTACCATGTTTCTAAATGGAATAGGAAACCAATCTTAAATGTGATCTAATGCGAAGATCTCTCACAGTTTACATACAGTCTTAGTGTCTATTTTCAGGTGTGAATGAAAGTTATTTTTTTAGTTTCCATCTGAGCTGTCTGGAGTTAATGACAATAGAAGTACCTGTGTATTTGTGTCCTTTCTGCAGCCGTTCTTACTCAGTGCAACTCTGTCTTCGGAAGGAGACTAAAAGCACCAGAGCCTCCTGCTCTGTGCACTTAATAGGTTTGCCATAGGAATGCCCCTCATGGATCCTATCCTTTTGTGCTGGGTGCAGTAAGCAGAACAAGAAAAATCCCTGCCCTAGAAAGTTTAGGATCTAAATGCAAGAAGGAGGGTTAAACCTCCTACAGCAAGTCTCTTTTGTTCAGACACATTTTGGCAGCCCAGAGAACTCTGGAGGCAGGCTGAGTTCAGCAATGTTTCTTGGCTAACGCACATGGCAGAGATCTGGGACTAACACAGTGCTAGGCACCAGTATACACCCTACTACTGGTGAGTCTGCACGGGCTGTGCAGTCATCAGCTTTGTGGCCCATCCTTGAAAATGAGATGGGGCCTTGATGTCACTGATTCGTCATCACTTGATTTTGTCTTAAGATGTTATGCCCTTTTCATGTAATTATTTTCTTCCTTCAGACGCTATGTGCTATCCTCTCAACAGGTACAGAACTTCTGATAGTTTATGCTGGTCTTGCCTTGCATCACTGATATACCTTCCCACTTACACCTCCTTACTTACACACCTTCTCACAGCTCAACAATAATTTTCATAGAAAAACTGAGCCAATGTTGTGCAATTGTGTGGCACCAGAGTGAAGCCTCAGTCATGGACCTAAGCTGGGCTGCCAGTTACACAGAGGGAGCCTGGAAAAGCAATTTTAAGAAGAAATGGGACCAATGCATTGATTCGCAATTGCCTTGTGGGGATTGCATCCTTTCTAGGAAAGGTTTTGAAGAGCAAAAGTAGAGAAAGAGCTTTGCTGAGAATGGTGGTGATTTCCAACCAGGCAGGAGAAGGGCAGCATGGAAAAGGGCAAATGAGGGCTTGTTTGACATGGGTTGCATGGGTTGTTGGATGCTTGGCTTCACAGGACAAGTGTGAGCAGGAATCACTGTACTGACATGGTATAGGAGGAGACCAATAACAAAGCCCAGACCATAAAGGCCTGTCTCCATTTTCCAGCCACATTTCCATTAGATGCTGCAAAGAAGAGCGAACTGGCATAAGGTTGATGTGGTCAAAGCAAAGGGCTAGGCAAGTAATCTGAGGGGTAGAGCACTGTCTGGATGTCAAGTTACATTTCAGCAAGGCCAAAGAAAAGAAGGGTGATTGCAGTAGTTGGGAGGAGAGCCAGGCAGTTCTTAGGTATTAGAAAGAATAGGATATTATTTATGTGGAGCTGTTAGGGAAAATGAATCTGCCTGACCTAGATGTGGCTGCCTGGGAAGAAGGTACAGAGCAAAATCTGCATTTGTTGATCCATGGGTTGCTGGTCTGTCATGCAGGTAAGATGTTGTAGTGCCCTCATTGACAAAGAAATAACAAGAAATCATGAAAAGTAAAGCAAAGAACTCTAAGCCATATTGGACTTGCATTGTCAACTCTACCAGCGTATTTTTGCCAGTCTCACAAAGATCTTTTTAGAAACTTTGAAGAACATGTGAAGGCAGAACAGGTATTTGTCAGTCCTCAGCACAGAGATGTTAGCTGCATCTGTGTGTGTTAATGCAGATTGAAATAATTCAAAATAGAATGCAGAGAGAGAAAAGAAGGGGACCAAGTAAAGGACTTTGTAAGGAACACCAGTACTGGGAACAGGGAACAGGTTGGGAAAACTGTATGTTCTTGCATACCCTTTAGAAAATAGCCTTTAGAGTAGCAGGAAGAGAACAAAGAGAGGCTGGAACAAATGAAAAGATCTGGTCCTGGTAAGAGCACCACCACTGGTGCCAATATCTGTTAGACAAGAGCTGTCTGGGAAGAGATCATTAAAGAAGGAGAGAGTATGAACTGCAGCAGGTTTAGGATGAAACAGGAGAGGAGAATCTCCCAGCATTGTTGGTAATGGCAGCAGTTAAGGGTGAGGATTAGGATGAGAGGGGAAGACTGACTGAAGTGGCATCTAGAAAGTAGTGCTAGGAATGTGCAGTTGTGGGTTGGATGTGAAGCCTGTAGAAAAAAATAAAGTTATATTTTCAATAGCTATTGAGGATCAAAAAATCATGACTACTTTACTTTGCTGTCTTGTTTTTATAACTGTGTCATCTAAAAACACGGCTTCTGTTTTGTGGTTTAGGATCTGCCCTTTGTGAAAAATTTTTTCACAGTAGCTTTCAAAATCTTCCTTCTGTTTATTACTACCACTGCCCTTTTTTTTGCTTCCAAATGTCATCTATTTCATTTGAGAACTGTACCCTGGGGTGTTTCAATTATGTATGAAGGTGGAGTATTTGGGATATGCTATTCACAAGTGTTTTCAATATGCCATCTGTGCTTTAAATATGAGCAGAATCACCAATATTTCTGTTTCTACGGTATATTCTCTTAAATGTGCAGTCAAGATATAGCTGTTGTTCCTAAGTGTTCAATTTTTTACTCAGCTTCTCACTCAGTGAGACCTTATGAGCTTTGCACAAGAAGGTAATGAAAACATCCTGGAAAAGTGTCTGGTGTAGTAGGGCAACCACAGATAGAGAGAAGGCACAATTGAGTGTGTTGCTGTTCTCATAAACAACAGATATTCGACAAATATTCAACAAATAATTAAGGAATTAATAGAAAAAGCACTGCATGTTAAATATCTTCAACCCACAGTCGTCTCCTAAGACAGATGATGTCACATCTATGCAGGTTATCCCAATTGGTGCTGTAGATCAAATGTATCAGTAGCCATTAGAAAAGACAGACAGTGAAAGAGATCTCTGCAGATATTCAAGAAGCACTGCTTGGGCTGTCCTGCACAGAAGCAGAGGATGTTTGCTGTCAGCAGCTCCCACCTCTTATCCAGCAACAGTTGAGCCTGTACTTCTGATGATATTTTGATGTTGGTGCACATGGAAAGAACACAAAATTCTAATGTCCCAGGACAAACCAGAAGATCTAGTGAATGGTTTAACAAACATTTGGGGGGAATAGTTTCTGACTGTGCCTATGAAGGTCTAACAGCCAATTTCTTTGCAACTGGTGCTTTTTCTGCAGATTCATGACTCTTAAGTAACACTTCTAATGCAATACAGAAGGGCAGGGAATGCTGTGGGCTTCAGTTGGTAGGATCTTAATGGGTTGAGGTAGAATGAAATAAGCTGGATGAGGGAAAATAAAGGCCATATGGGATCCCAGGCATTTGCAAAGATATTTGAAGCTATGCATTTGCCAGTTATCTGTACACAGACACTTTCACAGCAGCCTTTATGCCTTCCAACACTGTGCTGCTGTCACCCATCATCCCAATAAAGCTGGGCATGATAAAGTTTTGAATGATCCTTCTCCAAAACAAGAAATACTGTACCAAAAATGGGCTGTTGTTGGATAAGTAAGGAAGTGCCCAAGGAGTAAAAATATTTAACATTAGAGGAGGAGGAGGAAAGGTTCAGCAGTGGGTATGGACATTTGAGTTAAGGGCACTGGTGAAGTCAACAGCGAGAAGGGTTAAGATTCACAGCCAGATGCTCAGGGAATTCTGCTAACAAAACCTGTGAAGTGTGTAGCAGCTTCATATGAAAATAGTGGTACCTCAGTGGCCAGTTGCATGGTGGGCATGCTTTTTAAAGGAGCTGCTTGCAGACACAAACCAGCCCAGTGAGGGACCAGCTGGCACACCAGAGTACTGTCCCTTGGAGAGGCAGCACTCTACAAGGAACACGGAGCAAGCATGGAGCAGGAGAGCCTCTAAGATTTACTGGATATGGGGAGGTAAGGTGTAAGACGCTTTTATAGACTTAGAGAGATTGCTGCTTTGTTTTAATCTCATCTGCTAATCTGAGGTCAAAACTAATCTGTCTGCATATTCTGCCTCCACTGCACTCACTGTAGATTTTGAGGGTTTGATGTGTGGTCTCTGAGCTGACATATTAGTTAACCTGATCTTAATTTTGTTGCCAATAATCTTGAAATACCTTTACTGTAAATTTGGAACAATCTATTCTTTGAATCCATTTCACTGGCTCTCTGGAGCCCTGATTAATAACCTAAATGACTTATCATAATTAGCTAGTCCTCAGTCTTAAAACTGGAGAAAGCACAAATTTGACAGCTATCAAAAACAAATGGAGCAGGATCAGAATTGCTGCCTTTGTCCTCATCTGGGAGTTGTTTCTATCAATAAAAGGTTTTGTTTTTTTTTTTTTAAAGAGAATTTTTTTTTTTAAAGATAAATCATGTATTTAAGACTTCACTCATACACTCTACTTTTTGGAATTAGCATGTATTTGTCTTTGCACCAACTTTGTTTTCAGTAGGTCAGTTCCTTCAAAATACAAATTATGTCTAATTTCCCAGAAATTTCATATATAAAACATCCTGTTGAGGTCTCTTCCATGATGCATGAATTGCTAGGGAATATTACACAGTATACTAGTGCTGGGAGATGCACCATCTAAAATACGGAGTGGCTGTTTAATTGAATTTTGTTCTTCTCTAACATCACTGAGTTTCAAATTACTGGGAGCACTAGTGCAAACATGAGCATTTTTGTTCTCTGAGGATTGCTATGAATTTTCATTTGTAACAGTGTCTGTTAGTAAGAGAAATAAACTATACAGAAAAGTAATGCTGCATGTTTTGCATGGTTGAATTCTTAAACAAATTTAATGAAGCTGTTGTGGATATATCACTCCAAAAACTAAGGCAAAATTACTTTTCCCTGCCCCTGAATACTGAACAAGTTTCAGCTTTTTCTTTGACAGGTAAAATTTTCTGTAATTCATAAAAGATTTGAGTATTTCAGAGCTAAAGTCACATGCACAGGCCTGGGCAAATTTTTCTGAAAATTTGCATTTGTTTGTGTATTTAAATCTTTGCAAGTTCCATGGTATTACAGTAGTGTTTAAGCAACAGAGTGCAGTGTTTGCTTCTTCGTATTTCTCTTTCCAGCAGGTTATTTCTGCTAGCTCTTAGAACAATATGAAGATTGGATGCCCAGTTGGCTTTATTAAGTGTTGAACTGGAGTAAAAGTTATGCTTCTAAAATACTGTCAGTGAAATAAAATAGAAGGCTTGCATACAAACGAAGGGTTGCACAATTTCTCCTGAATGTTAGCACTGTGCCTGGAGAGTTTGATGAGGGTGTTCTGGCTGGTTGGGTGTGCATTTTGCTCATTTATGTAGGTGCATACACACTTGTGTCACAGCCTGATGGTTACTGAAAGCAGGAAATAAATCTGAATATTAATGCAATGAAGGTAATGAGCCATTTCCTTCTGGTCATCTTACACTGGCTTTTCTTGAAACTAAAGTTCCCATGCTCTCCTTTTGCTGGCAGCAATGAAGCCTATGCAGATTGAGTATAACATGCAATCCCCGTTATGACTGGAGTCTTTCCCTGCCAAGCAAAAAATCTTCAAACTGCACAACAGTGACAGGAGCCTCAGAAGTGAGGTGAAGGATGCTGTATTTATCAGTAGCTGTGCCAGCTAACCTGAATTGGTTTAAAAGCAACAGGCCCTTGAGAGGGACTTTAATTAGCCATTATAACAAGTGTCTGCTACCTTCTCAGCTTGTCTCAAGTTGAACTGTGCAGGTGTGTTGGGAATTTCATGTGCTCCCTCTGGATTCTTTATAACCTTCTGACTTTTCTTACCATTTCTCATTTAAGATTTATGTCCATCTCAAAGAAGGGAGTGGTGCTGATGGGTTGGATGCTTTGAAGAACAAACCACAGCTTCACAGCATGGTGGCCAAAAGCCTTTGTCAAAACGCCTCTGGGAAGAACTACATCATCTTCACAGGCCCAAGCATTACCAGCCTGAATCTCTTTGAAGAATTTGAGAAGCAAGGTGCGTATTGGATGACTCATTGGGTTTTAATGGTGACAGATCTAGGGGCTTCATGCCACTGAATTAAAAATAATTTCCAAAAGTCTTCACTGGTATTTCAATTCCTTGTATAAATAGGTTGTTCATCTCTAAGAAAACTTCTCTTTTATGAGAAAGAACTACGCAGAAGACTTTCTAAATTGCTCTTTAAATCTTCCTTTTTAAGTATTCAAAATGAGGATGTAAAAACAATTTTAATAAGGTTATTTAAAGTGTTTGCTTTTGTTCTTTTACTTAGAAATGTGAGGTCAAATCTCCTGTGTGACCTGGGGTGCTTTGCAAAGAATTTCCTATCTACCCATGATTTTTCTATTCCTGTTGTGAAAGACGAAGGATAGGATGAATCCCTAGAGATGTGCCTTAGAAGTCTTTTTCGGTTTAATATCTGTTAAAGATGTGCTTTCTCTAGAGGACATTTTATGCATTTGCAAAAGCTCTAGAAAAGTTTGGTTTTTTGTGTTTTGGAGGATTTTTGCTAGTATCAACATACTTTGATAGCACATATTTTAGTTTTGAAAGCGCAGTAAAACTGCATAAGCAAAAACACACTTGTCAGTGGAATGTCCATTGGTACAGCTCTCCCAAGCAAGTCTCTTGCTACTGCAAAGAGCAATTCCCAGGTCATCCTTTCTGTCAAATGCCCCCTCACTTTGAGCATGGAAAAAGCCACGTGTTGCTTTGCTTTCAGCAGTGCTGAGGACTTGCGGCTCCCCTGCAATTACAGGATCCTGCACTCTTGCCTGTTATTTTAAAGTCATTTCATGTCACTCTGGTCTCATTCCTCAGCACAGCCTTTCAGAGTGATGTGATGCATAGTGTAAATCCTTCCCAGCAATGAGCCTGGAGGCTGCCATCATGCATCACAGCATCACAGCTAAAAGGCCATTTGCTGACACCACTGCTGTCCAAGTTGGGGTTCTATTGTCATTGCAGAAAATTAAACCCATGCAAACCATTATATTAATGAAACATGGCCAAAAGCAGGGGAAAAGTCTGGGAATTGAGACAATGTGTTAATTCTCATTTAAATTGAGAACATCAGTGAGCTGCACCAGTGCTGTAGTTTAGCACTACAGACTGTGCTGGCACTGAGGGATGCATCTGTTGAGCTCCATGCAGGACTTTGTTCCTACATTAATTTAGGCAAGCTGGAAGCTCACTGGCTGCAATGGAATATCTGCATACCTCATAAAAGAGCCATGGTTTCCCAAACGCTGCGAACAGCCAAATAAGAAAGGAGTAGAACATATTTATAGTGCACTGGAGTTTTTCATCTGAGCAGAGACCTATCTTTGTTAGAAGGCTTTTCTTAGCTGCTTGTAAGCATTACATTTTTAAGAGTACCAAACCAATGATGCAAAACATTAATTTAAAAAAAAGTGCAGAGGATAACACACATACTCTTTGTACCTGAGATGAAATGTTAAGGTTTAATTGTAAAGACTGACAGCTTGACTGAGTTCATCCTTTATGCTCAGCTAGAGAAGGATAAAGATGATCTGGCATGATTCATTTTCACCAGTAACCCTAGTGTAAAAGATACATGGCTACTAAACCAGCTGAGTGTTTATTACTTGCAGATAATTCAAATTGTTCACAGAGTTGAATTATTCATAGGCTTTACACTGCACAGATAATTCAAATTAATGGTTTCTATCAGGTAACAAATTCAGTAATATCTTTTTAAAACATGTAATTTTGACTTACTATCTGATCAAATATGCTAATGTAATACTGAGATTTCATTTTGGTTCATGATTTGTTGTACAGCTTCATGAGACTTTATAATCTCTGACAGCTGCCTCCAAAATTAAATTTCAGATCTGGTACACACTATCACCTTCCTAGGGGTGAAGCTATGAGGTGGGTGGGGGGTGGACACTAAGAGAGCAGGTTTATTGATTTTGCAATACAGCATGGCACTCCTACATAAAGAAGATCATGGGGAGAAAAGTGTTTCTGTTTAATAAGTTAGTGGGATTGTCTGCATTTGCTATGAGCTGCTAGGGGCTAGCTCAGAGGTTTTGTAAGGGAGTGTTGAGCTGGAAGGACTGTGAGACACTGGGAGAGGTGAGATGCTTGAGATGTCAAGCTGTGGTGAAGTCAGTAAGAGCCTTGGAGGAGATGGTGTTTATTGACTCTGCTGCAAAGCAGATTGTGTATTGCCAGCACCTGCTGGGATCCTGCTGCATTAGCAGTACATTTGGGGAGAGTCAAGCAAAGAAGCCTGGACTGGACACAGAGATCTCTCCTGATCTACCACAGAGTCTCCTTCAGCAATTAAGTCAGTGTTGGGGGTTTTTTGGTGTGTGACTTCAGCTAAACCTGAGTAGAGTAACACTGTGACCAGAAAGTGTCATGAGAGCCTGTTGAAAAGCTTCTATGCTGAAGTGCTCATGACAATTCAAGACCCCCATTCTTAAACTGATAAATTTTTTTTTTTTTTGTTTAAGAAGATTCGGTTTCTGGGCTAGAGCAGGACCAGTGGTAGAAAGATCCCACTGAGAGCCAAAACAAAAAAAAAATTAGTATTGATCTCAGCTACTTTATTTTGTTTGGGGGTTTCATGACTATCAACAGAGTAATAGGGAAAGATTTAAATAAGTTCATGCTTGGAAGCCATAAACTTCGCAGGAACATGAAAGTTTTAAGGCAACTAAAGTAAATTCTGGACAATCTGGAAAGTCACCCACTAAAACTCTATTATTTCCTTTCAAAATTCTTGACGGAAAGGATTTGGGGTCTTGGTAACCAGCATGCTGAACCTAGGTCAGCAGCATGCCCTGGCACCAAGCTGGTCAACACTGTCCCAGGCTGTGTTAACAGGAGTATAGCCTGTAGATCAAGGGATTATTGCCTCCTACAGTTTTAGAGAACATGCCCCCAGTATAAGAATACTCTATACAAATATACTCTGCTATGGGGAAGGAAATGTTCTTGTTCAGGTTGAGAAGGGGCTTTGTGGGGATGCAACAGCAGCCTTATGCTACCCTATCATGAGGTGGAGGCTCTTTACAGTGGTGCATTGTGGAAGGACAAAAACCAACAGATTTAGGCTGAAACAAAAGATGCTAAGACTAGATGCAGGATTTTTCCTGAGGGCAGTGAAGCAGGATGCCCCAGACAGGTTGTGCAGTCTCTGTCCTTGGAAGTTTACAAGCCCAGCCAAGATAAAGCCCTGAATGGCCACAGAGTTCACCCATCTCTGTCAGGGGGTGGGACTAGAGAAATCCTGAGCTGTTTTTCAGCCTGAACTATTCTTTAATCCATAGGATCCTGTGATCCTATGAAAAAAATTGTCAAATCTTAACTGTTATTCACTTTTCCTCACCCTAGCCCACACATGCATTATTGTTAAAGACAGTAATGCTCTCTATTGAGAGCCTGTGGTGTAGCACCTTCACTGTGCCACAGTAGACAGTTGTGTGCCTTGTAATATAAAGGGATGTCAGTGAACATAATTCTAAGACCTATGTGAAGGTAGCAAGAACTGAGAAAACCTCAGAAAATAGGATAGAACACTTTGATCTTTTTCAAAATCAAAATGCTGAATAGACCTCTTTTATTTTTCAGGGGACATACAAAGAATTTCTTTCATTGGCCTCTGAATAGAACTGGAAACCTGCACTGAAATGCCCCAGATTCTCTGTTCTGTGAGCAGACAGCTGTCACTGCTCTTTGCTGTGACATTCATTCATAGTCACATTCCTTTTTCCCTCTCTAAGGATTAGTATTGTCCTTTAGAGAGGACAAAATCCTCCTAAAGCCCCGTGTTCCATGCTTCCCTTAAACATCGATCTCTGAAAGTTCTTTCTCCATGTTCTGAACCAGCAGGAGCAGCTGGCTCTGTTTTCCAGAGGAGCTGGTGCTAGCAAAGGTGCAAGAGCTGCCGGCCTGGTTGACTATGACATTCCCATAGGGTTTGCAGGATCCTGCAGCTCCAGAATGTGGACTAAAGCAAACTCACTTCTGGTCCCCACAGCAGCCCCTCCCTGGTTTCCTAGCTCTGACTTGACCTAGTGTTGCATGCAGAATAAATGATTGCAGAATGTGTATTTTTGCCTGAATTAGCTCGAGCCTGGTGGCCTTTGTGAACTGTACTAGTGAAGGTGTGGTGGAACAGGCTTCAGCACAAGCTCTCTGGAGGCTGGAGACTCTGGGAATGAGTTTTGAGTGACTAAACCACATTTATTCTTCTTTGCTAAACTATCTTAGGTGTATTCATTTATATTGCACCTACAGTTTAAGAAGACCAGAGCATAACCTGTTTCCAGTGACTCCTGTGTGTGCAGCAAACACCTGTTGTGAATCTGATTTAATTAAACAAAAAAACTTAATTGAGCCAGATCGGTGTAATTTTTATTGCTTCTATTGCTATAGTAACTGGGTGGCATTAAAAACCTCTACAGTATATTAAGGGTTTCATCCATGATGAGATATGCTAGTAAATCTGCAGAAGTTCTGCACTTTTTTAGGCTGTACAGCAGGAAGGCTACAGGATGTGTTCCAAAGAGAGAAAATGGTTCCCATTATTCTGCATGAGGAGTGGAACATCTGCTGGAAGTTTTCTGCTGGCTTATTGCTACAATAAAATGAAAGGCTACAACTAATTAGTATGGGATCTCAGAGATGGCTGTTGCTGTTTTCAAGCTCTAGCACAACAATGTAGTTATTAGCTTGGTTTTATTCCATTACAGCCTCATGGAAAAAGTATCTCATTTCAATGAATAATAAACTCTGGGCAGCTAAGGAAATTCTTCTCAGGTTTGATTGTTATCAAAGTAGGAAGATCTTAATATTGGCTAGAAAAAAGCTTTATAAATGTTTGCTATGTTAATGGCTAAGTCTGCAGGTAAATACCTACACTGTTTGGGTATCTCTTAGCAACAGAAGAAGTTTTAAAAAGAAAAATAAAAAATCAGCCTTCCACTGAAGGTGCAGTTCTCTCTATAATGACTGTAAGCCTGTTGTCATCAGGCTTTTCTCAATTTCTTTTGTGGAAGGAACTTACGGATTTCCAGGGACTAATTCATTCATTAGGAATTACCGGTGGAGTGCAGGTTTCTCCCTTGAGCATGAAGTTTTCCCATTGCTGTGTTGGTTGACCTTATCTCATCAGTGGCTTAAATTTCTAATGGAAGAGCTGTAGCTCCTTGTAGATCTGCCCACAGCAACTGGACCAATGTATGCAGTTAATTCATTAGTATTCCTGTAGAGTCTGTGAACTGTCGAGTGGATGTTCAGCATGCCAGTCATCATATGAACCAAGGACAAAGGCTGCACCTGCACTGAAGAGCTTAGGTGCCTCCAGAAAGACAGAGGCAAAAGAGCCACGTAAATAGAAATCCAGGAACAGAGGTAACATGTTTAGGGGAAGCCAGACACTGCATTCTGACTTTGCATATTCACTGTAAGGATATCATGCAAAATTCAGCATGATGAAAAATTTGATCAAGCAGACTTAGCTGACAGATGAGCTTTACACCACCACAAGATGTGCACAGATGTCACCTGCTTCCATTCCCACTGGTTTTTTCCACTCAAATGGGTTAACACAAAACTGAGACAGAACATGGAAATTTCCATCCAAGATTTCTTTGAGTCAGGGAAAAATTTGATCGAGAAGATCTGCTTCTCTTAGACTAAAGGAAACAGGCTGTTAGTATTTCAGAGCCTAATGAAAAATTCAAGCATTGTTATTGATGTTGTTTTCAAACCTTGTTTGTGCTCACCTGTCTGTATTGAGATGCATTTTGTGGTGTTAGATTTTATTCATTGCCTATTTCCCATATGAAAAGGCCAAGAAACTGTGAGCAACAGACTGTGTCTCCTGCAAGGGCCTCTAGTGTCTGTGCAGGACTAGATCACTGCTTGCTTTAGTACCCTAAAATCAGTTTTCACTGAACTTGTATTCCCACCTTCTCCATCCTCCTGGCATTTGCATTTTTTTTAAATCAAACAGTGGTTTCAGTGGTTTTCAGCTGCTTAAGCAGCATTTCCTTAGCAAAGCAGATGATGCAGGTGCAAGGAGTATTGAGCTAAAAATCAAGAATGTGGCAGCACAGTGAAGCAGTAGATTAAACTATTGTGACTAAAAGCATCATAGGAGTCATGTAGGAGAATTTATTTCAGTTAACATCTGAGATGCTATAGCTTTCCCCACCTCCCTGCTCCCTCCAAAATTTATTCTTTTAGTTAAACATCCAAGACTCTCTTGGATCATAAATTCTGATTTGTCCCATAATACATATCACCAATGGGGGATTTTTGAGACCAATTTTAAACATGCTGTAATGTTAAACACAGATTATAGGTGTTACAGCTAGGAAAATACCCTGAATTATTTTTCCTGTTGTTTCATCATGACAATGCAGGAGATGTCAGTATATTTCAACAGGAGATCAGGCTTCCTGCACTTGTCTGCAGGACACAAATCTTTGTTATTACAGAAGAAAACCAGTTGGCTGACATATCTGTTGGACTAAAAGGTTATAGGACAAGTTCTTTCGCAGGTCCTTCAGGCTTACTCTGCTGGTTTTGCTCTCTGGGTCCATGCAATGGCTGATAGAGAAATGTGTTTGTTCACATGCAGAGATTTACTGCTGTGGGTTGCTGAGCACCAGGAAGAGTGACTGCACAGGCCTACCTCCATCCATGCTGAACAATTCTGCAACTCCACAGTCCAGAGGACAGTACAGAATAAGGATGAAGGGAAACATGTCATTGATTTGCTGGTACAATAAAGGGCACTTTCGTTTTCTGACCAACGCCTATTCTCCAGTTCAACAAGGTAAGCAATACTCCTGCTTCTCATCTCAAAAGTGTACATGCTTTATGTCACAAGCCAAAGTGAGTCACTGAGACTGATAATAAGCTTGAACAAAGAGCCTGATTGTTACTGATCATACATCCTAAATAAACAGTAGCTGTAATGATTACTTCCCTTTTTGTCTTCATACGGTTATTCTTTCTTTCCCATACAAAGGTTAAAAAGCCTAATGCTAATACAGCCTTCTTTTCTGAGCTGGTGGAGGCACTATCCTTTCAGGTATAAAGATTATATCTTTGCTGATAGTTAGAAAAAGGAAGATGATTACTACGTAAGATGTTATTGGCCCCATTTGCAAAGCATCTTGTAGGATTACTGCTACAGAAAAATTAATAAATGTCGTCATGTACTTTGAACTCCAAGCAAATCCTACAATTAATTTTTCTTATCTTGTAAAAACTTAGTCACAAACAAGTATCTTTTTTGCCAGAAGTAGATATGATTAAGGTTTCCTGCTGTATGTTAAACTTGTTTTGGCAGTCAATGAAAAGAAACGGAAACAGATCATTTGGATAGTTCAAATAATTACAGCGAGCTTCTTGCTACTGAAATATTTTCCTTTTTTGAGAATATAAGATGGTTTTAAGAACATTTGGAAACGTCTATAAAATGCAATGACTAACTCACTTCTTGAAATTAGTTTTTCAGTGAGAATGTTATTTCAGTTTCTTACAATTTTTCTGATTCATATTTATGTATAATTGCCAGAGACAAATGAGTATAACATAAACATTTAAATATAAAGCCACCCATTCAGAGGCATCTTCTACATTCATTTTCTGAATCCCAAGCAACTCTCACATGTGTGTACAGATTACAGAAGCAAAGCTAAGGCCTAGAATTACCGTATGGTAAACTGAGAAAGCTGACTTAGTGTGTTGTTCAGTGCCTTGCCAGAAGGCTCTTTGCCTTAGCAAAGTGTGGCTGATCCTGAGGAATTGTGCTGGGCACCCCAGCAGAGCGAGGACTTGGTGATTCAAATAGACTGATGTCTGAGCACAAATCTGAAAATATGTATGTGAAGTAAGTATGATACTTGGAGACCCTGCTGAAGCCAGTCTCTGGAGCAACATGGCTCCCCATGAGGGGCTCTCACCATCAGGATTTGTGCTGTTGTCCTCGTGTTTTTTTCTGGATTTAGATTATTCAGCAGCACTAACTGGACAAGAGTTATTGCTACAAACTACTACTTGTTTTTTGTAGACTAGCATGGAGCAGTTGGTTATAATTCACAAATATTAGGAAAATACTCTGTTTGTAAACATCAGTTTTAACTGCCCTGTTAAAAAGAGGAGCAAAAGCAGACTGTGCTGGCAGCATCCTTTATAAGCAGCACATGGAGGTGTGAGCTGTTGTGCTTGTGATTGACCTTGGGTCTGTTTTGGCCCAATAGATGGGATTGTAGGTGGTGTGTGTGTGGTATTTATGATTATGACCTTTGTGTATGATGGACGAGGCTTTCCCAACTCGTTGCTCACCAAATGCTGTCCGGGACAGTTGACATAGTTCACTGTGAATCAGAACAGAAAACAGAGACTGGCTTTTTGAAGAGTGATGCTGGGCAAAGAGTCTCTAGCAGGGACATGGGAACAGATGGAAGCTCAATGGGAAGGCAAGAGACCAGATTGCTTGCCTCTGATTTGGCATCACTGAAGTCAGTGCAGCAAAGATAGTTTAAACCAACTCGAGAGAAGCTGGACCACCAGTCTCAGCTAGGGCATGTAAATATAGAGGAGGAAGAGGAGAAATCTGTGCTCCTTGAGACAGGCTTGTAGCACAGTCATGCTCAGCACATGTTACAGGGAAGAGGAGGTAGTTAAAACCCGCACAGGATAGTTGAACAGAGACTGGTGCCAGTGGGATTATCTGGTGATGCACAGTGTGTGTTTGCACTTGGCTGGGTGTAAATGTGCGTGGGCTGGAGGAGGCCATGTAGAGAAAACCTTAAAAACAGAAGGCAAGAGATGGTCAACAGACCACTTAGGATGAGAAAAGAGGTGGACATAGCTAATAACTACTATTTCTTGCAATTTAAAGAAAAGTCAAGAAGGTAAATCTTGTTCGTACGAGGAGTGCACATCCCACCCAAGCCAAAGGCACCAGGAGGGCAGTACACTTGTCAGAGCAGATCTGTGAATACTATTCTTAGATGCAGCAGGTTATTTATTATGAATGTTTTAAACCAGCATGTCACAATACATCATCTCAGATACTTGATAAATGTAATTCCTTCGGTCTTGCAAACATAGCCTGCTTACTCTGATATCAAGTATATAGTTTCTGCCTAGAGCAAAATCTTGCCAGATTTTTAATTGCTCTTAAGCTTTAATTTTTTTTCCTTGTGCTTTTATTACAGAAGAAGTGAGAATTCAAAAGAGATTAGGACCCCCAGAGATTAAAACAGTACCTTATTCTAAAGCAGGTCATCTGTGCGCTGGCCCAAATCTCCCCATCTGTGGGACAAGGCTGCATTTAGGTTTTTCGCTCTAGATCTGCTGCCCACTTCCCCAGCATCTCCATTATTGTATTCTAAAAATAATTGCAATATTTTTACCTTTCATATGTAGCAGGACGGAGCAGGCAGCAACCTCACTTGCTGCACAGTATGATGACCAGAATAACATTTTCAGCAAAAAACTGTTGAACCCAAGATTTTTTTAAGTAGCTTCTTTGGGAGAAGAACTTCCACAGGTGTTCTTCACCAGCTAGCTCTACTTAAAAGCTAAACAGTCAATAACTAAGTGTAAAAAACAAAGCTTGGGCCACATATGCAAGGAATAAAGAGCTGCAGATGGCATGTTAGCATCTCATAAATGACTTGTGAGAAAATGGGAGATGTTGTGGAGCCATCACAATTGTATTAAGCAGTTGTATGAGTTTCTGTGTGGTTCTTACTCCAGGAGAAGCTGGAGTGACAGGTGACAATCTAGTTTCCTGAAAAAAATAATCTTGTGAGATTGGCCTAGAATTGGAAAATCTGGGGAAGAAGTATAATGTTAAAAAACATGTTTCAGAATGGATAAGCTCAGGGTTTCAATTTATCATTTCCATGTGTCCTTTGTGAGACTACAGTCAGGAGGTTGTGTCCAAGTATAGTGAGATTGGGCATGGGAAGACCTCAATCAATAGGCCTTGTACAATGCTGAATGCCAACAATTCCAATAAATAACTGTAAGGAATCAAAGTCCTGATTAAAAAGCCAGATAGCACTTGGATCATGCAATGCCCCTTCTTCCATATTGTTATGAAATCTCGGGGTTTGACAAGATGGATGCAAGTGCTGGTGTTAGTGGGACTCCAATTTTTTAAAAAGCGTAATTCTAGATAGGCCTAAGACTAGTGTTTTGAGGAAAAAAATATATGTAAACCTTTTGGCTTGTTTCATTTGAGGTAGTATTTCCCAAGTTTTGCTTCACAATCATACAGCTTAAAAATTTTAATCAAAAAGAAAAAAATGGTTAAAAGAACCCTAAACCCAAAAGCTGATGCCTCTCTGTGGTGCCAGGATGGAGGCTGGCAATCGGCACCCTTACCAGCATGGAAGCAAAGGCACACTGTGGCTGCAGTGCAGGTGGTGTGTTCCCTGGAGTGCTGCCAGGGATGGGAACACAGCAGTGCTGGGGGAGGACCAGGAGGGGAAACGTCTTATCGGATGTGCCGATGAGTCAGCTGGCTCGGGACCATGTGCCACAGAGACCTGCAGCTAGGAATGACCCAGCTCTGGCAGATGTCTTCCTGGGAAGGTGGGCTATGGCTACAAAACAAGCCTAGGAGAGGCTAAAAATAGTAAGCCTATAAAGATATGTATATTCTCAAAACAGAGGAATGTTATGGGGAATATAAGAGAAAGTGATAAGGGAGTATATGGTTCTGCCATTGCAATACATTCTTTTGAAGACTGCGAATATTTATGAGCAAATTGCAAAGGAAATAACCCTCCGAAGAGAAGGGGAATAAAGAGAGCAAGAGGAGAAAGAAGGTGATTTTATTTTTTTTTTGTATAACACTTGTACCAGGAACATACTTACCCTTCCCTGACCTACCCTGATGAGATGGCAAGTGATTTTGCAGTGCTAATGCAGCAGGCTGGTGGTGTACCAGTTCTTTTTACCTCATGCTGGCAAGATATGTGTAGGACTTATTAAAAGAATCAAAACCACACTATAATAATTACGTGAATGTAACAAAAAAAAAATTCTGTTTGATCGGTTTCTCCCCCTGCTCCTTGGGCTACATTTACACCCAGCTTGAGGAGGCAGAGGTGAAAGGAGAGTGTATTGAACAATTCAGAGCTAGTATAATTTTGGACTCTTGAAAAATCAGACTTTAAACATCCCAAATAAATTTCTGCATGGCTCAGCTGTAACGTGACATTTAATATGTGTTGCAATACTAGCTTCAAAATAGAGCCTGCCAGCTAGAACAGCACAGGGGGCTTGACAGAGATAATGGATAGAATGAGACTTCCAGCTGGAGGAATGAAATGGTGAAGTCTGTAATCAAAACGTGAGGAGCATTTAAGGGGCTGATTGTAAAAGGGTTGGCAGAAGGAAGGCGAAGAAACTTTTCTTGAAAGCTTGAGAAAAAAGAAAGCCAGTGATTGTACCTGTACTGAAACAATGCTGAGAAAGGATTCAGCCATGCCTGTGCTGCTCTAGTCCTGGAGAAAATGGTGTTGTTCCTGAGAGAAGGGAGCTGCTCTAGGCAGTGTGCTGTAGCCATGGAGTAAGTGATGCTCAATACCCTGTGTGGGCATAAGGTCAAAAATTAGGGAGCAGACTCCTGTGCTCTAAGGTTGTTTTACCCACCCTTCCGTCCTACTGGGAGTTTTCCCCAGGAAGGGGGAAGAAGGATAGGAGCAATAAATCAGAGAAGAGCTAGTGGAGTTTCTTAGGAGGGCATTGGACTTAGAAATACTGCTGTAGTGTTGGGTAAGGCCAGGTCAAAGATAGACCACATGAGGGAACAGGGCCTGTTTCTGGAGTAACCTGCTCTAGTACCTGTCTGTGCAAAGGTAGAAGGCTGCAGGGTGATGTCTGTTGCCTTTCCACAAATTTCTGCAGTAGGCAGAATGGCCGTACCCCATGATGAGCTGAGTTACCAAGCCAGCTGACCAGGCAGGACAGGAAGCAGCACTTGCAGGCAGAGAAATGTGTGCTCTCCCTGAGGACCCTACAGGTATTTCTGAGCTCTGGCTCCAACAGCAGGAGCTAGGCTGCTTTTCATTTCAAAGAGACTGCAGTCACCCACCAGCTTCACTTCTGTGTTCACTGAGTTCAGCCAGTTGGCTCCTTCTTACTGCATTTTCTTCTCCGTGTCAATTGGCACCCAGTGAAGAGAAGGTTATGTTGCTCTTGGCCCCCATGGGTGGAGAGAAGCAAAGGATTTAATTTCAAGGGACTAATCTGGGACCTCCAGAATTCAAAGCATATAACACCAAGTCACTGCTCTAGAGCTGACCATAATTTCTTGTGATCCAAAAAAAGGAGAGACTAATATTGTCTGTAGGGGGCTGCTGTGGGACTACAGGAGTGTGTGGGTTCTTTTGAATATATGGCAAAGATGTTTGTGTCTAACGTCTTTTCATTTCCAACTGAAAAATGATCCCTCTTCTTCCCCTTCCACTTGTTCAATGTACTGCCTATGGGAAAAGAAATCAAATTAGCATCTGTTACAGATAATTTTATGGCTTTAGGGGGAAAACTGTCAATAACACTTATTTTATAAGCCATATATAAAAACCATATTTTTCAATTGCTAGAATTACAATGTCAATTTAAAACTGTTGTGTTTCTAATTGATGCAGGAGTTATAATTAAGAGAAAAAGTGGAGAAATTCCATGCCCACTGGCAGTTGAAGCCTTTGCTGCTCACCTTAGCTACATCTGCAAATATGATGATAAATACAGCAAGTAAGTAAGAGGATAAGCATGTTTGTGTGTACTTCTTTTACACCTTCTCTGTTGCTGCAATGTTTGAGTTGTTCATGTTGAGCTGCATCTGAGGGCCCAATTCTGCTTTCACTGACTCTGAGAGAACTTCTGTTTAAATCAAAAATCAGATGCTGGCTCTGCACAAAGCAAGAGCTACATTGCTGGTATTGGTTTGGCTCTATCTACCCATCCATCAGTAAAAAAAAAAAAAAAAAGAGAAATTTTGAGACACAGGTCCTTTAAGTCTTAGAAATTACTTTTAAGAAGTGATGGGAGGATGAGCCAGCAGACTAGGTCTACCAGCCCCACAAGTCTCTCAGGCTAGCTCAGCTCTCCACCTCTAGCAGTAGATGGTGTTTAGTTGATAATCTGTCCTGGTGATATCTGCATTGCCTGGAGCCAGAAGAAAAAAGACATTCAGTTATGCATGTAAAGCTGATCTACATGATGAGAGAGCAGAATGTAGAACTTTTGGCTTCTGAATTCCAGTTGGGGTCCTCAGTGTTAGCTCTTAACGTAGCAGGGAGAAACAGAAGTGAGTAAGAATAGCAGTAGTGAACCTTGGCTGTGGGAATAGCAATGAGGTACAGAAGATTTCAGGAACTAGAAATTGAGAGGCGAGAAAAAGCAGCACAGATTTTTTCAAGCCAGTTCTGGGCAAGGCAGCAAGAATTCTGCATGATATATGAAAGAGGAGGAGTCACTGGAGAACGATGTTGGGAATCTGATCTGAAGAAATCAATGCGGAAAAGAGCTGGGGTAGTAGATTTAAATGGTTACTAAAAAAATGGAAGTAGGAAAATGGGAGAATTGGAAATCTTATGACTGAAGAGAGAATATTCTGGCAATCCTAGAATTAGTCAGAACCTAAATATAAAGATGTCAGTCCTTTCTAGTTCTGCCTTGTGGTCCACCTACCAGCAGTGTACGCTCTCACTCCACCCCCACATCCTCCCACCTACTGTTGACAGCAGCAGCAGCAATCATTCTTCACACACAATAAACCTGAGGGGAAGCATCAGCAAGCTTCCCAAAACTGTAATGTAATGTGACTGAGGCTTTTTTTTAGTTACAAATTGAAGGGATTCAGACCTACATCTCCCATCACAAGGATATTTGTCATGGGTGAGCTCAAGGAATGTTTATCAGTACTCTTATTTACTTGAAGTGATACAGAGATGAGAGTGTTGCTGAAGTTTGCTTCTGAGAGCAAGGAGGTCTATTCTTTTGCACACTACCCCAAATCTCAAAAATGGTGCAAATTTGCTGTTTATGTCTGTTAAATGGATTGTAAAAAATTTCTTTAAATAATACTTGAACCAGGCATTAAGTCCCATGTCTGCTTTTCCCTTAGGACTGCAGGATCTTTGTCTGGGGTGATTTCTTTCATCCCAGATGCAATTACTTGGCTGAACAGTGTTTTTCCCTCCTTTCTTGGCTTTTAGGTATTTCATTTCTCACAAACCAAACAAGACCTGGCAACAAGTGTTCTGGTTTGCCATCAGCATCGCTATAAATAATGCCTACATCCTCTACAAAATGTCAGAGGCCTACCATGTGACAAGGTACAGCCGTGCACAGTTTGGTGAAAGACTTGTAAAGGAGCTTCTGGGCTTGGAGGACACCTCACCCACCCATTGATGCTTTGCTCTTGGCGTAGGCAAGGGCTGGAGGGAAAGCAGAAGATAACACACCTGGAACGGCAAAGCAAGGAACTTGTGACACCACCAGTGCTGTCATCTAAAAATGGCAAGTGATGCCACTAGAGAGGTGCAAACTTTGTTCCTAGTATCAGCTGGATGTAAACATGTCGTGCAGAAAGTGCCACTGGAAAAGCTGACACAATATTGCATATGTGAATGCCCTGTGGGAATCTGTACACCCAAAACAGACTTAAATTAACCATCATCTCAATGCTATTTATTGAATGGGGTCATCTTGTAAAGTTCCTCTTGGGCCAAGAGCTTGTCAGAAGCTGGCACAGCTCAGCAGTCCTAGACAGGTACTACAGGAAACTCTATGCTTTCCTTGGAGTTACTAGATTCCAGGACAAGCCCTGTGAGGCTGTGGCTGAGCGTGGCTGCCATCCCGTGGGGCATCACTGCTGTGCTCCGGTGAGACAGGCGGAGCAGCCCTGCACAGGAACACTGCAGCAGGCATCCTGACAAACACCACCTTCACAGGCAGGCAGCCAGGAACTGAGGACCAGTCATGATTTTTTTCTTTCTGTGCTTTTTTTTCCCCCCCCGCCTTTGTTTTTATTAATGTAACATAAGACAATTTGATCTCAGTTAGAACATAGGAAAATTAGGAGGAACCAAGTACATAAGTGAATTTAAAATGGAAAATACAGTACATTGATTTTCTTTTTTAACCAGGATGAAACATTTTATACACAAACAGTGATTAATACTGTAAGTATTAACAATGAGTAAACCAGTAAGTAATACTGCCTCACATCTTAACTGCCACGGTCAGTGTACAGGTGAGAAATCAAAATATATCAACTATATTTTTTCTTGATTTCAACTGTATCTTAAATGTTGCTTAAAAAGCTAATGTAAAGGACTGTTAAAGTTTTAAGAACAAGAATTTCTTGCTTTTTCTTTACTAACTGTCAAGACGTTTTTGGTCCACTTTAGAATTTTGTTTGGCACACAGTTGGCAGAAAAAAAAAGTCACTAATAGCCAAGTGTTTCCCATTATCACTGTGGGGTGTTCTGTAGGAATTCTTTTTGGTAGAGTTCAGGGCTTGTCACAGTAGTTGTAATTAAGCAGATTACATGTTTAGCAAAATAGCGTAGCATTGTGTCTTAGAAAAGGAAAGAAGTCCAGTTGCAGCCAACCTTAAACCTTGCTAAAACAGAGCAAGCCCAAAGAGTTCTTCTGTTCTGAGTGACACTGTAGAGGAGACGAGCATCACCGTGAGCTGGTGGCCAAGGCCATGTTTTGGTGCTTGTGGAATTTGAAAGCCACTGGAGTTTCAGAAAGCAATGCCGAGAGACAGAGGTATGATTGAAATGAGGGAATCGGTACTGGTGGGAAGTACTACCCTGCCCTCTACACTTTATTGATTTCAGTCCACAACTCAATCATCAAAAAACTTTGTATTCTGAAGGTTAGCAGTGATGGGCACAAACAGAATTGCATTGACTTACAGGGCAGAAAACTATGTTGATTACAGGACTCCACGCCTGAACGGGGTCTTAGGATATTTCCAAAGAATGACTTGAGTTGATTCAAGAGGAATGGAGTGAATGATTGATTTATCAGTGTAGCTCTTTCCAGGTTACATGTATCTGTATGACAAGAAGTAATAGAGGGTAACCAATATAAATTTAGAAACTCCTCAGATTTCATCATTCTGTGATGTGCAAATGCATAGCATGTAAATAATAGCAGAGGAAGAATCCAGCAGGAGCTAGGAAATTAATTACTAGCCCATGGAGTATCCTTGCACTGACACCTTTCTGTTTCCACCGAAGTCTTACTGTTTGGCATAGACCTAGAGGCAGATCTCACCTGGTTCCAAGGACAGAAGGGGATGGCCACCTCCATGGTGGTTCTGCTTGTGCTACAGCCTGGAGCCTGTCCCACACATCCTGCTCTGCCTGCCAGCTGCACAATGAACAGCAGCAGGATTCCTAAGCATCCTTTTCATTTCTCAGTCCACAAGGTCTCCACGCAGGAAACATGGGAGAAAGGAGAAAACTTTGTGCACTGAGGCCTTCTAACCACAAAAGAAGGGTGTGGGTTTGTACCACTCTAGCCCTTGACAATACCACGCTGCACAGGAACCCAAGGATGAATTCAAAGTTTCTTGGCTCTGCAGAAAACTGAGACCACCCCTCTTCAGACTGAGTGTGTTTGATAGCTGTTTTTTGTCAATCTTGTAGGTCTGCAAAGGGAGACAGCAGCTAGCCTGAAGCATGAAAAATAAATGTTCAGCAATATAAACCTACATTTTTCTTTATTTTTCAGGAAATTTCACAGAGTGTTCTTATTGCTCCCTGCTTCAGGCAATGCCAGCCTATATTGGATCAGGAAGTGTAGCTACTGCTCAGGATATCCCATAAATTTATATGGTGGTTAAAACTGGGGCAGTGAGGAAAAGTTGGGCCGGACTTTTTCTGATGGGATGACTTAAATGAACAGTAGCTGCTTCCTTATACTCCCATGCCATGCTGGGGTATGTGATACCCCAAGGATACCCATGCCCCCAGCAGACATGGGATGGTTTCCAAGACTACCTTGGAGCCACCTGGCATTTCTGAAGAGTAGGCAGACCACTCTCCAGCTATGTTGTAGGCCCTTGGGATAAATCTGGAGTCCTTGGCCAATAGTTACATAACTATGTATGCTCAAAGGCCTGGATCCAGGCCATCCCATACAGAAAATGCCTTTTCTCTTTTAGATGACAGTAGGCCTGAGGCCTTGGAATATTTAATTTTTCACCAATGTATGCATTTAATTATATGGATTACTTGAGCTCAAATGATGAGATCCTATCATTTTGCCTCAGGGACTGGGTCCTGAGTAGTTTTCCCTAGAATTGGTGTTAAAGGGGGATTACACAGTGGCTGACTATTACAGGGAAGATGCTTTAGTCTCCTTTGTAAAGGAGAAAAATTAAGACAAAATTATAGCTTTGCAATGAATTTCATTTTCTTAGCCTTAACCACCCCTCATCATTTGTAACCGTTGTACTTATCATGCACAAATATTCCATAAGTGACAAAAATATTTATATATATTTGTATGTACGAAATACCTGAATTTTGGCTCTCAAAGCCAACAAGCAAAAGCCACCAAAGTATAGTCTATATCTACAGATAACTCTTCCTTCTCATCTTTTCCTTTTATTGACTGGAAGTGGATAGGGTTGGAGAAAGTTAAGATTTCTCCTTCTTGAAAAAGCATCTTGCACTTTTTCTGTTACTACAACCAAGGCAAAGTAATTAAGGAAGACTTAGGATAATTTTTAAAAGGCTAAAGTTCGTCAAATGCACCTCAGCCTGTGTAGGATTATTTCCTTTAATGCAAACTGGCTTACTCAGATTTGGTTCACCTGCTTGTAACATTAAAGCTTCTTCATAATTAAATGGGGGGAAAGCCTCAAAGTAGTGCAAGGATGCTCATTATAGTGCGTGTGTGTCTAACTGTGAATAGCTTGTGAAATTATACTTTGGGTTGTTTGTAGCCTTAAGACAATCTGGGTAAGAGATCTGAGAACTCAGCAGTAGGGGAAATGCAGTCAAAATGCTGACCAGGTCACAGAGGAATGTCTCTCAATTTCTTCAGGAAAAAAAGAAGCTTGACACTGAAGTAGTGAAGGGAGCACAGCACAGCTCCTTTCTGTCCTGCTGAATTGAATTTTCACTGACCTGTACTTCTAAAAACCGGTAATTACTTGTTCACGGTATGCAAACTTTGTTTCAAAGAACCGAGACTGTCAGTTGGACATCCCAACCACCTTCTATGCACAGCACTTTCAGGAAATGTCTGTCGTGCCATGATCCATTCTTGGAAAACATTTCTTTTCCCGGTGTGTAATACCACACTTGACAGAGCTTGAAAGCCACTGGGAAGTGGTTTCCACTGTTGTCTCAGCTGAAAAATGCTTCAAGGGCTTGCAGGAATTCTGCCACTTTTTATTTCAGCCCATCTGTACATTTGACAATAAGGCACAATTTAAAGAAATCTCATCTTCATTTTTTGTTTCTATTCTCTATTCCCAACCCTTCTATATACAAGTAGTTCAGGAATCATAACTTACGGAAGTACAACTGTGTTTTCTTCAGGTAATTCCTAGAGAAAATTGAATTTCGCAACTCAAAAACAGCATTCCTGTTCTTTACCTCCAGATGTATTTATGGCCTTTTTTTTCCCCCAAATACGTTGTTTTCTTTCCAACAGTTATTTAGAAGTCTTGAGCTGGTGAGTAGTGAAAGAAGCCTCCAGGATCTCATTCTTCCATACCTTAGTCCCCCTCATGCTAGAGCTGATTCCACTGATGAGGGGGGAATTATGCTGCTCTGATAATTCTTTGCATCTCTGATACTTTCCAAGCAAGGATTGCAAAGTGCTGTAACAACCTCAGCACTGTGAGACTTCATTAGCTTTCCAAAGCTTCTCCTTTCCTACCAGATACCAAGGCACAGCACAGACAAGGGGGGGTGATGAAACTGTTAAGTGGAGTTTGCACTCCTGCTGATTAGGGCTATGTTCTGTGTTTTCAGTGACTTGGTTCTTGTTCAAAAGCACTTTTCCAAACTAGAAATGAAAGTATGCCAAATACCATTTTTCCCTAAGTAAGGGCTATAGGACTTAGCACACGTTCCTTTATACAGGCTGGCATGAGTCAAAACCAAATTGCACTGAAGGTAAGAGAAAATTTGATAAAATGTAGGAGCCCAACAAGCCTAGAGGAACTTAGAAGAGATAAATAGAAAATGGGCAGCTCTGCAATAGTCCAGTAAACTGTGAAATTCAGACAAATAATTACTGAGTTAAGTCACTGAGGCTTAGATGGAATATGAAGTCTTCCATCCTACTCTGTTACTGAATTTGCCATGGCACTTTCTTCATGCTCAGATAGATGTAAGATTGGTTGTAAAACGAGCTCATCTCAGTCTGGCTGAGAAAAACACTGAAGTGTCAAAGGCCTGTTCACGGTTTCACAAGGGCAAGGAACTCTAAGCTCAAAACAGGTATATATTTGGCCTGCTGTTAACTAGGATACTTGCACCAACACATCACATCATCTACTCAAAAGTAAGCTTGTCATCAGTGCTACTTGTTATATACTCATTCTTGTCACAATTCTTCCTAAACTTACCTTTGTTTCCAGAAACATCATGAACTCGAAGCACCTCTGTATCACCACCTCACTGTTGGGGAAGAGTTGAGAACAGCTGTGCTTTGTAAAAAGGATCTCTTCCTCTTCTTTTGAGTGAAAGCTTTGTCTCTCTGGAAATCTAGCCCTGGAGAAGCTTCCTGCCCCACACTTTCCTTTGTGTCCCTCATTCCTTGCATTTAGAACACAATCCAAAGCATCCTGCAGGTTCTTGGTCAGTCTGGAAGAGTTGCCAACACAGAGTTGGCCCTCCAGTTTACTTCTGTAGCTTTGCTTTGCTGGTCCTTTCTGCTCTTTTGCAGATCTCAGATGAAACAGGGTATTGCTTGCGCAGGCTGTTCTGATTGCAATCACTGTGAAGGTGTTGTCTGCTTTGCCCCATTAGTGCTGCCCCAGCAGGTTTGGATGGACCCCAAAGAGGTTTCAGCAGCACCACACCCACTGCTACAACTGGAATGGCTGTTAATATTCCTCAGCTCTGCATTGCTGTCCTATAGAGACCTTTGACAGAGTCTGGGGATTTTCTTTGTGTTTTTCTCTGTTTTTTGAAGCCCTTTCACCCTGATAGGTTTGGTGAACAGCTGTTAGGTATCACAAAAAAGCCTTAAGTGGTAAATCCCTTTTGTATCACTCTTTTGAAATAATGATTGCTTGTATTGGATGTCAGGGTGGTCCACGTGATGTGCAGTGCAAAAACCTTACCCACGAAAGCATCATTTGCTGTATCTGAGCAACCTTGGATGCCTGGGGGCCTGGGTGAGGATCCCAGTGGGAGAGGACTGCCATGCTCTGCTGTAGGACCATGATGTGCCGATGGGAAAAAAAGCTGGGGAGAAACAAGACCACAGTTTGCAATCCAAGCTCCTTGGACAAGCAGACTTCACAATCAGGCTGGTCTCAGAAGTTTTTCTAGGAAAGAGAAAATACCAATTTTTCTCCCAGCCCTGGCAACTCTGTTTCTAAAATAAACGCTCTGGCCAATGCTTTCACGCTTCAAGTATTTACAGTGTGCTCTGGCCTTCAGAGCATTTTTACTTATTTCTACTTGTTTCCCCCAAAAAGCCTAGAAATTGAAAAGCAAAACACAGTGCACTAGGTTCAGCTGTCCAGAACCCCAACCCACTTGTGTCAAAGTAACTTTGTGGTCTTGTTCTCAAGTAATCTGTGTCAAGGCATTTGCAAAACATGACTGCTGAACAATTTGCATGTCTCTATGAAACATAGTTGCTCATTTGATGAAAAACAGTTTGCAGGTCCCTGGGATTTATTTTGCAACCTGGATTTTTCTTCTAGATATAAACCAAATCCTTGCCTGGAATTTCAGTACTGAAATAAAAAAATAGCTTGATCCCATGGTCTGAGGGTGATGTCAGAGATAATAAAACTCAGGTTTATGCCAGCGATTAATCTGATCCTGTAAAGGTGAGGCTAATCAGCATGGTCTGACACAGGGAGGAGTTCAAGGGCAACAGTGGGTTTGAGAAGGCAGAGGAGAGTTCAGAGGATGGGCACATGAAGGGAGAAAAGCCAGGTGATCCCTTCTAACTATCATCATTCCAGCATGTATATCCCCCTCTCCTGCTGCCTTTGAATTAAAAGAAAAGGCTGATGTTTAACATAACCAGTCTGCACAGCTGATTTAGTAACACAAACCCTGCTTTAGCTCCCTACATCCCTGGCCTCACCCCATGCCTTTCCTCAGACTGTACATGAAGTTCAGTAGTCATCAGCCTTGGAGTCACAGCACTGCTGCATGTCAGCACAGCATGGAAGCTACAGACTGTGGAAGAACCACAGTAGAAAGAGGAACAATGGGGATTCTGGAGAAGGAGTCTCCCCTTCGACATTTTGTTTTCATTTGCTTTTCAATGTGTGCAACTTACATTCCATCAAATGCAGTGACAGTTCCAAAGGTGAAGATGGGCCTTAGCTGGCTGAGTGCTTTCAAGACCAGGGGCTGTGCTCACACCATCAGCAACTGCGGTTCTGTTGCAAAGCTCCATATTCTTTATAATTCTAAATATATCTGTTGAAAGCATAAATTACAGAGGTAAAGTATACACTGCAAATTAAATTTTTTTCCCTTTTCCTTTTAAAAATCTCAGAGCAATTTTATAACAGCCAAGTCTTTCAGGAAATGCAAGTGTGTGACCTCTTCACAGTAAGAGACACACAACTGTATTTCTGCATGGGACAGGGAACTACTTTTGTGACACCAGTTTTGTTCTACACAAAGGCACGCTTGCAATAAATTTTTACAAGTTTTGTACACCATAAGCTGAATTCCGAGTTCCAAAAATGTGAAGTGTGGCAACAATAACAAAATGGATTTATAGTATCACTCTGATATCTTGTCATGTGATTTTATTTCTTCAACAAAGTTTGTTTACAATCAACAACTTTGAAATACAGTCAGATATATTACCCGTTGCTTTTCCTGTCTTGTTCTTTTCTGAAAATAGGTGGGGAAGATGTTTGGTCATCCTCTGGGTGTGTAAGTGAAAGGTTGTAGAAAATATACTGCAAGATAAGTTACAGGTTCACGCTCTTAAGACCATTAGAGTTGTAAATCTTTATCCAGCCATGGGGACGAAGCACTTGAAAAAGCCTTTCAGTGTAGTCTGCATACAAGCATAGGAAAGGGGAACACTGTCCCCCCTATGCCATCCTGGCTCCACTTCCCAGCCACCTGGGAGGACAGAGCAGGATGGACACAAGGACAGGGAGAGCTGTCCCAGCTCTCAAATATCTCTGCTGTACAGAACCGGCCCTTTGTCCTCACTGCTCAGGCTCTTCTTGGCGAGCACTGTCTGCACCAAACCCATCACCTGCGTGCCAAATGAGTGACATCTGCAGGCAAAACCAGACGCATCTGCAGATGGCTGCTGTTTCACAGCTCCAAGTCAGCTAGGACCTGGTTTAAACCTTATTCCACCAAGGCAGCAGAAGCCTTGCAGGAGAACACATGATGGGGTTACAGTCGGTCTTTGCCAACACGCACAATAAAGATGTCTCCCATGCCTTGGGCTGTGTCCCTCATTTCCCCGTGGCTGCAAAGGCTCCACTGGGACTGGGCTGCCCGGCATCTCCAGGTCTGAGTGTGGCTCAACACTGACCTCTAGCCGGGATCTCTCGGGCTGCCATGTCTGATTTGCACAGGGTGTTTCTTCATATCATCTTGTGTTTTCCATGTGAAGGAATTTAGTTTGCACCTAAGTTGTGCTAAGAAATAGCCAGAATTCCAGGGAAAACAAAAAATTAAGAGAAGCAACCAGCAACAAACCCCTTGACCTATTTGATGTCTTGATGGACCCAGTCCCTAGGAAGGGATTATTTTTCTGAAGTTGCTTATTATCACAAAGGGGCATGAGATTCTGTCTGTTCAACACAACCAAGTCTCAGAAATCTTTTCAACATGTAAGTAGGTGCATTGGCAGCCCATAATGCTGGTCTGGAAGGCAGTCTGGCCCCTTCACACAAGAAACAGACTGTGCTGTGTGTTTTTTGCACCACAACAGTCACTGCTGAGCAGCAGGGGAGGAACTCATGGGGCTTCTGCTCTGAGACTTCACATCCACGTTCAAGAAGCAATCAAACCACAGCATGTGCCTGCAGCTCAGAGCGGAGGCTGGCTCATCCCAAAGGAGTGCAGAGACTGGAAACGTGCAGGTGCATCACAAGGGTGGTGGATCAGCATGACCACATCAAGGCAGGGCTCCCTGAGACAGGAACAGCCACGCACAGGTGGCTCCTCACATCGCTCCACAGGCACACACAGCAGGAAGGATCTAAGGACAGGATTACAAGGCCCTGCAGAGAGATCAGCTACACACCAGACCAGATGTGTAGCTGTGCCGTAAACCAGCTGTGAATTTCTCCTTGTTCCCTATCATGGCTGGAGAGTCGCCCCCAGCAGCACAGCACTTTATTCCCTGGATGTGCTGTGACCAGAGCTAACGCTGTGTCTGATCAGGCTACACCAGCAGAGGTACAATAAACAATGCAAATCATCTTTAATACACTAATTGAATAAAATAAGGAATTTAGTTTATGAAATTATGAAGCCCAGGATCTGATTGACAGACACATGCGTTACCTTGGCACTGTCATTTGCAACACTGCCATCCATTCAGATCAGGCCAGGACCTGCAGTAACTCAATCTCCCATGAAGTTATTCCCAGGAGAATTTGCAATTAATTCCAACAATATGGTCTTTATTAAGTGAGCCAAATTCAGCATTCCCTTTTGCAGTGTTTTCTAATATCCTGTGCCACTTGTTCCTCTGTCCCCAGAGAGGAATAGAGAGAATAAAAATGCCATCTCACAGACACTGTGGAGAAGGACATCCCCAGCTGTCACCAAGTCAAAGCACAGACTCTCCTAAAGGCACCCTCACCTGAGATTTGAAAAATCACTTTACAGGCAGTAATGAATGGCAAAAGCAAAGCCATCTCCTCTCTCTCTCTCTTCAGACATGATCTCCGTGTGGAAGTTTCCTTAGATTACAGCACAGTCAGAGTTTTGTCTTTGGGAATGAGAGTTTAAGAAATCAGTACACAAAAGGTGATGGGAATT
Source organism: Cinclus cinclus (assembly GCF_963662255.1). Classification (NCBI taxonomy): domain Eukaryota; kingdom Metazoa; phylum Chordata; class Aves; order Passeriformes; family Cinclidae; genus Cinclus; species Cinclus cinclus. The sequence continues at coordinate 71,098,937 of NC_085048.1, read as the reverse complement.
GAGAAGCCAGAAACCTCTCTTGCTTCTCAGATATTCCCATTTCCTCAGGTGAGGACTTGGACAGGATTCTTCTGGAACACCTGTGTCAGCAAAACTGGCATGGGATTCATGTATTTTACCAGGGATTTTTTTGCAGATTGTATTTCCTATCACAGGTTTTGCCTAGGAATCTGCAGTCTGTCCTTCATCAAAGAAGCCAGAGCAGCAGCAAGGGGGGTTCTCAGAATCACAGGGAATTGGCAACCCACAAACTTGGATGAGAATCAGCTCCCCTGAGCTGATGGCCTCACCTTCAGTAGTGCAGCCATTGCCCCACACTGGCCTGGAGGCAGCTGGTACCAGTGGCAGTGTGAACACACCGAGGTGCAACAAACCAAAATATGCTCCTTTTTCTGCTTCTATGAGTCAGGGCTGGACTGCAACCTTAAAGGAAATGTTAGATATTCCTCCTGCCAGATTCAGACTCCCCAAGGGCAACAAGGCAGGATTTAAGATGGCAACATCATCTTGGACCCTTTGGAGAAACAGCAAAGCAAACCTCTTCCATCCCTCCTGGACCCACACAAAATTTAGAAACAGTCAGCTACAATGATGCCAACTTATAATCCCCAAGAAATGGAAAGGTTTGAGGGACAGCAGGGAGGGGGGAGACATTCATTTGCTGTGAATAAGACTCGCATCTGCAGGCAGCCACCTCAGAATAAATTACAAATCACTCTCAGGAACTGGAAAAGTTCATTGTCTATTAGTCTACCAGTATCTCAGCCTTTTCAGATTGAAACTGTTAGAGATAAAGACAAACACATTAATTAATGGGCATAGTTGTACACTGGAGATGTGGACTGGAAAAGTTGGTCTCCAAGCATAAGCAAGTGTATTTGTACCCACCACAGAGGACAGACCCCACACAACATTTGCAAAGAAAAATGCAATTCTGTACCTGTTGGTATTCCTCCACAGTATGTGTACTGTTCTCCTTGACATTCCAATTCATCTTTTTTCAGTCCTCTCCATTACTGTGCCCAACAACTCACCACCACCTAAAACCCACAGCTACTTCTGATACTGGGTGGAAGAGAGACATCCCAACAAGTAGCTTGGCATAACATCAGCATAGCATTTCTGTGTTCAGATAATCACATTTCTTTTCACTCCTGTCCTGCAATTAATATTGAGCAGGTAAAGTATTGCTCTGTTCAGTAAAGCAATTTTCAAAGTGCCACTGCAGAGTTCCACAGTTTGTCTTTTCAGACACCAGGTAATGTTAAGTATTTACGAAATCAGTCACAGATGATCACCCACCATTTGCAGCCAGGCTGAGCAAGTAGTGCTATAAAATACTGTAAGTCAAGTTTAATAAACTTACTAAAATAGAAGAAAGAGTTGCACATTTAATGAAGAAAAGCTGTTACTGCAGCCAGGAGCTTGAGGTGTGTGACCCAGGAGGATCTGAAAGTACTTCAGTAGGACTCAGACCAGCTGTTAAAAATCTGTGGCCCTTTCTTAGCCAGTGCAACAAACTGGCCATAAACAACTTAAAACAATCCATACACAGCAGCATTCTCTTGCCTGAGATGACAGCAGCCAATTTCAAGGCATGGTGCACTACAGTGATTTTAGAAGCTTCTGTTTTGAACAAAAAGAAAAGCCCCCCCTGGCTTCGGGCAAGTACATACCAACACACACCAAGCACAGACATTCAAGTGGACTCAGTGGCTGCCACCAACAGCTTTCTATTGCTCATGTGATAAGAAAAACTAATTCAGGAACTTTTTTCCCACAGGCTATATGATCTGTTTTTTGTGATTTTTCTGGTAGCATCACCACCAAATTCAGTGTAGTGTGGTGGTTCAGCAGGCCAGTGGTAAATCACAGATCATGGACAGCTTGAAGGCCTGGGAGGGACTTTTCCCTAATTGCTTCCCCGAAGAGCAGCCTGCAGGGTTGATGACCAGGTTCCCTCTGAGCAAGAGAGAGAAGATGCCAAACACTACTGGGCTGTAAGAGAGCTGCCCTTCCACAGCCCAAACCCCAGGGAGGTGGAAATGCTGTCTTGCAGCTCTGTGGGTGAGACCCAGCCTCATGCCTGTGCATCAGATTTAACCACCAGACATGCCAGACTCTACTCTTCTCCCCATGTGCTCACCCTACCTGTTGTCTCATTGGATTTATGGCCCCGATACCAACCAGCTCTGCTTCTGTGCTGCAAATAACCAGATGGCTTTTATGCTACCTGAAAGGACAAAACTGCAACAGAGAGTGAGAAATAATTTCCTCTGTTTCTTTTTGAACAACGAGGAGCTATTTATAACGTGTTGAAGTTCATTGTTGCACAAAAGCAGTGTCCTTTCCCTGACAGAGCTTCTCTAGCAATGACAGCCTCGCAGTAGCCTGCAGGATTTCTTTTTGCCTGAAGTAGCTTAACCCAGTTTTTCATGTGGATAATGTAAATCGGCAGTGGATGAGATTTGATGCGGCTGCTGTTCTCTGGGCAAAGGCTGAAGCACCCAGGAATGTATGAGCAGCTCCACCTTCTTAGGGCAGATTTCTGTAAAAATGGGGGGTTGCAAAACTCCCTTTCCTCACTGAAAGCAAATCACAACACCTTATCAGAAGTCAAGAGAGTTATAGTTGGAGTTCAAAAGTTGCCCTTCTCTCCTGTCAGCACCTCAAGTCTGTGTGATAGAGGCAGTCAGCAAAGCACAAACTGCTCCCTAGGCAGGTGACCTAAATCCTGCTTTGCCCAGCGATGCTGCAGGACACTGATTGGATTTGTGTGCTGCCTTCCCTTCCCTCCCCATCAGCTTGGTACTACAGGGTGTCCATCCCCTAAAGTTGGAGCAGTACAACTGCTCTGCAGTCACTGGGCTGATGAAAGCATCCCCTAGAGAGGGACAGCCTTCAGAGGCTCTGGTGAAAGGGTCAGTGTCACACATGGCAGATCTGTATCCCCATGGGTGCACATCCACGCTGGATGGCTGAAGAGCCCAGCTCTGTCCTTCCAGCAGGAGCATCTCTGGCCAAACAGGCCAGAGAAGAAGTGCCCTGAAGAAGTGGCAAGAAGAGCAGACCTGTCAGATTCTGAGCTGCTCAAAAAAGTAAGGAGAAGATGGAGCCAGGAGTGTTTTAGGAAAGGGGGATAAAGGGTCACTATTGGGAGATATTTAGGCACCTTCACACCAGCCTTGAATTTCACAGGAGGCTCATTGGATGGACCCAAGTATTCCAAACCAAGCTGTGGCCAAAGAACTTCACTGTAATATTGCAGCAGTGGTTGGGAAAAGGAGCAGGAGTTACATTTGGCATGGCTGCCAAAAGTTAATTAAAACAACAAAAACAAACAGGGGAGAGGGCTGTGTACATGACAGGGTTCATCAATCGAATCAGGTAGAGCTTGTGCTTACATGCGTCACACCAAACTCCCCACAGTGATTCCTTTACCTTTCCACCTCCTCAGGGCTAATTTAAGAGCTGTTCTTCACAGCCCATAATAGTAGTGAGAAAGAAAATCAAATTCTGTTCTGCCAAAAGGAGGAAACTGGAACAAGGGAACCAGCAAAATCTTGTCTTGCTGCCATCTCTGGCTTTCCTAAGGAAATTCATGCTCCAGGGCACCCAGTCAAAGAAAGCAGAGCAGCCAACAGGATGCATGACTCTGATCCTACCCACAAGGGTAGGCAAGTCCATCTGCTGGGAAAGGGAAGGACATTTCCCACAGATAAAACAGCAGTGGGGTGGGATGCATAGGTGAACACAGAAATAACCATCCTGCACAGACAACCATTTTCTCAGGGAATACCTTGGTCTCAGACTGCCTTTTTTATATGTACAACTCCCCCAGATCTTCCCTGTGAGAGGCAGGTAACCTCCCCTGCCCCACCAGAGAGCACCAGCACAGTAACAGAGTTCTTCACATAACAACATGAGCAGTAGCACAGTTTGTGACTACTCCTGCTCCAGCCTGTGCAGGCACAGGGAGCCAGGCTGATGTGATGCCTCCTCCAATACAAGTATTCAGGCAAAGCCAGCATTAAAGCAAGCAGGCAAAAGGGTCACCTTCCACTCACATAGGTATGGGTTCACCCTTTGTGTCCCCCATGAAATGACTTTTTATTTAGCTAAATCTATATAAATGAATGCTTTTCCTTTTTTTTTTTTTCTTTTCCCAAATCTTCCTGGAGAGTCATCTGATGGTCATTGCTACAAGGGCATTGCTCAACTCCTGGCAGGCTCAGCTCTGCTCCACACAGGCTGGCCACATCTTTGGGTCCATTACCAGGAAGTGTTTAATCCATACAAAGTAGATCACAGAAGTATTGTAGTACTGGCACAAGCCAAAACAGCAGGGCTCGTTCCAACCAATCCCACCATATAGGGGTTCCCAGGGGCAAAACCACCCATTCTTTTTGCCATAATTTCTCTAGCAATGGAGTCCATAGTACCTCACCTTTAACCAGGACCCCCTCTGTGTCAGGTGAGGATTATCCAGGAGCTCATACAAGCCTTTCCCCAGGCACTGCTAATGAAGGTCAAAATTCAAATGCAGCACAAAGATCTTTGCATCCAGGCTAATTGTGAATCCCATGGCATGTTTTCAGAACTCCATATAACTTGTTTTCTTCAGAAGCCCTCAAAGACTGTCCTTAGGGACTTAGGCAATGAAAAGACACCAGAATGTCAAAGATGCCATCTTCTACCTAAGAGACAATTGAAAATGCAGATTCTATGGGGTTATGTCTGTGGAAGTTTTGGATAGGAATAAAATTTTTAAAATTATGTAGCATTTTGTCCCCAAAGGCACTAAACTGCTATTCACAATAAAATACAAAATTAACTTACTAATCCTTTCCAGACTTATTTCTTCCCCATATTTCCTCAATGTGAAAGTATGAAATTTAAAAATCATTTGCAACTATTTTCCACTATAATATAAAAATCACCCAGAAACATCTTCACATTTTATGTGAGAGGTTGAAGATACCATTTTGTAAGTAGCAAGAAAAGTAATTTGAAATGAGAGCTGGAGATGGGCTTCTCCACCCAGCATATGATATATACCAGCTACTCAGTCACTCCTCCTGGGTGTGCTCACCTGACACCATCCCTGGGCACATTCCTGGTGCTGCACTCTATTCTCTTGTCTGCTCCAAAGGTGCTCAGTGCATCCATGTGTTTGTCCAGCCTCAGGACACTTCAGGTGGAAAACGTGAGCCAGCATGGAACAAAGGATTTAATAACCCAGTAACCAATTGCCTAAGGAAAGACCAAAGGAATGGAATGAAAACCAAATAGCATTATCTCCATCTGCCCTACAAGCTCCCATCAATCTCTGGCTTAGAGACTTCCTGGTGTATGTTTATACATATTATGCATGTTTTACAGCCCTGGTTTCCACTGAAAGGGTTGCCACATCCATGGAGTAACTTTCAACAATATGAAATACTTTTGTCCTAAACCTGATACCTGGAAACTTTGGGGTTTTTTTTGTTTTGTTTTGTTTGTTTGTTTTGTTTTTTTTTTTTAATTACTTGAAAAGAAGAGCCATGAGTTCACTCTCTATCCATATATTCCTTACTGTTCATGATCTAACCTCTTCTTGTGCAGCCACCCTGCCTTTCTAGCTCAAAAATGGAACAATTCCTGCCCCTTGAAGATAAAAACTTCAGAGTTAACAGGGAAAGCACTGGCCCCTGGCATCCACTCTCTGCCACTTGGCTTGTAATTGAGCTATGTCTGTCTCCATTACCCCCTCTTAAGATACATCAGCATGGTGTGCCAATACTTTGATTCATTCCAGCACCTAATCCTGCTCTGTGAAACGGGAACCACAGATTCCCAGGTGGACGAACAATTTTGGGGATGTTCCCTGAGCAAACTGACAGGCCCTCCAGAGCATCAGTTCAAGCACTGCTCGTGGACATCTAGCAGTGTTTTCTTTGCTGATTCCATCCAGAAAAATAAACAGCTATAGGCCCAACATTGATTTGCCTTGCCATGCTGGATTTGCTGGAAGCCAAGGAAGATGTAGCACCCCTCAGGATCATTCAGAGCATAGCCTGTGTGTCTTTCTTACAAAGCCCCAAGAACAAAACAAATAACAGAGTGAGAAGCATCAGTGGGAATCTTACAAAAGTAACAACCATAGAGGTCCCATCCTATTTTTCTGGAGTTGAGAGGAGGACCTTCACCCCTCATCATCCCCCTGTCTGCCTTGAGGACAGCTCAGGGAAGAGCTGCAGCAATGTGTGACCTGATAAAGCTGCTTCTCACCTAGTTTAAGGGCTCAGTCTGCAAATGCAAAAGAAAAGAAATGTCAGAACCATATTCCAGAAGCTCAGATTCTATGAAAAAGTATTTTAAGGAGTTAAACATAATCAGCAGAGAAATGGCCAGCAGTTGAAGCTAGACGTTAAGCCTGGAAGCAATTTTTCATTAAAACAAACTTACATTGGAAGAGCTGACAAAAGGAGAATTAGATCAGCTGAAGATTTCCTAATTCTCAAATGCATCTGTTTCTCAAGATGTTTAAACTTCCTGAGTTTTATTTTTAAAAACTAACCATCCTAAAAACTTCGGGAAATGTAGCCAGTCTTTTATGTCTGAGCTCTTGCCAGAGGTTGCACCCAAGCAGAAGCTGAGCACTTGGCACAGGTACCACTGTTGAAGATGCTACAGCTGATGCTGTAGAGCACAGGATAGCCTGATCTCATTTTTCCTTAAACTATGAATTGCTGACTTTGAAATACATTCTAAGCTGCAGCTCTGCATCTCCTTTTCCACACCCTCTCACTTTGCACCTCTTTCTGCTTTGTTTTTTTAATCTTTTCTACCGAGTGTGTCATTTTCTTTTAAAGCTCCTCCCATGACAGAAGCCCTGATCCTCAGCAGTGATCTAAAGATGCCCCCACCTCCCCAAAATACCTTGTTCAACAGGAACATACAATTCTGTTCAATATCTCATACAATTCTGAAACCAGAGAGCCTAACACACATATGGTGTGCTCCATGCCACACAAAGCACAAACTGCATGCAGGGTGGAGCATTTTCTTTCTCCAGACTGCCTAGTCCAAAGTGCTATATCCCTTTCTAGTAGCAAACTTCCTGTCAAACTTTGGCTTTATGCTGAAACCACGACCTTGATGCAAAACTTAAAATCTTTTTGTCTCTCTCACCCTGTTCCTCCTCTCTTGATACTACAGGTGCTGCTGGCTTTAGATATGGCAATAAGGCTGTTTTGGCATAAGTTATTATTAATATTATTAGTACAATAGGAATCTCAACTGGAAGGCAAACCAGAGCATCCTTCACCTCTGTCTCTCTCATGAAAACATAAGACTTGATTTTATGGTCTAGTTAATCCAAGCTCAAGAGGCTTTCAGCTATCCAAAGCGACAACACTTCCTATGCTTGGGTTGTTGGTTCTTTTCTCTGTTTGTTTGTTTTTGCCAGCCTTCCCTATATTGTCTTATAAAATGGGCAGAAACACTATCCCGAGGCAGGAGAGGCAGGATCAGTGTTCCTTTCCCTGTCAGCAGCAACAAATAGGCTGGCTCAGCTGAGCATGGAACTGCTACCAGGAATCCACCCCTGTTCATTTCAAAACCAACCTGCTGGACAGGGAGAGATGTGGCACAAAAGTTGAGAAAAGTATTTTATAAAAGTGGTGCTGATCACACGACCAGAGCACAACAGACAGGTAGTAATTTTCAAACCTTGTTTTTACCAGACTATCAAAGGTGACCTTTAATATAGATTTGACAGAAAGCTATTTGCTACTTCCAGATCTTTAATTAAAAAACACCTCGAAAAAATCCTTGGATTAAAAACATCTGCTGGGTAGAAATAGGAATTTGAAATCAAACAGATCTCTCTTTCTGCATACAGAGCAGCAACTGGCTGCTGTGCTGCAAGAAATCAAATCAAATCAGAAGGGTATTTTGCACCCATTCAGACCTCTTGGAGGGTTGTAGAAAGAACATCTGTGGACTGACTTTATTCCCAGTTTTTAAGCTTGATTACTAGAAGATCTTAAAATAGATACTGGATGCTAAGCTGTAAATAAAATGTGCAGACTAACAAAAGCTGCAACCCTGACATTTGTGCCCATTCTGTAATCATGGCTTATTATCCCAGAGTTTTTTCAGTGGCCTCATTCACTTGAAATGATTCTGTAGAGGAACAAGCCTCTTGCTAGAGTGTTCTCTAAGAAGTTACTGCTATGAAATTATGTATGCACTGTGCTTCAGGCTTGAAGAAGAGCACAGGTGATGCCTGCATGCCATTCACAGCCATGTAAATTCATACAGCATCTACATTTAAAATAAACCTAAGGCAAAATAAATGTTGGCATTTGTATACAAAAATTAAACAATTTGAAACAACTAAGGCTATGGGCAGTAACACCCCAGAATGGAATTGGGCAATGCTCTGTAGGATCCACTTCAAACAAGACAACAGTCCTTACCTCAAGCAGGTTGTAACTTTTATCTCTCCAAAAATTCATCCTTCTTTCCAAATACAGACAAGCATCTTCTTGAAAATTCAGGATTTTAAATTCTTTTGTTAATCTACAAGGAGTAAAGCTTAAACATTCCCTTACAAAAGTAGTATAAAGACATCTGCTTTTATGCACAGTGGCAAGCCAGCAGAGCAAACCTATGCATAAAAAGCTGCTAAAAACCATGACATGACCTGAATTTCCAGAAAATGAATGGGTCACATTTTTCAAATCTATGTACTCAGGTAACGTGACAAGGGAGTTCTGGTCAGCAGCAATGCAAAATTTGCTGGATGGTTCATTCATGCTACTTACACCAAGTGAACTTAGAACAGTACACACAGGAACCATGGAAGACTTTAGGCAGAGACATAACAGACTCCTACATTTAACACCAGATTAGATAAAAAGCTTCTATTGCCAGAAGCCTGTTGTAATTATCTTTAGGTATCACCTGCCAACTCCCACGTGTTAAAGGGCATTTAAGATAGAGAATACTCATTTGAATTCTCGAATACAACCTGCAGATGGAAAATTGTTCCTTTTGTTTACTGCAGCTTGACAAGGCCTTTTTATTTCTGCCAGCCATTAATATTAAAGACCTGTTTCCTTGATTTAATTTAGATTTTGAAAGTCATTGACTTCTACTACACAGAGAACGTTCGTACCCCTGACTTCTACTTTCCCAGAGGCTGCTAGGCAAAACTCTTCCTTTCAGTACAATTTAGAATGGGAATGGTTTTGTTCTTTCCCATAGATGTTTCTGTGGGTTCTGCTGGCTGATCCTGCCCTTGGGGCTGACTGCAAAGCTGAGTTGCTTAGACCAGGAGCAAAGAACCTAGCCCTGTGTGCCATGGAGTAGGAAGGAATGATGCCCTGCAAAAGCTGACTTGTGGTATCTCTGAGACTGCACAGAAGGTGCAGAAGAGGCTGCAGATGAGATTTTTGGAGCTCTGTCCCATCTCCAGCCCACTTAGCTTGCAGCCCTGCCAAGAGGATGCCAAGCCCTGTTGGCATCCCCCTTTCCTCTTACAGAAGCAGGAAAATTCTTCTTTCACACCTCCCGAGTGGAATTTGCTCCTTCCCCAGCTGTCCTAGTGCAGGTTCATTTACAAACTCTCTAACTAGACTGGTGAAGTATTTGCCCCCTAAAAAACCTTTATTAAAAAAAAAAAAAATAAAAGTATTTTTTGGTTTAAATATCTGCAATGGATCATCTCATGCAGCACGGGCACCTGAATGCCTGCCCTGCACAAGAGAGCAGGGAGACCACAGGAGCCCATGAGCACAGGCATCCTGAGGGGCTGGGAGCTCCAGCTGCACCAGGCCTGGCACAGGGATTTGCTGGGAGCAAAGACAGGCATAATGGGAATCCTCAGCAGCTCAGGTCTAGAGGGGCAGGAGGGGGAGTGCCTTGACAATGTATTTTTCAGGTGACTACACAGCCAGCATTAATCCTCTCCTCAGTGTAACACAACTTCTAAAATAAGACAACTTCCCCAAAATTACAGTACTAAACACAAACAAAATCTCTTTTCATAAATACAAATATAATCCCATATATACACACTTATAGAACAGGAACTTCATGAAGCAACCAAGTGAAACAAAGTAGTTTGAAAACTACTTCAATCTACAAGCTCCTGGCAGACTTTTACTGGCTTTACTCAGTTCCATTAATCAGCACACATTTATCTATAAAGCGTTCTTCTTTATTTAAGTTAAACAAATTTTCAAGGATGGTTTCCATCTATAAAATGAACAAGTACAAGCTCTGTACAGCAGACTTTTCAAACCAACTGAAAAAAACAGTTTCCAAACTATGTTTTGAAAATCTGCGAAATAAACAGTATCACCATTCTTGTTCTGAAGACGGTAAGAAAAGTTCTCAGGAGACTATCACAATTTGCTTCAAGGGCTCTTAATTTATCTTTCAAATGGGTGAATTTCTTCAGCATTAAAAACCCCTAAAATCACAGTAAGTAACTTTGGCACACTGTCATGTAAACATAACAAAAGGATACCACTTCTTGTCTGTTCTCTCAAAGAAAAGCATACGGCTCCTATATAAAACCCCTATACACAACATCCACGGGGAATTACTGAAAAAATATTCCTACTTTATGAATGTTGTAGTCATTAAAGACTTAAGCGATGGAATACAGACTTTTTAAAATTTGTTTTTACCAGCAATTCTGATTCAGAGATAAGAGGCAGGTCAATATTCAGAGTTGCAGCTGCTGATTTCAGCTAGTACCACCCTCAATCAGATCAAAGCTGTGAACAGAAATACCTCCATGGTTGAAGCTGACTGGTTGGGGTTTTTATTGTCCTTTTAAATTCTGTTTTTCAAAGCCTCAAACAACTGGTTTGCTGCTGAGCTCGTATTTCAGCATTTGTTTTCCAAAACAAAGGCATCTATTGCTATGTTTATGAAACATGTTCTTCAAGTTCTCAGCTAGGTTAAAAGGCTACAGGGAGAGACTAAAAGCTGAAAATAGTTTATCCACTGTCTGGCCTTTAAAAAAGGCAAGTTTTAGAGAAAGTGGATTGTGGATAAGCAGAGAAAAAGTATTAATTATTCATTAAAAAGTCAGATGATGATGATTGATGGGTAACACTGGATTTAAGGGCCCCATCCAAAAGGTAAGAAGGTACCTGCAGGTCATAACTCCAGACACACAAGATATCTATGGGCACACTGACTGGCACAGTGAAGCTACCTTGCCCATGAGTACCATCTCTATACCTGGTGCATAAGTACAGCCAAGGGAAACTGAAAAATCAGGAGCTACTCTACTTCCAGGACAAACAAAGAAGGGGACTGTACCAGCATACTACAGTACAGCAGATGTTTTCCCTCTCCTTATAAACAACCCTTCTATTTTTCCAAGATCCATCTTTCCAAAACCACTTCCTGGCACTCCATGTCTGCACTAATTTTTGTCAATGCTGCCTCACTCATTAATGCTTGCTTGCTTCTCATTTTAAAAGCTCAAAGCATTTGTTTTTAATAAAAAAAAAAGTATATAGTCTATGCAAACATAAGAAAGGACAGGTCAAAGTTGGGGTTACCTTTGACAGTACTGTCTTATAAAAATTACATCAGCTGGACCAAAGCTGTAAAATGCAGAAGTTCTGTGGTTAGAAACACATAGGCTAAGCAGGTATCCAGGCTGACTCCCAGAGCCAAGCTTGAATGCATTCAAAAGCTACATTTGAAGAAACAAAATGGAAGAAAATTCCCCAGTAGCAGGTCTATAAATTAAGCAAGTGCAATTCAGAGATAGAACATAGCTGCTCATCCTTGCAAATTCAAATTCAGATCTTGTGCTGTTGTCAGTGGTGTAACAATTCTAACTTATTTCTATAACTCAAAAGGGGAGTTTGAGACAATTTCTTCCTCATTAGGGCCCAGAATAAAACTCTGCTGAACCAACACCGCTGCACAAAAGCTCCGTGCAGTTTATACAATTTTGTAACTAAGGAAGAAATATTTTAAAGACAATGTACTACAGAAATGACCAACACAAATATCAAGTACAGGTTTAACGCTATCCGGAGCGCAGGTGATGAATTCCAAAGCTGGAATAAACAATCCAAGCAATCATCTGGGCAGATGCATTGACTTCCTCTGCTATTTTCTTTCTCCTCCTGAGTTTCATGATCTCCAGGAAGGATGAAGCGTTAAGAAGTAGATCCAGTTTGCAAAGCAAAAGCATCCAGTGTTAGCACAGACATCATACCCAGCAGCACAAAATCCGCACCCGCAGAGTTTCTCTCTCCTAGCACTCCAACCCAATTTCTGGTTATACATATGTCAATCACTTTGTTGATAATTATAGGATGATGAAAATTGATACAAATCATTGGGAGCTGACAATATATATACTTTCATATATTTATATTTAGAGTCCATCATAGAAAAGTTCATATTCAAATTACCAAGTACACAAAGGAGAGGGGAAAAAAAAATTCAAAATGACACTTCTGGTTCTGGAAATGACAAACCATGACTTCTATTCCAATGGAGTTTTCAAATGACCTTCTCCTAGTAATTTTTCCCACCCTCCCTCCCACACTGTTCCCCACAGATGTCTCTTCAGATCCTTTTGTTTATAATACGTCAGTTGTTCCTAGAGTTAATTATCTGCTGTGCAAGTAGTAGCTGAAGACAGAAATGAACAGTTCAAGTCTGCAGCACAATTCCTTCTTCCTGTGAAGTAATGCTCAGTGACATCTTTGCAGTGCTCCGAGTCCCCCGGATCCCTGGTGTCTGCTTCAGCACTTTACTTTCAGATAAAGGTGGAATACTGAGGTATATAAGTTCCGTGGAAAGTTTTAAGAAATACATCAGTAATTCAATCAAAACTTTGCCCAATGTTTTTCAGTTGAAACAGCATTTTGCTTGTAAGTCCTTCTACTGCTGCAGATTAAGTGTGAATTTCCACTGCTGTGACAAAGAAGGATTGCAGATCTCAACGGTGAGACCACCATTTTTGGCATTTCGGCTGTCTAGACAGAGGTTGCTGCCAACGTGCCTCAGTTTAGAATTGCTTTCAATTTGTTCCCATTTCTGGAAGAGAAAATACAGTTATTGACCTGGAAAAGCAGGAAAAGGAAGAATTCTATATCTTGTCCTTTGAAGTCTTGCTAAGCTCCCCTGGCTTGTGCCTGGAAAGCTGTACAAACTGCAATAATAGGAGCAGTTTAGATGAGTCTTGAGTAAGAGTATGTAAGTCCTGGCAAGCCTTGCCAAAACAGCTGTTCTTACCATACCACTACACTACTGAGCATAGAGAAGCAAGAAGCACATTCCCTATAGGCAACTTTACAGAAATCCAGAAATTTGTCAGACACTTTTCAATTCTACAAAAGACAAGCAATCTGTGCTGTCAAAAGTTCTTTGTCCAAATTGATGTCAAGGACAGAATAAATCCCAAATACAGGACTGAAAAAAAAAAAAAGGGGGGGGTGTTTCTTTTTTATGTCTACCATATTATGCCTGTAAACCTCATCAAGAAAATCTTGCTTCCTTAGTTTCCTTCTCTGAAGTGTGGCAAGAATATTCCTTCCTTCCTTCATCAATAAACAGTCTTTCAGTTACCTGTCTGCAAAAACAGAGATATAGAAGCAAGGAAGCTGGCAGATGATCAGAACTGATGACTGAGCAGAAAGAGATGAGCTGTTTTATGACTAGATCAAAAAAGATGGTATGACTCTGCAAATGTGATTTTCCTCAGGCATGGGAAATAGATGAAGTTACAATGCTGCATTGACAAAAATTAATTTAAGGAGTCTAGTGCTGCTATAAACAGAAAAGAAGGAAAGCCAAACCACATTCTTCTGAGACTCAGAATACTCAAAATACATTCAAGCTTCACTGAGTGAGACCTTTCAAACTGACATTTTGGAATATATAAACACTTTCAGAAGACACAGGTGGCAGCTACACATTGTTACATGCCATTGGGTGAAATCTTTATGTAAGGCCCCCTTTGGGATAAAGCTTATTCTGCCTTTATAACATCATGAATCCTAGCTTCACACACACAATAAACATTAAAAATAGAGCCTATAGAAGGTATGATCATCAGTGCATTGTTTATTCACCATCCTTGTTTTCCTCATTGTTTGCAGAGTGCAATCATGACATACTAACCTGTCTGCTGTCATTTTCCCTACAACCCTGAAGTTTTATAAGTGAACCAGGAGCTCTGTCCACAACAGTAAGGCACAAATCCATGTGTTTCACTGACTTGTCCTTTGTTAAGGCCCATTCCTACAAAAAGGAAGAAACAAAAAATTTACAAAATTGCGTATGTTAACACATCCTACCTCTGCACATACAGAACAGGTTAAAATCCCACAAAGAGCTATGCATGAGCATTAGGACAGTTCATTGCTTCCCACAGGGCAGGAGATGAGAAAAAGTCCTCTTCAAACACAGTAATTCCAATTGCTTCAGCGTCCCCACATCAGCTCAGGGCTGAGCTTGCTCCCTCTGCTGGCTTTACATAGGGCAGCTACACAGGGCCTCGTAGAAGATATTCCTCCAAATGCTTATTTAGTTAGATGTTTATTTTCATGTATGTGTGTGTATTACACATTTCCCCTGTCTTCTACATGGAAGGATTTCTACATTTGCAAATATGTATACATATGTATTTTAAAAAAATTATATACTTATATAGTTATATACATAAAACCCCTAAAGCTTGGTCTGCAGCACCAGTGGCCACCCTGCCACATACTGAACAACGCACATGGACCACAGTGACAAAACAGCAGTTCTTAAAACAATAAAGACTACCAGAAAGCAATACACAAAAGATGTAGAGAGAATGTTCCCTCCCATCCAAGGCACAATGTACAACAGTATCTTCTTTACATGTATTTAAATATGCAACTCTTAAATAGAGAGCAAAAAAAGGCTGATCTTTATGTACTGCTGCCCAGCCTGATAGACCTCAGCATCTTTTTACTTGGAGCCTGATCTTGCACTGATGTTCAGACTCTCTTCATATGCCTCTCTCCTTTCAAGTTTGATCTCCAGGGTCCACATTGGTCTCCATTTGTCTAACTCTCCTTTGAGGAAAGAAGCCTCTTGATTAAAGCCAGGCTAGTGTTCCAAATCATGCTTACAAACCACTTGAAATGGCATTATTAGTTCCTCTCAAGCAACTAAGGAGGATTTAGAGTTGTACAATACAAAACCTTAGACATACAGGGCCAAGCTTATATGTTAAATAACACTTAAATGTTATTTTGCATGTTATCAGTGTTTCAGAAATAAAATAAATGTATAATTACTTTGAAACTCAGCAGACTTAATTATTACATAGCAGATTTAGCTATTATTAAATCTCTTAGTGAAGAGATGCTCAGAACACTGTCAGAACTTGCAATCCAAGAGATTACGAGTAATCACAACCACACAAGTCCCAAGACACCGGATAGATACCATATTCTACAAGTACCAGAACGATGACAACTATGGAAAACAAAGTAAAGCCAGGACAAATCTGTATTCCTTTGTCTTCCAAACTCTTAAGCTGATAATTTCGCCTTTTACTCTCAGAATATTAAACTCAGATGACAGCAAAATTACTTGCCTTCTCTGTTCCCAGTTTGTAAGATGTCAACAAGAATCATTAATATAGAATAAAATATTAATAGCTACTTTTTAAAGCCACAACTAAAGGAATTAAGCAAGTTATTTTCAGAGCTTATCAGGAATTACAAATGGCCCTGAACTCTTCCCTGGTAAGATCTATAGTGAAACATGACTGTTGAAAATACTACCAGGGATGTAGTAAAACTTGTCCAAGAATCCTGCAGTCAGAATTAGAGCCTGGAAATTATTGCCTTTATACATCTTCACCCTTCCATCAAAAGGCTGTAAAAGTCCCAGTCACAACAGAAATTATGCAAGAAGTTAACACATTTATAAGTCAAAGTACAGCTGCTTCATAAAAGCTCCAAGCTTTGTTGCTAGAACCATCTACGTGATGGCCCTTCATGTTATGAGAGACAGTGTATAGATACCTTCCTCCACTGATCAATAGCTATGACTGTTGATCATGACTATAATAATGGAGATAAGATGGAACAAGTTCCACTACCAGAGGAAAAGAAAAACTGCAGTGTATATATACAGTATATATACTGTGTAAAAGCAGTGTGTATATATATGCTCAGGGCACAGGGTGGAAATTGGATAGCTTTATGCAAAAATCAGAATATCTGAGACAATCTGTGTCCAGTCAGAAATAAAAAGTTAGTAGATACAACTAACCTGAAACCCTCCCCTTGAAACTAAGTGCATTTGGTTTTACCTTTAGCTCCTTATCACAACCCTGTATATTTGCACATTGTCAGGCACACTTCAAGCTATTTAGCCCGCTGGAAATACACAGTTACCACTGAGTTCTACCAACCTGGGAGAGGGGAAAGCAGGGAAAAGGGGGGGCAGAAATCCCATTTTTACTTAGTCTTTACACATAAGTTGTGTTGAACGTAAGACAGAGTACATTTTTCAAGTTACAGAAGACTGCCACAGCCTGTAATATCCGAGTGCCCTTAACTCCCCAAAAAACCTCTTGATAAGAATAAGGTGCAGAGCACAAAGTACGGCTCTGAAGACTGTGGTTTGTTCCCTATCCCTCTTCTCCTATGCTGTTATTTCTTTCCAACTCAATATGAGTTCTGCTTGGACATAAAACCTGGTTTTGACCCATCTGCCTCTTAACCTCACTGTCCTCTTAAAGATATTTATTCAGAGCAAGGGCATAGTGGTTTGTCAAGGTCAGTGCCACAGAAAAAAAAACAACATAAAAAGAAGAGGGTCAGATTCAGGGAAGGGGAGTTTGAAAGAGGAAGATAACTTTGTGTATCTACAAAGAATATACAACATCAGCAGAAAACTCTTAAGATTTTAGCTCCAAGGCACTTCTGACACATCCACCCTTTCTCCCAAAAAACCCACTGTGGTTTCTGAAAAGATGAGGGTACTTTTATAAAGGTAATTGGAAAAGCCTCCACAGATAGAGTCTCCTTAATGACAGGGAAAGGAGGCATTTCTCACATCTTGGTTTGAATGAATTGTCATCATACAGCTTCCTGGAAATTAATTCATTTTAGGCTTCATCTTGTTTTAGGTTTTTCCCCTTTTAATTTAAATTAGAGCAAACTTCTGACACTTGTTCAAGCGTAGTTTTTAATTGGTCAGCCTTCTATATTAACAGCTGTACTTGACACATTAATATTACATTTGATTTAAAGTCGGGTTTAATCTGACAAGAATTTAGTGATAAAGCAGCACACAAAGCAGTGAGAACCACTGTGTGTATTTCATGAATGACAATTAAGTCACAAGTGCATAAATAGATTCTTTGAAATAATTAACGCTCTCATTTACAGATCTGACACATTGGCAATTGGTTTAGGAGTAGGATTAGAAAGGATTTGTTAAAACACTCCCCTTACTGTGAGTGAACATTTAGGCACCTCTGTTTTCTGGAAGAGCCAAGTGGGGATTTATGACAGATTCTTTTTATACACCACTATTGGAGACTGTAAATTACTAATATTCTTTTATTATAGCATTATTATAGCATTCTTTTATTTTACTGACCTTAGGCCATATGATTAACGCAACCCAAATATTTTCTGAAGTAAAATCACCCCCCAAAAAAAATCAAACACACCATTTCATTGGAAAAAAAAAAAAGAGCTTTCTATGCAAGTACAAAACCCCTGGGAAGGAAGCTATGGCCCCTAGTGCAAAAGCAAATATTAATAGTGACAAAGGAAGGGGATAATGTGATGCTCACTGAATGAATCTCTGGGCTCAAATTCTAATCCTGAAAACACAAAATTAAATTTGAGGGAGAAACTTTTGAGGCAATCTGTTACAACAATTGATGTGCTGGTTTGGATTAATCTTTCTCTCACCAGTACACAAAACTGCTTAAGTTAAAAAGTTTACCTTCACTTTTTGTTTAAGACTTACTGTAGAAAACAAAATTAGCAGCATACAGACCTGGTTTCCCCCGGCATTATGACATTCATAAACTCCAACAACACCATCTGCAAAATGGCCCAAAGTGTCAAGGCAATTGGTACCCTGCTGCAAAGCCCCAAAGGCTATATCTTGATGATCAGGTACCCTGAAACAGAACCAGAAATATCTGCTTGATTCAGTTTGGGGTCTTCTGGGGAGGTTTTTCAACTCCTTGTTTGTAAAAACACTCAGAGTAATTTTAAGATGAGAGGTTAAGGATGAGTGATGACTATCATCTGGAAATCTCAATCATCTCTTGAAGGGAGGCAATTGTCTAATAATGAATTGATCAATCATGAGTAAACTTGCAAGCTTTCCACACCCACAGTACCAGAAGACTTGTACCAGAGAAGGAGGATGAACATACAAACAAAAATTGGTACAAAAATCAAATAAAAGATGACGTATCATTTAAAGTGACTCAAAGCTTAATGTTATCAGTTAGCTCAGCAAGTCCTTTTGTCTTTTCAGGCAACATAGCTTGTGGCAGAAATAGGACAATTTACATGTTTCTCAGACTGTTTTTACTGAAATGTTAAAAAGGGGTTAGGAATTTAAGAAAAAAAAATGTAAGTTGTTCTAATATCTATTTTCTAACTGTTGTACATAAAGTACACTCCTAGCATGGAAACACCCAGACAAGTCTATTCACCAAAGTACAGTTGTGGGTAGAGCCCATGAGTTCACATCAAACAGTAAAACTAGGGCATACCAGAGCCTTTAAAAACTTCAGACTCTAATATGTGTATAATAATTCAACCTAGCAGAATGAGCACATGAGGGATGACAGAACAAGAGAACATTACATGTAAGCAATGGTTATGGTAGCACATTTTCCAGGAGAGATATTTTTCTCACAGATTAAACAAAAAACAAGTATCCTCTGGCACTTTTAAGAGAAAATAAAGGAAAACTTACTTCCTCAGTATCATCCTGGCTTATGAGACTCATTAGTATGTATGGTTCTGCACTTGTTGCACTGGGGTTGTAATAGTTGATTGCTGCTTTTGCATCTCAAGCCTGCATGTCACTGACAGTTATGTGGCACCACTGACACAAAGTGGCCCCAGGAAAAGAAACCTTAAGTATTCTTACAAGATACACACAATATCTTACACCATTACACTACCAATATTAGGTCGACAGAGCAGTCAGACTAGTTAGTGGGCTCAGATCTGACCAACACAGTTCTTAATGGGTTATTTAACCAAAATTTTTCTATCCCTTCAAAAAGTTTTTATCTTTGAGGATTTCTCATTAGTTAGGATGCATTCATGTTACAAAAACTGCTAGTAGTGTCATCCCTCACTTCCCTCTGGCCAGCCCTTCCAAAAATCAGTGACTATTTAGTGACAAGAGAAAAGGAGACAAGAAGGAACAGGAGACTCAGCTGCAGAGTCTTGGGCATCTACCCTTGCTTGCCAAACACACCAGGCCCTCTTGTCTGCTGACTTCATCATCTGTAGGAGATTCAGTCTCCTCACTTAACTAGGCATGTGCTTAGGCATGGCAAAAGCTTTAAAGGGATGACAACAGGATACAGAATATGTGCTTTTGAGCAAGTGGCTTGTGTAGGAGACTAACTTCAGGCTCAGGTAAGTTCAGTCCTTTGGACACTGACCTCTAAAATACTGCAGCAGTAGTTGCTGTAAGTAGAAAAAGCAGCTAACTAAGGAAAAATTACTTTTTAGGAACAGAACTAATAAAAAAGCAAATAAACCTGCATGAGGCACTCAATTCACAGATAAAGTACAATACATCCTTTACATACAAGGATGGACACAAAGAGAAACCAATGATTTCTGGGGAGGGCAAAAAAGAAAATTCTGAATGAACTCTTTCTCAGCCAAAACTCACCGTAATTCAGGATAAACATTTTCAAGATACCACTTAAATGGTTTGCAGCTAAGTCTCTTTCTGAGCTCCATTCGGCTTTGAATACTATAGGAGAAGAAAAACAAGGAGTTTTCAAAGTCAGGCTGTTGTCTTCATATATTTTATGGAATACACAGAAAATTGAAGAACAGTAGAACTGTAGAAATAAATCTTAAAGAGTCAACATCAGATTTAGCACCTCTTTCACCTCAGAAGGTGCTATGTAATGAAGAACAGACAAATAGGCAAAGAAACACATGTGACTTACTTGCCATAAGGTACATTCCTGGCTGAAGGCACTGCTGCATAATAGAAGTTTTTATACTCATCCATCCAGACTTCTGCAGCCCTGCGTGTATTTCTAGGGACAATCACATGAAACACAGAGGTTATATTTTCTCTAGGTGAAATTAAAACATGCAACTCTTCCTCAGGTTGATTTTAACTCTTCCCAGTGCTACACAGCTGCCTCAAGTTGGGCAGAAGACTCCCTATAAAAGACCCAAGTAATAGAAAACCATTAGAGTAATAACTGAAATCAATGCATTTATAATGAAATTTATGTCTTTTCCACAACTCATCACTGCTTCAGGTTTTCATCCAGAATTTAATACACATCTTTCAGTTTTCTGCAAACTTCATGAAATTTGTTAGGTTGATGTTTGGTTGATCTTTTTGTAAGAGTAACTTAACAGAAGACAGATTCAGTGAGTGTTCACCTGGATAGATAAAGCAAGCTAATTGGAAACAAAAATCTCAACAACTGGCAATATTTAAGAATGTCTTTTACAGTTTTGAAAACAAATATGCTAATACATGCAAGATGTGTTCACTCTTCATCCTATTCCTACCAGTAGAGCATTCAAAGTTTCAGAAAGACACAAGCTGTTACAATACTTAAGGCTGTGAAACCAAGACTTCCAAAAACCGTAGCTGAGGTAAGAGGAAATATAAAAGTTGAGACATATTGATTATTGTAATATATGTGGAAAAAAATCTCTAACCCAAATGTTTTACTTCTAATCAAGCATCTCTAACTAAAATTCCTCTATTTATGTAACTGGTGTCTTTAAATTTCCTTTTGGACTGCAACAGGGTCCAATGGCTTTTTCCCTTGCCTGGCTTCCATGTAAAACTCATTTACTTCTATTGTTCATAATTTTATGCTTTGAAAATTAAGTCTTGCTTCACTTGCAACTGCCATGCTCTGAAGCTTATTTTACATTTGGCAGAAAGTTCATCTAAAGCAACCGGAGTGAACTCAGTCAGCCAATAACTTCTTTAATATAATTTTCCAATTCAAAAGACAAAACACATCCAGGATTAAATGAGAAGGCTTTCAGGCTGCTGAGCAAAAAGGATGTGGTGTATAAAAATTTCATAAGACAGACCTGAATTATTTTTTTTTTTTGCTTAAGGACTGATTTTTTTCTTGCAAAGATTCCTTTAATTTTTTGTAAGCAAAATCCTACTAGATTCAGATTAAAAGTTATGTGGGTGTATCATCACCTGCAGTCTCTCAGGCCTGTGTGAGTGTCAATCATTCAGCCCCTCCTGTCTGCTCAGCAACAAGCTTGGCTGCCCACAGGTGGAGAAAGAAGAACTACTTGGTTTGCCAGGGTTTAATGATTCCAAAGGCACTTTCAAGGCCAGAATGCCTGCCTGTATCCCACTGCCCCATACACAGGGATGAAGAACAGCTCAGGCTTTGTGTGACACAAATATGGGCACTGTAGCTGCTGAGAACTGCCTGAACTAGCCAAGAACTCGGGGTGCTGAGGAACACTGCATGGGGTGCACTTAATGTTGAGCCAGTTAATGAAAGAGAACACTGACATCAGAGTCAGCTTTGCTTGGAGCAGACTGGGACAAGCAAGGCTCAGTGGCTCGTCTGGAGTGCAGTGTTAAGGCAGTCAGTCACACAAATCCTGCCGGACACAAGTTGTCCCTGGCCACATCACACAGCCAGGATGTGGTGATATCATCTCCCCTCTCATGAAACAGGACTCCCAGTCTCATCCAAAATTACCAACCTGTTTGGGCTGCCAAAAGACAGTGCATACTGACTAGCTGGCTAAAAGTAGAGGAGTCCAGAACAAACTGCCTACAGCCAAGAGACAGACGATGGCACAAGCCAACATGTCCCAACTGCACCACCAGCCCAGATTCCATGCACAAAGTTTCTTGGAACCATGGTCCCACACACATCTGTATTATAACACCTGTATTACAAGGATATCTTACTACCTAAGGTTTCTCATTGTGTCATCGGTAAAATTGATTTTAAGGCATCCTATTATATTGGTTTGACATCCAAGAAACCTATTTACAGCACAAGAAAAGCAGTATCTTGGCAGCACCCCAAAGATGGAAAAGCTGAAGGAGTGAGAAAACTGCACAGTATATTCATACACTTATTCACTTTTATTAACTATGCTCCTTGTTATGACACTGTCATTTCAAAACCTCATTAAACTAAACCAGTTGCATCCTAAACTTACATAATGCAGTTTAAAGGTAAAGCTTTCTACCCTCTTGATTCACACTATAAATGTTGGAATAGAGATGTGATGTACTGAGGATATTTCATTGCTAGCTTTTGTTTCCACATTAATACTATTATTTGTTTTTCATTGTAGCATAAAATAGATCTCAAAGAACGGGAAAAAAGAAAAATAATACAGTACCTACTATAACTACTGAAAGAAACAGGACAATGACTTTATTTTAGCAGATATTAAATTCATTAAAATCACCTTGGTGGCATAACCAGCATGGAAGGGAAAAACTACACCCTAAGGAGATTCCTCAGTCTAAAGTGAATCTCAAGTCCAAGAATATCAGCAGCTTAGAACATTCTTATGAATTTAAACATGTCTGCACTGTGTTGCTTCATGTTAAACAGAGGTTGGGTTCCACATCCCTTCAAGGGTAAATAAACAATTGTATTTCCAGCTCTTAGCCCACCAAACCTTTAGCTGAGACTTGTACTTCTTCAGCCCCCTGAGCATCAAGTCCTAATCTCTAAATCAAAAGCTACAGTGATTCTTCAGCTACAACGGATACAGCCTTGAACAAAATGCCCTCAGTACATTAATGCAATATTGTCATCCATGTAAAGTCAAAACCACTATGAACATGAATCAGCACTGCTGTTCTCACTTTATAGAAGAGGAACTGAGGAGACAGCTCAGTATTTCAGCTACTGCTATGCATGGGTATCAACAGCAAAATTAACAGGCATTTAAACTAAGCCTTTAAAACTGCAAATTCTTAGGTCTATAAGAAAATGAATTTTTTTTTAAGATAGCACGTGAAAGGCAAATATAGAGAACCAAGTTGCCAGCAGACCAGCACAAATATGGAAATCAGTCTCTGTAATCATATACATCTCAAATGCTGATCACATATTAATGAAAAGCAAGCAAAGCATATTTACAACTTAGTGTATTCTGGCTCTTAGTGAACAAAGCCTTCTTCAAAGTCAGATAAACAATACTGATGAAGTGCCAAGCTAAGCATTTCCTTATTTCTCCAGATTCTCAGTCTGTGTCCACCAGAATTTTCCTTCTTTCAGTTCTCAGGTTCTTCTCTCAACCTACATAGCTGTCTCAAAGTCATTAGTTTTGTTTTAATTAATATTTTACCACAATAAATAATATTGCAAGTATTTCTAGAGACAAGATCCCTGAAATGAAATTACTGCCACCTGCTGATCATCTGAGGCAATCCAAACCATTGCTATTTAGCACTTACCTTGCAAACACAGTACCACTCCCACCAGGAAATGTGTAAGGATGCTGTTTGCGGAACACATGACCCACTCTGCTGCAAGGGATGATTTCTAGGCTCCCACCACACTGCCAAACTCTGAATGAGATCTCTGAAATAAAAACAGGAATGAAAGACCAACATAATAAAACACTGTTATTTTGTATTACATTTACAGAGACAGTTTTTAGTGATTGTTGCTAAGAAGATCGAGCAAGACAGTTTTGCTAACAAATTCTAGGATAAACAAAGGCACATATCTAAGCATTCATGATTCTGCAAGTTCAGCAGAAATACACATACTGTCTTGCAAGCAAAATGTGTATCTTCTCTCATCTGAAATTACCAGCACTGCCCAAATCCATAAGCCCTGCTGCAATTTGCCACTGAGTTGTGCTTTATCTGAAGGGTAAACAATAGTAGGCATATTTAACAAATAAATTAATGATCTAGTTTATAATAAAAATTTTCAGCTGAAAATGGAATAACGGAAGATAAGTGAAATCAAGGCAAACCAAAATGACCAGTAGAATTGAGCTGCTAACTTATTACAGCAGATAAACACTCCCAAACAGTGGAAGGGGTTATATCAAGGCAACGTTGACTTGAGGATAAACCAAATAAAAACATAACTTCTGCAAACTGAAAGTTATGGACAGTACAATTCTAAGCCAAACTAATGATCTGAACCAACTAGTGATGACAAGGTCTGGAAATATTTAGACACTTTTCTCAACTCTGACCCCTGATAGCAGAAGTCACCTAATGCTGAGAGAGAACTTTTCGACATTAATTCCAAGTCAGTGGAGTAAGAAGGGTGCTTCCAGCAGCACTGTTTCAGTTTTAATGACTCTCCCTTTAGTCCAACAGCTGCTACCAGACAGTCTTAGTTTCAAGCCTCTTCATAACCATTCAGTGTCTTTCCATAGGTTGAAAAAAAAAAAGGCAGCTCTAAATTAAATATCTCTCTCTTATGACAAACTAAATGGCGTGCCTTCTTCTCTCAGAATCCCTCCTCCACATACACAGAAGTAATAATAGCAGAATTATCTCAAAAAACTAAATTTGAAAAAAACAGAACAAATTCCCACAACCAAAAATCAGAGAACATGGCATCTTGATTTGCATGTCCAGGGAAAAAATTAAAAATTTTAAAAAGAGATGCTTTGTCAACTGTTGGCAGTGCAAATTAAGTGCCCTACTTCTTGATGGCCATATTCATGAATTCCAAGTAGTCAATATAGTTCAAGCTGTAGATAGACCATACTCCAAAAACATGAATGACAATATTGTCTTTGACAGTAACTTATCCAGTTGAATTCACATGGGACAAGAGGCAAAATTAATTTTTAATTTTTATACACCTTCCAGCACCTTAGATTGTGAAGAATCTTGGAAAAGTGAACATTACGTAAAATAGCTCAGTGGGACTAGAATATAGGGAGAAGCAAACTCATTCTTATTTGCACCAACATGGTTTCTAAAGCCTGCAATGGAAAACAAAAAAATATACAGCATCTAAAACTCAAAACAACCCCACAAACTCCCTTAAGACATCTCTTTTGTTATACTCAAACAGTAGGAAATACTACTACCAGAACAAGTTCAATGGACATAGCTTTTAAATGAAAAGGCATAAGCAGCATGTCAAAAATCTTTTATGAGACCAAGTTACATCTCTGTAACAGATCTGTTCTTTTTATTAGAGTGTGTCATCAATATAGAAGACAAGGAATGGCTTACTCATTCCTTGACTTTAGGAAAACTAGTAAGAAAAGCCTAGGTTTTCAAATTAGACCCAAACCTTCTCATGGTCCAACTGGTTCTCTGGTATAGTCCAATTCTCCTAAGCTTATCAAAAAGCATCAACACAGTGAGAATTGGAGTTCCTGAGTTGGAGAAGAGACCGAACTAACCTTTTGTACAGCACACACACATTACTAGCTACATTTAGCAATAGTCTGATAATGTACCTATCTTCATGGTAATTTGGGCAATTTAGAGAAAATACTGCAGGCTCATCTTAAAATTTGCCAAATTGATACCGATATATCATATCATATAACAGCTGTTCTGTACGTGCTTGAAGGAAAAATGCTAGCTTTTATACATTAATATGGTGTGGAGAATAATTTGCTAGTCCATTCAGCTGGTTATTTGCATGTAACACCAAGCCCCTGATGCAGAGCTATGCTTGAGAGTAAAGAGGTCTGACAAGTGTGCACACTGAATTTTAAATTGCACATCACAGATTTCCAGTTATTTGGTGCATGTGTCATTTATTGCCAATTAAATCATATGCCATGTGATTTTTATTAGTTTTCAATTAGTCTGACAGCTAGGAAGAAACCATTAGCAGACTTCTGCCTGCTTTTCAGGCACCCCTAAATCTCCATCATCTTCCCATGGAGGGGTGGGGAACTGAATGCAGCAGGAGCAATATAACCATCTCTTGGCATCCTTGAGAGAGGAGCTGCTGCTTGTGTTCTTTCCTACTATCAAGGCCTCAATTATCAAAACATAAAAGTAGCTGCTAAGTGTTCAGAAAAACCTCAGTTGCTTAAGAAGACACTTATAACTAATCAAATATTTAAGTGCTCAGGTGGCAAAAGTGGTTTTCAGAGTGAATAAGAGTATTGCTGCATTAATTTTATCCAAGGATTTCCCAGGACAATTAAAAAATGAAAAATTATTATGTTTACATTAATACAGTTTAACAACGTACAGACAAAACAGTGAAACAACAGAAACATGGAATATAACTGCTCAAAACATCCATAAGGTTTCTTTGAGTACTGCATAGGATGGTCAGAGACAGGACTGTAGGGACACCACTTCCAACTTTTCTGTGCCTTACAGCAGCGTTAAACATTTGGTTACAATGTCTCCATGCAGCAGACATTTCCTCGTAGGCCAAGCATATGCTTATTGCACATGCAGATTTCAGTAACTCAAAATACTCGTGGGTTTTTACAAGTTCAAGGTATTGCAGAATTCTGCAGCTAGCATGTGCACTAGAGAAGCTTCTATCCTTAGAAGTGTTCCTAAAACACACTACGTGGAATGTCTGAGATGCATCTCTACCCCCAAAAACTAAACTCATGACAAACTGGAATTCTTGAGGAACTGTAGAATTCCGTCCTTTTCAAATCTTTTTTTTTTTGTTGTTGTTGTTGTTTAAACACAAGTATACTGGTCTTAACTGGAGAAAACCTTTGTACAACACTGTAATGCAAACAGCCGAAAAAAAAGAAGACTTACTAATGTCAGATTTACCCGGCAGGTCAAAGGAGAATGGCTAAAGCACAAGTTCACAAGTTCTATCAGCCCCTTCTCCCTCTTGTCTAAATCTCACTCACTTCATCTGAAAATAAGGACTTACAGAAAAAAATGCCTTCTCGACCATCAGTATCTCATAGGGCTAAAGAAGGGGTATAGAACCACAAAAGCCACTAAGTTTAGATGCCAGGCAGCATACTACTGGCAAAGTTCAGAAACAGATAATTCTTCAGTCAGCTAAGTTAATATATACACTTTAAATCAATTAACATGCAATTCATTCACCTGTATTCTACTTTTCATTATTAAATTAAGCAACATCTAAAAAATTGCCTGCAAATGTCAGCATTTAAACATTATTGTATTTAATTGCCTATCTACAGTCTGCAATTTTTTACCAATCAACTCCCATTACAAAAAAAGTCACTGCTCAATGACCTAACACTTTTATTCCCTCATATTTACCATATAATTTTTAATTTGTTATAATTCTTTCATTGAAATGAACATTTTCAATTTTGCCAATAATGCGTATGAAATTTAAATGCTGGTTTAACCCTCTTTGCACAAAATCAGGAAAACCATGACTCCTTAACAGTAAAGGAAATGATGAAACCTACTTTCTTTCAAGGCTGATTTGAAGGTAAATAATACACATACCTAGATTTTCTCCACCCCAGACATCCATCATCATGTCATACTTCCCTAGTTCTTCAAAATAGGATTTGTCCATCACAAATAGTCCACCAGCTATCATGGGTGTCCTAAACAAACAAGAAAAATTACATTAAATACTTACAGAACCAGGAACATGGGGGTAACTTATTTGCACATCAAGGTTAATATCTCCATGAAAAAAAGCTAGCAATGTCTTTTTTTTTTGAATGAAACTTATTTTGCATCTATCACTTCAAATGTTGTTTCTACACATTTCCATGGCATGTTTCTGTAGCCATGACCACCTCCTGAGGCAGCTTCCAAATCTCCATTTGGCTCACAAGTCACTCATTTAAAGCGTGGCAACTTGTGCCAGCAATAGAACATTAAAATTGATGCTGTATTTTTAACCCTCAAAACACACCAACTTTAAACAGAGTAACATCTACTTTTATTTCTGAGAGTCTCATGATGTTCCATATACATGAATGAAATTTCAATATTGATGTAAGATACACTGAAGATATTCTTTCAGACTCAGAAAAGATGTCTAACTTTGATTAGTTGCAAACTAGAATTTATTTGACAAATGGTGGTACAGACATACTTTATGGGAGCAACTGGATTTCCTTGTCGTGCTCTTCTTTGCTCTGGTGTCATGTAATCCCACTTGAATACAAGGTTCCAGTCAAAGCCTTAAAGAAGAAAAGTAAGATGTTAAAATTACTGTGGTCATCATTCAACTTGTAGTAGCATAATCTCACTAAAAACATCAGGAACTGTAATTTAAGTTTAAATTTTAAACTTGTGCAAAATTCTGGGTAGAAAACAAACAAGGAGTCCAGATGAAAGGTAAAGAAAAAAGATGAAATCTTGACCATGAAATAACTTCCAACCTCTTGTCTTCATCTGTTTCACAAAGTAGGAAACCCAAGTGGCATCCTTACATCAAATAGAAAACATCATATGATGATCTTCCAGCCACTGCAAATGCTCCCAACAATTGAATAACTGCATTTCCACACTTCAGCAGTGATCCCATATTTACATTTACACAGGCTTTATGCATTACTCTTAGAGGTACTCTAATAGCAAGAGCTCTCAATCATGAAGGCCACAACAAGTTATCTAAGTTCCACTTATCTTCTCAACATTCAACTTCGTACCTTCCCATTGTGTTTTTAAGTGCATCATTGTTTAAACCTGAGGCAAGTGCTGGAGCACCAAAATCTTACTTTCCTGATGCATATTTATGTAAGTGTGAACACAGTAAAAACTGGTCTGGCCCTGTTGTGAGTTAAACACAGAAGCACAAAGATCACTAGAACAGACAAGACCAGTAGGTCACCTATAGCAGATTTCTACATTAGAAACATTAAATCACCTATTTTAGGCAATGATAAAGAGCTGGTATAGGAAAAACTTCCTATAAGAAACACTTCGATAACAGTTTTTGTGTTGGGTTATGCTCATAATCATGAACATCTATTAAAAACTGCACAAATAGCCCTCTCCCAGTACACCTAGCAACTCACCCTTGTACACTCTGCCTGCTGCCAAACACATTTAGATCCTATGAGGTCATGTAATGAATGATTTCCAGATTTCTGGTGCACAGATGTCAATAGTTCTCATTCTCCAGTGTGAAGATAAAGCAACTACTTCGTGGGGAAGTGGAGAAAAAAAGCTAATGTAAACAGTAAATAGAAAACTATCACAGCCCTACAAACTGCCTGTCTGCATCTGTAAAGGTGCATAGCAATGACTGATGTAGGAAGTTAAAAACTCTGCAGTTCTCATTTTCACTCACGACATACTTATCACACACAATACAGAAATTACCCTGAACAGTCTTTACAGCATGCATGGCAGCTCCTTCTCTCCATTTGAGAATTTCATGAAGCATTGCACAGTAAAAATGAAAGACAACTCACACTATTCCAAAACTCCAAGTAGCAAAACTGAAAAATGGCTACAACCCACAATACTGCAAAGCCTCCAGCCTGAAGAGTAAAATGAGTTCCAATATTTCCATGCAGTTAAAAAGCTGCACTTCATCCCAAATAGCCAGCAAAATTACTTGCATCTGGGAGAAACTGAAGATCCCACTGTTCTCCAGCAGCAGCAGCAACAGTGAGAGACAAGTTACTGTGTACTACAGTGAACACAAGGGGTCTCTTTTGGTACACAGCACTCTCACAAACCGAACAAGTGTAGAAAGTCTCTACCCATTCAAAAACTGGTTTTCCATCTCCATTTTCACAGACTCTGGGAAAAATGTGCACTCAATGAGATAGTATCAGTAACTCTGTAAAAGGAGTATTTTTAAACACAGTGCATATCCAGTATGAAACTCTATCCAGTGTAAACTGCATCACAGTCATACTCTAAATTATTAGATCTCAGTTAACTTAGAGCTTGTTCCAGAAATTATAGTGTTTTTCAGGATTGCATAAACACTTTTGGAAAGCCCCTCTCAAAAAACAAACAACAAACCTGAACAAAAAACCCACAAAAAACCCAGTAACTGAAGTGCATGGATTTAGTCTTGGTCAGACTTGGGAATTACTTCAGACATGTCCACTTAGGAAAAAAGTGTCTACCACTTGCTAGGTTGCTTGTCTTGCGTGATTAGGTCCTTTCAAGACAGACCAGGCATAAATGTTGTCCCATCTGTTTCAACTCTCCATGCTTAAGCCACACAGACACTGTACCTAAGGTTGAAAGCATAGTTTGGTTTCCAGTGAGCGTCCTGTGGTGCCAAATGCTGTAGTACCTCTAACATGGCAATCTGTCTTTTAGGAACTGACAAGAAATATAGTATTCATATTTCAACTGACCCTCAAATAGCTTGGCACACTAGGACGTGCAAAATTTCTATTAACCTAAAAAAAAAAAAAGACAGCTTCTCACTCCTCAATCAGAAGTATGTAGGCTTCATGCATCTTAAAAAGTGAAAAACCCAATCTCTGTGTACAAAGGAAAAAAAAAATGAACACAAGTAGTAGATAAATGAATGAATTGGGAAATGTAGATTCAAAGATAAAGCATGAAGGGCAGTAGCAAGTCAAACAATCTCTCAATCCTTCCCACTTCACTAAGAAGAATTTTGCATGAACCCAGTAGCAACCAATCTAAGGTTTCAAAGAAAGAATTCCTCCTCCTCTCCTGCAGATGACAATAAAAGCTACATAATGGTATAAGAATTTCTGTAGTTAGTATTTAATGAATAGATTGGGTAAAGGCCTTAATGTTTAATAATGCTGGCACACACAATAGCACAGAACTATACATTAGCACACTGAATATATGTACCACGTGTCATTTAAAAACATTAATTAAAAGGATATAGAGCATCTCACCTCCGGATCACTGGGAACTTTGACATAGTATGCAACATTATGCAAATATTGCTTTTATTTTAGTTCACTGCAACAACCTAGGTGACCAGTTAGAGACTAGAACCTGAAAGAATAGATTGTAAACTGCTTTTGTCCTTCCCAACTCAAAGTCCATTCAGAAAAAGATGGGACACTGTAAGAACAGCACTTCAATTTTTATATCGTGTCTCATCTTACACCTTTTATGGTTTGGTTTCCAGTTTGTGGGAACAATTATTTACAAATCATAGTTAAAAAGGGGTAATTGAGTACAGAATAGCTGTTTTAAATATTAAATTCTTGTAAGTACTGAAAGAAATTTTAAAAATCTGTAACAAGTAATGAGTTTAGCATTTAGTTGCCCTCTCCCTCTTGGAGAAAGAAGGTGAGAAGAATTTTTTATTTATTCTTATTGAGGGCTTCAAAACTCTTTTTGCTATTTGCAATACTTTACACTACCTAGACATATTGAAATTGTAGTACTTCTCAATATAAAAGGGGATTTTCTCAATGGCAATAGTATAAACACCACAAATTTTCATGGTCACATGTAAGTGTTTTCACAATTACAGATCATGGCTAACAAACATTTATTTTTTAAACACATTCCAAAGCCTTCTGCTTATTCAGAAGAGTTTAATTTTTTAAGCAAACCAGCATCTTGGAAAAAACCTCATAGACACTGCATTGTTGATGGGCTTCTAAACTAGTGAGCAATAAAAGCCTGTGTTATCTAAAAAGAGAACCATAAGCTCTGGCTATTAGTTTTTTCTGACATATTTACACAACCCTACAAACCTTGGAGGAAGTCTTACATATTGATAAAAGGCAGCATAAACTTACAAGAATTAGTATAATAAAGATGAACTTTAAAAGCAGAGAAAAATAAGGCCAATTAAAATCCAAGCCAAGAAGCAAGTGACCTACAGAACTTGAAACTAGATCTATGAAAGGGAAGAACAGTATGTTAATTGCCCATTCCACAACTGCAGTGATTATGAGCTTTGATTCTTGATGGGTTTTTTTAAAGTCTGTATTCCAGTACAGGTACATACCGCCTTTTAAATCAGCTGACGCCCCCACGTACTGGAAGTTGTCCATATTAATTACATCAATAATAGGAGACACAACTCTGGTCTTGTCCTAAAATAAATGTTAGAAAGTAATATTGAAATAATGAAATCAATATATAAAGATTCAGGCAGGATGTGATGTTGAACAGTTCAGCAGGATTTCATTAGCACGTCTCCCCAGCTCTCCCCCTATTTCCACTTACGGCTCTGAAGAGCCTGTGCTGTGAACAGCACTGCTCCAGAGAGCAGAAACCATAGGATATGACTGGAAATCCTCTTTCTATTCTAGGCTACTTTTATTCAGTAATCCCTCTCTTCTGATTTGCTCTTGAAGAAGGCAGCAAACTTGTGGGTCTAAAGGCGGTCAAGCAAACAGCCCTTCCATTCTTATTTTTAAACCCAATGCAAAGAAAAGTATCCAGGCAATTCATATTTTCCACAGCAAGTCTCCAGCCATGCAGTGGACTACAGTCTTTTTATTTCAACTTTTAAGGGATACTTAGGTCTTTCTGCAATTAGAAAAGTCTTAGGTTAATGCCAAACCATTCCACACTAGAAGAATCACACCTCAATAACAGATACTCAGATAGGGTAGAGAACCTAAAGAGTACCTCAAACTCATGAATGCGATTAATCTCCAGCAGCCAAGATTCCTGTGGTACAGATAACCAGAGTCTTCTGTCCAGCCACAGTCTCGTATACTATTCTGAGCAATGTTAATTATTTTAGCTGATGTTTTTGCCAAAATAGTTTAAGAACAAAAATCTTTCCAACAAGTCCACATGCATCATCCAGCAGTATCACAAGACCTCAGTGTTCTAAAATAAGACTCATCTAATGTTAGTAATGCAGTATCATGGTTCAGCCAGTTTGTTGCCATGACTTATTGCTTGAATTCAAAATAAAAGTTTTGATCTGCACAATTTAACATCATTCAGAGAACAAATAACTTCAGAACAGCATATCATCAAATCTGTCAACATGGAAAATGTTTTGAACCAACAGGAGATAACTTTGGTAACTTCTATTACAAAGAAACTGTTCTCATGGTTAAAAAAACCACAACGTAAACATCTCCATTTTAGGAATTTATTTTGTGTCTTTAAACAACAACACAAACATTATAAACATTGGTTCAAGCAATGTATCTGCCTTGCTAATCAGTATTATACAGAACAGATTGAAACCAAATTAGTATGAGAATAGCTTGAGCTCATAAGAAGAGACTTAAAAGCATCTTAGACAAATGCTTTGTTTAGTCCAGTAAGAACCATTAACACCCATTTTCTTTCAATCTCTGCTGATTTTTAATAAGCCCTAATTACATAAATGGCATTTACTAGGTCATTCTGGCTGGGTGAGCAAAAGGTCATGAGTTTCTATATCATCCAAAAGAAGAATTCAAGAAAACCCAAGAGAATTCAATCTGAAGACTAAGCAAAAAGCTGAAGACAACATTGCTTTTTACATTCCCTTTACTATCACTGCAGCTATGCCACCCAGGCCAAAAACGTGCTTTTACAAGAGATGTAATCTAACTTCTAATCTGGTCTGCTACTAAGAATTAAATAGTTTGGTCCAAAGCAAACTAGAAATACAAACAAAAAAAGTCCAACATTCCATATTCCCCCATCCATCACATCTTTAGCTCCTTTTTCTGCTAGTGGTAGCCTCAAGCCTGTGTTTCCAATGGCAAGCAAGGCACAGTTTTGCTAGCTGAGTTGTACTTGGGAGGCAATTACAATTTACTGCACCTTCACTGCAAAGTCCTCTCTGTGTGTGTGTGTGTGTATACACCTTCCTACATCACTGAAATGCTTTAGATGCACCCATGCCCTTATTTTAGGCATTTTATATACAGTGATAGAATTAGGAAACTCCCTTAAGTAAAGGCTGATGACACAGAAGATATTAAGTCTGTCCAGTTATTCACAGTATTTCTATGGGCAAAAAACACAAAAATTAAAACACCCTTTTTTTTCTCATTTATTCCTTAGCCGAAATTGAGACAGCTTACACATCTGTGCCCCTCCCTAAAATAATTTTTTAAGAAAATTTGTTTTTTTTCAAATGGTTCTACTTGGCCAGGTTGAACCTGGTGGTAAAAGCTGCCTAAGTTATCAGGTGTACAGGCAAAGCTTCATTTAGGCCTCAGCCTTTCTCTACCAAGCTGCATAAGCAGGTAGCATGTTGTCTATACATCTGGGATTTCCTCAGGCTTTTACTGCTGGGCTGATTATTTCTATCAATATCAGTGCAAGACCATGCTAATGCTACTTGCTACACCTAACATATTTAAACAGCTCCCAGTTGTTTCTCTGACAGCCAAATACCCAGGCATGTACATTCAGTCTGATGCATAACCCCCGCATTGTTGACTTATTATGGGATGACAAATATGACAAATTATGGGATTTGCTCGGTAGCAAAGCAGAAAAAAGCTTTTTACATTCTTAAGGTGATGCTTTGCAGAGCATTAGAAAGTCGTTAGTGCAGAAACTATTAAAAACAGAGCTAGTGGGTCTCCAAATTACAGAGTCCACTCATTTAAAAGACTAAAGAGCAGCTCTCCCTTTACTCACACCATGATAACCAAGTACCTTGCTTTAGGGTAATTTAACATCGAAAATCTTTTGCCTTCTAATGGAAGGCACAACTGGAAAGCCATGTACTTCTTGGTGAAGATAATGAAAAGAAATAGCCTGCAAACAGTGAGAGTCTGCAGCACCTGGAAATTTGCAGCAAAATATTCCATCTTGACAATTTATAAGGAAGTTATGAATACTCTACAAAGTCAGACCTTATATATTGTTCTCATAAACTGTGAGAAATTATCCTTGAGATTCTGTATGCATTGCTTCCTCCTAAAAGTCTCAAGACACTTCAAAGATTCAACTTCACAATACTCTTAAGAGAAAATATAAATATTTTCCTTTTAGCATTGTGTCAGTTAAACGTTGACTCACTCAAAGTCAAAATATCTGAGACAGACACGAAAAAGCAAACCACATCTCACTTCATCTTAGTAATTTCTTCCTTTTAAGATCTCATTTGGTTAAAAATACCTTCTTAAATGTGATAGAGGATTTACTGCTATGCTATGAAAACAGATTAGTTCAGTTCTGCATCAGAATCTTCCAATTTATTTTTTTCATACAATTGCTGAATTCTAAGATTAGAATGTCAAAAGGTTTAGAAATTTGAAAAAGCCAAGTAGATGAGTACCCACGAAATCACTAGTAGTTATAGATGTTTTCAGGACTGTGTATACTTATTACTACACTGACATTTTTGGGGAATCAAAGGGTTAGCCTCCATAGTCTCCTCATTTAATCACATATACACACAAAAAAAATATCTAGAGCACATAAAAGGTAGTCTTAAAAATCAAGCAGAAAACCACTCTCCAGGAAGGAGCAAAGAAGATATATTAGCTCCAGGTTGCACCAGTATCTGTACCCATTCTGAACTCTTAAGTGGTCACCTTGTATCCTGCTTCTGCATTCAGTTTTTGCTCAAATTGCTGTAAAAAAGTCCTGAGCAGAGTCAGATCCCCTCCAGAAATGCTAAGCAAACATGGCTGCTGAAGAAAGTAAGATACTCTAACCAAGAAACCACCTTATAGAAGAAAACTGTGGGATGGATCATGCTTCGATTCAGGAGGAAAGCTTGGTATCTCAGGTGTCAAAGGCACAGCTTTCTAAAGTGGTTCTAGCACATCAGATAGAGTACTGCAGAACTGACTTGATTCAGACTGTTTCTTGGAAGCTGTAAATTCTTATACTGTAACACACACAACTAATCTCCCAAAACTCCAACAGAAATAAATGCCAAGTGGACAATTCTGGAACAGAGGGGAAAAAAAGGAAGAACAAAATACACTTTCCACTAGATCCATAATAGATGCAGCCACATATCAGAAAACACATTATTAATGAACAGGAGCCCTGACCCGAAAAAAGTTATCAGGGAGGTCAGAGCAGAAGAGAGCTCATATCTATTCAGCTTCTTGTCACTGAGACTATCAAAAAATGCTGCCAATTAACATCAACTAACATATACTGTCTGCCCTGTGAGCAGAATTAATCCATTTAAAATAACAAAAAGCTGTCATGTACAATATATAAACACTAACCTGGCCTTAATTATTTGAACAACCAGGAAGCTTAAAAGCTGCTTTTTCAAACCCCATACCAATTGGCTGGCAATATTTGCAGATGACATTTAAATGGAATTCTATATTCATTATTTAACAGTACATCAATCTTTTAAGAATAGAGATATATATTTATACAGCTGAAAACTATTCAGTGGCACACAATTAGTGTGCACTATGGTGACAATTGGAAGGAGCAAATTTTGAAGGATCTAATAAGTATGTATAAAGTAGATGATGCAAAAAAGCAAAATATGCACCAACTTCTCCAACCTGATACACCCCCTGCAATTCTGGATCTTCACAAAATTGCCAGCAATTTAATAAGAGGTTTTATATTCTGTTACAATAAAAAGGTAACACTTCTTCAAATTCTGTATCAGTTTCACAAAGATAAATGAGTATGCCAGGCAAAAAGACAGAAGAGAAACAGGAAAATAACTAAGTAACTACAGGGTTTTGCTGACCAAAACTACCACTTCTCTTCTTATTTCTTGAATTAATAGATGCTTCAAACAGTTTGCACAAAAGGCCTGAAAACATTCCCATGTCCTAGATTCTACAGTGTTTTCACTGCAAGCATTCTCCATTTCTTTTAGAGATATATTTAATGCCTTCAATTTATTTTCCTGGAACGTAATTACAGAGAAATTCCCCCAATCCTTCTAAGGCTGCAACACTTTAGATGGCTACAAAAATAGGAGGAAGTGCTATGGTACCCATTCTCAAGGGTTTTGTAGGCTCTAGGTACTTCGACAGTGTTCACGTTTGAGCTGATTGGTTATTTATACTCCAAAACAGGATTTCAACTGCTGATTTGTCTTGGGCAACTTGCAGTAATTCTCAAACACCCAGTAATTATAACAGGCTATTTATCACCGGCCAATTGTATGAAGTTCAATAAGGCAAAGTTTCTGCACTCGGGTCACAATTTCATGTGATGGTTTGGGGATGCTGACTGACAGCAGTTGAACATGACCCAGCATGCGCCCAGGTGGCCAAGAAGGTCAATGGCATCCTGGCCCAGATCGGCAACAGTGTGGCCAGCAGGAGCAGGCAGTGATCATCCTTTTGTATTCAGCACCACTGGGGCCACACCGCGAATCCTGAGTCCAGTTCTGGCCTCCTCACTCCAAGAAAGTGAGGTGCTGGAGTGTGTCCAGAGAAGAGTAACAACAGGGAGCTATGAAGGGCTTGGAACACAAGCCTTTTGAGGAGGGGCTGAGGCTATTTAGCCTGGAGAAAGTAGGCTCAGGGGAGAACTTAGGACTTTGTACAACTACCTCACAGAAGGTTGTAGCAAGGTGGGGATCAGCCTCTTCTTACAAGTAACAAGCACAGAAAAGAGGAAATAGCTTCAAGTTACATCACGGAGGTTTGGATTGGCTATTGGGAAAAAAATTCTTCACTGAAAGAGTGGTCAAGCATTGGAACAGACTGCCCAGGGAAGTGGAAGGGTCACCATCCCTGGAGGTATTTAAGAAATGTGTAGATGTGGCACTTCAGGGACATGGTTTTATATTGGGCTTGCTGGGTGCTTGGGTAACAGCAGGACTCAATGACCTTAAATTCAATTTCCAACCTATATGATTTTAAGATTCTAAAAGCATCACAAACCAAGCAGAATAAAGAAAATCAGTCATCAGTTGATAGCTTTGTCATTGGCATACTGAGTATATGGTGTTTACTTCTTTCTTACCCTTTCTGCTTTTTGGGCAATGCAAAGCAAAGCATAATGTGGGTAAGTGAAGAACTGGGCATTAACCAAACAGTAACTTAGCAAAAACATTTTGATCAGAAGCATTTTGGAACCAAACCTTTCCAGGAAGACTGACTTCCCATAAAGGGAATACAATTAAGAAAGAATAAAAACCCTGTTGTCTTAAGTGTTCCTCAATGCTTTTACAGAATCACTTCATTCAATTTCCACTTCAACTGAGTTCTTCCAGAGCAAGTTAACAAGCATAACCAACCCCTGGAGAAAACAGTGCAGTTTCACTCTCAATCATCTTAATTGCTTTTCCAGGACACAGACTAAGCATCATTTTCATAGATGCTGAGAGCCTCTATTTCCTGCTAGTTTCCATGAGAATTTTGGTTTCACAAGTCATCCTCTCTCCTATTATCACACTGAATCTTAATGAGGCATAAAGATTCAGGTAACCTGAATCACACTAAGATGATACCAGTACAGGAGAATCATACTTTGCTCTAAAGATTTTCAGCTTACTGAGGCAGTACCCAAAGAACCAAGGAAGCATATATTTGAATTACTTGCAAATATAATAATAAATATTCAGATTTTGTGTTCCTGTGTTCACAGATTAAATGAACAAAAATATGTTTTAATCACAGAACACTCTAATTATCTCCATCACCTTAAATCAGCAAAAAAGCTTCCTTAGAAAAATGAATAAAATTAATCTAGTATAAACCAGATGGCTTCAATATTTAATTTCCTGAAGAAGCAGCTTTTACTTTACAACTCTTTACTAACCTCAGCTACTCTTTCCAAAAGTGGTTCCAGCCAGTGTTCATTGCACTCACAGTGACTATCCAGGAAGGTCAATACTTTGGCTTGTGCTGCATCTGCCCCTCTGACACGGGAGCGCATCAGGCCTGAGAAGTAAAGATAAAAAGTTTCAAGCACTTCCTGGGGAAAACAATCAACAGTAGTGAGAAACTATTGCATTCCAAGTTAGTAACTAGTTAAATTACTCAGACAGGGCAAATACACAAGCTCCATTACCAAAATCAGATGCTAGTTAAGAATTCAGTGAAATGACTTTACACCAAACAGCCTGCAAGTACCCAACCTACTGCACTCTACAGGTTGCCATCTGATTTTGCAGAAGCAAAGTACCTTTTCAAAACAAGTGATACACGAGTACAGATGGGTCTACATTACTTTAGGTGGTATTTACACCGATAAATCTTACTTAAGATTGGACCTGAAAACAAGATTGCCTCCTAGGTTTGCTATGCAACTGAAGAAAGCACCATCATTAACTTATCCTCCCCATCCCCTTTTTACCAGACCCCATCTTAGTTCTTACCAGTCTGTACATTCTTCTATGAACTCAATCAAGAAATAACCATGCTTTATTAATTCCCAACAGAGAGCTGTACCCCAACTCATTTGTCTTTCTTCTGTGATTACAGCAATTCTCTTTTTTTGCAGTTTGTTTGGGGTTTGTCTGCTTTGAATAGGTATCTTTAGGCAGAAACTTCTGGCAAAACCAAAAGACTCTCCTCTCCGTCCTGATTACAAAGATACCCTCACTGATTTACCCTCCTTCTTTCCCTCCTTCCCTTTTATTATTTGTTCACTGGATGACCTCACTAGTCCTTAAAGTCCCTTGCCATATATATATAAAGTGCCTTGTATATATATATATATGTGTACATATAGCAAGTTTCCTCCCATTCCTTTGTAAGTTTCCTACCTACTTTTTCCTACTACTATTCAAAAAATTAATTTCTTTTTGTCACATGAGACCAAAGCCAAGTCTATTTTGTTGTGTTTATTTGTTCATCTTTTTTCATTGTTTCCCACTAAATCTATTCTGTTTTGTTTGGGCATTCCCCCCCCCCCCCAACTGAAATACTGCAAAAGAGTCGAGCTTGTTACTTACTGCACCCTTTACAAAATAAATATATAAAATATGACTATGCCAACAGAATACAAGATGCTTACGAGGAAAAGCTTGTTTGTTCTGACCAACATTCAATAACAAGCCATCAAGATCCTTTATTTAAAGTGTGACGGTAGTTCCAGTTATGCACTGTGCTACAGCTCTCCAACATTTTACATTTTATCTGTGGCACACTGACATCTCACTGTACCTCACAGACTTAGTGCTGTTGCCTTAATTTCAGCCTTTGAATGTGTTCTGTTCAGTCTTTCTACATCAAACCATTCCTCAAGCACTATGGCTATACTTTTTTTTAACTTCTCAGTTCCTCCCCCCAGAGCTTATTATTTCTAAATAACACTGTTATAGAACCTACTGTCTTACTCTAATCCCATAGAAAGCACACAGCAGTGTTTCTAATTTCAGAATTAGTGGCAAAAAAGTGGAGGTGAGCACTTTGGTCGCTGAGTCCTCTACAATCACATTCAGGTTTACTATGAATAGAGCTGAAAAGGTTCCACTGAACATTTATTCTGTAGACTACCACACCTTCAAACACACCAGCTCCCATAACAAACTTTGTTACTACAGATGAGACTAAAAGCTACTAATATTTATTTCTGAAAGAAAGGTAATTAATGTCATCCCCTCCACTGACACCATCTTTTTACTTCAACTTTTGTTTTAAAACACATTGCTGTCCTCTACTGTTCATAATACTGAGCTATTCTTGGCATCCTACACACTGTTTAATTTCACCAATTCCCTTAAATTTTAATTTGTATTTGTATTATTTAATCTTGATCTAATATTAAACTAATGCTCTTCTATCTGCAAACAGTTGTTCTTTTCTGACATAATAGTTTTGTCAAATTATACTTAATTTTCAGATATAGTGATGCACATTCATAATCATTTATGTGTATATGCATTGCAAATTAATATTTTAAATTACTAAGAGAAATAAGCATTAAAAATGTGTTACTTCATTTTCTTTTTTTCCCTTACTGCTATCTCCATCTTCAAGTGATACACTGAAAAAAAATGACATTAACTTACTCAGAATCTGGAAACCATGGCAAATCATAAAAGACCCACTTCCCTAATAAGCCTTTGCTCATAAGTATATTCCAAACAGAATATTTAAACACTAAGAACCCATCAGTTATCATAGTAACTTTAATTATGGGACAACACCGGTTTTGCACTTGTCATTTCCACTTCCTGACAATCTAATGATTACAGCTCTTCCCCAGGCCAGGCTGGCAGTCTAGAAGATACAGCTTATAAAAATTAGCAAGCACATATCTGCCAATTCAGTCAGCTATTTCAACTGTCAAATCTCAGTTATTTCAAACAGCTGTAAAATAACAATCGCCTGTATCTAATACCTTAAACTCCACTGTCAGTCAACTGCTGACTGGAGGGCTCAGTGATGTGAGACCACAATTTACAAAGCAACATAGAAGAAAACACAAATATAAGAAATTTGTTACAGCAGCTTCAGCAAAATCAGCATACTTGGTCCAGACCCTCCTGGCTGCTCAAACCTTCTCAAGTCAAAGCAAATTGTTTGTCTGGCTGTCCATCAACTAAATCCATAAAATGATATCTAATAAGGGAACCAGCAAAAAAAAAAAAAAAAAAAAAAAAAAAAAAAGGGGGGCGATTTTTAAGTTGCATTATTTCAAACACAGATTCATTTTACAGTGAGACCTTGTATGGAATGGAAGCAGCCTAAGGATTTGCTGTGTTAAGAAAAAGGAAAGGTTGAAGACTGAATGCAATTCTTGAAGGAAGCTCCCACCATAAAAGCCAACAATGGGCAATTGTACATAGAACAATATGGAAACAATCACAATTGCTGCTTTTACCTGCACAAATACCTTTTTTTATTCCTTCTATCAGTCGATTTATAAATTGAAGATCTTTCTTCCAAAAAAGAATGTAAAGCAGAATGTTCCTTTAAAACACTTGATGAAAACTAACAGATAAGGCAGCACAGTAGAATTTGCATCTTGCTTCATTAAAATTAAGCCTACCTTCTCGGCGATCATTTCGAAGAACCCGTACTTTTTCAATTTTTCCCAAGAGAGCCCCATCATCAGCTTAAAAAAATAAAACAATAATAAGTTTTAAAATTAAAAAAAAAAAAAAAAAGAAAAAATATCAAGTGATGAGAACCAGTTTGTCATCCAACACTGTATACCAGAAGAGGCCCTCTTCAAAGAAATACAAAAGCTTTGTAGGTGAAAATGTTTGTAGTCATAATTATTTACTCATCTCACAAGAAATAAAGAAAAAATACCAGGCTAAGAAATTACTACCTTTGTCATGTTACTTAAAGCTAGCTTAATTTTACAGTCTTGAAATAATTTTATTTAACTATTTTCTCTGTTTACTTTAGTCAGTTTCTACATTCGATAGCAAGAAAAAACTTTAAATAAACTGTTTTGTC
The DNA here is from genome assembly GCF_963662255.1 of Cinclus cinclus. Taxonomy (NCBI): domain Eukaryota; kingdom Metazoa; phylum Chordata; class Aves; order Passeriformes; family Cinclidae; genus Cinclus; species Cinclus cinclus. Next base: position 71,056,590 of record NC_085048.1, on the reverse strand, counting down.
TATAATAAAACTCACTTTCTAACCAACATTAAGACAAACCTGACATAAACTAGAATTAGTAAAAGTATTAATGCAAATATAAACATTAGCTTCTTATAAGAAGTATTACTCTGACATCTATTTCAACTATTTAAACTTCTATCATGATAGCCTAGTACCTACAAGACACTGACACTTAAGATTCAGTAAGACTTTTTTCCAAGAGACTGATGGAGACAGGCATTCATTTAAAACAGCACTACAAAAATACTTGTTGCAAGCACCATGGGTTTTATTTGTACTTAAAATAACATACTATGAAAAAGCTCTTTTTAAAGATACACTCTTATTATTCATTGTTAACAAGATATATTGGAAATAGTTATAGAGATTTCACATTTCCACAATGACAGATATGGAAGAATTAAGACCTGGTTTTGGCCAAGTCTCCTCAAACTTCTATTCATGTGTCCTATTCTCAAGTGAGTCACCTATCAGCATCTATAGGAAATCTTACCAGAATAAGCACAGTAAGGCAGGACCCTGTTAAAGTACTTACGATCATTACTGTAGTCATCCACCAGTATGATTTCCTTAATAAGGTGTGATGGACTTTTTTTAAGGACACTGAAACAAACCAAAACAACAAGAAAAAAAAAAAACATTCCATCCAGCAGTGTTAATTTTCCATAATAAGATCATAAAAGAAGTTACTTTGTTAAGCTGCAGTAGAAGCTAGCCCAGGATGTTACTTTCAACAACAGCTGTTAGCCCGTTCTTACAGAAAGCATGAAAAGAGGCACACACAATTTTGTGTCTTCCTTCCTCCCTATCTCCCCCATCCCCACTATTCCAGCCTCCAGAAATGAGTGCATTTGGCAATGGCCAACATAGAACTTTTGCAAATATCTTTGAGTAAGATACCACCTGGGAATGCATCTACCCTGACTTTTTTTGAAATAGCCAGCTTCCAAACATCATCTGGTAATCGGTACCATGCTTTCATGCATTTTAGTTAAGGTAAGCATCACTATTCTGTGGATGTTTAACAACACTATTTCAGGATGTAAGAACTGAAGACCTCAACAAAATCAAGGCTTATGTTTTCCTCTGCAAATAGTTCAGAAGAACATAATGGGTTGTTACTTCCCTTTCTTGTCATAAGCTGACAGAAATGAATGGCCTTAAAGAAAAATTAGGCTCTCTTATCCATACCTGACAACAGTTCGAAGCAAAGCAGATCTTGCCTCATTATGAAAGGTGATCACCACACTGGTGGCTGGCAAGTCTATCCGCCATTGCTTCCGCTGACACCTAGCAGAAATAATACCTTGTCAGTTCTACACAATTTTTACATCCCAGGCCTGGCAGACAGCCTTCATTGCAAAGTATTTATCTAATAAACTCAGACATGCTGCCTAAGAAGAATTAAACAGCTTGTTTTCAAGTGGGATTTTTCATTGCACTACGCCAAGAGTCTTTTGTGTAGCTGAGTAGGAAACAGGAGCCCTTCTTTTACACTAAAAGCATTCTTTTCATCTAAGGAAATAAGCATATTTTCAATGAAAATGCACAGGTTCAAAGGCTACCACGTTTCTTCTTTAGAATGCCATGTATCCGATTCTCCCTTTATTTTTAAAGCTCCTGTAACATCCTGGCCTTGCTCATAGATTAAAGTAGTTTTCTATTCTAATGAGAATTTGTAAGGATCATAACACTCAGAATTTGAAAAACAGAGCTAGCTGTGACAATGCTGAGCCAATTAAACACAGAACCATATCCTTCCAAACCATAAAGATAATGAAATATTCCATCTATGTCAACGCATTTTTCATCATCTCTAGAAACCTGAAATTAATATAAGCAAAAAGAAGTGAATTGCAAAATGCTTCCTTCAATACTGCATACAATTAAGCTACTTAATCCAATAAAATAAACCTAAAAAAGATACTATGCTCGTTGTATTAGAAACTAACAGTACATGTATATTGAGTTAATGACAAAATCATTACAATGTGACAAGTCATGATACTGATTTCCATTTGTGCAGTGACACACACACCAGCGATGCATTTCTTCCATATCCTTTAATTAAGGGTAGAGTTTTAACAGGCCTAGTTGTCTTCAGAAGGAATAAACCCAACTAGCATATACCTGTATTTAATTCACCAATTGATTTCAGTATTTATTTCAGCACTTATTTCAGCAATTCAATTTCTATACTCTGTGTAGTATTAATCAGACCAGTTTCTAACAGAAGTTTGCCACCCACTCTTCTCGAACAAGGCCTCTGCCTGCATAAATGCTCCCTCCAGACCTGATTAAACACCTGCAACATGCAGCATAAACAATGCAACCTCTGACTTCTTGGAATCAGAGAGCGAGCAGCAATGCGGCTGCTGGCCTGGCCCATCCTACAAAACCCCAAAAATCTGTGGTATTTTTGATACAATACAACCATAGTGTCACACACATTAGTGCCTGCATGAAACAAAACATTACCATGGTGCAGTGACCTCACTTGGCTCTGAACAAAAACAGAGTCTATGCCAAGTCTACAACTGCTGTGCCAAATTAGCAGGGCCACCTCTGGCTTTGTGGTGGGTGTACAAGATGGCTTTGTCACTAGTGCCCAGAATGGAATGAGTAAATCTCAAATGCCTATGTGTTCCTGAAAAATAAAGAGCAGCTCCTCTAGTAGTGTGAGCTCTGGCAATCCATCAAGACAGCTAAAAGACGCACAATTATTTTACTCCAAAGCCTGCTGTGCCAAAAAAGATTATCCTGCTAACTTTCAAATTACCCACAGAGGACAGAACTACTGTGCATGCAGTTATCATATGAAGCATTTGCATGAGAATAATTAAAAAGTCACATTAAACTTATATTGATCTCTTTGCAGAAGAGAGCACTTGAGCCAGATCACATATTAGGAGGAATTACTCAAGGTAATGAAGCCTCTCAATTTTAAGAAAACTCAAGCAAAGAGCACTACTGTGCATTTCTGAGGCAGAAATAAGACTCCTACACTTCAAAAAAACTGGAGGAATGTTTCACCAAGTATCACTGCTTTCAGCTCTTCATAAATCCCTGCTTTAACTGACTCAGTATCAGTCTTCTTCCTGTTCCACTGTGTCAACAGGGCCACAGTTAAAATTCAAACCGAAGAAACAATGTCATTATTTTTGGCATGAAGGTTAAACTCTGTCTCCTCATGCAGCACTTCAAGTTTACATGCAGAATAAGAAAATACATTAAGATAGGACTTGAACTGAAAACTTAAATCAAGACCTTCAATGTTTAGCATAGGTCAGTAAAGTCAGTTAAAATAAGAGAAGTACATTCTTTTCCCCAGAGATTTGGACTAGTTCAATTAATTAACAATTTTTCCCAAAAGATCTGAGATTTGTTTGAAAGCACTTTTTGACAGAAATATACATTTTAACCAGCGCAAGGAGAACATTCACTTCAACTGATACTAAAGACACAGGAAAGTTTGTTTCTTCTCTACTTAAGAGTAAAACTTGAGTGTGAGGTCAGAAGTTTCTAATAGGTGGCAAATGACACAGAAATACAGCTTAGTGCAGCTATTGTATTTCACACTAATTCCTAAACATCATAACATATCATTTAGATGATGTGATCAGAAATCACTAGTCCAAAGCATAAATAGGGAGCATTGGTCCACTAAAAACATGAAGGATTTCATCCTTCATCCCACTTGGGAAACTGTTTTACACTGAAAGCAGGACAGCTCTCTGAGTTTCCTATTACAACTGTGACACCCACTTGTCACTTTCTGCATCTCCAAAATCTACCATGAAACGAAAGGAAACCCAGAAGCATCTTAGGGTTGTTAAAAGTGGTAGTTGTGAGCATCAGCTGGAGTGAAAATCCATGTTCCTGCTCGAATTCTCTCCGCTTCCTTTCTTATATCCTTGGTACCTGCCTGTTTCTCCCTTCTTCCTTTTGTTTAAAACAAATGCAAGTAGCTAAAATGAGTGAACCAAAATTGTCTTCTCGTACAGCAGGCAAGCTTTCAGAAAAAGCATGAGGATATCTTTTGTCTTCCTGCTAGTAAAAATTCGCATGATGTAAAAAAAAAAAATAAATTAATATAGTATTAAGATATATAGTTGCATATACATCTACATATCTAATGCAAAATCCTGATAAACTGCTTCTAAATAGTCTAAATAGAGAATTTCAGCAATTAAAAATATTACTGTATTTTTTTAAAGTCAAAGAGCCTCTTAGACACATCAGTAAAATTAATGACAAGTTACTTAAGAAGAAACCAAGTATTTCCTGAACCAGGCTTCCTTCCTTAAAGACTGCAACAGCTCCACAAGAGATCTTAATCTCAGCCCAGTTGCCTTCAATTTTATTATAAACTAACATGCTTCAAAGTGTCATGTGCTCAGATATTCTTCTTCCTATGGCTATAGCTCTTGTTCTTTACATTGCACATTCCCAAACATATTTCATGCAGCTTTTTTAGCTTTTTCAGTGAAAGTTCTTCCCAAAATAGAAGGAAAATTAAATGCAACATGGCAGGGAACTCATTATGGAAGTTGTAAGAATGATTGCTTCAGTTTGTTTTTCTGTTTGGTTTCATTCTTTAAAAGATGACTACTCACAGATCAATGGGCACTTAAATCTTCTCTATGGCAAAGTAAGTAAAAATCCCAGCTCAGACACAACCTTTCCCCACTAACATCTCCCTCTCTGGGTTCTTCCACTCTGTTTAGTGGAAACACTTAAGCAAGTCAGCATATAATCACAAGACTTACAGTTAAAGGAAACATGGCCATTGTAATATAATTTATCTCTGGACATCTCTCTCATTTAAATTATTCTCAAAGGACAGCCTTTGTCTGTTAGACACATGACCCCCTCCTTCCCCATGGTTATTACATATCTAAGAAATTACAAATTCAGCATACCTGAATCACAGAAATGTCTAAAAGTCGTTAGTTGAGTTTGATCTCATGGAAAAGGATACCTGGTCTAAAAAGTGAGAATACAGTTTTTGGGGGTGGGGGTGGGAAATTATGTGTGCTATGAAGAAAACTCAGAAGTAATTTTAAACTCCTCAGTATAACACCACAAGCATCATGCTTTTCTTGGCAACAAGCAAAACACCAGATTCTTCCTACTTTGACATTCAATTAACAACAAATTACTTGCTTTACTCCATCTACAAATACTTTGCATAAAGAAACCTAAACCCATGCTATTATACAAGGGATTTCAAAAATTACTGAGTTTCTATACAATTTTTCTTCACTTGGCCATTTCTGATTAAAGAGCTTTTTGGGAGTAAAACAGGAATCTTCCTTTTCTCTCTCCTCTACTGGTGTCTTTTTCAGCTTCTTCTACTTACGAATCCGTGAATGTACATTCATATATACATTGTAACTACAGAATTAGTTAGGCAAATTAGCTACATATGGCTAGTTAATTTTATGTTTCGAGGCTGGCATTCCTAGTTGTTCAAACCAAACCTGGTTTTATGAAGTCCTAATGAGCAACTTTTCTTAAAGCAAGCTATTAAATCCTTTTTAAAATGAAGGTCTTGTCTAACCAGCAGTAAATAATATCTGTCTTTACTGTGAAGGGTACTGTTTCCTGAAACTGTACCTAAAGCAGCCTGAAGTATAATTCCATCCTAGGTTTACCAGGGTGTGAATAAATTGATTGCTTCAGGTTTAGAGTTGACAATCACATGCAAACAGAATTACAGAGTGACTCAAATCCTAAGTGGCCCTGGAGACCTCTGAGCCCAAATTCCCTTAAAGCAGTGACTGTTACAGCAGGCTGAGCTTTGAATATCCCTAAGCCTGGAGACTTCACACCTCTCTGGGCAACCTGCTCGCCTGTTACATCATCCTCACTGAAAGAGACTTACAAATGTAGAAACCAAGAAATAAACACCAGATAAAAGAGGAACAAAGAGAGACTGAAATGCAGCACCAGTTTGGATATATAATACACACTGACAGAAGTCGTGGAAACAGAAAAACTTGAATAAGGTTTATTGTTCTTTAACCCACTGTTCAAGGATCAGGGAACTTACTATTACTGTCCTTTCTAAGGCTGGAGAACTCCTACTTCAGAAAAAGCAGCTCAAAAGCAATAGACACAAAAAGGCTACTGTGGTTCAGTTTGGCACTTACTGATCATGCCTAGTGTCAGGAATGCTTCGGTCCATTCGCAGTTTGTCACTTTCCACCTGATTGAACTTATTCCGTGCATACGGATCCTGGCCGGATCGCACCACGGTAGCACCAACGTAGGTGTCTTGGTCAAAGTCTTGCCACCGAACTTTTCCTACAACAGAAAAACCAGGAAAATATCCAGTTTAATACTCATGATTTAAGGAACAACATTCAGTAATCCAAACACAACTGATGAAATATTTAATTAAGTGATTAAACTTCAACAGTGCTGTTAACAGCGTAACATCAAAATTCACTTTTGCATATTAAATCTGTCTAGACTATCCCGCAAATTAATTACAAATTTTTAAAATAATGCAAAGAATCTGCAGAAATATGAATACCAAGCTTCACTGCCATAAGGATTCACAAGTTTGCCTATATTAACTGAAAAAGAAAATAGTAATTTAAGGGTGTATAGTTCTGTCTGTGACACCTTTGATGTTTGATTCCAGATTCTGATACTATTTTGCAGTAACAATTCTCCTGTCTGTTACATCAGGCCGTAGGAGACCACGAATCAACACATGAAATGAAAAAAGCCATGACCTGCTCTACTTTGCACTAAATCTTACTTCTAGTTTCAAATCTTCCAGCTTCTGATACCTCTTGCTTTCAACCTGTGACACTTCCCACTCCTTTCAATACTCAAACAAGCTACCTAAGGCCACCGGCAAAGTACAAAGTTTGGTCCAGAATACATAAACATTCAAAAAAGGGGAAATAAGAACAGCTGGCAGGTACAAAATTGGCTAATCTAACATCAGATACAAAATCTGTAGACAGGTGTGCTGAGCAGAGCAACTACCTGAAGAGATATGGCAGAAAACAAGTAAAATAATCCCGGCTCTTAAAGACTTTTGGGGATTTATTTCTCAATGCATACACAAACTCAAGGCTTTGCAAAAAATGCATACATAGATAACCAGTCTTATTTCTCTTCTCCAAACAGTAGTTAAGATAAGGTAGGCCAAAGGAAACAGAAAAAAAAGGCATCAATAGCAAAGAGCTTATACTGTACCTGGAGAGCCTATGACTGGAAAGGAAAAATCATACCTCACATGCTCCTGGGGATGGAAGCTCCCAGCTGCTTAAAAGAAAGCTTGCCTTGGTTAGTTCTTTCTGCAGGAACTCATAGTATTTCAAATGTTTGTAAGCAAAACATGAAGTTTAACAGAAGAGAAGCAAAATCTGTGATGCTATCTGATCACTAGTTGTCGTTGTCACAGGTTAAACTTTTTAATTGTGTAAAATAGTCAGATTCAATTTTCCTTTTTCTGTATGCTTTAGTATGCCAATTATAGTGACATATGAAATCTCACTGATGTGAAACAATTAAGCAGAAAAAGAAGTTTATGGAAGCATTCACATGAAATGAAGATTCCTTAACACTTAATTTTCCTAACTCATCCTCAAGGCATGAGGATTTCACTCAAACAAAATAAAAATCACGTTGCTCTCTTATTTTCCAGCATGTGACAAATACTGAGCAAGCATGAGAAAAAGTACACCCTTAGCACAGTCAGGAAAATCTGCCAAATGAAAAGCTAGGAAAAAAAAAAACCAAAAAGTATGAACCATGGTTAAATCTTCAGTCAAAATAACAGTTCCAAGGTGACTTGTCTGAAGCCTGCCAGAATCATCCACCAAGAGAAATGGACTACTTTTGTACCAGAGGCTTTTACAGTATCTCAAACCTATTGAAGGACAATACAAACACACTAGCAAAGAACCACACTCTCTGTTGTTTTAAACTCAAAAGGAGCAGTGAAGCAAGTAAGATTTAAGGATGCTGAAGCTATAGAAACAGAGAAGTACATGTTGCTAAAATAATCCTAGCACTTTCAAACAACAAAGAATTATTAGAATCAGCACAACTGCAGTGTTTTATGGCTTTCAGTGATAAGTGCTTTATGGCTATAGATCTTTCAGAACAAATCTTACTGCAATACCTGGAGGTAGTGTCTCCACACTTTGTGCCCTGTCCTCCCCATCATTGCCACGCACTTCTTTCCTTTTGGGGTCAATATCATTTGGGTCCTCCTGAAAAAAAAGTACATAATCTTTAAAATAATCTTGATACAGTTTTGTGTCTTCAAAGTAAACCAGGTTTTCCAGATTTGAAATTTAGAGTGGTCCAAGAAAACAAGGATTTTAAGAGAAACAATGATTATTTTCTCCATCACTTGAAAAACAGAGCAAAAACTGAGTCAGTTAATTGCAGCTAAATTATGCAAAAATTCTTCTTTGGGGAAAAAAAGAAAAAAAGAAAGAAAATTTATTAGGAAAGATGGAATTCTTTTTTAATCACTAATGTTCCAAGGAGTTACACGGGCAAAAAGGTTAAGCAAGACGTGAAGACAGCCCTGCTCTAACAAGGAACAGCTTAAAGAGGAAGATATTTGAAAAGAGAAATCAGGTTATCTAGCAATTATATCCAGAATGGCAGCCTTACTATTGGAAAAATACTACCAAAATATTTTCATGTGTTAATTTCATTGGAGTTTATTCTGGGCTTCACAGGCAACTCTGCTCGATTTGTGACTGCAGAGACAGTGATGATTTAGATGGAGGTGATGGGGCAAATAATTCCACCAATGCCCTCCTCCAATTTCCAGCATTTATTCTGAACCCATAAATGTAATTTTCATTTCAACAAGGAAAGAAAAAATCCCAACCACCACTTTTGCATTCTTATTACCACAAAAATACACAATATGAAGCTGGGATTACCCCATTATGCATTTGGAAGAAGTGGAGAAGAGGCTAACTTTAAAACAAAAAACCTAGTAACTGCATGGACCATATGCCAATTTGCATGAGCTTTTGTTCTTGCACACTTGCCAAAAGAAATCCTATTTCCTTTTCTAAATCTGTGCAGGAGCTCCATCTATAAACCAGTTTTACTGGCACTATCCTGATAAATACAAGACCTTTACTACAATATGCAAGAAGATAGAACACAATGCCTATACTAATCACTGAATGCACTGAAGCCAAGCAGTGCAGAACAGTTGTCATCACTTAGAGGAATCTGCCAGAGTCTCCAGAGCAGGGTGATGGTGTACAAAGTGCATACTGGAAAATGTCTCTGCTGTCCCAGCTCCTAAGCCACATCTGGGAATTCTTTGATGGAACAGCAAGTAGCTGGAACAGGCCAAAGTTATGCTGGGGAACATTAAAACCACAAATGATACCATTTCAGCTTGTCCCCAGGTATCTCAGAACTCTCCAATGTAAATTCAGCTTATGTGTCTTAAGTGCTAAGTTGGCATTAATACTTAGAAATATGTTGGAAAAAGGCAACAGATTTCTAAAATACTGAAATATCACACTTTATCTTCTTTTTCTTGCCAGAGTTGGGATTAAAAGCTCAAGATATGGTATTTCATGTTTGGACTCAGATGTTTATTAATTCTTATCTATATTACAGTGAGTTCTACAGCACGTCTAGCTAACAAGCTAAAAATTGTGATGCATCTCTCCCTTTCTACAAGACCTTTTAAGGGACATTCTGTCCAATTAAGAACAGACACCTAAATTATTTTCACTTTTAACCGAATAACCAGTCAACCATGACCCGCAATGTGGATTTTTCTATCCAATTACATAAGATCACCCAAACCCATGAAAAAGGTGAAGAGACCTCTGCCCTAAAACCTCCATCTTGCTTTCTGTATATTGCTAAATTCCAAAAACTCAAAGTTTTCCACCATGTGACATTACACACTTCTTTTTTAACTACACATCCATAATCTCAGTTCTATCACTCAATTTTGGAAGCCTTCTCCAAGGCCTCAGGTCAAAAGTAGTGCTTTCCTAGGGGTCAGTGCCTATCAGCACAGAATGTCTAAAATTCTCCATTTCCAAGGCTCCAACACTGAAATTAAAAACTAAATACAGACTTTTTTTCTTCCTCCTGAGAAATACAGCTAAATCAGTTAAACACTGAGTACTACTAATGCATGCTTTTCATAGCATCATGCATCAAGGATCCCAGAAATAAGGAATTTTAACAGGTTCCTATACTACATATCACCATGTTGATACACACTTTCACCTAGTGGGCCTTGTGGAGGTGAATAGATACCTCTGCTTAAAGAAAGATTTAGGACAATGACAATAAAAATAACAAAGAAAACCCACACCAACACAAAAACACACTCCCAAAACCACACAAGTCATTTCAAGAAAATGTTTATGACTCTCACTGATGAGAGAAATTATATGTCACTGTGCACTGAGTCCCACCAGCACAGTGAAACAGATGCTTGCTGTGTTTTGAGAAAGTTGTATTTCACTCATTATTTGGCACTGTGCACCATTCTAAAGAAACTACAGAAACACTGCAGTCCAAGTATCAAGAAAGCTGTATCAAGTAGCTGCAAAACTCAACGAAGCTCTTTTCTATTCCAGATGACTGCAGTGAGTCTAAAAAATATGCAAGTTGAAAAATAAATGCAAAACATCTGCTAAACAATCAAAATAATAATGCAAGGGTTTCTCCTGTAATTAAACAAAACAAAACCTATTGAGTGCTTCCTCATTGTTTCTCTCCCTTTAAGTCCATGGGGTAAAACTCTGCCTTCCCATTAATCCTTCTAGCTGAGGTAGACGTGCCATTAAGAATAATTATCACATTCTTCCACTTTGGATTTTGTTGCCGTTTTGTTTTTTATAAAATAAACATAAACTACCAAAGACAGACTCAGAAATCTTACGGTTTAATGCCATTTTGAATTCTTATAAATTTGAACCTTTCAGGAAACTACTTGGTGCAGACTCCAGACATTTTGAGGTGAGCCAAGCTGCCAGGATGGAAGTTGCCACTGCACATGGCTTGATGTTCAGCTTGCCTCCTAGGACTCCTTATAAACCAGCATTGTGATGGGAGAGTGTAGGGCATTAAGGGATATTAACCTTGAAATTTGTGCCCTAAATTAGGACTTTGTGGCTCTAAAATCAGCAACAAGCTGAAGCTAACACTCTGCTGTATGCACTAACTTTCATCCAATTAAGAATTTGGAAGGTACACGTGGGAAACCCCTACCTTTTAGGTACAAACAATACGTTATATCCTTTAGCGAGAACTTGAGAGCACAAAAAGAGATGAAAGCAGTTATTGAAAACATATGCATTAACACAACCAGTTTCTTTATATCTTTGATTGTAAATTGCTTCAGCATGGTCATTTTGTGCTATATGGGAAGCCATCACAGGGCTGAATGGCATTACCACGTTGCCATCTCCACAGACAGTTGCTTTTTCAGCTTGCCTTGAGTGAAAGAAAATCCCAACTTCCAATGTGATCTTAAAAAGCCACTTGCTTTTGAAGAGTAATCTTGGTAGAAGACAACAATGCTGGCACTGACAAAACTCATTCATATAGAAAGCTAAGCTTAAAGGAAGATTGGAAGCAACTTAAACTGCTTAAGAGGAAGCACAGGTCTTTAATCATGAGAGCACAAGAGGGAGATTAAATGAATAAAACTTAAAAAGAAAAGGCTACTGTTTTTTTCTATATTAGAGTACTACCAATACTTTAAAATAATATTTTCCTAATGTTGTTTTTTAAAAGCTGGCAATTTCAGGCTAAAACTTAGCATGTAAATGCACATGGACAATTTTGAAGTTATTGAAAAATAAAAAAGTAGCAGTCAACTAGCAGAGACATTAACCACATATTAGATGTACACAGAACACCACTAGAATAAAACCTTTGTGGCCATTGTTCATGCAGTTATTTTCATCATGCAGGACACACATCAACAAGAAAATAAGTGGACACCAGATAAAATGCAAGTGTTGCAGGGATTTGGTATATTTCAATTGTACACATCATGTTAGTGCCTCCCACTAATTTCTGATTCAGTATTAGAAGAAATGCAAAGAAACAAAATTGCAACCTTTCAAGTCCATTCAGTGGGAAATATTAAATGGTACCACAGTAATATTTTTAATATATTAAATAAATGCACATTAAACGTAATTTTTAAATTCAATTCTCTAATTACCTTTGCTATTCCTAAAACTCTGAAACATTTACTTAACATTTTATTAAAACATTCCTTGCAGCAATAACCTTGTGCAATTCGTTATGGTAAATTGACTGAAATGAAGGTAGGGTGGATTTGTTTTAGGTTGATTAATCACTGAGTTGCAGCAACTTTTTCTTTCAGGGTACTGTAAGCTCTCCATGCCTCAGAAAGCCCACAAATACTGACAAACCTTACTGTTACAGTTCACTTTTCTTTTCCTGCTCAACTCACTCAATCCATTAAGCCTAGCTGGAAGACTGAATTTGAGATATGTTAAAGGTGCAACACCAAGCTTCACTTTTGAGAACTAGACTCAAAAAACTGTTTCAGGAAATGATTAGGTACACATTTGCAGCTGCTCTGCTGCAGGGAAAGGAAATTCAAAAGTAGCTCAAATTCAAAGCAGGATTCAAACATTTTTTTATAGTATTTCTACACATATACAACATGATTGTATTCCATGAGAAATTTAAGAGTTAATTTCTAAACTCCATTGGAGTTTAGAAAGCTGTAATTATACACAGATGTACATTAGTGGATAATTTCATTACCATTACTTAAATCTTCCAGACTATTTCCCTTTAGTTTTGGTATATTTGCATGCATTGAATACTATATTCCTTACAAGCATTGTAAAGAATTTTTCCTCAACTGTTATTTCATTTGGTACCAAAACCAATTTGAAACTTTCTAAGTCCCTAGGTATTGCTTCTATATTAAAAAAAAAAAATAAAACCACTTCGAACTGCTGCTTTTTTTTTTTCTTATTTTTTGTCTCACAATACTTTCTTTTTCCCTTTTAATTATAGTTTCAAGTATCACGGATTTGACATTTAACTGCTACAAACTAGATCTCATTATAGCAGAGATTTCAACCTCACAGTGCCTTCCTATCAAGGGAACAACTTAACAACATGAAACAACCATAGATACATTAAGATATCACACAGACCTTACAAGCAGCAACTCAGAGATCTCTGAAAAGCTCTTGAGGTTGGAAATGTCTCAAGTGGGAGCCGACTGTGCTCCCAATACCAGCCATTCCTCTCACAACATGATGCTGAACAGCATGCAACATTTGGGTACAAGAGATGGCTGGGAATTATGTGCTACCTTGGACAGGGAGAGACTCAGAAAATAATTGAGAAACGTATCTTTGTTGGACAAAATACATTTTAAGGTTTAATATCTGTTTCAGAACTTGGTTTTATGCGAGGGCTACTGCAGACAGATTTTCTAAGAGAAAAGTGAATGCTGGCAGCACCTTCAAAGAGCATCATTTGATCCAGCTGGCCTAATACAAGGCTGTGCTGCATCCAGCAGGACACATCAGTCAAACCAACTGATGGCTTTGGAAGGGGTGCTCTCACGGCAAGACAACTCCTCTCAGGACTTCACACACCTCTGTTCTGACCACGTACTTGGGACCAGACACACAAAATCACTCTCCTGTTGTGTAGAGCAGCACTTGGCATTACAACAGTGTAATACCTGCTGAAGTTTATGTCCCTAAACCAAGCATAAAGGCTCCTCCTAAGAAAGAGACTCAAAGCCAAGGAGAATCAGACTGCTGACTAAGACGCTGACAAAGCCTAAGCCCAAGCTTCTTTGCTACTGCTTAGTATCTTCCTCTGTATTCAATACATGTCCCCTTCCCCCACCCCAATTCAGTTTACAATCTTTTAATTACCCATCACATTAGCTAAGCAAGCTCTGAAGCACCAGTTCTTTCCAACGCAGCAAGACCTTCAGCAGAGTCCAGTGTCCAGCTCAGCTTGCTTTCTGACCCAGCACTCACTTACTGCCTCCCAAAGAAGTCTCCAGAAACACAACTCCAGTCTCTCTTGCTGCAGTAAATAAATGAATCCAGATTTCCTGTGTGCCAGGCAAGCACTCTAGCAATTCAATGTAATTACACTGTGGGGCACCCACTTCTTCCATTCTTAGCAAACGAGTTTTGCACAAAACAGAGATAAAGTATCCTCTGAAAATACCCGGAATGCTGCTTCTTACGGAAAAGACAAGCATGAAATATCCCATAAACAAATGCTAACTTCTGGCTGGCAACCTGCCTAGCATACTAAAGCAGACACTTCCAAGCACACCAAGAGGTGAAGCATAAATACACAGAAAAAAACACTGAAAAACTATCTACTTTGCAATATTTGATTATGACTGTTACTGTCTAAAATTATTACAGCAAAGATGATTTAATTTTCATTCTTATTCCTTTACTCAGTGTAAATAAATTCCTGTCAAAGGCACATTCCTTTGATATATTTGAGTACTCAGAGCAAAAAGAGAAACTTCCAGCAGGAGGAACACACACAGTCCTCATAAGACAATTTCATGTTCTCAAAAAAAAAAAAATCCAAACAAACAGGGAAAAGCATCAAGACTATACCTTGATGGCTCTATATATAGGAAATGTGTTTAGATACACTTTCAGTGAACACAGTCAAAACATTTTGAAAATGGCAATTTCTATAAGCCGTACTCTCTAGACAAAATTAAATGCCTTAATGTCCTACCATCTCTGTAAATGTTACCTTTACTTAGTGCAAAGTACATATTTCGTAGCTTGCAGGCACTACCTGAAGTACTAAAACAACTATAAAACATGAAATTTTCTAAACTAGAATGGATTAAGCAAAAATAATGCTTTACCTGAAGTTTCTGGCAAACAAGTACACATTCTCTGAGGAACATCTAATCCAACTTTGCAGTTGAAGACTTATTTGTGCAGCAATTGTGATCAACCAAAACTCTGGTTCAACTTAATTTTTGGGCACAATAGACCCACTTAACTGACAAAAGCCAAGGAGCAACAGAAAAACCCAGGTAGGGCAGGTCAGGCTACTCAAGAAGTATGTATAAGATAGGCTATTAAATATGAAGATTTGCACACAAGTATATTTTAGATTATCTTTAAATTTTTATTAGTTCCCTAAAAATAGTAGCATGACTTATCTCCCAAATACCCACACTGGTATAACATACACCAAATTAGCTGATTAGCCCACAAATGCTATAGTTTTACTGTATTTCAGCATTTTACAAAAAAAAAAATAAAAAAAAAAATCTTTACGTACCTGTCAATAAATTTAAGAAACTCCAAACCCAGAACACTTTTAGAGCCTGGTGAAAATTTAGGTACCCAGCTCCAGATGACCTCTAATTAACCATGCTCCCTTTTGCCTAGAGACTTCATACACTCTAGTGATAAATGTCAAAACTAAGTGGGACAACCTTATCGCCTTCCAGAAATGCAGAGAACTAAAGATTCTCTTTTTTTTTTTTTGCCTTACAAAATTGACCATCTAATATACCACCAGAAGAAACCCCAGAAACCTCACAAATTACAACACCCCTTTCATTTCCTTCAGCTCCACAGTGAAAAAACTAAAGTGATTGTCAGACTGACAGCCAAGACAATGCAATGACACACACCACCACACAGAAAAAGTGTGGTTAAGACCACATCATCTTGCTAGACTACTTCTAAGTCTTCCATACCAAAAGAAGCCCTGTCAACCAAAGATCTCCACAGAGGCCACCACAGACAGAAGCAGAATCAGGACCTGCTGTGAAGAGCCCAAGCAGCAGAAAGCAAAGTGGGTCACACTCTGGTTTGATTGTCACCTCTCCACAGAAGCAGCAGAAGTGAGGGGAAAGTCTCATACACAGACAGAACACAAATGGACAAAAACACCACAGAGCAGCCATGAAAAGGGTTTATTGTTTTTTCTAAGATCACTCAATCCTCATGATTCCTGAAGCTGCAAAAATGTACAAGGATAGATGGCAAGAACAGAGGGGAGGGAAGAAGAATAGGAGAACCATATAAGGGTACTGGGACTGATAGCAGGATATAATCTCAAGTATACCAGTAGCTTTGAAAGCAAGGAATAAGCATCTCTGAGAATGACAGCAGGCCTCAAACAGGATCCAGTATTTCCTGTTAAATATATCATGTCTCAAAAAACCTCACTTGTCTGCACTACCTGTCACAAACTATGAAAATAAAACATCACAAAATACTTGCAGAGATTATTTAAATTAAGGATAACATCAAAGGCTATTATCACTCAATTTTAGTTTCCTAGAAGAAAGATTGATGGTGATGAAAGACATTTCTTTGAAAAGTTAATTTATGGGTTTTTTTAAAATAATGTTGAAAACAGCCTTTTATTCCAAAAGTATTTGTCAGTGTAGACACAGTTACATGATTCACACAGTAAGTGCACACTCAGCACCCAGTGTTTAAGTTTCTCTGTTAGTTGTGCTAGATCAGGAAAAAAATCCAAAAATACATTAATCATAAATCATCATCAATCAAAAGGAGCTGATTGATCTGATCTGTTAGAGACATTTAAGCAAGCAAAAAAAACCCAAAAAACAAACAAACAAACAAAAAAACCTTTAC
The DNA here is from genome assembly GCF_963662255.1 of Cinclus cinclus. Classification (NCBI taxonomy): domain Eukaryota; kingdom Metazoa; phylum Chordata; class Aves; order Passeriformes; family Cinclidae; genus Cinclus; species Cinclus cinclus. The sequence continues at coordinate 71,039,926 of NC_085048.1, read as the reverse complement.
TATTGGCAACTTGTTAAAAACACCGTACTGGTATATTCACCTCCAAGGAACATTTTGTCACCATGTCTGATTTTATGGGATGCCTATCCCATAACTTCTAATGCTTGCAATTAATATTTCCATTTTTTGTTTGCTTTGTTGCTGTTTTTTGGGGGGTTGGGGTCTTTTGTTTTAATTGATCAGTTTCTGGAATGGGAAAAGGAAGCGAGTGGCAACAGCTTCCAAACAGGACATGGCTTCATACACAAACAGTATCTGCCCACTGTGTTTCTTTCAAAGTCCATAACTCTTGTTTGAGAATTAGTGTACACATTCATTTTCTCACTTGAGCGCTTTCCAAGATCTGAAACCTGAACATTCAAGTAGCTTAATACAAGTACACAGTGCCCAATTCAGATCCAAGGGATACAGAAGCCATGTCATTCAAAAAATTAATGAGATTAGACTAAACTTCGGTTTAACAATCCCAGTTGATTCTATTTAGAGCAAAGTTCCCATGGAATGACTAGTCCAGCAAAGGGAAGAAAGCAGAAGGACTTCATCCTAAACTGCTGCAATGCTTTGCAAAGCAAGCGTGGAGCTGGTGCTGCTTAAGCTGACAAGGCAGCTGCTGCTGACAGAGGATGTTCACATCTCACCACAACTCCATCCCAAAAGCTGGACTGTCCCCTCTGCTCCCCTCACAGACACTGGAACGGCACATAGGTGATCCAACTCTTTTGGCTGACTTGACAGTGAGCTGGGGAGGGGTACAGATGTATCATTCCACTGGGTGGGATTTTTTTAAACGATAAGAACAAGTCCTAAATTATCTGAGGTACTGGATGCAAGGGAAGCATTCCCAGCTAGGGTGGAAGGGGTGAAAGGGGTCTTCCCATTACAAGTAAAGGATTACAAGTTTACTTACAACATTAAACAACCCATCATTCAAAACCACTACAAATTTTCCTTCTTGAAAGAAGGCAATTACTCAGCAAATGCTCAGGCATGATTTAATGCCACCTCTTGTTAATTCTACAATATCAGAAGCATCTGATGAATTAGCCTGTATTTCAAAATCCTACCCCTAATCCTCTTAGAATTCAAACTCCTCACTGCATGCTCTCAGCTCTCTAAAGAATAAGGAAAAAAAAAAAGAAAAAAGAAGCTTGCACACAGGAACAAAGGGAAAAGCACAGAAAGCAAAATTTTGTTTTAATATTTACATATGTCAGAAAGTGTCATATTTTCTGGAAGTCCAGGGAACTGAAGTTAACTAACTGAAATAAAAGTGAAGTACTGAATAAATAAGCAGAACTCAACATCAATGCATCCAAAAACTTAAGTATACTGAAATATTCCAATAACACAGGCATTTGTAAGTCTCTACCTATACATATCTGAATTAAACACTCACCAGCAATACAAGAAACAGATGCAGCAGAAATGAAGAATGGAAGGAAAAAAATCTCCATAACTTTTACATGCATCTTGAAGGACAGAGAACAGAAATGGAAAGCAACTGAAAAAAAACCCATTTTTGCTTAATTTTATTTTACAAATATTTAAACCTGCAAACGTAACTGAGATCAAAAGGATACCAGAAATGCAACTACATCTAAAACCAAAACTGCTGTGGCAGTCATGTCTGCAGTTTGTTAGCAAAGGAGAAAGGTGACTATTGTACCAAAACAATACAGAAATTGTTAAACCAAGAAAACTATCTTGCATTAAGGAAAAAGAAAGGACAAAAAGCCCAAGATGCAGTTACCAAGTTAAATGTTTTGCTGGATGAGATCTGTAGGGCTACAATGCAATAAAGCAACACAACATCACACCATTTTCTCAGCCATAATGGAAGATTACCACAGACATAAGGAAAGTGAAGATAGACTGAGAATTTAAGGGATTTAAATTCAAAGGAATTTAAGTCCTTGTGTATTGGAACTTTTCTGCAAGAGCAAAGATGTAAAATGCAAGAGCATTGTGTTGGTCCCTAAGAAAACAATAGGGAAAAAAAAGCGAGATTGATTTTAAAATCTTGACCTTTTTTTAATGGAAAAAGGTTAATCTTCAGATTCAGAAATCAAGGCACTGAAAAACAAGGAAAACCATTTCCTTATACCTCTTTCAAGGAGGTCATCTTTGAACACAGAGAAACAGAATAAATCCCAGGAGTCTGAAAAATTACTTAGCAACTCCTCTAATTAAATAACCTTCAGAGAAAGCTTGTGCTTGACAGATGACTTCTGCCTTCAATAACTCTCTGTATATTTTCCCTCTGTCCCAACACTAGGATTTATGATCAGATCTCTACAGCTCTGGGCACATGACACAGTATACATAATATCACTTTTCTCTATCTGTGTTTAACTGCAGACTTTTATTTAAAAAAAAATATTGGCCACAGCTAGTGTAAAGTTTGAATCCAGTTCAAAAATTCCGAGAGAAAATTATATCTATTAATGCATTAAATATTAAAGGCTCCGTACCGCAAAATTCACACAGATGATTGCCAATAACATCTTTGATTTTTGCCAGACCCAAAGAGCATCATTCATCTGCAACAGTCCAGACTACTAAATCAAAACTCAATCCCATAATGAAACACATGCCTATTACAAACAAGAAAAAAAGCGTGGAAGACAGACCCCTACCTTAGAAGGAAGAAATACTAATGACTACTTAGATAATAGACATCTATACTTCAGTTTTTTTCTGCCAAACTTGAATACTAATTTCATATTTCTACCTGAAGCAGGCAATGCAGATCTTTATATCTCTTCTCAACACAGAACAAAACTGCATAACATTATTCCTTTGAAAGATACCATTTTGCAATAAGACAACTGGAAAAGAAAAAGATTGGAGGGCTTTTTGTCTACTGAGGTTAACACTCAAACTAATGCTAATACAGGAAGCTAATGTTAAAGCACTCTATTAGTAAAATTTCGACCACACACAGACCCAGAGCTTCAAGGCAGGAAATCAGGCGTTGTGCCTTGCTGCTCCTCACACACAGCACTGCCTTTCCTCCAATCTGGGCTGCATTGGTCTGTCTGTACTCTCAAAAAGTAGTCTTTCAAACTGGGATATTGTTAGTTCAGCCCTGAGCAAAGGCAGACTGTAAGGCACAGAGAGGAACAGTAATTTTAGGCAAATTTTATACCAAAAGTATAAATTGAGCCCTTTAGATACAACTTAGGTCCTGTGTGCAAAATACTCAATATTCCCACTTTGTATCAGATATATATATCAGGCCTGAGAGCACAAAGTTAACAATACACAAACTTATTCATGGAAAAAATGAGGGAAAAGAAGTTTAGAAAAGACTGGGCAATTACTGAGGCACTCATGGAATTCCGCAAACTTGCAAGCAGCAAGGCAATTTCCAGCAGGCACACTGGAGTTAATCTCATTCTAAAGAGAAGATAGGAAACCTCCTCCTGGACGCTGAGGCCTAACAAGAAAAGGCTTGGGGCTCAAGTCTGCTGAAGTTATGACCTATTCATCTGCAGTCTCCCAGAGGAAAGGTCACCAACTGTGCACCCTTAGTGATGATCTCACACAACCTCCACAAAGAGTCCTTATCATAGAAACAACGTGAGAGGGGGAGAGCCAGAATTAAAGACTGATCCAAGCATGATGGCTAAGCTAAGGGCAGTGCAGAAAGCTTTTCTGCTGCTCTCAAACCTACCAAAATAAGGAAAAAATCCTGACATTCAATGACTCAAAAGACTCCAAAAGGAAAAATTACTCCAACCCAGACTCCACTTTCAGGCTGCCTAACTCAAACAATTAGAAACCTCCCAGTCAAAATTTAAACCATTCTGCAGAATTTTATAAGCAACCATTCTCTACAATACCTTCAAATGCATGGAATACCAACCTTAAGGTCAAAAAATTGTCAAAAGATGAGGTGAAAGCCATCACCTAGTTTGGAAGTCATGAATGGTATATAACAGACAGGAGTAAATGTCACTTCTATCTTCTAGTGTTTTCACAACACACACTACCCCACTATTCTTAACATTGAGCTCTCTACCTCTTCTCACTATATATGACCATATACTAACATTTAAGCCATCCCAAAGTCGGCGAGAAAATAAAAGAATTTGAGGAGAGAGACTTTGTACTCATGTGCATGATGGGCACGTGTGTGTATATACATCTATATGCATACACATGCACATGCAGAGAGTGAATCACAGACCCACTTTGTACTAGAAAATTGGGATGGGGGGCACAGCGTAAGAGATCAAGTACACTTTTGAAAGTACAACAAAATCCTAACAAGTAATTTAAACTTTCACTAGATGATAGAATAGCAACAACCAAAAAATAGAATTAATTGGTCTCTGGCAGGAGAGGAGAGTTGAACTCAATCACAGCACAAGAGCAAACGACAAAATGAAGAGATATTACCACAAAGAAGAAAAGACAAGCAACTAAAACAAAAGGGGCAACAAGAATTCACAAAACTTCAGAAAAACAATAGTAACAGCCATCTTGAACCCAAGCCATAGAAGAGTCCCGATTTTAGCTGGTAGAATAGTCATAGGGATAGAAAAATCCTTAAAGATAAGGGAGATCCTAAAATAGTTAGAAAATAAGAAAAAAGTTGTTCATCAAACTTGGAGGAATTCAAACTACATTAGTCAGAATGTCCTATCTTTTCAATTACTTGCTTTGAATAGTGTGGATAAATAAAGTAGGTGCAGTCAACTGCCTTGACTTCTTAGACCAGTCACTCTGTCAAAAAAATTAGAGCTCCCACGTTTTAGAACTCTACACATCGCTCTAATGTGCCTTACACGTTAAATAAATGCCTTACTCCATTTTGCTTCTATTTTGGGAAAAAAGCACCAAAATATTGAGCCATCACACACATGTTGAGCTTCACAAACCGAGCTTCAGAGAAGTAGTGTGTAGCATATTTATCACGGACTAACTCAAAAGCTAGTTCTAGACTAATGAGTAAATATCTGTCAATATTCCTTCTATTTTTCTATATATTTGTTATATTATTCCTTATACTCAGGTACCCAGATTAATAGTTGAATTGCAGCCTAGATACACCTTTAACATAAATTAATATTTCAGTTAAGACTACAACGGGTAACAACTACACAAGCAGAAGCACTTATAAACTAAGGCCAAGGAGCTACAAATATTTAAATTCATGATACAGCCTTTCCTTCAGGGAAGTCATAATCTGATCTGCCCTTATCTGCTACATTGTCTAGTTTCTTTCAAACAGCTTGTCAAAGATGATATACTGAAGTCTATTTTGAATTGAGCAACAGATTCAAAAGCAGAACGAGGAGCAGAACTACTAAGAATGAAAAGAAGAGGACAGTCCATCAAAAGAGCTTTCTGAGTCAGGAAAAAGCCTAAAAAAAGCCTGACACACACATGCAAAACCTGAAAAAAACCCCAAAATTCCAAGAGAAAATGAAGAAAAACTTCAGAACCCCAAGTAACAATTCAAACTAAATCTTTCTTTGACACTCAATTCTCACTGATACATACGTTTCAGATAACATCAGCTTTAAAAGGTTTATGATTCAACATATAAATCCCTTGAAAACTAATTTATTTTTCCACTTACAGGAAAGCACAGATAAAGAGAGACACAGAATAGATCACCTGCTCTCATAGTGTGTGTTATTCAGTTGATAGATATTATCCACATGTTTGAGATTAAAACTGAAAAAAAGTGCTAAAGAAAATCCTGAAAGAGAAAATCCTGAAAGAGAAAATTCCCCAAATTTATACGAACACGTAAAGGAACATTTACAAACAATTTTAGAAGGGGGAGATACACCTTAAGTTCTCCAGTCACTGAATGCTGCTTTCCAAAAGCCAAGTGTCTGATATATTTTTGCCAGCCCCAAGCAATATTGCTTGATGTCTCCAGCCTTCTTCCTTTCTTTTCTTTCCACTCATGCACTCACACTCCTTCCCTCTAAAAGGATTAATCAGGCTTTAAAACCCGAGCAGAATTCCTTCATGCTCAAACCGATCAGGTGCCACTGAACCAAGCTGTAACACAAACAGGAGTAGGTTACAGCAATTGTTTCTGATATTGCTTTTTAAAGTCACTAATTCTATTTCCTCAACCTAACATCACAACCTGTTCCAATCCTGTCCCTTGCCCTTTCACAAAACATTTTTACCTGCTAGCATTATAAAAAGGAGTAGCTTACCCTGAGCATTAGCAGAAAAATCTATATATCATAATTCCACGTGGTTGTATTTGTTTCTATAACACTATTAAACACTGCTTGCCTAATTTCTGCTATTGCTCAGAGCCACACAGAAATTACCAATTTTACCATCTTATACTTGTGATACCTTTACCATCAGCACTGAGGGCAAAACACTCAAAAACCCATTATCAGCTATATAACCAGTGCTAACTATTTGTTGCAATGGGACATATTTATAAAATAATGTTGTGATTATATAGAGGCAGCATTTAACCTTTCTTTCACACAGAAACATGCCCCTGATTAAAGTCAATGGTCATGACTTTCCCTTCATAGGCAAACATATAATAAATTCGTTTGGAAGACTTATAGTACAAGATTAATGTGGTTTTTTTAATCACCTGCTAATCATTACTACCAAGAGAATTCTCTTTTCTGATTGTGTTAGTGAAAACAACTGGCCCATTGCTAAAGATGAAAGAGGTGAATTGTCAGTCATAAGCAGGAATTTATAATTTCAGAATCATATTTAAGTGGCTGAAAAACAATAATAAACAGAGTATTTGTTAAAATCCACAACCTAAGATGGGAGCCATAGGTTTTCTTTTAAGGAAAACCATTTTAATTAAATTGCTTGTTAATCAGGCTATTGGTTTAAGTTCTCTTCAGACACAATAATAGGAACATCTGATTAAATGCACAGCTGCAAACAACAACTTAGAGAATGATCTTGGTTCACTCCTTGGTTAAAGTAAGCCTGAAGCAGTACACACAGACAGGTTTATTGATTATTTTTGGTCACAGGAAGATCTTGCATTTATGAAATCAACCTGCTTGAGGCAAAGATAAACTTACAGAGAAACTCAAACACTGAAGTTTACACTACACTTGAATGGAAGATATTGACTCTCTCTTAACCATCAGTTCATTTCACTGACTACAAACAACTGCTGCTAGCCTCACTGAAGAGAAATAACACAACTCAAGTTTTAGATTTTCAAATATTATTTCACATTGCTTTTCAGAAGTATTTTAACTAATAATAAAATTTGATTTATGGAATAATGAGATACCCTTGACACCACTGTAAGTAAAAAGCAGAGTGGACTCTTTTTAAGCCTAGGATACAAAGTTTTATCAACTATTATTCAAGACTTATCTACTGAATATTACATTTGTAAACAGTACACTGGTAACTACACTTTCAGCTTTGTGGATTGCAAGCAGCATCTTTTATTTCTTAGTGTCCCTTTATACAGGGATGAACCTATGTCTGCATCTTCTCACTTACAATTTTAAAATCTTTAAGTAGTACATTTTTCCTATCCTGTTTAATTTATATTTCTTAGCCCAGTTTTCCTACACATTAATAGATTTTTGTTATCATGTAGCATTCCACTGGCTGTCTGGATTAAAACGGTGGATTGATTTTTTTTTTAAATCCACTTCTCTCTACAGAATGATTTAGGGTAAAAGAAGAAGACTGTCCCCACAGTAGTTCTTATTTCACTAGATATGCTGTCTCTTCCTTGCCCACCTTCCCAACAAAAAACACAATAATTCTCAGGAAGTTTACCTATTTGACTGCAATTCTTAGAAATAATTTTGTGGTGCACCTACCTCCACAACCAATAGGATCTCAACCATATCAAGAAGGGGGAATATATGGAGCAAGGGAATCAATACAAAAGGTCATCTGGAGAATATAAACTACCAGTCCTCAGGTGTCATATTAAAAGGATTCTCTTATGAACAATATAATGCTTCTCCTTTTTAATCAATAAATTACAGGAAACTTTGTAGTGTGGACAAAGACAAAGGGATTTGAGGAAAAATATGCAGAACATGCACAAATAACAAAAGCAGAGTAAAGAGACTTCAGAAGAAAGGGGCTCATCTGGAACTCTCAAGGGATGGGGAAGAAGAGACTATAATATACAGCTTACCCACAAAACCCAAACACATGCATCTGAGGGGGAAAAGAAAAAAAACAAAAAAAACCCCTGTGTACTCAGGTTTAATAATGGAAAAGAAAAGCATCTTGGGATTACTTCTACCATAACTTCCTGGAAGGCAGCAGATCATAAGGAATGGCTGTCCCTATGAAAAGAAACCTAGAGCTTTGCACCAGCAGGATCAAAAAAAAAAATAAATCTTCTCTGAAGTCCAAAATGCATCTGAATCAAATCATGAATATCTACAAGCTATATAACAGTATGAATAATATATAGTCCAGATGAGAGAAAGTAAATATTAGTTCTCTTAAAATCATTCCTTTGGAGATGAAATAAAAGATTAGTTATTTTTACTTAGCTTAGCTGTCACGTTTTCATCCCCTTAAAAGTGGAACCGCATCCCTGATGACAACGTGTTTTCTTAGCGAAGTTCAGCATTACCTTAAGACCTCTCAGCTTTTTAACAACTGTACTGAAATCTTGTACCCTTTTGACAATAAGGTGACTTTATTGCCAGTTAAACACTAGTATTAATTTCTGTAGCTAAGGTAAAAAAAAAAAACAGTGTATGAAGCAAGAAATTAAATACAGTGCACATAGCATGGTTCAGGGAACACAAACAAGAGACCTACCAGAAGAAAAATAGCATTTTGCTCCTCCATCCTATTGATAAACTAGACATGCCTGCTCTTCAGTAAAGGACTAGATTAAAATGAGTTTTTCTTGTTCTCATACCAGACTTTCTGCAGTTGGCATTCTTAGTCCGCTTTCTACACTGGTTCATCACACAGAAGGTTATTCTTACATGTACACATTGACAATATGTTTAGCTACAGCTGAAGAACTGTTCCAAAAACCCTACAGCTTATTTCTAGTGAGTTCTATATATCCAGTTTTGGATACACAGAAAAATAAACCCAGTTTTGTCACATGCACAATGCCACGAAAAAATCAGCCTTTTCCAATAGCAATGAACTCATCCAGCAAGATCTACAGACACACGGGAAAAAGTCTAAGGAGCAGAGCTGGTGGACCCAGATCATGTCTGTCCAGATGCTCTTCATCAGGGATCTACAGAACAGAGAGAGGAGAGCTCTGCTTTGATAGAGCTTAGCTCTTTTAGTAGTGACTCAAAACAATTAGAGAATACTTTGAAGATAAGCTTCTCATCCTTCCATCAAGATATCTACTACTCTCTTACTGAGTGTCAACAGAGCACCACTTTTCAGCTTTTGGTTTCATTTTCCACTGAAGATGCTTTTAAGGATTTCCAAGCAATCACTACATTAGAGTTTGGAATCCAAGGCATGCAGCTATGTTAGCTATGACCCAGGCAAAAACTGTGAAGTTCAAGAGCATGCAAGCACTGATACATGAACCCAGACATTAAAAACAAAAGGTGTTCTGCTAGACAAATTACACTAATCCTCTTCCTGTGGCAGAGCTAGCAAAGCTGAAGACACACCACAGAAAAATAACTGGATAGTGTACTAGGAGGGCATGGTCCAGCCAATGTAGCAAGCAGGGTTGACCCATCAAAAGGAGAACCCAGTCATGAGAATAGCCACCTTCACTGCTCAGAGACCTTAGAACTAAAGGATTTTGTGACTTGAAAAGGTTTTGCTCTTTTTCTTCCCAGATGGTGGAAGATCTACTAAATCTGATCTATCAGGCTGACCTGAAAACAACGTGCAAGACATTTTTAAAAGTATATAAGTAAACTCAATTTTCTGGTAGTAAATTCACTTGCAATTTTGTGATCTCTGCTGACCCCAAAAAAAGGATGTATTTTCTCAACAATGTAAACTTCTATACCAAAGTTGCCCTGAATATAATTTATGTAATTTAACAAAATAAAAGAAAAAAACCCTCAAAAACAAAAATGAAAAAAACCCCACACCTTCCCTGAAACCTTTCACGCACACAAGAAAAAGGGAAACTGAAGGGATGAGCGAACACAAACCACAATACATATTTAGCACTTACAAAATGTAGAAAACTTTGAAACGTGATATTTTTTCTATTCATTTTCCAGATGCCTAATGCTTAAGGGCATGGAGTGATATGGAAAGGGAATGGTTTCAAACTGGAAAGCATAGGTTTAGATGCAATACTAATAAGACATTCTTTTCTGTGAGCAAGAAGAAGCACTGGCTTAGCTTGCCCAGAAAAGCTGTAGATGCCCCATCTCTGGAATTGTTCCTGGCCAGGCTGGATGGGGCTTTGAGCAACCTGGTCTAGTAGGAGGTGTCCCTGCCCATGGCAGGGGAGCTGGAACTAGATGATCTTTAAGGACCCTTCCAACCCAAACTATTCTATGACTCTACGAGTCTTACAGGCAAACTTTCAAACAGGTCTTTCTTAATTGAAGAGAAGTAAGGTGTGAACTTTTGTAACAAAACAAGAATCTGCTAGCAACAAACTAGATTTCCATCATATGATCTCTGTGTAAAAGTAAAAACAGATTTCATCTCAGAAGCCTACCTTTTCAGGAGCCAACACAGACTATGAGAAATCATTCTTAATTGTTCTACAGCACCTTACACAGCAACATGGACCAATATGACAAAAAAGCTATTTCTCCTTTTCCACTGGTTCTCTCATGGTACTGTGATACAACCAAATACCATAGCAGAAGAATAAAAATGTCCCCAGTCAATAAAAAAAAAATATTGGATTAATAGATTTTTTTGTTGCACAACCAGCAAACTATGTAGAAACATTCCTTTCCATAGGGAGGAGAGCTACAAGGAAGAGAACAGAAAATAAAATAGCTGTTCTGGCAGTCAATACTTCTCTTATCCTAGAAAAACATAGGGCATGTCATCCATCTTGAAAAATGAATTAATAATAAAATTGAATTCATGAATCCTCAGACTGCCAAATTTCATTGCAGTGCAAGAAAACCAAGTCTGGCTTTCCCTTCCTCCTACTCATGATCTTAGCAAGTTCTTGCATTACTCTTCCAATGACTCACATACAAGCAAAGAAATTTTCATCCTTAAATAGTTTTTAATGAAATTACCGCTGATTAGATTTATATAGAACCAAACAAGAAGAAAAAGGGCTTTATCAAAATTAGATAGGGAAAATGCAAAAAACACATGCTAACCTGAAAGTTGCTGTGTGAATGCTTATCTGTGGGTTGATAGCAGTCCTGTTCTGAGTAATACTTAAGTATTAAGAAAAATAATCAAGATTAAGAGTATACTGGATATGTGTCTTTGCCTACAATTAAGGCACTGTTTACTAAGAACTCTGCTTTCAAATGACTGAAGAATAATCGGGCAAATCTGTCAGAATTTTATAAATTAATATGTTAAAATATTACCTAGTAACATTCCTTTCCCATCTTGAGAACGTGACTTAAAGAAAAGGATTTTCAACTTCTATTTTTAAGCCCTTGGTGTAACATCTACTGTAGACATTACTCCAACTATCTAAAAGATAAAGTTAATAGAACATTACAGAACAGTGAAATATTCAGCAGCAGCCACAGCTACTTTTTTCATGCAGTTAACATATTCTGGCCCATTCACTTTCTCAGCCCTGTTTAAATCAAAAATTTAAGCTTTTCTTTATGAAATGTTTCCAACATTGAAGTCTACACACACACACACTTTAGTAGTATATTCAGTTTTCCCTGATTCTTTTTTAAATGAAGAAGAGCTATTCCTAACATAATTTGTTTGTAAGAGAATTTTAAGCCTTCAGAATGAAGGCACAACAGCCATGTGCTGCAACATGATTCATACCTTTCTTCAGCATTAACTGAAGAAAGAGAGCTGAATTAAAATGTTCAGCAAATCTGCCAGCACAAATAAGAACTTGAGTAAATGGAAGTTCTCCTTTTAATTCAAAAGGCTGTGTTAAGGGCAGTATTCACTTCAGTGCCTCCACAATGACCTGCAGAAGAACTATACCCAGAGTTCATGGCTCACTGCTTGGCCCTGGGCCATCCCTGCACCATGCAGAAGTTGGCACCACTTGCCTGCTCAGAGCTGCCAGCTGAGCCGCGCGCTCTGCCAGAAAGCCATTATTCTGTGGATTCAGAAAAGTCTGGGGGAAAGAGCAACCGATAATCAATTATTCCTTAAAAACAACTTTAAAAGCAGCAAGGACACTAGACTTCATCACTCTTCTCCAGACATATTTTCCACCATTAATTTACTGCGGTCGCAAAGAGCATTGGGTTTTGCTTCGCTGCTACACTTAGCAGGCTCAAATCAATTATGTGCAGTTTTGATGACATTTAACTGTTAAAAAACCTAAGTGCCTGGACACACTTGCCGCACTGGTGCTTGCTGTGCATCCAGTCCCCTTGTTGTGAGGCCATTCATGGCAAATACAGCTTGAGCCTCATCTCTGATCAGCCCATCAGCCACCTCAGTAATAGATGATTTATTATAAAATACACTTCCTAACTGCAATAAATGCAACTGACAAATATGCCTGAAAGCAAGGCAAGCCTTCACTTCCCTGGTGATGGCCTACACTGCATCACATGTGGAATGCCTCACTTTTTGGCACACAGTTCAGGATCTAACTAAATGGCATAAAAACCAGAAGAGACTAACAGCCAGTTTTGCCATCCATCTCACACTGTACAGCATGGGTTCTTACTTCAAACAAAATGTGTCACAGCAAAAGAACAAATATTTAATTTCTCTTAATTTGCATTACTTGAGTCTAAGGCACCTAAGGACATAATTAGGCCCTATCTGCCTCAAATACTTAAAATACAAAGCTACCTCGTTAATCTTCTGGTTCGATTCATAGACAGCCTTATTTTCATTTTATATGGAGAAGCTATCCCAGAATGAGGGTGTGATAAAGGCAAGCCCATTTGTCAAACATCCAAAATTATTATTTTGGAAACAAATAGACATGTGTGATTTAATTTGATTTCACTTAGCAAGTGCTAAAAGCCAAGCAATGTGATATAATTAGTACATGCTGACAAAAAAAGAATTTCCCAGTTACTCTAAGGACAGCTTTTTGGAAGCCAACCTTTATCAGACCAAAAGTTCACAGAATTAAGATTCTGGAAATGTAAAGAAAGGTACTGGAAAAATAAAATTTGCATTACAATAAGTCATTTGCTACTTTAATAGCTGTACAGTACTTCTAGACAACAAAAGTTACTGTTTCATATGATTATTAGTTCTCTGCAATGACTAATGATTTAAGGACATGGAAAGGGTTAGCCTCATTTTTAGGTAACTTGATTCAAAGCCATAGCATTTCTTGTAAAGACAGTAATTTCAAGAAAAGAGAGAACCCAGATACCAGTCAAGATAGTAGGCAGGTCCCCAGATAAGAGAAAGAAAAGATTCTGAAGTCAGTTAAGAATCTCTTGAATATTACACAGGTGGAGACAAAAAAGTTGACCAGAAGTCAATTGAGACATTTCCATCTTATCTTACAAAACCAATCTTCCCCAATCCTCTGCCTTCCTTCCCTCCCCACTAACAGCTTATCTGTACAAAACTGAGCCTTAATCAAACTTTTTTTGACTGAGATTCAGTGAAGAAGTTTCAGTGAAGCCTGAAAACATTAACTGGCCTTATCTTACTTTTATCATAGAAAAAAAAACATATTAAGGTGGAGGAATTCTATGAAATAAGCTATAAAGCTTAAGAAATGTCCTACAGCCATGCTCTTGAGGAAGAGAAGTCATTCAGGAAGGAGGCAGCCATAAAGTTAGAGCTACAACAATTCTTCCATTTTAAAACAATAAGCTGATACTGATAATTGGAAGGGGCTGGCGAGGGGGGGGGGGTGGGAATCAAACCACCTTTAGTTTATCATTTCACAAACACACACACACACAAAAAAAAACAAACCAGTGAATTTTCTTCATCTATACCAGAAAAGATACCTTGACAGTTAGAGGGAGGAAAAAAAAGGAAAATCTCTCAAGTACACCATCTATTAAGGCTATTGGGTATAAGTTTTGTCTTAAAACTTTTACATAAAGGCATTTCAAACGCTATTATGCAAGCAGATTTGATGTACACTTATCATGTAAAAGCAGATCTTTCATATAAAACTCGTTTCAGAGACGTATGTAGTTAAAAGTCTCTCATCATTAATTGGTAAAGGGATTTGGAGCATTTAAGAGCCACATAATTGCTAAAGCAATACTGGAGATTAGCACTATGACATTTCTAATAACTTTCAGTTCTGCAGAGATGCTTTGGGGAAAATCTGATTTCTCTGTGGTGCCTTCAGGGTAATTCAAAATCCTCATGGACTATGAGGAACAGAAGGGGGAAAAAAAATCCGACAATACCATAGCTTCTTGGAAAGCACAATCTCAATAAAAATACTGTGCAAATTAACCATGAATACTTATAAGCATGCATATTGAAGTGAGACACAAATCTCCAGCCCAGAAATGCTGAGCAGTCTCATACGCTGGTTAATTCCAGAAAGATATTTAAACCATCCAGCATCTAAAAAGGTACAAAATACCTTAAATGTATCATTACCATGCTTCTACAAAGAAACTCTCAAGAGCCACTGAAGTATTACAATAATTGCCATAGGTCTCAGTACAGATCAAAAATAAGCTCCTGAAATACAACTTTATTTTCTCTTGCAGGCAGAAGTGAAGAAAGTTGCAAGTGAAAGGCAATTTCCTCTCTTTGCAAGAAGCTAACTAGAACTCCCAGAGAAACATTCAGTACTTGTCCCCCTGAGTCTTCAAAAGCAACCATGCTCCTTTCCTGTTTAACCTAAGGAAGGAAGCCTTGTCTTAATTGATCAGTCATGCCCTGAACAAATGTTTTCATAAACACAAATTCAAACCACTGCAGAATTCACATCTTTGGAAGATACAAATGCCAAAAGATAGCCTTAACCTAACAACTAGCAATAGAAGAACAGCAAGAAATGAGATACAATGCTTTTCCAAGTGAAATCTTGCTTGACTGAAAGTCTTAAAAAGTTAACCCAAAAAAAAGAGGACTGGTTGTGAGATTGCTCTGTGCCCTCAAAGCTTTCCCTAAATTTTGTTTTTAAATGGGAGAACAATAGGTACAACATCAAATTATTTTAGTCTCAGATTTATTAAAGGACATCAACTATTAATTGCCACACTTCAGTAGAAGGCATAGAAGTAAAGAAAAAAAGAACTATTAAAAAAGAGCATCTTCACATTAAGGAACAGGAAACATTTTTGTTCATGCAACTGTAAAGAGCTCCTCACTGAACTTCTGATTCTCTCCTCACTGAACTTCTGATTCTCTCCTCACTGAACTGATGGCCTGTGTGCAAATTTTTCTCTGATAACCTGAACTGTCAGGCTCTATGTTGAATATCCAGGGTCTGCTGAGCCCAACAGTAGGAATACACTCAAGTTTCTCACATATTCAGTTTTTGAAAGGCTTTTTTCCATCCAGACAATTTGATGTTCATTAGAAATCACATCCTCCATTGTTCAGATTATCCAAATCCATTTTCGAAAGCATAATTTTGCAGCTAGCAGTCTTTAAAATGCCCCTAACTTCTTTAAAGCATCATCCAACTGGCATCCACGCTGGTTCAAAAAAAAGTATGTTTACACCAAGCTGTGATCACAAAGACCTTCATATAATTTGTGTAAACAAAGTATGAAGGGGTAAAAGCATAGGAAACCAACACAAGGAAGACTAAGTATTATGAGAATACGCATTTGATATTTTTTGGTATATAATTTGTGTCAATTTTCAAGTACACAAACAAACTAAGAAGGACACAAAAGATGACACAAAAAGTTGCATTTTAGCCAAAGCAACGATCACACAAAGAAAAAAAAATTAAATTTCTGCAGATTTTTCATATTAATTTGCACTGTTGACCAATTTTCTCCCCCTACTATTATTATCAAAGAAATTCAAATTAATCTAGAAATGCATTTCCTACAGACCTTATTCCTCAAAGAAATTTAGTAACATGCATTTAGTAACAAGCCTTTAGCACCATGCATTTAAACAAGTAAGCATATCTCTATTTTAGAGTAATTTTCAATTAGGGACACTATCCAGATCCAGATGGCATCTCCTCTCAATAGCAGCACACCACTAGTAGCAGGAGTATTGCATCAAATGAAGGCAGAGTCAAGATGTCTTTCAACTTCCTTCATGACTGTCAGACATTACATTAATCCTTCCTTAAAGACAGTTTTTCAGGAGTTAAAAACCTTCCCAAACAGTACAGAAGTAAGAACTTAATTATTTGAAGGATGTCATTAGTACTTACCTGAGAAACTACACAACCTATGAACATCTGGCCATATAAACAAGCTATGGTTTGGTTAGCGACCTTTTTGCAGCACCCTTGAGGAAAACATTTACTTCCCCTGTTCAGATGGAGTTGAAGCTTACATGAACTCTATGCCTGCTACCAGAGGCTAGAGAAACTGTACTGCCTGAGAAGCATTTTGTAGCCCCAGCAGGCAGAAGGCAACAATAAAACCCATTTCTTCCCAGAACCACAGTCCAGGATCAGAACCACTAAACCTTTGTTTAGTACTGTGATTACTAAGAGACTTTTAAAAACAAAGGACTGTGAAAGACTCACTGGAGTTGGGAAGGGAGTGATCAGGAAACTGACTGAACACAGATGCCTCTACTCTACATTCAGTGTGCTATGCAAACACAACCTACCAATCAAGGGAAGAGTGCTCTATATCTGTTTACCAGGCTTTCTGCCTGCAGTAAAAGAGCAGAGTGGATAAAGTGGCTAAGGAGATAAGATATGGAAGACAAGAAAGTCAAATGGAAATAGGTGTAATAATAATGTAAAGAAATTGCAATACACTGCAGCAACTGTAACCTTCCCGTCAGAATTCACCAAGCTCAGAGGTTCCATCCAAAATACCAGAGCTGCATGTTCCACCCAAACTATCAGGCTCCAAGGCTTGTTTTAATTGACAGTCAAGTTTCAAAACTCATCATGCAAAGGAGACTAGTGCAGAAG
Source organism: Cinclus cinclus (assembly GCF_963662255.1). Classification (NCBI taxonomy): domain Eukaryota; kingdom Metazoa; phylum Chordata; class Aves; order Passeriformes; family Cinclidae; genus Cinclus; species Cinclus cinclus. The sequence continues at coordinate 71,022,816 of NC_085048.1, read as the reverse complement.
GGAAAACACATTTGACTTCACTGACAAATCACATTTTAATCATCAAACCATTTTGAGAGAGTGGTAGATCTGTACATGACTGGCACTACTTGCTGTTCGCTGATGACAAAGAAGTACAGTCCTGAAACTGCAGAAACAAGACACAACCTCTCATGCAAAACCAACCTGCCTAGTACATTAGACAAAAAACAAAAAAAATGTCATTGATATGATTTCAAAGGAAAGCCATTAAGGAACATTAGACATATTCATCCTTCCAACAAGACGTTTTCCACATCTAACACGGGGCCATGAAAAGTTGCACAGGGGTGTGGGGGTTGTATCAAAGTTTCAGAGGAGACACTGGCAGTGCCTGTTTCCTGGGCAGCACACACAGCTGTGCCAATTGCACAGTCAGGAGGCTCTTTATAATGAAACACTAACACCCCCCCCCCCCCCCCCACACACACACATTTAGAACAGGCACACAGATTTTACATAGTCATCACAGAGGCACACAGTAAGCTGCATCTCTAAATCAATTTCAAGAACAATCAATACTCCTCTAACATACCAGGCAGGTTAGATAACTAAAGTGGTTTTTTTGGTTTTTCTTTTTCACAATTGCTTGTGAGTGTGCTTTATAGCAAAACCAAAAAGCCAGAGCTAAGGTCTGCTTCAGTACTAAGAATAATTTTTCTGTGGTCACTCTGCCATGAAATCACTCTAATCTCTCCATTTTCTGAGTCAACTAAAGAAGTATTATCACAAGAAGTGTCAAGAATATTTTGCCTTATCTAAAATTATAACCCTATATATTCACCATAAGAAGAAGTATTTTAAATCTGCAAGGCTATACGTGATACTTTTTTAAAAGCTGTTACAGAAATGCTATGGGATATTGAGTTTGTACTGCTTATAAAAAAGATTTTAGTGTGGAAACCCACTGTACTGCATATAAAATACTGACAATTGAATCTCTATAAAACCTTCTTGGAGTTTAAGAGAACTGGAGGCACATCTTCAGCAATTTATATCTTAATTCTTGAAAATCCATGCCAAGTTGACAAATAGAACATCACAGAAGTGTACTGACAAGAGTGGTATCCATTTTTACCATCTACACCTCTAAGGACTCACTTCAGATATAAAACCAGCTATGCCAGCTGGCACACCAAAAAGCAAGTCTTTCACTCTAAAATGCTGAAGAACATCACCAGAATTTCATCCCCTTCCAGACTGATGGTTAGCGTTTCAGGACATCTTACAGTTTCCTGCAATTTCCATAGATAGTTGCTTTCTACAACAAATTGCAATGTTATTATCTTGCTAACACACAACTAGCGATCTCATTTACAGATGCTCCACATTTGAGCTTTGTATAGTGTTTTGTGAAATGTAACTGAACTTAATAGTACCTGAATTCAGTTAGTAAAGACCCAGCAGAAAACACAACCCATTGCTATCCTGGACTTCAGCAAAAGCGTAGAAGTGGCTGGCAGGTATAAGAACCAATGTACAGGAAGATGTGCCCAGTAAGTGCCACTGTTCCAAGTCAGCTAATTCTACAGCTCCTGAAGTTCAAGGAGGAAAATCACACTGTGATTCAGATTGGTTTCACTTTTGCTTAGACAACCTCCAAGTGATATTTTTGTGTCTTAAAATATAGGTTGGAAGAAGACAACTATAACTAGAACAGGAATTTGCACTTGCTAAAGCAGGTTTTTGTCAGCAAAAATCTAAAGCACTACAATTAGTCAACATTTAATTATCCCTGGCACGCAAGAAATGAAGATGCAATCAAGAATGATTAGAAAAATTGCAACTTCAAGTTGTAAAGGCTAATACTGGCACTACCTTAGAGAAATCTAAGGGTTGTAATTTCATACAATTTAGCACGACAATTTAGTGCTAGGACTTTCTGAAGACACAAACAAACATGAAATAAAGCAGGCCATGCTTGTTTCTCCATGTAAATTTGTTAGGGTTATACTCCTGTATGCCCTGATGAAAAAACATCACAGACAACACACAAGGGCTACACTGAAGGAATTTGTTAGTCATTGAGGTATTTTAAAGACACAGAGTTGTTGTACCTAGGGCATGGTTTAGTGGCAGACTTAGCAGGGGTTTTAAGGATTCAACTTTATGATCTTGAAGGTCTTTTCCAATCTAAATAATACTATGATTCTATGAAATGAAGCATTCAGTAAGCAGATTACAGTTCATTGAAAACATTAACAATGAGGTAAGAGATGTGGCTCACACCAGCTGCATTTACAACAGGAATTCAGCATGCCAAAGGGAACAAACACACCAGCAATATTTTAGGATTAAGCTGAGGTGAAGTTTTAGAAGCAAATTAACATTTCATCTTATTTACATTTCCTAAAAAGTGATGATAAAGAACAGGTGTTTGGTCTACCCACTGTCACTTTAAAGGCACAAGATCAAAAATAACATGCTTAAATTCAGTCTATGATCTACCCTCTTTTTGCTAAGACCCATCTGCTCCTACAGCTCGACAGTGCCCACTCCCTGTGCTCTGCCAACTCTTTTCTCCTAAAGGAGAGCAACTATTCCTACTATGCTGTGTTGGTAGGCTTTGGTATACACCCTTACATATCAACTTCTGCCCTTCAACCCTTACTGTTTTGTTTTGGGATTTTTTAGCTTCTTTCCTGCTCCCTTTCCAAATTCTGCTTTCCTATCTCTTTGCTTTATGAGCTGCAGAAGAGCTGAGTCTACAGCAAACTCTCTAGCAAAGTACTCAGCAGTACTTACTAAGTACTGGTACATGGTAATTAATATCATAAACCAATTAATGTTAATAAAATGCTTAAAAGAGGGCTCCTGCAGAAGCCCAGACTCACACCTGAGCTAGAATGCTCTAAGTTAGACTGACATTCACAAGATAAACAGAAAACTGTTTCCTTTTTACTATTGCTTTGCCTCCAGATGATGCATTGTCTTACAACATTTTATAGATCAAAATAAAAGGCACTGGCTCAAAACTTAGAAAACCACCTAAGGTTTAGTGACACATATTGACAACCAAACTTTAACAGTAAGTCAGAGAAGACATGGCCACTTCTCTAGCATGTTGTCTAATAACCAAGATATTACATGAAAGGCCTCACATACATATTTCCTGGACTTCTACCAAGACTAGTATTTGTTTTATATCAACGGTACTACACTGTGCACTTCTATTTCCTCAAAATGTGAGGGCGAACACATCTGTTTAGATTTTACACACACACACTACTCCAATTGCTGAATGAAACTTCAGTGATAACCTATAGTTTTTAACACGTTTGCTCATACATTTTTACTGCAGATAGTATCAAGCCATTAGAGGTCCTGGTCATGCTATTAGTGATACAGAAACCCCTTTTCCCAGTCAAAATTCCTGTGTTTTAGACAAGCTTGTGCATTTTACTACAATGCACATGTGCCTATGAATTGTGCTCTGGATTTGTTCTCTACTCTCTTGCTTTACTATCTTTCCACAGTTTTAAGTAATGTCAGTCGTTTCTACTCACTTAGTCGTTTTTTAATTTTCTGCTTGTCCAGCTCTGAGTTTTACAGTACTGTTATGTGATAAAAGGAGAAGGTAGAAGAGTCAAGAGTAGAGCTGATCCTGAAAAGAAGGGAGGGGTGGGGAAAGGTGATTTTAGTTTTTGTCTCAATTCTCACTATTCTAATCTGTTATCAGGCAATAAATCAATTCCCTAAATTGAGTTTGCTTTGCCAGTGTTAGCAACTGTTCGATGACCTTCCCGGCCTTATCTTAACCCACAAATTTTACATTCTGTTTTCTCACATCCTGATAAAGACGGGGAGTGATAGAGCAGCTTGGTAGGCACCTTGTGGCCAGTTAACCCACCACTCTGAGCACAGCTGAATGAAATGCTATAGTCATATCTTGATTGAAAATGAATAGCCATCAAACATTCTTGGTGCTTTCAGAATCTCCTTTCTAACCTGTGGTGTAAAGTAGTTTTTATACAATACTGTCATACAAATGCAGTCTTATCATGACTAGAGAGGAAAATTTTCCTGACAGTGTAAGCCACATGCAGAAAACCATACTGTAATCCACCCTAATGTGGTGGTGAACAGCAAAGCATATCCTAATCACTTCAGAGAGCCAAGGCTGACAATACATGGTCATTCATAAGCAGGAAGAGCAGGTCTAATCTCCATTGCAATGCAGACACACTGCTGTGTTTCCAAGGTGCTAGCTATTTCTGCTGCAGCAATTCCATGGGTTTGCACTCTACTGCAGTTGTGAATTCACCCCACAGTGCTTTTGACCAAAAAAAATCACAGACAGCACAGCTCAACATGCATTTTGACTTCCATCTACAGCAGCCTTTCTCAATGGCACTCACTAGGATGATTGTAGCTATGAGTTCACAGTCTATCGATATTCTAGTATACCTACAAGAATCAAGAAGTGTCACATTACAAGAAAAAGTATCTTCACAGAGAGTAAGCACTAAGAAAATAACAGTGATTTTTTACAGGCTACACTTATTACTATAGAACACAGCAAAACCAGAGAAGAAAGGGTATTTGCATGCCTGGCTGGGAGGTTTTCTTCTTCACTACTTGCCTTTTAGATGCAAAGCAAAGGAGCTTCCAAAATAACACAGAATCACAACGTTTATCAAGTTGTCCATAGGCTTTGTTCTTTGGAGACTGACTAGACAGATTAACTATGAGAAGCTACCTATCACACTGCCTCAAAAGCAGGGAAGACATGGAAGTCTAGATTGCCTAGCAAGGAAGTAACTGTACTTCCAGAAGTACCAAAATACCTACACTATTAGTTGATAGATTCAGCCTTTCAATTTTAAAATTTACTACTTGAATTTTAAAAAGGCCCTTAAATACTATTGTGCTAATAAGGTTATATACAACCATGCAGACTCTCTCACCCCTTAAAAAGAGATCTTTGTAGCTGCTTGTATAAACACATTCTGTCATGCATAGCTGTCTGAGCAAGACACAGTAGGAAAATTAGTACTTAAGAGTCCAACACCAGGCTTCCTTTTTAACTCAGTAGCACCCCTCTTCAGACTCTTATCCTTATGTTCCCCCCTCTCCACAAGAAAGGCCAAAAAGATTTCTAGCTAAAAATCCCTTAAAAATAAATCAATTCAATCAAAACGGCTCTTCTAATCACACTCTTTAAAAAATGACAATAGTTAAAACCATCAAAACTATTCATTTCTTAGTCACAGGAACACCTGTGTTCAACACAAGACATCCATTCCCCTCAACACAGGTTCTTCCTGAGAAATTAAATTCTGAAACAGGAAAAGGAAAACCTGCTTTTTCTCCTTTATAAACCACTTCCATGAAAGTTTGTGCAGAATTAGAAAGCTTTGGGTGTTAAAATAAGTTTTAGGAAGACAGCTTTTGGAGTGCTTTTTGACAATTCAGTATTCCATTTACCAAAACTTCAACAGAAGGACTATTCCACCATTCTGAAGCTACCAGATACACAATGTACAGAAGTGGCCAGTTACTGAAATAGCCAATCAGCAATTACAGTGAATCAAGCATAATTGGAATCTGTCTCTTAACAAAATAATTATGTCAGTGTTCTTGCTTTCTGCACAAATTGAGATCACTTATTCACCCATTCAACAGGTAAGTGCCCATGAAGTACTTCATAAGACTTGCTTTCTGATCAGAAAAGAAGCTACTCAAGAGTATGGCAATGGGAAAGAAAGACTGCTTGAAAAATTTAACCTTTCCACTGGAAAACCACACTAAATTGACAAAAAAAAAAAAAAAAAAACCTCTTACAAGCAGTCACATGGTTAGAGTAACAAAAAAAGCCTTAAGGGCAATCATGTGGTCAAAGAGAGCAACGGCAGGCAAGAATTCCTGTGTGTTGCTGTTAAAAAAAAGCCACTGAATGGATTGCTTTGTTCTTATATCAGAAAAATACTTATGTTAGCTTTGCCAAAATACAATAATGTATAGCTTACAATCAAAAATGTTAAAATCAGATTTTAAAATCTAGAAACCACTCTGAGCTATTTAAAAGAACGTTTCAACTTCTGAATCTAGCTGTTGATATGCAGCTTCAAAGGCTGAATTTGAGGGGATTTCTGTATTGTTGTAATTTCTACCCATACATACGTGTTGATCATCTGCACCAATAAAGGCTATTTCCCTGCAGCTCATATATTGTAGCCTTGTCATCAGTAGCCATCAATATGGGCAAATCTCAGATGTGAAAAGCAGAAATGTCAATTTTTGTATCCCTCTCAGTAAATACAAATTCATGGGATTGAATGTCAGTCCTTCAAGCCAAGCAACTGACAGTGTCACTAAGGAAAGAGACTTTTCAAAGAAAAATATTGAGGGTTATATCTATTTCATGGAACAAATATCTTCGAATGCAGAGAACAAAGACTGTTGATTTTGAATGCAACTAAAATAAAGAAATAGCTACATCACCACTCTTCAAAAACAAATCCCCAAGCCTTTGGAGATATGCCATGCCACACAAACACACAGACTCCAAGATTGCTACTGCAGCAGATTTCTTTGGAAAAAGAAAACCCACTGTGAAAACAGATCCAGATCTGGCAGAAACCCTCAAAATGTCCTTGTGAAGTCATCTTTAACTTAACCTTCATTCAAAATCTTTGAAAAAAATTCATACCCAAGATCAGTCTGAAACATCAAATTGCCTGATGCAGAAAACTGAAGCGCTGTCATCCACCCTCCTACCACCCAACACACACATTCTCACACAGTATATAGGAAGAGGGGGGTTAAGACCATTCTCTTCCTTGGGTTCTGGTTACCATCAGCACAGCATTGTGTCACACCTTGTCACCAGCAGGAAAATAATCATGTTATTTTCCTTTGTTTCTGAACTTTCCCCTCTCACACGCATTTAAGGATTCACTCAAAACAAGAGAGGGTCCAAATTATTCTTGTTTTACTACAAAGTTTTACTAACTCCCTCCTCAGAGGGTACTAGTCTGCACTAGGGGCCAAAAACATCAACAGGCAAGAAAGGGAACTACAGCAGGAACTAAACAGGTGCTTAGTTGCAGCAGTCTAATATCAGGAGGAAGGGAGAAAACAGAAGTCAAAGGAACAACATAGTTACCTGATGCAAAGAAAGCCAATCAGCACAGGAGGAAAACCTACTCAGCAATCTTTATAAACCTAATCAAAGCTCCCTTCTGGGAGCAGAGCCAATGATGCAGCTTGGTACAGAACTGAACACAGAACTGAATGTTTTTCAGTATCATGCTGAAAATAAATATAAATTTAAGTTTGGTAGCCTCCGTACAACTTCTGTATAATGATTCAAAGAAAGCCTACTAAACCCTACTTGAATTTCAAGCATTTGGCTTCACACCGAAACTTGTTTATAATGACAACTGTATGTGGAAGATGCTGTTCAAGATCTGCAGAAGACTTTGTTATACAGAACAACATGCTCCATCAAGAGCTACCAGGAGCTACTTGATCTCCTAAATGTTATCATTTTCTTTAACTGTCAAGGAAAATAATTGTGTGTATTCAGATTTCATTCCTTTTAGATAGCACTGCACACTGAGGAAAGCAAAAAGGTGGAACAAAAAAGAAAGGACTGTCACATTTTTAATTAAGTCCACTTATACATTAATCATGACCATATGGTCATGGTATTAGGCCATGAAATAGCTCAGCAGCAGTGTATTTCCTCCAACAGACAAAAATAAAACACAAATGATCTGTACACAAGGATTTTATTCTACTTCCTCAGTCCTTTAGAGGAAACTATTACAAAGTCTTATTCCTGTGACATTTCAGGTCAACATTTCTCTGGTTTGAAACATGTTCAACTACAACTGCCTAATAATCCAAGATGAAGAAAACAAGGTGTTGGTTTGCAGCCTTATGTAGAGAACTGAAGGCTCCAACAGGACTTTTCCTTCAAACTGTAGCCCAAAGTAAATGGTGATTTTAAAATAGCAGTAAGATATTTTGGTATTCCCAGAAAGAAACAAGCTCCAGCATATCTAGGAAGTCTTAAATTGTAAACAGAACAATGGCAAAAATATCACAAGCAGATTAAATTAGCCTTTATTTATAAGATATAATAGTTTCCACTTTCACTTAAGCAGACAGTTTATAAAGTAAAATAGCATGTTTGCATCAAATGGTAAAAATACTTTGGAAAAATGGGGCCTGCTATTTCTTGTTGCAATAGCAGAAATCTCCATTCCGATTTCTTTTACAGTAACGTGACAAGACAGGTTTTGATTTAGGAAACAAAGGTGGACAGAGAGGGATGCTCAACAGGCAACACATTGAGAATCAGTGCATCTCTAAAAAGGCAGCTGCAAAATAGAGCCTTGGCAGATGAACACTCTTGTGAAATAAACAGCTTCTTTCAATGAACACTCCAAGCATACCACTGAAGTAGAGTTCGAAAAAACACATAGCAAAAATAGCAAACAAGTTAAAATTTGTAAGTACCCAACCCCAGCAAAAAAACTACATTGTCAATTTAACTTCCCTTTCATAATTGCAGATCATCCCTTAAAGCACCTTCTGATCTCTTTGGAAATAAGATGAAGTACAACATTAAGATAGGCATTGACACTCCTAGAGCCAGTGCCTATTAACCAGCAGGAGTGATGGCCCAAGCAGAAAGGAAGACTGAAAAACAATCCAGAGCCAACTGATTTGTACCACACAAAACACTGAATGCAGTGAGGCCACAGGCAATCCATGCTCCAGAATCTGGTGCACTGTCAGTCAAAAGTTACTGTGAGTTCTCTAAGAGCCATCAATGCCCAAAATGGACACATACTCTAGATTTAAAGATAGCCTAAACCCAGTATTTCAATAGCTGGAGCCACAGTGATGGTTACAGAGTAAATTGACCCTTCTCTTAAGATATTTTCAAGACCTTAGTTTTGCCAAGTTTAAGCTGTAACTTCACTTGTGAGTTGTCCCACCAAGATGACTATTTTCTACAGTCTTTGTAACATGATTTGTGACTACACAAAACCCAGATTTTTAGAGATTACTGTGATATTTTTTTTTTGGAAATGTATCCATCAAAAGTGAGTACAATCATAATGACCTGGTATCCTAGGGTCATACACCATGACTACTGTATCTTTGCTTAGATTTGAACACCCATACACAACATACTTAATTTCTCTCTATACATGCCATACTTCAGATCTGACAAACAAGACACCATAATACCATCACAGATGTGGTTTCCATTTCTAGAAGCCTCCTTCTCTGCTAATGCAAATATGAAGGCAGCTGACAGTCTGAGAAAACCCAATTGTCAGCATTAAAGTCCAAACCTGACTGAAAAAGAAATAAATCAGCCACGTTGTCAAGTAGTGACCAAATGGTCAAGCAGAGAGTTACAAGAGCCCAAACAACCAAACAAATGTGAAGAGAACAGCTTTCCACTCATGTTTGGTCTGAATAGAAAGTAATTGCTTTTGTCTGCAAGCAAACTTGGTAAATAGGTATGCTGAACAGCTCAGTCTGAAACTGCTTTGCTATACTTAGCACAGAGACCACATTTTTTTTTTGTAAAACTCAAAGCTAAGAGAATTTAATAGAATAATTAAATATATATATTGCTGCCATTAGTACAAATTAGCATCAACCAAGTGAAAAAAAAACAACTCTGCAGTATGGTATTCTCCCCAGATTTTCTTCAGTTCAACTGGATTTGACTTTCATGCAGAGTGCAGATAATACAGGCAGGGTTTTATACTAACAGTAAGATTAGTGAAAACACATTTGTTCTCTTAGGGCTTGTGATGATTTTTTGAGATAGGTATTTTAAAGATGCATACCTTTTTAGTTCCATTTTGTCTTTCTCCTTTTTTATGACCTGCAGCTTATCTTCAACACATTTCTTCCTTCTCTTATACAGGATGCATTGTCAGCAAATGATGGAAATTATGTACAACAGCTACTAAGCTTTTAAAACAAAGTAGCAACCTGTATAATTATCTCTCCCTTTTCTGTTGCAGAACCCAAGTAAAATGTCAGTGTGTGCCAGTTACTATTAAAATTACTAGAATCCTGCAACCCTTCTTCCTTCACAGAAAAAACTGGGTTTGGGCACCAAAAATAGAAGCAGCCAGTTCCTAGTTTAAGTTACTCACTGAAATATTGAGATTTTTTTTTCATATTCTACCAGTATGCAATCATTTAATTCTTAAATCTAAGATCATAAGAGTTCTAGTTAGTGGAAAATAATCAGGAGTCCCTCTAACTTTGTATTTTTAAGCTCTTGGTTAGATGGTAGATTTCCAAGAACACTTCTTACACTATACTTCTTATTGCATGGCAGGAATGTGCCATGTCAGTATCAGTCGCTTTCCACTCTTGAACAGAAAAAGAACAAGCATTTTATCTGCACAGTACTTAATTTTCAACTGCGATATGAAGAGCAAAGCTGCTAGAGATTCAAATATAAACCCAGGAGCACAGCATAGAAACTGGGTGAATAGAACCAACACAGTTTCTGCTGTACATGTTCAGTCCTCAAGGGAATAAGAGGGCAGGAAGGGTATGTTAAAGTCACCACTCTTATTTGAGTGGGCATAAGAGGTAGAACTGAACTTCCAGAAAAACAGGCAGAATTAAGTTAACAGTTGAAAAACTACACAGTACAGCATGTGAGATAGGCTACACTAGTCTAAAGCACTGAGGGGATTAATCTTCAGGTTAACAAGGACAAATGAAGACCACACATTTATGCATGCAGGCACTCAAAGAAACAGGAGGAATATAGCCCATAACACATTTTGCTTCTATTCAAAGAGTACAATTGGAACACGTCCCATCTCACCAGTAGTTCTATCCATTCTAATATCACTGCAGTAACTGGAAAGTACTGCTGCTCACTGGCAGACCTGAGAAAGCTTTGTTTTCTCCCTTCCAACTCGGGATATTCTGAGATTCTGTGGAAGAAAAGAATCAAGTTCTTGATCATTGTACTGGCATTGAGGCATGCAGCAACAACTCTGACTTCCAAAACCAGAAAGGAAGCCAGTACTAGCACTTCCTATCATTCCACTGCCATTTTCTTCACAGTTTGCATAATGGCAAAAAGCCATTCAAATACAGAGGGAAAAAACTACTACAAAATTATTGTCTTAAACTGATAAGCCTGGAAAAGAAGCCTAAACCATGTCACAAGAAAGCAAACATGCTGCCATCCCAGCTGCTACAGCCTACTGCCAGTAAGAGCATGAGAACAGTCTAAATGAAAACATAGTGCAGTTGCCAGAACAGCAACTGACATACTTCCAAGAAAACTCTCTCATTGGAGACTCTTCTTCCTCCAGCTGACAAAAGAATTCAGTGCTAGAAAGTTGATATCCACAAGCCCTAGCTGATCACAAAAAGCTTTTTAATTACTCTGATCAGATGCTTATGTGAAATCAGGTTTTCTAGACTGATCATTTAATGCTCCCCCTCTATCACCTTCCTCCAGGATAGGGAGTGCATTATTTTAGCCTGCAGAATACAAATACAGACAAATACCTTCAACTCACTTGAAACTGCAGATATCAAGCTGTGTTACTGCAAAGTTCATACATCCGAGCAAAAACACTGTACAAGAAATATGCTTAGTATTGTATGAGAAACAGCAGCAAACAAATTATCAGTATCAACAAGAAGGCCACTGTCTTTAAACAAAAAAAACCCATAACACTGAGAACAAGTCGCACACACATTTTGCCAAAGTTCAACATGTATCTTCATTTGTATAATAAAATAGAATCTCTACATAAAAACCTATCTTACCTAACTATGCTTTAAAAAATATACACCATGTGCCATGAGGTTCTGACAAAGCATTATTACACAACAAGAGGAAAGTGACACAGTCATATAGCTAAGGGGATAAACTATATAAATATATGGCTAATGATAAACTCAAAATAAGATGGTATATAAGACTTGGACAAAAGAAGTATAAATAATCAAAGCCAACTAAAGACACTTGTTTTGCACACATAAACAAGTGCCTAGAGTCTTAAATTCAGATATTGTCAGTGTTTTCTACAGAATATTTCATAAGAAATTGCCATCTTAAGTACAGTGGGGCTCTCTTTAAGCTCTACTACTCCCATCTTTTTAAAGGATAATGTCTTAGAAAATTATCAAGTACCTACACCCACCAGCATCCAGCATCTTGCTTATTCAACACTACAAACTGCCTTCCATCACAAACTGGGTGTACTAAAACCAATGCTTCTTAACATAGGTTTAAAAATCTCTACAAGATTTTACCAAATCATTCAAGTAAAAGTTTCCTTAAAAAAAAAAAAACCTTCAAAGCACAACTGAGAAAGCAATCAGTTTTTACATGAATTTTCTTTCATACTTCTACACTGAAAATTTATCTCAGAAACTGGGGTAACATCATGAGATGACAGCCACATTTACAACTCATTTGAAGAAATACCATGACATTTCTAAACAGTTGCCCACCTCTGAGCTGTAAGCTGCACTTGGAAATAAATATTACAATATCACAATTCTAAACCAAACTGAACATGCATGAACTGAAGGTTTCAGAAGTGGTCAGCATCAACCACATTAAGATTAGACACTAGATATTTCCTACATAGCCTGACTATGGAACCAGCTCCAGATCCATTCTCTAGTAAGCTCAGCAAGAAGCACGAGGTGCCATCATACCTCAGTGCTGAAGACTAAAAAGCTTGACCTATCTCTTCCATATGACATACAACTTGGGACATTATAATTTCTTCAAGTCCATTCAATTACTGAGACTTAATCCATAAAAGCCAATTATCTAATACAGTTCGCTGACTACAAAAAAAGTCTGGTTTTGAGTAAAAGGCCACAGCAAGAGATAACCACATGAGAATTTCTACCATATGACCATGCTAACATTCACACTCAGGTATCTAAATCTGACTGGGAAAAAGGCCTTTTCTAAGTTCATGATGTAGAAATAACCTGTTAAGACCAATCTTTTGCACAATAGAACCAGGACTCTAAACAGTGTTACATCACAAGCAACATTAAAAAGTGTCCTGAGCAAATGGTGGTATCTTTTCACCACTCTTTCCAATTCAGTTGAACAAAGTTTACGACATCCAAATTTATCAAGAAAAGGACTATCTAGACATAGACAACCTAATAAATGTACTCTGAAAACATAAAAAATATTTTTTTACATGCTTAACTAAAAGAAGAAAAAACAACTAAATCTGAAACATTTGCAATCATTAGGGAACAATGAAAAAAAAATGAAAAGTCACGCACCATGATAATCCATGTGTATAAAAAAACCCAGGTTTTGCCCAAGTTTCTGGCTCTCAGAATTGCAAGCACATAAGAGAGAACATTAAATGACTGCAGGCTGATTTTAACACCTTGATTTTCTCACTATTGTTCCCGGGATGCAAGAGGCATTAGTTATGTCAGTAGGTAACCAAAGTGGATTTTTAAGCAAGCAGTTTTTGCTTTGTATAAAAACAGATATTTTAGGTCTAGGGTAACATGAACTTCAAAATCAATCTCTTGCTTATTTTTACTAGAGAATATTCAGAATTTATTTGGAATAACTGAGAAATTGTACCTTAACAAGAAATACTGCATTCTTACAAAGCCTTTCACCTTTCACCTACCAAACATGATAGTCAAGACCGCAGAGAATCTTTCAAGTTTTTTTAAAATTCTCTAATCAGTGTACACTTGGTTGATACCACCCTTGAGCTACCACAATACTTAGAAATATGTTAAGGCAATCTGTCACTCAGTTCAATCTTCCCCCTAAAAATCTACCAGGCTAAACAACACTTGCACTTCTATCTCTCCAGAGGAAAAAAGTTCCCTCAAAAAAAGTGCCTTCAGACACACTTTCTGCTGTACAAATAAGTCAAGTCTCTCCATCACTTTTTGAACATTAAACATTAAAACTAAGAATATAAAGAAGTGCTGACATTTGCTAGCCCATTGCCTGCTACTTTTCATTTAAATACTTCTTTCAGACTCCAAATGCCTTTTAATTTAACTGTCAAGACCAGTAAATTCTTAAGATGCACTTCTTAGCAGAATGCACATAGCTTAGCATATGTGGCTAGGACATTGTCTTTGATAGACATCTGTCCATTTAAGAGGCTTTAAGAATGATTCTCTGCTCTTTTAGGAATCAAACACCAACTTTCTCACCAGGTCCTTACAGCACTTGCTACAATTATTGTTCACCCACAGCACCTTCAGAGTACACCAAAAGACACATATATACCGTGTCAGTGGGACAAAAAAAAGAACATTTCCTTAATTAAAACTTTAAAAAGTAGTCACTAACAGTGTATATGTGTTGTAACTATTCCACATTGTGGAACGGTCAGTTTGATGTTTGTTGAGGCTAAATGACACAGCACATGTTCATTTCAGTGGCTGCTGGCAAAGCAACACATCGTGTTGTGAGAGCACAAGTCAGAGGACTAAAGACCAGCCCTTATTTGCTCCGCCCAGATAATGCCAAGGCTGCAGTCGATGGATGGTCTGCCACAGTAACTGGAAGGACTTTGGCATTCCACTGTAGCAGGAGCCACACCACCACCCGCAACAAGAACTTACTACTCTGTCTGGACAATATCTGCAGACCTAATTTGGTGACACACTGACACATTCCAGCAGAGAGATACTGCAATTCCATCACCCCCACACTCCTGGTAGGCACACCTACCACAGCAGCATTTGCCATAGGGATGTTTCCCAATAATGGAACAAGGTAATCTCTAAGTATCTAGGCTGGTCCACCATTAGTTGGGAGCAGTTGCACTTCATGAGGAGAAAACTTTCCTTTTCCTTACCAAGATTCCAAGAGAATCAAAGTGTACTTGAGTGAACAGACTTTTCCATTTCACATCAGAGAAGTAAGAAGAGAAAAACCAAACAACTTAAAAACCTTCACATCACCAAAGCATATATCCATTATATACACACACTCGTGTATTTATTGGCCATCTATAAACCAACAGGCCAGATTGAAAAAATTTATTTTGGTAACAAGTTTCAGCTGTGCTTGTATCCGTAGGATGGCTAAACGCTTGGAACTTAAGACAAGGAGAAAATATTTTCTGCTCATCAAATCATAGCTCTTTGAGAATTCATACACAATAGTATTAGCTGGGTGCCAATTCTTTGCATAGACTTTCCCTGGCCAAAGTTCTTTTGTTCAAGCAGATTACCTAGTGCAGGCAGTCCAGTGCACTTTGATAATGCTTGAACTCAGCAGAATCTGTAGTTACTCTTTGCTTCCCTTAATAAAGCACCCAGGTTTTATGACAATTTTGCTACTTCAGAAAAGTTATTAACAACTGAACTCGCAACCTTTTCAATAGGCTCTTTTTTCCATACGAGACCACAGCTACGAAGAAGAGGAACCCAAATTATTGCCTTTGATTTGCACTACATAGCAATTTCATAGATATATGGAATGCTCTAAAATTCCAACTTGCTGTTCCTTTACTATCCTGTTATTTTTCCATTTGAATTTCATAAGCAAAGCTCAAAACCCACATCTGTCTTCATAGTCCATTTACACGTGTAAAGTGTGCTCCTGTCAATTGATGGAGCCATTTGAACTAGCATATTTTAACTTGTTTAAACAACAATACAGGTACCCTGAACAATTAACAAAACCACAGTATAAAAAAGGGATAGCTGGAAAAATAAAACAGTTTCGACATATGACAGGTGAACTAGGAAAAAAAAAAGTCTTGATAGCAATTTTAGCAGTCTACACTAGAAGCCAGTCACATTGACAAGTCACCTTTATTTTGCAGAAGAAAAACAGCTTTTAACATTCAAGGTGACAGATCCAAGAAAAACAAACAATAAAAAAATCCTATATATAAACCAAATATAAATTTAAAATATGCTACATTCCAACAAGGGATTCAGCTTATAGAAAACAGATCCTGATTTTTTCACTTTCTTGATCATTATTGACTTCATGTGACACAATAAATAGTGCAGGCCTGCTTAATTCATGGTAAGAATACATGGCAAATGAACAGTTAGGAGAATGACAGGTAAACATGTGCTCTGAGTATGTCAGTAAGATACAGGTTTACAAAAAACAAAAACAAAAAAATCAGACATTAAAATACATCCATTTCCACTTATCAGGAAAGGTCTACCATACAAAGCTTCCTGTGAAAGAACTTTATGGACTTAGAGGGACCACAGAATTGCTCAATTTCTAGTGTTAGTAGATTCTCTTATGCCATATCTTCAAAATCCCAAACACACAAACCAAACATTTTGATGTGGACCCTTAAATTTCCCCATCTTCCTTCCTCAATCCATCTCTTAGTCCTCTGAAAGCTTAAATGAAAGGAAAAAGCAGAAAAGAGGGCACCTTACTTATTCCAAAATAAACAACAGGAAAGATTGCACCCAAGTTTTGAAATTTATATAGCTTAAGATACCACCACTTTGCACTACATGATGGCAATATGTAATTTTAACAACCTGCTTAGCGTTTCCTTCTGTAACACCCACACTGATATTTCATTTCCACAATATTCTGATATATTCGGGCAATGACATTCAGCCCCATACTCCTGAAAAAATTGCAAATGCCTCACTGCTTCCTGCAGGTTCATTTTTAGAATTCAAATGATTTGCCAACACATGGCATTGCCAACATTTTAGCAATACACATCTTCTCCTAAGTCCTAATAAAAATCACACTTAGTAACAATTTTCCTGTTGGGCAGGAAGTTAAAAACTGTTTGTACACCACCCAGCTATATATTGATTTGTACCACTATAGCTTAACTACTATCAAGAGTAGGTCATTTAAGAAAAGTGGACAAAAATCAACTTAAAACAAATAATTTGCATTGACTGAATTTAAGCAGTTTACGTTCATCACCTGAGCTTCACAGGACCAACTGTATTCAAAGGTTTTCTTTTCAAGCTGACTTAACCAAAAGTACTGTATATTAAATTATAAATTATATGTAGCTATCAAAGGCCAAGCAAACCCATTTTTTAGGCTGCTTGGCAGAACTATTTTTAAACAACTTCTAGGCATGCAACGAGGGTCACTCTGTTGGGACACCCAGTACCATCACAAAGATGTCTCTTCTATTCTGTAGTAGAGTATCATTGAAAGCAGCTTTCTAGTAGGCAATACTACTCTCATCTGACTTGCCATCATTTTAACCAAACACTATCAGCTTTACACAAGCACTTAGATAACACATCACACTGAAAAACTTAAAAGGACAGGCAAGACAAAAGAGGAAAAAATAATAGGATTTCCAAGGAAAAAAATGTGGAATAGTCATGTAATTTTGAAGGCTAAGAATTAAGTTTGATAAGATTTATTTACATGGGTTATATTTTTTATTCTAGATTGGTCTAAAGAACAAGTGAGGCAGCATCATTGAGATGAATCTTGTAATTTTTATTTTTTTTTCACATGAAGTCATTGTGCCTTTTCTAAATTAGAAAAAAAGTGCTATTATACCACTTTTTATGTTGTATTTTTGGAAATGTCTAGAACACATGGAAAAAATGATGGGCAATTATTTGCAATACACCTCAAATCACAAAAACAGATAAGACACATGCACAACTAGTTCGTGGACTACCTAATTTTTAAACTGTATCTGTTGAAGGATATCACTACAACTTACAGCCTTGGTATAGAGATCCCAGAAAAGCAGCAAACCACAGCAGCAATAGAACAACACAGAAGAACAGCAAATTACTATAATACCCACATAAAATGGAAAAATAATGGGGAAAGGTGGTTGACTACCCCATTTGGTATTAAAGTACCAAAGAAGTAATTACTGTTTCTCCAACCCCTTCTATCTACGGCCCTGTTCTACTTCTGCATTTATGAAACAAGCAGCTAACAGTAATCCAAGAGCCATAGCATCTGTATCAGTCATCAGTTTCTAACCTAGCAGGTTGCAGGGGACAACACAAGTCTTCTAGCAAAGAACTAATTACTCAATGTTAACAAACAAAAAAAACTCACTCACTGAAGCATTTAAAAAAGGAGAGGAAAAGATAATAGCCCAATACAGTTACAGACCTAAAGAGACTGCACAGAATTTGCAATAGACCACCTTTTCATTGCACCCAAAGTTAAGTTTTATTAAGTAATCCATAAAAATAAGTGCCTGAATTGCCAAGACAGTAATTTTGTCAATTGACATATGTTAGATTAAGAAAATATACATGTATGACATTTACATTCTAGTGAGAGGACAGATTTATTATCAAAGTGCCTGAGCATTTAATCTCTTTCCCATTTATTACAGAATCATATAAAAGAAAGATCTATTAGCAGAAACTGTTACCCGTTATATAAAGGAACATCTTTCTCTATCTCCTTGGACCTTCTAGGAAGTGAATGATACAGAGAAGGACATATGACAACTTGACTTTATTAACCTCTGGTATCTTCACTTGTCCCAAGATCAAGGTATCAGAAATCATATTCAAGGTCACAAGACAAAGGACTAAAGTTACATTAAAAATGATGCATCTAAGTAAACAATATTTAGAAATTAAAGCAGTCAATGCCTTCCTGTGATGAAAAGAAACCAAAAGAGTTGACATGGGTACTTTTAACCCCCTTGTTTCATATACCTCAAGAGAAACACTCAACCTGTACATAAACAGATTAATGAACTTCAGTTAACATACATTTCCTTTCTTCCTCACTTAAACCATAAAAAAACCCACTTTGGTACACTAAATCTGTAGTTTATGCAGAAAGAGAGGAAGGGTCTTATGTGCATCATTACGTTCAATGTCAATAAAAGCCTCCTTTAACAGTAACTGAAATAGTAGAGGGGTTAAAAAAAAATAAGGAAAGGAAAGCTTTGTGTATGCTGAAAAGTTATTTTAAAGCTTTATCCATGCAGAACAAGAAGTTACAAGGCTTGCTTCACCCAGTGATTGAGACATTTGTAATCAGTCACATACTCTGTATGAAGCATCACCTTTCACCTTCAGCTTTATTTCACCTCAGCTAGCTGCAGTACAGTCACTTATCTAAAGTTTGCTCCAAAAGAAAAAAAAAAAACAAACAAACAAAAGGGAAGGGAAAACTAGCACTATGTACAGACCAGTTCCACAGGAAAAGCCTGCCTCCTTGTGGCCCAACTAGCCCTAAATTAGATTTCTCCAGTTCATTCCATTACACCCAATAAATCTAGTGAGACAAGAGTAACAGCCTTCTAGTGCAAGGCGGTTTGGGGTTTTGGTTTTCAGGGGGGTGGAGCTGATGAAAAAGAAAAATATTTGTATATTTAGGAACTACCTGTGAAAGCGATCCATCACACCTTGTTGAAATATTGCTTTTAGCCTTCTCTTCTAGATAGGGTGGAACATGACAGAGATTCCACTTAAAAACAACTTAGATTATTTACATGGCAACAAATGCAAAAGCTTGTCAGCACTCTGGCACCTAAATCCAGAAGGCTACAAACCTTGGTTTAGCTGTGGCTTAACCTTGCAGGCTTCTCTGAATGCCTTAGCTTTCACCAATAAATCCATTCCACCCACAGATCTCCTTCTGGGGATGACTCTGAGGATTTCACTCTTGGCAGCAGCAAAGCATTCGGCACTTCCAACAAGATGCAGACCTTCTTCTGCCCAGGCTGAAGGGCTCAATTACATGGGGCTACTTTCTTAATGCCTAGAAGAGCAAGTTCTTTAGAAATCAGCTGGAGTTTTCGGCTGGTTTTAGTGTAGGGTTTTGTTGCATTGAGTTTTTTAATTTCTTTTTGATTTCAGTCCAGTCCCTCTATTGTGTAAGAGCTTAGTGGTTCAAGAACTTAAAATCTGTGTGACAAATATACAAATTCACACCAGTCTTAGAAGGGAATCACATCAGGATGACTTTGGCTTTCTAACTATCTTGCAGAAGCTGCTCCATTTTTATGCAAGTCTGAGACAGAGAGTATGAACTGTTTTTGCTCTGGGTTAAGAAATTCATCCATGAAAAGAAGGGAACTTACAGTCTCCACTCCAAAGGCTTTTTAATATAAAACACATTTAGTGAACATAAAAGTAGACCACTTTTTTTTTTCAGTCTCACAGCTGTTAGGCTTGCAACTTGCTCTCTTCTCTGTCACAGCCTCTGTATGGGAAGCATTTCTCTAACCTTTAGACATGTGAATCACACTCACTCTTCCCAATCTACAACTCGGTGATCCATCTGGAAAAGGAGTCAACTGAACATGGCTCTCTCATGTTCACAAAAATTTTGATTGGAGATTCACTGGAGGGAAGGGGAAAAAAGGCCAAAACATTTCTGTCCCCGTCAAGCACATCTTGAATGAAAGGCTTTGATTCTACTTTTTGCTTCTTTTCACGCAGACATTAAAAAAACAAAACAAAAAAGTTGTCACACACTAAATTCCAGATGTGGGATAGATCACTTCTTTATACTACCGTTTTTATGCTTCAGTCCAGAATGAGAAGCATTGCACCCTCCCTTTATTTTTATTATTATCATTATTATCTACACATTTACCAGTGAGACATCTTGTACTTTGTGTGCTTTAGACTCTTTCATGTCTCAGACCTTACCAGGCCGATATACTGCACACAGAGCTGTGGATTGCACCACTGCTGAGAGGGGCCAAAAACTTTATCAAGGCTGTACCATACACTGCAACATCCAAACAGCTTCTCAGGTCTTATTAGAAAGGTTGTAAATGAAGAACCAAAATAAGCAGGAACTTAGATTAACCCTGACATTACTCTAATAGGAAAAGCAAATTAGAAAAAAAAAATCACTCTTTTCTTTTGCTCAGGTGCAATCCTGGCAGAGGGCAAACACCTTCAATTCTACTGAAGAGAAAGAGAATTGGTGCTGTTCAACACCTCACAGGACTGGGTGCCATATCAAACAAGTCCAGTATGTCTGAATAACACATTAGGTCTGTGTATGGGGGGAAAAAAAAAAGAAAAAGATAATCCTTAGAGAAAAACACATTCTGTTTACACAACCAGATCTGTAATTAACATGCAAATTACTTACACAAATTAAGAACTATCCCCTCCTGGTTTTTTGTAATTTTGTAGACTGAAAACGGCAGAGACTGCAATTTATTAAAAGCTGTGTTCTCCTATAAGCAACTCTGTTTCCATTATATTGAAACAGTGGGCAAGTAACAAGGACTATATGAAGTCATACACATCAAAAAATTTACTAAGTCAGGGTTTCTGCTCATAAGTTTAGATAGTTTGTGGTTTTTTTGCTTTACACCACTGTCTGACACTAAGTTAATAAGCCTTTTATTGAGATTCAAAAGCTATTACACTACACACATCTTCCTCTACTTACATTTGCTAAACTACGCTGAAGCCTGGGATTAAATTTTACGCTTCACTGACAGAAAATAGAATCCTAAATCACCAATCCACATATAATAGTTAATTTCCCCTCTTGTTTCTTGTGGTCATAGCACCTACTTTCTTTCTTACCATGGCCTAGCTTTAAACTTGCGTATTTTTAAACACAGCACTAGGTTTCAACTCAGGTCAATGAAATATCTCATTATCTTCTCCTTTCTAAACTTTCCCAATTAACCAGACCAGTAAGGTTTACTAAATTTTGTGCAGAATTATACCAAATTGTGCTACCAAAGCAAGTAACAGGCTCATTGATCTCTTAAAACCATAGGAAAAACTGCTACTAATAACAATAATAAACAGCAACAGGTTCTAGCAGATTAAATACCAGACTCTTACTCAGAAATATTGGTTTCTTTCCTATTTTATTCCCACCAAGTCTTCTAGGTCACCTTGAGCAAATCACTACCCCCACACTGCAGTTTCCCCAGCAGTAAAAAATTAATTGAACTAATAAAAATTAATTCAATTTTTTAAAAACTGAAAATTAAAAAAAAAAATAGAATTGCAAATCTGTCTGGAAACTCCAAATGTAACAACACACCATAAGAGTTAAAAATATATTTCCCTATCTGCAGAGACATCTGCCTTGATAGCTTTTCTTTATCCCATTATACAGCAGCACTGTATGATTGTTCTTACTTTCTAAATACACTCCAGAGGTTCTTCAAGAAAGGCTTTAGGTTACTGCCTTACTTTCAATCACATGCTTGATCTATTTCTGCTACTGTATCTACTTTGAAGGACCAGGAGCTTGTACATGGCAATACATACTTACACTTATTTTAATATATTACATCAAAAGTTGCTGTTGAACACATTCCTAAGGTGCAGAGAGAATGAAAAGCAGGACAGAAAGGCAACTATCAGCAAGCAGTGACTCATTCTGTAGACCCTTACTCACATAAGTAGCCATCCAAGTATTTGCTTCCAAAACCTGACACATAAACTAGTCATCAGCATTTATTTCACAAGGAATACACACATTGATGAACCAAACTGCATCAAAGAAACATAAAAATATTCCTCTTTTTGTATATCAGCTAGACCTATAAAACACTACTTTTCATTTAACAGGAGTCGGCAACCTATTAGCAAACAACACCATTCAAGTGTAGTGCACTTCATTCAATTGCCCTCTTCCCCTAGTCTGTTTCGGTTTTTTCTTTGTAAAAAATTATGCAATTATGAGATGCTTTACACTTTCCATATTTCAAAATAAAAGGCTTAAACAACAGTTTCTAAAAGCTCTTGGTTTTGCTAATCTTTATTGCGGGGGAAACACCACAAAAGAAAAAGCATTTTATTTTTCTAAGCAGATATAGTGGGCAAAGTTGCCACTTCCCACAAAACCCCGTTCTGATTAACAGAAACGTGAACTGCGATGTGCTTAACTTCCAGCTGTGCTCCTGATCGATGAATTACTACAACACCTTGAAAAATCTATTTAATAACTTGACGGCCAGAATACTGAAATATTACTCATGTATTGTCCGCAGGGAACTTCTCGAACATTAGTAACACTTGTAACATGAGCTGTTATAAGAAGGAAGAGACAGACCTTCCAAGCCACAGACACAAAACATGACAAATCCGGCAGTTTCCTGGAATATTGCAAAACCGGTCGGAAAACGGTATCTTTCAGGCACAGCGCTAAGGAGAAAGGAAAGCGCTGTGCATCCAAAGGGGAAATGCATCAGCAGCTCGGATCCTCGCGTGCTCCCTAGGCGGGAACACGAGCCCGAAGGACTCCGGTGCCGGCCGGGAAGGCAGCAAGGGGCAGCCGCTCCGTGCCGGGAGCGGAGCGGAGCCAGGCGGGGCCCCCCCGCCCCGGAGCGCAGCCCTGGCCGTCCCCACCCTCCCTTCCCACACCAGCTTCCCCCGGCCCGGGACGGGGCCGGCCGCACTTAGATAAGGAGCGACGCGACGGGGCTGAAATCGGTCTGAAGTCCACAAAGAAAGCCATCTGCCTCCGGGAAGCTGGCTGGAGAAGGGTGGGAGGGAAGGGGGAAAGAGCAGCCCGGGGCAGTTTCACGCCTCCTGAAATCGAGCGGCGGTGAAGAGATCCCCCCGCCCGCCGCCCCTGCTCCCAGCCCGAGGCCGCGCAGCGCTGCCCCCAGTCCGGCCGCGCCGCCCCGCCGCCGGGGCAGGGAGCGGGAGCACCTTCCCCGGGCTGAGCTCTCACCTTCCTCCTGCCGCCTCCGCCGCCGCCGCCGGCCAGCGCGGCGCTGCCGCCCGAGTACATGTAGTAGGCGATGCCCAGCACCCAGAGGAAGGCGAAGCAGAGCAGCAGCCGAGACCTGCGCCGCATCCTCCCTCCCGCGCCGCCGCCAGGCCACCAGGAAACGGCCGCCAGCAGCCTCCGCTCCTGCTCCTCCCGCTGCTGCCGCCGCCGCGCAGGGTCAGGGGGCAGAGGGCGAGCGCCCGCCCCCCGACCAATCCCGCGCCGCCCGGCCCCGCGGGGGGCGGGCCGGCTCCGCCGCCGTCGCCATGGTTGCAGCACGCCGGGCCGCCGCCTCCGCCGCGCCCGCGGGCCGGGGGCTGCGCGCCCCTCGCAGGGCGGGCACAGGCACCGCCCCGACCGGCACCGCCGCCGGGCACCCCCACGCCCCCCCGCCGGCCGCGGGTTTCCGCGGGCGCTGCCGGAGCCGGCCCGAGGGGCGGGAGCCGCGCCTGGCGGGCAGCGGGCGGGCGGGAGGCCGCTCCCCGCCCTGAGGCGGCGGGGCACCGCGGGACTGCGCGGCTGTGCGGGTTCTCCTGCTGGGAGTCGTCCCACTCCCTCCCCGCTCATACTGGCCGGTTTCACAGAGACTCTCGGTACCGCAAAAACTCCAGACTGGCCCCGGTCCGCGCCCTGCGCCCCCCGCCTGCCGTAGCCCGAAGTGTCCGTGCCCGCTCTGCTGCAGCCCGCGGGGTCCCTGCGCAGCGGGGCCGTGGGCAGTGCCGCAGCGGCACCTCGGACGTGAGGGGGGCTCCGGGCTCATAGCGTCTGGTTCAGCCCTCGTTCAGTGCATCCTCCGAGAACCGTAATACAGCGCTAGTGTGTGGGTCTCACCTCTTCGGAGTTGTCGTGCTCCCCCACTCATATTGGATGATCACACAGAGAATCACAGGGGCCCAGAAATTCCAGACTGACCACAACACAAGTTGTGCCTCTGACTCTTTGCAGAAAGGAAAATGTTCTTTATGAAGGTGCTGTCCCTGAAGTCACTTGAAGTAGGTAGTGAGGCAGGTCTTCATTAAGCCTCAAAGGTCAGAAAGCAAAGTCGTGTCAGGGCATGTCCACTGCCCTCTGCATGACATTATTGAAGAGATTTTTCCATGGCCCTATGGGACACATTGAGGACCTAACAGCCCACCATCCCACTGAGGTCACGTACCTGCTCTGCTTGCACTT
Organism: Cinclus cinclus; assembly: GCF_963662255.1. NCBI lineage: Eukaryota > Metazoa > Chordata > Aves > Passeriformes > Cinclidae > Cinclus > Cinclus cinclus. Next base: position 70,997,972 of record NC_085048.1, on the reverse strand, counting down.
CTGAAGTCACCACTATAGCAGTCTGGAAGCATGAGCACTATTAATGCAGGCCTAAAGGGATCTTTGGGGGATTCTGCCTTGGAGGCTGATCTGTTGATGTGGGGTCCTTGTCTGGTAAAATTATCTTTCTTTCTACTTACCCAGTTCCACCCCTGAACACCCCAGGACAGACAGACAGACAGACAGTGTCACTAGTTCATTGACTCGCATGTGCGCAGCTCATGCTGCTGTTATTTCATGACAGTGAGTTTCCTGTTGTTCAGCATTTGCTGCTATCTCATCCCACTGTGAGACATCAAGAAATGAGAACACAGAACTAGCAAAAGACACATTATCTAACAATTAAAGAGCACCTCTATTTCAGAGGCATAATATCCACTCAAAGGAGAACATTCCTGGTTTTGAAATATTTTTTTGTTTTTTTTGTTTTTTTTCTATCATCTCACTGTGTTTTATCAATAGACTGTTTTACTCCCACATGTTCTGACTGTGCCCCACATTTCTCCTTGTCTCCAAACCAATGTCAGGCCTCTGCCAGTCCAGCCACACTGGTGGCTACAGAGCCTCTGTAGCAGACTGCTCACCAAGACGTGGCCAGGGGGTCTAGCATAAATTCTGTTCCATAAGCAGGAAAAAAAAAAAAAATCAGCAGCTAGAAGAAATGGCATCAAAAACTCACCCGCTCACCAGCACAGTCACTCCACTGACAGTCTTGTCAAGGAAGGTGAATTGTGTCAGTGTTGGCAGTGCCTGGGCAGAAGTTGTCTGGTGTGCAGAGATATCAGGGGATAACTGCATACCTTCCCACCTGCCAGAGCACTGCTGGAGAGATAGCATGGGTAAAAAGACAGAGGAAGGAATTCCAAATAAGTATCCAGTCAGGGTGTGTAAAACAAAGAGATAGATGTCTTCAGAGCAAATGAATCTTTCAATAAACTGAGGATTATGAATTAAGTTTTGGAGGGAGTTGGAAGCAGACACCCAGCTTGGGCAAAGTATAAGTTTTGGAACCAAATAGCTAGCATCTATTTGAAGTGACGTACACTGGAGAGTACGGGCTGCCAGGAGACACAGAGATGTTCTAGATGAGAGCTTTTGATTTATCCAGAATATGTCTGATGCAAGTGAGAGCATTTCCTGCAAAATCACAGACTGTGCCTGCATCTAAAAAGACACATGCACACACATACACACATACGCACATCTCACTCCAAATTTCCATTGGGAAGGTTCTCTATACAAATCAGAGCCACCCAAGATTGGGAACATCCTGATAAACTCCTACCTATTGAGCTCTACAGTGAGAGGAGAAGCAGCTTCCCCACTGCTGGGGGATTCCTTCACTGGGCAGATCTGCTGAGCGAAAGGGTGCTTTGCATGACATATGTCCCCACAGAAAACATCATACACTTTTGTGTGCTAAGTGAAGCATGATCCCATTTAACTTTACATAATCTGCAGACCACTTAGTCTTTAAACATCTTGCAAAGCCTACAGGAACTTTTCGTGCCCTTTTCATAGTCTTAGATATCTTGGGATGGTCTTCAAAGGTCTCCCTGCAGCCGCAGGTATTTTCACTGATTTTAGCAATGTGCTTAGATAGATTTTTCCCTTTCCAGCAAAATTAGCTAGCCATGCATGAATAGAAAATTATTCCATAGCTGCACACCTCACAATCTTACTGAAATAATCCAGCATACATGCCCAAATGCACTTCTCAAAGGTTTATAACTCAGTCAAATCAAAACTAATTTCTTCTCAAACAAGCAAATACATGCCTACTTCAAGGAAGGCTATTTCCATGTCAGAGTTCATTTTCAGCCTTCTGCTGATAAAGTTACAGAAATGCTCAAAAAAAGGTTGTAAGGGTCTATTTAGATTTTTTTTTTCCACTCTCCTGATATTCTGAACTGGCTGAACCAGTTTTGTTCAAGCCTTTCCAAATTATTCACATTTGGACAAAGTCCCAATCTGGCAGATTTCATCCTGAATCATTTATATTTCAGAGACCACAGAAAACACAGAGGTTTAGAATTGAAAATGTTACGTTGATTTAACTCTAGGTAAAGCTGCCTGTTCTATTACAATGCATTTGCATAAAGACATCTCTTTACCTCAAAAGTCCTAACATGTTTAGTCAGCAAAGAAAAACTGAAAAAATGCACTTCAATTAAGAGAAGGAATTCAAGAAAAATGTGAGATATTTTAAAATTATTTTTCCAGTGCATTTCAAAAGATAATATTAGCATATTTTAAAAGCAGCATTGCTAGAATGATTCACAGAATATAAATGCTTCTGTATCAAGCACAGCCCTTTAAACAAAAGAGAGATCAAGCACATGAGAGTACAAATGGGAGTGAAAATTGCAGAAGGAATCGTCAAAACTTTGCCTTTGATCTGCAATCTAGACACCTAGCTGAGAGGGACAAAATTCTGATCTAGTTAGCTAAGATGTAAACCAGAGGGAACATCATTGAACTCATATGAGAATGGGTACAAAACTAGCCACAACCCTGACGAGACTCATTTAGACAACACAAAAGTTGCTCATCCTTTTCTGAAGTTTTATGATCTAGTCAAAGGTGAACAAATCCTTCTGCAATGTGAATGGAAAGCAGTCCTCACCTTCAGGAAAAAGTGAGTCAGTCTGTTACTCATATTAGCAATCTTGTCCATGCAAAAACAGGATGAGGGATTTTCAGACCAGATCCACAGAAAATAGGATTAAGAGACTTTAAAAGGCAAAAATATAACTGATGAAGATGTCGCAACCTCTTTGATGCATGGAAGCTGAAACATAGGTGACCCAGTTCATATTACATTCTTTCAAATCTATGCAGTTTTGTCACAAAGTAAATAATTTCTCCTCTCTCATGAGAAAGGTTACTTATTAGCCTAATGTAGGGGATTTATAACACAGAAACACAGAAATAATAACATAAAAATATAACACAGAAATCACACATAAACATGACATTTTAAATACATCTGTAGAGGATATAGGTCTAGTAATAGCTTGAAAGCTTGACTGAGCTCAAGCCCAGTATGTTTGTAATGCTAGAATCCTGTTTGTAGTAAAAGATCCTGATCCTGAAAACATCTATGCAAATGTTTAACTTCATTCAGCACATATTCCCATTGGAGTCAGTTGGACTACTCAGACATTTAAAATTATATGCTTATGGCTGAGTACTTGCAGGATTAAAGGTTAAGTGCAGCTAGCAGGTCTGAAAATCTATGTGGGTGTTTTGCAATTCCTCACTGCACAGTGGTAACAATGAGAAACAGACTACCTCCTCAGCTAAAGACTTGGGAGTCAACATGTCCTTTCCCATCTGTTTAGATGCCAAGAACTATGTTTGTTTAATTTTTCAGCAGAGTTTCTGATGCTACCCAGAGTAGGAAGACGTGCTGGCAATAGCATTCAAAAGTGGCTCACTTCCAGAGAATCTTGTTACCCTCCAAGAATGTTTTTTGAACTGTTAAAACCCCAAGCAGCAATATTGTACATGCACATTTTACCTTGAAAACAGCGTGTCACCGTGCCTGACCACAGGGTTTGTCAGGCAAGGTCCAAATATGTTTGGGCATTGCAGAACTAAAGCTCTCTCCTCCTAGACTCTGAATTTGAGAAGGTAGTATCTTCTCTTTTAAAGCATAAGATAATGGCTACTTCTAATAGCACTGCTTTTATGCTTCTATGTTTCCACATTAGAGATTGATCAACACATTACATCATGTGAAGCAGAAATTGTAAACACTGCACTTTCACATGTGAGTTTGAAGTATCAGCTTAAGCCCTCATTCTTTCAAGGCAAATTATCCATATCTGGAAACCCTTCCTCTCTATTAAATAAAGTTTAAGGCTTAACATTCCTTGGAGTCATTTGGTTCTACAAAGAAAGGAAACAGATTATTTTCCTATGGGTGGTGAATACAAAGAAAGAACAATTCAGCCCTTGCTTGGCTTCCAGCTAAAGATGGCAGAAGCTAGTACAAACTGCAGTCCTACTGCCAGCTATTCTTCCTGAGTCACTTTGCACATTGGACTGAACTTCAACAGAACAAAACAAACCTCTTGCAGCATTCTGTAGGCTGCTGATCAGATATCAAAATGGATATGGCTCAGATGTCTCTCTCATAGGAGAGTGATGATAGATGAAAGAGAGAATCAATGGACAGAGACTTGCTGAAACAACAACCTCGGCTTTCTTTGAAGTAATTTGACACCCCTTCATTGTAATTATCCAAATTCCGAAGGTCATAGCTGCCAGAAGAGGTAAAGACTGATGATCTACGGTCTGAGATGAGGCAGGAAATTCCATCCTGTCCTCTTGAGCAACACTACATAGCCGTAGAGTGCAGCTGTAGTACTGTAAGTCATTTGAGGCTAGGGGTAAACACTGTGTGCTAATGCATAGTACAAAAGTCTGTTTCTGAGCAAAAATGACAAATGTGAACCCATCAGACAATGGTGCTGTAACCTCAACTGGTACTTTGTCCATTCAAATTTATAATTTGAATGGAGCAGTAAGGCTACAGCCAAGAAATTTGAGACTATCTATATGATACAAGTTTGCTACAGCAAAGCATAGAAAATGCAAGTTAAGTTACCCTACAATCATATTTGTGCAGCTAAATTACCCTGCAATCAAGAAAAATATTTTCCTGAGTCAGTGTTCTACCAGAAGCAGGTTTTGTTCATGTCTTTACATAAAGATTTTCTTAGCTAGTTGCACCATCATCAGCTCACCACAGGGAATGTCATAGAAAAAGGGAAAAAGATAGAAGGAAGGGGGAAAAAAACGTAAGGAAGACTGAAGGAGGCATGGTAAGACGGGAGGTGAGAGTACCAGAAACAACATAGGTGTTTGTCTTCCAAAGCTGCTGCCCCATCTGCAGTGTCTGAATTAAAAAGATTGATAAGTGGTACAGATCACCAGCTACCCAGGACATCAGACCCAGACGTCAGGGAGAACCTGATGCTTAGTGAGTGCTCAGTCTAGGTTTTATAAAGGTTTCTCTTCAGTGATTGTGCATCATTCAGAAAGGGCAGAGGAGTAAACCTTTCCTTGCTGTACAATATTTTAGATTCAGCTGGATAGTGGAAAGCATTTTCTTACTTCTTCCCCACTTCCCTAATAGCAGGAGTGAAAGAAAGTACTTTCTGTCTGAGACACGGCAAGCAAGTCTGCAGTTCTCTGGAGAAACATTCTAACCACTGACAATGGCAAGTCACATCAGAAATGCCAGTGTGAGCAGACTGAATACAGCTCAGATATCTTAGATTAATTTTTTTAATATAATTTTCCATCTTCATACTGTTGCCTCCCACTCAGGTGCACATAGTGGAGCTCATGCCTCGAAAGTGGTGTGCTGCCCATAGCAACCTATTCCCACTGGACACAGTGCAATGTGACAGTTAGCAGTGCTGTGCATCCCCAAAGACTCCTCTGTACCAGGTGGAGGACACCACTCCCCCCACACCTGCCTTAGCACCACATCCACTTCTTGCATTACAGTAGTGGGTAAACAAGTAAACCCCAGTGATGTATTTTTATTAACACTATATATTGTACTCCTGGATATTGCTTAAGAGTATTTTTCACTGTGCAATTAAAAGTAGTATTTTCACACAGCACTTACCATCAATAAATACATTAGTTTGTAATGTTTCTTTTGCATATTTGCCAATTTGCAATATTTTCTGTTTGGATCCCACAATAATTATAACAAATTACACAGGTCTCTATCACACTCAGGAGCATATTTCATATAAGAAGAGAAAGAGATGTTTCTTTTAGTTCACATACTCTCTAGAAGTCATATATTGATTTCTCCCAAGTTTAATGTTTCAGTACTTTGAAACAGACAGTAAATAGGCTCACTTACCACAAGAGATGGAAACTGACCCCATTTGTAACCTTCATGACCAGTTTGGCTTTAAACCTTTATCATCATCCGTTAAAATAATGAAAGACACTGTTTCTGAAAACAGGACCAAAAACAACAAACCTGGAGAAATTAGTTTTACACTTCCTCTTCCAACAGAAGTAGCCAGATCCACCCCCTCCATAATACAACTGAACCACAATGACCTTGACCCCAGTACCTATCACACAAAATAATATGAAAGAGAAACTGGGATTTCCCTGCAGAGACCATGTATTTTCCATCCCCTTTGATCTTTCAAAAGTTTCAGGTAGAGGAGCAACTGTTTTCTTCCAAGCAGTCAAACATCAAATGAAAGAACTTTCTGTCCTTGTCCTGTGAGCTGAAGGTCTGTGACTTTGTCAGCTGAGGTTAATACCCCTTTTCTTTTCACATTCTATTGCTCACTGTTTTCTCTAGCTTTCAAAACTATATCTGAACTAAGAGACATGCACCTTGGGGAGAGGTGGTCAAATAATGATTTTACTTTTACTTGTAAATTAGATTTTTCCAGCGCATAGGGGTGTAAATGAGGCTTTCTCTATGGAAATAACATTTCTTTGCCTCAGGAATTCACCATAAATTCAAGACAGCAATACTTTGTTCAGTTGTAATCTCACACGCACTGGTGTTAACTGGGAGTGACTCTGTAGAAGGCCAAGTCATTACAAGAGGTTAAATTGATGTAAGCTGAAAAAAAGAATCAAGTTTCCCATACAGATCCTTCTCTCACTGAAAAATTGTAAAATTCAGTGGAGAAAAGTAAAGCACTTCCAGAGTACTGCACTTCAGCATATATGTCTCACCAAATACTCCTAAAAAGTATCACCACAGGAAACATAGTGCATGAAAATGCTCATGGGGCCATTGTTCCAAAGGCTTGTGTGCAGGAATGGGGGGATGGCATGGCTGACAAGGGTGAAGAAGGCATAGAAAGAAGAATAGGGAGAGGGAAAGAGAGAGGGAAAGGGAGAAAGCGAGGGAGAGGAAAAGGGAGTGAGAAAGGTAGAGGAAGGGGGAAAAGAGGTGAGAATTTCCCTCTGCTTGGTGATGTATGTGGATATACTGCTTGGGCCAGGTAGCCCAGCAATAGGGACCTGAAGCTTTTGCACTTTAGCCTCTCACACATCACTTGTTAAGGAGAGAAACCTCACACATTTTGGGAAATGCTTCCCGCTGTGATTCTGGGAATAGGAAACTCTGTGATGCTGAACAATAAAGCACTGTTTCTGGTATCATCTCTTTGCAAGCAGCATTTCTACTGTATACTTTTTTTTCCCTGTACTGTCTGAGTCATCCCCTCTAGATGGATGTCCCAGGACACTCTTACTGGAACAAATATCCTTGAGTGTACTGCCCCATATAAAGCATTTACTGGTTATTCTCTGTGTGTCCTTGTTACAGAGGAGCTCACTAAATACTTGCCTAGGGACACTGATGTACTTGCAGAGGTACAGTGTGACAGTGGCAAGACAAATGTACATACACTGTACTGACCTTGGCAGAAATCCTAGCAGTCCACCAGTAGGATCCTGTTTTTTACCCATACAACCCCTGCCAAACCTAGCAGTGCCTCACCTAAACCATTATTTGTCTGAGCCATCTGCCCTTTCAGGAGCCTGCATCTTACACGTGATGCAGCAGCGGAGGCGTGGAGGTCTTGCTCAGGAGAGGGCAAGAGGATGGTGGCTTGATGCTACAGACATCAGGACACCAGAAGGCAAGGATCCCATCAGAAAAAGGGCCATGGCACTACACCTTAGCCAGGCACACACCTACACACCACAGAGAAACACAGTATTTAAGAAATATCTCCCTGTGCTCCCACACTTCCCCAGGACTCTGTCCAGATACTGGCACAGAATTTCAGCCTTATTATTGCTTCAACAAAAGCAATATCCTCAGTGCTTGAGTGTCACAGTTTTCCCTGCTTTTGGGTGGGATCCTGCTAGAGGCCAAATGCAGTGGGAAGACTCAGCTGCTGCAGGACCACTGTTAACTTGTGTCTTTCTCTTTCCTGTTCCTACTTCAGTTTTTCAGCTTCACAGATTTTGTCTTTCTTCCTACCAGGCAGACTTCTTTTAAATTCAATAAAGGGCAGTGAATTTTCTTGCTTTAATTAATCACATATTTTCTGCCAATAATAGTTAACCTGGCAGCTGGAGGTAACCTGGGTTAGATCATGGAGCTCTGTATTGACTTTCCACAATATTTCCCTGTTGTCATTGCTGCTTTCTTGGCTAGGTTATCTCCAGGCATACCATGTGCTTGAGTAACAATAACAAACAGGAAAAATGAAGCAGTTAATAAGATTATTATTTTAGTTAGATTTTCTGTTCTAAAAGCCAAAAAAACATCAGCAGGCCAAATACACTCGGGAGAGTTGTTTTTTTTTTTCCCTAGTCACAAAAACACTGAGTTGTCATACAGTTATAGCAAAGAATTTGACAGGACACCAAACAAGTTCAGAATCCCACTGGTGCTTCAACAGCTCCATTTGATCAGCCATGAGCTCATGTCATCGCTCTTGGAGAGAGAGAGAGAGAGAGAGAGAGAGAGAGAGAGAGAGAGAGAGAGAGAGAGAGAGAGAGAGAGAGAGAGAAAGAGAGAATGAGAGAGGAAAGACGAGAACTCTGTGTTTGAAGGACCTGAACAGATTTGGATCTCAAGTGCTTGACAGGTTCCCTCTGTATATGTCATTCTATTAGTTCTTGAAAAATTGTACTGTGTCACTGCACAGGAAAAAAGGCCTGAAAGAAAGGGCCTCCCAGAGCCAGGAAAGCACTGACAGGGCTCCCATACCCCACCCCTACAGAGAAGGAAGCAGGGTCCTGGTGGAGACTTGAGTCAGTAGCTTATGCATGCTGAGAGGAGTCAGTGTGCTTCTGACATTCTAAGGGATGCAGAACCAAAGGGCATGTACCTGCAAATATAGAAGTCTGAATTTACCAGGTGGAGAGGTTTTGCTTTCCAAGAAGAATAAAGTCTTTAGAGAGGAACCTTTCCAGTGTAGGAAACCCTGTTAGAGCTGTGCTTATATCCTGCCTGCCCCAGGGCAAGTGACATTATTTAGAGCTGAGAAAAGTTTGAATAAATATATCAGCTGAGCCAAGGAGGCTTTTCAGTGTGTAATCAGTTACTCCCTTCCCATGTAAGTCTCTCTGCCAAGGTTTTCCTCTGCTTCCTTGAGAAAAGCCCAGAAGCATTCAGACTGGTCTTGCCACAAGCAGGGTCTTGATGTATCTGCTGGGAAAGCTGGCAGCCCCAGGCAGCTGGGAACAGCACACACAGAGCTCGCAGGCTCCACCAGAGAGAATTGTCTGCTCAGTCCCTCCCAGTGCTGTTCAATAGCTGTTTGTGAGATGGTCTGGTCCCAGCCCAGTCAGAGTGGGTCAGAGTCCACAGCACAGCTCAGGATCAACGTTTGCACTTGTAACAGGTACTTGTGTGTCGGGACCTCAGCTGAGTGCCCACATTGCTCTTAGCCCTACTGGGCTAAGATACAAATCAGTAGGGGAGCCTCAGTAAAGCCAGCACTGATCCTGTTCCTGCTCTATGGAAAAGAAAGGCAACATCAGAACAGAGGCTGTTAGCCCAGCACCATTCAGAACCATGAAATCTGCTAGAACCAACCAAAAAATTGAACAGATACAACTGGAATTTACTGTACTTTCTGTTCATTGTTCCATTTAGATCTCCAGGAATGAAAACAACCCTACAGAGAAAAAAAAAATACCAAAACCCTTCAAGTAAAGTCAGGATTAATACCTTCTGGAAGAAAAAAATATATTTTCTGGAAGCAAAAATATATACTTTGTCAATTGATTACACAGATTGAAAATCATACAAGCAGTGGCAAGGTTGACAGCATTTTGGGAGAACTGGCAGCATACCAAAGGCTAAGGAAAGTGTCCTCCTCATCCAATGCTTCTTGACATTTTCTCAGAGACCAAGTCCACAAATTGTGCATTTCTGAGTTCAGACAAAACCTTCCAAGCTTGTCAAGAGTATAGATGCTGCAATTGCCAACCCAGAGGTGTAAGACTTCTGTAGGTGCTGCCATTTCTTTTCTTTTTTTTTCCCCCTAGAATTGGCTCTTGTAGCATCTTGACTCCTGAGCAAGATGAATTTTGTCACTGTGCCAAATCTTAACACTAGGCAATGGAGGACAAAGATAAGGCTTCAGACGTGTCCCACTTATATGTCAAAATTCTGCAACATTGACAAGTGCTTTAGTGCCGTGCATTTCCTGAATACTAAACTTCTCCCTGGTACTATCTTTTACTGTACAATATGGGTCTTTTTATACTTTAGTTTACCAGCATTTTTTTTTCATTTGCAGTTAGGCTGATAGAGGAAAAAAGCCCTTCACAAAAATTAGGATTTCATTTCCCAGTTTTTACTGAAGTATGCAATACATGCAAAGTAGTCACACAAACTAGGTTTAGAAATCCTAGAGCTAAGATATATTCCCACCCTTTTCATCCTGAAGTGTTCTTTATCAGAGTTTAGCTCACTATTTATCTTTGCAAGGTTTAAAAATACTGTTTTATTACCTAGTTCAGTATCTTCTTGCTGTCCTTAGAGATGATGGAGTGGAGAGAGCATTTATAAAATTTGCTGATGACACCAAGGTGGGAGTGGATGGAAGTAATTCAGAAGATGGGATCAGAATACAAAATTATCTCAATATGTTGGAGAAATAGTCCAAAACTATCAAGACAGAATTTAGTAACAGTGCATATGAAGCACTACATAAAGAAATGAAAGATCAAATGCACAAATACAAAATGAGAAATCATAAAAGAGTTGAAAAAACTGGGGGGAAAAGGTATGTGAGAACTAGAGTATGACACAATGCAAATATGAGCAAAGCAGTTAAATCTCCTGAAAGAAAAATCTCATATGAGATGTATTATTACAGACTGTCAAATGCAACAGGGAATTATTCAGCTTTTCAATGCACTGGTGAGGAGCCAGCTAGTGTATTGGATCTAGCTCTGGGTAACTGTTTTTAAAAAAGCAATAAAAAGATAAGACATTCAGAGAATATGGCCTATCAGAAACATCTTGTATAATTAGGTTGATCACTCTAGAAGCTTCACAGGGAGATTTGATTGGGGTTTTCCAGTATATGAAAGACTGTCCAAGAAAGGACAACAATAACTTACTTCCTTTGCTCAGTTTTCAGGAAAGAGTCCAGTGGATCTGGCAGAATAGCAGTTAGGTGATGAAGGAAAATCCAGAGCTGGCTACTAATTCTTAGGAACACTTGGGACTCTGCTCATAGAAAAGTTCAGGAAAAGATATGACAGCGCTACTGGTATATTTTATCCCACTTGGAGCAGGGAAATTTCCTCAGTGGTTTCATACAGCTTGTCAACATTCTCAAACCTATTTTATCAAAAGATCCATCCAATTTATTTTTGTTTGCAGCAGCACAGAGTTGAAGCTGAGCTGCAGGTGCTTTTCAGACACTTCAACACTTTGGCAGTTACAAATTCAGGATCAGACACCTTTCCTTTCTCATGCTTTTCTTGGACAATAAGGGATCTTTGTCATCATCCAACTCTGCGCCCTGCTTTCACATGTGGATTTTCCAGTAGTGGGAGTCCTGTGAAATTTCCATTTCCTTTTCTCTCCCTGGTGAACTGTGCATGTTCACAGCTGCAAGACATGAGTAAACTCCAATGTTCACTCATAACTCCCTTTTCAGTCACTCCTGGATCTTGTTCCAATGTTGGATTCCACCCATAATACTTTCTAGATCACCCTGAATCTGTGTCTTCTCTGTAGCTGAAGGTAAAGAAGGTTTATTCAGGCTTCAGCTGTCCGTGAAGACCCTTGCAATTCAATCTCTACCCCAGGATCAGCCCTGCTTAAGGCAAAGCTTGAGTTGTGGGATGCTGGAAACCCTCCAACCTGAGCCATGGGTTGCTGAGCAGGTGCTGTGTGAACTTCTGCAAGTCCTGCACCCCTGCCCACCAGGGCACTGAAAATGAGGAATCCACAGCACTGTTCCAATTTACCCTCTGCAGGTTAAAATACAGGGAGTGCCTGTGCTGCCGTAAGATGAAGGTTCCACTATCACCTCAACTGCTCCCGTCTTGGTGCTGAGGAGCAGTGTTTGTCTTGGTCTCTGCTCCCTTCCGTGCTGCTGACAGTGATGTGGTATCAACAGGTGTGACACAACCTCAAATTACAAGATGCAGTTTATCTGCAGGAGGATGGAACACCACACAAGCTTATTTGCCTTGTTTCACTGTGGCTTTTATTTGTTCACAGCCCAAATCCCACCCCACCCCCCCCCCCCAACCCCACAATGCAATCAACTGAATGGCAGCCTCAGGCAATTACACTTTCCAAGTGGAGAATTACTTGCATAAAAGCTTCTACATTTTGCTTTACTACCTCTCCACACAGATTTGGTTGTCTGTTGAAGTAGGGGGAGGATATTTTCCAACCACAATGAAAACACTGCGTGGTGATGCAGGGAAGATCTCCAGTCTGATGACGTGTCTTTATTTTCAGAATATTATTTTTTTTTTCAAAAAAGATTTTAACTCAGAATAAAAGAAGGCTCCTGGTGGAACTCTAACTTGTTCTTGTTTGGTTTCTGATACATCACTGTGCACCAAAAAAGGTCAATGCATGGATGCACTTAGGTGACTCCTAAGAAAATCTCAAGAAAACTTCTGTTGAGGTAGATTCACACTCACACCCAAATGCAGGGGCTTGTGTGCACACAATTCAGGCACCACCTAACCTATGTAGAGCTTCTGCCTCTCAGTAGTCATGCTCTGCAGAAACTGAAAAATTTATATTTGTTGCCATAATGTTCTGGCATCAGCCTTTCCACAATAACATTGATTTTTTTTTTTTCTCTTGCACATTTTCAGCCATCCAAATCTCTTATCTACCTCAACATCTTGCCAGACTCTTATCCCTTCTCTCTCATAGACAAGCCCTTTGCCCTGCAGAGCAAACCTCTGACTTCACTGGTTTAATTGCACTGAGCAGCAGATGTTGTGTGTAAGGACAGTGAAGTCTGGTTCTGCTTGCTTTTTACTTCCTTTCACAGCCTGTGTTTTCCTATCACTAACTTAAACATGTTATTTTTAACAGTTTTACGTTTCAGCATCTTCCCTTCTCTCCTTACTTTCACAGATCTTAATGTTTCTATTTCCTTTCTTCCTGTTCCACAATTCCCTCTCCTAACTTTCCCTAAGAAAATGAACACATGCTAAAATACTCTGTTTTTCTCATTGTTTCTCCTTTCCTTCTCTTCCAGTCCTTTCTCTAATTCTATCCCATCTTCCACTTATTTCCCTATGACACCTGAGGACATGTTTCCTCAACTATTTATGGATTTATTTGCTCATGTATTTATTGCTTTTGGCTATTGTCCTTACAGAAGCCCTCACATTTTTTACATTTCCTATCAGCTCCCAGTTTTGACTCATGTTCCCTGGAGATGGGGTAAGTGTCTGTTCTCTCTCCCTCCAGCTATGAGCACACTACAAGCCAGAGTACAATCACAGATGAAGGAACACCTAGTTTTACAATAGCTCAGTATGAAAAAGAGTAGGACTATAGCAACACAGAGTTTAGCATGGACTGCAGAATCTGTCCAGGCCCTTAATAATTACTTGGAGCTTTAAGTGGCTCTGCTCACTGCTGTGGCAAAAATACAAGGCCCAAGAGAGGCATAAGCCAATTCTTGCACAGCAAAGTAGTTCTAAGAGGTGCAGCAGGGAGTTCACAACCTTTGTGAGCAAGGCTTTAGCCACCTGTACATTACCCCAGCCTGTGCTGCTGAATGCTCTGAAAAATGCAGAAACTCTGCTGGGCTTCAAAGGGGTATGATCTCAGGGCTTTTCCAGGAGATATAGTCTAGAAATGGCAATGGAGAGAACTGTGCCCCCTTTCCTTATGCACCTTTCCTCACAACTCATGATACTGCAGTACATCCCTGCCCAGAGTTTGCCAAATGCCCAGGAATATAGCCTTTCAGCTGCTCCCTGCAGAGCTCACAAGGAAATTTCCTTCATAAGGAAATGGCCTTCCCCCAGACAAGTGGGACTTTCTGTAGCCCCTCAGTGAGCAGCATTTAGGAGTTCAAGCAGGGAGGAAGGTAATTGAGGTTAACTTTTTGTCTGTGCAGCACCTTATATCACCAGGTGCCCTGACTGTGTGCTATTCATGTCCAGGAGAATTTTGCTTTTGTGTTCAAAGGAATAAGAGAAGCCTTGTGGTGTTTGCTTCCAGTAAGATACAGTAAGATATTTTTCTGCATGTGAGAAGTGGTATTTAAAAAAAGCACAATAAAAGGGAAAGCAGACTGGTGTGGTTTAGGAGTGAGGTACTAGAATTCCCACTGCAGCTGATTTAAGTCCCAGTTCCTCAGCAGGGCTGTTTCCCAACAGTACAGCTAGTAAATGAAATTAGCTTGGTACCTAATGCACCAGTGAAAGCCTTTGATGGTAAGCCCCAAGGATAAGGGAGTGAGAGCCAGACTCGCCAAAGCACACAACATGCCAGTTTAACTTGGCTGGGAGTCAGTCTCTGCGTGCTTTTCTTACACAGTGTACAAAACCAAGCTTGTTGGCAATGCTGGATAAATAAATAGTGATAACAAAATCTGCAGCATAACCACAAGGATACCCGGAAATGACTTGTGTGTGGAACTCCCTTGGACATGGCACATTGCCTTCAGCACAGAGAAATATACTTCCACTGCAAGCTCAGAGTACAGCAATTGTTACTTTTCACCAGTTATTCCAGTGTGATAAAAACAATAATCTGTGGGTGTGGTAGGTAAAATAGTATATAAATTACCAGTCAGACTATATTTAGGTTCATAAACAAAAAGGATGGTGTTCTGGGAACAGTGACTGAAGTGTTAACCATATCTGACTTTTTTCTTAATGTGCAGTCCAACCTTTTCCTCTTGATGACCTGCCAGGTGACTTGTCTAGGTACGTCACTTGTTTTTTGTGAGAGCTCTGAGGGAAATAAAAAGCCTAGATGAGTGCAGAAGGCACAAAAGTGTGTGTTGATGGAACAACCTCTATCACAGAAATTGTCCTTCATCTAATACTTTTCAAAAGTGAACAACTGCAGTGAAAAAAGGGATTATTAATTGTGTGCTGACTTGCGAAGTTTTTCTTTGAGTCTGTACTATTTTTTTGAGAGTGAGTGCAGGGTACAAAAGAGTAAACTGCAGCAATAAAATGCTGTGCAATGTCCAACAGGTAAATAATTCAGCACTATGGACAAGCAGATGAACACCAGCTGTTTCAAGCTGGCATTAAAGTATCTCAAATTGCAATTCAGTGTTTTGGATTGGAAGCTACTTGTCAATTGGCATCTCAGCTGTTCCCATTCTGGGACTTTGGGCAAACATTCAAGAGCCACTGCCTGGCTTAGTGCTACCAGAAACATTGCTGATTGGAGCGAGGAACTGACTATCCCTCCAGATCAGCTTTGGATCCCCAGCTGTGACCAGAGCAGCACCAACCACAAGACATCCTCACAAATCCACCCAAGCAGATGAGCTCTGTCCTGGGCCAGCAGGACCTCTGAGCCCCTGGTATGCACCTTGAAAGATAATATTGATGACTTGCAATTGTAATGAACTCGAGCTTGTCCATATCATAGATAAGGAATTGTTTGAATTCCCACAGAATTCAGCTGGAAGAGGGATGAAACCACAGGGTCATGTCGTCCCTGCTGTGGTGATAAGAAAATATTGTGTGATTGTTATTAATACTACAGCTAGACAAGAATCATGCTGTCATACAAGCACCAAGGGAAAAAATCTCTAAATCAAATACATTTAAATCATATTTAAGGCATATCACCAAGTGCAAGAAGAAAACCTTAAAAGAAGAAATTGAGAAATTAAGAGAAGGATTAGAAATTATAAGATGCTTGTGTTCTGGGTACAAGTAGCACAGTAATGTTCTTTAGAAGATACAAATAGGAAATACTGAAACCACATGATTAGCATCTAATTAAAAAAACAGTTGAACAGTACTTCACAAAAAACATGAGATTTGCAGAAGATGAAATGGTATTTTTATGAATTAGTTACTGAAGTTTATTCTGGCTATAGCAGAGAGCAAGAAGAAAGCACAAAAGCGATCTGCTGAGACGGAAAGTCACTCATTATCCAGTTTGGTCTTCCATCACTACATAGAGAGGAATACTTATCCCCTGTTGATGTTCTTCAGGTGATTTCTCACCTGTTCATCCTGCTCATTTAAAAGCCACAGGCTACAATATATTGATAGGCCTGGACCAGATGATGTGTGCCTCAGTAATTGAACTTCCACGTCAGCAGTTAAAACCAGCCTCTCAGCCAACATCTGGCAGAGGGAGTGAGCCTGGAATATTCTGTATGGAAGTTTATTCTTTCCAAAAAAAACTCAGGCATCAGTGGAGAGGGTGTCTCATATAACCCACTCCTCAGAGGTGAGTCCCTCTATTTCTGGGGTTTGCCATGACTGGAAAACAGGGCATACCTAATGTGTGTCATGGACACATCCTTCCAGTCCAGGAGGACTGTGTGGATGAAATGCAGTGCTGAAAGAAAGCTGGATCTAGAGTTTGTGATACTTGGATTTTTAGTGTGGTGTGCATTTTGAGGAGGAAGAAAATGAAAAACAGCTCTGGGTTTAGACAAAATGGACTCAGAAAAAATAGAGGTTTTGTGAAATGAATAACAGCCTATCCACAATTAACTTCTATGAAATATCTTGTTTTATTTGAAATAGTTTGTTTCTGTCTCAAATGATGTTGCATAACTAATAATAATATTCCCAGGATTTTCCTAAACAAGACAAAATTTTGAATACTGGTCCTTAAAAGCTGCCCCTCATCATACATGCAACTACACTTACCCTCTGTGCATCACATAGAGGCTTATAACACATTCTTACTGTGGGCTACAGAGATGGTCACCAAATGCTTCCCTGTATGAGCAGCTACTGACTTTTCAAGGGGTGGCATTCAAATAACTCTCTCAAACAAACATTTAATTCAAAAGTACTTAAAATATGACTCAGGTCCCCTGCTGTGGTGTTCTAGATGTAGATTCCAACAGCAAAACTGCCATTGTTCTTACTAGCCTTCCTACAGTCTGCAACCAAGATTCTTCTCTCTGAGTTGGCTGGGTTTGAAGCCCATTATTTGCAGCACAGCAGTAACAAACACTGTATTCTCAGTGTCATCCTATCATAAGAAAAAAATACAAGATTCTCAGTTTTGCAATCTACATTTTAGGTAAATTTTCACAGTACTTTCAGAACTGAATTTCAGGTCTTGGTATGCTTCCAGATCACTGTGTCTCTTCTGGCATTCATCAAAGTACTGCACTGTACTGACAGTCTGCCATGTCATAGTGGTAAAATACTCTAATACAGAGGTTTAAGTACTATCTACAAATTGAAACCTGCAAGAAGAAGCAAAAAAGTAAACTTGCCTTGTTAAACAAGTTCTGATTTTGCTTAAAATGTGCTGCAGCTGGAGACAATGTGGGCAGAAGAATGTGGGTTTGTTCATGGTGCTGCCTTCAGCTGCAGGAATGTGCTCTGGGCCTGTGAAGTGATGGAGTTGAGCATAAGCCAACACCAGCACCCGCAGGCTTCTGGCTCTCACTCCCCTACTGAAGCCACCAAATGCCTCTGCTGACACAGACACAGGGGTTTTCACAGGAAAATCTTCATGGGATTTTAGAGAAGTAGATTACTACCTCATGTCTGCCTCCAGTCAACACTTGCTCCAGATGTCCTTAAATTTGGTTATCTCTCCAGCCACCTTAGGCATCGAAGATAGTCATGTCCTGGGCTTGCTGATATGGGGGCATCCAGAAGAATTAAATTGATTTATCTTTGGAAGGGGATTAGGTGATGACACATAATCAGCAGTAGATTAAACACTCTCATTCAGAAATAGAGAGCCCCTAATTCAGTTTATCTTAATTCACTCTGGAAAGGGGTGATTCCTTTCAGTCTGTGACTGAAGCATAGGGAAGGCAGGTTTGGGCACAGCTACTGCTGTGCTCCAACAGCTCTCCCTCAGCCATTTGGCAGGGGCTGCCAGCCCACCCAAAGTGTTGGGAAAGGAGGGCTGGGATAAAATGAGCCTCCACTCCTTCCTCACCCCCACATAGCTCACAGCCCATGTCTCAGGGGACTAGGTCCTGAGTAGGATGACTTGGGGTCTCAGCAGAATAACCCACACCACTGCATACCAGGCCCTGACCTGGCTGATGAATTCCCAGCCCCATCTTTGGAAATCCCTCTTGCTAAAGCAGTTTCTCTTTCCCACTCGAAATCCCATAATCTGCAATAAATAACCTCTTCAGCCCAGCTGATGCTGATGAAGTGTCATACAGAAGGTGGCTTGCAGTCTGGTACACGCTCTCTCACAAACTGCAGTTTGCTTTCCTTTAAGATCACAGTTTGGGCTTGCTTCATCCCAACCAAATATCAGCTGCTATGCTTTCAGACACCTGTTCAAGATCCCAGCATAAGAGCAGGTCCCTCCCCTGACTTGCCGTTTCCAGATGCTCATAGTGATGCATTACACTGAATAATGGCAACTTTAAAAGAAATTGGAATCTCTTCAGACTTCAATTGACCTTAAATATAGGTTCTGTTTCTAAAATCCCTTCCTCAGCAAAATTGAATGTCTTGGAGAATGGGTAATGGAATATGGAGTGCTGCTGCCTCACCCTGTGCTTGGCAATTACCAGAAATTGTTGCTGTTTGACAGCAGCTTCTGTGTGATTGTACACCTCTAGCAGTGATGGTCTTGAGTCCATAATTTCTACTAGCATGCCATTAGTTAACTCTCTGTCATGGCAGCTCACCCAAACAAATCAGCAGTTGAGCGCAGATCATCGTTAGTTTTTACAGTCTGGCAACTTGTAGTTTGTTACTAGGCAAGTTTTTATTCATACAGATCCCAGTTAGACTCACACAGGGAAATACGATCCGTAACCATTTGCAGATTATTCCTGTGACATGAATACTCACATCTGTTAGCAGTAAAATTCCTCTCAGAAAGATGGAGCATGAACAGGTGACCAGAGACCACCTGATAGCACTGTTTGGGGTGGCCTTACTGCTCTTGTGATATGTAGCTGTCTCTCATCTAAGTGAAAGCAACCTTTGTGTACATCTGTACGTCACCTACTGCACACAAACACATAAACTAACACACACACGCCACACACACCCCACACAATCTTCTGTGGCTGAATTCGAGAGCCCAAATATGCAACCTGTTTGATTTGGTAAATCTAAAAAGAATAAGTGCATGACAAAAGTGCAGTAAGACAAATAATCATGTATCAGCCTATTCAACAATGCTGTACGCCCCTTCTAAATATATATAGAATCCTTAGACCAAAAAATGCACACATATATGTGTAGAGACAGACAGGAAGATATCATTTTTTCCCATGTGTATACACACTTATTTAGACATATATAGAATATTTCAGAACTAGAAAGGAGATTTAGTCACAGAGCTCCGTGATGCTAACTCATACTGTATGCCTATCTGCATGCACACATGTACACACTCTGCTGGGACTGTAAAAGCCATCTGCGCTTGCACCACATAGCAGTTTTAGTCACATTTCCCAAGGATAAAAAATTATTTAAGAATCCATTCTCCTTCCACCTGCAATCTCAAACCTTTCTGGCAGTGCCAAGCTTACCAGGAAATGGCTAGTTTATTACAGAATCGACAAAAATATGCATTGAGACACAGGAGAAAGCCTCAATCTGTATTGTGACTGAGGGAAAGGACGTGTTATAAACTTACCCTCACTTTAGCCCAGAGAATCTGCAAGGAACAGCAAATTTGAAAGTCTAGAAATCTGAGGAAAATTAAATGGGAACTTTCATTCAAGAACCAGACCCAAAACAATGGGAAATCTGATTTCATTGGTTCCAGTGCTCATGGCACTCCTTTGTTTCTCTCTGTCTTAAGGAGGGTGTTCCTCTATCCATTTCTATATTGGATCTTTGGCAAACCACTCACTCTGTACAATTTTGTTTTGACCTCTGTTTTTTAAGGTGCTGAATGACTCATTTGCAAGTATATTGTTTCAGATTTTGGGTGAGTGATTTATACTTCTGCCAGAAGGAATGAGACCACAACTTGACTGATAGGGGGGAGGGGGGCATGCGTGGGGGGATGGGAAAAGGTCCAAATACCTGCAGCTGGAGACAACTTAAACATCACAAAAATTTTCAGTCTCTGGTTTTCATGTTCTAGTTCCTCAAATTCACTCCCTTCCA
Organism: Cinclus cinclus; assembly: GCF_963662255.1. Lineage (NCBI taxonomy): Eukaryota > Metazoa > Chordata > Aves > Passeriformes > Cinclidae > Cinclus > Cinclus cinclus. The sequence goes on along the minus strand of NC_085048.1, from coordinate 70,977,722 downwards.
AAAACATAGAGCAGGGTGAAAATTATGCACAACTTAGCAAAATTTGCCCACCAAGAATGGAAAGGGAGGTTTACAGCCCCCACAGATTAGTGGGAGAGTCTCAGCTGAATCGGAGATTTGTGTGTCCTGGAGGTTGTTCCAGGCAATGATGGGGAGAAGGTGGTTTCATGTTTCCCAAACCTTCTCAGACTTGGGACCAAAACCCAGGCCAAGCTGTGGCAGTATGAATTGGCTCCTGCACAGCACTTCCCATACTTCTGGAGACACAGGGGCAGGAGCCCAGGGACTTGAATACAGCCAGAGGCTCTGATTTTCAATCTCTAAATTTGCTTAGACTTAGTCACCTGGACCTCCAAAGACCACTCCTGGTGAAGGAAATCATGCACTTCCCCACTGTGTAAACATACCCATACCGAGGGTTTTGCACGTGATGGCAAGCTAGAGCTCATTGGGATTCAAGTAATTTCATTCCCATTAATCATGTTAATAATTGAAAACATATGTTCAGCTTGAAAGCACAGCAAGAGAGGCAACCCTGCATGGAAGTGCACTGTTATCCAATTCTAGTGATACTCATTAACATACCTTTGCCAAAGTCAAACAGAAAACTCTCCCACCAAAATCAGGTACAGTATTTGCTGTCAACTTCATGTGTTCCAACCAGAAAAAACCCTTCCACAGCCACCTGTTTCACCTTAGAAAGTCTTTTTCAGTTAAATCTGTTCCTTCTCCCAGAGGGTAAACACAGTGGTGGTGCCGAGCTGTTCTAAACTGTTTGTGAACTGCCTGCACAGAAAAGCATTCAGGCAAGACTACCAACTGCAGGGCTGGTTTGGCCACGGTCTGTGCCTCCCTCTCCAGCAGCTCTGTCAGAGGGACAGGTACTACCCACAGCCCTGCCACCACGCTTCACCCTGATGCTGGGCTGGGGCCCCTCAGGAAGACCTTCAGATTTCCAATACCAAAAATAGCCCAAACAAGCTTAAATATTCACAGGCATTGATATTACCCTCTCATTGCTCCCATTAAAGTGAAGACAATGTTCCCATTATAAACTTGCTTTGGCAGAGCTTGCATGATGGAATCATTAAAATTAATTCCAGGTGAAAATCTGCAACACAAATTCTAACCAGAGCAGTGAATTTCAGAGGAAACCTCACTGCCTGTAGGCAGACAATATTCTTAACATCTCAGCCTTTTCCAGCTCCTGAAACTAAACGGGGCACCTTTTGCTTTCAACAAGGAAAAGCTGGGCTCTTTTTGGGCCTGGACACCCTATCAAGTTACCATTGCAGCTCCAGAAACCACACTAAGTTCATTGTGTGTTTGAGCCCTGAGGGAAGGATGAAGAAAAGAGAGTAAGTTTGGATACAGGTGTAAGAAAGGATGGATGTTTTTTCCTTTCAGATGCACTTATTCTCCCAGTATGCATGTAAATCACTTCTGCTGCTATTAAGTAACAGCAAAAAAATAAGCCTCTTTCGAAATGAGTTTTGCAATCCTCTAACAGGAAGGCAGCAGAGAAGGAAAAAAAGAAAGAAAAAAAAATTAACAGCAAGCCTTGTTTAAATATTAATAATATGGTTTACACAGACTTCAAAATCCTGACAAACACTCTGGTTTAGATTGCACACTTAGTTCTCATCATCCCTTTTCTCCTCCTACACCCTTTCTCCACTGATCCATAAACTCAGCACAAGTAAATTCCTCCTACCTGGATAGAAATGCTCAGATGCTACCTATATTTGTGCTGTTCTTTACTCAAAGGAGCACAGTGCCTTACAAGGAAGCACTGGACAAGGAAACGGAGGGTGATGAGGGTCTCAAATGAGACATCCAACTAGTGCCACTGCTGGAAACAGGAACCAGGGCAAGTTGGATCCAATGGCTGACGTGTTAGGGCTGTTCACACACAAAAGTCAGAGGCTGCAGCAGAGCAGAGAGAATCTCCTGACCTTTTTATCCTGCCTCCTGCCAAATGACTCCCCCCAGCAGGTACTGCCAAAAGCAGTGCCTGTTTCTGAGTTGTACAACAGCAGGAACATGGAAAGTACATCTGGATTCTATCCTACTGTTATTTCATCTGACTTGGGGAATGGGATCTTGCAGACCCCATTGCACTGTCATCTCATTTTTGCCACTCCCAGAACTGAGTTGAGACAATGGGAGAAGGATATTTCTGGAGTGCTCTTTGGGCCTGAAGGAGTTAATCAGTGTTGAGACTTCCAAATTCTATGCCTTCCAAGGGGTTCCCCACAACTTTTGAAAGTGGGATCTGAGTGCATTATAGACAGTCTTCCACAGGGTGTGAAAGCCAGCAGATGAACTCCAGGAGTACGAGTGCTTACAGACCTCATCCCGCACCTCTCAGCAGGATGGAAGAGATTTCACCTAGGGCTTCCCTGGGGGAGAGTGGGGAGAGGAGCTCCCTGCACTATCCAGCCCGCTCACTGAGGTAACCTAACCCTGCACTGATCCGACCACTCTGGTATGTTTCATTAGCAAATTTTGGAAAATTCTTTGGAAAATAGAGGCCAAGGCCTCAAGCAGTGTAAATCAGTGTAAACCCCCCCGAAATGTAGCACCAGGGATCTATCACGTGAAGTGCTTGGGATTACTATTGTATAAACAAAGTGTAAAGCCTTGAGTCAGGCCCAAGAGCCTGGAATCCCAGACAACTCCATCATCCTTTCCCCAGCATTCCTACATCCCAGTATGCTCAGATCTTTCTCTGTGTGCTTCGCTCAAGCTGCCTGGGCTGCTCAGCTCCCAGCAAGGCTTTAGTGGCATGCCTGGCACAGAGGCTTTGCTCAGCTTTGAAAGTAGCAGGGAGGCTGTGCGCTGACAGTGAGACAGAAGATATTCCAGCTCAAAATGAATTGTCAAAACACACCCTGTGTATGTACCCACCTCACTCCCTTACTGCAATAATATTTGTTTGCCAGCAGTGACTGCTTGCAGTGGATCTCCCTCCCCACGGTGCACATACTAGCTGGATTTTAGAGGGAATGGGGTGGTAAGGGACCATCTTGGGTCTGCTGAGCCCAAACTCCAGCACTGTAGGCAATGTGAAGTGAGACATGGGGCAGAGGAATGGTCTAGTCTACCCTATAGTACTTCTCAGTGTCCCATTATAAGTTCAAGTCTTGTAGTAAACTGTAGGCTCTTCCCACAGAAAGCTATTGCCACAGAAGGCCCTGGGAGGACGTCTGACACACCATCCCAAGTGGTCTGGGGGAGCAAACTGTGCCTCTCTCTGCAGAGGAAGGGGAAACTTAGTCACTGCAGCTGACCTGGGAGAGAAATCCCTTTTAGCCCCAAAACTGGCAAGAGGTTTATCTGAGCATGTGAGCACGGCATACGAGCCAGGCACTTCTGCTATCAGCTTGGAGAAAAGCCACACTAATGATCTCATGCAGAGGGGTGAGGGGTGGTATTTTGCCAGAAGGAGCAGAATCAGACCCAAATTGTTGTTTCCTCTCTGCTTTCCAAAACTCCTCTCCCTGATTAAAACCAAACTTACAGTATCCTCTTCTTCCACACTCTAAAATGTTGGCTACATCTTTTCTTTTCCATGTCTGGCAAAGGACAGAACTGCAAAGGCCAAAATGTTGAGTAAAACTTTGGGTTTTTTTCATGAGAAACTCTCTCACTACTATGGTTTATTCCAAAGCAACAAACAGAGTAAAACAGTTGAGAGTGAGGTGAAGACTGGGACAGAGACACCAATCTGGGATATTTTTTTCCTCTAACCCTGGCCGTGCCACAATGGTGTCCACCTCCTGAAGACTCTCCCTGAGCCCTGAGCCAGCCAAGCATGTGGGTTTCCTCTTGAAAGTCACAGGAGTACACATGCCAAAAGCAAAGCACGTGTGTAGCTCCATTGCTGAGGCACTAGCCAAAGACCCCTCTTCAGCAGAATTCTTGAGTGTAAATCAATGGGACAACTCACATGCTTAAAATAAAGGCATATGTTAAAACACCTTGCTGGATCAAGGACTTAACCTCTCTTTTTCACAGCAGAGCAAGTTTTGAAAAGGCTTTGAATATGTTTATTTATTTATTTTCCCCCTGGCATTATTTGGAGCATCAAGACCAACTTAAATTAGTGTGTATAAAGGACAACTCTGATGGGAATGCCACAAGCCTAAGGGGATAAGGTAAATGAATGGCTAATAATTGCATTTACTAACCCCATGGCTTTCTCCATTCTTCTTCTCTTGACAGGAGGAACTTAAAATCTTTTTCAATCTAATTTCTCCAACATTCTTGCATGCATAACCTAGGAAAGCAAATGAGATTCAAATCACAGCACAATCACATGTACAAGCATTTGTCTCAGTTTTGATCTTCTCTTCCCAAAAGTGAGCCTGATCCTGTTTCCCATGAAGATCATAATAAGGGCCCCCATTGACCTCAATGGAAGTAGGAAGACTAGTACATATTAATTCAATTATTCCAGCCCTTAGGATCCTTTGTTGCCTAGCTGGCTTTCTGCCTGCCTACTCTTGCAATCCTGTCCAGACTGTCTTCTCCTAGACCTGAAGCTGGTGGCACTTCACAGGTTACAGAAAGAAACTGCTTCCAGGTGACCACTGCCAGAGATGAAGAGAAACTACAAGTTACAATGCCATAAAACTCTCTCTTTGGGTTCCTTCCGGCTGAAGGCATTTTCAAGGAATTCCATATTAATGTGACATCAGGTTGGTGTGTGTATCACTGCGAGGCAGCCTGCATGTTCAGAGGTGTGAAGGGTTTTGCGCTGGGTACAGATCTCAGGGACCTGAATTCACTACCACCACCCCCAGCAGATCCCATCCCACTTTACTGTCTGGGTCTCACAGCTTTTCCATGGCTGCTACAGTATTTTATAGGGATCAGGGTAGGGCCACCAGGCTCAGTCAGTGACAGCTCTTTGTGCCAGCTGAGCAAACCACAGTCAGGTGGGAGTCTGACATGGGGTGGAGAAAGCCTCGACAGAGTCAAGCCTAACTACTCAGTGAAGTTCTACTTGTGAAAGTACGGGTGGTAGATAAAACTGTTTTCTGGTGTCTTTCCATGTCTCTGTTTTATTCCACCCAATAAGTCACTCTACAGCAAGTCTTGAGATAAGACCAGCCCTGCTTTCCCCTAATAAAGGGTGACACACATGGCACAAGTCAGATCTCCTGTGTGAGAGCTGAGAAGCCTTTTTGGATTAAATTATTTCTCTTTGCAGATACCCTTGGGGTTTCCTGCATTTCCTTTTGTCTCTTTTTCATTTGCTTGATTTCTTTTCATTATGCTGCATGTGACATTTTGTTCAGGGTTCCAGTGAGGAGCAACAATTTAGGATGATGAATTATGGATTAAAAGAAAGGCTGGACTATTTTGGAATCACTATTCAGTGCCTTCTGCAGGGACAAAGGAATTCCAGAATGAGGTTTTCAGTTATCTGTGTTGGTGAAGAGGGAGAATGAAGAGAGGGAAGAGAAAGCAAGCCAGGAAGGATGGGAAGGCAGAAAGGGAAGGAAGGAAATGGAGGAATGACAGAACAAAATAAATACAATTTCTTCTGTTTGGAGCACTGAGAAACCATTCCACTCTCCTATGAATTTTCTCTACCATGCTTTCCAAGGTAGATTCTGAAACCCATGAGCAATTTTAGTTGTGCTTGCAAAATTAATCCCTTGAATATTTTGTGAAATACTCACAGGAGTATAAGTCACCCAGCAGTTGGGAGTGTTGCAGAAGGCTGTCCTTCACTACCATAGCTGAGTTCCCTAAGCACAGAACTATGAAATAACCCATGGGGGGCTCCGCTGGAAATTTACTTAAAGCCACAAACATATTTTCTCAAGTATTCTGAGGAATATCTGTATAAATACTCTCTTCCTTGGCTGGAAGATTAGGGGAAGAACAATTGCAATTTTGCTTACTTAACTTCAACTTTTAAAAACAATTACTAACAAGTCATGGGGGAGCTTGCCATCTCTTTACACTGAAATATATTGAGCTCAGACAAAGACGTCCTTCAAGGTCTTGGAGGGAGGAAAGCACTTTATAGGAATATGAGGGTGACATTAAACAGCTGGGTTTTGAAGCAAAATCTTACTCTCCTTGTTAGATAGCTTAATATCAATTTGGTTTGTTAATAAACCCTCAGCAATGTACTCATTTCATGCTCCACTTCCCCCATTTCTGTGACCCTGGCAATACAAGTGTCAGGAAGACACAGTTGTTACCAGCCAACTCCCCATGGCCTGCCCCTACAGCTTTCCCTAATCTCAGCTGAATGGTTTCATTACATGACATGTTAGTGCACCAAAAGAGCTGGAAAGGCTGAGCGCTCCTCTAGGTGTACACAATGTAAAATCATTAGGCTGCTTAAGAAGTTTCCCAAAAGCTTTCTGTCAGCAGTTAGATGGCAATTACAGAATTAACTGGAGCAGGCCAGGTCTCCTCCTTGCTGACCCAAAACCTGCCAACAAGGGGATACCATTTCAATGGAAAAAAAGGTATCACCTGTCAGAAGAACAATATGAACATGAATAACGCATGGGAACCATTTAACAGCTATCACAGCACTCACCAAACACAGTGCAAATTTGAGCACTGCTTGGACCAAGCTGAGGTAAACAGACCTGCTTCTGACACTTGTGTTGCCCTTTCTCTGCAAAACACATGGCCGAATAAAACTGTAAGGGGACCAAGACTTCAGTCTCTTGTACTGATGGGGCAAAGGCATCAATGACTGAGGCAAGTGGGATGACAAGGGGTGGTGTGGGGCACTCCACTTGCCTGCCCTCCCCACTGCCAGGGACTGTGTTGCTAGCAGAGGATGCTGGAGGCAGGAGGTGAGTCTCCCTAGCTTGCCCCTGTGGTCCATGCAAGGCAGAGAGGCCCTCCGAAGGACTGCTTGGAGGTTTTCAGGGAGGAACCTGCTTCAAGTTACTCATTTCAGACTCTATCCCTGAATCTCTCTGCATTCCAGCCACTGTCAGCCCACTGTCTCACCCACCCTGACAGCACTACTAATGAAGCTGCTCTGGTAATGAACATGCTAATCCTAGCCAGATGTGTTGCAGAGTGATTAAAAGCCAGACACTTCTTGTGATTTCATACTAGGACACACACTTATGGGCTATTGCTGTCATTTCACCCTCATTTCACAGAGTAACCATAATCCTCCCCTGAACCAAAACATGTATAAATCAGTATAATGGATAATCCCCTTTCCTAGCTTTTCGATCTTTCCTTGTCCTCTCTAGGCCTGGTCCTTGTGCACCACCTTTCTTTCTTTCCTGTATCACATCCCAAAGCTCTTTGTGGCTCCCATTGTCTCTGCCTTTCTCTGTACCTCTGCCCCATTCCTCCTCAATGCTTTCCCTTGCTGATTTTCCAGAAGCACTCTGGGATGCTGCTTCCCACTCCAATTTGGTGCCATCTCTCTGGTCTCCTCCAGCCTCTTGAACAGCTTTCTCACTACCTCTTCAGCTCCTTAGGGTAACAGCATGAAAATCTCAAGGTCCACCAGTTGGTCTTCCTCCAAATATCTCACTGTTGTGGGTCTTTTCCACTCATATTTTTCTGTGTTGCTTTTATTTGCACCTTAGTGTGTCACCTGGCCACGTCCTGAGGCATCCACATCTGGACCACCAAACTCATCTCATATATAGAGCAAATGCAGACCATCAGGACTGTTTACCTGGTCCACAACCTGCCCCGGTACCTTTTCTCTTGGGAGTGACCAAGCTGGAATTGTCCCAGCAGCCAGTGCATTTCTGTCTGCCTGCTGTGAAGGCATTTCTCAGAAAATGGGCAGTGGACATCAGGCAGCAGTATTTGCCCTGGTGATGGCCACCTCCTGGGAGCTCCCCAGGAATGACAAGAATGCCGTGGGCAGCATCCACAACCATATGGTTGGAAGGACCCTGTGAGCCATCAAGCCTCATCATATGCTAAACCTGCAGCCCTCCTGACAGATGTTTCCATAATCTGCTCTTACAGATTGCCAGGGCTGGGGACTGCTCACTGTCCCCAAGCAGCAGCCAATGACCTGTGCTGTCCAATGCACTGACGAGGGGTTGGGATTTACAGCACTAGACTGTGTGGTGTATGGGCAGGAAATCCAGTCAGATACAAGAGAAATGGGTCTGGCATCCAGCCCACCCTGACACCAGAATGACATCATGACCCACCAAGATGGAAAGTTTGGGCTCACTGCTCTCTATTTTTCTAAGCAAGAGCCTGTTAAGTGTTTTTACACTCTTTGTTGATGCAAAGAGCCATGTGAGTTAGGGAAATTGGTTAAAAATATCCAGCTCTGGTTTGTTCCATCAGGGAAAAATCCATCATTTTACATTTTTACATCTTTTCTTTCACACTTACTCCCTCCAAAGGGAGAATGAAAATAAATAAATAAATAAATTGACTAGCAGTGGAGTGGCATTCAAATAAAGCAGAATGATTTTTTTTTTAATCAAAACCCAAAAATAAAAAAAACCCAACCAAACAAAAAAATACTAAAAAATCTCTTTTTGTTTCCCTTTTGGTTGTTTTTTTGGGCTTTTTTTTTGTTTGTTTGTTTTTGTTGTTTTTTTTTTTTTGTTTTGTTTTGGTTTGGTTTTTTTTTGTTTTGTTTTGTTTTGTTTTGTTTTTTTTTTGCCAAAGTACACTGTTTGGATCTGTGTGACATTCACAATAACTACATTATGTTGCTTTGTGCTGGTAACAGACTCACTCATCAGCCAGCTCGTCTGGGTAGACACACCAAGCCTCCCAAGAAGTGCCTTTTCAGCAGGTGAAAGATATGACAGTGCAGAGCCCATGATCACGGTCTAGAAAGAGGGGTAGAAAGTGCACAAGGAAGACTGGATAATGTGTGTAGCTACTCCTTCTGCCAGCATGCATCTGTCTTGTAAATATGGAAATGGACTCTTCAACACTCCAGTTTTTATTCTCACATACAGTAAAAAGTAAAGAAAAATCAATTGGCAATCCATAGAGCTGCTAAAAGGGCAGCTGTGAAGGAGGACAGGGTTTGAGCAACTCAGCACCTAAAATAATGAGCATCTTAGAAAAATATAACCAGCAAGTATGCAGACAGAGCAGCTGTCCAGGCTGCAGCTGAGTCCTGTCTGAGGGAAAACAGTGAATGTTAAGTTCACTTTTCAGTTCTCTCCATCACTGCCCTGGGTGTTAACAAAGTGTCCTGGAAATGAAAGTAATGCCAAGAAAAATTCTCACCTTATTGTCCAGCTCAGTATTTGCTGGCTGACACCTGGCCCAGGAACCTCTAACACCTGGGCATCTCAAACTTCTGACCTCACCAGGAGCTCAATGCCATCCAGAGAGACTCCCAAAACCACCTGGGCACCAGGTTTTCTCTAGTGCTGCCAGAGGGGTCCTCCAGCTCCTAAGACATGGGCAGGTGGAACAGTGCCTAGGGACCCTGCATTACTCCAGGTCACCAGCTGCAGCTGTGGCACATTATCCAAGAGCATCTCAGTTGTCTCTAAGAATCCACACGGGGCTAACTGGATCAAGTCCAGTGGTTTCCAAGTCCCCTAAAGCAGCATGGGCAGATTAAGTTGGGTGCCTATGTAAATCAATGCAGAGCTGGAGACTGAGATGCTTAGTTTTCACTGTCATTTAGATTTTCAAAATTCACATGTAAAGTACCCTACACACTTTAGCTGATACACAGACAATAATTTTAAAGCCAATTAATCTCCTCATCCCACATCAGGTACCACCTTCTAGTCACCACACAAAATTTCATACTCTGTGTATAAAAAATGTATGGCAACAGACTTGCCTGCCACATGCCTGCAGAGATAATTAAATGTTGATGCCAGAAAATATGAAGCTGGAGGTTGGCAAAATTTCTCTATGTCTTTTCATCCCTGGCTTTTGAGTTCAGGCAAAAAGGAAAATGGGAGTTTGGCAATGACAAGTGATTTAAGGGAGTCTGTGAGAACTGTTTTTTCTGTGAGCAGAAAGGGAAGATTTCATTAATCTTTTTATCTGCCAAGGCACTGCACTAACTTATGCATAGCCATGAATTTTGCTCAGCGTGTGATAGTATACTACATGATTGCTGGTGGGTTTTTTGTAAAATATGTTTTAACTTACTGAGTTACTGTACCAAATCATTCACTTCTCTGTTCTTCTCCCTCCTTTTTTTTAAATAAACCTCACCTGCCATATATTATGCAAAGGCTCTCCCCATCTCGCACACCACAAAGCAGAGGTGTAAATCCAAACATGAAGAAAGAGAGAAACGAGCCAAAGTGAATATAAACATAAACAGGACTGTGTCACAAGCCAGAAAATGTAGGATGAGTTTTAAAAAGTCTGATGGTTAGAAAACAGCCTGTTTCAGGTGAGCATTTTGGGGCAGAGGTGGGTGATGTGCAGAGGAAGACCACAGCAGAGCCAATCCTTTTGCTGGACACCAGCCCCATGGTTTCTGGCCAACGTTTTTGTTCACCACCTGCCCTGTCCAGCCTCTTTGGAGAAGATGGTGAAGCACTGTTGTTGGACACAGCACAGGAAACAGGGGATACTCTCTACACACACACAGGGATGTGTTGGCATGATATTGATATTTATTTGTTCTCCTCTCCCTCCTTGTCCTGATGTTCGTGATCTCTTGCTGGATTTCATCAGCCTCTCTTGCCAATTGTATTATTGGCATTTCAATTGTTTTCCTCATGTTTCCTCTTCCATGTGCTTTTGGCAACCTCAGCATCATTCCTGCACTCCCCATGCTTCCTTTTTAAATCGCTGCCACTGCTCTTGGTTTCTACAAGACCTCCTTGCAGTTCCCTTCTTCCTGCACTGGGCAGCTGAGAAGGTGTGAGCACCTTCTAATCCCTCCTTTTCCTTTTTCCTGAACAGTGACAGTTCTCAGTCAGGGATGCTGCTTCCTCTGCTCATCTGCTTATTCTACCTGCCTTTTCTCTTTACACATAGGAATTGAGGACATAGAAATGATGGATTTTCACTGCTCAGATATCATTAGGGATAAGATTTGGCCAGGGATTTACAAGCAAGTCTTAATGACTGTTCTAAATCAAACTGCAAATTCCACCTTCCTCCTTATCTTTTTCTTGGCTGGTCCATCACTCTCAATGCAGGCAACTGCTGCATTTCTTTCCTATCCCTTCAGCTGGGAAGTCTTCTCTGTCCTTGGTTCATATTTTGGGGCTCCAAGGCTCTCCACTTAGTTTCACAGTCTTTTCTTTCTGAATGACATATTTTACATAATATGATGCAATTTCCCAGCGAGGATCTTGCCCTGCTCCTCATCATCTCTCATCTCTGTTGGTGTAACATCCATTTCCCTGGCTAAAGCAATCACTGTCCCTCTGTTTGGATAATGCTGCAGAGACCCACATCCCTTGCCTATAATCCTGGTGCATCACTACTGCTGAGATGACTATTGTTCCTCAATCTCACTCTGCTGTCTGGGTGGGTTTTTTATCTTAAAAAAGTAAATCGTTCAAGGGCAAGGACTTCCTTTTTGTTTTGTCCTTGCACAGCAGGTAGCACAGTGGGGCTTCAGTCCACACTGTGAGTCTCAAAGCACTAATGCTAACCGAAGTGATAAAAAGATAAATAAACCAAAAGTGGCAGTAGGTGTAGGCAGCCTGGTTTAGTTTGCCTCTTCTGCTCTCACACAGGTGGTCAAAACTGAATGATAGTGCTGTTGCCAGTGAGAAGATTTACAAGCTATAGTAACTGGTAGCAGTGACAGCAAAATACTGGATACTGGTGCACACAGCCACCAGGTGTGGAGTCTCTACACTTGTCTATATAAGAAATTCACACAGATTTAAAAACCCACCAGGTACCTCTCCAATTATTATATTCAACAGGCTGCAGACAGCTGGGTTCATATAATTCAAATGTCTTTCTAGGGTTGTAGTCAGTGAGAAAGACTACCCTTTCTTTGGCCACAGACTATAATTTGCCATGCTAGATCTCTTCTCCTGCCAGCACCCTTCCTGTGTATTTGCTAGAAATGGTGAAAAACCAGTAACAGTGTTTTACAAAAGAGAGCAGGGTTATGTTCATTTGACTGAGTTTGAAGTGGAGTTCTTCTCATTTTTCCTCAAATATTTTTTGTTTTCCTGGATTTTACCTCAACCACTTTTTTTTAACCAACCTCTTTTCCCATTAAATTACACATTTTTAATATTTTGATTGAGATACCAGATGATGCAGAAAAAATAATCGCATTGTGCTCAGTCTACTCTCTCTGTTCTAGCCCAGTGGCTCTGGGGGAAGACAGCAGTCTTTCTTGCTCATCCAGCAGCCTTCAACATGAGTGCCAGAGTTTTAGGAGCAAGAGGGTGACTGGGATCAGATACCAGGAGATGTTGCCTCATGAAACTGTCCAGGATACAGCATATGGTGATATATGGTAGAAAAAAAGTAGGGAGGAAAAAAGGGGGAAAGGAGTGGGGAAGAGAAAAGGTGTCTTTTGACGTCAGTAAATATTTGAAGTAAATATAAGATTGATTTTGCAATCTATCTACATATGAATCCATTGCCGGATGTGGATTGTTTGGTTTTCATCTGCCAAATCCAACAAGTGCTATCAGGGTGGAATTCAACTATACTTCCAGAATTCCAGTAAAGAAACTATGGTCTAACTATGAGGACCAAAAAAAAATAACAGCACAGCAATCATCAGAGTTTATAGGAAGAAACATGAGTAACAGTAGCACATGACGAGAAAAAGGGGGGAAAATGCAACCAAGAAGGAAGTGTATAAATATTTATAGAAAGGAAATGTCATCAGCATAGTGGAGAAATGAAAACTGCAGAATAATAATGGGTCAATAAAGACAGCTTTTGGAGGCGGGGGGGGGGGGGGGGGGGAAAAAATAAAAAAAGAAAAGCTAACTGAATGTTTTCCTAGTCTCTGAATTACTTAACAACAAACCTGTGGAGGACATGTGTGGATACTGAGTCCAAACCAGACAGTACTGAGATTAATGAAAGAATGCAAAAGAGCTTCTCATGTAGGATACAGACACAAAGTACCAGGCAAGTATGAGTTAATCCACAGTTAATATAGGAGATTAGGAATCAAAGAGTTGGGCCATAAACTGTACATTCTGAGAGAATTATTTCTTAATCATGAGTCAGGAGAGTTTTTTGAAAGTTAAAATCATGTCAGACAGATGTGGGTTTTCTCCACAAAGTACCTTTATTTTGGAAAGATGAGGTAAAAAATGGAAGCATATTTTCAGTAAACTTCAGATCACATGGATGTGACAGCCAGGGGTGACCTTGGAAAGCCTGACCTGAAGGAGACCTCTGGCTCATGCAGAGGTCAGAGTTCAATGTTATCAGTCCTGATTTTCTCATGGGTAATGCAGAATGAATGAGGAAGCGCCAGGAGTTTCAGATGGGTGAAATAAAAAGTAAAAATATGATAACATTTTGGTGAGCTACAGACTTAAATTTCAGAGCAAGTTCCAGATAATTTCTAAGAAAAAAAAATATTTGTAAGTAAGTGGATGCTGGGGCAAAACACTTTTTTTTTTTTTGCAATAATTGATAAATTGAAGTCCTCTCTCCATCAAAATACAGCTACTTTTGGAACCACAGCATTACTGATTTTGACATAAGAATAATGTGCAAAAAATATTTGGAAGTGATACTAAAACAGAGTTGTTAAGAGACATTCAATACTTGTATGTCTTAATTAGTATAGTAACATGAGCAACAATAAAAGGCTCTGAGTTACAAATTAACAGCCATCACACCAGTCTTGCTTTTGCTGCCACAAATTGGAAGCGTTTCTAATGAAATAATAAAAGCCCCCCGTTGATATAAAACATACACATATGTGTGTATGGCACTTGATTTGGTATGATTATATAATTAGGGAACATAGTATCCCCTCAAGGGTATAAAAAGGAAAACTGTAACCTTAATTATGGCATTTTTAATTCCTTTTTGCAAACTGAATAATTATCTTCCAGTTAGTTTTGTTTTAAAGGAAAGTAATGACAGGAGCTAATGAGTCACAGACAAGCGAACACATACAGAATGGGCCTTTAAGAAGAGCAAGAAGGGACAAGACAAACTGCAACCCTCTCAGTGATGTTGTATATTTTAGCAAGAATTCATAATTGAGGTCATCTCACTCACCAGAATTAGAGCAGCAGCCAAGGGGAAGGCAGAATATGTATCTGTATAAATAATTTAAGAAGGATTATTTTACAGAGACAGCAATCAGGGGGTGACACAGATATGCAGCAGAAATGGAGAGGTCAGGCAATGCCGATGTGAGCAAAATCCTGCCATCCACATACACTTTAACTGATGTATGCTTGAGGTTAGCCAAGAACCCAGAGTACTGCGGGGAGCAAAGAATTTGTCAACCATCACATTTTCCTTGCAGGCTGGCTGTTTGTATTATATCGATCTCTGGGAATGCTTTTGCCCTTTGGCACACGTCTTCCACTTTTACAGACCATGAAAATCAGATAGAGCCATAAGCCATGTAAATGTTGATGTATAAATGGTATTGTTTATAAAAGCAGAAAAGATAGTTCAAATTCACACTTTCCAACCAGTTTTGTGATTAAGAAATGTCTTCTCTGTCATCAAACTCCCCACATCAGAAAGAGAATGTGACAGAAGCATTTCAAATGGCAGAAAAATGTAGCTAAGGAAACTTCACCTTCCACACCTAGTCAGAACACTCTGCCCAGAAGGGCTGGTACAGTTACATTTCTTCTTACCTGTGTGAAGTCACTGTCAAACAATTATTGTGTAATCTTGAAAAGCTTACCTGAAAAAAAATAAAAACCATATTAATTTGAATTAAGTCATCTTGTGGCCAGTGAAAGAAGGTTTGTAGTTTACACTGACATGAAACTATATGAGAAGCTAATGTCCATTAAAACTCAGGAAAGGGATTTGTGACATTTCATAGTGAAACTTTGTATGTGTTTATTTTTGGCTTTCCTTTAGACCCCTCCAACCACCCTCAACATATTACGCATCAAGTTATCCCCATTTCAGAGAACTTAAATGTAGGCTAGGAAAGCGTTCACATGGACTGCCTGCCAACCCTACAAGAGAGTTTGGAACTATGAACTAGTGGGGAGAACCCTTCCCTTGGTTTCCCTGCTGTGGTGTCTGGACAATGCTGCGCCCTGTTAGCTCCTTATGCACACACACACAACACGCACAGGTGCAAACACTGAAAAGAAGGGTCCCCTCTCTCAAAGAATGGCTCATTGAGCCCAAACAGCCTCGCATTTAGACTTCAGCCTTCTTGGCTTCCACCCAGTGCCTGCTTCCAAAGAGCTGGGAGCCCAAATCAATATTGTCTATAACTTCTCAGCTTGGCAATTGCCCACACAACAAACAGGCACTTTGTGTGCCTCTGCAGAGAGAAACAATCCTGCACCACTGAAGAACATTTCTTCTGCCTTTCATTCTTTGACTCCATTGAATCCTGGCTTTGTCCCTTATTGCTTTTATAGAAATAACTGAGACAGAAGTGTTGTCTAGCAGTCCAAGCAGGAAAAACAAGCTAAGTACAAAATTACCATCCTAATCCTAACATAACTTGCTTGCTCAAATCTGAATCCATCTCCCTTCAAAGTCAAAGAGTCTTTGTAGATGGCAAGGAATTAGGCTGGGCAATAAAGTTCTCTGCTTACTATCAGTTTGCAAGCTAGCTGCATTTAATACTGTTATCTGAAATAAATTATTAAAATCACCAATGATAATGTTCTGGCTGAGCCTAAAAAGAAGGGAGTATGAAGTAGTGAAAGTGGCAACTCATTTATACCTAGTAATCCAGAGAGTTCATAGCGTAGGAGCCAGGTCATGTCAGTAGGAAGAAAGAACACAGTGATACACATAAAAGCTGGATAGCAGGACACTGAAAAGGATGAGGATGATCATCCTGAGCACACAGCTTAACATACTATACAACAGTACGGTTATGCAGGTGACATGAGAAAATACCAAGGAGGTGGAGGAATCCTTTGTATAAATCCAGTGAAACTCTCAGAGAAATACTGTGCCCATTTCAGAGACTCATGGGAATGTGTTTGTGTGCAGAAGGGGTCGTTGGGCCAGTTGGGTCTCCTGAGGTGTCCACGGGCTAATTCTGGAAAGTCTGTAAAAGATCTACAAAAAGAGTAGGTATATGGAAATTTTTAGAAGTCCATTTACTGAATGTAAATGGAATGACCTCCAGTATAAAAGAGCTTTATATGCTTCTATGGCAACGAAGAGTGCGAGAAATCTTAGGAAGCAGTTAGATGGCTAGGAACTCCTGCTGCTAAAAGGAGTGGATCTTAGCTCAAAATGGAGCTTTGTAGCTGCAGCCCAAACAGTTGGATCTTATAGGGTAAGGAGCCCTTCAGGATCAGATTTCTGTTTTTGGTGTGGCTATGTAGGCTGTGGTCAAGACTCTTCTGGGGTTTCTCTTACTTGAAGCAGCATCCTCCTTTCTGGAAGTGCAGCCTGCTCATGTTCTCTCTATAAGAACCACTTCATATTTGGCTGTCCTAAAGCACACTGTGTTTGCAGAATCCCATTATAAGAAGCAGTTTGGCTCAATGGTGTGTCTCCATTACCCTCTGTCCCCAGCCTTCAATAATATTTGTAGATTTGCTTTTAAGACCTTCATACAGCCAAGGGTTAGACAGCACAGGTCAAGAAAGCCAAGAGTTCCCTACTGAATATAGCCCTATACTCAACAGCAGGTTTTAGACCTAGTATGTTACCATATTTTTAATATGACTTGTTATTTGGAACAATTGTAAATTAAAAAATACGTTACAATATCAAATACCTTTGACAAATATGAATAAATTATTCCAAACAACTCTGCCACCAAACAAATAAAAGCGGTACCATGATGGTATTGAACCATTTGTTTCCCCTAAGCCTGAACTGATTACTGTTAAGTATAGCTCTTTTGTTGTTTGTTTTTTTGTTTTTTTTTTTTTGCTTTGCTGTTAACAAGATTGCAGTATTTTGCTCCAGCTCACTGTCTATGTCAGGCTGATATGTCTATAATTACCAATATCTGAATCTTATTTTTCTCCAGGCGAGCCTCTCTAGCATTCCCATGATTTACCAACTTTAATAGCCCACACATCTCCTCATCCAGCTCTTTAAAGTTCTTGCTGCATCCAGACCTACTGGTTAAAAACAGCCGGCTTATTAGCTCTGCATAATGCCAAGTTACTGTTGGAAGGGAACAGATTTCATCTTCACCCTCTGTGAATTCTTCATGCAGACTTTTCAAAAAACTGCTTGGAATAACAAGATATATTGAAATTATTTGACATTTCTACATTAAAAACATGTTTTTATAGACTAGAATTGTTGTTAGGATTTTTTTGTGTTACCAGACATACTCAAACCTTTCTTTTATTGCCAATGGCCCTCTTGCCTTAGGTTTTTTTCTTGGTGTCCTGTCGCTTCATTAAGACTTTTTCTGGTTTCCCATCCTTCTAATTTATATTCTTTACTATCTCCTTTCCTGCTCTGTGTGTGTACATTTGTATTCAGCTACATTTGCCTATTTCAAGCCGGTCTGGTTCTTCTTACCAACGCAACATTTTTTTCTCTCGGTCAGCTGCGTGGCTTTGAGGCATGCAGTAAGCAACTGTACAAAATTCCCAATTTCACTTCCCACTTTAAGACCCTGAGAACAGATGGGAAGAGTGCAACCAAAGGTACTCCAGCAGTGGCCAGCTTGCCTGGAGGGCAAACAACTGAGCAGCACCAGTACAGGCAGCACATTCCTGTGCCTCCCCTCCAGCCCCTCCAGGCCCTATGTGCCCTCCCAAGCTGGCATCGGAGGCCTTTACTGGATCTTTATTCCCTTCCTTTGCCTGGTTGTTTCTGGAATATTTATAGACTTCTAGCAGCCACACAGGCTGCATGACCGGAAATATCCAAGTGTGCGAGAGGACAGATAAAGAAGCGCTTCTTTTTGTTCCGTCTGTCTTTTCATTCAATGCCTGCCTCATTATTGCACTCAGTCATTGCCATCCACCTTTTCTGCCTCATTTTCAGTTACATTCTGCCACTTTCCTTCCTCAATCAACTCTTCCAAACTGACAAAGTCTAGTCTGTTTAATCACTCTATGAATGAAGGCATTTTCATTTTATCTGTGATCATTCTTCTTGTCCTTCTCTGAACTTTTCTACTTCTTCTCTGAACTTTTCTACCTCTTCGTTACTCATTTTGAGCTGCAGGGAAACAAAATTACTGTGATGTCTTGTATTTCAAGTTTTTCCTATAGGATTACCTGGCTTTAAAATGTTTTTCACATCAGGAAACTGGGTTTTTAAACTACTTAGTTTTCTGTGTTACTGACTTGGATTTTAGCTTCTGTGAATGCAATAGAGACACTCAAGCCACCAGTTCTGCACTCCAGAACAAAGCAACTTTCAGCTCTGTGCCCAGTGCACCCTTCTTTCTGAGCTAATGACTGATACAGAGCTATGTGAGGCTGAATGCAATCCCCAGACAGGGAATTACCAGCTATGGGTTTTGGCAATTCTAAGGAAATTTTGTGCCTGCCTAATAAAAACGAAAACCAGAAAAGTTTCATGTGGAAGCTGCAAGAATAATCCAAGATGGGACAACCAGGCTTTATAGTAAAAGACAAACAAAGCTTAGTGCTTTTAGCTTATTCAAGAGAAGACAAAAGGTGACTTGATCCTGATTTACAAACCATTATGAAAGGGATTTCTGGTGGCAGATGGATCTGTAATCTGGTGATGTAAAGGCATAATAAGATTCCAGGGCTGAAAGCTAAAAGACTAGAAACAAGAAAAAAATGTTAGCAACCAGGGTAATTATCCAAAGAGCTTAAAGGGATGTACTGGATTCTGTAACACATGATGTTTTCAGACCATAATTAGCTGTCTTTTTAAAAGATGTGCTGTTGCTCAAGCAAAAATTATTGTCTCCATGCAGAAATAATCAGAACAGAGTTTTTAGCCTGCATTAAGCTACAGGTCAACCTAGACAGTCTTAATTACCCCCTTGACCTTATGGTCTATGAATCTAGAAAACTGGAGATAATGGCGTGTGTTTAACTATCTTGTGTTTTGAACAATAAAAACTGGGAGAATTGTACACAGTAAATAATAGATTTTACACATTTAGGCCAATTTTTTGCTCATAACGTATCTGGGGACAGACCATTGATTCTTAAATCTATTCCTCAAATAGATGTGACAGACAGACAGACAGCTGTCTTGCCCACTATTTGACTTAGAGCTTGTAAGCTGTGCTGCCTAATTGGTTAGCTAACAGAAAATTGTCCAGTTCACCTCTGTGATTGATTAGCATGAAGGCAAAGCAGACATGCATATTTAAACATTTCAAATTCAGTTTGGGTGCCCATGTATGGGGATTTTGAAATCCTTTCCTTTTAATCAATCTCTACCATGTCTCCTCATGGTGACTGAGGCGTAGGCAGAAAAAAATATCTAAGCACCCCTTAAAGCAGATTCAATTATTTTAAATGTTAAGGTCTAATCAAGCCACAGTCACAATACTGTGTTGCTCATCAGTCATACAGGTCTAGGCCTAAAGATGCATTTTGTTTTGAAAAATAACAATGTTTCTAGCCCCTTGCTTATGCGGTAGGTATACAGTGAGTTAGGGGCTAATGTAATCAAAACAGCAAGTACTGAAAATATCAGGTGTTAAAAAAAGACTGCATTCACTTAATGCAGGTTGATAATCAGGGGAGGAAATATAGCATACAGGGAGAGGAAATAAGAGTGGGAGAAATTCACTTGGGTTTCACTTAAATACTACAAAAACCAAGACTGGAGTGTTAAGATAGGAATACCACAAAGAGAAACATCCGTTGAAAAAAAAATCTCTTTCAAAGCAGATCCTCTTTTGCTAATGAAACTCATTTAAATTATTTTAGGACTGTGGAAAGACATCCCCGGTGGTGTTGAGGTGCATCTGAGAGCTGTCCAATGAGCGCTTCTCCAGGACTGGAGAACCATCAAGTCATGCCTGTGATGCTGGACCTCAAAGGGCACAGCAAAAGCAAGAAGTGGCTGTTCTTCTAGGAATATGTAATAAACAAAGCACCTACGGAACGAGGCTTTTACTACCAAGCTCTGGCAACATGTGTTTGTTGCCCATCTGCCTCCCCATCCAGCATACACCCTGTCCATCTCCACCCCACCTGCACCTGTCTGCAGAGCTCATCCTGCAGCCAGGACCCCACTGCATCAGCTCCCAGGCAGTGAGGCCACGCTGTGGCAGCGGGGGCATACTCCACCCTCACCAAACTCTAGCGACCTGGGCCACCAAAATGAGAATCAAAAACCTGGCCCCTCTCCAGGTGCCAGGTGCTTGCAGTCTCAGGCGTGTGCACCCCGCGGCCAGGAGGTGCAGCCGTGAAAGATGCAGCGAGGTGGCCGTGGCCGTGAAAACACAGGGGGTTTACCCAGACTGCCAGCAAGCTTTGACAGCCCACAGTGAAGTCTGTGCTTCTGCAGCATCAGATTTTGCAGCCCAGCCTGAACTACCAGCAGTCTGGGTAGTACAACACGTACAACAGTTCTGTCTTCTGCAGCAGTGTGGAGATTATTCCTCGCAGGAGCCGAATGCCTGCAGATGATTACAGCAGCGCAGTCAAGGGCGATTAACAGCTGTTTAGCCTGCAGTGAGCTTGTGAAATGAGCACAGTTTATATTACACAGAGACTTCAGGGAGCAGTGGGGAAAGCTGTGACAGGCAGGAGGGACTAACTGCCCGTGTCAGGGGCCATTTCATTTTTTACCTGTTAGATGGCTTTTCCTATTACATCTCCAGCCTGATGTGGAAATTACACTTGTTCTGTGCCTCTGGTTCAATGCCAAATTGGAGGAAATATATGGCTGCCCTAATTCCATGCACTTTCTGATGAGAGATGTAACATCAGTTACCAAACCGCTCGCTTCTGCCAGCTCCTGCGGGGAGTGGTACCCCCTGATGCTTGGTAAAAGTGTGATCGTTTGGACCAGACTAATCTCTGCTCTGTTGGTATCAAGAGCTGTAAGAGCATCTGTGCTCGCTGTGGTACACAAACAAAAAACAATGCAATAATTTCCCTTTTTGCAACCCATGAAAACAAACTTCTGAGTCATTAAACCTTTGAGTCAAGTGAGAAATACACATGCAGGGCAATGTTTCAGCCAGCTGAGCATACCTCCTGCTGTCCTGCCTTGCAGTCAGGCAGGCTGCCCTCTTGTCTCTCCAGTCACAGTGGCACACAGGCCACAGAGCTCAGCTACTTCCTGGTGTTTGGGACATACAACATTCGGGTTTCTGACCCGTCGCTGTTGGAGCCTGGGTTTGCCCTTGCAGAAGGAGGCTGCTTTTACACCTGCTGAAAGCCACTGATGCCAGCAAAATCCTTCCTGTTCACTCCAGTGACAGCATGAGGGCAGACACCAACCCCGACAAAAGGTCTGGTCATCCTTCCCCAGCAAGAAGAGCACGTTTATAGCCCATGCAATCTTGCAGCACTGGTACTAAATGCACAGGCTGTCAGGTCATACTTTAACTTATTGTGGTCTGAGCAACCAGGACAGAAACAACTGCCTCCACAGCATGCTGCCAGCAGGCAGAGATGCTCTTCTGCTTCCTTCTGGGTTTGGTGTTTGAGTTAAGTGGCAGCTGGGTTGACCCCAGCTCTGCATGATGAGCCACAAAGAAACTATTTGTTTGAGAAAAATAATGTCCCGGGCTTATTCTGCCTTCACCACTGGTGGAACAGCACTAGATTTCTCAAAATTGGTTCAATCCTAGACATGACCTGGACAATCGTATGCAATGCTGCCTCTAAGGAAACAGTCACATTTCTTCCCAGTTGTGATCCAACCCCACAGCAGGCTGCAGGTGTCGAAGGATTTTTGTGATGGGGACTGGGTGCCTTCATTCAAAGAACTGGACAAGGGTGGTCATGGCAGGCAGAAATTTAGATCCATGTCAGTTCCACTGCAGCAACTCCTTCTTTCCAGTTCTCCCTTCACATTCCTGAAATTAACACAGACCATCCAACAGGCCAGAAATGGGCCCTGGGAAAAAAGCCACCTCTCCCTCTCTTGCTCTCCCTCCCTTCCTCCTTGCTTTCCTTCCCTGGTGCTGACACAAACCTTCAAAGCCAGCCTTGAGCGCTTTCTATACCACAAGGTGAGGGAGAGCTGGCAGTGAGAAAATTCATAAAAGTTCATGGCTTCATTTTAGGGATTTTGAAAGGTTGTTGCAGATCAGTGGGCTGACAGAGATGCTCAGGTATAGCTCACTTGGGATCTGTTTATCTACAAAAACAAGCACACTATTCCCACCAGCTGCTGTGTGAAGGAAATGGGAGATACGAATGCAATACCTGTTCTATGATTACTGTGGTTTGTACATCAAGGTTTTATTAGCTTTTACTGCCCTACTGACTCCTGCCTGCAACTGCCTCACACTTGCCTCCTCTCTAAGAGCCCCTCTGCTCACTCTGCTTTCCTTCCTGCTGTCATTGTGTGAACCTCTTTAATGCCAGCTCCAGTGAGATGATAAAATTTGGCATCTGTTGCTGGAAATTTCAGGTTATTAGATCCGTTAAAAATAGTCTATAACTCCGTAATGTGCACAGGGCTGGGTAATGATGGGGAAGCAGAAGGAGCAGCCCCAGGGTCCCTGTGCATGCACTGGGTCAGTACTGGGGGCAATTATCATGGGGTGAGCAGAAGGAGGGGCTGGGAGGTGTTTCACAGGCTGGCTGTACGCACACATCTCTCCACCTACCTGCCCATGCCTGCTTGCCATGTCAACAGATACATGTTCCAGACACGCGTATTCATCTCGGAGACTTTTATTCCTTACTTAATGCCCATGTCTCCTTTTATTTAGTGTTATTATTCCATGCATTACCCTTATCTTGGTCATTGTCCCAAAGCCTTTGAAGGCTAAGATCAGGAATAGGTCACCTCTGTGATATTTGCTTTTTCCTTGCTTCTAACCCCAAGCAGATCTTAGTCCACTGTCTGTGAGCTCTGGGTACCCCATGAGGTTTCATGTCTTCTGCTAGTCTTACCTTGAGTTTTTTTCCTGTGTGCCTGCATTTAGACTTCTGCCTTCTACTGTGCTGTGGAAAACTCTTGGCTCTCCACCACAGGGGTCTGCCTCACCTCAATGGATGTACAGGACTTCACTTCCAAAATTAGTTAAATGCTAAAATAAACACCTCAACTTCAGCCTTTTGGACATCTTAGTTCATTCTTTCTTTTCCACAGGCCCATACAAAAAGGTGGGCATAGAGTAAGTCTAATGTGGAAAATAAGCATTCTTTCTTCTTCTGTTCCCCTCCAGCAGTTAAAACCTGGAAGAACTGGGATGTTTTTCTCCAGTGTGCCCAGATATGTGCTGCTGAACTGAAAAGCTTCATAAAACTTTTCACACCAGGAAAAACATATGTTCCAAAATGTCCTGAGGATGTGGAAATGAGAGATAATCACAGAAAGTGCTTTAAACTTTACACAGAGTGGTCAATATTGGCAATTTGCATAATGACCCTGGGAAATAAGCTATTATGCTTCATGACAGCAGCAATAATTACATGCTAGAGCTGGTCATTAAGAGAGTTAACCACTGATTAATTAGTCTGTTTATATTAAAAAACAAGGTTGGCTTCAGTAACTAATAAATTGCCTGTGTACAGCTGTTGCCAAAAAGATCTCTTGTTAGAAAATTGATTAAGTAGTTTTTAAATTGTTTTAATTAAATTTCAGTAATTAGACTCCCCCAACTTATTTCCCTCTTTTTATGGAACGGGGAAGAAATAAACAGGCACTGAGTATGCAGAGGGGATACGAGGCAACAAAAGCGTGATTGGAGATCTATAAGAAAACAAATATCTATTGCAATACTCTTTTCCTCCTACAGGCTTGTAGGAACCTAGAGAAAATTAGGTTTTAATTTTGTTTTATTTACTTTGCCTTGTGGAGACTTGGTGCCTACTTCACTTCACATGGTGAATTCATAATAGGGACAGAAGTGCCCGAATAATTAAATCTTTCTGTGCTCACTCCATTTATTATGCAGGATATTAGCCAGACAAGTGATGCTACAAGGGGTAGTTTACAGACTAATCCTAAAGTCTCACAGCTTCATAGTACCTGGTCCTCTCTGGAAAGCTGCTGTTTGTCTTTTTCTGCCTGTTCCCTAAGGGGGTCTTACCCCCTTACTGTGTCTTACTGTGCCCACCCTGTGTTAGCAGAAGGCAGGAGCAGGGGACAAAGATGCCAGTGAAAGGGGACCAGTACCCACAGTGACAGCAACAGGGCCACCTTCCCTGAACCAGGCTCTTAACATTGCCAGTGTGACAGATCCAACAAAGCTCGGCAGGAAAGAGAGAGAAAAGTTCTTTTGTTCCTGGAAACTCAGTTATAAGGGGTTTGCTGTAAAGGGCCTCCTTAATATGTTGCTGCTCTCTGCATTACCACTCATTACTGTACAGCCTGCTCCTAAAGAGGGCTCTTGAGCTTCCATTGCCCAGGGCTTCTGCATTGTCTCCCCTACCCATAAGGTCACTTTGCTAATGACTTCATTGATCCATACCTTTGTGTGGTTCAATATGCTATTTTCTGCCATGCTCTTTCAATGGTGTGGAGCTAAGCTTTGGGACAGAGCCATCCAGGCATGACACTAAGTTTTGCTGAAATACAGTTGTTTGACAGCTTCCTGGATAAGATACAGCCTTTAATGTATTTGCAGGCTTCAGGTCCAGAAAGGCAGTAACGTAAGAAAGCCAGAAAATCAGAAAAGCAGGAATAATCACATTCTGTTATTGCCCAAAGCATTAACTGCCTGTATTACACCTAAAATACAGATATATATATAATATATGCATATACACATACCTCCCTTGCCCAGTGTGAAAACAAAACTACCTAATCCATAAAATCACATCAAAAGTTTCCTCCCTTACAAAACATTCAATTACATTCAATTTATAACCATAATCCACCTGTGCTAATAATACTTCTTAGAGCCATTTTTCCTTCCTCTTAAGAAAATGCGATTGCTTTTTAATTGAGAAACAGTCCCATTGGGGAGTGACAAACCCAGAGTTATATCCCCTGGAGATTTCAAGGCATGCAATATAATCACTAGCAATATGAGCAATGTAAATGTGGATCTACTTAATCCCTGTTAATCCCTGTTTTTTGAGCACATTGGTGTAACAGCACTTGCACCTCCTAGCTGAGGCGCCCTTGAGTACACAGCTATGAATACATCAGAAAAAAAAAAAAAGTATGGATAAATTCAGAGGAAGAAAGGATGGACACTCCAGAAGAAGAGATGAACAATGCCTGTGCACGGGTGTTTGCTCTCCTACAGGGGGAAAATCTCGACTTGTCCTTTTCAGCCTCTCATTGGGAATCACTGGCAAGTGACCCCTGCTCTTTATTTTCCCCCCAGAGATTAGTCCTGGTGAGAAACCCCTCCTTTTCATAATCCCATGTCTGAGAAGACAACATTTTTTTCTGTTGGACACAGACCTTGCCTCCTGTCCTGCACTGCCAGTGGGCTGGCATGTGATGGACTGGTGATGAATTTGGTGCAATGTCCCATCAGTAACCTTGCTGTGGCTGTTTTCAGCTCATGTTAGTTGGCACTTACCTCTGGGTTTTTCAGCACAACGTCCTCATCGTGTCCAGCACATCCTCCCTTCCCATGGGAGCAGTGTGACTGCCAAGCCCCTGACTTGAAGGAAGAACACTCACTCACTTGAAGTGCTCCCTTCCAGGAGAAGAGATAGGAAAGGTGGGAAGAGGGCTGCCTGGTGCCACTGAGATCTGTGACAGCATCAAGAGACCCAGAGAGCTGCTGCCATGTGGAGCCAGCCAAAACCCAACCAAAACATCCCTGCTCCTCCACAGACACTTTTGCCTTCCCTCATGCTTCTAGTTGTCCTCCTGGACACAGCACCATGGCTAATCCATGTCTCACTTCTCCTTCATTATTAGGCTGCCTGGCAAATGCTTGCTCTTATTGATCCCATTTTCCAGATTTTTTCTGACACCCCTGCCTCCAGGCAGCCCATTAGACCTCACACAGAGGCTGTCTAGACAAATTCAGAAAAACTTGGAAAGCACTTGGATGGTACCACAAGAGGTTAGGCAGGAAAGTTAATCAGGAAATTGCTGTCCATTTCCTCCACAGCACAGTTTGAATCGCGGATTGTAAATAAGGCATGAGATGCGCTCTGAATAATGAAGAGAAATTATGAAAAGTATGAAGTGGCTGATCATGAGATCACAATTTATTTTGGATGGTGAATGTAGGAGAGGTTCCCAGGCAAAAATTAGTATGCAACTATGTAGGTACAAGATGAAAGATGGTATCATAATACATATGAAAATGGGAATCAAATGAATATTGCCCAGACAATCCTAAGTCTAACCATTCTTATATTCCAAGAGTTTAATTTTGCTGTTTGAAAATCCTCTTACATTCAGAGGATCAAGGTCTTATTTTATTAATCTCTTGTATGGAAATGTTCCCAATGTGGAAAAGAAATTCAGTGACCAATAAAATAGATAAAATAGAACTCCATGTTTTTGTCATTTTGCTGATGTTTGACTTGTCTGTATATTGAAGTGTGGGGTTTCAGCCATTTCTTTACTTAAGAGCTTTGCTGAGCAAGAAAAAAAATCCCAGGAAAAGCCTAGCCACATAAAAAAATGTTGTTTACTTTTGGTATATTCAGCATTTTTCTTGAGTAAAGTTCACCGAACACTCACATGGAGAAAGTAATTTTTTGTTTAATTGGATTGAGCTTGGAGAGAAAGGAAACCAAATAAATCTTTAAGTGGGGGCAGGGAAGGATGGAGGAAATTCTTCAAGGTAAAATGAGAAATGGTAACACTCTCATAGAAATTTCCTGTGGTAGAGTATTGTTTTTGATTCTAGGTTATTGTTCCCGACTCACACACTTAAAGGCAGAAGGTTGCCTATCTCATTCCTAACTCAGGTCATAGGATTTCATCCAGGTGGTCCTGCTTAGGACCGTATCTGAAAATGCTGAAATTATCAGAGGCAGATTCTGCTCCAGCTGAGTGGTGGGATGAGGAGGATGCTGGAGTAGGCTACAAGATTTCTGTGCTATCCCACCAGCTTGGATCCATTCTGTCATCGCGAGAGGTTTCTTACTTGATTTGTTCATCAGCAGTGAATTCAGCACAGCCAGAATAATTTTTGAGGTTGGAGGCCCTGGGAGCTAACTGAAGACTTAGAGTGCCCTATTTGGAGTACCCCATGGGATGAAGCTGGACAAACTTCAACCCCTTGCTGCTCCTTGGAAGTAGAGAGCCCATCCCAGCTGAAGGCAGCCTTTGCATGCCTTCAGGATAGGTTTGACAGTGGTGGCTCAGACATAGCTTGGGATGAAAATGCAGTGGTTCAGGTTGCCATAAGTACTACAGAGTTCCAGGCACAATTTTACACGGCCTCCTAGGCTTTGAGCTGCCATGATTTTATTGCTAGCAGTTTACAAATTAGCTGCATCAAGACTAGATCCATTCTGCTTGTGATGGCTGCAATTACAGCCCAGTAGCTTGAGCAGCTTGATCCCTTTTGCTCTCTTAGGTCAGCAATGAGAAGGATAAATGATCTGCTCTGAGCAGTCTTTCTCCATGATGTCCCGCAGCTCAACCTCATCCAGACACATGAAGGATGGTTGGAGAATGGCAGCCTAGTGTCTAGAGGGTAAGCACATCAACACTCACATATTTTTCATTTCAGGGCTATTGACTTCTACAGAGATTTAACTTCAGGGTCAACACAAGAATTAGATGAAAGAGACATTCACTTTGGTGAGCTCTGTGGTAGGGCTGGGAAAGGAGACAAGACTCTTCAACACAGCAATTATCCTGAGGTGTTGGCAAGCCCTGTGAGTCAGCAGACGGCTTTTGGCTAAAAAGAAGCAGGGGAGTAAGTGTGATGGTGATATTTGAGTGCTCTGCACCTTTTAGTTACTACCTGTGAATGAGCTTAGGTAGGTCTTGCAGACTGGTATCCTCATTACAGGATGGGAAACTGCCAGTGTGCGTGTCATGTTGGTAATCCTGGGGGAGAAATCAGAGACTCAGCTGGAATGAAAACCACTCACCTTTGCAAGGATGAATCCATCAGAGCAGGATGGAAACACATCAACAGCATGCTGTGATTTGACATAGCAAGGACAGCTACTGCCCAGACTGCGGTTGGAGAGGGAGTCAGGACGTGGACTTGTTAATCCAGCACATCTCAAAAGCACTATAAAAATAGGAGATATCTTATTTACAAATGAGATCTTATTTTTAGCACTGGGGAGAAAGGAAGTGCAGAAGGCTGCAACACTGTTGTTCACACTTGTTCATTTACCCAGGCTTCCCCCAGAGATACCAGCAGCTAGCACAGGCTAGTAGAGGAGGCTAGCAGCAGGAGAGCCAGTTTACACAATTTGCTTAGGAAAGAAGACCTTTTGTGGCAGTCAGAGCAGCACAAACATGTTGTTCTCCACTATGGGGTGAGCTATCTCAGGCAAATGCTACCTATTGAACGAGGAGATGAAGAGGACCAGATGGAAAGAAGAATTTCCTTTTCTAGGATCCAAGAGAGTGGGCTGATGCTGTTGCAAGCGGAGATGAAGGCTGAGTTGGAGAGTGAGGATCTGGCTGCAGATCTAAAATTTGTTGGACTGAGGGGGAGAGATGTGCTGGCCCAAATGTTCACAGAGAAACTGTAGGATGAAGAAAGCTAAAGGTACTTTTAAATGTAGTTCTGACCTTCAGCACAGTAACACCTGCCTTCCATCTGTGTCCTTAAGTCAAGATGTTCGTGCCTTAAAAAAACACAGATGAGAACACCCCACCCTACATTACAGAGAGAGAGTGGTATTCACTCATTGACCATGGCAGTCCAGCTGTCAGAACACCTCCCTGGTAGCACTCAGGCCCATCCTCCCTCACTGGGTCCATCCCTCAGGTGAGAACAGTCACAGCTTACAGCTATACCAGCCTTCTCTTTGCCTGTGACGCCCCATTCCCCTCTGCCCCTGTCTCCTCCCATACTCCAGATCTTCCAACCTCGTCCAAAACCCTGGACCCTCCCCAACACTGATTGCTCCTTGCCTCTGCACCTTCCTGGCATGGCCGCACCCTTAAAATCTTTCCTCTACAGCTCCTGTGTCCCCCACAAGGTCATTCCAACCACTCCTCTGTGGCCTGGAAGCTTTTCATTCCACGCTCTCGAGGACTGGCAGTGTGTCCGTGCTGCCCATTGTCCAGCAGCAACACAGGCTGGAGTGCTCCCCTCCCCCTCTCCCGAGATAGCCACACTTCAGAGGCAGCTGCACGGCTTTTTATAGATGGGACTTAATGCCACTTGACGGACCACAGAGCTATTTTTGTGCCAGGTTAGCACAGCCTTAGTATTCTGTGCGTGTGAGCGCTTCACCCAAGACTAGTTGCTGAAATATAAATACCACTCAACCAAACTTATTTAGAACTTCGGTTGGATCGACTTGATCTGAGCCAATTATTTTCCCCGACAGAATTAATTAGACTGCATATAAAGTGAGTGAGATGTGAAAGACAGGTCTGCAGTATTATTTATCCCATGAACAGTTGGTTTGGAAAAAAAAGAGGCTCTGTCCTTGACTTGGCTGTGCCATGGCCTCATCAAGAAGAAGGAAATCAGGATTTTCACATGGGAAGCTGCTCTGCTGGCAAACACAGTTCACTTCGTGTTAGTTTGCATCAACAAGCTCCCTGCTCTCTTATATTCATGAAGATAAGGGCTGGCTGTGTAAATGCAGTTGCAGAATCCAAACTCCCTCCTTGCTCAAAACAACTGTTGCTCAGACCTCTGTGGAACTAATTTATTGCCAAAGAGAGTGAAATGTAAATAGTTGCAGCAGGTACGCGAGCAGGCATTTCTTCACTGAGTATTACTTGGAGAAGAGCCAGTTGGTGCCTGTACACAGAGCTGGAGGGAGCAGCTTTTCAAGCATGAGAGAAAAGTAGGACTGGCTTCAAAAGCAATGATTATTTTATGGGAATTACTCCAGCAAGGTGGGGAGGGACCAAGAAACTCTTTTTTTCAAGATCGAAAAACACACTCAAGTTTTGTTTGGACTCATTTCTTGTACAGAGCTTAAAAAACAACGAGAGCAGCTCTGCAGCTCCAGGTCCATGTGAGTACTGGGTTCTGGGGAGACAAACATCCCAGTAACTTAGCACAAAGTCTATTTTTCTTTTAAACACAGACAGTGAGGAAAAAGATGCAACTGAGGCATAGGGCTGGGGCCAGTTTCCCATCCTCTGCACGGGGAGAGGAGTTCACACCATCCCCCTGAGCCTCTCTGTGCCCATGTCATGGCTGCTCCAGTAACAGAGGTCTGGTTGCCCCAGGGCCTGTAGGGATTGGGGTACCATCCCCAGCCCCAAGAACCAACATTTTACATCTCACAGCCAGTGAACGCTGGCCCTCTGCATTCACCATCCTCTCTGACAGAATGCACCAGGGCTTTTCCTGTGTAAATCACCATCCCTGGTGTTACAGTCGGACAGGGGTATTGTGTCTTGGAGCAGATGAGTCACTTGCATCCTCTTCTTTTCCAAGGCCAGATTCTTTTCAAACTCAGAGCCTAGGTAGCCTAGCTTTGTGGGGAGGGAGGCTGGGACACTGGGGAAGACACCACCTTGTCTTTGCAAACAGCTTCAGCTCAGATGTAGTTTCATACCACCATGATTCTTCCTCTACAGGCTCTTTTGGGTCTAACTCCTCACGGATGTGTTAATATGGAAGAAAGGATGACCTACAGAACATCTAATAGTTATAAAACACATTGCACATAAACTGCAACACCATCACCCAGACTGCACAGCACAGGACTGGCACTGCCACCTCTGCCAGGTCAGAAAGAGCTTGGGACTCTGCTGTGGTACAGCACAAAATTAAAGGTATTAGTTCCTATTTTGTGGGGTTATTTTAAAGTATCATTATCCTGTTTCCTGAAACACATTAATGCTTTGCAGTTAACTGTGCTTTGGGAAGGAAGAATGGACTATATAGTCTCCCAAAATCTCTCCCCGGTTCTGTAGCCTGGCTTGAGAAGGAGATCAGAGCAACCTTGAGAGGCGCTTGACTCCATTCCATACACCCTCCTTCCTACTCTGGAAGGCATTCAGTGAAGGCAATTCTGCAATATCCTTCTTTTCCCCACACTCAGGGTTTACAGCTCTCCTACAGGCTGTGGGATATTACAGGAGATTACACCTAATCTTAGGGTATGTTTCTATATATTACACCAATTATTTCTCATCCTGCCTATAAGAGACAAGCAGGAAAGTAAAAAACAGCTCTCTGTGTATTGAAAGCTTTGTTATTCCCCTCAGTTATCTACTTTCTAGACAAAACCAAACCCACTTATCTTGTGTCTTCTGAAACCTTTCCTTTTTTTGCTGCTTTTCCCAGATTGTCTCTGACATGATATCCAAATCTGGCCACATTGCACCAGGTGGGATCTCAGCAGCACTGGGTGAAGTGGCATAAGTAGCTCTCACACTCTCTGGCTGCTAACACCTCCTACCCAGAGATTCACCTTTCTCAAAACATCAACATATTATTGGCTTGCTCAGTTTGCAGTAAGCCAAAACCCCATCTCTGGTTCTTCTGTAATGCTTTCTCAGCATTTATTGTGCAATCTGTTTTTATGCATTTGATTTCAATGTGTAATACTTCCAACTTTTCTCAAAAAATTTCCATCTCACTGGGTCCAGATCATTCCTCCAGCTCATTGAGATCAGTCTTTTTCTTATTATGCCCTCCAATCTTGTTATAGCTCCTTCCCAGCTGGGAGTCTGCTGCACATGAAGTCTCTTCCATCATCCACCATGATAATGAAGACAGTGAACAGAAATAGTCCCAAGGAAAAAAATTCCCCTGCAGTATCTTGAAACTTGAAATGCCTTCCCATTTTGACAAGAGATGATTGCAAAACAGTCAGTACATTTTTTCAACCACTTCAATGAGACTTTACGGCAATTTCCTTTCTAATAAAGATGCACCCAAATAAAGCATCAAATACTTCAAACACCTCTTCATCATGCTTTATTTGTTCTCTGTGTCCATTAAGTAATGGAGCTACAACTCCCTTTGCCTCACTCCTTCTTTTCACTCATTTAGGAGAATTGTTTTTGTTTTTTTCTTGCCTTGTTTTTACTATTTGCGATTTACTATTCCCTTTTTTTTTCAAGTAATGACACACTTCTGATGCAGCTATAGAGGGTTTACTGTAGATTCTATTACTTGTCTGCACTGCTTTGCTTGTAATAGAGCCATCAGCTTTCTGCACTTCTTCACTTAGAATTTCTTCCCGAGATTCTGCCTAACTGCTCTCTGGATTTGCTTAAATCTCCCTTTTACATTTTTTTAAGACCAAATTTTCATTCTGTCACACTTAGACCCTGAAACAGCCAGTGATTTGTTCTTCATCCTCAGTTTTAGTGGAAGATGAAACAAGACACAGAGACTGTCCAATATGTCCAATTCTAATTTCATATATTGCCCCTCTCCAGGGAAAAGATGAATGGGCAGGATAATCTGCTCTCTTTCCTGTGTTTGATCTGTAGGTGAAGGACTTTTGACTTACTGAGTTATAAACCTAGCTTTGTGAACACATCAAAGTGGGGGGGGGTTACGGGGGAGCGGGGTAAGGGGGGGCAGAAATCCTGTTAATCAAGGCAGGGGTGTCTTAATTAACATATGAGAGAGTTATGTTTTAATTTGTTCTTTGAGAGATGGACACGACTACCAGCAATCTAGGATTACTGGATAACTTGAGCAGCGGTCAGAATGGGCAGGACATAATTTACTACATCCAAATCAGCTATCAAGGGAAAGCTGGAGTTAATCTAGTAGGATCAGAAATCATCCAAAGACTCCAATGATATATGTGAAACATTTATTCTAACATAGCATTAAAATGAGAAATTAAAACCACAAAGGAATGGAAGGATTTTCCATGAAGGAAATTCACTGACTGTGTACCCTTAGCTCACTTTGCATAGGAGTGCCCTTAGAGGAGGAGGCACAGAGATTCTGGTGCCTGTTAACATATCACTGTCACTGTGATGGAGGAGAGAAGTTCTTAGTTTGGGAATTCAGGGGAATAAGGGAAACATTGACTTTCTCATTTTCTTAATAAATAAGCGTTTCATTTTCTTAATAAATAAGGGTTAAATACTGAAAAAAAAAGGTTTAGAAATATTTCAAAACCTAATTTTGCTATTTTATCCATTTATAGAGGAAGAATCACATATGTGACTTTCTCAGGAACACTGGCAATGAGCCACATCACAAAAATACTTCTTTGCACATACATCAAGAAGAGGCCAAGTGCATTTATGATACATGTATTAATTCTTCCTAGACACTACAGCCACCGCCTGAGTGAGGATCGCAAGCCTTACCCTGAAAGCTGTTGAGTAACATCAATAAAATTCAGAAAGAAATGTAGATGGCCAGTGACTTAACTGTGTTACCTGGAAATTTTGACAATCACTTATGCATCTGGATACCTTTGTAAACCTAAACCTCTTTCTCCCCTATCTCTAGCACCAAGCTTTTTTCAGATGAGGACCTCAAATATCTGAGCAGAGAAGTGTTGTTCGGAGTGAAAATAAGTGGAAATGTGACTCCTTCCAGATTTGGAAATGCTGCTTCAGTGGTGACAGAGCACCTTTAGCAAACCTCTCAGCTGAGCTACAAAAAGGTTGGTCGGGGTTTTTCAAACCAGCTGTACTAATTTGAAGTAAGGAGTAACCTAGCTTTCTGAAGTAATTGCTTTTCTGTTCTCTTTCCCTATCTCTTTTTCAGAGGGCAGGTTTGCAAGCAGCTTGACCTGTTTCTCATTTTCATGCCAAATTGCTCCTTCACTTCATCCCCTCCTCCAGGCAGAAAGAGGAGTATGTGAAGGAGACTGTCAGGCTGATGTTTCCTGACAGCCCTACAAAGCACTAGTGCTTTCTAAGGAAAATAAAGGCCAGCCAGACTGCCTTGCAACAAAAAGCCCTGCCTCAGGAGGCTGTCTGCCCAAAGGATGGGGCAGAGCAGAACTGGATCCAGCAGCCACTTCCCTGGAATGCACAGGCTTAACCGGAGCAGCACCGGAGGGAGGGAGGGAGGGAGGGAGCTGCAAAAGCTTTGGCAAGCCCCAAACCATTCGGTCTGGCTGTGGTACAGTGGCACCAAGCCACTCCTTCAACCCAGCTCCTCAGGCCTGCCTGGACACAGGCAGCAAGTGGATGGAAGGATGCTCTACTCAGGGCTGGTCTGAGCCTGTCCTTGGCTCTACTTTGTCACCTCGGTCACCAAGTCCTGCTAAAGCGACTGCCAGCCATGCTCAGCCACCATGAATGTATAAGAGAGACAAGGCCACCTACACCGTGAGCTGCAGCTCTGTATTTATGACATCCACAGCGAGTCATTCTGAGGACATGGACCCCTAGAGGAGTTGTCAGCCCGTGAGATCAGAAGTGAAGCTGCAGTCATGTGTGTGCTTTCAGGCTGTGGTGAGCCTGAGCAACTAACCTCGCCTTCCTTTTGCCACAGAGTAGGGGCATGAATGTGAATTATCA
Organism: Cinclus cinclus; assembly: GCF_963662255.1. NCBI lineage: Eukaryota > Metazoa > Chordata > Aves > Passeriformes > Cinclidae > Cinclus > Cinclus cinclus. The sequence goes on along the minus strand of NC_085048.1, from coordinate 70,943,036 downwards.
CTCCAAAGTAGCTGACAGGCTTCAGGTTGACTCTCCAGCTTGTTCCTGCAAGGATGCTGATTCGCCCTAATCCTCTGGGTCCTTGGGTTTGATGCTTGCTCCTCTTGTAGAGTAATTTGCATTTTTGTATATGGTTCCAAGGAAGAATGATAGCATTTTACATGTGCAAATGAGTATAAAGTGCACCAGGGAAGGGAGAATTAGACCTTTATCTTTTGAAAGAATATCAAAAAAACAGGGGAAAATTTGGATTTGAGCCAAAGGATATTTCCTCATTTTGAATTTAAAATGCTAAGAGAATTGTATTAAAAAGCATAATTATGGAAGAAAAAAAGCTTTAGCTAAGGTTGTCTTGCTAAATATTCAAAATCACCTTCTGCACAAAATCTTACCCCTTCAAGAATCCTCTGAAATTAAGATAATGTATTCATTACAGTACTCATAAGATTTCCATTTCAATTTATTGTCAAGGTTGAGAGGTTCTGAATAGGGCTCCTGGGGAAAAGGGCAAGTTCTCTATTAAAAAGACAGGACTTAACTTCCTGTAAGTCATTTTCAAACACTGACTAATTCAGTCACAGAGTAACATGGTGGCATTGTGTTATTTAGGATAGCTGTGATTCCCTTGCAATTCCCATTCTGTAGTGGGAAGCTGAGGAACAGCTCTTGGGCACTTTCTTCAAAGCAACAATCAATGGCAAGGCAAGTCTTGGAGAGGATTACTAGACTCCAGCTATGAGCATGATATGAATATTTCACAGGGGTTATCAGGAACTTTCTTAAATGCCTTCCATGCAGTCAGAATAATGCTAATTCTGCTTTCTGGCAGTGAAAGGGTGAATAACTCTCACAGAGAGAGGAAGAACATTTTCTTCATGTATGACTCATATGGACCATTTGGATCCAAGTGTTTTTTTTTTTGTGGGGGGAGGGGATTTTGACTAGGTTTTTTTGGGGGGTGGTGGTTAGGGTTGGGAGTTGTTTTGCAGGAAAATAAATAGCCACCCACAGAAAATATGTATATTCCCACAGAATCCATTTGACTGGCTGTAGTATCCATTGTTGTCCTTCCCCTCATGGAGAAGACTCATCCTAGCTCCTGAGCAGAAGCTTCTATGCAATAAGCTGACTCTTCATGGGTCTATGAGCCTAGAAGTGCAAACTGGAGGGAGGCTATGGCACCAAATTCAGTTCTGTGATGAGAAAATTTTGTGAACTGCAGCTCTGGAAGCTGCTGGCTCAGTCTCCCCTGCATTGGACAATGTGGAGGATGCAATCAAAGTTGGAGTTTGTCCAAGAATTATACAATAGCTGAGTTCTGAGAACAAAATTAACCTACAGACAAAGAATATTTGATTTCCTTCAAAATAAGCCATTTTAGGTCAAGAAAAGCTGTGGGACATGTATGAGTGTAGCTTCACCATATAATCTTCTAGTCAAGGTGAGGCATCTGTCTCTGATCAACTATTATTGCATCAAGCTGAGGAGGAAAAATCTCCAAGAGGCCCTGAATCAGTCTTTAAAAATAAAAGACACTTGTGCGAGTGACTGACTCTGTAGTAATGGTCTCTCTCCAGGATCAGGGAGGAGTTTTGGACAGAAAGGCTCAGAGAAAATATTGTTGATGGATCTGAACCCCAGAGAGTAGAGGATCTTGATTTGAGCTGGGAGATGTCTAACATAATGATGGAAAGACAGAAAGGGACTTTCCATCACCTCCTACAATTTAAGGCTGGAATTAACTCTAGCAGCTTAACCTCCTGTACATCTAGGTCTATGGATTGTGTCCAGTTGCCCCTTGCTGATCCTGAACATGTATATCTGACAGTGTAGATTGTGTCCAGGTAAGGCTTCAGTGGACTTTTGACATGAATAAAATGTCTGGACCAGTCAGATGAAAGGTTGGTTGGTTGGTTGGTTGGTTGGTTGGTTGGTTGGTTGGTTGGTTGGTTTGTTTGTTTGTTTATTTCCAGTTTGCTAGAGGTAAAAGGTTAGGAGAAACACTCATGGCCTAAATTAGCAGAGACTCCCTAGCCTCTGAGATTAGCCTGCTAGGAAAATAACTAAACACACAGGACTGGAACACACTGAACTGCATTTCCACAGACATTACTGTTTAGTCAGATCCAATCTGACTTTATGAGTCACTGCCACTTCCATGATGCAAAAAAATGGCCAAGTAGTACTTCTTGTAGAAGTGGATACAATTCCAGTGGTTTTGCTAAGGTGAAGCCTGCATTCACCAGACTTGGATATGACTAATTGCACATGAGATTGATGACAAAAACAACACTCAGCAGCATTAAATTTGAGGACGGCCCGTCCCTGGAGTTGTTCAAGGCCAAGTTGGATGGGGCTTTGAGCAGTGTGGTCTAGTGGAAGATTCTCTGTGTATGGCAGGGAGGTTGGAACTACTTTATCTTTGAGATCCCTTCCAGTCCTAACCTCTTTATGACTCTATGAAATTGTTCTGCCAGATCTGTGATGAGCACTCAATCAAAGTTGTACATGCTAAAAAAATCCATTGAAAGAATGTTCCCTACAGGTAGACAGTGCATTAATGAAAGGAAGTATTTTCCTCAAATTATGCCCAAGGAGAAATTAATTAATGGGGGAATGAGGGAAGAAAAGGATCTCTACATTCTGCAGTCTCAGGATACTGTGCTATTTTTGCTTCTTGAAATCTAATTTCCATGAAACATTTCTGCAGAGTGCATATTGTCTAAACACAAGTTCCTTAGCAGCCTTGCTAATATAAATGCTGTAATTCCAGAATAAAGAGACCGTGCCCTGCTCCAAAAGCCTCTGACTGGGAATGGCATTTCAAGGGGATCCTACCACTCATGCCATGGCTCTGTAAGTAACCACTGCCCAAGTGGGAGTCAGACTGATGGAGCGAGGCTTAAGCTCCCCAAAGGTAGGTGGTGGGAACAGTGTATATTAACCCCAGTAATATAGGCTTAGTTCATGCCCAGAATACAAATACGACTCCTCTCCAATTTTTTTGTCCCCTGCTGGCTTATGCTGATGCCAGATTCTGGCACAACACTGTGAACACCATTTGCTTGCAGTTGGTTTCAGTCAGGGGAATTTACAACAATGATGATGTAGCTTGCAAGGCATTCCTAGAATTATGTGTATGCTTTGAGCAGTGCTGCTTCAATACTCCCTGCTTCTCCAACTTGCCTTCAATATCTTTTCTATCCCATCTGCACCACTTTCCCACCCCTTCTGCCACCCAGCAGATATCAGAAAAACACTTGGGCTTTTCCCAATCAGCCTCGTGTTCAGAACAGAAGAACAAGTGCCTCAGATTGACACACTGAGACAGGGCCAGCCCCCATGAAACATCTGCCTGAATAAACTGAGAACACTACCCCTGCCAAAGGGCTGCAGGTGAAATTCTGCCCCTGAGAAGTGGAACCTAGGCTCAGGTCCTGCTCCTGAGACCACTACAACAGCGTCACCCCTCAGCAGGAGCTTCCTGGCTGCTGCTGTGGGAGATGCTGCCTCACACCCCAGAATATCTGCATAGTGGGCTGGACCACAGACACAGTGGCTTTGCCCCAGGAGGATTGCTGCTAGTTATCCACAGTGAAGAACAAAACCCTTGATGGTTTCATCTTTGAAGACAAAAAGATACATGACTGAGCCCTGTTTCTGGCACTTCTTTTTGGGCTACTTGATCTCCCGCTCGTGTCCCGCACCACCAGCCTGTGGTGCCATCCCACTCCATCTGTCTTGGCAATGGAAGGGAAGCCAGCACAAGGGGAGTGGTATGAGCTTGAGAAATCATCTGCTTTTCATCCCATCATCTGTCATTCTTATAATGCAGCACTTCTGTGCCTGCCTGTGGTTTAGGCTTGTCAGCATCAGCCAGTCTCGGCCCCACAGCTGGAAGCCTTTCTGCTGACATGCACAGTAAGGCAAGAGGTATAGCAGGGGTGCCAATTTCCACAGGTGAGGCAGCCCTCACTCATGCCTCAATCTCTGAAGAGCCACCGGCCAAAGGAGAGAAGAAGGAAAGCCTTCTTTATTGCTACTGTCAAAGTGAGGAGAAAAGATAATTTAGTGGTGCATATTCTATGAAGCTGGTATTAACCCCAGCAGGAGCAACCAAACAATGCTCAGGGCCCTGCAAGTTGTTTCCTTTCTTAGGGGAAGCAGTGTCAGTTTTCTGTGTTGTTGCTGGATCCCTGATCACTGAGTAAAGCCTCAGAAGATTTTGATTTTCATGGATCCTGTAAGCCTCAAAAAACAGAAAATTGTTCTCTGCCCACAGCCTTGGCTTGATTTGACTTTAAGACGTCCCCCATCTCTGGGATTTATTTCAGTGCCTTACTCCTAACACCTTTTTGTGTGATGCTGAAGACTTCCTCTGCTGCATCCATTCCCAGTTTCTGGGCTCCTCTTGCCCTCTTCTCCCAAGTGTGCAAACTCGCCTTGCTCTCACTATGCCCTTAGCATGCCCCCAGTTTTGGGCACTGAATGACCACTGTTATTCCTGCTCTTTGCCTGTAAAGAGGTCTTACTCTCTCCTTAAAAGTTCTTGGAAGAAACATCTTATTCTCCTTAATGCCAGACGTGTGAAATATTACCTGTGTTGTCTTAATTCCTGAGAGGCTCATTTACAGACCTACTGCAACAGCACAGTGTTAATGTTGACATACACAGCATCATGACTGTCATCATGGGCCACAATGTGCTGAACTTTGTGAACACAGCAATTTTCATGCTCTCCTTGGTCTATAACCAACAGCCTCCGTGAGGAGCAAACTCAGAGGTGTGGCTGTACCTGAGAGCAGTGCCTCCTTTGTCCTTCAGGTCGTGGGAGAGAGGACATGCAATAAAGGGATCTTCCCATTCAGATCCATCTGGCCAGTGCGCCATGTCCTCAGAAACATCCTCCCTCCAGGCTGTACCAGCCGTGTCCTACCTGGTTCCACACCCTTTGCGCCCAGGATGCGTCACCAGGTCCTTTGCAGTCCTGTTTCCTCACTGCCAGCCAGCCAGGGCTCAGGCTCTCCTCAGCACCGAACATTCCAAGATTCACAAACAGCATGTCACACCACTTCCTCTCTTTGGGAGCAAATAACTCAATGTGTGTGTTCAAAGTGGGACTCTTGCAGTCTCTTCAGTGTCTCTGCACACGGTGGGCTGAGTCTGGTGGCTCTGACACACAAGTGGGATGGGGCAGTGGGATTTGTGCTCAGAGAGTTACCTTGCTCTTCTCTGGAATGTTCCTCTTCTCACTGCAGGTATCTCAGGTGCCCCTGAGGTGGGTCCTAGACCGCCCTAAAGAGCACACCAAAAAGTATGTTAGAGTGCAAATTGAGCAGGAACCTCCTTGGAAGGGACCGCAAGGGAAGCTGAAAGAGGAAACCGAATGTCTGGAGGACACTATCCTCACTCACAGATCAGAGACCTCCTTGAGAGCAGAACCAAAATGATAGCAAAGTTCCTGTGAAACACTGGTTACAACATTTCTGAAATCTGTGCTCTGCTCTCCAGTTCTGTTTGTTACAAACAATCCCATTTAAGGCATGAATTGTAAAGTGCTGGGGATGGCTGTTGGAAAATGGGATTTTTGAATTTCAATGAACCTTCAAAGTAGACTTACTTCTCAAGACAAATACACACTTTTCCTCCTCTTAAAGTTGTAGGAGAATGAAATCCAGGTGTCAGATAGGCAAGTCAATCTGAAAATGCCCTAAAACCCTGAAACCCAGTCCTCAGCTTCAAAACTACCCACAAAACTTGTTTTATTTTTCCTTTCATTACTGTTTATTTCACCTATGAAAATTCTGCTGATTCCTTCAGTAGTATATGAACTGACCAAGTCTCTTCTTTTAAATCTCTCTGCAGAAACAGAAGAAATATTCTTGCTCTTGTTAAATGCAGCAGTGCAGGTGCTTTGTGCAGATAAGGTAAAAAAGCAACTTCAAACATTAGTAACAATTTATAAGGGCCATGGCTGAATTTTTAGTAGCTGAGTACCAGAAACAAGTTCTGGGATATGAGTACATATTTAACATTTGTCTTTATTTGAGCACAAAAATACGAGTTCAGAGACAGGTTAAATGATGGGATTTCTCTATTGTAAGAAAAAAAAGATGCCGAGGTCATGTTCAAGCCTGTCCAATGTGAGCATCTGGTTTGTTTTGTGTTAAGAGATCAAACAATATTAAAGGAGGTGCCCCTTTTGGAGCTAGCAGCTGAATTCCAGCAATGACAAGAGGTCACTAGGGAAACAGACTCATTTCTTAAAAGATATAGAAATGGTTGCTTGGCATCACTCAGCACCTCGCCCAAGGCAATGAGCCACAGCCACAGTCAAATTAGGCTCACCCAGTGTGGAGGAGCAGCACCAAACCGACCCTGCTTTTCCACCCCATCTCCTCTCCACCAGATAAGACAAATCACAGTATCCTCAACCTCTCCATCAGCACTTCATCCCGTGCTGACAAGGTTTATTCCCACTCCGATAGTGGGTACTGCAAGGGGGCAAGACAAACCCCAGCCCCTCATGCTTGACCTCTTCCCACAGCACCACTGTGTGTCTCCACATACAAAATTGTGCCATGTCCAAGCACAGAAGACCACACACTGGTGGGTCTTTTTCCCCCGGTTTGGGACCCAGACAGAAGCCAGGTTTACAGAAATGATGCTGCTGTGGAAACCTGGCTTTCAAACCCCAGGACTCTGTTTCACAGGTCTGGTGGAGGATAAAGAAGACCACTGGGTGATTTGGGGGATATGAAAATTTTGTGCAAAGGTGTCTGCTCCAAAATACGCACCCCAGGGCAACCAGGAAAGTTGTCTTTGACATACATTTGACTAAATGAATGACTACAACACTGATTCCTGATCTGGTCTCTAAAGGCGTGTGACATGGAAATTTTAAAACTAATTAGCTATGACCAAGCGTTTTACATTTTTGTCAGCCCCACTCATTGAATTATAGTTTCTCAGATCTTTTATGAGTTGCAGTTGAATTTCTTTTTCAGTATCAAAGACTGTATTCTTCTTCTCTGTAATATATTTTTAAGAGTGACAAGAGCTCGATAAAAACGTGTAATTTAAGGATCTGTAAGTCCCACATAATTTAGCTTCATATACCATGCTCTAATAAAACAAGACATACCAGTCAGGTGGTTTGCATGCAGGTGTATACATCTGTGTCTCTGGATTGGTTTATGTTAGGTTTTATGTTTATGAGCTCTGACAGGTATTTAACACTTCATTAGGAAAACAAAAATGTGATTAAATACTGTAATGTGAGTCTCCTTTCCTTGGGTTCAATTAAAAACAATGGCCTACCCCCACCTTTTGCATGAGAAAGAAAGAAGGTAAGGACAGTGTTAATCACCCCCTATCCTTTGCAATTTTTATGGGTGTTTGTTGCAGCAGCTTTTTTTCTGTAGAATTTCCTCTCTAGACCTGGATGACTGTGACAGATAGTCAGCAATCAGTCTCAATTATAAATAACTTCTGGATATTTAACATGATCCTGCCTGGAAAAGGGAAAGCTGTGAGACAGAGAGCTCTGATGCTCTCCAAGGGGGTCTTCTTCCCTGTACAAGGGACAGAGCTATGAGGTACACAGAGAGCTCAGATGTGCCCAGCTGCTCCGCAGCAAGTCAGTGTGAAGAGTCAACAAGCCACACTAATATGTCCCTCGATTGCAGCCAATGTCACACCAGGCCAGTGGAAGGAGCCAGGAGAAAACTTTCCTTCTGTAAAAGTGAGTGGCAAGCTGCTGAATCACTCTGGCAGGCAGGAGTCAGCATGTCTAGGGGAAGTGAAAGTCAATGTCTCCTGGAGGGAATATTAATAATAAAAACCAAAGCAAGGACATTCAGAACCCAAAAAGATCTTTACATTTAGAAAAAAAAAAACACTCCAAGAGTGACTCCATGCACAAATTAATATTTCAGGAACCATAAACCAATATTCATTTTATATTTATGATACAACATTATTCATCTACTAGAGTTTCAAAGTATTTCACAGCCGTGCGCTAATAAAGCATCTCGTTTGCTGTGAGATGCAGCCGTCTCGTCACTGGAGCACAGATGCTGACAGGACTGTCTAGGGCACAGGGCAAAAAAAGCTGCCCTCAAGGGAATTTGAGAGAGCTCAGTACTGATGATCTTCCTTCCAAAGTCCAGGATGGGCCAAAGTATTTACAGGAGCTGGGCTTAGGGAGACAAGACAAGTGGAAAAAATAGCACAGTTGAATAAAGAAGTTTTAGACAAGTCCTTGTTGAAATCTGGCTGGTCCAGTGTGCAGATATATAAATACATAATAAATCATGCAAAGCATATTTTATTGTCCTTCCTCTCATTTGTGTCATAGCAGAAACTAGCAACTGTCAGGAGAAAACCACCTGGGATCCCCTCCTTGCTTGGTCTCCATCCCTCCCTCAAAAGTGGAGAGGGAGCCTCCATTTCCCCTTCTTTCTAGCCCTGTCAGCCTTTCCCCAGCAGAGGAAAAGACATGCAAAGTTAACCCTTTTGTTTACTGGGGGCTGTCGTTATTCACCAGTCCATACCGTATCCACCCATTCCATAGAATGGAATTGATGTGAACAGGCAGTTCAAACAGCAAACACCGGCAATACTTTTCAGAATAAAAGTGCAGAATGCAACACCTCTGCCACCAAACTAAATAATCCTATATGCATAAATATTCTTGAAATACAGAATTTGTATCAGAGGCAGCAGAAGCTGTGATATGCGATGTGCTTAGTTATGATCTGATGTAGATTAAAAGTCGAATAATGCACCCTCAGAGATATACGGGCCCAAATCCAATTTTCCTCTCAAATACAAGTACAATAAATAAAATAGGCATCCAAAACTGTCCACATAACTCCAAGCAATGCCATGCACTTGGTTTTTTATGTGTTTAGGAATGTATATGTACATAGGGACGTACATACACATGAATATGAATTTGTTTATTCAGGGATGGAGTTTGCCTTTGGTCTCTCTATGAAGACTGAGTAATTCTAAAGTAACCATTAGAAATCAAGTGAGAAGGAAAAGGATAAAAAAGACCCTTTAATTTTCATTTGGAAGAAGTTCCTCCTTATTAATAGGGCTTCTGCTTGCTAGAAAACTTCCTAGGAGAAAAACTGAAAGAAAACATTAGCTGCATCTTAATAATGCAAATGCAAGCATAATTTGGTGGAAACATTTTAACATGTTAAACAAGTTAACAGGTGTCAAGGACTGATGAGTCAGAGTATGACAACAGCCAGCATGGGCCACTTGAGGGTTTTCAGCTGAGATATTTTACACAAGTCTTTCCATCTGTGTATGGTGTCTCAGGCAGCACTTCTATTTTCTTGAGAAAGTCCTCAGAGGTCCCTAGGACAGCAGCTCAGGTGCCAGGTGTTAGCAGTGTTTCACAAGATGGGGAGAGCAGACACTTGTTTGGTCACTGCAATATAAGAAGGATATTAAGCCATTAGAGAGTCTTCAAAGGAGGGCAGCAAAGATGGAGAAGGACCTTGGGGAGCAGCCCTGTGAGGAGCAGCTGAGGTCACTTGGTCTGCTCAGCCTGGAGAAGAGGAGACTGAGGGGACACCTCACTGCAGTTACAGCATCCTCATGAGGGGAAGAAGAGAGGCAGGCACTGATCTCTGCTCTGTGCTGACCAGGGACAGAACCTGAGGGAATGGCCTGGAGTTGTGTCAGGGGAGGTTTAAGTTGGGTATTACGAAAAGGGTCCTAAAGCTTCTACCCCAAAGGGTGTTTGGGCACTGGTACAGGCTCCCTGGAGAAGTGGTCACAGCACCAGCCTGACAGAATTCCAGAGGTGTTTGGACAATGCTCTCAGGCACATGGTGTGATTCTTGGGGTGTCCTGTGCTGGGCCAGGAATGAAACTTGGTGATCTTTCAGGGTTCCTTCCAACAGGACATTCTGTTGTTCTGCCTTGCCTTGAGAAAACCTCTCAGTTGGACCCTGTAAATGCTGGGGTCAGCAGCCTGCTCTTCCAAAACCCTCCTCCTCCAGTCTAAGCATTGCCATGGGCTTGCTGCCCCTCTCAAACCTGAAACCAAATTTTAGGGTATTTCTTCTGTCTTTAAACATATACCAAACACACACTTTCAAAAAACTGTCCTCCTATGGCTCTGTGCACACTGGATATCAAACCATGCAAGTGCTGTGTAAATGCTTGCTGAGTACATTTGGTGTAAAAATATTTGAGTCCAAAGGTGAGTTAGAAATATAGCAGATGAGCAATCCAGGAGAAGAGGCTAATTCAACAGAGCTTATCTGGGACTCTGCAAGCAGCAGAGGGGGATGCCAACTGTATCTAAGCTTCCAGTGAGAGTATCTGTTTAGTGGTGCCACACTGCCTTAGCAAATTTCCATTGGCTACTCAGGCCTCAAATCTTCACATAGCTCCCAAATCATTCAGGAAAAACAGCAACTTTGGTCACAATTAACGTGCACAGCAGAACTGGTAAGGATGAGAAAAAAGCAGTGACTATCCCATATTTTAGTCCCAGTTCCAAAACTTCTGGTAACTAACAGGAGGTTATTTATTCACTGAGCATTTTCCAGCTCAGTGCTCAGAAGCTTGTAACCTGAGCTTGTATTTGTCATGACATACACACAGTCAAGTTTTTCTTTAAGGTGAGTCTTTCAATTCAAACAGGAAAATTCTTTTAAAAGTAACCCACTGCCAATCTATTATAAAAATGGTCTCTGCTAGTGAATCTAAGCCAAGGACTCCGGGGACAGTGAGCACCTTAATGGTCTAGGATAGTCATTTAACATCTGTCTCTTTCTATTTTAACCATGTTGATCACCCCATGAACCTAATTTTCCCAGACATAAAACAAGCCAACAATATCTACTTACCTGGTTTGTGCATAGAGATATCTGCAGTAAAGGGCTTGAAGAGTGAAGTAATTAATGAGGAAGACTTTTTTGCCTGCCACAGACTTTGCCATCTGTGTGAGGACCTAATGTGATGATCAAATTGAGCAGCTGAGATACCTGATAGAGTGATTTATAGAGAAAACTGAGTCAGCTGCAGACAAAAGGCTGCTGTTGGAAGGCATGGCAGGGCAGTGGGATATCTGTGCTGTGCAGGACAAAAAGGTGAGGTGGGTGTGATGTGGTGATGGAAACAGACCCTCTCTCTGCAGCAGCAGCACTGGGGTTTGGGAGAAGATCTTATGCAGGGCAGGGGGCATGAAATGGGGAAGCAGAAGTTGGTGATGAAGGATGTCACTCTCCTATTTCAATACTATTAAAGCATAGATCAACAATAAAACGTCTCCATGACAGACTCCCTGGTAAAGCTGCAATGCAAGCACCATAATCCAATGCCTAAAGATCTCTCTCCCCATGGCTGCTCTGAGCTGATCCTCTTGCACTGGGAGAGGACAGGGGAGTCTCTCCTGTGTGGTGAGGGTGAAGGTGGGGAGCAGATTAGTGCTGTTCCCTGGACAGCACAGAGACAATTAAGGACTGTCTTTCAGTGCCACAACTCAGACAAAATCAAGAGGCCACACTTCACTGTCTAATTGCCTTTTTCATCCATGGTCCTTTACCATCAAGAAACGCAGGAATACACTAGAAAGGACAGCCCTAACATATTCAAAGTGCACCAAGCCCGTTGTTTTACCCTCCCCTTGTTCAAGGTGTCACCCTTTATTTTAGAGCACAGAACCTTACTCACCCCCACCTTCCCCTGGCTAGAACTGCTCCTGAGCCTGCTCTGCATAGCCACCATCACAGGTGACAGCCCACATCTCTGCTGGGCTCACTGAAATCTGCCCCTCAAGTGCCCAACGAGGCAGCTCAGCCAACTCATGCCCCTTCAAAGCCACCTGGTGCCATCCACCAAGCTTTTATAAACCCTTTGGAGGAGGAAGAAGGCTCTTTAGGATGGGCTGGGATCACCAGTGGCATGGGACTGGTCACAGGCAAGGCCAGATGGCACCACAGGGCTCATTGCAAATACATCCCTGCACAGACTTTCTGGTTATCCCACAAATAATTACCATGTCCCTGTGGGATGTGCATAGCATGTGCCAGCCCAATTAAAACACATGGAGTAGGAGGGGATGGTGCCATAAAACAGCAGCTAATAATGAAAATTAGCCCTGAGGGAGGCAGGGAGGGGAAGCCAACTTCCTTTACTTTCCTTTCCCTATGTTTAGCTTCTTTCATGTTTTCTCCTTCAGCTTCTTTTCTTGTTTTGCAATCACTGCATAATTTTTTCAGTGGTCTTTGTTCTTGATGGAAGCAGGATTCTCCTTCTGCCAGGCAGGGGCAAAAATGCTTAAGGGCAGAAGCACTGCCCTTTCCAAGCTGGTCACCCATGAAGGCAGCTCCAGATGACCCACAAGCAGTGACACAGCCACATCTTGGAGCATAATGCTCTTGTAAGGCTGCAACAGAAACTTAACATTCGCTATGAATAATCACAGATTTTATTTATAGTGACAACATGAGAGGGCCTTTTATGCAATATTGACTCAGGTTACCCAGGTCAATAGCAGCCAAGTCATAGTGACTCATACTGTGGAATTAAATATTTTAAACATAGCACAGTTATAGTCTGAGCCTGACTTGCCTTCAGTAACTGCCTTGATCTCATTTTCCTCCTTCCTCCACCAAAACAGACTAGAGAATTCAAAGTATCCCATGCAATACAGCACCTGATGATCAAAGACAGGGAAAGGAATGCTCATGCTGTCTTTTGGAAGTTTTGCCGAGTGATCTATAGCAAACGGGACACATGTAGGATGCAGCTGTGATGCCAGGATCCAAGTTTTGTAGGGTCATGTTGTTGCTGCTTTTACAGTAAGGTTACTTGAGGACCCAGGTAGCTGAATGATTCATGCAAGGTCATTGAGAAAACCAAAACAGAAGAGTGGGGGATGGAGTTTTAAAGTTCTGAGTGCAAGGCCCCACTAGGGACTTGCCTGCAAGTTTTGCAGTTCTAATGACTGAAGGGAAAGTAATGTTTGCTGAAGCCTTTCAGCCTCTCCTTACAAGGTAATAAAGGACTCATGCACTTGGTCCAGGAACAGGTCCTGCTGTCCCAGCATAGCTTTAACAATGATGTGATAAAGAATCCCCCACTGAAGGCGCAAGTTGGTACCCGGGCTACTCTAAAGCAAAGGCTGGAATAAAAGCATCAGAGAAGCAGCACCCTTTGGGCTGGAGGGCATTCCTCACCGGAGACCAAAGAGTTACACTGTGAAAATTTCAGATCAGTCATCAGAAAGGATTTGAGTTCTGTATGGTCAAAACCTGTCCAACAGTGTGTCCCCAGTCCCAGGAGGATCCACCTGGCCTTGCTAGTTCCTCGGAACAGAGGAAAACCACTGCATGAATCTACCAGAAATTACAGGAAATAAGGAATTTAATAGAGACACAGGGTTTTCTACGTGATTATAAATTACCTTCTCTACAAGCTTTCATTCAATGACAAACTTCCATATTTTTTACCTTATGGGGTTAGCTTTGGCTGTCCCTGAATACATGGACCCAAACTACAGGCCTGAAACAACTTACAGGTCAGAGCAAATTAGGAGCGACCCCGCTGGATGCCACAGTGCCTCGACTGCTGGGAGGCAATTCAGACTCCGTTTGCCTCCCATGGCTTTGGGGTATTGATCGCCCCCCGCGCTGCCAGCGTGCCGACCGTGCTCTGGCACTGCAGGCACTGGGGCAGAAAGTTCAGTGGCTGTGTCAGCCCCGGGAGGCCACATGTGCTCTGCAAATGTTTTTTAAATATGCCATTCAACATGGCTTCCCGAGACTATGGAGCATGCAAGCTGCAGCCACTTTTCGCGCTAACGTGTTTTCAGTATGCCTTTTATTTTTCCTCCCAGTAAAACTGACCAGAAGAGAAACTACACTGAGACAAGGACTAAATTGCTCCTATTCAAGTCTTTCCTATTTGGAAGGGGCATTATTGAAACAATGGATGTAATAAAGTGATTCTTGTTTACATGACTTTTCCATTAGCAGAGGAGGATTTGTGGGAGATGTAAGCTTCTCCAGACATTCAATTAGAGCTGTTTAATGAAACATTATGACCAAAGCATCAGGGTATAAGAGGGTGATTTACCACAGCTTATTGCTTAGTTAGAGGAGAACACATTAAGTAAGTGAGAGTAAGAGATCAAGCCTACAACATCACAGTACTTAACAACACACATAATCTTCTCTGACCAGAGAAGACCAGAGTCATTTCCCAGACCACAGTCATCATTTCCATGAGGTCCACAGCAGCCCAACTAAGTCTGCTCAGAGAAGGAAAGGCTTCACTCAGCAGTCTCTGGTTACACAGCTAGGTCCTTCCAGGGCAGCAGTGTCTGTGTTGGTGAAGGCATCATTGCTGTGTGTCACGTAGCACCTTTGGCCTGAGCAGTGGAACCTCTCTTACTAAAAAAACAAATGTTCAGCTAAAAATTGAAGTAATTTCTTCCCTCTCCAGCAGAGACACTTATGCAGCAGGGAGGTGCAAAAGGACTATCCATTTACTCTGCTACTGAAACATTGCTTTCCTCTGAAGGAGCAATAACTCCCTACAGCTGCCCTAATATAGTCAAAGTGGTGTGAAAACAAAACTTTGTGCTAGGACTTGAACAGCAACATGACACCCAGCACTTGGGATCTCATTGAAGGGATTTATTGTGCTCTGTTCTGTGCAGCCAAGCCTGTTTGGCTACTGAGTAAAGACAGCCCTTAGTATTCTTTGGGTGAGTATGATACCAGGAAAATGCTCTCTCCTACAGCAACAGCAGTCATCTTATGGGGTGTGTCTGTGCTCATTGTAGGGAAAGATGCATAAAGTAGGAAGAATTTGTGCAAATGGAAATGGAGCCAGAGTGGGTCAGGATGCTCCCCTAATGGTCTGAGTATCAGAAAGCACAGATAGCCACTGTGCTACCACGTGGAAGCATCACTTGCTACAAGTCAGTTATTGATCCTTCATATAGCTGCTTCTTGTTTAATTAAGTCTCTGGAGTGGATAAGGGAGAAAAATAACTTCGGAAATGAAAAGTATCAATAGCTGTAGCTGAGGTTCTGAAGAGTCTTATGAATTCAGGGTGATGGAATAAACACCATGAGCTCCCCTTGCAGAAAAATTATGTTCATACATAAAAAGTCACCTGGAAGTCAAATTAGGGCAACTGCTTCTCCAAACGCAGTTATAAAAGGGAGAAATTTTTACCTTTGGGAGAAATTTAGTTTTACCTTATATCTTAATACATTACAAATTCTCCTGGGAATACACTGAATATAGCAGCCTATGGCTGGTCCTGTTCTCCCTGGAAGAGCAAAGGTATTCTGCCCTAGCACATCTTTCAAACCCTCCAAGCAAAACTTCTGAGGCCTCTCTTTTAACTGGTTTCCCACTACAATAACTCAAGTCTAATAACAAACTTGCACTGCAACATCACCAGACTGAAAAACTGTACACTTCTATTATAAAAACCCTGGTTTTTCCACACCAATAAGCCAGCAGCACTAATAGCTGCCATTAGCTAATAGCACTTGGAGCATCTTTATAGGTCAGCGGAGAGTTTGTGCACGGCATCCATACATGACATGAGGAAAGAAGTTCCCTGTTCATAAAATTAAGAGGAAAGAAAGAAGTGAAGAAGAAAACAATATCAGAAGAAGAACAAATACAGGAAATACAAGTGATAAGGTGACATCAACATGTCCAGTGTAGTTCTCAGTAATTTTGAAGGACTTGGTAACCCCACAGTTCTTACATTTGGCATTACAAAACTGGGAAATTCTGCCACAGGAAAAAATGTTAAATGCACTAGGATGCTCTCAGAGTAAATGTATGAATAGCTTGATTTGTCCTGATGGATGGATAGACATTGTCACAGTTCACTTCATCTGACAGAACTAAGACTCATATATGGTACAAATTGATTCAGAAAAGAGAAGACTGTCACATGCTATTACTGCTACATTTGATCTTAATAACTATGTACTATAAACAGATTCTGGTGCACGGCTGCTTCCAAGGGAAAAAATGAGGAGTAGCCCAACAAGAATCAGAAGCTCTCCTGAGTATGTTCCCCTTTGCACACCCTGAGCACTTTGAAGGGTGGGAAGAATCCAGTTAAATCTTGTTCTGCTTTCCCCCTTTCATCCACCTCATCATCACTGCATTTGGTACTCCTAAAGGATTTTATAAGGCCAGTGAAAAGAAGGAACTCGATCTGTGCTGCATGTGTCTTCCTGATGTTAAAACCAAACCCTCTTACAGCTGTTAGTTCTTCTTAATCTCTGTTTAGAGAAGAAATTCTGGGTTTTGTTTATCTTCTCATGCAAGACAAGTAGGATTTTAGGGTTTTTCCTATATGCTCCAGCCACTTGTCACAGTTTCATTGACTGGACATACAGAATGGCTGCATCACTGAGGAAGAGGAATTTAAATAAGAGGTATCATTGAACAGTAAATGTAAAACTCTCAAACACAAAATCTAACCAAAAAAAAAAAAAAAGGAAAATAGGCAGTGGTAACACAGAAACCCAGGTAACAACTTCCATCCCCTCACCCACCCCATGTCTCAGCAAAGGCTGGACAAAAGAGCAAGTTCTGCAGCTGGTGACATGGCTCACTGCTGGGAGATTTTCCAGCAGCTCGGGAGAAGCATCCAGCCTGGCACAGAAAGCCCTCCCCTGTGTTCAAAGAGATGACACTCTGTCCTTGGCCCTGCCCAGCACTTGCAAGGTGATTCTGGATGCATCATTGCCTGTCTCTTTGCCAGCAGTAGAGCAGCCTCCCAAGAGCAATGGGGGGAAAAAAGACATATTTGTTTTTCTGTGATCAGTCACTGAATATATTTGCTTTTTTTTGCCTTCCTTTTTTTTTCTTTTTTTTTCTTTTTTTTTTCCTCATAAATAGCTCTTATTTCTTCATGGGTACTTTCTGCCTACAAGAGCAGAGGAGGATAGAAACAAGGCATAATCTGGGTGTTAGCAAAAGTCACCCTTTGTAATCAGAAAAGCCCTAAACATCTCCTTTTCATCTTCCTTTTCTTTTCTGAAGCAAACAATCAAATGCTATCAACTGGGGAGTGTGATTCATAATAAAATCTCTCTGTCTAATCGGCATGCCCAAAAAGATTTTTGTCTTATAATTACACAGAGCACAGAATTCTCAGAGGTGCTCCTTCCCAGTGTACATGAGCCACATGAGGCAACCCTTGGAGTCCCACAGCCCTTCACCTGATGGGCAGCTTCATTCCCTGGTCACAAAGAAGAAGTTTGAATAGGTTCCATGACTGTCAAGGGCAATTGGTCTGACACCAGAATAACACATTTCTTCCCACTTCCTACTCCTCTCCTCAATGCAACACGTGTGGGCATAGGCACAGGTCCACTTGGACACACTTAGTCCACTTTCCTTGTCTGTGTGGCATACCACCGATGGATTTTGGCACCTATAGAGGCAGAAGCAGCAGGCTGGGTATCTTTACCAAGAAAAGCACTTTGCTGCAGCATGGCAAGATAGAAGGTGAGGGAATTGGAAGGACATAGTGGAGAAAGCATCGGCAAATGAAAAGATGGAGTGGATAAGTAAAGAAGAAAGAGCCTTTAACAAAAATGCACGACAAATAGAGGAATGTGAAAGATTGTTTCTATGGCAATGTAAGTAAGACTGCGAAACTGCCGCCTGCAAGCAAATGTATTTAAAATGAAACATGAGGTAACTGAGGTAACAGAGTCTGTGTCATTAATGGCAACGCAATTTAGCATCACCAAATCTTCAGCATCCTTCATGTCTTTGCCACAAGGTGCAATGCGACCACCCAGATTTTAGCACTGGGGACATTGTCCAGGCAGCTGTCACCAGGGAGCACCACTTGGTGCACAGGTCTGCAAGGGCAGGCAAGAGAAATGAGTCTATTCCCACATGGATCAGGCTCGTGTCTTGATCCAGCCATGCTGACTTGAATAATCTCTTCCTGCACAGTTTTTGGCAATCTTAAAAACCGAGCATTTTAGACTCCTGTTGAATCCCTGTTTGAATGAACTCTATAATGGGATTTACTCCTCTCCCTCTCTCTGGCTGCTGCTTTCTCAGCCAAACCACTGCCTGTACCTGGCCTCTGAGGCCAGGGAGCCTTTCTGGAAAGTGGTGGGAAGATAGGACAGACAGGGGCAGGTAGCCCCATACAAACAGGAGCTACCTGCCCTCTCATGACCCCAGTGCCATCAGCTCACCAGCACCCTGTTGAGCCCTCCCTTTAGCTTGCCTTAGACAGGTGACAAGAGATTATTAAGACCTTGAAGCTGTGTACACATAATATATTCTAAAATAAAACATGTTACTCTGTATGTGGTAGATAAGGATAATTTTAAGGTCAAACAGACTGAACTAAAAGCTTAAAATAGAGGGGAAATAAACTCCAGTACAGCTACCTGGCTGTATGAGCCTGTTCCTAACCTGCTGCAAGGAAGGCAAAATTATTAAAAAAATTAATCAGTGTTTCTTCCACATTTCCTTTCTTTGAGACCCTTCAAAGTTCTTTCCTGGAGACATACAAAGACCTTCCTTTCCAAACCAGGACTGAAATGAGAAGCCAGGCATGGAGTGAGAGGCAGGTAGCCAGCTGCCAGCAGCCCCAGGTCTCCCAGACTGGAAGACCAGCCCCTCTCACTCACCCCCAGCAAGCTGTCCTTGCTATACCAGCATCAGAAGCAACGGGCCAAAGATGACAGGTACACTTGTCTAAATTAAATGTTGCCAAGTGGTTCTCAAGAAAAGGGCTCACAGCAAAGCGTAAGATGTAAATTGAAGTGCAGAGAGAGTGCTTCAACAGACGTTCTTATCAGTTGTGCTGCTAGACGCCCTTTTTCAGCTACGTGACATTTTGGTTCCTTAAACTCTATTATGCCCTATTTATTTCCATTTTCTGAATAGTAAAAGCTGTAACCTAGCACCTCAGGCACTGGTCTGAGGCTTTGGAGAGTTTGGTCTGGCTTGTTGCTGTGCACGCAGCATAGCAATGCCTTTATTGAAAGAACAGGAATAATGTGTCCATGCTGCAACTAAACCCAGCTTATAAGAGCCTCATATGAGGGCCCTTTGAGTGCTGAGGGCTTATGCTGCTACATGTATTGTTTTTGAATTAAACGCAACCTTTTTTTCTTTTTTCTTTTTTTAAGCAAGACAGCTTATTTACTCTTAGTGCTTTTATTTGTGCTATGCCAATGCCATTTATCTAAATGCAGTTGTTGTCAGCTATATTTCTCTGCTGTTGACCTGAGCAAAACAGCAGCGAATGAGGCCCTTTCCTTTTAATTATCTGCCTTTTTTTTCCAAAAAAAATCTGTATCTGGATATATTTTCTACTATATTAATCAAGGGGTACAGATCCTTCCCAATCTCTCCAAGATGTTGCACAGAGAGCACTTAGTTCCTCTGTCTGTTTTTTGTTCATTATGGGAGAATGCCCATGACTATAAATCAATTATTTATGCAAGGAAGGAAGCCATGCTGGTGCCTGAAACATTCTCAGGTGAGGTGATGCCTGCTTTTGCTTCTCAGTGGTCCGGACTTCAATTCACCCGTACTCTTCCCTCCCACTTTAACCCGAAAAGCTACCCTCAGCCTGCTGGTAGGATGGGCTGAAAGACACCTCTCCTGTTAACATCAGACACCCCCAGTTCTCTCTTTTCTTCCCCTCTGTAAGTTCAGGGTTTGTTTTGGTAGCTGGAATTTTCTGTTTAAAAACAGTCCTCATGGAAGCAGCCTGCTTGACAGCCCTGCTGGCTAAAATCTGCTGTTTATCCACAGAATGGAATGTTGTGTGCCACAGAAGCTTTCTTATTCTCATCACCTACATGCCGCAGGTCTGCTCTACCGAAGCACCTCTAGGGGTGAACGCACGCTTCTGTCTCTAAGCTAAATTCAATCCCTGATCTCTTTGCAGAAACGAACAACAAGGGAGAGATTTGGCATGACTGATGGGAACCAAATGAATAATTCATGGCAGATAATTTATTTTGATGAATTTTATCCTCTTTTTCTGTTTGCAAATTGTCTGCAAGTAGCTTATGAACATCGCAGACGTACATGGGATTTGAAATTAACTGCTGGATACTTTCCGCAAATAATTCCTAGCCTGGAGATTGCTCATGAACCGTTCAAGAGAAGCATTTGAAATTTCAAATTCTAGCCACATTGATTAGCTTTGATTGCTTTTGTGAGCCAGAAGCTCATCTACAGTGCTGGTGTAAATGCAAAGGAATTCCATGGACTGCGCTGAGGCATGACTCCAGGATGACATTGGTGTTACCAGCCTCAGGGTCTGCCTAGAAAACATTCCTGTCCTCTGAGCAGGAAGGCAGCATTTGAAATCAAGTATCCTCAGTGACTGGGAGAGGAGAAAGTAAAACAAAATAATTTTATGTTTGTATTTATTTTCCATGAAGCATAAAACGCTTTGTTCTAGTAACAATCCCTGCCAAGTAAATATCCACATCTTTAACATGCCTGGCTATCAGTCATGAAACCTGTCATTTCTTACCTGTTTACCTGATGCATTTCCCATCAGTTGCTATGACATTTCCACTTCTAGAAATCCATTCAATTAGTTTGCTAAAGCAAATACAGGACTAGATTCATCATCAAAATGTCACAGCTTCATGCCAGTGGTGCTGCACTGAAATCAGGGGTGTAAAACTGGCAGGTTACAACAGAAGATTCCACCAGGGGAAATCAGTTTTATTTTAATATTTATCAATAGTCTGGCAGCAAAGCAGACCGAGAGAGCTTTTGTTGATGGGATGCTATTTTGGGAATCCTCAAACCTCTCATTCAACTGGATAAATCTTGATATATGCCCATTTAGTGAATGCTTATGTGATATTCATCTGAGCCTGGTGGTACTTGTGCCAAATTCCTGCTGGCTTTCTAGGGAGCACCATGTCTATTTTACACAATGTCATAAATGCCCACGCAGCTGGTAGAGCCTGTCAGCCCCTGTCATGCTATTTGTGTGGAGTACATCTGAACAAACACCCCATCAGTGAAAGGCCAAGTCACCAGCTCCCAGACTCACGGTTGTCAGCCAAGTGAACAGATACGAGTTTGTCTTAACTTACAGCTGAAAATCTGACTGCAAATCCTCTCCGATCAGGTTCTCTCGCCTCAGCAAGACCCCAGCTACTCGAAAGTCAAGACACGCTATTGCACACATCAAGAGACAACCCATCCGACCTCTGAGCGACAGCTGGATATTGGTTTTCTCCAAATTAGTCCAGCTGCAAGCAACATGCAGCACAGTGAGAGGAACAGGGAGCTCTTTATCAATGGGTATTAGCAGCTGATGCTGCTCTCTCTTCACCTTTCTACATCTCTGTGCCCCTGAAATCCCTGATACCAGACCTGCTGCCACCCCCAAGTACTTTTTACTTTTGCCACAGCTGTGCTTTGCCAGGCCTGCTGCATCATACTTGTTTTCTCACTCTGGTCTTATTGCATCAGAAACCCTGGGATGGAGGAGGAGGCAGGATGACAAACACAAGTACCCTTTGCTGCAACAGCAACAGGGCGGAGGAAGGTGCTGTGCCAGGGTGGGGGGTGGCATTTCCTCAGGGCAGAGTATAAATTGTGTGGCACTACCCAGCCCACCCCACATTTGTGTCAGCCTTTTGCTGAAATACTTGTAATCTTGTCACTGCAGAAGTCTTTTTGGCAGCCAAGTCTTAAATATAGTCTCTAATCACAACTGCACATGTTGTACAATCATCCTAAAAACTGATTAACTTTTGTATAAACTTATGTTCAAGGGGCAATTCAAGATGTGAGAGCTGGCACCAACTCAGGGTCTGGGACTGTGTCTCTTTGTCATGTATACTATAAAAACAGTGTATGGCAGACTTAAAAGAGAACCAAATAATATATATTGGGAGATTACAAGGGAGAACCATGGAACAGCCTTCATAAATTAGGTGGACCTTTGGGCTGTATTACATATATGTAATACATAATCTGATGGAACAAAGTGCTGTGAAAATGCTTATTTCACCTAGGAGTCTTCACAGGTTTTATTATTCAGTAGGGTTTTTTTTCATGAACAGCAAGTTTTTTATTTAATTTTGAGAAAAAGGCAGGAGGGAAAAATAAAGCACTCTGGCTCATAACATTTCTGTGGAAGGAAAAGGATGGTGTGGGAGAAGAAGGCATTTGTACCTATCCAAGCCCATCACCGAGGCACCCTGTGAGTTCAATTCAGACATCAGGGGATATGTTGGTAACACAGCTAGTTAGGACAGCAGTCATACCTCAAGACATAAGGTGATCTACAGCAAGGTCTACAGCTGAGACCCAGCAAAATAATTCCCCTCTGGAATTGAACTTCAGAGAAGTCTTCACCTTTGCTTGAAAGATTTAGCACTTACCATGCTGGGAGGCACAGAGTTTGACTTGATGGCCCTTTGATCTCTCCTGGTTCTTTAATTGCACACTATGCATTTCTGAGCAACTGGACATTATTTCTATGCAATCCTCCCTACAAAAATAACCCCTTTATTGGTCCGTAGTTCCCACTGGTCATATTTCATATCCCAAGTCCCCAGTGCTTCTCACTGCCTTTTGGTGCACCGAAAGCGAACTGTAAAGCAGTTAGTGTTTGAACAGCTGCCAGGAAGAGCTCCTACTCGAAGGGCTTGCTTTCCCAGGCAGTGGGTGCTTCATCTTTAAAATCAATCTGATGCATTGGCACAAGCCCAGAGAGTGTTAGTCCATCTGCTGCCTAACTCTCCCAGTTTGTTTGCAGAGGCTTGCTGTCAGCTGTTCAAATCCCTCTTTTTCCCCCTCCAAGGAATTTCCTTTCCCCCCCCCCCCCCCCCCCCCCCAAAGCCTCTACCAGGATCCCATTAATCCCCACTTTACTTTCACTGCTTTAATCAGCTTCCTGAAAGCCATGGAAAGAAGCTTAGGAGCACACAGAGCAATTAACACTATGTCTTATTCAGCTGGCATGGTGAGCGCTGTACAATGGGGCAGGTGAGGCAGGAGAAGCTCAGGTTTCTAAGTCAAGAGTTTTGCACGGACAATCCCCAAACCAAACACCATTTCCTTGTGGAGCTAGAGAACAGGATCCTACATCCCACACTTTCCTCCCACCTACTGCAGAAAACAGCAGTCTTCAAACCGCTCCTGGTAAGAATCCAGAAGACTCTCACCTGCAGCCTGCTGGTGGTCTCAGACAAACTCCCACCACTTGGGTGCTTGTACGAGACAGTCAGCTACAGCAACAAGTAAGGACTTCTGGGGCTGTGGGGAAGAGAGCACTGCTGATGGATACAGCAATGTGTTCTGTGGCTGCTAGCCATCGGTCTGAGGGGAAATGCTTTTCACAATCCAGGGGGGCCTGGAGTCCCTGGGGAAGGGCTTTTCATGCTGCATGACAGGTTAGCTGCCTCCCCAACAAAGTTTGAGGTGGCACCCATCACTTAATACCTGGCTGAACTCAGGTGTCTAGAGGAACAAGTCTCTGCACCACACTTGACTTTCTGTCTCCACCCATACTATCCTTCACCCTCTGAAGGTTCCATTTAGGGAGGAGACCATCTCCCAGGCAGGTTAGACTTAGGACTCTTCAATCTCTTGAGTTGAGCCCAATAGCTGCAGGAGCAGGATGAACCTTGTGCATGCCCTGGCTTACTCCTGAATGACCCTTGGCCATAATTCTCTGGGAAGAGCTGTAGCCAACCCCTTCTCCCTTTCTCAGTGCAGAGCAGAAATGAACACCAGCATGGACAGGCACTGACCTCAACTCCACAGGGCAGACACAGAGGATGACATTGTTTTCCCCTTGGGGCATCCCAAGGCTGTTGAACACGTGCCCTGAACAGGAGGAGACATGGGTTCGGCTTTACCAGCACCCAGTTTCTCTCTCTCCCCACCTCCTGCCTGTGGCCACGCTCCGTGACACAGAGCTTCAGTCCAGCAGCACTTCTGCTGCTCCAGCGCTGAACAAAGGCAGCCATTCAGCCCTGGCTGTGCAGGGGTTTAATGCTAAACATGAACATCTACCATTGTCGCCAGCACTGCAGCCCAGGGAAATTAAATGCAAATTGTCTTTGTTCCCCAGCACAGATCCCCATTTCTTCAGCCCTAGGAGCCAAACAAACACCCTCTGTACTCCCCATTTTTTCCCTGCACATCACCTGCTTGTCAGCTAATACAGAATTTAGCCTTGGGCACAGCCTGTTCACGTGCAACAGCATACAGATAATCTTCTAGGGCTGTAGCTGCACAAGTATCTGATACACTGGGATGTGTCTCAGAATAAAAACATTGAAGATCAGTCAGGAGGTCAAAAAAATGACACATCTAAAAGGCAGCAGATTTCCTGTTTGTAAGGGAAAGGCACCGCTACTTCAAAGACTGTCCATCCATAACTTCTCCACAGTGAGGCCAATGGTGATACCATGCCTCCAAACCTTGATGTAAGAAATACTACTTCTCCTGCCATGGTACCTTTTATTCAGAAATAAGAGGATAAAATTGAACCAATGAACTCAGGGTTGAGATCAAACAAAATTTCCCATGACAATAATCTTTAAAGGTAGGAAATACCTTCCTGAGGATACTGAGAAAGGCCTGTTTTCGGAGTGGTTAATCCTGTGACAGAAAACAAACTGCATGCAAAAACTCTCAACTTTGGACAGAACAGGTGACACGTCACATAATTTAAAGAGCTTGGTCTGCCAAGACACTTCTCATGTAACAGAGACATCCATCTGTGAGACCCCTTGATACACAAATGCCTGGATTCCCATTATTAACAACTGAACTGGCAAACATTCTGAACCTCTGCCTACTGCAGCTCAGTCTCTGTGTGACTGGACGTCAATTACCACAGAGACAGCTCAGTCTCACGGTAAGAGCCATGTGCCCTCCACTCACAGTTCAGACTCTTGATCAGTTGCTAAGCTCAGGAAGACACTGCTTATCAGCCAAGCTGCAGCGGCAGACTGCACGCACACTTGGACTATCACAAAAGGGAGATTAAAATGTATTTGTTTAAATCTTTTTCATTGTGGCTTATGCAAACATGTTTTACCTCAGGTTTGGTCACAGTACACTCACCTGCCTGAGCCTCCAGCTCATAGCAGGTTGTGATTTTAGATTCACAAATCCCAGATTCAAGCCTAGATGATGATGATGATGATGCCTAAGGCCGTGATGTTCTAACAGAGGGCACAACATGTGCACAGAGCTGACAGCAAGACAAAGGTTTGGATTTTTTATCAGCCTTATCTCCATGGCATCTGATCAACTATCCGCTCCCTGCTATCACTTACCTCTGTAAAGCAAGAACGTTCAGATCACCAGCTTTAAAGTCTGTGAGCAACAAGGGAAACAAATCTTTAGTTTCGAATAGATGAATCTCCAAATGGCTGATACATAAAATGAGAAGCTTAATTTAGAGTAGCCAAGTGGGGGGTTTTCCCCCACATTTAGAAATCTTCATCACCTGCACATAAGCTCATCAGCTTCTTCAAATACACATAGATATTCATGCTCACAATGCACCGAGGGAAAACTCCATTTCAATGAGTCAGTTCCTGGTAGAGAGCACAGAGAGCTGGATAGTCCTCTGCCAAGAGGAAATTATTAAAGCCAGAAATCAGCCAAAACCATATGGTTACAAAATGTTGGGGTTCCCCACCCACTCCATAAGGGCAGGGCAGAATTCTTGCAGATGTTGAGAATATTTCCTTGGCTCACAAAATGCAGATGAGCACATCTGATCAACTCTTAGCTGTGAAAATACCCAACCCAAGACAGGAGGAACTAAAGGATGAACACAGCAGCATGGCTTAATGCAGATGGCTCATCATTAGACTGGCAAATAGCAGGGCTTGTAATTTTCATATTGTTGCAGAAGACCCCCAGAAGTTGTTGTCATCAGAACCAGAGAAAGATATGGCATTTCAGAAGGTGCATATTAAAAACAAGAGTTAAAAAATCTTGAAACATTTAGAGCAGGTGAAGCTGCTCAGAAATTTGCTATAGAGACCGGCTTCACCTCAAGTTGTCTTACACACCACATTCATTTCTCAGACCAATTTAAACTCTCAGAAGCCTGAGAGTTATGGACATAGTTACCACATCTGGCTGGGGGAATATTTCACCCTCAGTACTGAACTGAAGCTTCACTTTTATTTAACAATCACAATAACAGCCCACATTTCTGGAACCTAAGGAATGCTGTAGTGCAGGCAAAAATTATTTCTGCAATCACTGTGCAAACAGAGGAAGTGCATGAAAGGGTGAAATGCTGCAGAAGCTGGGACGTGGCACTTAGAAAGGAGGACACACTGCCTGACAGGGATGACCCTGCCCAGGACTGAAGATTAGCACCTGGGCAAGATGAAAGCTCATGAGCGTAGCTATCCACAAGAGTTGAGCACAGAGCCACCACAGCCTTTGCTCTGCCAGAGAGCAGTGGAAGACATTACCTTTAGTAAAGGCTACAGCACAAGGAGCACACAACACGTCCCAGCTCATGCAGGCACAGCTGGGTAGGGCTCCCCTCGTGTTCTAAACACCTTGAAAGGGAAAAGTGCCACATGCCATGGGAATCCAAGGCAAGGAGAATGAAACCACCCATACTGTAACACACACCACACAGGTTTCAAGAGCCGTTTTTCAAAGCTCTGGAAGTCCACCGCTCCACCTATCATCTGTCAGCTGCAAGAAATTAGTCTCACTGTGGCCTTGCTCACCTGCAGCCTACGCTGGCTCCAAAAGAAAGGGAAGACAGGGTTACCTACCATGGCAGGGCTTTTTTGGTTTAGCTTTTTAGCCTCAATCTTTCCCTTTCCATACTGAAATTCCCATCCCAGCGGTCTTTGAAAAAACAAAATAAACACATTCTTGACGTGCTATGAATAGAAACAGCAGGGCAGATTTTGCTTTGAACTGAGTTACACTGGTGATTTCTTCCAGGGAGCTTTTGACTTTAACATTTCCTACTAGCTTTGAAACAAAATCCTGAAGGAGACCTGCATCTGAACTTGTGAATGTTTCCTTTTAAAACTGTCCCAAAAGGATGGACTCCCAAGCTGTCTAGTTCCTAAACAACAGGGGTGTTATCAGTGAACCTTGATGTCATGCAGCCTTAGTGGCTTATCTCCTTCACTGAACAAGGTTTAAAGCTCAGTTCTAGCTACAGAAGGGAAACTGCATTACAGGACCTGCAACCATAAACTTTATTTTGCTCTGGTCCAGTTTCACTCCCTTATTCCTCTTTTGCTGCAGAACTCCCATGTTGCTCAAAGAAAGAGAATCCATTCTTGTGTGAAGTCCAAGGCAAGGCTTTAAAATCAAGGCATGTCTGTTTTGCCACCAAAGGTGTAAATAACTGCAGTACATCTGGCTGTCCTTTGGCCAGCTCTAAACGAAGTGTTTGTGATGGCAGACCCTGAGGTGCCAGGGTAATGAGAGCTAAAGGAAAAACAGCACCCCCATGACCTCCAAGGTAATTAGTGGCCAAGACTGAAGCTCCACTTTTGAGCTTTGGCATCTGTGAGAAAACAGCCAAGAGCTAGTTTCCTGCTGGTGCTGTGAGCGCCTCCATCTGCAGCACACACATACTGCTGGGCGGAGTGGGAGGTGTGACAGGGCTGAGCTCCACCCGGAGTGTGCAGGACCAGCAGTGCCCTCGGATTTCAGGGGCAGGCTCCTGCTGGCCACATTGACCTAGCTGCATCTCCTTCAGGTACTACCTCGAGTTTCACCGGCTGTGTTTGTCCTGCCTGTGTGCCAAAGACTACTGTCCCACTGTCCCAGAGCAGGGATAGAGAGAGCAGAAGTGTGTTAGCTTCTCTGCAGCTCAGCGTTTTATTTTTAACCATTCTTTCCAGGGGTTTGGGGTAATGGATCAGGCTTGGAACTGCAGGGTCTGAGGCAAGACCACAGCTTTGCTCCATTGATGCTGCCATGTGGAAAGTAACCTCCAGCAGGGTGCAGAGAGATTGATACATCCCTGCGCTGCTTTGGTTAAACCAGCTGAAGCTTATCCATCCCAGGGCTGTAGAAAGCAATTGCCAGTGGTGGAGGGGGTATCATTCCTGTCACAACAAATAAACTCCGATCACTTCTCGGTGCACATTATCATCTCACCCGGTCCCTTTGCAGCCTGCCTGCAGTCCATGGCAAATTCTAGACAGCCAAAGGCAGCAAGGGGAAGAGATGAGCTCCTCTGACAGCCAGGCAGGTGGTTAGGAAGAATGCTTCCATTCCCATCATCCTGTCCTGTCACAAACACTTCTATTTTAAGTCAAGGTTTTATCCCTTCAAGATTTCAGACTAGGTTAGCTCTTACAGTAAAAGAGGATGCTGACAAATGTCTCCCTGGTCTGACAGAGTCTGAGCAAAGCTGTGGGAGTGTCAAATCCACGTTAGCTGAAAGAATTTTTACCAAAAACCCCGACTTGCTCCACTTGGCCAGCCACTTTCCATCAAAATGGCACAGACAGACTACTTGATCCTTAAATTGGGAATTAAGAAATAGAAGAATGGGCCTGATTCCCCATGTTTATTAAAATCTACGTTTGAGACTCAGAGCATTTATCCTGCATGCCACCAGCAGTAACATTTTACCCCCTTACTGCTGTATGGAGTCCAACTTACAATCTGCATTTCTGGAGAGCAGCTCCTCGTTATGCTGGTTCTGGGAGAATTTTACAACCTCCTCCACTGCATTAAAGAGCCATTCCAATACTGGTCTGCTGCTCTGCATAAGTATTTGCATACCGGAATTGAAAAGCCACCTCTTAGTCCCCTTTCTGAAAACTATGGTTCATATACAGAAGCTGGACTCACAATCAAAAAGAAAATTCAAAACAACACAATCAACCTAACAAGCTTAACCAATAAAATATTAATAGATTTTATTATAAGTAACATTATTGGTATTACCCTTGGTGTTCTTTTTCTTGGTGTTGATACTAGTTTAATAGCACTGCTGAGAATATCTAATTAAAGCATGGATAGAACACAACTCCTGCCTTGAAGAGCTTAATGTCAAAAATTTGGCTTCATGGAAGATATGTTGCAACCACCCACAGGTTATAGGGTTCACTACAGCAGTAACTATTTCTAGCTCAATCGACTGTGATGTGATACACAAGAGGTCTGGCAAGATGATCTAGTAGTCCCTCCTGGTCTTAAGCTTGTGAATCTAAATAAACAAGACAGGAAGAAGACAGAGGTGAAATCACTTGGCAAATGGCAGAGCACTGCAAAAAAATCACTAAATTCACAGTGCAGCATCCCAGGCACTAAGTTATCGAGTCTCTGAACTTTTCAGGAGCACGTACTTTTTCAGAGAAAATCTTTTCTGTCCTTCCACCAACATTTACTGCCGAGAGTATGAGCAAAACTGCGTGTGTATGATAGCAGCCACACATTGTGGATTTGTGTGTGCTATAAGGGCATGAGCAGCAATGCTTGAAGCATAAAGATGGAGAAGGAACATAGGATTTTATTTGCTTTAGATGACAGTTTTCAGCACCTTAAACTCCCTGACACAGTCTTACGTGACCTTCCTCCACCCCTGCAGCTCACCCACTGTGAAACAGTGATAGGTTATACCAGTTCTCATAAAAACACTTAAGATACAAGCATATGTAAAAGTCAAACATTCACATAGGCTTTCTTCACCTTGCAATTGCAAGCTATTTTCATGCAGATTCAAGTCATCCATTATCTCCTTTTTTTTTTTGCATTTGTGTGTGCTAGCATAAATGTTACATAGACATGCAATTCCCTGTAGGTTAGGTAAGAAAGCTTGCACAGCTGTCAGCTGGGAATTGCAGGGGTAGGTGGAGTTACACCTAAAATCAAATTGTTCCTCTCCTTTCACAGCACAGCTTAATTTGCCTTGGTCTCCTGTTCTCATCATCCCTGTTCCTTTTCACGTCTTTGCTCTTAAAGTTATTAAGAAAATTATCCATTCAATTTCTTGTAGAAGCTGCCCAAAGATAAATACATTCAGCTAATAAACCTATTTAGCAGGATGGAAGGGGAGAATGCCTAATTAATGTACTAATGATTATAATGCCGTTTGAAGATGAAAACTGCTGGGAGCTCTAAGGGCAAGTTTCTGCCCTCTGAAGTCCCTAGGAATCATGTGCAGAAGCTGATTCTAAACATTACCACTGCTACAATGTGGCAGCAAAAAAGATGCATGTACCACAACTCCTCCGCATCACCCCAGACCTGGATGCAGAGGTGAGCCCATTTTCCAGATACTGCCTACATTAAGACAACACAGCCACACAGTCTCCTCCAAAACCAGGATTAGAGGAGTAGTGCTATTGCAGGGAAAAGGCATGTGGGTCAAAGGAGGTTTCCAGCTGGTGAAGTTTCCATGGCTCAGAAACAAAACTATTTCTACTCCACAGGTTCCTCCTCATTCAGACAATATTGCACAGGCTGAGTTCTGAGGAACAGATTTGCCTCTTGCCACAATAAGAAATCTTCCTTTACAGCAAGGGAAAACAAGTTGCTTAGAAAGTCCTTTAGATGTCACTGCACAAACAAAATACAACCTGCTAATAACAGGTTTCTTAGTCACACTTCCTTTGCATGTGGCACCAGGAGGCGCATACTGTAGGCTCTCAGTATTATGGTCTTAGGTTATGAAAACTTTCATGAGCATATTTTAAATTTCAGTCTGTAGGAATCAGGTACTAGCAGCTGACATTTGCATAGCTGTCTCCTGAAGACGCTGAACAATCTCAACAAAGCCTGGAAGAGATTAAAATGCACACTAAAACATCAGTAAGATTCACTTACATCTTGTGAGAAGACAAGAGGGGCAGAAATTATGCAATTAGTCAACATATTTTCTGGGGATATCACTGGGGATACTGTGGATCAGATAAATAATGCTGTATCACTCATCTCTGCAGCAATCTAAAAAAAAAAAAAAAATAAAAATCTGTTTCCCTAGATGCCCTCAGAGCATTAAAAATTCTGCAAACTTCACAAATCTCTTGTGGGGAAGACTCCTGTCTGTGTCAAAGGCCAAAGAAGGCAAGGTCTCAGCAAGCAAAGCACACAGGTGACCTGCAGCAGCTGCAGGACCAAAGCCACCGCAAAGCACCAAGGTTTACTCCCAGCCATAGGTGCTCAAAATCAGGGGCACTCCTGAGCCTCGGGATCAGGAACAAGCAGCAGCCACTTGCATTTGGGCAGACCAGCTGTACTCAAGTGACAGTGGTTTTTTGTCAGGCTAAAATCAGCATCTGTTTGTTCTAGTGTCTCTCCTCAAGTGATAAGCACCGATGGCCACTTTCCCTTCAGGGGATTATGGGCTGACAATTACTGAATGAAGAGTGATAAATCAGCCTTCTCTCCATGAGTTAATGCACTCTCTGATAAAGCTGAGGCTTTGTTTGCGAAGACCACATAATTTACCGATGGCAGTATTGATCAAATTGTCTTTTATGGATTTGTCTGCTTATTCCCCAACATGATTTTTTTTTTTTTAAGTAACACAATCCTTTACTCTTCCTTTCTTTTCCTGGAATATTAACAAACCCCAAACCCAAGAATACTCTTCCCTGGGGTTACTGGAGAGAACTCCCACATGCTGCTCTAAAACTGGCATAAAAATCTAAACAGAAATCAATCACTTCTTCCCACAATATTGTTTCTTCTCCCACCCACTGTCTCTCACACCTGGCAGTGTGTTGGGACAGCAAATGCCCGCTCACAGTTCACACTACTGCACACGTGGTGGCCTGTTGCCCAGAAAGGTTTCTAGGTGCTTGGAGCAGACCAAATAAAGCAATGGATGTTTAAGATGTACTGAAAATCAGGAGCAGCCTGGTTTTCAAAGCTGCTCTGCTTTCAGCTACCAGAAACTTCTTTCTGTCTTGTAAGCAACTGATTCCTATCCAAAATTAAATCATTAATAAAGTCATCTCAGAGTCTTGACAATAGACTGGATGCATCCTTGACCTCCATTCCTGCTCCTTTTCTTCTCTCTTTTCCTACAGCATAAGCAGCCCATGGTTGTCATCCTTAGAACAGCAATGTGCCAGCTTTGTGCACGTTCATGAACAGCCCCAGCACAGTTCTGTGAAAGCCTGGAGAACCAATCCCCCAAGCAGAGGCTATAAAAATAAAAGCAGGTACACCCGAACCTAACAGAAAACTTGAACGGATGAATTAACAGGGGACCTGTCCCCAATTTTCATCTCCTTTTATTCTTTGTTTGCTTCCCAAATCCTCTCCTCCAGCTATCAGCAAAAACAACCTGTTCTCTGGTTGTGGGGAAGAACTGAAAAGGTATTACAGTGACTTCCCAGCCAGAAAGGGGCCCTGCAGCAGCCTCCACAAGAAGATGTCTAATGCAAAGGAGACCGTCTGCGGAGCTTCTTTGAAGAAGCAATTCTGAATCCAGCTTCTACAAAATGTAATTAAAATAATGACAACTGCTTTGGGGCAGAAATTGGTCTCCACAAATCTTAAAAGAGAAGCCTCAGGAGCACAAGTCAGAATTAAGCTCTCCTGAAATAAATAAGTCTACACCTAGAAAGGAACAAGCAGTCACCACTTGAAAGCCACACAAGGCCTGTAACTCTTGCCACTCTGTGCTTGCATTAGAAGATTCCTACAAAACAGATTTGGTCATTTATGTTTGCTACCATCTTCAGAAATAGGTACAAAAATGTCAGTATCCTTCTTTGAAAGTAAAGGGATGGCAAGACATCTTAGTCACTTGGGGGGGCGTTTATTTATTCTTTCCAAATTCTCTTGAAGAACTTCCAACATGTTTGCTAGAGGGCTCTCCTAGACTAAAACTTCTGAGAAGGTCACAGGGACACACTTGCTTTCAAAATTTTCCAGACTTTAAAGTCAATTTAAAAAAAAAAAAACAAGCTTTCATATTTTTTAAAAAAGGTGTGTGAATACAAATCAGTACCACTCCATAGCAAGTCAGGTTTCACTTCCATTTGTCTGGGACATAAATATCACTGGGTAAGTACAATAACAGGAGCCTCTTCCTTTTTGGAAATTTTGACTGCTTAAAGAATGTATCACTGATCATTCAGCAGCAAATGTCAGTACTGCCTACAACAGTATTTTTGCATGTTTTGCATTGAAAAAAAATCAAGCAGTCATTTAGCTGGGAAAAAAAAAAAATTTCTCTGTTGAGGAATCCACCACTTCCCTGGGGACATGACTCCAATGGCCAATTGTTCTCTCTGTGAAAAATTTTCCTCTTGTGTCCAATTGGAATGTCCCCAGTTTTACCACTAGCATTTGTGTTTTCCATGTGATTCCTTATAAAAAGGGAGTCTTCATCTTTTTTGTAGCCACCCTTTAAATACAGGAACACAGTGATAAGGTCTTGCTCTAAACCTTATTTTCTCAAGGCTAAACAAACCCAGTTGTCTCAGCCTTTCCTCCCATGGAAAGCTTCCCTGTCCTTTGATCATTACTGTGGCCCTTCCCTGGACCTTCTCCAGCCTGTCCACACCTCTTTTGCATAGCGGGCAATAAAATTGATCACATTATTCCTGGTGTGGCCTGACAAGCACTGAATGGAGTGGGGTAAAGACTTCTATCTCTCTGCTGGTGATGCCCTTGTTGATGGGATTGACTATCCCATTGGACTTCTTTGCTGCAGAAGCCCATGTTCACTCAAACTGAGCTTTTTGTTCATTGGGACCCACAGGTCCCTTTTGACAGAGCTGCACCCCACATGGGCAAATCCCAGCTTGTGCTGGACTCTTGGATTATGTTTTCCCAAGTGCAAGACCTTATGTTTGTCTTTGTCGATCTTCACAAGGTTTTGGTTAGCCCAGCCTTCCAGCCTATCCAGGTCTTCTTGCAGCTTGGCTCTCCTGTCCCAAGTGTTCACTTCCCCATAAAGTTCAGTATCATCAGCAAACTGTGTCACTGGAGACATGTAATGGTTCAGTAATAATGGTATAGAAATCTCTCAAAGTGCTTGTTTATTCATATTATTATGTTTTAACCCATAAAGGGAGCTTTGGATGGAGCCTTCTGTTATCCAGAAGCTCCAGAACTGCATGAAGTAAACAAATAGGAAGCTACTGATTCATTTCAAGCTTAAAGGAAAGTACACAGTACACAGTCTCTTCCCAAAAGGTATGATCAGGAAAATAATTTTTGAATAAGTAATACAAATTCTAACGTCTTAAACGTTTTGACATTTCTATCCACAATTGCAAGGTAAATCAAGTATTAAGCCCCACCACCAGGTAAGTAGAAAAATCAGCTGATTTTCACAGCAGCTACACAAAAATAAGGGATAAATAAACCCAGCGTGATTTTTGTTGGTCTTGACTGTTGTTTTTACCTTTCCTGTTTCTTGCTATTTGAGCCAGTTTTTTGGCACAGCAGACTTGGGCACTGCCCGTGCACCAGTAAAAATCATTGCACACAGAGTCACAGGCTGAGCCAGTGGCACAGCCACCAGGACCCTGAGATCCCAACCTCCAAGTTCTGCCTGCAGGAGGAATTTCTGTCCATGCTGCAGCAAGAAAAGCCCTCGGAAGAGATGTGCTCCATCAGCAACTGCAAATCTGGTCAAGAATATCTGTGGCAGAAGCCTGGAAGATTCACTTGCACAAAGCACTGCTCCAGTGAAACAAAGGTTGTGATCCCTGGCCTTGACCCCTGAGATGGTGTTTCTTCCAAACCCTTAACCTTCCTGATGTTCAGAGCTTAGTAAACTAACCCAGCCTAGGAGGAAGGGCTCCAGAACTGATTTCAGACAGCACAAGGGTGCTTTGTACCCTTGCAGGATGGCCCCATCGTGTGACAACAGAGGAAAACTGCACCCACGTGGGAATGCACTCGGGAGTACAAAGCCTGCTTTCTCAGCAGGTGGTCCTCTGCCAGCGATTTAATTTATTCTATCTGGAAAAAAAAAAAAAATCCGGAGCAGTTCTTGGACAAAGACCTGGGATTAGCAAGCGAAAGACAGCCTTCCTTTTAACCCCTTTGTCACTTCTACACAGAAACGCTGCTTTGTGCTTCAGAACACCGCTGCTTCGC
Source organism: Cinclus cinclus (assembly GCF_963662255.1). Lineage (NCBI taxonomy): Eukaryota > Metazoa > Chordata > Aves > Passeriformes > Cinclidae > Cinclus > Cinclus cinclus. The sequence goes on along the minus strand of NC_085048.1, from coordinate 70,907,948 downwards.
ATGGAGAAGGAGGGGGGCTGTGGGATGTGGCAGTTGCACAGGGTGCTTGAAATAAAGGTTTAATTGTGGCAGGATTTCAGATTTTCATTCATTCAAGCACTGTACCCTTTTGACAGTGGGGGTTTGTTAATTCCATCAACCTTGTACATCTAAGTCACTTACACATTTTCATTTTCAAAGCCAAGAGGTTAAAATCGGTAACATTTTAGAAGTTAGTATTCATGAAATAAAACTGATCTCTGCTCAGCTTGTTTACCTCCTTTGGCTTTGGTTATTTACTCTGGTCTGCACTCAGAAGCTTTTGAGCTATGTGTGTGGCTCCCACCATATGGCTGCATCAGGGGAGCCTTGACACTTACACACCAGAGATGCTACCTCACTTCCTTCCTCCCTCACTTCCTTCCTCCCCCGCTCCAAACCCAGCTCTTTTCTGCTGTTCTTTCCACATCCTCTCCCAGTGCTCAAAACCTTCCTTCATTTTCCAGTGTATGAACTGTCTCCACCTTGGAGACCTGCCATCTTTGGTGTCCCTCTGGATGTCTCCAGCTCCCACATGTTCCCCTTCTGGGACCTATGCCACTGCCCCACATCCTGGTGGGGCAGAAGTAACTCCCCTTCCCATTGCTGGCCCACATGAAATAAAATACAGAAGTAGCTCAGCGGTGCACAGGATCCAGCTTGGATAGAGTTAACTTGCTTCATGGCAGCCTATATGCCACCGGGGTTTCCATTTGTGACTAGAACAGTTAGCAAAACAGCACTATTACTTCTGAACAGCACTTGCACTTGCAGACCCCTCCAAGATGCTTTTTCAGGATGAGAAGAAGGTCATCTCATCTTCATCCAAAGGATGAAGTTTACTGAGTCCTGGTCACCTCCATCATCTGAGCCACATGGAGTCTTTTGCCCCAGACAAACTTCATCCTTTGGACCTTGCTGTGAGGCAGATGGACCCAGAAAAGTGGCAAGCCACATTTCAGCCTCCCTCTGCCCATCCCCTATCTATAGATTAAAGTAGATAATCATATGAGAGTATTGAGTTCTTTCTACTACCTACATGTACGTGTGAAGACTGTTCTACCACTTACATAAAAATTTAGATCTTTAGTACGCATCATGTTAAAAAAAATAAACTTGTCATTTAGCTAATGAAAAGGAGCTATTTGATAAAACTTGATAAAGCTTCCTGTCAGAAGCTGAGCTGAGCTGCAAGAAGTCAAGGGCTTACTTTTAACCTAGAGTGAATGCAAAGCAACAAGGCTCATCTTAGACCAAAAAGGGTCTCAGAGAGTAACAGTGCTAATTAACATTTGTCACAAGCTAAAACTGTACACTGAGAGTGATGACAGCTCAGATGACTAAGTGTAATTGCTTAATGACAGTAAATCGACCAGAGCTCCAGGTAGTCAGTACTTTTGATTATCATGAGACCAGAGGATAATATAGTTGGGAAGGAAATTCAATAGGTCAGACCAGGTTGCCCAGGGCTGGACTGGACAGCATGACCAATCAAGTAAAGAGATACAATCTTTCAAATTTTTTTTTTAATGTTACTTCTGCAGGTTTGCACTACTGTATGGCTGTGTAACATTGACAAATTTCTTCAGTTACAAAATGGAAAATAACAGGGTACAAAAATAAGCACTTTAACTACTTTAATTCTGCTTACCATGTAAGCAAAAGCAGGGGTTATATCCCTCACTGGCTTTTAGACCAGACTACTGCTTCCACAGGAAAGCATCATGCTGTGCCAAAGTCTGAAGCCTGACATCTGCTGCCAAATTGCAGTGAGTGACCCAAGGATCCCAGAGAGTTCACCAGGGGCCAGCAGAGGCACAGCAATTCTGCCACTTGTGGCACAACAAAGGACCAGAACCAATAGTACAGCACATCCTCTGTCCCCAGTTCCCTTTTGCCCCATTATGAAGGCTGGCTGCACAGGGATAAATGCAGTCCACATTCAGGATCTTCCTCAGGTTCCATCTTACTCATCATCCCAAACCAAACAGCAACTGAGCATCTTCTGAGCACTGCAAGACCAATTCATAACTGATCGTGCAGCGCCAAGCAGGATTTATCATGCAGTGTACTTTTCCTCCCCCTGCTTTTTTGCTTTGTGGTAGTGGTTATAATCATTATACAGATCCTTAAAGACCTCCCTCACGCCTGCTGGGAGTGATGCATTTAAGAACTTGATGTCCCGTTCAATGCAAAGGTCAAGGATGTGATATATTCCTTCTGTGAGATGTGCCTTCACAGCTGGGTGCAGAGTCACCTACAAGAAGAACAAAATTGCCTTAAACTTGAAGATAGTCAGTGTACATTAAATGCTGACAATGTTATCCTTTGCATCAGACCATCTGGAACAGCCCATTAGATAAAATCCAAGATTTTGACTTGTGCAGTATTTTCCTGGATTTTGCAAACATGTTTTGCAGAACAAGCACAGCCCTCGCAGTAAAATCCACAGGGGTACTACACACATTGCTGCAGTGGCAAAGACACTAATCATCCTGGAATCACAAGGACACTCCTCAGCACAACTCTAATTTAAAAAACCCTAAAATACTTGCCTTGGATTATACATTTCAGTAGATTCTGTATGTCTCCTATAGGCCATAAGCTATTAAGTCAGTTTCAAATGAGCACTTCCTTTAGGCTGCTCTCATTTACATTGTGTACTCAAACAATTTTAATTTATCACTTAATAATTTCGTATTTATCCAACGATTTTTTTTTGTTCTGAGTACTTCAATATGCAAGCTTTAATAAAAGAAGCCTTCAAAAATCTCAGGAGATGTGTATTTCCTTAATCTGTTTTAACACCAGGAATCAGGGACCTTGCCAGAAGTCATGCAGAAAGTTGGAGGAAGACAAGAAATTACTCAGGACTTGGCACCCTACTCCCAACATTACCTCTGCTCAGCCCCACAATCAGCAGCACCGCCACTAACAACAAGGAATATCAGTGCTGACTCTGGAGTCCTCTGCTGCTCTAGGCTAATTGAAATTTGTCCTGTGCTCCCAAATCACTTGCTAAATACTTCACTGCTCAAGACAGTGCTGGCCTCTGGCATCATCACATTATTTCTGCTGCAGAACCATGTCTTATCTTTGCTGAATCCCAAAATTAGCTTTATGCCTCCAGATGTGAGCTTCTGCACTCCAGGCCTAATGAAAATTACATAAAAAGCTGTCATTAAAATTCAGGCTTCTTTCTTCCTTAGGCAACTAATAAACTTTCTACTAATGAAGTGCACTCCTCATCAGTGTGACAGGCTCCTGCTCTCTTTCTGCCCTAAAAGCACAACAACTACTATGTTTTGTTAGATCCACTAACAAAGCAGGGAAAAAACATATAGCAGGCATTAAGGCGCATAAGACTTCCTTTAGATCTGCGACCCTGAAGAGTTTGCATGTCCAAGAGGTTGTAAATTTTTCCCTTCTCTGTCAGTTGATCAATTGGTTTGTTTACAACAGATGTTATTTCTCCCTACAAGGTGCAATACAGTTGGAGAACAGCTCAGTATCACAGCTCCCAGTGAATGCACTGGGCTGGGTTCTCCCTTCCTAGGGCAGAGAAATGACTGCAGAGAACAAGGACAGGCAAACCCACAGCTATTGACAATACAGACTAGACAATAGACTATGACAATATTAGACTTATCCCACTTGGTATAAGCAGCTATCTCTGAGCTGCAGTTAATGGAACTGCATCCCTCACATCACAAATTCATCTGGATCCATGCCTTATTTGGGCCATTCTTGCTTTGCAGTTCCCTATAAACACCAATAACACCATGGGAAGCAGAACCAAAGATTTAAACAGCTGCCACTACTGGCTGGCAGTTAATTATACTTGTAAGTGCTTTATGGTCTATACAGTTAGCACAACCAATTTGTCAAGCATTATAGAGCTCTTGATGTGAGACATTAAATGTGTGAAGAGGTATTTCACTATTGCTGAATTAAGCAACAGCTCACAGGCAACAAGCAGAAAGCACTGTCAACAGTATGAAAGAGATGCCACCCACTCCAGTAAGGAATCTTTCTAGATTAATACAAAATAATTCATGGTATGAAGAGGAAGTAATGAGGGAGCTGTTACACAACCACTCTAGGGTTAAGTGACTGCTTAGGCCAGTAGTTTTCATCCATTCTAGTTCACAGACCCTTAAAAAAAGGTTCCAGTAAGTGTGCAGATGCCTATGTAAAAACTTAAATATACTAACATGTTTTCCTCAGTTATCTTTGATGGACCCTCAGGGTCTTCATATCACAGGAAGAAAGCCACTGATCCTGACTCGGAAGAGATGAATGGTTAAAAAGAGTTTTTCTCTCCCTCTGCAGAGCAACATGAAAGATGTGTACATGTCCCATTTAAGACAGGCATCTGAGGTCCCCCTTTCATCTGATATCCATCAATTCTCAGCAGTCTAATGAGCAAATAAATCATCGCCTACTTGTGATCTATCTATTCTGTCAGACAGAAAACACTCCTCTGCCACAGTGTCTGGTGGCTCACTACACTAATTCCCCCTTCCGTACCCAAAGGTTCCATGCATACATTACTGATCTGCAGTTTCAGCTATCATCCATCTCTTTCCATTTCCCAGTGAACATCTTGCACAAAACTTTCCTAGAAGTCTCATGAGACTATGTACTCCTGCTTACACTGAGACAAGTGTCCTTTAAACTCAAAAAGGTCGTTTGACAATTCAAGTCAGGCTTTCAGACCTACATTCAGTGATGACCAGATTACAGAATTCACAGATGGTTAAAGGGAACAGAAGTCATCTTAACAGTAATTTTCCCTTTGCTGAACTACTACATTCACTACGTAAGCAACAGCCAACTAACCAGGAACGCTAAATAATATAGCTAAAATCTGACATCTCCCATTGTTTTGCTCCCCCACCCTGTTCCCCGCCCCCCCCCCCAAAAAAAGAAAGAAAAAAGACAGGCAACAGAGAAGGCAGCAAAATTTAACCTCTGTAATAACCTTCATGTTTAGTTACACTGGTTATACTACAATCTTTCAGAAACATAGCACCAGTTAGGATTTTTTTTTTTTAAGAGGGCCTAAAAACAAAGACTACATTTTTTTTTCTGTATTTCAACCCTGGTAACATTTTTTCCATTCACATAATCATTTAGACTATATTAAAAGATATTTTCCAGGAGAATCATCTACCATTACTTCGCCAGATGGGGCCTTAACTGTTATCAGTCCTGGACAACTGAGAGTATTTGGGAGATAAACTTAACTACCAGATGTACAAGGAAGACATTTTTAACAATGGTGGTGGCAAAACTCTGGAACAGGCTGCCCAGAGAAGTGGTGGATACTTCATCCCTGGAAACATCCAAGGCCTGGTTGGATGTGGCAGTGAGCAGCCTGATCTATTTCAAGATGTCCCTGCTCATTGTAGGGAACTTGGACTAGATGAACTTTAGAGGTTATCTTGCAACCTTTTATCACAAACCATCCTATGATTCTGTGAAGAAAAGCAACATCCAACATGGCACTAAAGCAAAGCAGCTTTGTACGTGGGCACTGCATTGTTTTACCATAAAAGAAAAAACCCTCAGCCCACACTTTTAGAAAATTTTCCATGAGTTTGGTAAGAAAGATTCTCAGGAATTTTTGTATAATGTAACAACCCAGATCAAACCTGCATCTCCATGAGGCATAACAACTTCTGTAACTTCATGAATTTTACAAAATTTAACTGAGTTGCCTTTGGAACAGAAACTGCAAAGCTAGCACAATGCTATGTCACTTTCAAGATGAATGAGAACATACCTTCTGCAACTCAGTCACGTACTGAGCCACCATGAAAGCAGAAAACACAGTGAAGTCCTCCATTTCTGCAGCAATATGAGTATACATCCGTTCCACCAAGTGTGCACATTTCAGTACCATTTCAAACTCATCCATGTTGCCTAAAACACAAAGTGAGATGCAGCCTGGCATTTGAGGCTTAAAAACAAGGGGGAAAAAAACCCCAAAGAATCACTCAGTCTTCTATGCTCCTTGAACTACCAAGGCCAAGGACAGCCTCCCTATTTTATCATCTTTTCTTATCAAGCCTTAAAAGCTAGAGGCCCCCCACAACACACAAAATACATCTCTTAGAATGACTATTTTGTAAGAGCATACTGATTCCAACTTCATGTGCACCGCAAGACAAAAATTACTTGTTATAGATGTTGAAGTGCTCAAAACAGTAGTTGCGGTCCCTTCCACAATTCAGCCCCAACTAGCACTATGGAGGAGAGAACAAGAAGACAAGAAAATTGTATTCCCTACCTAGAGAAATTCAGAAGACATTTCTTAGAAACAGCATAGTAAGAAAGCTTTCTGATGAGATCTATTATGTGGAATATAGCAGCAAAAGCTACATCACTGGAGATGTCTAAAGTGTGACTAGTGAGATCAGCTGAGAATTAACTCAGTGGGCAGAGAATGAAGAGAGCTAGTACAAACAAGGGAGATGGGAAATCCAGAAATTACTTTCATGTTATCTGTTACAAAAGCAGAACAATCCTGCAAAGATAAACAGCATCATTTTCAGCTTGAGGATGTCCTGTACCTGTAAGCTTCCTGTGATGACTTGCTTATGTAAACATACTGCAAAAGCAAGAAAATTCTCCAAATCTGGCACCAGTTTAACATACCTTTTCCTCTGTCACTGATCCTCAGCTAATATATTCCTCTATGACAAATACACACACTTACATTTTCCCACAACTGTGGGCAACATATCAGCTGAGACAAATCTGAACGTGGCACAGGCTGTAGGACATCAGCAGAAAGCTGGGATACAACCAGTTGCAGGCTGTAAAGTCAACTTGTCTCAAAACTCTCCACTATTAATGATAGGGTATTTGTGTCCTGGCCACCTTAATAATTGTGGACATCTCTGACTTGTCAACTTTGACTGTGTAAATTCTTTAATAATTTCCAGTAAGAAGTCTGCTTTTTCCCTTTCCTCTTAGGATATTTAATTACACTTATTCCAAATCCTTGACCATACAGATTTATCATCTAATCCCAACTGATGCTTCAGATACATGTGAAGTTCTTATACTTAGCCTAAAATGGTGACAACTCAGCTCTGTAGAAAAGGTAGTTCCTATCTCAAGAAATTCCATTCAGTAGCATTCATTTGGGATTACAACTCACACATATTAGCATGAAACACTGTAGCTCACAGTCACCATGCTTGCAGACACAGGGGTCGATAGGCAGAGCAGAAATTGGGCACAGCAACCCTTACTGCTTCCTGTCTACTTTCCAGCCAGTCAGTGAACAACTTATTCACCAGAAGCAATGCTGTCCGCATGCAGCTCCCTGGGAGCCCCAGTTATCTTCTCAAGCCCACAACACCACAAAGCTCATCCCCAATTTTTTTAGAAAGGACAGATAAAGCTGACAGTTTCAATGCCACAGCTAGGTTTTGAGAACTCTGTCCTGTTTAGCATCTCCTCTTCTGGAGTGTATATACATATATATATATATATATCTATATATATATATATATATATATATCTAATGCAAAGGTGGAAAAGATATGGTACCTCTGTCTCCTTTCTGACGTCCTTCATGCATGACAGAAACAACCAGACGATGAAAACTGCACAGAAAAGATGGTGCTGCTTTCAACAGCACCTGAAAAAGACATGAAATAAAAATCAGAGATTACATAGTAGAGGGAGTGGAGAGGGTAGAAACTATCTTTTCATTCTGCATCCTGAGCCATTTGTGCTTCTAGAATTAATCACACAAAAAGGAAACGTTTTTTTCCTAACCTAGCATCAGATGCCAATAACTAAACCACTGTCAAAGAACAACAACGCAAAAACAAACAAAGCAGAACAACTGAAATTATGAGATTTTTGAGATTCCCAGCCTTTTAAATGACAAACAGTACAATGCACTTTCATACTATCAAGACAAAATATTTCAAAACCATATTAAAAAATTTCTATCACTAATATGTTTGCTCTTTCTTTCAAACTTTTTCCCCTTCTCCCAGTCCCTCACAGATATATATATAGATAGATAGATATACATACCTTTGGATGACACTGCACAATAGAGAAGAGCACTTCATGAACCCCCAGGAAGACACCACGATACTCTTCTGTCTTCAGATGATCCAGAGGGACTGCTAAAAGAATGCTGAATGCCAATGAAACATGATGTGGATTCACAAGAACCCCTTCTCCCTGCCTTAGCAGAGCTGCTACAGTCTCTAGAATAGGTATAACTATGATGGAAATCAGTGACTGGTCCTGACAGGCCTCTCTGGTTTGCAGCTGCAAGGCAGGAAACAGACAATGAGAAATGCATTAGCCACTTATCATTAGTGTTGGGACACCAGAGAACCCTAAGGCTCTGACTGAAGTCAATGGAACTAGACCTGTGCTAGCTGGACTGGCAGGGAGACTCCTGCACCTGAGACACTTCCATGTAACTGTGCCCTGCGTCAGGATGCATATGATGCATTTCAAACACTGCTGTGAGCCTAACTGGAACAGCAACTATTCCCCAGTACCCTGAAAGCCAGCACCTCTTTGCACCTCTTCACACGAATCAAATGATGCAGTTCACTCTTTTACATGCATGCAGACATATCAAAAAGGGCAGAAACTGAAAGCTTATGATTCCCAGGCATGCAGAACCAACCTCTGATAAATTCTTGCCTAGAGATATCATCCCAAGAGAAGAAAAACCTACATCACTAGGTTTATATGCTGTACAAATGAAGGGCTGGAAACTTGGGTTTCATAATTCACTTTTTTAGTCTCGTTTTGCTGCTGTTGGTTTCTGCTGAAACACATGGCTGACAGTTATCTTCTCCTTTGGAAGGAGGAAGGACAGGAGACAAACTCTCTACCCTGCAGTCTAACAAGTTTCTCCCAAGCTCCATACTACACGGTGCAGTTACATAAAATTACTGTGTATAAGAAATGGATTACCTGCACAATGCACTCACAGGAGGAGATTTACTTGAGGAAGGAAGAGAAAAAGAGTCTAGACAAAAACGTTCAGATGAATCTGGCATGGATTTGTTTCGGTTTTGTTCCTATGTGCCCCTGTGCACCACTAAAGTCTCTTAACAGATAGGAGAGGTAGGTAATGAAGTTACAGTGAAGAGATACTTACAGCTAAAGCTGTGATTATCTGTGGGCTGGCAAACCAGAAAGCTTTCTCTTTGTCTCCACTTAATGGGCAGCTGAGCAACAATTTGGTTAGCGTAACAGCTGACAATACTTCCTGCAGAAAGCAGACAGATCATCAGTCAGGGGTACAAGGCACACTGGCTCCTTTCAAGTACAGAAGAGCTCTTTCAAGGCCAGTGGCACTTTTGAGCATTACCAGAGCCTTGACACATGAAAGGCCTCCCACCAATACCTCTCTTTGGAAATTGTGAAGTAAGCAGCAGCTCAACAGAATTCAATGCACTGAGCAGCACTGACCCAAATGTACTTTATGCCACATTTGCTCCACAATCAACTTATTGTACAAAAAAGCTTACATGACTTTTAAGAAAGGAAAGCCTTCTCATACAATTGCCACTAGGTAACAGAGGGAAGCAGAGGCAATACAAGTATACCAGTACACTATAAATTAAGAATGCTGCTTTTGGCAGCAGGGGCTTTTTTACTTGCTGGTTGTCTATATAGACTGATAAAAGAAGCATATTGCAAGCTACACTCAGGTGGCAGGAATTATGTGTGCAGTTGGGGAATTTCAGATACACTTTCAAAAACAGATACATCAAGAATTGCTACAGCACATCCACCTCTCTTTCTGACAAATAAGACAGGGCTGGACAACCCCACAAGTTTAATCCAGGTCATTCTCAAGTCACTGGGCTTTCTGTGGAGCACACAGCTGACTTTGTTGCCAAAAGTGTTCCATACGTCACTACTGGTGCTTAAGCTGCTCTGAAGAAGGGAACAGAATTTAAAAAGATACTGAGTGCTATCTGGTTATTGCTGAATAGTCTTTTGAGCAACAAGTACCAAAAGCACAGGTGCAGTTTTGGTTTTACTCAAAAATGCCAGCACTTCCAAAAGTGCCTTTAACTTCGTAAGAAAGAGCCACAAACAGTCACTGCTGGTATCTGTTGCTGGTATCTGTGCAAGAGGTCTGAGCAGCAAGTAGGAAAGAGCTTTCAGTATGGCCTGTAACAGCTGTTACACAGCTGTGTGATTTCTCTTGTCAATACATGGAATTGAGACTGCTGAGCCCTTAAGCTGGACAAAAACTTTTTTTGAGTAGGTCTGCATCATCTTTCCACCTCTCAATTTATATATAGAACATAGCATAGTCACCAAGCCCTTAGCCATGTAAATTAATTTGACCTGACCAATGAATATAAAGCAGGAAGAAGAAAAAATATGTAACAAATGTCATTCAGCCAACAACCTTTTTTCAAGACATAGCAGACCACAGAAGGAAGTTGACAATACATTAAGCTCATGCCTTACTTTAGCTTTCCGCTGCCAAACATTCCTCACTTCCAGTCCCTGCAGCACCAGCCTCATTATGGCATAAAACTCCTCGGCAGAGCAGTTTCCCAGCACCTTGACAAGCACCTCTGTCAGCTCCATCTCCATACTTCGGATCACCTGTGTTGTAATTGCAGGACCTGCGTATTCAAGATAGAAAAGAAATCAATTCCTAAGACAAGGACTTCCACAGGAAAGAATAGGGCAAACTGAAAATAAAACAGCTCTGGGGGTACCTTTTTAACACTCAAATACATAGAGGGTTTGCTACTTTACCTTTCCCCACTAGTGCAATTACTTGAAGATCTCAAGTATATCCTACCCTCAGGTTCACAGAGCAGTCATCATAGCAGTAAAGTCTTCAATAACACAGAAAGACTATACCAAAGCAGCTGCACAAGCCAAGGGGGCAAACTAAACAAGCCACAGGTCTTTTCTACAAATGGTGGCCATAGATCCATCACAAATCACAAAAGCATAAAGCTTTTTTTTTTATAACTACTTAATGGCAATACAAACACTGAAATCACAACCGTAGTTCATTTGAATAGTAGTCTCCAAAGCAGGGTGTGCACACCCCAGGGCATGCACAAGACAATTCACTGGGGTGTGGGAATTATAAATAAAATATCTTTAATAAATATAAAAAGATAATTAAAATAGTGTTTATTTCATCTTTTTCTCATGCTTTTTAAATATTTTCTGTATGTGTGTTTTGTAATGTACATAATGGAGTAGCACATGTATAATTTATAAGTAAATTATATTCAGGCTGCGTGTTCAATTTCTTAATGTTTTTAATGATAGGTGCGTGCAATCAACAATGTTTGGAGACCACTGCACCAGAGCATGCCAATAAGAAGTTTGGTAAATTCCAGCAGTCTGAAGAAGTGAAAGAGAACAGTTATGCCTGCTCTGTGTTTGTCTCTCTTTCTGAAAAAGACAATATAAAGGAGCCATTAGGTCCTGCAGCTGGCAAGTTTTTCATGTAATCTCCAACACTGGCTCTGACGAAGATAAAGGAACCAACGTGCCAATATGCCACAGAATTTATCAGAATTACCATATGATGTTCAGCATCCATAACAGTTAGGTAACTTCCACTGCTCTATAAACTCACCTATCAGATACAAAAGCAGATGAGTATTTTACTCTTGAGATCTGACATGGTGCAAATCAGCTGCTTCAGTGATGCCTACTATACAAATTACACAAGCAGGATACTGCACTTCAGTCCTATCTCCAGAAGTATTACCATGTTCCAGTTACTTTCAAAATGTTCCACCAGGGATGAGTAACTGAGAACCTCAACTTTATTAAGATCTTAACATCCATCAGAAGATCACTACCAGACTAGATGGTGGCTGTGGTCCAGGTACCACAATATTGCCTCCTTGAAATTTTTCCTGTTATGCATTTAAAAAAGGATAGCCTACTGTATTAACACAATTCAACAACTACAGACTTTTAAAGAAGCTGTATGCTTTGCTAAAAGGCTTTTAACTTGCAAAATTAGCAAAGGAGGTAGAGAACGAGAGTTTTCATACCAGAGAGAAGCTTTTTTATAGCAAAAACAACCATGACTGCAGTTTCTTTTTCAGGATACAGCTCTGGCACGGAGCAGAAGACGGTCAGGAACTGCAAAGCAAGCTGAAGGAACTGCAGATTACCCCCTGCACAGGGCAGCTCTTTCACTATCTGAGAGTAAAAGTCTTGGTACAGTTTAATACGGGGCTGCTCCAAAAACCCACTGGGCTTCTTCTGCCAGTCCTTGACAGGATGGCTCAGATCTGCTTTGAGGAGAGTAGTGACAGATGGTATGAATGCTAAAGGCAAAAGCTGGTTTGGGGCGTTACTCTGAAGACCGTGTTCAACAGTTCTGACCATCTGCAGAACTACTGCTTCCAACAGAGCAGAGAACACATCCACAGAATGCAGCTTCTTTTCTGGCAGCTGCTGGAGGTGCAGTGTGACAACATGACAGAGTGTGGTGAATGCTGTAAGCAGTAACTGCTCAGCTGCAGGATTCCAGTTTTTCCAGTCTTTGTTTTTGGCTGCACCTGTGTCTGGCCTGCAGCTCACCAGAAAAGACATGAACTTTTCCAAGTTGAGCTTCACACTTTGTCTTCTTTCAATAATCATCTGAAGAAAGTTTTCCAAAACCTCTTGGACTTCCTGGACATACTGTGCCCAAACAGGAACAGTAAAGACATCAGTGAAGAATTTGCTAGCTGCAAGCTGGGAGGTCATGACAGCCTCAAGAACATCGCTGGCATGTAACACCTTAAAAACAGAGTTGGCACTCCTGCCAGCTTGCAGGCATCTCAGGAGGTGGAGGCAAGTCCTCAAAACCTCCAGCAATAACAACTTGCTGCAAGAGACACTAGCCCTGGTATTAACTAGCAAAGACAGCAGCACCAGAAAACACCGAGTACAGTCAGAGGGAAGAAAACTGTCTAATTTCAGGAGAGAAACAATTTCTAGCAAACTCAGGCATCTTTGTAGCTGACATTCTTTCAGGATGACAGGGCAGCCATTTTTTGCTAACAATACTATACACTGAGCAACTTTCTCCAGTGTTTCCCAAGACAAGCTCAGCTCATCCTTCAGCAGTTTGTTTTCTGATGGTACTTCAAATGGGTCAACAGTTTTGCAAGGAGCCAGAATTTCTTCATGCCAAGGAACATTAGTCACAGATAGCTGCTGAAGTGGTAGATCTACTGAATCCCTGGTAGCAGTGGGCAGCACCACAGCAAACTGATGAATAAGATGGGTCAGAAAAGCACAGTGCAGGACCTTCATTTCTGGTAGAAGAGAGCTGTGGATCAAACCAAGGGATATCTTTCCAATGCTGATGGAAGGCTCCTGGTCCGTGGCAGCTTCCTGAGCTTCAGCCAACATCAACGTCTCAAGAAGCACTTTTGCAATGTACTCTACATCTTTTAAGGAAATATACGGCAACAGGATGGTCAGGTTGGACATGACAAGGTGCCAGTGTGCTGTGGGATAGCTGAGTTCAGTTATCATGCTGATATCTCCATCCCACGGTTCAGATTCTCCTCTCCTCATGGCGGATCTTCCAGACTCCAGGATGAAAGCTGCAGCATGCTGCAAGGCCTGTACGTCAGCTTCAGTCTGCATTAACATCTTCTTCATTTTCTGAAGTGTGAGCAGTTCTAAGCAGTATTTACTGGTGGACGCAAAACTACTTGCAAGTTCCATAACTCTCCTCCAACACTGCTCCGTCACACCAGGCAGAAAAGCTGAAATGCCCCAGTGCCCAGCTACAGGTTCAGTAACAGCAATTTCAGCTGTTGGAGATACATATTTACTGCAGCCAACACCAAACAGAGTGTCTACCTCAACCCAAGTGTAAACAAGGAGGAGAGCAGCGTCACTGGCCTTTCTTAGCCAAAGCTTTGACTTTTCTTCCTCTCTCCTAGGAGCCTGCAGCAGCTCCATCAGTGGCTGAGTTATTCCCTTCTGTATGTTTGCCATCAAACGCTGAGTGCGAAGCACCACGGGGCCAGGAGTGACATCATCTAGGCTCCTCATGTTGAACAGAAAAGCATGCAGCACCAAGCACAGTGACATCAGCTTCAAGGCCATGTCAGTTGACTGTTCAACAGCTGGAATGACAAGGGTCTGGCATTTCTCCACAAAGAGACACAGAATGTCCAGAATCTGGTTGGGTGGCAGTTCAAGAAGGCACTCATGAAGCTTTACTGTCAGGCCAGCAGAGAAGACAGATGGCCTCAGTTCATCAACAGCTGGCCGGCAAATGACCGTCAGCACTTCTTCAAAGAGCCGTGGAAACTGCCTCAGCTTGGAGTAGGTCTGGAATATGGTGCTGATGAGAGTCTCCTGCGGCTCCCTTGTACGTGGCTCAGAGGCCTCAGCATCAATCCAAGCTGATGACACCAAGTCATCCAGGTCTGGCTCTACTATAAGGTGATTTAATGACACCAGGAGTTTGAGACACCTGAACCAAGCAGGGATGGAAGCTTGGGAGTGCGTCAGCAGCATCTGCGCTAGCTTCCGGTAAAAGTGAAACTGCACCTCCTTGTGCCGGATACGGTCACTGGCGACATTATAGATATCATTGCTGAGCACCAAGGTCAGAAGCTGTTCCAGAGCAAGCAGCTCTGTGCTCCAATCCACAGGGGAGAGCACATCGCTCCTCCCTGCCTCTTGCAGGCCAGAGAGCCTGAGACAGCCAAAAAGCCTGCTGAGCATGTGGAAACACACAAGGTGGTTTTCTGCCTTACAGTACGAGTCCAGAAACAGCTTATATAGCAGGGCCACTGAACCAGCCACAACCACTCCGTGGAGGGCAGGTTCACAGAAGTCACTGCCCAGCTTGGTCTGCATTGTGTTGGCTGGCAGCAAAAGAGTTTTCCAACCTCCTTTCTTCTTCTCCTGGAGTTCCTGTTCTGGCAGCAGCTCTTCTTTGTAGGATGAGAAAAGCTCAGGCTGAAATAACCCAACCTGCAGCAACGTTTCCATTTGGCTTTGTATTTCCCTGCTCAGGTGCTGACGCACGTGGCTATCATCTGCTTGCGTCCAGCTCCTCACAGTCAGCAAGTGCCTCAGGAGCAAACATGGCTGGAGCAACTGACTTGTCACTTGCCCAAACACAAGTTTTGTGTTGGTTTGCTGCCTCTGGATCAGTAAGTACTGAGCAAAGGTAAGCTGGAGGACACTGAACAACTGGGAGCTCACTGCATCATCAGAAGCCAGCTGCTGACATGCCAGCTGGGACAGCTTGTTGAGGAGATCAACCAAAAGCTCACACTTTGCTGTGTAAATGATGGACAGTGAAGGAGTAGAAAGGATGCCACTGGAGCAACTCAGCAAGGTGCTGATGTTCTGCTGTGTTTTTTCAGAACAGGCCTCTGATAACCTTTTGTTTATGACCTGAAAAAAGAAACAAAAACAAACCCCAAAACCCAGTCAATTTAGCATTGAAAGATAAAGCCCATCATAATGAACCAACACCTTCTGGAAGCTGTGGCTGCAAGCAAGGGGGATCTGCCAACAGCTGCTGCTGGGTCTGTCACATCATGGGTTTCAAACTAGAAGCTCCACTGTCCTTGCATTTGTCTGCACCACCAGATGAGTAAGGAAGCCCTCATGCATGCTACTGGCAACAGCACAAGACTATCCCTACTTGAGACTAATAGTTCATCCTGCAGAAACGGAGTAGGGATAAATTTCTTCCCTTTTTGAATGGTTCCCAAAATTATGCTCCAACAACAAAAAACACACACAATACACAACCCTGCTCTGATACAGGGAGCTTATTTAGTAAGAATGTCCATGACTAAATATCATATTTATATTTGAAAAGGAGACAGTCTCTGGTCCTGATATTTTGAATGTGAAGGACTATTCTCTTTCCCCTTTGAGAGATACAAACTTCTAGAGACATGACATTGCATCTCTTCCTTTTCTCAAACTTTATATGTACTTCCCTGCTGTTTTCTCCTTCAATCCACTCTTCACTCGTTCCCTTTTCTCACCTTCAGATAATGTCTGCAAACAAATTCAGTTACAATTTACAAATCTGCCTCTATTCTGTTAAAAACCTCACCTGTCTCCTTACGCCTTACTTTGTGGATGGTTCATCTCCTCATCTGGAACATTGCTGGACTAAAACAGACCCTTAAATTCTTCCCATTGGACCCTCTACCACCTCTGTCCTTGATGTTTGGGGTACCCTGTCCTGTGCCTCTGACCTAATCTTCATCCAGACAGATTTTCATACCCAGACCACATTTAAATTTGGCACACTTTCTGCTTAACATCTCTGAAGCATAGGTTTCATTCAAGCAATTCTCCATACTTCACAGTTCAATTTCTACACATAAAGACAATCTTTTCTTGCTTCCCTTCAATCTGATCAAAACTGAAAGGGTCATTTACCCAGTCATTTTCACTGCCTTCGCAGCCACTCACTAATTCTGCCATTTTTAACCTTAGTGCTGCACAAATACAAATGACATTGCAGGACGGAAATAGCAAAAGTTTCAGTATAGGTCCTGCAAACTATCAGATTAATACATATTTCATGCAACATCTGACACTGTGAGGAAGAGTCAAGTACTGTAAGAGATACATATTGCTATCCAGAATTTTACCAGATATCCACAATTATAGTTACCTGTGCAATTGGAAAACTGAGACCAACTGTCTTCCCACTCTTTAAGAGATCCTGTAGTCTTTTACTATGAATAACATTGTCTAGATATGCCCAGAGTTTTTCAACAACTTCATCCTCCAGTTCAAGCTTCTTGTTGTAGTTGGAAACCAATGTACGGCTTACCCAATCGAGTAAAACCTGTTAACAGAAGGGAAAACAAGAAATCTTTAGCAACCCAAAACAGGAAAAAGCAAAAAAAGGACAAAAGTGGTACCTCTACTACTGTAGTAGTACCTACAGTTACAGCATTGGTGCCTTGAGAACTATGCTACATCCAAGCAGAATAGCCTCTGAGTGAGCAGAGAAGCCTGCTCCTGAAGGTTTCAATTCCTGAAGGTTTCAATCCTACTCATTATCTAATGCTGGACTTGTGCTTGCATATACCATCCCAAAACAGCTTTCAGGAGTGAACATCCTTAATCTGACAACATTATAATTCTAGCAGTTGATACTGGTTAGCAAATGCAGTCTTTTAAATCAGTGCTCAGAGAACCAGCTGGTTTTCACTTTCTAACAGTTGCTATTCCACTCACATCCTCCTCTTCATATGTTCAAATTCACTACCTAGATTCACAGGCCTATGAATTTAGATGGGTGCAAACTAGAAAAGGTTGAAATCTACTGATTTAAAACTGAGGTTGTGGTGTATGGCTAAGTATAATACTCTAAGTAACTGAAATAACAAGAACCCGAAACATAGACCTCAGATGTGCAAACCCTAGACCCCAAAGTACCAGCAGAGTTGGAGGAACAGGACCTAAGAAACCTCTAACCCAGGGAAACACTGCACAGACCTTCAGGAAACAGGGTCAACACAAAAGACTTAGGAGACAGGGTGGGTTCCAACCAGAGAAAACCAAATCACCTTCCAACCAGCAGTCCATGAATACACTGTGTGCTCTTTGCTCATGCACAAGTTCTGAGCACCAGAGAACACACACATAGTTCACAGGCAGTCCTCCCATCCTGAAGTTCTTGTTTTTAACTATGACCAAAAGCATCTGACTTTGGAGCATCCTGTACTGGACATAATACCAATAGCAATGACAGCTCTGAAGACAATGATTTCTTGTGCCTCTGCGAGACAGAACACAGGCACCAGCCTCTCTACAAGAAACTTTCTTCCATCCTTCACGAATGCAGGTCTTCGCCCTGAGGCTACCTGAAATATGTTGCTACAAAACCATTTCATGTAACGACAAAAATCAAGAGCTGATCACAATCCTAAATCAGCGCTATACTTACAGCGCTATCAGCTAGCTAGAAGCTAGATCCGGATTTTAAGAACGGATTCATCCACAGCAGCAATCCGCCATCAGTATTTTATTCTTTCGTCACCGTTCACCACCAAAAAGTACTCACTTGCTCCTTATTAGGGAGGACGCACTGGTGAGAAACCCACGCGAATCGGGCTAGTTTGAGTTTGTCCTCCCAAGAAGTCTTGGAGCTTTTCAGCTTCAGGTAAATCCCGGAGTAGATCGCTGCCATGGGGGCGGCACGTGGGAACAGCGAAGAAGCAGACACGCGTCTGGAAGAAACGCCATGCAAGGAGAAGGCGGTCGGACGGGCAGCGGCCCCGCGCCCGGCACTCACCCACGTGGCCCCGCTCGGGGCCCAAGCGCCGCTCCGCCCGCCCACGGCCCCGCTCCCCGGCGCCCACCTCTCCCGCACCAGCCCCCGGTCCCACTCGCCTTCCCCTCGGTCCGCAAGGCCGTCACTGCTCGCTCCCCGCACCCGGTACGGCCGGGCCCTCCCCGCCGGCCACCGCCGCCGCCAAGCCGCGCCAGCCGAGCGCCGAGCCCGGGAGGCGGCGCGCTGGGGGGAGCCCGCGCCTATTGGCGGCCAGAGGGCGCTTGCGCGGCCCCTGCCCCGCTCCCGCCCGCCCCGGCGTGTGTCAGCCGGGCCATGGAGCGGCGGCCGACGCCGCCCGCCGGGCCCCGGGCAGCACCGGCCGCGCCACCGGCACCGGCCCCGGCCCGCAGGGGAGGCGGCAGCGGCGGCGCGCCCGCCGGCAGCGCCCGGCACCGTTGGGCGCAGTGACAGCGCCCCCGGCCGCGCCGGCCCCCGCCTGCCTCCCTCCGCCTCCCGCCGCCTGCGATGCTCAGTGAGTGAGGACCGGCCCGGGGCCGCGGCCCGGGGCCCGTACGGGGGGCGCGGGGGGCGGGGCTCGGCGTCGGGAGCGCGGCCCGGGCGTCCCGCGGGCCGCCTCGTGGCGGAGGCCCGCAGGCCCGGCCTGGCCGGCGGCTCCCGGGAAGCCGGCGCGGGCACCTCGGGCACGGGTGCGGCCCTGGGGCAGCCCCGGCTGCGGACGGGGCCGGGTGTGTGCCCCGCGCCCGGAGGTCGCGGGGGGGCATCTGCTCGTGGTATCCTTCTTTCCCTTGGAAAGTGCGTGGGTTTAATGAGCGTCTTCTTATCGCGCCATATCTCTTCCCTCTTCTTTTCTTTCCTTCTTTTTCTTTTTTCTTCTTTTTTTTTTTTTTTTTTTTTTTTTTTAATATTGACAGGAGAAGGCTTTAACTTTGGCGTCCCTTCAGCGAGCGCTCTTCGGCCCGCGGAGCAGCCCCAGGACGGGCGTGCGGCCCCGCAGGGCTCCCGGCCCTGGTGTCCCCGGCAGGGCCCAAAAGCGAGCGGTGCCTGGTCCTCCCGCGGCTCCGCTCGGCCCAGGAAGGGCCCAGGGTGGCGGAGCTGGAGCCGAGGTGGTGCGAAGTGGGCTGGAGGAAAGCGGGTCCCGCAGAGGACATCGGTGAAGCACTGCTTGGCACCGCCTTGGGGCCGCGGGGGGGAGGAGGGGGAAGGGGTCGGGGGGAAACAATGTGGAATTGGCAAAGCGTCATTCGTGGATGGTGAGCCAGATCTCGGTCCAAATGCAAATGGATTCATGCTCTTTTAAAATCGCAGCTGTTCCCTCTTTGCCTCTTCACATGAATGCCGCTGCTCAGGCAAAAGCCTTCTCCGTAGTTCCTGCTATCCTGTTTTCCTATTTTGCACCACCACCATGCTCTCCAAGTCAACTTGTAATGTTTACTCGCCTGTTCTTGTGAATTGCAGCTGCTGCATGTGCGACATCCCTTGGCTCTGAGTTTATTCGTATCAGTTTATCCTTATCTCATTTATTCTGAAATTTTGTAAGTTTCAGATTATCCTAATATCACAGAATTAAAAATTGAGGCCTATTATTATTGGTAGGCCCCAGATTTCACTTCTGGTGATAAAGAATAAAAGGTTATTTTTTGCTGTTCACAAATATTCAAAAGATGCTTTAGTTTTATGCTTTTTTTGGTTTGGGGGTGGGTGTTTTTTAACATAGATCTCTGATGCTCACAGGTCTTTCCTTAGTCTTTTGGAAGAAAGAGGCTGCTGTCCCAGCATCAGGACAGGAATACTGAGTCTTTAAAAGTGTTTCCAGTGCTAGTTTTTAAGCTCTTTTTTAGTATGTCTGTACTGGGATTATTTCAAGGCCATGGAATCTGCCTAAACCTGTACTTGAAATGTAGCATAGGCAGGGAAATAATTTCCTTGGTCCAATGTTTAGTTCACAACTAATTTCCAGCTTTTCCAGGAAGGAGGAATTTGCGATGTGTTTTGTGTTATTAGCCTCTTGCTCTGTTTGGTTTTTTTCTTCTTTTTTTTTCCAATGGTTTTGGTTCCTCAGAAAAATACCACCTTAACCTTTTTTCAGTGCTCCAGTTTGGAACACTGCAGAAGATGTTGCATTGTAGCTCTGCATTCTCACAATGTGATCTTTTCTCTCTCTTTCCTTATGTATTTTGCTTCTCAGTAAAATCAGTTAACAGCATTAGCATATACTGTTGTCTTTGGCTGTTCAAGGAGAATGAGACAGCTGGGACTTCTGAACAATTGTTTCAAACTATGCATTTTGTGGACAGGCAACTCTATATGCTTTCAGTTTGTTGCATATTTTGGAGATTATCTTCAGTTGTGAGAGCTAGAGTTTTAAGACTGACTTAAAGTTAAAAATGACAGGCTTTTCCTTTTATGCCTTTAAATTTTGCATCACTGACCTGTTGTGAATTGGCTGAAGGCATTTTGGTAGGCCATCTTTATTTATTTTATGATACATTTTAATTTTGATAAAGGGCTCAATGGAGAATATTTGTAGGAGTGTTGGTTATGCTCTTGCACTTTTCATGAATGCTTTTCCTGCCTTGGTGACATTGTTCTTTGTAATGCTGAGTGTGAAATATAAAGGCAAAGTGAAGGAAGAAACGAAGAGCTGAAATTAGAGTATGGGTAACAGTGGGTCTGATTCCAGTGGGTGTTTCTTGGTGAAGATTCCTTTCATTAAGGTAGTTCCTGTTGTGTTACCTGGGAGTAAGGAAAAAAATTTCCTTGAGATACTGCAGGGGGGAGTACATAGGGGAGCAAGAAACTGTACAAGTCGCATAAATGCCGGAGTGTTGACCTGTGCAAATCACTTGTGCGTGAGTATATGCTGCTGGCTGAAATGCAGAGTGGTAACAATATATTGTGAAGTTTAGTTAAAGGTGTTTTGTAGGAAGGTGCTCAGTTGCTGGTCCATCCTTGTGTCCACTCTTGTTTGTGGTCTTGATAAGAGTTTTCTTTCCTACAGTCTTGTGCAGCAGAGGTGTTACACTTGAGACAGTGTCTCAGTTTTAACTTACTTAATTGCAGGGAAGATGAAAAGGAAGGTTGCTTTTGGAGTGAAAGAAGGTGTTGAAAACTTTTTGATCTGATGGGTCTATCTGGAAATGTTTTGAAAACTCCCACCTATTGATGCCTCTTCACCACTCTCAACAGTTACTTAACCTGTGGGAGCAAATGAGAATCTTTTTAAGGTTTTCACCCAAGCATGTGGGTTTGCAATTCCATGTATCTATTGAAAGTGAACTATTGCTGAAGCCTTGCATCCTCATCCACTTGTCCATAACTTCACAGAAGGGCTATTGTTCTAACAAGTGGAATAAGCAATAAAGTGTGCATGGGTATTAGAAAAAACTCACTTGCAATAATATATTTAAAGCTGTCCTTTTGGTAGAAATGATGGTTTTTACAAAGGGAGGAAGGGCATCCTTTTCTCTCTCGGAGGAGTTGTGTTTCATCAGAGGCAGCTGCTCAAACCAGGAAGCACTAGCACTCAGGAAGCATTCGTGTCATTAGTAGTGGGGCTGTAAGGTGCTGAACTATCTCCAGGCAGGCTTTACCTGCTGTTGTGATAGGAAAAAACCTGCTGTGGCATAGTTCTGCTTTATTTAAAGTCTTTTAGGTTATCTAAACTTTTGTGTGAAGTCGATGGCTGTTGTGAAGGATTGATGCAGTCAGCGACAAACCAAATGGCAAGGGAGCTTTTGCATTTGTCTTATTGAGAGTCCTTTATTACAAGCCAGAGCTAAAAGATAGCATTGGGCTCATTTTGATTTTGAGGTACTTCCAAGTGGTGTTTGTGAGGATGGCTTTTTAAATGTATATTTAAAAAAAAAACCACCTTCAAAGGATTGTTTTTGTTTCAGACTTTTGTAAGAGGGAAGCCTGGATAGGTCAAGGCAGGTGGCAAAGACAGAAGGCTCTGCTTTTAATTTCCCTCTTTTTTTTTCCTGGGGACCTATCTGAGTGAAGTGCCAGAAGTCTGGCTCTAACCTTCAAGTTCAGCCAATAAGCTGTTGCTTCTTGGACTCCCCAAATAGATTTGCTATATAAAGCATTATCTTCCCAAAATGTCCATCTTTGTATGTTAATTTCTCATTCCACTGAATCTTCTGGAGTTTCTTTTTGTTGGTTGTTCAGGCAGAGGAACCAGAATATGACTGATTATTCGAACTGCTGTTGTCAAAAACTCAGGGAGGAGAGACATTTCCTTTTTATGAGTTGTTTTTAACAAAAATGCTTCAGTTCACCACTGCAGTTCCAGTCCAGAATCCTCAAAACTCTCTTTTTGATTCCTTTGTGAAATTAGTATAATTAGGCAGCATAATATCTTTAGGGGTCTGCAAAATGTCTAGTTAGGCCATGGTACTGAGAGGCAAATCCCTGAAGGTTCTCTTTCATACTTCAGCAATACAGAAAATAGGGAGATGTTTGTTTTCTATCAATATTAATGCAGGTACAGTCTAAGTTGATCTCAGCTTACCCTGGAGGAGTCTCATCACCTCTTTTTTTTTTTCTTTTGAGGTCATGAAACGCGTACGCACAGAACAGATTCAGATGGCAGTGTCCTGCTACCTCAAGCGCCGTCAGTATGTGGACTCAGAAGGTCCCTTAAAACAAGGGCTGAGGCTGTGTCAGACTGCTGAAGAGATGGCAGCTAATCTCACAGGTAATCCTATCGTATTTTCCATGTCTACTTGGCAGAACCGTGAGCATGTGTGCTGGCAACTGTATGAATTTGGCTGCACATATGGACATTTCTCCTTTTGAAAGTAAGAAATTTCTCACTGTTAAGTTCCCGTGAATTATGAACTTTTAAGAATGAAAATGTGGGTAGAAGTCTAATACGGTGACATTCGTAGTCAGTGAAACATCAGGGTGAAATTCCATGTGAGGGTACTGGAAAAATACATGTTTTGTCCCAAATAATGTGAAGTCTGGTGAGTAGTGGTGTTTCGTAGTAGAGGGGAGAAGAACCTAGATGAAAAAGGAAGTAGAAGCAGGAAACTTTTGTACCTTTGTACTCCAGCAGTGTTATATCATGTGAAATTAAAGTGATAAGGCTGTGTCTTTTTCTGGCATAGTCAGCTTTGTAGTTATGAGAGTCTGCACTGTCGTTTGGGGAAAAAGCCCAAAATCTTCAGTGGATGAGGCAAGGCTTGCAGGGAGATAAACTTTCTTATCTTTCTTAAGTACTTATGAATCCTGCCATGCTGCTTCCTTTCCAAATTGTGTTTGTGACAGTTTTCATCATAATTATTATTTTCATTTTAACAAATTCTGCTGCTACTTGAGTACATACAGGTATTGGAAGGATAAAAGCTATGCAGACATGATAGAGATTAAATTTACTTGTAAAGCAATAGAAAATAGTGAGCTGAAATTTTGGGTAAAAAGCAAGGAGAAACTTTTTTCTGTCAGTGAAACTGCTGAGATATGACAGTATCTCAGACAAAGGGGAGTGATGGAGTTGCTTGTAATACAACTTGATTTGACAAAATATTAGTAGCTATATAACTGTTTGTGGCTAGGTAACTTCCAGTTTTGAAGTATTTTACCGTAGTTAGCCATCCAAAGATGAGTGACCTGTAGGTGACTGTCCAGGAGAGCTCCCTCAGGGACCTGGAGGAAATTGGACAATATTTCATTATTTAAAAGCAACTTAATGTCATAGTAGTTTTCATTTCCTTGCTTTTTTCAGCCTAACTATCAGAAGTTTATCGCAATCCCTGAAAAAGCACTGGGGAAGATGGGGAAAGAATGAAACCAAAGTTAACTGCTGAATTGTTTTTCAATGGGAGATTTTATGTTAGAAGTGGGTGGAAAGGTCAGTGTCAAAACATGCTCAGAATGTGATACCAGCCGTATGAGGAGAACACAGAAGCATCTGAAGTAGAGGAGATGAACTGGATTACAAGCCCTTGCATGAGCAAAAAAAAAAAAAAAAAAAATTCAGTAGAGTGTGAATGACCATGTGTTTGGGTTTTGTCTTATTTACTGATCTTCCACCAAATGTTATTACTAAATTTCATATTAGTCTGTATCCTCTTGCCAGTGCACGGGTTTTATGATAGTGATTGAGAATTTAGTCATCAGTTTTCATTAGAACTGAAAATGGGCTGCTGTCATATGTTCAGCTGCTTACTACTTCTTGTCAAACGTGCTTGCTGTCAGTGGGCATGCTGCAGTTCTGTCAATAACTGTTAGAAAAGCAAACCTGAGCTTACTTAATCTGACAACAGATGCTGGAAATACTTTCTGCTGCAGTCATCTTAGTTTTGCAAACTGAGTAAAAACTGAGCAGATTGTAAAGCCTACAGTATTTTGGGCAAAGTGATCAAATGTGTTCTTCTGAAGATGTTTTTGGTTTTTCCTTAGCAAAGCTCACGTTGTTTTTTATGTTCAGCTCTTTTGTTTGACTTTTAAATTAACTAGCCTGTATGAATGGGAGACTTGGAGGGGACCTTGGAAGATGATCTGGTCCAACCTTTTCTGTAAGAGAGGGAGCCCAGATGAGATTATCTAGGATTCTGTCTGATTATATCTGCAGTAAAATACAGCAGAGAGCTTCCTTGTGATCATCCCGTATTTCTCTAGAAAACAAGAACACTATCTGAGGGCGGAGTGAGTGACCAAGGAACAGGTTCCTCTAATACTGCCCGTAGCACTGTTAGCACATATGACTAGCTGAAATAATGTACAATTATGCATCATCACACCTAAAATATGAGCCAGTTGCTGTTACACAGCATTTGCAGTAGCCCCACATTTGTTAGTTGGAAGCAATTCTGCTGGTAGCCAACGCGCGAGACCAGGAGGGTATTGTCCATATTCCTGAGTTAGGAGTTATTTCCTTTGAATTTCCTATCAGGTTGCATAGCTTGCCGCACTTAATGGGTATGAAGGAGCAGATATTTCCAATAAATGTTCTTAGCACCACTGGAGAAGGTGGAAAAGAAGCTGTGGTAGGTTTGGTAATGTATGAGAAAGATACAACCAGTGTGTTATTTCTACCAGGTGGAAAATGTGCATGAAATTTTAATCTTGTTGTGGAATCAGTTGATTTCTTGATCCTTTTTGCAGTTCTCATTGGCTTAAAGTTTTGGGAAGGCAAAGAATTGGAATTTGTTAGAAGTGTCTGGTGTGTAGGATTCATTTACCATTTGCTGGGTGGGAGTGAGCTCTAGCATCATTACTGAAAGAATAGGACATAATGGTTGCCCAGTCGGACTGTTTCAGGACAGGTAGACAAAGATTATACTCCACTTTCTGAAGCATGAAGCTTAAATTTGGAATTAAGTTGCTTATGCAGAGAAATTTGTGGCATGGAGAAAATAATCTTCTAAAGTCTAGGCCAATGAGTTATGCTTGCATAACATGAGCCGGGTGGCAGGCCATTCCTGTGGAAATGAGGCCACCCGATCTCTGTGAAGAGTTGACTGTTAACATGTAATCCTGTCATAGCATAAGAGACAGGCCCTCATGTTGCTGTATTTCTTGGCTTTTACAAAGAATTTTATGGGTGACATTGGAATCTGTCACTAAGTATTCTTGAGTTACTACATGTGTATACATGCAGTTTACTTTCTCATGCTAAATATTGATTATATTCAATTTTACATCCAAATAGCAGAGCTTTTTACTTTAGCTGTTGAGTGGTTCCAGTATGTGAGCCTGGAGTCCTTAACCATCTTTGAGTTTCTGAAGCCGCCAGGCTGTAGAAAGCTCAGCATAGCTGTGCCTTTCAGCAAGTTATATTTGTTTATATCTAAACTGATTTAAGAGATGATATCATACTGGTGCTGGAATCTGGTTTTGGGGTTTTTTTTTTGTTGTTTTTTTTTTCCTAAGAGAGGATGATGAGCTCAGCCCATCTCTGTTTCGAAAGCTGAATTTGGCTCCTCACGAAACATACCTCCTGTATTTACATAAGCTGAAGGAAGGTAAACCTGTGTCTTAGTAGAGAGAGAGGAATGGGGGAAGAACAGTGACAGGCTGCCTGTGCTCCATGTGCTGATCTCTTTCTAATTAGAGGCATTGAGATGAGCTGGAGGTTGGCCTATCTCTCTTTAGTGTGTGAAGATTTGATAATGTTGTTTATAGACTTCCAGGGCTGTCAGACTCATGCCTCTGTGCATGAGCCAAATGCTGGAACAAAAAGCCCCCCAGTCAATCAGGAGGAGAAAGGCAGAGAATGGAATGTGATGCAGGGCAAGGGCGACTGAAATAAATTGAAGTGAAAGTAATAAAAATAGGGGTTTTTTTTAGGGGATGAGAGTTCTAATTTGAAAAAAAAATTGAAAGGAAGATAGCAAAACTCCTTGCCCTCTTTTGCTCTATTTAGAACAGCAGAACTTGAGTTTGTAAACACTGGTATTTGCATGTGCTTGGGGTTTCTTGATACATGTCTGTAAACTTGCACAAATTCCCCTGCGGATTCCAGGCCATTAGCAGAACAGCAAAGGTTTGGTGCCAGAGGAGAGGCCAATTCCCCTTCTAAACAGTTCAGAACCACTTTTACCAGAGTCTGGTTCTGAAAAACAGTTCAATACCATCTGAGAAGACTGTAACAACTGGGTTTGTGGTCAGTTGCCAGCTACCCCTTAACCTAAAATCCTCAGGGAGGAGGGCACATTTTGGTTAAAAATTACTAAGTGTTTGCTTAGAGATTCAGTGTTTTCTCTACCACCTCTGTGAGATTTAATAAATTATAATGATTATGATTTGTTGTAAATTATAATGACTGGGATGAGAAATTTGACAATCTGAAGTAGTATCACTTTAGACTTGTTCGTGATGGTTGGGGAACTCACTGAAATAGAAACTATATTTTGGAGAAAGTTGTATGTTGCTTTATCTTTTATGAGTGTAAAGCTGTAAAACAACAGTTGTAAAACTTCTAAGGGGTCTGTGATGGTTGTTACTCTGAATTTCTTGGGAATTTAAGGTTGTATTTGAAAACTTAAAAATGTGTTCCTGGTGGAGCAGGTAAGTTGCTGAAATTTTTAGAGTGAGTTTTGGATTTCAGTGTATTTTCTCATTCGTGATCTGTCTAGGTAGCTAATGCTATGTTTACATACTTTGGTCTATATCATACATGGATGATTTGAAGATGAAATGTCATCTGAGTGGATTTTATGAGAAGCTCTGTTTTCAGACACACATGTAAAAATCCTTAAATCCTCATGTAAGTTTTGCTTTTTTTATTTCACAGTCCAATCTGAGTCTGGTTGTGCCAACGTCGTGTCTGCAGCTCCCTGCCTGGCGGAGCCACAGCAATATGAAGTACAGTTTGGACGATTACGCAATTTTCTGACAGGTAAATCAGGAAGCAAGGAAGAAGAAAGTAGCTGACTTCTTTTGTCATTTCAGTGAATAAAGAGTGATATAATAAAATTCAAAATCATGTCTCTAACAATGTTTTGAGATTTCAGTAAAAATAGAAGTATTTAGATTTTTTGTTGTTGCTTTCTGTGTGCTGAATAGCTTTGAGTTTTGTAGATGGCTGGCTCTTTGCCCTTTCTTATTCAAGCATTTGGCCTTTGTAGGTCTTCTAGACAACACCATATTTACACAGGACGGGAAGGAAAATTAGTGTTTTATGTGAAAGGCAGGTAACTGAGAAATGACTGTACTTCTCTGTCTCCTGGTTTGAGGTTTTTAATTTTATCCATAATTGGCTTGTTTTTATGATGGTCTGGATTTTTAAGGGAAAATCTGTTCCCATAAATTTATCTGTACTGGCTTTGAGACTGGAACAGAACAGTGAAGTAAAAAAATTCTTACTTCATAATGATGCAGAAGGCAATTTTTTTTCTTTCTTTTTTGGTTTTAGTTCAATTTTTTTCTTTTTTAAGGTACTCCCAGGAATGTCCTTATTTCTTCTCTAAGTCCCCAACATGGGAAGAAGAAAGCAGATAGAGTTATGAAAGAACAGTACCAGGGAAAGTGAAGTTGTCACACACAAGATTTGTCCAATGTAGGGATTTGGTCGCAGTGTGCATAATATCAGGATTATTATTTCTGATAGTTTTGGAAGGGAGGGGGCAGGAAGGCAAAGGCAGAAAATAGTGAATTCTTGGACCCTTGCCACCTACAGCAGTTCAATACCTTTGCACTTTAGTATTTGAAGTAAATCCTTATGCTTTAATGTATTTTTAGAAGTACGATAGCTCTGTTCAGTGTTTGGTGAAGTGCTTGCTTAATGCTTGATGAAGTGCTAGGTTTTGGTGTTCAGGTTGACTGCTTTTGTCTTTTTTGTCCCTCTTGCTCTAGTTTGGTTATCTTATATTCATGAACTACCTCTGCTTGTTCAAGGGAGTAGCTTGCCAACCAGCCACAAGGCACAGCAGGACACCTCCCATTTCTGCGATGCCTGCCCCGCTAAGGAGTAGGCAGGGGATTTGTGACATGGATTAACTTGACTAACTAGTCTCTAGTTCAACCACCTGCTCAAAGTGGGACAAGATGGGTGTTTGATCAGGTTGTTCAGAGCCTTTTCCTGTCAGGTTTAGAAAATCAAACACTCTGGAGATTGCTGTGCATCTCTGGGGTCCTGTTGCAATTTAGTGAGAATTTCCCTTGTAGCAGCTTGCCTGTTGTCCTTCCACTGAGTACCTCTGAGAAGGGGCTGGCTCCTTTTCTTGTACAGTGTTGCACTGGGTACTGAAGGCAAGCAGTTGAATACCCCCTTATTCTTCAGGCTAGACAGACCCAGCTCCTGTAACCTCTTCATGTGTTCCTAGATAACATTTTCTTTGTTCCTCTTTCTGACAGCTTCCTATCTCTTCCCTTATTCCCCTACTGCAAAGTGAGGTCCTTCCTCTTGTTTCATATTGGGACTGGTGCACCTGAAAAAAAAAAAAAAAAGACCTGCTGACTGCTTAGAGCTTTTATTACATGCAGGCCACTGTTTTCACTGGCTTTGGCTCAGTTTCAGTGGTTCAGGAAGGAGAGTCGTGCTCAAGTATGCAAATACATATGTATACACTGCACACCACACATATTCTGTAGCTACTCCTGTAGAAATGAGAGAGAGGCACAGTATGAGAAAAAGTGAGAGAAAGTCTGGAAGAGTGCTTAGCACAAAGGAAAAATAACCTAATGGAAAGGGAGAAAGAGAACTTGCATTGGTGAGTGGCAGGAGGGAAGAGCATGTTGAAAAACAGCAATGCTTTTTGCATTTTGAGGATCAGCAAATGTTTGAGGATCAGCAGTGCCTATTTGTTTTCCAGTAATTTTGACCATTTGGGCCTGTGGTAGTAATTCGTTGTGGCACTGTTTGTTGCTATGGTGTTCGGCAGGGCTCCACTCCTCACAGCTCCCTGCAGCTGGCAAACAGCCCCAGAAAAGCTGGGGAAGGAGGGGTGGAGCTGTTGGGCAGATCAGCCTCTGCAAGGTACAGCACAGCCTAATCGGGGTTTGTTACACTGTGTACTAGGAATTACTGCTGGGATTTGCCTTGGCAGAGAGAGAAAAGCATGTACACGAGCAGGCACAGAAATAAAACAAGAGCGCAGCATATTGCAGTACATTTTGGAAACTGTAGCTTCCTTTCCCCTGAAGACAAATGAGTTCCAAAGCACCAGACTCAGGTTTTACTGAAGCTGAGAGAGAAAAAACTACCAAAGCTCAGGCCAGGCAAGCTAGGCAAATACTTTTGGCTTAAACACTTAAAATATTCTTTTAAATATAATTAATACATTTTAAAGTTCATTTATCATAGTAAACAAAGGGTACAAAGGGCATACTCTTTCTTTTGAAATAAATGGGGAAAATTCAGCTATCATGTGTTTTGTGAGGTAGTGTATTATTAGCTGTCCCACACCTGAAAAGGGTTTTGAGATCTGTGTTTTGTTCAGACAAGATACCTCACTGATGTGCTAATCCCTATTATACCTCCTTTAGGCGACAGAAGAGGTTTGCTTAGGTGTGCCAACAAATGTCTCTTTTTGCTTGCTCTCCAGTGTCACTGTCAAGGCTTTTTCAGTAGTTATCCTTGCTCTGTTTTATGCCCAGTGGGAAGTGGTTTGAGAAGTCATTCAAAGTTTGTTGTTTCTTTATATAGATTCAGATTCTCAGCACAGCCATGAAGTGATGCCTCTTCTATATCCCCTCTTCGTCTACCTCCATCTGAACATGGTCCAGAATGGCCTAAAAAGCACAGTGGACAGTTTTTACAGCCGCTTCCATGGCATGTTCTTGCAGAATGCCAGCCAGAAGGATATCATTGAACAGTTGCAGACTACCATGACTATTCAAGATATCCTGTCCAACTTGAAGCTCCGGGCTTTTCTGGACAACAAGTATGTCATCCGCCTTCAAGAGGACAGCTACAACTACCTTCTTCGCTACCTCCAAAGTGACAACAACAACGCCCTGTGCAAAGTCCTGACCTTGCACATTCACCTGGATGTGCAGCCTGCCAAGAGGACTGACTACCAGCTCTATGCCGGTGGGAGCTCCTCACGCAGCGAGAGCAATGGCCTGGAACCCAGTGATGTGCCAGCTTCTATTCTGCAGAATGAGGCAGCGCTGGATTTACTGCAGGACAGCATTAAACGTGTCAAGGACGGGCCCCCTTCCTTAACCACCATCTGTTTCTATGCCTTCTATAACACGGAGCAGTTGCTGAACACTGCAGAGATTTCACCAAACAGCAAGCTGCTCGCTGCTGGGTTCGATAATTCATGTGTGAAGCTGTGGAGCCTGCGCTCCAGGAAGTTGAAATCTGAGCCCCACCTTGTTGATGTGTCCCGCATCCGTTTGGCTTGTGACATCCTGGATGAGGAGGTCTGCATACCCTTTTTTTCCCCCCTTCTTCCCCTTCTGCTGGCCTGTTTTGAACATGATTGTTGAGTATCTAGTAATGTCTTCAAAAACTCTGAGGCTGTTGCACCTGTCTGCCTTGATGCACAGATTTTATAATCTACTCTCGTTCTTCCCTGCAGTGTTTGTAAATGCTGAACTGAGATGCAGTCAGTCTGTGCTTAGGTCAGAGTTTATTAGGCTTAGGTGTTGGTCCCCCTCCTCCAGCTGTCCTTGAACAGATGACAGTAGACAGGCAACCCAGAAAGGACATGTGACTAGAGTAGTCTCATTTCTATGAGGAGCATGGAGCCTTCTTTGGGATGGGAAGATGAAACAAGGCAGTATGGGCAGTGAAAACACAGTGCCAAATGAAAACTAGAAGAAAAATAGCTCAGAACCAGGCAGAAGGGTGGAGAGAAGAACAGAGACATAGGAAGAGGAAAATATAGACAAAGTAAGGAAAGAGCTAAAGAAGTCTGATCAGATTTGTATGTGCAAAACTGTTTCAGGTATCACCTTCATTTACCAGAGGTCAAGAGTTAAATTATGGAAATTTTTAATAATTTAAAATAATTTTAATATTTAACAAATTATTACTCACAAATTATGCAGAATGTCTCTGTTAAGGAATCTGAAGTATCCTGCTCCAGAGTACTGGACATAAGGACAGAGATGTGTGTACATTCACTTCACATGCAATTTTAGATGGCATCTTCTACTTGACTTTTTTTTTTTCTAGTCACACTCTTCCTCCCCTCTCCACACAACTGCCCAAGCAGCAACTTATATCTGGTTAGAGATCAAAATTTTGACTCTTCTGTTCTTTATTCACTCTTCTCCTTCAAAAGAAAACCTCATTTGTTCTTGTGTTGAGTGTTCAGCAGGAGAGACACCCTTTTCTCCACTGTTTTGTCTTCTAAATACTTAGTGGCAAGGTTGTGTTTATTTTGGAAGAATGCTGAGAGCTTGGTGTATTCAGGGATCTCT
Source organism: Cinclus cinclus (assembly GCF_963662255.1). Taxonomy (NCBI): domain Eukaryota; kingdom Metazoa; phylum Chordata; class Aves; order Passeriformes; family Cinclidae; genus Cinclus; species Cinclus cinclus. The sequence continues at coordinate 70,875,799 of NC_085048.1, read as the reverse complement.
GATTATGGTTTGCTTTGTTAAACAGCTTGAGAAAAGAGGCAGGTATCAAGGTGAGACAGCACAGCAGCATGTTTGCTGCTTCCCAGCTTAACCCTTTTTGCAGAGAGAGCAGGTGAGTGAGTCAGACTAGCCCATAATGGAGCTATGGACTTGTTTTCATTAAAATCTGCAAGAGTTCATAGGGCATGTGACTGTGTATTGCCCATCTTGGAAACTAAATGTCAGCATCCTGCAAGAGAAGAGAATTTGTCTGGTAAATCAGCAGGTCACCTTCTTCAGCTCTGGACTGTGGATAAGTGAGCTATTGCCAGGTTATCAGGAGTGTGTGTATTAGCTTTCTTTGGCACGTAGTCATAGGCCTGCATACTGTACACTTACTAGGAGACAGCAGTAGAATACTGAATGAAAATGGCTTTTGATGGTTGTTTGATGTTTTGTGTACCCTGCAGTTTTTGTTCACAGGTCTGAAGCAAAAAAATGGTCAAAAAGCAGCGTAGATCAAATTCATCATTGCCCTGAATAATTTCCACCACTGACAAAACAAATAGTAACCTGAGCAGGACTTCGAAGTTGAGGGAGAATACCAATACCAGCCTGAACATGACCTTGGTTACCAGATGCAAATGGAAGTCCCTTGACTACAAGGAAATAAATTCAGTTATCTGGGAGCCCTAAGTGAAAATACACAGGCACCCACGGTGTTGTAGGTGGGAGCAGGCCAGCACTTGCTTTGATGCCATAGGAGAGGAAGCCAAAGATACCAAGACCAAACCAGACTTCCTTGACTGGGGTGCAGATCAGTGTGAGCAGGGGCTGTATTTCAGATTGTCACTGCAGTCTAATCACTAGCAATTCACAGGGTTAAAGCTGATACAAACTTTGATGAAAAACAAAATTTATGAATGTGCTTTGACATTATTTCTGTGAGTTCTGTAGAATAACTTGTGAGGATGTTAAAAGTTGGTTTGGTTGATTTCTGTATTGTCTAATTAGCTTTGGATAATGCATATAAATAGTAGTGCATTAAATAAGTAGTCTTTAGCCTGATTTTTTATTTTCTGCAAGGAAACAGATCCTTCCTTTTATCAAGTCATAAAGGCCTAAAATCATGCTAGTTTCAGTGGAGGTTGTTCAGGGTGGCACTAGAGGTACTCTGTTGGGTTTATTAATTCTCCTTGTAAAGGGGTATGTATATGTGTCTAAATGAAGTTGGGACTTAGCAAATCTGTTAGAGCAAGAATTTTTTTCCTAGTGCGTGTGAAGCCTTTGTGTCACTAAGGTCAAAATAATCTTCTAGGTGCAATTTTACTAAATTTTGCTCAGTGTGGTGCTGCAGTGTACTTCACTAGTGTAGTTTCGCTTCTTGCAACTAAGAGAGGCTTATTTTGGGATACAGTAATCCTGTTTTCTTTATAGTAGCATCTCACAAATGTCCCTTTATAGTCTCTCTTACTTTGGTTCCATTATAAAAATGAAGTTTTGTAGCTGTACAAATGGATGCATTGTCTGTCTCTTTGCAATTTTACCATGCATATTGCTGGTACTCCATAAATCAACGTCAGAAAATAATGCTCTGTCCAAGCCACAATACTGTCAGCCTTTAAATCCTGTGAAGACTAAGACTTGACCCCATTTAGCTCTGCTTCTATGGTTCTGCTTTTAAGTGCCAGTGGTCCTTCAAGTGGTAATGAGTGGAGATGATGCTGACACCTTGTTTGATGGCAGATGGGAGGGAATTCTGGAAGGGGCAGCAAAAAATGTCCTGCGAAGAGAGGCATCCTTCCTCATTGTTCCCTGCAAGGGATGTCTGCTATAGGCAGATAAGAAATCTTCCCTTCTGACATCTTAAGGGAGCTGCAGGATGAGAGAGATGATGACACCCAGGAAGGCCTGTTACTGGATAGGAAAAAAAAGGGAGGAATGTGAGATTATGGTTTTTTTGTTTGGGTTTTTTTTTGAGACTGTCGTTGTTTTTTGAGGCTTGGTGGTTGTGCTTGCAGCTGCCTTGCTGATCTGGTCAGAAGAATAACTTGGATGGGGAGGAAACTGAAAAATGTGACTCAGAAGCATTATAGATGTACTGTTTTCAGTGAGCTATGACAGGAGTGTGCAGCTGTGCTAAGTGAGTGTCAAACAGAAAGATAAGATTTGCTACCTGTGACCATATAGGAGTGTGGGTTTCAATACTATAGAAGGTGGTGTCAAATCTCCTGGTACTGCAGTACAGGGAGGGAAGGGGAGGTGCTTGCAGACAGCCCATGTAACCTTGTATTTGAATGCACAAAATTAAGTACCTGGACTTGCAAAATTTACAGAAACTGTAGTACAATACAGGCAGCTTGAATGGGACTCCACTGCTAACTTCTCAGGAATCTTATGGTCATAATCAAATAGCATAAAATGCTGCAGGTATCAGCCATTCTCCTTTATGTGGTAACACAGCCTAGAGATGCTGTGGATTCCGGTAAGCTGTGCTCTATCTGAGGTAGAAAAGCAATTTGAATAAGAATAGGGCTTTGCATGCCAGGGCCTGCAGTTTCTCCCTGCCTCACCTCCATAGTAGACATGAAGTTGGCTTCCAGCCGCATCATAAAGCTCTCATGGGCACTGACATGAAGAGAAGCAGCATTGCTAAATATGGCTTGCTGCCTACTACATAACATGCTGTTGAGATGGAGAAAGGCAAGGAGAGAGCTAAGTCAGAGTTTGCTCACCTCCAGTGTGAAATTTGAAACCACTGGAAGAGAAGCACTTTCTGGGCTATTGCTAAATCTGAAGTCAAACTGTCTGTGGGACCTGAGGTCAGAGGGGTGGGAGTTAGAGAGCTGCTTACACCACACCGACTTCTGCTCTGACTTCTGGTTGTCAACAGTCCAGCAGCCCTGGGGAATTGGGTTTCCTCTTAGGGCAGGAAGTGCTCCTTCTGCAGGAAATGGGCCAGTTCAAGATGATAAATATTAAAGGGGCTGCTCACAAACAAAAGGATGTTGTGTTGAATTTGATGTGCAGAGATTCTGTGAATGACTGTTACTGATTCAGTACTGAGGAAAAGTGTCTGCCTGACAGCCCTGAGGAAGAATGTTCTCAAACCACTATGCAGGTGCACCCTAAGCAAGGGTTATCTTGCACTACCAGTGAGACCCCAGCTTGTCAGGCAAGGACATTTCTGAGATCTGTTGAAACCTGTGTAGTCTGTAGCCTTAGAGTGTCAAGAGGTGCTACCCGAGCAGACTTTCAGAGATTCTTACCTTCCATCGGGAGATTCCTTTAGCTCAGCTCACTGAATAGTCTTTAAACACAAAAGCTTTTACTGGTTGACTATCTGCCCTGGTATTTGAATTGGAGAATAACAAGATAGAAAGGTTTCCAGTGCCAGCATTTTTGTGATTTTTCACTTTCTCCTATGCCAAAATAGATACACTGACTTAAATAAGCTGCATATATTCGCTATTTTTGAAGGCTTTTCTTGGAGGGTGAGGATGTGGAAGCATTCTGATGGAGCTTGCAGGGAGAAATAGATGTTAGAGCCTTGCTGGGTTTCTGTTCACATGTAGGGTTGAGAAAGAATGTTAAGCGGACAGCTTGTCAAATATGCTGTCTTTCCATCTCCTGCCTTTTGTTGAAGACTTCTGTGATGGTTTCCCTCTACTGTGAGATACACTTCCAACAATGACAACACAAAAAGAGTAGATGCCAAGTAGATGCCTGTTTTCAACATCTTAGCCACATGTTTTTAGTAGAGTGGATAGAGACTATGCATATGATTTTAGCAAAAGGAAAAATGTCATTAAATATTTTTTCCCATCTGTGCCTGCAGTCTCAGGTTAAGATGCCATCCGGGCTGAGCATAAGGCTACCAAATTAAAGATAATGCCTTTATAGATATCTCACCGTCTCTTGCAGTATTCACTTGGAGCAAATGTACCAACAATGATTATGTCTCAGAGTTGCACAAATGGTGCTACATCTAAAGTAAATAATGTAACTCCTTCTGTATTAGCACCCTCCTGGTTTCCTCATGGAATTTTTTATATTGGTTGAATGGATAAATATGCTTTCCTTCCTTGCTTCTTTTTCTTTTTCATGATCAGGAGGAAGAGGATGACAATGCAGGCACAGAAATGAAGATCCTGAGAGGACACTGTGGACCTGTGTATAGCACGAGGTTCCTTTCAGACAGTTCAGGACTCTTGTCTTGTTCTGAGGACATGTCCATCAGATACTGGGACCTCGGAAGTTTTACAAACACTGTGTTGTACCAAGGACATGCCTATCCTGTCTGGGATTTGGATATTAGCCCCTGCAGCCTATACTTCGCCAGCGGCTCCCACGATCGCACTGCAAGGCTCTGGTCATTTGATCGGACGTACCCACTGCGAATATACGCGGGCCACTTGGCGGACGTGGATTGCATTAAGTTCCACCCCAATTCCAACTACTTAGCGACGGGCTCCACGGACAAAACCGTGCGCCTGTGGAGCACTCAGCAGGGCAACTCGGTGCGGCTTTTCACCGGGCACCGGGGCCCTGTGCTGGCGCTCGCGTTTTCCCCCAACGGTAAGTACCTGGCATCGGCAGGTGAAGACCAGCGGCTGAAGCTGTGGGACTTGGCATCAGGAACTCTTTACAAAGAACTGAGGGGGCACACAGACAACATAACCAGCCTTACTTTTAGCCCTGACAGTAGTTTGATTGCTTCAGCGTCGATGGACAATTCAGTTCGGGTGTGGGACATTCGGAACACTTACTGCAACGCCCCTGCGGATGGGTCTTCCAGTGAACTGGTTGGTGTATATACCGGACAGATGAATAATGTACTGAGCGTACAGTTTATGGCCTGTAATCTTCTTCTAGTTACTGGAATTGCACAAGAAAATCAGGAACATTAATTTTGCTTTTTGTCTTAGGAAGTGGGTGGGTGTCTTGAATGCCAGAGTCTATTGCAGGCTGAGATTACTGACTGCGAAACACTTCTCTTCCTCTGCCCCCTTGAAAGGCATGTTCAGAGTGATGCAAATGCTTTAAGATGACACAAAAATGCTTGTGCTGTTGAACAGAATAAGGGAAAAAAAAGGAGGATTGATGAAAATACATATGCATTCTAATTTTGTACTTGTAGGAATGGGAAAAAGGGGAATAAATCCAGTAGCTTGGGGAAACTGAAAGCCTGGCCCAGACAAGTGAAACTGCCAACCAGATAAGCTGGTGACCTGCACTTAAATATCCTTCATTGATTGATGGGCACATCTTACCTACTGTTAATTCGGCTTGAGTATGTGGAGAACTACTGGCCCGGTGGTTTTTGTTTTGTTTTGCTTTTGCTTTCCTGGTATTGCAGAGGACCAGCATTTTTAAGACTCTTCTATTAAAAGAACATTATGCATTTTCTACAGTGATAGTGGTCCTAAATATTTCAGCTCCCAATAGAACTTCTGGGATATTTTGGACTAAACAAGTAGAAAATACCCTTGTTCTCTTTTTAGTAAGGGCAAGGAAATCTGACCTCAGTTGGGGCCCATCTCTGCATTGTTGTTTGGATTTGGTTCCTGGTACTAGCTGTGATTATGTGTATTTATGTTCCATTAATTAGGAAATTTTGTGACTCGGGTTGCACTGTGTTTTGAGGATGAGAGGACAGTGGAAACAGAGTGGTGGCTTTAAGGATAATGAGCAACTTGCCTTGTCTGTAGGGAGAATGGAAATGGCCAAGTTTGGACTCCTAATGTGAACAGAGCATGGCAACCCACCACTGCACCTCACAGAAAGATTTCCATAAATGGAAGTTGGAAGTCTAAGGAGAGGGGGATGAGGAGAAACACACAAAGTGACATGGGAAAAAATAGTATTACTAAATTATTGTGTGTACACAGAGGCAGCTCTGCCAGTGTTGGATTTTTCTCAAATGTTGCAATACCAGTTTCATGAACACTTTGTGAGATAAATCATCAGCATTTACAAGGATCTGCAGAAAAAGCACGTTCTAGTTTGTCATTCTGAGAGATTAAATATTTCTGCTTTCTGGAAAGAGTTATTTTGTATTTTGTTTTCTATTAAAAGCATTTAGTTTAAAAATAAAAATAAAAATTGTTTGGTCCCTTTCTGGGAAGTTTGCTCTGACTTGTATGAGAAGAGGGCAGCAGCTTCCCCTACACTGCTTGAGCCAGACCCCACTTGGAAGCTGAATCTGGTGGTCTTGCTCACTTGGAGCTGTTTTGATGTCACCCTACTTGCTTTCTGCAGAGGTGATGGGACATGTCATGGAGTGGGGTATTGATACAGCTTTGTAGGTCAGCTGATATGTATGTGGAGGATCTAAATACCCCCTGAGGTTAACACTGTGCACCAGAAGGCCTCATTCTGTAGCACTGCATTACCTTTACTTTGTTGTTAGATATTTCAAAATGTCTCTTTCAAGCAGATGTCTTCTAGAGAGGCTGTGGGTATTAAATGATAATTCCTGTCAGCTTCCCTCAGCCTTTCTGGATTTTCATGAGAAGACTCCCTTGAATATCTAAACAAATTAAGAGTTCAGACAACAACTCACAGTTGCCATTTTATTTTATTGTGCATTTACAAAATAGTAAACTACAAAAACCTTTTTACCAGAAAGGTGTTTGACCTTCCTGACATTAACACTGGCATGTGCTGCAGCTCAGTGCTGGGAGTATCAGAAACCCCTCTGTACACCTGGAGTTGAAGGGCACTGCTCATCTTCTGACAGCTGCTTGTCAGAAGTGTGAAGCAGCTTAACACTCCTAAACCAGGATTGGGCATGTTGAAGAAAAATGTATGGAAGATGGTTGTGTTGCTGAGGCTTTGTGCTGTGCAGGTCTCTAGAGAGACTTCCTTCAGCTCTCTTGAGCCAATACCACTCACCAGAACAAACACGGTGTCCTTCAACCTGCAGTACTCCCTCTAGTTGTTTTGAGTGGTTTTCCTCAATTCTGTAGATTTTAGCCCAAAGATTTTATTGTGAAATGACTGTTTTGACCGAATGCCCATGGGAATACCCTGGAAGGATATGGCCCACCAGTGCTCACTGGAACTCATTTTCATGTTTATTGCTATATGTTCTGAGCAGTGTTTAGATTTAGAGCAGCTGGAGTTTTGGTCCTGAAGTAGAGCAAACAGCAGCCAAAAGGGGATGGGGGGGGGGAGGGGAAATAAGAACAAGATGACCAGAGAACAAAGTTTCCTGTTAACATCTTACTTCTACAGCAGAATTGGGCTTTTTATTTTTTTATTACTTTTTTTTATTGCTTGGGTTGCTCTGAAGTATTGCATGTAGAAGTGACAAGAGTAAAGAGACTTCAGAAGCAAATCCTGTTATATGCACATCAGTTAAAAGATGTAAAAGTGATTCCTAAAGAGTTGGAAAAGCAGTCACTAAGTGCTTCAAACCTATAAACAACAGTGTACTGTGTGGAGAGGTTTTGGTGCTCTTTGAAGGAAGCTAGGAAATAATCTAGACTAATAAAAATGTCTGCAGTTGATTGACAGGCTGAATTTTAAGGCAGAATTGCGAAGAAAGTATGAGTGGAAGGAAGGAATACCATAAAGTCTAGCAAAATTTGGACTGCAGTCTCTATTAGCCATCTACTTCAGAAACAAGTACACTTGTACGGACCACTTTCTATTTTAAATATATACCAAAAACAACTAAAGCACTTAAGTTGACATAGTTAAGCGCCCTAATCTTAAGAAGCATCATAACAGGATCTTGCAATTTGTGTGTCCATGTGTAACACAGTTCTCAGTCAGGTAAGTAGGTCCTCCTTCCCCTGCAAAACGTTTTACTTTGTGTGCCTCCTGGATGATGTACAGGGCATCAGGCCCTGCGTGGTACCAGCTGATGGCTGTCAGGAGATACTCAGAAAAAGATGACAAATGGATGGCAGTTCTTTCATAGTTTGCATAATCCTGTCTTCTCACAATTAGGTGTGCTGGGGTCTGGGGTTTGTTTTAATAGACCCCTGGCACTGCAGGCTATGTAGCTGCTGATGCATTTAGTTTCATCTAAAATAGATTCATCTCTTATTTATCAGCTATATACTTGTAGCTTCCACAGTTTGCTGCAGCAAGAAATTCTGCACCTTGATTTTATGAGGGGGGAAAAATATTTCCTTGGTTTTGACATTTGTTAGCTGATAATTTTGTTCTGTTCCCCAACCTCTTGAACTGATAAAAACAATGAAGAGCAAAACCCCTTTCCAGGGTGTGAGGTAGTCCAGAATACAACAGGTATACATAAAGCTAAGGTTAAAGTCCATGTTTAGTCACTGAATACTGAGGAAAGGAAAGCGTATGTGCTCTAATAAATTGCTGCACCCATTCACAGGTCTATACTAAAGTTGCCCTTCTCACTTTCAACACGGGCATCTCCCAAGGAGTAGGCTGCCATACTGTTCAGTCTAAATGTCTTAATTCCTGAAATGGTAAAGTTCATCCTATTCATCCCCATTCTTGTCACTTTGTGAAGACTGTCTCTTACAAGTATTTTTAGGTCTAAAAACATTTTACAGAAATGGTATTTCCATTAACAGGTCATTCGGGCTCACCAAGAAAAATTAAAAGACTTCAGGCCACGTTGCTAACCCTGTTTCAACACTTGGCTGCCTTTTGTTAGACCTCTGGGCTCTGTGAGTTCTTCAACAAAGTCCTGAAATGACCTTTCTTCTGAGTGGTGTCTAATTGCTTATGGTGAGCCAGGCTCTAAAACTGTACCACTACAAGACAGAAATGTGACAGTAAAATTAAGTGCCTGGAAGTCCCTTGCCAAAGACTATCCTGGCATGCTGCACATCAGCTATGGGTTTGGTTTTATTTTTTAAGTACTGGATAGGAGCCCAAACTGACTGAAATAATGATGTTCACCCTGTTCAGTGTACTTCAAGTACAAAATACTAACAAAAATTTTCCTCTGGACTGGTAACATTTTTTAACAATTTTAAATCTCTGTCTGGCTTTCTGTTTCATGGACACTGCTATACAACAGCACTGAGCAGCAGGTGAACGGAGGTGGTGATAACATTCTGAGTGCACAGTTTAGGGCAAGGTGTTATCTACTCTGTGTTATCCTGAAGAAACAGTCTCTTGGGACAAGGAAGTTGTTGAACAAGGAAGTGGTAGAAGTTATTTCTATAGCTTGATATTACAAGTGTTACTCTTGCATTAAGATGAGGGTTAGAGAAGGAAGGAGGCAATTTCAGAAGCCTGCTTTATCAGCAGCCCTGATTTCCTACCTAGTCCAGATCTTTGCAGATCCTTTTAGAATAAAATTGTCTTCTTTTTACACAGATTTGTGATCTTCATTGAAGTTGTGGTCTTCAGTTTATGAAGAGCCTGATAACAATAATATTTTAGCATATACAGATGGGGGATAAGCTAACGACCAGGCTTTATAGAGTTTGATGCTGTACAAGCATATCAGCACATGGGCAGTGCTCATCTGACACTTAGCCTGAGAACAGGAGGAAGTAACTCCATCCTAATCCTTCTACCAGGCTGCCAAAGGGAGGAGATATGCTGGGATTGCTATCCCATGTCTGGAGAATGGATGGGAGGCAGCTCAGGAGCTATGGGTGTCAGGGTACAAGACCAGCATCATGATGGTGTCCAGTTCTATTTCTTTGCTATCACTCCTTTCCCCCACCAAGTAGTGATGCTTCTGTTCACTTTGCTGCAAATCATGCATTCACACTTACTCTGGCAGCCCTGGTAGGGCAGCAGTGGGGCTGGTCAGGCAGCTAATTGAAATTATGACCCTGCATTCCTTGTAAGTGGCCTGTAAATATCAAGCCTGCTGTTTGGGTTGGGCTGTTTCTTGTTTGTTGGTTTTTGTCTGTTCCATTTTTATTTGCCTTTCTTTGTTGTTATGTTTGGGGTTTTTGTTTGTTTGCTTTTCCTGTGGCTTAAAATTATTTAACAGAGTTTGGCTGTAGCAGACTGAATTGCCTGTTTCCATCTGAAAGAAACCTTTGATATTGGGATATTCTTTGGGATATTCAGGGGTATCTTGAACCCCCTGATCCTAATCTGGAAGATGCCAAATCATGTTCCATTTTTACTCTTAAGACAAGCAGGCTACCTAGACAGAAGTGAGTGCTGTAGTTCTATTGGCGATACAACAATATCTCACCGAAATACCCAAAGCTGGATTGCACACGAATCTCGGGAAGCTCCTGGAAGTGATGAGGTAGGTGGACACTAAGGGGACAAAGGCTGCTAGGTAATAAACCACTCGTGCCAGAAGGTGTTCTCTGGACTGCTGTGATACTACCTGTGCTCTCCGATGTCTGCCTTAGGCCAACCCTGCTCCTGGCTTTGCAACAGCCACTGATGCTTTGTAGTTAGTGGAGAGGGACAGGGCAAATAAGGGCAGAAAGCGCTGTGTGCTACTGCAGTGATAAACTGGGGTCATGCTGTAACACAACTCCAGACAAACTAGCGCCAGCTGCATGTGGAGAATGGCCATTTGTCTGGCATCCAGAAAAGCACAACAAAACTCATGTACTGACAAGTTGCCCTTTAGAACTAGCACAGATCCTTCCAGAGCTGCATGTCCTTCAACACCAAGAATCCACCAAGTCCTAAACATTCGCTCCAAGGGACTGGAATTGTGAGCGCACATGTGACTTTTTAGTATTTCAGGTTAACATGTCACAACTTCAGCCCATTACTGGAGTTAGTTGAAACAAGTCATATTTGCACTTTTTTTTTTTCCCAATTGGTGACTAGCTTGGAGACATGTGCAGAACTGCTGCTGCTTTTTGCAATTTTTGCTTAAGGCAATAGCAAAGCAATCTGCATCTGGTTAACAGACTGGAAAAGAATAGCCAGAATTTCAGGAACTCTCTTCTCCCCTGGCAACTCCACTCTACTAGTGCAAATATTTCATGACCATTTAGAATGACTGTGTAACCATCTGTGATTTTGGAGGTGGTTGTGTTTTTTATATATTATTTTTTAACCCAGAAAAAAAACCTAAACCAAACTGGAGTGTAAAGCTGTGCTGCACCTAAACTTTCTGGTGCCTTTTCTAGGCAGATCTCCTTGCCCTGGATGAGGTGGGGAGTGCTTTGCTTTCTCTTTTCAAAATTATTTGTCCGTAAATCTCACCACTCCAAAGTCTCTCAAGAGAAAACATCCTGTGTTCTCCAACAGCTCTCATCCTGCAACTAGCATAGGATAGACACAAGTCTGTCTGAAGCACTGTTTGTGTCTCCATGGATTGTTGTATTGGACAGAGAGACCACACACCTCAGTGACATCTACCTGTAGAGATGCCAGAGCCCCACCCTGCACACCTCACTGCTCAGGTGCATCTGGCACTGGGAACAGTATACTTCATTCAGGTTTAATTTCACAATGGAAATGTTTCGTTTTCCTTTAAAGGGCAGTTTGAAAGAACATGTACTATGGGCTTTCAACACTCTGTTGCTTTTGTACTGCTTGCTTCACTCAATGCAAACACTTTTGTCCTGAAGTGCCTGGTTTGTTGTTTTTTTTTTTCTCCCTGAAGATGCAGAGAGGCTACAAAACTATTTCAGTATCATGCAATAATGAAACAGAAATTAAATGTTTCCAGTTTGATGTACAACATCCAACCCCATCAGCTTTCATACACTCAGTCAGATAACCTGGGGACAGTACAGGTTTGACAGCACCTGAAGCTTCACTGCAAGACTTAAATTCTCATCCCTGCAAACTTGCCTGGGCATGCCCTTCTGGTGGTTCTTTCACCTGTATCCCCCCCTGCACCTTCCACCACCCCCCAGGAGCAGAGGGCCAGCACTGCAGCAGGTCTGGCAAGAACCTGACCCTTGACATCACACCAGGTTTGAAGTTTGCTCCGTCCTGTGTCCCAGACCCCATTTAATCCCCAACCCTCAGAGACAGGGGCAGCCAGCCTGGGGCTGTTGTGGGGGATAGGATACAATGCTGGTCCCTGGGGCGCACCACAGCACACAGCCTGCAGTGACCTGAGGCTCCTCAGGCCGCAACAGGGTCAACCCTCTCAACTAAAATATACTGAGTGCTTTTCCCTTTAACAGCCTTGCGTAGTGTTGTCTCAGAACTACGCCAGTACTTTTCCAAAACTAGGCTGTTTAGCCCACAGGAGGTTCAGGTGTAACCTTCTTGCTCTCTGCAACCACCTGCAAGGGGGGTATAGCTAGGTGGGAGCTGGCCTCTTCTCCCGGGAAGCCAGCGACAGGACAAGAGCACACAGCTTTAAGGTGCGCCACGGGAGGTTTAAAGTTGGACATTAGGAGGACTGAAATGGGCTGCCCAGTGAGGTGCTGGAGTCACTGTCCCTGGAGGCGTTTAAGGAACGACTGGAAGTGCCACAGGGTGCCATGGTCTAATTGACCGGGTGGTGTTTGGCCATAAGTTGGACTTGCTGATCGCAGAGGTCTTTCCCAAACCAATTGATTCCGCCCCTCTGTTTGGGAAACGCGGCTTCGGTCAGGACGATCCCGCCGAAAGGAGCCGCCCGGGCCCTCTCCTGGCTCGCGGGAAGCGGCCACACGCTGCATTGCCTTTTCCAGCGGGAGAGAAATACTCCAAAAAAAACCAAAAAAAAAACAAAACAAAAAAAAAAACAACAAAAAAACTAAACCGGGGCACGGGGCGAGCGCAGCCCAGGTCCCACACACCCCCCACCGGCCCTCCCAGGGAGCGCGGCCGGCCCGGCGGGGCCCGTCCCGCCGCTCCCCGAGGGATGGATTGGTCGGGCCGAGCGCCAGGGAGGATCCAACCCCCGCCCCCCCCCGGGGCCGACCCCGCCCCGCGCGGGCCCGACCCTGCCCCCTGGCGGCCCCCGGGCCCCGGCGCGGCCCCGTCCCGCCGGGCTGGCTTCCGTGAGGGCCCGCGAGCGCCGGGGAAAGGTCACGGGATTTCGGCTGAAGGCACCGCTGAGAGGGGGCGTCATCAGTGCGTACAAATAGCTAAAGGGTGGGGGTGAAGAGGATTCAGCCGGGCTCTTCTCGGTGGTGCCATGCAATAGGATGAGAGGCAACGGGCGGATCCTGATACACAGAAAATTCCACCTGGATATGAGGAAGAACTGCTTCATTGTGCAGGTGACCAAGCACTGGAGCAGATTGTCCTGAGAGGGTGTGGAGTCTCCCTCACTGGAGATGTTCAAGAACCATGTGGACACAGTCCTGTGCCAGGTGCTCTGGGATGGCCCTGCTTGAGCAGGGAGCTTGGACCAGATGAGCCCCTGCGGTCCCTTCCAGCCTGACCCACTCTGTGATTTAATGTGTAGTATATACAGCATACCCTCCTAGCAGTGTCTAAGAGCAGCATTATAGAGGGCAGGAAGGCTGGGTGTGGGAGAGGAGGAAACCCAGGGGCTGGGGTGAAGCTGTGGAGCTACTGTCCCTGCACTGCAGGCCTCCCACAAGGAAGGTTTTCGTGAATTCATTCAAGTATCAAGGGAGGTTTATGCTAATTCACTCAAATATCAAGGGAAACTGCTCCGGTGGTTTTCCCAGGATGAGGCTCCATTCTTCAGCACTGTCACTGGGTGTGCTAACCCCTTGATTTCCCTAAATACTGGGAATTTGGCTATATCATTTGCAGTGGCAAAAGACTGTTCATGTTTTCTCGTGATCTTTCAATACAATTTTACTCATTTGTAAACTTTAAAGTGTGATTGTTCTGTGTCAAACCTAGTCTCACAAACCAATGTTTAACTTTTATACAGAAACTTGACCCAAACATTTAAAATTGAAGCATAGGTATCCCTGTACTGGGAACTCTGGGGCAGGGTGGGGAACAGGACGGTCACTTCCCTGCTCTAGCTGCTAGTCAGGAAAGCTGTGACTCTGTTTCTTAAATCAGGTTTGGGGCAGGAGATTGTTTGGTAAATGGCTCATACCTTGACCAATGATACATGAAGAAAATAGTAATGTTAAGGGGTAGGAAGAGACCTTAAAGACCCAACCCCCTGCCATAGGCAGAGACACCTACGACTGGACCAGAGCTCCATCACAGCTGGTCTTATTATTTCCAGGGATGGGCCATCCAGAACTTCTCTGGGTGACCTGCTGCAGTATCTCACCACGCTCACAGTAAAGAATTTCTTCCTAATATCTGTCCTAAATTTCCCCTCTTTTTATTTGAACCCATTAGTCCTAATCCTGTGGGCTCTGTGCCAAGTGTGGGCACATAAGGCCAGTTTATATCCATCCTGTAGATACCAGCCTGAGCATGGGATCAGGCACATGGTGTCCCCAAAAGGCAGCTCTCCTCTGGATGGACATTCTCCCTTGCAGTTTTGCACCAAGACCAAACTCAAGGGACACAGGCCAGCAAGGTCCGCTGGCCAGCCTGAGATGGCTGGAGATGTTGGGACCATGTGGGTCTGGAAGGGAGGAAAACAGGAGGAAGCCAAGTCCCTGCTTTCTTACCCCGAGATCTGCTGCCCCAGCTCCCCTCCCCTCCCAGGTGGGGTCTCTGACACCACTGGTAGGGCAGGGCAGGCTCAAACAATCAAGACACTTGGTAGGGTTAGAAGGTACCGCTGGAAGATCTTCCAGTCCAACCCCATGGCAAGGCAGGGTCGTCTCGAGCAGGTGACATAAGAACACGTCCAGGTGGGTTTTTAATGTCTCCAGACAGCAAAAGTCCACAAGCTCCCCAGGCAGCCTGTTCCAGTGCTCTGCCACTCTCAACGTAAAGCTCTTCCTCACATTGAGATGGAACTTCTTATGCTTTCAGTTATGGCCACTGCTCCTCACTGTCTCACGGGCCACCACTGAAAAGAGTCTGGCACCATCCTCTTGGCACCTGCCTTTGAGTACGGAGAGCCCCTCTGTCTACTCGGGCGCCATTTCGGCAATCCCGGGCCCCCTCCCGTGCCTTCCCCGGGCCGGGTGGCGGCAGAGGGCGCTGGCCGGGGCGGTCGGGAGGAGGCCGGCAGCCGCGCCCTTATCAGCGCGCCGCAGGCCGGGCCGGGCCCTCGCGGCCGCGGGTTCCCGGCCGCCGGCCCGTGGGCGGCAGCGGCGGCTCGGAGGCGCCTCCTCCCCTTCCTCCTCTTCCTCCTCCCGCCGCAGACCCGCGCGGCGGGGACCTGCGACCGCAGCAACAGCTCGGGTGCCGCGCCGGCCGCATGGCGGGCTACGCGCCGCGCCTGCCCTGGCTGTTGCCGCTGCTGCGGCGGGCGGCACCGCCCCCCTGGGCACGGGCGGCCGCCGGGCTCCGCGCCCCGCCGCTGCCGCTCGGCAGGTGCGGGGCGCACCCCCCGTCTGTGCTGCCGCTGCCGCCGGGCTCCCCGTCCTACCGTCGCCGCCTCCTCCCCGCCGCGGCGGCAGCGGGCGGCGCCCCGCGCTCCCTGAGCACCGCGGCGGGCGCGGAGCCGCCGCGGGGGGCTGCGGGCGCTCCGTCGCGCTTCGAGGCTCGGAAGCTGCTGGCCCTGGCGCACCCCGAGCGCCGGAGACTGACAGGTACCGGGGCCGCCCCGGGGCTTCGCCCGAGCGGGAGGGGGCGGCGGGCGCCCCGCCCGGAGGGGCTGCCGAGGTCGGGGTGCGCGGCCGGAGCGGCCGCCGCCGGGGCGAAGGAGAAGGTCGTGTTTCCCTGGAGAACCGGCCTTGCTGGCAGCATCCCAGCACAGCACGGAATCTTAGAGCGAGCCTTCCATACGTGTGAAAAAACAAAAAACATACATTCTCCCCCCTCTTCTCACTTTGCCATCTCTTAATATGCTGGTTTTTGAAGGGAAGGCAAAAGTTTTGAAAGTTAACAGGGCCCGGTTCCATTCAATGCCTCTGTGCGTGTTCAGCGCTGGCTTCACAATCTGCCTGCAATAAATTTGGGCGCAAGACTGCATTAAATTAAGTAAAAAGGGGAACCTGATGCGTTTTTGTTTTTGTTTTTTGCTTAAAACTTTTTAAGATGATTTGAAATTTGTTTATTTTCTAGTGTCTATCCAGTGAAACCAAAACACTGTGGTTATATAAATTACACCCTTAACACTGATACTTTCAACAGAGTATAAACTAACTTTTCTTGACATTGCTTCTCACGGGTTAATATGATAATAGCTGTTTGTAAGAAAACAATGTCAAATTATTATGTGCTTTGGGTTTTCAAAAGTATCTTTATTGGCAGACAGCGTATGCACTGTCTCATGAGTGAGAGGCCTGTAGTCCTCTGTAGAAATTTAGGTAGTTCCCATGAAATGGGTAAATGGTGTTTGAGAGGAGAGGCGAGGTAGGTAGACACATAAAGAGGTGGTTTGTGGAATACAAAGCACTTTGCACAAGATTTTATTCACAGTGGATATTTACAGAGTTTCATTACATGTTGGTATTATATACCCAGCATAATTTGGATCCAAATGTATGTTTATAGATTTTAGACTACCTGCTGGTTTTACAATGAAGTTTTAAAAGTCTGTGGTTTTCCCATTTAAATTTAATCAAGTATATAAATCAGTTATTTTAAGGCTGACTTTTAGGACCCAAGGCTTCTAAATAACTGTAAATTTAATTTAGTTCACTTTACTGGGCACTCGGTGCAAGCTTGTTTATCACAGGGTATGGTATGTTGGTTTGTAATTATGTTTTAAAATAGAGCAAGATATCATTTGTGCAGTCTGCTGATGGTTTTATCTAAGTAATCAGCTATCACAGTTACTGAAAACCAGCTACATGCAGTTTTGTCTTTTGAGGTAACAAAATGGTCTGGATTAAGGTTTAAAAAAACACTAACACAACATCTTGAAGATATCAAACAACGAGGATGGAAAAAAATGGGAACGTAATAACTGTTTTTAGTTCAGTAGGTCCTCATTCTGGGAGAGGAGTGAATTTATGTGAGATTCTTCTTTACTGACACCCTGCTTAAGGGAGAAGTTGTAGTTAAGTTGTAATTAGGTGGGGTGATGGAAAAGGTAACAGGGAAAATGCTTTTGGTCATTATAGAGTGCACGCAGGACAAATATGGGTAAAATGCATTGTAGGTGGTTGTTGGGAAATTGCATCTACCCATTGTATCTAAAATACATTAAAATATATTGCATTTTGTTTCTATGGCAGCTTTGTACTGAGAAACTGGTCCTTAAAAACATAGTATGTCTGGGTTTTCTCCATTCAAAAAAAAGAGGAAAGTTAATGGTTTCACTATATGAAACAATGAACCAAGGGTAAAACATTTAATTTCTTCTTCAGGTCCATATAACCATTAAGCAAATGCTGTGAGATCTCTTCAGAGGTCTGCAGGTGCTCTTTAGTTCTGTAAGAAGGTTGAGTTCTTCCAGATTTTTTGTGTTTTATAGAGCCAGTGGCTGCTAACATTGGGGAGTAGCAGTACCAGTGTGGAGTGCTGTGTACCTTTTCTGGCATTCCACATGGCACAAGCCGTGATGGTCTGTCTGCTCCTTGCAATTGGAATTCATAGTCACCGAAGGTGAAGTGGTTGCTGTGAGGGCAGTGGAAGACAGTGGGAGCAGAGGATGATTTATGAGGAAGTTGAGCAAGGCTAGCTTCACCTATCTTGGTGTGCTGGGGAAGTGGTGTCAGCTGATGAGGTGCAGGTACAGAGGTGAAGGTGACCCACTCCCCATGTGATTGGCACCAGAGGAGAAGATCCCATCTTGCTCTGTGCAGGACCTCTTCACCATCCAATGGCTCAGGAAGAAGTCATGTGCTCTGCACACAGCACCTCTTGCAGAAGGAACTTCTGACCCTCTGGAAGCTCCTAGGAATGAAAATAAATATATCAAATGTCATACTGTCCAAAATAAAAAAAAAGTGTCAGTGTAATATGTTCCATGTCCAGTTACTTCTGCAGCAGGGTAGAGCTATGAATATATTTTAAATGGGACATGTGTGTTAAATTTTGTGTTTTGCAATTAAAGCGGTTAAAAGACTATTGTACTATGGTACTAAATACTGTGGTGGGAATTCACTCTGTTAGTTACCACAATTTTGTGCAGTGATTAGTAGTTTGTAAATCCGGTAATACCTCCCAGGTTTAGCAAAGGAGAGAAGTAGTTGTAGGAATTCTTTGGCTGGTCTGTTGTAGTCAGGTAAGGTAAACCTGCATCTTCAGTTAAATTCAGTTCCTGGGGAAGAGGACAGGGCTGTTGTTGGAATTATTAAATCCTACTTTGTGTGTGTGAGACCACAAAAATGCCTTTTCAAAATGATCCCTTTTATATCCTCCTGCCTCCTTGTTTTCTCCCCGTGAGAATCTGTCTGCTGCACTTTATCCAAACCACACTCAAAGGAAACAATAGTTGTATTGAATTGTAAAGTAAGCACAAGGAACTCTGAAATTTTTAATCCCATAGCAAAGTGTGCCCTTTCTCTCTATTAAACTTTCTCTGCACCGAGTAAGAAGGTTTGTTTTGTACGCAGGTCTTCTTTAGAGGCATTCAAGAAATGGTATTTCATAAATTTTATTCGGTAATTTTTGGCAAGTTTGTAATAACTGTTTTCCTATGGATTAAAATTTCAATTAAGTCAGAAGACCACTGCTTTATTCATAATCGGATTTTATTTTACTTTAAAATTACACCAGGTGATGCACTTTGGGTTTTTTGAAAGGCAATTCTTGTGGTTTTTAAATCGTAATTCCTATATATGTAGGGGTAAATTACTGAGTGTTTTCTCATGTGCGGTGCACCAATAAAATAAAGGCTAGGCGCTTTTTGTTGTTTTTCCCACTAGTTTTTCTTCTGATTTTGTCAATGTTTGGTATGAAACTTACAAAAGGTCCAAGCAGCCTTGTAGCTTTATCACAGAAAGTTTGTTTTTCTGTGCCTTATTGGTGACAGTTGTATAGTTTAAACTGGTGGGGAACTGTTAACGAAGCTACTTAAGACACATTGCAGAAACAGTAGCTGCTGATCACTGTGATCAGTTCGGTGCTTAGACCTTAATTTCCTTGGGGAGTGTTGTTGCTGCATTATTTGTGTGAACTGTGGAGACAGAAGGAGTAATAGCTAGGTTGGTCTGACATAAACAGTCTTCTATACAAGGTAAAAATGAACAAGTTAAATACTTTATTGTTAAGTGCACGATTAAAAAAAAAAAAAAAAAAAAACAAGCCGTACCTTTCCCCTATAAACCTAGAGTTATTCTGTTACTTTCTAGCATTTTGTGAACTGTATTTTTTTTTTTCTGAGCGCAGTAACACAGTTGTTCTTAACGGTGTAAGGAGGGTGGTTCTAAAATGTTCTTGCATAATAATAGATGTAGTGCAGATGTCATGTATGAATTTACTTGAATACAGAAAGAAAATCACGCAACTCATACCTAACCTAGAACTATTGAGAACATTATTAAGTGCTCACAGTGTACTCTGGAAAAAGATTTTTATCTTGTAGTAAGTATTTGCAGGGTTGATACCTTTGCAGGGTTGATACCCAAAAATATTGTGGACCAGGGTCCACCAAAAGGAAATTAATTTTATTTGTCCAACAAATACAAAATTTACCAGTGCATCTTTCTCCCATAAAAGAACAACTGAAGAGCCCAATCTTCCTGAATGAACGTGATAATGTGATTTGTTTTATTCATCACTCCAAATGCCCTTGAGGAAAGCCAGTCAGTGTTAAGCTTAAATTTTTCCCACATACTAAATAAAACTGCACAGATAACTGGTAAACAATAAGCATTCATTGTTATTGGTAGAAGGATATTTCTCACAATGCAAAGCTTGCTTATGACCCACCAATCCCCCATATTTAAATGAAACCGGTACAATAGCTAAAATATTTCAAGAGGTAACACTCTCAGCTTATGGAACAGTAAACACTAGCTACTATGACCTGTTGCTGGGTTACTGTGCACTGCCAGATGTCATCAGTACCTCATTTTTCTGTCCTTCATCCCTGATTGGGTTGGATGATCTTAATTCATCTGAGGTAAAATCCTTATGTATTTGTCTTCAGAACAGCCCCTCACCAAACAGGCTTGCAAGTATTTTGTCTTTGTGCACTTCTGTGTGCTATACTGGGTGAGAAGGTTGCTCTGGTAAGAACCAGCAAAATTAGAAAAATTCACTGTCTTGGTGTTGCTTTTTGTGTGTAGAAAAGCAATGACTCTTTGGAGTCACTTAATCCACATTCTGAAGAGAGGTTTCTGATACCTCTGCCTGGTTATTGCTTGTAAGCATCATGGTTTATCAGTTGGCAGCCTTGGAAGGAAGCTGCAGGTTTGCTGTCAAGAAGCAAGCCCATGTCAGCCTTAACCAAGTGTGTTGGTCTTAATAGTGATAAAGGCATCACTTTGTGCAGCAATCTGGATTTCTGTGCAAGTAGACTAACAAAATGTTTGCCTAACATTTCCAAGAGGGTTGTTCAGCTGCTGCTGCAGCCAACTTTCCTTGTCATTGCTCCTGTAGCTACTTTGAAGTCCTGGTTTTACAAGTTCTACTGATCTGCCTCACAGTTTCTTTATTGTCATCTCATACAAAAAAAAAAAAATGCTTTAAAAATGAAATTGTGTGTTTTGGAAGCTTTGTTTGATGTAATTTTCTGGGTAACAAAGTAAGCCATGTGAAGCTAATACTATAGAGTTTACGCTGACATTTTTTTTTCTATCAGTAACGACCTTCAGTGTCACTGGAGTGTCTTCATATCTGGTTGCTGAACACACTGAACTCCTCCCTTCAGCCAGTTATCACCATGACAGCTCCTTTGAAGGAGGCGATGCAATGAGTGTTTGCTTGTTCCTATTTTTTCAACTAGTCAACATTTTAAAAGAAACAAAAAAGAGCAGCCAGTTGGCAACTGTACTATTTGCTAGTTGGTCTGCTGGTATAATCAACATGAGAGTTTAAATTGGAGAGCCTTATTTTGCATGAGATTTGTGATTAAATTAATAAAGACGTGTATGTTGCTTAGTTCAGTAGTTTCAGTTTGTTTTTGGTACTAGTATTTGTTCTTCCTTTAGTTAAGGCTGTTGGAACTAATTACAGTGAAATCCATGCTAGTTTGAATGAAGAGAAGCTGAAGATAAATTCAAGCCACTGGACAGAAACATATGGGGAGTTTAGCTATATACTCCTCTTGCTTCTGTGAAGTATCTGCAGTTCATATGTACTGTTCCATCCATAACTGAGAAATTGTCTGGACTAATGGAGATGGAGCTGCCATGCAGTATTGTGTTTATAATCAATGCTTTTGTCCATCTCCAGCTGCCTTGGAGACCAACCAGCTTTTCCTGACAGGAAATAACCTGGGTTTTGTTAGATCTTTTTCCCTGCTGCTTCACAGCTTGAATACACCAGTACTGCCAGCCTGTTAGTAAGGTCATTCATAAATTTTTAGCTAATAAGTAATATCCTTATGAGATGTGTCTATGGCATAGATCAGTAATTTTGCACCAGAAAGTTTTTTACTTTCTCCTCTGTTTCTTATAGTCCCTATAGCTTCAAGTTAAAGATCCAATTCCATGTCTTTCATACACTTGCTGACCTGATTGTAACACAAGTGAAAGATTGCAATCAAATTTTGACTAAGAAGCACAGGCTGCAGCTATGCATTTTTTGTACTCTAAATTCTTCCTTATAAGTACACAGATGTGTTTACACTTCAATTAAAACTGAAACAAAGCTTTTCACATATGTGTGAAGGTAGTAAGAGGCATCAAATCATATGTGTCAGGTGTTATAAATAGTGCTTACAGCAGTGTGCAGTAGGGAAGCTGGCTGCTGTCTTTGTCATAGAAGTCATAAAAGTGATACAAGAAGCTCAGGACTTTCAGCATAGTATATTTTTTTCTTCAAAGGCATTATTTGCTAGTAGTTTTGCAGCAATCCTATGAATGGTTGCTTTAAGTCTGTGGTTGATTCTTGGAAAATGATGCTGTATAAATGTCATTGTTTGTTGTGGTTCAGTGGTTTTCATATCAAGTTTGTTCAGTTTTCAATTAAGATGTGGGTTTTTTTCTAGCTCTCAGCCTTCCAAGCTTGGCTTGCCTTTTTAGAATTAAACTTGTTCTTGGCTCAAAAAAATTCTCTGCAAATTTAAATTCAAAAGGCTAAGTTTTGGTCCAGTGTGATTTTTGTACTTCGTGATACACCTTCAAAAAGCTACACAGGCTGTTCCATGGGTGATCCTGCAACTGGAATTCAAGCAGTCTGCTCATCAGCAAATGTACTTCTAATTAAGATTTACACTATTTTTCTTTTAGACCATCAGTAGTAAAGAGTAAAACAAAATGAATGTTTATAAAATTTATCAGTTAAGAAGAAATCAGATTTGGGTGGGTTTTTTTTTTGGCTTTTGGTTTGTTATCTCAAAAACAGACAACTGGAGGCATCCATACAGTGATAATAATGAATAATAAAACCCAAACCACACAGAAGTTGAAAGTTTGTGTGTGAGAATTTGGTAACTGTTAATGCTCTCTAAGGGCATTCTGTGAAAAGCTAATCTTTTTGGATGGTGCTGTTGAAAATTACACAAGACAAGTGATTCTAGGACTGTGACTGTGTACAGAGGCTTTTCAGAGTATTAAAATGTGCCTTCCCTAAGTTAATTTATACAGTGGCTTAAAATAGAACTGTGTGTTAAAAGAGTGCTGATTATTTCAATTGGCACTTGCAAGCTTTGTAGAAGATTAAAGTGAAAAATCATTTAACTTGTACTATTAACAATCTTCCTTTTTCTTGTTGATTTGCAGCTGCTGTTGGCTTTCTGGCAGTTTCCAGTGTCATTACCATGTCAGCCCCTTTCTTTATGGGGAAAGTTATTGACATTATTTATACAAATCCCAGTGAGGATTTCACTGACAGCCTGACCAGCCTGTGTGCCTTGCTGAGTGGAATCTTTTTATGTGGTGCTGCTGCTAATGCTACTCGTGTCTACCTCATGCAGACTGCAGGTAAAAACAGAAACAAGAGAGTCATCTTGTTTTTTGCATAGTCAGGATATCTAATGATCTTAAATTATTGGCAATGGCCAAGAGATGATTTTGGAATCAGTAGCTTTTTTTAACCAGAGCGAAGGTAAACTAATAGTGCAAAGATAAGTGTGCTGGAATGATTGCTCATTTTTATTTGCTGTTAGGTGAGATCTTAAAGATCTCATCTGACGCGTTGCCAGACTCTCTTCTCTGTAATGTGCCTTATTCAGTGCTCTACAGTCCTGTGATTTTTATATTGTTGGTGTCTGTGTAAAGTCTCTTGTGTCATGCTTGACAGACTTATGGTTTTGACAGGACAAAGAATTGTGAAACGTTTGAGAGCAACCATGTTCTCCTCTATTGTGAAGCAAGAAACGGCCTTCTTCGACAAGACCAGGACAGGAGAGCTGATAAACCGCTTGTCTTCAGATACAGCCCTTTTGGGCCGCTCAGTGACTGAAAACCTTTCAGATGGGCTCAGGGCAGGAGCACAGGCATCTGTGGGGGTTGGAATGATGGTATGGTGGTCTCTTACTTCCTTGACACTTCTTGTCTTTTCACATTTGTGTCAGTTCTGTTAGGTGAGTATGAGTCAGTCCAGGAACAGCTGTGTGCTCTTGGGTACAAGTGTATTTCATTGGTTATCTACAACAGATGCAGAGATTATTTCAATAGGTGATGTGCCTGTAGCCAGCCACTTGATGTTTACTCACAAACAAAATTTGGAGGCTGATGGATTGATATTAACTACCAAAGTTAACCAAAGTTATTGAGCAAAGTTATCGAGCAAAATGTAGTAGGCAAATCACTGAATTCCATTCTTGCTGAAGATACTTAAATCAGTGATAACATTCCCATGGTTGTAGGTAAAATATGGTATGAAGGGCCTCATCATTAATGTCGGTTGATTTTGGTTAAAGCCTAGGTGAGCAAAGGCAGCACTGCATATCTAATTAATGCCAAGGGTTTTTACAAGCATTAGTCTTCTGTTTTAGTCTGTCGATGTAGGAACCTTGTTAATGAAGGCTTCAGTGCAGGGTATCAGTTAATATTCCTTGGTGGTCAGTTGGATTACATGAACATTTGACTTCTCTTGAGGCTTTTATTTGTTTCATTAATTTTTTTTATGCTTATGCATTGGTTGCAATTATCTTAAATGCAAGTGTAGTAATTTCTGCTGTTTACCTGGAGTTAAAAACAGACAGCAAATAGACTCCTCATAAAATTAAGCATCCAGTATTGTCATTATTGCAAACTGTTAAGAGTTTCCACTATGAAGCTTTAAAGCTTTACTGTTTTGTCACTGATAAGAATTGCTGATAAGAATGGCTTTCTGTACTTTTTTACAAAGGGAGTCTAAGGTTTTATCTTGCCATAGATAAAATGAGATAACTTTATATAATGTGTTCTGCTCCAAAATACAGCCATGAGATGGTTGTAAGAGGTGGACTACAAAAGCTTGCCAAGAAAAGAAGGAAGATACTATTATGAAATAATTATAATGCCTCTTAATTATGTTGATTTTGAATATTTCTGGAGATTTTTGTTTTCAATACAGAAAGCAAGTTGAAATTAAAGAACATTAGATCTAATGTTAGTAAATCTTATTAAGAGAACCTCTTTAAGTGCTTTGATGGTGATCATTACAAGCAATAAGTTTTGCAGCAATAAATGAAATACTGTGTTCCACCCATTCGTGGGTGCTAGGGAGTACTGGTGACTCCATCTGTTTGTTTCTCAGTTACCCAGAAGTACTGTATGATATTTCTCTACTCAGAGCTTCTTTATTACACCATCTATTTAATAGTTGTGAAAGCACTTTAGAAACTGTGTAATAGCTTATGTCTTTCAGCATCCCCAAGAGATTTCCTGGTAGGCCTGTTTACTGGCAGGTTAAATGCTTGACTAAAACCACACAGTGAGCCAGTGAGAAAACTAGAAATGAAATCCAGATGGCTTTGTTTATAGTCCTTTGTTCTAACTTCCCAAATGGTGTGGAAGAATGGATATTTTGCCTGGAAAAAAATTAAAACATGATAAATGAAAGCATGGCAGCACTAAATCCCTACTAGTTTTAGAAAAGTAGCAAGGGAAGTTGCACTTAAGTAGTCCAGGGATTATTTTTAAGCTGAATGCTTAACTCTGACAATACCTTTTCTTCTAGTTTTTTGTTTCCCCTAGCCTTGCTGCATTTGTTCTGGGTGTTGTGCCACCCTTGGCTGTCCTGGCTGTGATTTATGGCAGATACTTGCGAAAGCTTACTAAAATGACTCAAGATTCTCTTGCAGAAGCAACACAGGTAACCTTTCTAGTTAACTTTAAAGTTGCTCTAATGTATTTAGGTTAATACCTCTAAAGTTACAGATCTTGTGAAGACAGTTGTGCTATTAGTTCTGACCCTGTAGTTTTGCACCTGAGTAGTATGAAAAGTGAATGTCAGTAACATGCCTCCTTTGTCCATAACAATATAATACAGAGAAACCAGGCCTTGAGAATTTGGAAATGTAAGAAATGACAAGGAGCTTAGGCTCTAGTTTTGTTAGAGCATAAAGAAAAACAGTCTATGAAGTCCTGTGTCAGTGCTGGGTTTGAAAACCACTGTTCTTGGATTATGGTTTTGAGCTCAAAGCTATCAGAAGCATCCTAAATGATGCTTCCTTTGCTAGCAAGTCTTGATGCTTGACCTTACTGTCAGCTGTTGAATGTTTATGGGGCAAGTTTCTTAAACATTTTCCTCAAAGGCTTATGGTGAGGAAACATTATTATAAAGCATAGAAATATAATTAGGAAAGCTGTAGTTAAAATAGTCACACTTGTCATCTGTTACAAACTTAGGATGTCCTTTATAGAACTGTGCAAAAGGAAGGTTAGCCCTCTTCTGTCTTTCTTTCTTCCTCTCTCGGTGGGAAGCTTGTGCCTTTGTAGATAGGGTACGGGTCTTCGTATGAACAAGCAATTGTTGAGTTCCATTCAAATTTTCAGGTTGAATGGGAGATGAAAGGAGGAGAATTATATTTTTGTATCATACTTTTGCTTACAAAAGGGGAACTTGTTCATTCTAAGACCATCAAAATGTCCAATAATAACTTATTGTAATTGGTTACACTTGAGGTATTTTTGTATTAATACTTTGCTGTATAGAAGTTAAAATACCGAGTTGAAATGAGACATTAGCAACTGGGTTAAATTAATTCCTGGCATTGCTTTGA
This sequence comes from Cinclus cinclus, assembly GCF_963662255.1. NCBI lineage: Eukaryota > Metazoa > Chordata > Aves > Passeriformes > Cinclidae > Cinclus > Cinclus cinclus. The sequence goes on along the minus strand of NC_085048.1, from coordinate 70,849,725 downwards.
TCAAATGAGTAGAATTGTTTTAGGAAATAACTGCAGGCTTTTTTGCATGACTTAGGTTGGAACAGAATATTCCTTATTTTTTCCCTTCTCACATTGCATATTGTGAATAGTAACTTTCCTATGGGTATTATTCACTGTATTTTTTAACCTTACTTTTATATTTCTCTACTAGCACTTAAGACAATCTTGAGGGTTTTTTTAAACTGCCTGGGTATGCAGTTTGCTTTCAACGTAATATAATTTAAAAAAAAAGGCAGTTGGGATGGGGAGAGGAAGGAATGAGAAATTCTCCAGTGCTATCCAAAGATATGAAGATTAGGGAAGTGATATTGGTTTAACTTTCAGACATTCTGTAATGTGAGCATTTCAAATTGTATGTCTCTGTGGATCAGTTTTGTACTTTGCTTCAATGCAGTTAGCTGAAGAGCGTATTGGAAACATCAGAACAGTTCGAGCTTTTGGGCAAGAAGTGGCTGAAATGGAGAAGTACACAAATAAAGTTGATTATGTGCTACAGCTGGCTAAAAAAGAGGCACTAGCTCGGGCAGGCTTCTTTGGAGCAGTAAGTATATTTAATGAAAGGAAGCCAACCATGTTATGCAAAGTGTCAGTTATTTTAAGACTCCTGATGGTACTTAAAAATCTGCAAGTAAATGACTAAGAATAAATTGAACCTACATAAAATTTTGGGAAGACTGGACTTACATCAGTCTAAATTGCTGTGAAACTGCATCTGAAAATGAAACAGTATGATAAAGTCACTTTAAGCCTCTATTTCTGCACCACACCCTATAGCTGTGGTCTACTTATCTGAGGCTACACCTTCTATTCAAGGAATTAAACCAGTGGAAACCTTCCCCTACCCTTAGCATTTAGAGTTTTAGCTCCCCAATGAGAGGAGCGTCAATGCATAGGAGGGTGGGGAGTGCGCAGGTAGGGGAGGGTGGCTTGGCATTTTCCATAACTGCTTGTCTAATGGAATTCTAAAAATGGAAGATAGCTGCAGACTATCAATTCTTCCTTGGTGATGATGGTTGAGAATAATGTTTAGTGTTCCTTTCCACCTTGGGGGAAAAAAATAGCCAAAAAAGGGTTCCTTGTTTTTTGTTTGAAAACTTTTTGTATAGCACAGTGCCCCGGAAGTCTGACTGGCTGTTGGCTGGCTTTACGTTAGATTTGTTTAATTTACCTCAGTCCTCCAAAAGCCTGGATAAACCTATAGGGTGAGAGTTCTTTTCATTACAAGGTGAATTCTGAAACAACATCTTAGAGGATGAAATTTAAGATGTATATGACAAAATCTGCCTTTTCCTTTTTCCTTAGACTGGCCTTTCTGGGAACTTAATTGTCCTCTCAGTGTTGTACAAAGGAGGACTACTAATGGGCAGTGCCTACATGACAGTTGGTGAACTCTCATCTTTCCTAATGTATGCTTTCTGGGTTGGCATAAGCATTGGAGGTATGGAATGGGAAATTAGATTTTCTTCATTTCAAAACATTGCAGTCATTATAGGGGTGGGAGGGAAGGAGCTCTTAAAAAATCTGACTTTCTTAAAAAGTTTTCCAAATTAACTTCTCAAGAAATCATAATTATTCTTTTTTTTTTTTTTTCCTGAAGACATAATGAAAACAATAATGTATAACTTAACATTAGCCTTCTTTTTCCCCAAAAGAAAGGTCAGGTTTTTTCAATGTGTGCATGTAGCAGTATATATTGCTTTAATTTTCTTTAGGTCTAATTTAAGATACTTGCTGTATTGTGTAAAGCAATAAAATATGTGGGTCTATGTTAAGCATACTCTATTTAGAAAAGCATGTAACATTTAGCTGTAATTCAGTATAGAGTGTCCTCAACTGGAAGGGTAAATAAAGGTCCGGCAGAATACTGCACTTGGTGCTAACCTTCTGGTTTTCCTTACTCCTGTCTCCTCCTGGGAGCCCACACTCTGTAATCTACTGGCCCAGCAGCAAGCTGTTCATCTTTTTGACAGATCTGTCTTCATGGCTGCATACAGGCAAAAATGAAGATAAGTTGTTCAGAAGCTCCACAACTTACTGGAAGCATTCTTCTTTAAAATGGGTCTGTTACTTCTGATAGACTTGGAGGGCAATGCAGCTTGCCTGTATTTTTCTAAGACTAGGCCTGATATCATGGGGAGCACAAAGATGAGCTTGAGAGCAAAATTTAACAAGCCTGCTTCCTTGTATATATCAAAATTCCAGTGGCACCCATTCCAACCACCTTTTCTTCTCTGCTTAAGTCACTGAAGTTTGTTCAATGGAGATGTACCTGGCACTTTGAAAATATGGGACAAGCTAATATTAAATAAATGAAGATTAGAAGCACTGCTAAAATATAATTGAATTAACTTTTATTTGCTATTAAAACATATTTAAAAATTCTAGTTCAGATTTTATTGTAGAATATAGTTCTGCACAGAGCTCATTCTCATAGAGACTCTGAAGCAGAGGTGTCTTGGCACAAGAGGCCTGACTTCCTAGAAGCCTACAAGGCATATAAATCTTCCAAGTGCTGAGTCTGCTCTGTATGTCATCAGTACATGTAGGAGTTGATGCAACAACTGTGAAGTTCACTGCATAATCTGTGACTTTGCCCCTCTTTGTTGTAAATTTGCCTGTTTTCTTCCAAACACAGAGCATGGGTTATGAAAAATAAGAACATTTTATAATTTGTATTTGCTGTCCATATTATGTAGTAAGGTTTTTTTATGAGTGGTTGTGAATTTGCAGACCTCAGTGTTTGAGTTTGAAGTTGCTCTGTGAGGCTTACGCCTTCCCCTGCCATGCCCTGCTCTAGGATGTGGTGCTTTGGCTCTTTTTTCCAAGCAGACAGCTTCTCGCCATGGCTAGTGTTGCAAACTTTCAGATAGTCCTCAGCAACAGCATGATGAAACACCCTGCCTACACTTACAGACTTGTGACCTTGAGCTGAGCTTCTTGCTCTGCAAAAATAAACCAGTAAATCCATTGTGTATGTATTTAGATAAACATATTTTTATATGCACCTTGGTTTTTCTGCCCTCCTGAGATAAGTCTTAACATTATGAGCACTTTACAGTGTATGTAAATACACTGTACATACACTTTACAGTGTATGTAAATATGTATTCTGTTGGAATTCAAAGATCATGAAATCAATGTCCTTCTTCTGAAAGGCACCCAAAAATTTAAGGAATTGGACATTTTATATCTATTTTTAGTTCTGTATTGGTTTCTGTGTTTATGTCAGCTGGAAAGCCCTTCAGCCAAGCTACCTCCAAGATGGTTCACACAGCTGCTAAGAGCTGGGACCCTGTACTGTGTACAGGCCTTGTCCTTAGCTTTTGCTTTCTCCAGTACTGTTTGAAGTATTCTGGCATGGGAGACACATTTCTTTCCATTGTCCACTCTCCACACACCTTCTCAGGCATCACTTCAGCCTTAGGTTTTGTGCCCTCTCTCTGCTGTGGCTGACTCAGTCAGGCTACCCTGTATTAGTGTAAATCTCTCTGACAAAGAAGAGCATTCAGAATGCTCTGTTCTACTGAATGATCTGGGAATATAGTTGATTGAATGCAAAGCCAGTTTCCTAAAGTTGGATGCTCTTCTTCCTGACAGGTGAATGAAAAAGGGCATACATAAGCTGAGTATTAACATTTTCTTTTTTTCAGTGTGATTTGTTTTACAGATATAAGAATGGTGAGTAAGGTTTGTTGGCAGCTCTCAAATGAGACTAGATAAGATTTAACACATTTAGCAGTCTGTTGGAATAACAGATCCTCTACACAACTGATCCTTCAGTGCTTCTGCTGAAAAGTATAATGTATCTCTTCTATGTCTTCCATTGCATATGGATGCGTAATACTGTTCTGCTTTTTGTTTAGGTCTAAGTTCCTTTTATTCTGAGCTAATGAAAGGACTTGGTGCTGGTGGACGTCTTTGGGAACTTATTGAAAGGAAGCCCCAACTTCCATTTAATGGTGGGTTCTTGGTTTATTACTGTTTAAAGGTTGATACTCTCTTATGGGTCAGCAGTACTTAAGAAGGGTGTGTGTAACAGTTAAAGGTAGCACCGACTTACATTCTTTTCAAAGAAACTAGATATAGTCATAATTCTTCTGACTTTACCAAAGTATGAAACAGATGACAAAAAATTCCTTTAATAAAAAGTTTTAGAAGCCAAAAGTTTAGCTTAATTAATTACTTTTGATTTATTTATTCTTTATGTAATTCAGAATATGATTTTAGATTATATTACTTTCTACTTTATGTGACAGAGGACATGGTCATTTCTAGGTTTTTGGAATTTTTTGTTGATGTCATGACTACTTCCTCTTGATTCAGCTTTAGAGTGAAAAGAGTGGAAAGAAGAAAAAGGAGAGGAGGGAGGAGCTCTGAGATGGCTGTATCTCGTATTTCCACTGAACAGTTTCCCGTGCTCGTCTCTAATGGCTAAGAAATGATCAGAGACACTTTCAAAACCAGGTGGTTTTCATTAAGAGTATTGCAAGCTTAAACATGTCATACTGTTCCAGTGAAAATCAGCCTATAGTAAGACATGTTGATTTGAATCCTAACCTGCAAACACACAGTTTGAGGCCTTTTAGCAACACATACTAAACTGGGTTCTTGAGTTGTTCTGTCATAGGAATCAGGGACTGAGGCATGACTGGGGAAAAAATGGAACTAAAGGGCAGGGATGATAGGGGGATTTCTGCTTTTGGGGATAGTGTAGATGTGCAGCTGCAGCAGGTGCTGCTTTTGGAGTGATTTGCACCTTTCTCCTCGCATTAATACTACCCACATTTCTTCCCTATTTGAGGAGGGCAAGATTTTATTTTTGCAGAACTCTGGTTGTTGCTGGTGACAGATATCTCAGGAACAAATAATAATGTCTTTTTTCTTGTGTTTAGAATTCAAACAAGAGACAAGTGCATAGCTTTTAGATATTTTTACAGTAATATATAGAGGAAGGACTTGTGGTAGCAGACTTCCTGTATTGCAGTAGATGCAGTGTTTTGGGCCATGGATAGACTGTGCAGTAACTGAAACTGAGACTTAAGATAAGCAATTACTTGCTACTGTAGTAATAACGAGGATTGTGCTGCTAACACAGCATTTAGCAAATACGTTTTCCCAAAAGGAGGTTTACAGGCTACTGTGGAAACATTAAAATGTTTATGTCCATAGGTTAAAGTCAAGGAAGGAATCTGGAATTGTATGTTCTTGCATTTATGCTACTATCATTGAACTGAAAGCCTGGAGAAAAAAATGGAAACCTGAAAAAAAAAAGGAGCAGAACTAGTGAAATCTTGATTGCTACTGATAGGTGTCTTTGTTTCCTATCAACAGTTACTGTTTAACCAAACATTGGCACATGCTACCCTGTGCTGTGGCTGGTTGGGAGTTACTTGTGTGCTCAGTCTGAAAACAATTAACGGTTTGAGCTGTGCTTCTCCAGCACAAACAAACATGACTTGGGTATGGCTCTAGCACTGGCAGTTTTACAAAGTCAGTGGGAACTTCGGCTTTTGGGAATGCAGCCCCACTGTTCAATTAATTTTCTTTGTACGGATATGTGTCACTGGGTTTTAACAGGGCTTGAAGAAATTTTGTTTCTTTGTCTTCACTATTTATCAGCTTTTTCTAGTAATGGTATTAAGACAATTGTTTAAGTCAAACGCTGTGTTCCAGAAAGAAGCTGGTTTTATTTAACTTTGGTAGTTGTTCATTCATGGTGGTTTCATTAATGGAAAATTTCACAAACTGAAATTTTCATTTCAGTGAACTGTTGCCTAAGAGTTAGGCCTCTGATTGGTATTTGAATTTATTAAATATGATTTCCACTGAAAGGCAAAAATAAAAACTTAGCAGCAGCTTTATTCAAATGACAGGAACTGGTCTTGTTCAGAGGAGGGTGCTTCAGGTGACTTCTGTGTCTCGGTGAAAGGGCAGTAAATGATTTGCAATGTTTATCTTTTTGTGTTCTATGGTAATGGGACTTTGGCCTTCACCAATGCCTTTTTATTTCATTGCTCCTAATTGGCAAAGCTTAAATTGCTTATAGTATGTTTGCTAATTCAGATAATTCTGAGAGGTGATTGTTGTTAGTGGTTAGGAATTAGCAAGATGCAAATTTTCCCTCTTGCTGTAGGGTAACCTACAGGTTCAGTGATGGTGAGCAACCTGAAATTGCATTCAGGAACGATTGGTATACCACACTGATTCACTCATGGCTGAAATATAACCACTGTGCTTCTGAATTGTGGCTTGCAGTTATCCATAGATTGAATGTGGAGATCCATACTTCTACTGAGTGTCTGTAAAGCAAGCTCTAGGACGGCTGAGCTAGTTTTTGTTTCTTTTGACATTTCTGTATTTTATTCTTTGTTATACAGAGGGAATCACATTAGGCAAAGACATATTCAGAGGTGCTTTGGAATTCAAAGATGTTGAATTTGCATATCCAACACGTCCAGAATCACCAATTTTCAAAGATTTCAGCCTTTCCATTCCAGCTGGCTCTGTAATGGCTGTGGTTGGCCCAAGTGGTACAGGGAAATCAACAATTGTATCTCTTCTGCTGCGGCTGTATGATCCTATCTCAGGTATGGTTTGTGTGTTGCTCTCATTTGCAACAATTAATTCTTTGCATCTCAGATAAACCTTATAAACAGTTGAGGTTCCCCTGCTTGAGGTCCATGTTTCTTTCTGGGGTGTAGGGTTACCTTGTGCTGGTGCCTGCATAGCTTTGCATTTCTGATCCACCCGTACAGTGTGTGCTTCCCCAGGGGTTGTCGTTCTCAGCTGTTCCTTCACACTCTTTTCAGTATGTGTCAAACACACTTGATTTCACTGTTTCCTAACTTAAGGTACTATCACCGTTGATGGCTTTGATATCCGTCAGTTAAACCCACTGTGGTTGAGGACAAAGATTGGAACAGTAAGTCAGGTAAGGAAGAAGAAAAATCCAAGTGGATGAAATAATTTTTTGATCAACTAGCTTTTCCTCACTTTCCTTCTTTTTAAAAAGACACAGTCTTGCTTCTCAGTGAAATCCTTCCATCTCACCATAACTGCTGTTACACATGCTTTGTTCTAAAACTAAGTATTTAGAGCTAGTTCCAGTACTCTGTAGTCTGTTTTTACATAATCGCAGGGATCCAAAATGTTAGTTTGGAAGAAAAGTGTGCATGTGGAGACTGGAAGGTAAATTGCTGTAAATTGTGTAATTTAAAATGCTTGCTATAATTTGTTGAAGAAAGTAACAAAAATCGTAACACTTAATTACATAAAACACTTATGGAAGTCACACAATCATATTTTACACAGCTATTTAAAAAACTGACCTTCTGTGCTCTGAGTGATTTCCAGGAAAACATAATTCCATAATTATGGTTTCCAGGAAACCATAATTTCCATTAGGAAAGCATGAAAATACAGCACAGTTGGCACTTACTTTTATAATGCCACCTTCCTAGCAACCTTCAGACTCTAAGTCAATGGTGTCTTAAAAATAAACTATTTCATCAATTAAAATGTTTGTTCCCTTGTCTCCCCAGATGCTTCACAGAGCAATTAAGTGTTAGGCTGATGTTCTGGTTAAAAGCATAAGAGTAACTGAGTATTTGCTGCATTTCAAAGCAATTTCTTTATGTAATAATGCCACCAAAAGTTTTTTTGCAAAAATTATTTTCCTGTTGCCATATTAGCACTTTTCTAAATAATCTATTCCATTTATCAGTAGGAGGTCAATACTGGTATTCAAACAACATGACTCTACTTTCTAAACAGACTCACTTACCTTGTTTCAGACATTTTTCTATTGTACATCACTTGTCCTATCTCACAGTTCTCTGTTGCAAGCTTGAATACAAATTAAATGCACATAATACTTTAAAATCTGTGCAGAGGTTAAGAAAAGAATCATCATTGTTGCAAATCATAGAATAGTTTGGGTTGGAAGTGACCTTTAAATGTCATCTAATCCAATCCATCTGCATTGAGGATGGACATCTCCAACTAGATGTGGTTGATCAGAGACCATCCTTGAATGAGCCTGACTTAGAATGTTTCCAAGGATGGGGCATCCACCACCTCTCTGGGCAACCTATTTCAGTGTTTCACCATCTGCATTGTAAAAGTCGTCCTTATGTCTAATCTGAACCAATCTTCCTTTAGTTTAAAACCATCGCCCCTTGTCCTATCACAACAGGCCCTGCTAAAAAATCTGTTTCCATCTTTCTTAGAGCCCCCACTTTAAGTCCTGAAACACCAAAGTCAGGTCTCTCTGGAGCCTTTTCTTCTCCAGGCTGAACAGCCCCATCTCTCTCAGCCTTCCCTCACAGGACAAGTGCTCCATCCCTTCCATTATGATGATAAGTGGCAAAGTGCAAAGGAGGGGCTTTTGATGTTTGAATGTATAGCTCTTCCTAAACTCTTCCTAAAATATTATGAATGGAGAGTTATGTTTAGTCAGTTAAAAGAGCAACTTAATTTTTAATTGGTTTTCACTGTCCATTTTGGTGTTAGGGGAGGAGGTATTTTATTAGTCTTTAATTCAGCTTACATATTCTTTGTATGAATATTGTAAGTGGGGTCTTGTAAGTGGGATTGATGTTATCTGACATAATATATAACACATGCATACAATTACAGATCTACCATATTAGTTATGTGTTTGCATTTGTCAGGAACCAATTCTCTTCTCCTGTTCTATTGCTGAAAATATTGCCTATGGTGCAGAGGATCCTTCTACTGTGACTGAAGAGGAGATTCAGAAAGTTGCTGAAATAGCTAATGCTGCTAGCTTTATCAGAGATTTTCCAAAAGGGTTTGACACTGTAGTTGGAGAAAAAGGCATTTTGCTTTCAGGTACGTCTTTAAGTTGCTTATTTTAAAAAACTGGATATTATTGATTGAGGTAAAAATTCCCTCATTTTTTGTTACCACTTTTTTCTCCAAGCTGTAGCCTACCATAAGGATTAAAAGAGTCCACCTCTCAACTCCATTCCCCACTAAAGTATATAAGCCTAATTCTGCTCAGCCCAGATGTTCAGTTAAAATTACCTGACATCTGTTTTCCTGCTTCAGTTTACTGATTCTTTTCCCCCAGGTGGACAGAAGCAACGAATTGCAATTGCTCGAGCTCTGCTCAAGGTAAGTCAGCACCTAAACTGGTTTATTTAACTACTTCTTGGGGGGAGGCTGGAAGAATCGATTAACAAGAAGGAGGTATTTCAATGGGAGAGGTAGGAAAATACTTTAAAAAGGGACAACTGTATCTTTTATGTTAATGAAGTTTGAAAGGGCTGAGTGGCTTAACTAATGGCAATTTACTAAATGTCCGTGCTTCTTCCTATCTTTCAGCCATGTTTTTTGATAGTTCTTGCCAAGATTGATTTTAAATCATTGTATAATGGCCCATTTCCATAAGATGAGGTCAAGAGTGAAGGAAGACTTCAAGAATGGGGTGCTATTAAAGGCATAAATGACACATCTGTGTTCAGGTCTCTATCATTCATGAGTTAATTTTTCTGCAGTTTACTAGTACTTCAGATGCCTTGTCTTAGCTTTGAGGGATTTTGGACAAGGTGATATTTCAGGCACAGTACAATGTCATGTTTTTCTTCAAAGATTGGTATGGGTCTAGCTTCAGAGCAGGATCTGTGCTGCACACATTTGAGGGGGCTTCTGAGGATCAGAATGACAGAGAGTTTGGCTCAGGGATAGCCACTGGGCCTTGCAGGGAGGCAGTTTGGTGCTGATGCTCAGCTGCAAGTTTTGATCCTTGCTGAACAGTTTGCATTCATGTTAAGCCACACAGGTGTCTGTAGTGTCCTGGCATACCCAGTTCTGCTAGATTAATAGGAATTCCATTATACCAGTTCTCTTTTACTACAAATGCCAAGAAGCTGATTGTATTTCAAGCCATGCATTTTATACGGTTCATGGGATTGAAGAGTTTATGTTGTGGAAGTAAAAAGGTTTTAAAAAATAAATGAGTAGTTGATATACTGGGATAGCTGTGGATGCAGTAGAGTCCCATCTGTCCCAGATAAAGCTTAAAGCTTTTGCTCTCAATTTTATCAAGGAAGTTTGGGTGTGAATTCAGGAGTGAATTCTTCTAAGGGATTTGAATGCTGGCCATTTTTTTTTTTTAATAATCTAACTGGGAGAAGTTCTTAAATGCTATTTCTTAAGTACTGTGTGTTTCATCTGTGAGTGAAATACTGCCTTTTGGTAGGGCTTTGTTACTTTCAGTTATTAAGACAGTTTTATATAGCAGACTGACTGCAAGCAGAGGGTGGCTGAGTCTTTGTGAAAGAGCCACATAAGAATGTAGAACTTTTGACCACAGTGCTGTCAAGAATGCCTTAAAAATCATCTCCCCCTATTTAGTTTGTATATTTCAGATGGTTATCCAGGAATAGTATCCTGCTGTTTTAGTTTGAAAAATTTGAAAATGGAGGAGTGTTGTTTCTGTTTTGTTCTCTTAGCATTTAGATTTCTTAGAATGATGCTCAGTTCTTTTGATGAAGTATGTACTCTTACTTGGAGTTTTAAGCTATATGAATCCTGTTATCTACTGATAAAAATATTCAGATCTTGTTTAGGTGTTATTACAACCAATTTTACTTTCTTTTTCAGAATCCTAAAATTCTTCTGTTAGATGAAGCAACGAGGTAAGAAGAAATAGAAACTTAGAAATTTTGTACCTATAAAACTCAGATTCGGGAACTGTTCTTTCTCTCCTTCTCTCTCTCTCCTCTCTCCTTCTCTCTCTCTCTCCTTTTCTCTCTCCTTTTCTCTCTCCTTTTCTCTCTCCTTTTCTCTCTCCTTTTCTCTCTCCTTCTCTCTCTCCTTCTCTCTCTCCTTCTCTCTCTCCTTCTCTCTCTCCTTCTCTCTCTCCTCTCTCTCCTTCTCTCTCTCCTTCTCTCTCTCCTTCTCTCTCTCCTTCTCTCTCTCCTTCTCTCTCTCTTTCTCTCGCTCCTTCTCTCACTCCTTCTTTCTCTCCATGTCATTACACATTATCTAGCCCCTTACTGCTCTCTACTTAGAAAAAAGAGTGTGCCTTCCAGAATGTGTGATGTGATTAGGACACCTATAATAAAAACTGTTTATGCAAAGCAGAAAGGATAGCTGGTACATTGTGTTTTTTCATGGAGTTAAATTCCTAATATGTAACATGATTTTGAAAAATCTACTTAAAGCTTTTTTGTATCTTTAAACTTGCATCGTAGTATAAAAGAGATCGGGTTATTTTGCAGTGTAACCAATTTTTTTTTTCCACTGACTTAATTTGGTGTTATTTCTCCATGCTTATTTTTGCATATGAGAACATGTAATGCCTGTAACTTGGATGTGAGCACTGACCAAGTTCACGAAACTTTCCTGCAGTTCATCTTCACCACAAATAGAGAGGGTTTGCAGTTTTGGCAAAATAAGCCTGATGCATACAAACCCAACGTGTCTTACAGTAACAAATATCCTCCTCTCTCCCATCCCCACCCCACTTGTTACTAGTGCTTTGGATGCTGAAAATGAGTATCTAGTGCAAGAAGCTCTGGACCGGCTGATGGAAGGGAGGACAGTCCTAATTATTGCTCATCGTCTGTCTACTATTCAAAATGCTGATTTTGTTGCAGTCCTTGGCCAGGGTAAAATTCTTGAATGTGGGAAGCATGAGGAACTACTTGCAAATCCAAATGGACTTTTCAGGAAACTAATGCAGAAACAAGCTTTTCTTCAGAATAATGATACTTTTGTATTAGATTTACAATCCAGAGAAAAGAATATATTAAAAGAAAATGTATGAGACAACGTATGAATAATGGAAACTTAAAAACTACGAAGACTATAACTTATGTTTCAGTTATGTAAAGTAAATGTTATATTTTTCCAAAATGTACAAAGTATTCTTTTGAAACTTAAATGTGTTTAAACTTTTTATTGAAAGCTTTTTAATAACTATTGTAACTTTTAAAAATATCTATCACACTGAGATAATTTCAGTGCATAGATTTTTCTGCTTGTGTTACTTTGAGACTGTCCAGAATCTTGTTTGCTGTATGTATGAAGATGTGCTCCATTCTCAAGTAAGTTCAGTATTTTAAAGGTAATTAAATGACAATCTTATGATTTCATATCATTGTCTCTCTCTTTCCAAGGAACTTACGTGTTTTGTGCTTGTCAGTAGTCTTAAAATGCTGGAATTCAAAAAATGCATGACACTAACACACTCTGAAAGTTCTGTCTGCCTTCCACTGCGCTGTCCTTGCAGTTACCCTTTGTTCCAAAGTGTGATTATGCGTTCTGAACTTGACTGTGATCCCCATCTACAGTTCCTGTAGGGAATTACATATTAAAACACATTTTAGAGAGTATGAAAGCATGAATTGGAGGAAAGCTCTTTAATTAAACGAACAGTTTATTAAACAACCCAACAGAAAAAAGGCAACCAAACAAAAAAACTGATTTTACATAAGGACAAAGGAAGTGTGTTGCTATATGAAGTCACATAAGAAAATGTAAAATTTGCATGTGTTTTCTTCCCTTTTCTATTTTCCCATTTCTTTAGTTTCATTTCCTTTCTAAGATGAAATCCGAAAGAACATGCCCTCCCATATATGTTTTTGTTATTTTTAAAGGCATATGTAAGTTTTATATTGTCAATTAAAATTTCAGTGATAGAAATCATGAGTTTTGCCTAACTACTTTATTATAAACAACTAGTGAACAACCTTCTCAAGGACAACTAGTAAAATAGCAGCACTACATTAATTTCAATAACTGCAGGGGGATGTTTGGCAGTGAAGAGTTTGCCTCATGTTTCTGATTAAAGAGAGAATCTCTGAAGATGCAAAACCCTACAAGGAGATTTTAAAAAGCTAGAAACTTCCCAGACCAGATTAAAACTCTTCCATGCTAAGAAAACTTGTTGCTGGAAGAACTTATTGGCAATAGCTGACATGCCTAGTGCTGAGCAAGCTTAAAATGTTAGTGCCATTAGTGGCATATTGTGGAATATAGTGAAAGTATTAGAGAATTAAAATAAAATTACATCCAGATGTGGGTTTATCTTCAAATAAAATTTGCCTAGAAGCATATGTTGTACTAAAGATATGCAAAAAATACTCCTGACATTAATTTCAATGTTGACTAATAGTTAATGTATTTAGAGGGATTTGCATCTTTAATCCTCACTCATGTAATTTCTCCTTATGTGAGATCCAATGAGCCCCTTGATTCCTGTATTTACACATGTTACAGGAATTACTTGCAGCTGAACGGAATGAGTGTTTCATGTCTTTTGTTCATTAGTTGTTCTGGCAGGTATTGCAGCCGACAGAAGTGTGAAAAGCTGCACAAAAGCTCTAGTCCACCAAAAGGCAAATGTTTGTCATCAGAGGTACATTGGTTATCAGATTTTATTAAAGTTAGAACCTCTCCAAAAACTCCTTAGGATATTTATGAGACAGTCCAAAACTGGTTAAGTCTGTAACTGGTATCAGTACAAATTATTTCTGTGTCTAAAGTGAGGTTTGGATGTTCAATTGTATCTCTCTCCTGAAGATGGAGCTCTTACAGGGCTAGGACCGCAAAAGGAAACCGACTAATTCCCTGAGGAAATGCAGCTGCGTATAGATAGGGTTTAATCAGCAAAACACAACTGTTCATGCTGTATCATTTTAAATATTTTGGGAACGAGCTGTGAAGAGGAGCTTTCCGTTTTTAAAATAATTTGAATGTCATCAATCGTGGCTGTTGGGAAATGTGGATGTCATCTTAAATTTTCTTCCAGAGTTTTCTGTATTTGCTTGTTTGTGTATGTATTTCCTGGTTTGGTTAGTTTATCATGAAGTGACAGTAACATGATGGTTTAGCATCTTATGTATTAAAAAGGCAATCTAGAAGGATACTATATTAATGTAACAATAATGTTTAGTTAAAATGTAGTAATGCTCCACTAAATTATGGTATTTTGTTTTTTGCATAAAATCAAAGCCAAAGGAGCTTACTTGAATGAAAAAGACAAAGCACTGATGTGTGCCTCATACTTCAGCCCTGCCAGATGAACAATCTCAAGTTTATCTCATCTGCATTTGGGTTCAGTCATTTGGGACCACAATCCACACAGAAAGCCTAACAGCGCCAGATCTATTATCAAAGAACACATTTTTGAAAAGTTATGTGATTTTTTAAAATATTCTTAGTTAATTTTATCTTAACTGATGCACTTTGTTGATAATATACATTCAACTCAACTTCTTCCCCAAGAGGGTGGTACATACTTACCTTCTGAAAGCTTTTTCATATAAACCATTGCTATTGAGCATTTAGTTCCACTTGAAGGCTAAAATCTATTTTTATACCATAGTATATCTGTAGTGCATGGCTGTTATTTACCATAGATGTGAAGCGTGCCAGAGATTGCATGGAATGTGGGTTTGTGTATTCATTTAGTTAATTAGACATTTGGGGACAAACACAGGTATGCACAGGCTATTTGAAAGATAAGGCAACTCTACTGGAAAATAAGTTCTTCTAGAAAGAGTGTTTGAACAGCTGCTTCTTGATCATATCCAGCCTTTCCCTGCTACAGCTGCTTAGTGCCAGATAATTGCATGAACTCAGTGAGGAATGGTACCCAAACCCACCCTTGTGAATCCGCCTGGGAAAATCTCGAAGGACCAAGCATAGCTTCAGGAATATCTGAGCGACAGGACCGTGTTTCGCTTTAGCGCTGAGGGCGTCCAGCGCCCAGGAGGCGCCCAGGCCTCCATTCACCCGCTGATGGACGGGCCCCATGTCCCGCACGGCTGCCGCGGGGTTTCCGCCGCTCCCCGGCAGGGTCCGCGCCGCGCTCGGATCCTCTCGGCTCTGTTCGGCTCCACCCGGTGACGTTCGGCTCCTCCCGGTCGCGCCCGGCTCCCGGCGGCTCCCGCGCGGCCCCGCCCCGCGGTGACGCGCTCAGCGGGCGCCTGGCGGGAGCGCGGGGCCGGCTCTGCTCCCGCATCCACAGCCATGTTCCCGTCGGCTCCCGCCTCCCCGCGGACCCCGGGCGGCTCGGCCCGCAGGGCCCTCGGCAGCGCCGCACCCAGCCCTCTCTCCCGGCCGGGCGGCAAGAAGGGCCTGCCCGTGGTGGCGGCTGCCGCCTCGCCGGTGCTGTTCTCGCCGGCGGCGCGGAGGAGCGGCTCCCTCTCGGCGCGGTGAGTCCCGCCCCTCGGCGCACACCCGGCTCCGTGTGAGGTGCTCCGGCTCGCGGGGGCTACGTTATAGGACTGTACATTGAAGCCGTAAATACACGGTGTTCACCGAGTGTTCAGCGTTATGAATACCTCTTACTAGGTTGTGAATTCGCGGGTTCCTCAAATATATCCTTGTCTGATACAAGTGTGATAGATGAGAGTAATAACTTGCGTATTTACAAAGAAGATAAAGTAGTCAAAGTTCAGGCATTTCACGCCCACCCCTCTCCCCAGCTTCTTCCCCTGCCTTTTCCTTTCCATGTGGATCAAAATTGAGATATAGCATGAGCCCCAGATCAGTTTCAGGCTTCATAATCTCTTTTCTCAGGAGCAGCTATTTGTTGTGTTGTTGAGATGAAGAGGATCGCCCGTGTTCAGTTTTGGGGAACTCGTACTTCAAGTCTGCTTAATAATTTTTGCAGACTGGGTGTCAGGCTTGTGCACTAGCTCTGTATCGACTTCTGCCATTTCACACGGAGAGATCTGAGACACCATTTCACTTGTGAGGAGAAATAAAAAAGAGGGCAGTAACTTTCAAGAGCAGATAAATTTGCCTGCCTGATTGTGTTCAAAAGACAACACGGACCTGTGCTGTTCCAGAGAGAGAAGGTGGGGAAAGATGCAAAGGAGCTTTTCTAAATGATATTGTGAGGCAGGTGGGAAGTGCAGTCTCCACAGCCAGCTGAGGGTGGTGGAAGTGCTGTTGGATCCAAGCTGCCCTGGGTGTTTAAAGTGTTGCACAGTGTGTACTGCCCAGCAGTGCCAGAGCTACGGATGGAAGTAGACCCTGCAGCCAGGGAAGAGCTTCTGCTGAGCTTCTTCTGACATTGTGAGTGTCTTAATTCTGTAGATAACCAGGGTGTAGAGAAGTTGAACAGTGAGTTTGTTGCTGGTGGAGTAATGCACGTTCAAAGTCAGTTCTTTTAAAATAAAAAATTTGATGACAGCTAGCAACTTGTAAGGAAGCCACCAAATTATTGCTTTAGGTGGTATTCCCAGAGGAAGCATGTTTATTTCACATAAATCCATTTCTAAATAGATACTCCTGTAGTAAATGTCTGCTGAAACTGATGAAGAAACAATAAAAAAATTAACTGTAACTTTTTGTTTTGTTTAAGAGCGACTCCTACTAGAGTTATCCAGCTTCCTACAGCAACTGAGACTATTAACTATGATGTTAAGGCTTTTGGATCCTCTCTGCCTGTTAAGGTTATGGAAGTCCTGAAGAAGGCTGATGGTAAGAATTGATGTTATTTTTCTCCATGAAAATTGACAGGTGAGAGAATTCTTAATGTGTCGTGTTGTTAATGCCACTGAAATGCTGACTTTGTAGGGGAAGCTAAAATGTCTGTGCCTTGCTTTGAATCCAAAGCCTGGTTACGTATGTAGCAATAATTACAATAATACCCGTGTGGGTGTGAATGCGTGGAAATATCCATCAGGTGCTGCTTATGCAATTTATTGTAAAAACCCAGGGTATAATGAAAGCTAATAGTAACTTACTTTTAGTAACTTACTTATTGGTTATTACCTCTTTTACTTGTTTTGATTTTGCTATGTCCTAGAGTGGATGCTTAATTTTTTCCTTTATTTCAATTCCCATTTGTTATCTTTTCCAAAAGCCCTAGTGATGAAAACCTTTCCCTGAGTTCAAGAAATTGGTTTCCTAAGTAATTTTTTCTTTGTGGATAAGTTTTTCCTTTATAGTAGTTATAAGAGGAACCAAATATATATCTTTAAAATAATGTTAAAATTGTTGAGCGGTTTACACAGCTTTTGTAATCCACTCTATAAATAGATGGAAATGGGTTTTAGGGTTGTCTTTTCATTCTCAGAGGTTGAGGGTTTATCAAATGGATTTTTAAACTAGATGTAGTAATTTGGTATGTTAATCAAATAGATAGAAATTCTAACATGGAAACTAATTTAATAGTAAATATTTGTTATTTTCATATAAGAATTAAAGTTTGTTGGCTTAAAGTCTGCAGCGTTTTAAAAATCTGAATGCTTTAAAAAAGTTACTTTTTTTTGTAGCTGATGATCAGCTGAGTGTCCAAGTGGATGAAAGTGGATGGGCCTGGCTAGTTCATAAGGAGAGGCTGATTATTTGGAAGATTGGTCAGTGTGCAGTAGCTAAGGTAACTGAAGGGTCAAGATGGAAAGTCTGTATTTTATGCTATTTCAACTGGTTATGCAGTTATGGGGTTGGGGTTTTTTTCAACTGGAATTTGTCTGGATTCCCCCAGAAGCAGCAGGACTGATATGAAGTCATGCTAACAACAGTAACTGAAACTCAAGCTTTTGAGAGAGCTTGTAATTTTTGTATTCATCTCTTCAGTTTTAATTGTCACATTGTCACTAAGGTTACTTCTTTGTATTTTCATGGGCATGGCTCTTAGGTTAGATAGTCTTGATAAATCTTATTTTGATAATTAAAATCTAGTTGATGTGTTACAGATTGGTTTAGATTATTCTGGGACCAGTTTTCAATTTGCAACAAACTCCAAAAACATGGTTAGTTTCAGAGGTACTGTATGTATGTTTCACCTAGATTTCTTAAGTCAAGAATTTTTGTATCCCCTCTGGAAAGTGTTTCTTTCAGCATCACTTCAGTGATTGATGGTCAGAGAAAAACTGTAGTTATAAGATCAGTTTCTTTCAATCAGGGCAATATATGCTAATTATACAGGTCTTGCACTTACAGGGGAGCATCAGGTATACACATTCTGGCACTTGGAGAGATTTTCCAAGGAATTAAAACTTTTCTGGTTGTTTAACTTCCAGGGCATAGGGGAGTGAAGAGCATTTCCCCTCTCTAGCCTGTTAGGACCTAATAAGATTTCTCAAGTGTTTCTAGTTTATTTTTTTTAGAATATTGTATTAAGGAATAGTCAAGTAATCTCCAGTACATATAATCTAATACTATAGTGTTGTGAGAAACACTCAGAAATAACTAAAGAAAACCAGTGATATTTGAAAATTTGAAGATGTTTTTTAGCTGTTTGCTGGTTGTGGCAACCTTGTTGAAATTCTTTCATGACATTTTTTTTGGTTCCCTTACATAGTGTCTGTGTTAATTGAAATGTAATTTTTAGCAGGGTCAAAAAGTCTTAAGATTTTGGGACAGAGAAATAAGTTCATCCAGTCTCATATTTATTACAACTTCTCTTTCTTTCTTCCAGTTATCTCTGTGCAAGGAATTGCAGCTGCCACCCAGTGACTTCCAGTGGAGTTCTAATTTAGCAGCTATATCTTGTCTCAATTCTTCAGGTGAAGCACCTTCTCTTCAGGTGATCAAATTTTAAATTTTAGATTCTAGTGTTTAAAAGCACCTTAAGGGTAACTTTGAATATATTCAAAGTATTTGAAAACACATGGGGGTACGCTATCTGTTCAAAAGGTCAGGATTGATAGTTTGCATTAAATACCTTTGCAGTAAACAAACTTCTGCTAGTCCTTTTAAATTGCACCATGTGCATCTTATAGGATCAGATTAAATAATAGTTTTTTCCAGGGATTACTTGACATGCTTTCATAACAAACAAAAATACAGTAAACTAAGAGGTGTTGTGTTAACAAACACCAGGGCAGTCAAAAATGGGGTCTGACAAAGTGCAATTTAAGTGCTGGCTGAAAACAGTGTTCAGTGAATTAATTCCCAGTATCCATAGATGAGAGGTAAACCCCAGAACCCTCCCTTGGCTGATCTTTGTAAGGAAGCTGATACTGGAAGAGCAGACTTAATCTGTCTCGATTGATTGGTTTCCTAAGTGGCTTTTTGTAAGTTACTATGCTAGTGGGTGAAGTTTGAAGATAGGTTGTGTTCTGAAAGTGTGTTAAGGTGCCTCTTAGTATCATTCATTAAAAGAACCTCTCATTTTCAGTCAGCTTAGATTTCAGTTAATATATGTGATGCTCTGATAAAACTGGCTAAGAAGCTGTCCTTGGAAGTAAGCAGCAGCACAGAATATGTAATAGGATCTTTTATTTTGATTTGTTGTTTTACTCTTTCAGATGATCAGAAGCAATCTTAGTATTTTGGGATTATCTCACGAAACCAGAAATGTTCTGATTTAGTAAAATTCAAAGAAGTTTAAGAGGAATTAGTGCACCTAACCCTAATACTTTATTTATTGTATTTTTAAATTTCATTTTTCTTTAGCTTGTGAACTGAAAGTCAGTGTCTAGTAAAAAATTAGTTAGAAAACTCCAAGGAGCTCAATAACAACTCCCAGCTACAGTTCTTCTGCTTCTCTGGTTTTTACATTTTTTTTAACAACCAGTAGATTAAGTAAATGCTTTTCTCTAAATCTCTCCCTGAACAGTCTCTTGCTTCACACTTCTAATTTGGTATCTGATTTCCTGAGTTACATTGTAGGCTCATGCTTTTGAAGAAAAGAGCCACCATGTGATTTGATATTTCTCTTAAAGACACTAGAGCAGTTTCTTTGTTGAATTATAGTCTGCATTTGAAGTTTTTCATAGTAGCTTTTAACTTTTGGCATCTGAAATTCTCCACTGGCCCTTTTCTGTTTTACAACTCTAAGTTTTGTTTGCATTTCAGCAGCAGACCCTGAATTATCAGGAGCAAGAACTAGTAGAAAATGCTCTTTAGGAAAATAAGCAATTATAACATTCCCTGCATGAATTAAGTTGTGCTGCAGAATGTTTTTGTGATTCAGTTTCAGGTTTGTCAGTGTGCATCCATATGTATTTACTACTTTTTCATGTCTTTGTCACCCACAGTCTTGATATGTAAAATAACATGTTTTAGTTAATGCTGCAATCTGATTTAACATTATCATTATTATCATAATAATATTGCCTGTTCTCTTAATTACTTTTTCACTTCAAGTCTTTGGCAATAATGGTTGCTACCAGTGAAGGTTCTGTGCGCTACTGGCCCAATCTTGCGCATGAAGGATCCTATACAGAAACTTTCACAGACTTCGGAGGCTCTCTGTGCAGTTTCCTCACAGCAGTAAAGGTAAAACAGTATGATTTATATTAAAATACCTGTTTTATTCCTAATCTAAAGATGCAAAAGTATGCTCAACTTTATTAGTCTTAAAAATCTGCAATAAATTTTGTGAAGGTAACACTATTTTTTGTCGTTAGATTCCAAGGCTTATGTGAGAGTTTAGTTCTGTTGTTTAACTGAAATTGAGTTTCGTGGATAAAAATGTCATACAAAGCTAGGCAAATGAGTCTCTGTCAGTGCTAAGTACCTGCGAGATATTTGTCTTTTTCTAAGGATGCCTTGTGTCTTGTTCAGCATTTACCCATGTGAACTGATGTAAAGACTTTTAGCTGACAGTAGATTTTTTTTTAGAATGTGATTTTAATTTTTTTTTAATGTAGTTGCTGTCTTTTTGCTAGGGAGGAAGCTTTATTTTATCATCTTCAAGAGGTCAGCTAGTCCGGTTGATACCTGATAGCTCTGGCAAGATTCATCAACATGCCCTGCCACACGGGCAGGGCATGTTTTCTGGAATTGGTAGAAAGGTTTCTTCTCTCCTGGGTATATTGTCTCCTGAAAGTGATGCTGTGGTAAGCTTGAGAAACATTTATCTTCTTAATTTCTCTTTGTAATTTCCAGCCTGTGTTTAAGAAAGGAAAAAGAAAAGATTGTATAAGGATGTGTGATTACAAAAAAAAAGACAAGCTCACTCAGCTCATATATGTTACTTATATTTCTTTGAAAGTTGAAATAAAGACAGAAAACAGATAAATCTGTATGTTTTGTGAAGGCAAATGCTGGCTTACTCTTTAGCTCTGAATAAAAGGAGACTTTGGAATAATAATCCTTCCTGGGGAATATGCATGTCCTACCCCTTTTTGGTGATAGCCTCATTACTAATGGAAGAAACCAGCCTGTAGTTCTTCTTTTCTGATTTAGCACTGCCAAGTGCTAAATGATTGGGTTGAGTTTTGTCAATGAGCTCCACAGAAGCTGTCAGGAAGTACAAGAAATGTATTTAGTATAGATGTTCTTTTCATCTATAAAATAAGACTTCTCTTGGAAGTTATCAAAATGCTCCTCTTGAGTTTGACTTTTGTAGATTGCCCAAGGAGGTGACTCTTTGTGGACTGAGAGTGATTTTGATTGTTCCATCCAAATGTTCAGGCTTTCCTTTAACCTTCTTAGCTTTTTCATTTTTAAAATGCAGATTTCTAATGTTCTTTGGGATAGAGAGAGATCAAGCTTTTACATGCTAACAAGTTCAAATCTAAACAAATGGGAGATTGATGATTCATCAGAACGTTACATTCTCAGCTGGGATATCAACAAGATCCTGAAAGAACCTATTACAGATGCAATTTGGGTAAGAGCCAACCCAACTGGAAAGGGTTAGTGTGTTTGTTCTAATTGATAGCCTGTTTATATACAGTTTTAACATGATAGATGTATTTCTTTTTTTTTTTTTTTTTTAGGGATCTGAAAGTAACTATGAAGATATTAAAGGAGGAGTAAATATACAATACATGGATTTGCAACAGAATCGGTAAGGAAGTGCATTTGCATCTGGTAAGACCTTCATTAGTGAGATAAATCTGTTTTCCTAGAAAAACTTCATGTAAGTAATTGCAATTTGAGTTTCGTTTTACTGGAGTGGAACTGTTGATAAAATAAGCACCTTATATTAGGTAATTAGGTTATCCTATATTTAATGCTATCATCTTTTTAGCATTACAAATCTTTTACCTGATAATAATTCCCTGTACTTTTTTTAGTGTCATTTTATCAGGATTGTGTATTTGTTTTGTCTTGATTTTATGATGACAAAAAACAAGCAATTGTAACTTGTTCTAGCAGATGCAGAGAACTTAGTATCTCCTGCATTTGATTTAATTACATGAAATTACAACTGCCTTGGTTGAGTTTTGTACTGCAATATGAATATTGTTAATAAAGAGGAACAAATAGTATAGTTTTTCTTTCTAAATGAGTAAAAGGTAGAACAAGATCTAGTTGAGATTGTAGTTAGATTTTTTTTTGAGTGGTAGTGTTTGAGCAAATAAAATATCTAATAATCATCTCTCAATGATGTGATACCTGTTGTTGAATAGTGATGGACTGGTCATACTTGCTGCAGCATGGCATCCTGGAGATCATCCATGTCTTGTTTACTACACTCTGATAACAGTTGAAGATAAAGGCTGTCAGATGTCTGAGGATGTTGTTGTGGAGGTCACACAATATAATCCAACTTTTCAGGTATGATAACTGAGGTTCTGATCCTGACTTAAAGTTCAGTGTTTCAGAGAATTCCTGTACATAAATCATGTGTCAGGTTTTGTCTAAAGGAAAATCAGTTTCCCTTGGAAGTATGTATTTGTAATACTCTGAGGAAAATGTGTATCAGCATCTCTTCATGTTTAATAATAATCATATGTAAAGTTTATGTTATAAGGTGAAACCCTCAAAAATAAGTCTAATCTGACTCCTACTGATTTATTTTAGTTTTTGTGTGTCTGTGAAAGTTTCTTCAGAGTGATGTTATCGTATACTCTTGTAATCCATTTAGAACAGATCTCAAACTCTGAGACTCTTGTTGCAGGACAAGGAATTACAAGATCTGTTTTTTGGTCCTTGCTAGGCAGCTGGCTTGCTGGGAGGGGAGGACACTTTGGTTGTCTGTGCAATACATTGTCTATGCTGTGTCTTCTGGAAGCATAAACCTGGAGATTAGATTGCTTTGGTAAACTTCTACCACTCTTCCCCCTCTTCCCACTGTCTGTAATGGCATCTTAAAGCTCAAAGGTAGAAGAAGAGTGTGAAAAATGTTGAATAATTGATCTGTTTGCTTATTTCTCCATGTGAAATTAGCAAGAATATAATGCATATGGAAGGGGGAAAATACTCCAGGATCTAAAATTTTAGGGCAAAATTAAAAGCGATTTTGTTTGGTTTTTCAGGTTGTAAGTTATATCCATACCTCATTGTTAAAAATTAAAACAAGTTCAGGCAGCATGGATTAGCATCTAACATTTTGAATGTTTAAGGGATTGATTATGTATGTGATACTGTTTGTATTCAACACTTTCAGTCAGAAGATGAAGTGTTGTGCTGCCTGGTAGTCCCAGATTACTTCAGCCATGCTGCTTACCTTTATAAGGAAGATGAAGTGTTTGCTTGTTCCACTGGAACTGGCAGAATTTCCTTACCACAGGAAAAAATCATATTCGGCATACAAGGTAACTTGCTATGGAGGAAAATCACATTTTGTTGGTGCCTCCTAATTCAGTATTTTTACAGCATTTAGATATCTCTGAGGGCAGTGTCATAATTGTGCTCCTTTATTAAATGTTTCAGTTTGGGAATTTCTCATGAGTATATGGAGAAGGGCTGATGTGGCATCCAGTATTGTTACTCTACAGTGTTTAAAATTAAAATTAATCAGATTCCTGTTCTTGATATATGAAAAGATGGGGGTTTTCCCTGTGGGGCTTTTTCCCTTGTTTTTTCTCTTTCCTAACATTCACTGTGGGTTGACTTTTTCCTTGAATTTAACAAAGTGCCAATGTCTCTTAAGTATGTTATCCATGACCTTCAAAGGTCATAGATATTTTCAAGCAGGGCAGGAACATCAGTCCTTAGGTAGAATTTGAATTAACTGTATCTTGAATTTTTTTCTTCTTTTCTTCTCTTTTCTTCATTATTTTTTTTTAACACTTGCAGTATCTGGAAGTCTACATCTTGAGTAGCAAATAGTTCCAGAATTTTTCTGTCAGGTGCAGTTATCAATTACTCTTGATTGATTAATGGCAAAGGATTAATGACAGAAGTCAGCAGTTGTCTATGAAATTCTTACATTTTGGTTTTAAAATAAAGTGGTAGTTATGTGCTTTTTTTTTCCCCTCTCCTTATTTTAGGAGATAGTATTTTAGGAGCAGGTTCCTGTAATAGCCTTCCCATCTTCTTTTCCAAAAAAAGTGGACTTCTCACTATCTTGTCCAGGGAAAATATTTCTGTGCTTCCTGAAGACCTTGAAGATGCCCTGTCCTCTTCTATAGCTGGACCAAGAAGTGAGGTAATGTTTTTTTTGCTTGCCTGGTTGAAAACAGGGAACAAATAAAGTGGTTTTTTTAATGTGACTTTTGAATTTTCACCATGGAAATCTTGCCTTGTTTGGGTTTTAAAGTTGGTTTGTTTTTTTTTTTCAAATAGAGAGTCAAACACTTGTGATGAAGGCAGTTTTCAAGACAAAAAAATTACATCTGTCAGTTTGGGTAGCTTTTTTTGTTTTCCTTTGTTTCACAGTTGAGGTTTCCATGAAATTTGCATTTTTTCCTTGTAGGTGTGCTGCTGTCTATCACTAGGCCTAATATAACACTATAACCAGTTATTAGCTAGTATTTTAGTGGAAGGCCTTTCTTTATGTGATTGCTCTGATGAAACTGCGTTTTTCTCAACAAACTAGTTTCTAGTTAAGTATGTCTGCAGTTAAACTTTTTGTGTATGATAGTACTCAGGGATACATTTTAAATGCTGCCAGAAATTGTGGCTTTGAATCTTCAAATAATTATCATTAGAAAATCTGATGGGCAGAATAAGTTGGTGCAAGTTCCTTTGCATATGGTGTGAATTTTGGTCAAACCCCTGTATGACTTTGATTGTAATGTATCTTAGAGGTTTATGTTTGACTTAATAAACACAACTGCCTTTAGGTGATGATTTTATTTTAAATCTGTGGCATTGCCACTTAAAAAAAATCGCTTTCATTTCATAATGAAGTTTAATAATTGCCTTTCAGCTGAAGTTTTTATTTTGCATTTTCAGAGTCCTGCATTTGATGCAACCGGTAGGCTAGAAATCATAGCTCAAGAAGATAAAACCAAATTACTGAAAGCTGCTTTTCTGCAGTACTGCAGGTAGAAATTGCATTTCATTTTTGAGACTTTATTTGCTGGTTTTGAAGGCACTCTGGTATTTGAGTAAGAGATTCTCTTATTTAGGATATTCCTGTGCTATTTTAGTTGTAGATATTTTAATGACACACATCTTTATTAGGAAAGCATTGATTAAGCCTTAGGCTAGTGAAGAAGGGATATGTCCTAGAAAGGGGCAGACTTCTGTAATCTCAATCACTTGTCACTTACTCTGTGTAAATTCTATGTGTACTTTTGTGCCAGTGAAAAAACTTTCAACTTTGCATTTTGACTTCTTTCTTCTTTAGTAAGTGGTGCTTAGTTGTTGAAAAAACTTTTTCACACTCATTTTTATTTGCCTAGCTGTTTTCAGTAATACTTGTGAATATACTTATGGCCATGAAGATTAACTGGTACGACAGACTTTGGGCAAGAATTTTTTTTTTTTTTTGGTGGTGGTTTTTATTTTTGGGGTTTTTTTGGTGTTTTGTTTTGGTTTGTTTTTTTAGATTGACTGATATGTAAGAATGAGTGGAAGAAAATACCCTGTTTGTCAAACTGTCCCGATTACAACAGTTGGAGTGTGGGGAGGCATGCGATGTTCCTGAAAAGTTCAGTGTTGAGATGAGTGATATAAACAAAGGAGGAAAAGGAGAAAGAAGATAAACAGATCTGTAGGCTTAGATTAATTATACTTAGAGGGGTTTGTTTTCAGTATTTATGTATTTAAAAACAAAACAAACAGCCTACAAACCCTCTTAGGACTATTCTCCTACGGAATCTTAAAACTTGGAAAGAACAGGTTTAAGATAATGAGAGGTAGGAGTGCTTTTGCCATAGAACTTTATGTGAGGTGAAAGATGATGAAGGGGATTAGGCACAGAGGATAAGGGATACTAACACAAGATCAGGGACAATATTTAGACAAATTCTGTATGCGCTCAGAAGTGTCATTAAACAGAGTGCTGCTGAAGATGGCTGGAATAGTTGTGGTCTGAGTGCATGGTGAACAAACATGATGTCATCGAGGATGTGTAAAAGGGGGTTGGAAACAGAAGGAAGTGGGAGCTAGTAAGGAAAACAGAGTGAAACAGCATGAAAGTTGGAAGTTATTTCAATAAAAATCTGGGTTATATTTATGAAACCAGAAGAAAATAATAATTTTATGTATATAGTAGTTATTCTGATTTTTCCTGGGAAAAAAATGGTCTGGTAAAGTGAACGGAGCAGTCTTCCACAGAACAGATGTAGCAGTGACTTATCCAGATAGCCAGTGAGTTGATGCAGACCAAATAATGTAAGGTTGTGCAGCCACTGGAAGTGTAAAGTATACCAGCTGTACAGTGAGCTCTGGCAGCTTTACAGACCTAGTGATCTTTAGAGGGGATAGGAAGTTCTATGGAAAGATCCAATTGACCCTTTCTGGGGGCACTTCATGATTTGAAGGAGCTAATAAAATCCCATGTAATTTCCTTAGAAACACCTGCTGCTGGGTAGTAAAGGTGGGACTTCGTTTTTTAATAGAAGATCCAGTATATTCTAGTTTTCCAAAAGCATCCTTTACTTTAGTTTACCATTGTGCAATTTCTGAATGCACTGCTGAGTTGATTTTTTTTTTTAATTTGTAGACATCTTGATTATGTAAGTGATCAAACTGAAAGTTTCATGAAAAATATAAATACTTCCAGTATTGAATTCACAATATCCCTTCTCAGTTGGAATATTGTAATTTTTAGTCAGAAAATCAAATCTCTGGGCTTTGTGTATGTATATTGCATAATTCTTACATAGAAGTACAACTTCATACCTTGGAGGTTTGTGTTTACTTGCTTCTTGCTCTTTTACTTATTGATATGAGTAAGAGAGGTTTCTTTGAAATTATAGGAAATAAAAATAATGCATAATATTTGCTGAAGCATTGTCCTGAGAGCTTTTACAAGCTTCCCTTCTATTGCCATTAGTGGGAGTGATTGAGAAAATTAGAACATGTAAAAGCAAGTAATAGAAATTTATTGACTTGACTGCCAGATACATCCAGGCTTAGCTCTGTGTGATGAGTCTTTACTCTTAAATAATAATAATAATAGAGCTAATAATAAAAAAAGGTGTGCCTTGACTCCTGGCTTGTGCTTTTTTTAATTTGTAAGTTGTGCAGCCTATTTGCTTTTAAGGATTTGGAGTACCTTTTACCCACAGTTAGTTTAGAGAGAGTGCAAAAAATGCTTGATGTATATAATCTAAAGCACTTCACAGAAAATTCTATTAACTGAGAGGTTCTTTTTTTCTGTAATCCTGTCAGTTGATTTTTATTTACCAAACTTTGTTTCATGTATTTCAGGAAAGATATAATCAATGCACAAAGCATGGTTATTGAGCTGTTTCCAAGTAATGCAGATCTGGATAGTGATGCTGAACTAGATCGAGCAGTGACTCAGATCAGTGTGGACTTGATGGATGATTACCCTGCCTCTGATCCAAGATGGGCTGAATCTGTGCCTGAAGGTAAATGTAATTTGTTGGGTTTTGGGCTTTTTGGTTTGTTTTTTGGGGTTTCTTTTTTTGTTGTTGGTTTTGGTTTGTTGTTGTTGGGGTTTTTTTTGGTGGTATTTTTTTGTTTGGGTTTTTTTTGCCTTTTTTGTTGTTTTTTTTGGGGTTTTGTTTTGTTTTGTTTTCAGTAGTATCTACAATATTCTAGGTAACATTATACTTTAAACTTTGCAAAGGAGGTATAGGTGTCCCTTGCCCTCTATCACCACTAGATAAATTTCCAGAAAGGCTTAAAGAGGCATCTTTTTCATGTTTAAACTTGCAGTCTGCTATGATTAGTTCTTGACTTCATACAGTAAACACAAACAGCAAGGAAAAGGTATTTCTGATAAAGGTACTTTGTGCAAGGATCAGGTGGTGTTGCTTTAGTATTTCCATGATTCCTTGTGTAGTTTTTAATCATTTTCCAAAAAACAGCTGTGTTAAGAGTGTTTATTTATCAAAACTCTGGGGCTTTGGTATTTATGTCTGCCTGAAAGAGGACTAGAGAAGTTGGTTTATGAGTATTTGTTGTTCATAAAGGATTAAAGCGGACTTGTTTTCAGCAAGAATCTTTTGTTCATGCTTTGGTGTCCCTTACAAGTTTTAATTTGTAAGTGGCCTCAAACCTCTATGTGGTAGTTGACAGTTACAGAGTAGAGGCTTAATTTGAAAGTTCATGTAAATAGTTACAGATGGTTGATGTTTCCTATTGTTGTTTGTGTGGGGCAGCCAGTTGGAAATGGTCAGGCATTAGATCCTCACTATTTTCTGAATCAACTTTATTTTTAATTTGGCAGCCTTCTGTGTTTATTTCTGAACTAAAGCCAGAAATGAAAATTGATAGCTTCTTGGAGATCGTCTTGCTAATTTTGCTCAGTGAAAGCTCTTCCAAGTTTCTTTTCTTGATATTATGAGCACACTTAGTTTATACAAAAAATATGGATGCAGAGTCAATTAGATCTGAATGCCTGTTAACACTGTAGTTTCTAGTAGCTGTGGTCTAGGGCATAATAGATAAAGCAGTAGCTAGTCCACCATGAGGATAAAAATCTTAGTCTGGATCCTACTAAAACTAGAATTGCTTGTGAGCTGCTATTTTAGCAGCATAATGAATTGAGTATTTCAGAATAATACTGGTCTAAAGCTACTTTATTTCTTCTGAAAGCTTTACTTCAGCCATGATAGAGTTGAAAAAAAACATATTAAAAAGAGTATGATAAGCAGTGTAAATGTGTGTGTGTATACTGTAAAAAGTACCACTGTGGTACCGTAGACAGACAGACAGACCTATCTTAGAGGCAAAAAAACATAGTTATCCAGAAATAAAGAATCAAGTGCTCTGACCTAAGATTTTACTTTTTTTAGAAGCAGCGGGTTTCAGCAATACATCTCTCATTCTTCTTCATCAGCTAGAGGATAAGACAAAAGCACACTCCTTCTTCATTGAGTTTCTTCATCAGGTAAGTCCTGCTGTTCTTTTGGTATCAGCACACAGAGTTTATTACTTCATTGTGATTCCTCTAGAACACTGTTTAAAGTGCATGGGGTCTTTTGTTTTTGGTTTATTTCTGGTTTGTTTGTTTGTTTTTGTTTTAACAAAAGGTTGGTGCATTTGAACGTCTGGGCAGTTTTCCAGTGAGAGGGATGCCGATGGCCACTCGGCTGTTGCTCTGTGAGCATGCAGAGAAGCTGGCAGCAGCTATTGTTCTCAAGAATCACCACTCTAGGCTGCCTGAGCTGGTGAATGCTGCTATACTGATTGCATTAAACAAAAGGGAATGTGATGTTCCACCAAGCCTTACCCCTGCTGATGTCTTCTTCAGGGAGGTAAGATCCGAATTACTGTGTAGCCTTGCATGTAGTAAATGTTACAGTGCTTTGAAATGTACTTTGAAACTTTTCCCTGTGAAACTGCAGAAATCAATTCAGCTTTGTGCAACTACTCTTTAAATAAGGTTAATGTGGTAGTATTTTCCTCACTTTAGTGTATGTACTTTTTTATGTCTGCAGCTGAAATGTGAATTCTGACAAATTTTATGTAGCAGAAGTGAAGTTGTTACAATTTCCAACTACCCAACATGGATAAGCAATGAAAAAGACAACTGAAATTCTCTGACACATAACAAGATGCATGCTAAATTATAATTTTTAAGGGATGAACTGAAGAGTATGAAGCTTTCCAGATGGGAGAACTGCTTTGTACTGGATGAAATTATATTAATTCAGTCATTTATAAGTTTTGTCCTTTGTAACATTAGTCAAGCTAAGTTAGTTCTCAGTTTATGCTGTGTTCCAGTCAAGTGCTCCGTCTTTCTTTCTTTCTTTCTTCCTTCTTGAGAAGAACTATGCACAAAACATTTATTCTTAGGAAGTTTTTTACAGCAGAGAACAATAGTTGCTAAGGGAGAAAAATAAATATAAAAGAAAACAGAAAAAATAGTCTACTATTTTAAAGCAGATATGTTATCCAGTATACTACATCTAAAAATGACTCTGCTGCCAAATATTCCAGAATATGGTGGAGGAATATGCTTAAAGGAAGTGTATGGGGTTGTCTTCAGAAATGAGTTTTTTTCTTTCAGGTTTAAGTCCAGAAATAAGGTATTTTTTTGTATTTTAAGTATTGTATGAACCATAAGCTGGTGATCTCATTATACATTAGGGTAGTTGACACCTTTTAATATTTTTGGCTATTTATGTGGTTTATACTAATATATTTATTTTTCTGTGCAGCTCTTGATACCTGGAAGCAGGTATCAGCTGGTAGTGGACATGTTTGTGTTCAATGTAACTTTTCTTTCTGTCTTCAAGGTATCCCAGATAGATTCCATCTTTGAGTGCTTATTAGAAGAGGAGGAACAAATCCTGAAAGATATGCCTATTGAATCAATTGAGTGGGCCCAGATAGTTGTCAATGTGAACAACATCATTAAGGTACAGAACTGCCTTAACCAAGATGTTTGTGGGAGGGGAAAATAAACACTGAAGAGCACAGAGCAAGTTGAGTGCAGCACGTCCAAGTTACTGAAGTGAGAAGAAAAATGAATGTGCTTTTCACATGTCCAAATACAGTAGGAAGGAAAGACAGTGTTGGGCAGAATTAGGGATATTCCTTTTCCTCCTGAGCCACTGCTAAAGATAGTTTGACAAGTTGCAGCTTTGTTGGAAGTTGTGAGTCATGAATATGTAGCAAAGAGTGAAGAGCTTGTATTTGAGCACTGAGGTTTCTTGCTCAATCAGTACGTCCCTTTTTGTCCAACTGAGAAAGTTGTGTAGAAGGAATGTGGATATTAAAAAGACATTTCAGAATTACAAAGGACAACATCTTTTGTGGTCTGTGTATACTGTATATACTGTATACACTGTATGTATGTGTGTATACTGAGGTAGACATTAAAATACTCACGTCCTTACCTCTCAATAGGATATGCTACAAGCTGCCTGTCAATATCGTCAGTCTAGAGCCTCTTTATATAAAACAGGAGAACTTCCAGAAAGAGAACCTGAATATATTCCATGGACAGGTGAGAAAATACTATTACAAGTTCATAACTTTCAGAACACAGGAATTTCAGTCTGAATTTTTAAACTTACTGTTAAAAGCTGCTACAGAGTTGTCAGTGCAAGTAAGTGAAAATCAAGTTTTCATTTGGGGAATGAAATGGGATGAATCAATGAACACTTAGTTTGTCCAGTATTGATGATATTTTTTAAAACTTGCATTGCAAATTTGGCTGTAAAACAATAAGTTTGGGAAACAAAACTAATTTTAAATTTTTATAATTTTTTAAAATGCATTAGTTCTGGTTGGCAGATCTGTGGGGTAAGATGACATCAAAATAAATAATAAAATGTGATCTATAGCTGTTTTAAAAGGAGTCATGATTCTCTGATTGCATTAATGTGTTTTGTTTTGATTGTTTAATAGTGTGAAAAACTATCAGATCAAATATTCGAAAAGCAATCACTTTTCCAGTTGGTGCTTAAGCTTCCTTGTAGCCTCTACATGTAAAACACATTTGTTTAGTGCTTCCAGGACAGAAGTCCATATTCCTCCTCACAAAAGCAGGACCCATGCAGACTCTTTTGATATTGTGCTTTGTTGACTATATCAAAACATTTAAATCAGGTTAACAGAAGTTGCCTTTTCCTTGTGTGTATTCTCTTACTTTGCTTAGAAATAGTGCAAGTAATTATTTTCTTCTGGAAAAAGAGCTGATGTTGTAGTTGGCAGCATAGATCTGTGTAGTTCAGGCTTTTTTGTTTACCACGTCTTGGAGTAGTTGTTTCTTGCAGGGGTGGAGTGATGACGGTATTACTTTGATTTTCAAACTGAAAGCATTTATTAACTTTTTTCCCTCTTTGTTTTTTTTTTGTTTTTTTTTTTTTGCACATAGTAATGTTTTTCTTACGCTTTGCCATAGGTGGCTGTGGTAATTGGATTTTTGTTTTAACGTTCCCTGTGCTGTTTTCCCAAGCCTCCAGCAGCCTCCGCGCAGCAATAACGCGTCAGCACGGCGTCATCCTGAAGGTGGTGTATCCCCAGGTGGACAGCAACCTCCGCAGCGTCGTGGCCGAGCAGCTGGTGGCTCTCCTGGATTGTTTCCTGGATGGCTACGTGGCTCAGCTCAAGTCTGTGGATCGTCTGGCTGATCAGGAGCGCTACAGCAGCGTGGAAATGGAATACGTCCAGAAAAGATCCGAGCTCTTGTCCCCTCTCCGTGAGTGCTCTCCGTTGTTCTTTAACGCCAGGATTAAATGGTCTGTTTGATGAGGAAATGGCACCAATTAGATGGAGTAAATGGCATCTGTGTGTGAATTCTGCTTGCTTTACACAGTTGCTTTCAGTGTACAAATGACTGGTTTATGATTTAATGAGATAATTACAAAATAAAAGCGGATTACAAGTTAGCATCCAGGACTGCACTCCCTGTGTGTACCTCTTATTAGACACCTGGGTGCTTGAGCTTTTGTCTTCTGGTAACTTGTTAAATTTTTTCTAGCAGGATTTTATCATGCCCTGCCTGGCTGAAATTAGCCTGTAAATGGATTCTAAATAGTTATATTGTGGCAACCTGAGATAAACCTATATGCCTGGAAGCTTGTTTGGTGTTTATCAGTGAATAGTTACTTTTTGAATCCCGATAATTTAATAATTGTACCTATTGTTAAACGTGTTGGATGTGGTCAAGTTCTGAATGAGTAAGCCACAGTAAAGCTCCCTTTTAAAATGGAAATAAGTTGGTGTAAATGCATTTTAGTGACTTTGGAAAGTATATTTTTTTTTTACTGAAGTAAAGTATATAAGCAGAACAATCTAATGATAATTTTTGAGCATTCATAAAAAAAGCTTCATAAAATTATCATTGAACATAATGATACTGAATATAATTATATAAAATGTATTTATAAACTGACAGAGCCCAAGGATATCAGGAAAATGGACAATCTAAGGTTATATTTCCTTACAAACAAAACTAGGTCTTCTGCTGATTCTTACATATTTAATTGAACAAAAAGAAAGATTCTGAGTAGATTCTCTTTAATGCAAGCCCAATTGTCCTTATTTGTCCTGTTCTTTTTCAAAAGCCTATGGCTGCTGCTTTTTTGCTTTGTGTATTTAATTGGCTGTTATTATAGATGTTAAGTCATAGGTGGAATTCCCTCCCCCAGTGCAAATAGCAGATGATGCTAACTTCCAGAGGAAGTAGAAGCCATTATGTTGTTTAGTATTCCCTTTTTCCCTCTTGTGCTGTGGGACAGAGGTGGTAGGTCTGTGAGCATGCATGTGCAGAGATGTGTGCAGGGCGGGAATGTTCCTTTGGGAATGCGTACTTCCTCCCTGGAAGCACTTGAAACTTTGTTTTTTCTGGTCTCAGAGGGGAGGTGAGCTTGTTTGATTAAACTTCTTTTTCTTGGTCACTTAGTTTCCCTGGGACAGTACCAGTTGGCAGCTGCTTTAGCAGAGAAGTACTGTGACTTTGATATCCTGGTGCAAATGTGTGAGCAGACAGACAACCAGGCCAGATTACAGCGCTACATGACTCAGTTTGCAGATCAGGCAAGTCTCTTTTGTTTCCTTCAGATAGTGTTTTATAATAAGTTTGCGCCTGAAATGTTGCAAAATTTATTCTTTCTTTTGGGGGTTTCTTTTAATGTTTTTTTTTTTTTAAATGCGTATGTAATTATGTATACATACAGGGGGAATGTGGAAAATTGAAGAAGATATTCACTGTAAAATATTCAGTGGAGTATTTTACATTGAGAAGGCAAAGCTAGCCAGCAGAAATAAAGGTACTACCTGTATGGGCAGTGCCTTTTCATGGGACCTTTTAGTACTCCAGACATTTTCTCCTCACTCTTAACATTTTTCAGCATTTTGTGACTTCTTCACTCAGGCGCTGTTGTCATTACACTGTTGTTTTATTAAACCAACATAAAATAAAATGGAGGATAATTTTCAAAAGAGATTAAATTGTTAAATTTATAAATAGAAAAGTAACTAATGTATAAATATAAAAGTAGTTAGGAAGAGTAGGAAGGTAGGGCTGTTGCTTTGGGTATTTTTTTGCATTGTCCTGCTACATATTTGTTGGACAGTTTTTCTACTGTCTGTTAAAATCTAGTGTAAAAACTAAGTGTGCTGAAATACTAGAAAGCATAAAGAAAAGCTAATAGAGATGACTTGAAATGGGTGGGACTGGAAGAAAAGGGTCTTAATTTGAGAATTGGTGAGATAAATTTGTTTAGCTTTACTATTGGGGGAGGAGAAATCCTGCAGTCTACATGTTTCTTAGTAATGAGAGTACATAAAGGTTGTTTTAATAACAAAAACCAGAAGTATCAATAATGGACAGAAATTATAACAAACGTTTTAAATAGTGCATCTTAAATACCTGGCCTGACTGTCAAAGGGGATAAATAATCTTTTTTTCTCTCTCTCTTTACGTGCTTTATTTTAAAGGGGAAATGTAAAACTTTCTGAAAAGAAGGTACTGTGGCAAATGTAGAGCTGAATAAATAAGTCTAATGGATAGACTGTCAGACTGATGGCCTCCTCAGACTTAATTTTTTTAATTGCTAATGCAATTAAAATTAAATGTTACTCTAATATTGTCCTGTAAAGCCTAAATTAAATCTCAAACAGAAATCCTAATTATTTATTTCACATTCAAGTTTTTGAGGATAAAATAGGGTGGTTTTTCTCTTGGAAAGACAGGCTTTTTGAACAGTGCCTGAGAGAAGGAAAGTTGCAGGTTAACTTGTAGTTAGGAGGGAATGTTTCAAAAACAGTAACAGCTGAAGTAAATATGTTTATGAAAGCGAATAGTAAGCATGGAGTTTTGAGGGGAGGCAAAGGAGCAGGTCTGAAAATGAGACAAGAGGAGTCGTGGTTGATGTGATTCCTGTTCTTGTGTATTAATGTGAATTATTTACTTTTGGCACCTCCATCACTTAGGAGGATTCTGTGTTTATCAGCATCTGTTGCAGAGAGCTCATGAATGCTTTAAATACTTTCTATCAGGACTCTTAAGGGGATTTTTATCAGCACTGTATTTTGTGTCATATGTGTGTATGTCTGGCTCTGTCAAGCAGATTCTTACTATTCTCTTACCAATTGTAATTTTTAAAGCACTGAGAAGATAAATCAGATATTGAAATGTAACTTTTAAAATTTGTTCATATTTCTGTTATGTTCAGAACTTTTCAGATTTCCTGTTTCGCTGGTATCTGGAAAAAGGAAAGCGAGGAAAGCTGTTATCTCAGCCTATTGCTCAGCATGGACAGCTGGCCAGTTTCTTGCAAGCACATGAACATCTGAGCTGGTTACATGATATCAATAGCCAGGATTTGCAAAAGGTAGGGTTTCTTAAATATGGCCAAATGGAAATACCACATGTTGAACAGGTCAGGTACATATTCAAGTAGGTAGTTTACTGAGTTATGAGTCTTCTCCATCCAAGTACAGCTTATCCAGGTGAGTTGGGGAAAGATGACAGATAACTGATTTGGTACTTTTGGAGTACCAAAAGCTTAGCTTCAGGCATCACCTGATAGCTCATGTAAGCCACTGCACCATGTAATGGAAATTAGGGCTGCTTTTCATCTCTGGCTGGTGGCTAGTACTTTTTGCTGAGGAAGTTTGGTTTGGCTACATGATCACTACTTTGATGGAATTGGGGATTTATAGTGAATATCAATAGCATTACAGTATTATCCAGCCAGGGAAAAACTGAAACTTCTGTTTCAAGACTAACATCTTAAAGCTAAGGAATTTGGTGGTAGCATGAAAATAAAAAAGCTATTGATAACTTTCATTACTTATATTCATAGTTTAAAGTATTTTAATAGCAAATGGGCATGTGGATAGATTAATGTGACATTGTTTTTGAACATGATCATTTGTTGCCTTCTGGGCTTCCCAGTTACATGCCCTCTTCTTGCTGGTCAGTCTTTCCATCCTTCTGCTAGACCTAAAAATACATTTCATTTAACAGTTAAATGTATTTCAAATCAAAAATGGCTTCTTTCAATCCACATGCACATTTGTTAAGCATGAAAACCATGGAAACATTTATCCTACTGCAAATTCTAGGTTCATAATGCTATATCCCTCTTAAACAAACAAAAAAGTCTTACCCAGCAACCCCAACCAAAACAAGCAAAAAACACTCTGAGAATATTGTAATATGCCATTTGTGTTAATTGAGGTTTTCTATGTCAAGGCAAAACACTTGGAGGGAGTAAGAATTCTGAAATAAACAGTTAATTCAGTGTAGATAGTTTATTTCTGAGTAAGTGCTCAGAAACTGCTTCTTTATCTGATAAACAAATTCTTGCCCCTGTATTTGGTTACTGCAGCAGTTATACACAATGCTGGTTTTTCAAATTCTCGAATTAACAGGTAAATCAATCTGCATGCAAAACTGTTCTGTCAAAACATATT
This sequence comes from Cinclus cinclus, assembly GCF_963662255.1. Lineage (NCBI taxonomy): Eukaryota > Metazoa > Chordata > Aves > Passeriformes > Cinclidae > Cinclus > Cinclus cinclus. The sequence goes on along the minus strand of NC_085048.1, from coordinate 70,813,125 downwards.
TGCCTGGCTTTTATTACAAAGTATTGAATTAGATACTAAAGAAACAATGTGTGCAGTTGCAATTTATCCTGTGAGAATGAGGTAGGTTCTTTTTATTAGCAATTAAAAGATTTTTAAAATATATTGTTGAAGGAGAGAGCCTCTTCTTGAAGAGTGTAATGCAGAGTTTCACTTGCAAATTGTGCAGCTTTTAAAATTAAGGATTATAATGTTACAAACAAGAAATTACTGTGAGACTTCTGTTCAGATAAAATTCTTGTCTGTTAACCTTATGGTCCTGATGTTCAAAGATTTCTAGCATCTTTATTGATTTTAGGCTCACAGAACGTTACAGACTTTAGCAAATATGGAGACACGATATTTTGCAAAGAAGAAAACACTTCTTGGCTTGAGCAAATTAGCTGCACTAGCATCAGACTTCTCAGAAGACATACTACAAGAGAAAATAGAAGGTAAGAAATAGAAACAGGGGAAAGTGAAGAAAAGACTTGTTAAATTACTGAATTAGAATCCCATTAATTTTGGAGATTGTTGACTTTTTTATGATGAAGGTGCTGACTTAGTGTGGTAAGGATAAATGGGCTGGTGATTTTGCTCATTTCAGGAAGCACAAGGGAGACAGTGGGAGGCACTAACCTCAGTATTCAGTTTCACGTGTGAATTAGGACTATGAGTGTGGCAAATTTGTACCTTTTCACTTTTTCTACTAACATGTAAAATACTGGGAAAAATAACAGACTGCACCTGTACTTTGAGAAGTGGCTGAAAGTTGTCAACCATTCACACTGAATGTATTTTAATGAATCTGCATTTTGTATTTCAGATGCAAGGTAAAAATTAATTAATTACTTAGAGCCCGTAGCCTTTGTAGAATGGCTTTCACTTTTGAATTCTTCTCAAGTCCTGAAGCTCTTAGGCTGTACAAGGAAACCCTGTAACTGTATTTTAGTGCAGTAATGCAATTGCAAATATATACAGTTGTGATCAATAAGTGTTTTCTCAGGGTTTTGCTCTCTGTATCTAGGAAGGTTACCATGACAGTTTTTCATTGTACTCTATCTGAAATGATGTGAACAGGGAAAGAAACATCTATCCTGCTTCATTACCAAATGCAATGGTTCCACTGCTCTGCCATTCTTATCCCTTGGAAAATACTGTTTGCACTGTGTAGCACATGTGCTGTGAGTTTGAGAAAAAGCAGTTTTGCCCTACTGGTTAAAGGATTCTGGCCACCAGGGGGAAGCTAAGGAATATGACTCAGGGTCGCTGCTCAGGCTTACTTCTGTTTATCTGTGTATTTATCCATTTATGTAATGAATAGTTCTTAAATCCCATTGAAAAATCCTGGAAATAATTAAGTTAACTAGATAGGCTTTAAAATTTATTTTTAGCTCGTAATAATAATGTATTATCTCATAATAATAGTGTGTTATCTGCCTTTTAAATTGTATGGAATTGCATGAAATCTTGAAGTTTAAATTTGTTTTTATATCACTGTGAAAGTGCCTATGCTGATGTGAAGAACCTCACCTTTAAATGGGAAATTTAAAAATGGCAAATGAGATGATCAAAGCTTTTTTGAGAGTCCTCTAGTCCATTGAAATATTTGTTCTGGACTTCATTCTGCTACACATTTCTGTGTGGCACATGATGGAGATTTTAAAACTTAAACTCTTTGTGTATCACTTCCCTATTGATAAAGAAAGACTAATTACTTCTGCCACATTTTGCTTATTCCTCTAAACAGATAACATGCTCCACAGAATTATTTTTCGTATTCTAACATGCAATGAAGGTTGGTGGGAAGGACAGAGTTCATATAGTGTGGTTGATATTATTCCATTTTGAATGTCTCAGACTAGCAAGTTTCTCATCCTAAAGCAGCTCACAGTGGCAAATATAAAAGAGTCAAAAATTGAAGAGTTAATGAGATGCAACATGTCCACTGCACAGCTCCTTGAAGTTGCAACCAACTCATTTTCCTACACAGTGCAACAGCTTCCATCCAATCCTCTGTATTAATTTTGAAGTTTTGGAACAAATTAGAGTTTTGTATTTTCATTACACTGGGAACATGAGTGGAAAGTAAGAACTAATTCCCTGGCATGGCAGTATTGAAGTGGAAGTATTTCTGTGCTTCGGGAACATGGAGGAGAGTCCAAATAGAATGCTTCATAACAAACGCTTGTAGGTTTGAATAATATTACGACTTGACAGTTACTGTTGTGCCACAAAATTTATTATTACATTTTAATAACATGAAACATTCATTTCCTTAAATGACTACAAGAAATATCAGAGCAGGAGCGCTTTTTGTTACATCAGGAGACACTTCCCGAACAACTCCTGGCAGAGAGACAGTTGAACCTCAACGATATGCCAGTGCTGTCTGCATCTCAGCTCATTGATGTAAGTGTGTCATGTTTTCTTCATTACACAGGTAAACTTCCAGTATGTTTTCTGCCCCCTTGGGATAAAATAAATGAGAAGGTCACAGCTGCCTTTATCCCATATATGACTTGCTAAGCACCTAAAAATCTGATGTGTGAGTTAGTTTAACTTTGCTTAGTTTCCACCAGCAAACATCAGAATGATGGGTTTAGTCCTGGGTTTTTTTCTGTTGAGTGTGTGCTTTGGAGTGCTGCTACAAGAAAAAGCAAGTAGATCAGTGCCAGAACTGGTCTAAACCAGTTTTCGGGTGTGAGACAGTTTTTACCTTCCTTTACATTCTTGGTAGGGCAGAACTTGGAAAAGATGCTGCAGGAGAGAAAAAGGAAGTTCTAGAAGCAGGAAGAGGCTTTTGGTCACCTGTTGCAAAGAGGCACCAGAAGTCTTTCTACTTCTGTTTTCTTTTACAAAAGGCCAACATGTAATGAAACAAAAATCCAAACTGTTCCAGTTCTGGGATAAGTAATAGTGCTGACTCCTTTTTCACACTCCTTTCTGGTATCAGCCAGGAACCTGTAGCCGATTCTGCCTTGTTGGCCGCGTATTTTTACCATCCAGTGATGCACACAAAAAATACTCCATTAATAACAGCAGTACATTACAAAAGAAGTCACTTATGTCTGGGTGTCAATTTTTCTGTACTTTTCTTTAATCCTGTGGAAAATCAAAAGCTAGCAGGTAAGCAAGCATGCTTGTTTACATTCTTGTTGTTTTCTGAGAACTGTGCTAATAGCAGATTGTGAAGTCCTTACCTGTGTCTTGAATTAAGGCCATCTGTGGGATTAGGGAAGGTTAGGAAGTGTCAGTCAGGACTTGGCAAGTGCTGGCACCACAACAGTTTGCCTTCTGAATTCTCTGTTATTGTCAAACCAATGTTAATACTTGTTACTTGCAATGCAAATATAAAACTCAGAAAGTGTAAATTAAAAGAGTGTTAATGTTAATTTTTCTCTGAAGTACTAATTTGTAACTGGGGGATACGAAATACTGAGAGGAACTTGTTGTTTATAAGTGGTGAAAGGCAGCACATGTGCTGAAGTACTGCTTTAAGCTTAATTACCAAAATAATTCAGAGAGCTTATTTGTGGAGCTGAGCTCTGGCTACAGTAGTCCAGGAATGTTACAGCCTTAAATGGCACTTAAATTTGAAACCCAGCAGCCTTGTATCCAGTATCATTTGTCCAGAGACCATTGTCACGTAGGTGGAATGCTGCTCTAAAACCTTAAGTATATTCCTTACTATAAAAATACTAGCAGTTGAATCAAGACATAGTTTCATGAGAAGGTCATGTAAGTAGAAAATACATGGTGGTCTTCCCACAGTGCGTTGTCCCTGATACCAGTTATATTAGTTTATAGGCTAAAAATAATTTTCCATGTTAATCTCTGATTTCATAGATGTTCATATGTGATGAGAACAGAAGAGCCAATGAATATGACTTTAAGAAAGCACTTGATCTGCTGGAATATATTGATGAGGTAGGAAAACTTTCTGAAGGATTTCTAACCTAGAGACTTTTTTATTATTATTTAAGCTAGGGTGGTGCATCTGTATTTATTAACATATTAGCTTAGTGTATTGTAATTAAAGCAACCCCTGATGTGTTTTTTAGTTTGTTTTTAAGTCACTGGAGACATAATGCCAAATGTGGTTTAGATAATTTAAGAAAAATTGCACTCTTCATCTTCACTTCCCATTTATAGAGATTTGCTTCCCTACAGGACAAAGATCAACTGTTTTTAGTAGTTTAGTTCTTGTGTCTTCTGTCTTGACAGTTTGACTGATTGTCATGAGGTGACGTGGGGTAGTCACCCACTTTCTACCATGTAAATAGCTTTGAACCACAGATTTGTCATCTGCTGTTTTTCCAACTGTATTTCTTTTTCATCTCATTAAAATAAATGTTACTCTTAAACCATGTAATTTCAAAATTTTTTCCCGCTGATATTAAAGTTTCTAGCAACTTCTGTAGAACCATTCAACACAAATCAGAGGTGGTGGTTTTTGTGCAATTAGGAAACTGCCCTTTGCAAATCAAATGTATATCTTTGAAAATACTTACTAATATATTCATAAAACATGTATCCTGATGTGGATACTGATGCATGTTAGTTCTCTTGGCCATATTGAAAAAGGAGCTTTGACTCCAGTCATCATTTAACACATGGTAAAATAAAATTTGCCTAGAATACAATGTTTTACAAATCAGTATTTTAAAATGTGCTCTTTTACAAACTGTGTTAGTTGGTCTTCAGCAGTTGAGAGGTGATGTAGAAAGTCTGAATCCATGATTTCAAATGGAAACAAACAGTGTTTGGTGTTTCAGCAGTCCAATCAGGTCAACTGTTAAAACAGCATATGTTAAAAATCATGTTTGGTGATTGAAGAATTTAATTCATTGGTGCAATCTATGTGACAGAGTGGTTATTTCTTAAAAACCCTAAAATTTTAATTTGCCTGTCTTTTCTCCCTATATGAATTGAAGGAAGAAGATGTGGATGTAAATGATCTTAAACTGAAAATTCTCTGTAAGGCTCTCCAAAGAGATGGGTAAGTATAAATATAAGTTACTGAGACTCAGCTTTTACAGAATTACATTTTAGTGTACTATTCTCTAATTTCACCAAAAAATATTTAATTTCACAGGATAAGGTTAGTAAAGTATAAAGTATAAAGATCAGGACCTGTATTCTTATTTGTAAAGTGAAACCAAAGCAAAAAAATCTGCAGTGCTTTGTTGGTTTATCTCACTGGTAACCTACTATGCAGTCCTGGCACCTGACACAGAAATGAGCCCATGCAGCTTTTGTTCTTGAACCCTTTCCCGAGGTAGAAGTGACCAATGCTGAACCTTTTTAACCTATTTTTTTTTTTTTTTTGTCCTTTGAAGCATCTCAAATAGAAGCTTTTTAATAAGGTAACATAGGCTGAGGTTGCTCCTGCAAGCTTTTATTTCGCTTGGGTTTTGCCATTGAACCACACTGGCAATTTCATGACCTTTTTGAGTCAAAACTGCATTCTTGGCTGTAAGAGATCAAAGCCTAAATAGTGCTTAGAAGAGCCATTCTTACGGATGTTCAAAACCAAATACAGGCAGAATCCAGCTGGTCACAAGAATCTTCTATCAGAACAGTAGTACTGTTCTCTCCCAGGTTAAATAATTCAAATGGCATTTCCTTCCTTTCCTTTCTAACTTTCAGAAGTTTTCTGCCTTTCCTAACTCCTGCCTATGTTCCAAGAGGGACCTAAGGAAGAAAAGATGGGGAGAGAACATATTCCAAATGCACTGTACCATTTGTTAAGTGTGGGATTTTACGGGTTGAACATGTACAATGCTGACAAGATTTTGGCCATTCTGGCAGCTAACCAGGGACAATTTGACATGCAGACTTTAGACTGAATAGTGGGTAGAAAACTTGATGTCCCAGCTGAGTTTCCAGTCCATCAAGGCTCACCAAGGCTTACAGAGAGGTGGTGTTAATTTTCATCTGTGTGAAGTAAACATTTGAGATGTGAAAGACTTCTAAGGAAAGTCTGTGGTTTCTTACTTGAGGGCCACAGATGGTAGTAAGGTTCTTGGGTAGGATGGAGAGCCTTGCTGAGTGTGCTCCTGATCCTCACTATCCTCCTCTGTGCCCAAGGGGAGAGAATCCCCCTTTCCTCCCTCCTTTCTTCACATTCTTCCCAGTGAAATTAAGGATGTAATCCTAGACATTTAGGAGCTGAAGAGACATCCAGGGTAAAACCAGTGAAGTACAGAGGATTTGTCAATAATAGCTTCTGGATCCAGGTCCAAATCTGTTACAAGCATGTCCCACAGGCCTGTGGTAGTTTAGGGAGTGATATGAGAACCAGTTTTGTGTGACAGCTTAGCACATGGAACAGGAAATTTTAACAACTGCAAGGTTAGAACCACAGCAAAACAAGTTAGGTTGGTGTTGACTTGAAACTGGCACATATAAAGCTCTGCAAGGATGAACAATTGTCATTTAAAACAATCTTCCTCTTACAAAAATATCCCAAACAGATTTTTCTATCACAGATGAGACTGGTATGCATGAGTCTTCACATTTAATCACAAAGTAGATAAACTATTTGTTTTGTGGCTGTGTGTGCTATTGCAGGCCTGCAACATAGATTTTGCAAATTTTTCCCCATTTCTTTTCTCAGTATTTGATTTCTGTTTTGTTTTGATTTTTTTTTTCACGTTAGAGAATTGCTTCTCTTGCTTTGTTCTACCAAGAAAAATAAATCTACACTTTCATCACTGCAATTGTAAAATACAATTACTGAGAATAGGTAGTTCTTGTGTCAGTGGGTAATACTTTTATTTTAATCAAAGAAATAATGTTGTTTGCTTGGGATTTTTAATGGTTTAGATGGAAAACATTTCTATTCTCCTCCTAACTAGACTACATTATAGTAGTGCAGTTTCATTCCAGTTTTTCTCTTAGAACAGATAACACAAGGTAGGAAAAAACCTCTTGCTTTGAGCTATAACCAAGCACATAATGCTTCCATATGGACATGTATTAATCACCTCTGATAATTTATTTAATTTTCCTGTGGGTTTTTTCTCTTGTCAGCTTTCCTATTATTTTATGTAATTCTTTCTTGAAATTATTCTTTGACTTGCAGATGGTCCTGTTCAGATGGTGGAGATGATCCAATTGAAGCATCTAAAGATAGTATATTTGTGAAAATAATACAAAAGCTATTGAAAGAAGGTAAAGTATACTTAAATACTATTGAATGTCTTGAAATTGTTGTTTCAAAAGCTGCTTAAGATCAACACTAATATGTAAAAAGTAGCATTATTAAATTCTCAAAGTAATAAAAAATTTGTTCCACTAGGCAGTTAAAATCATCTGGAGCTAATTCTATGTCTATAAACTGTTCAGGGTGATAAGAGATGAGCAGATTTCTTGGTTATAATCATAGTATCTTTAAGTTATTTGCTCAGTAGGGCGCTCAAGATATTTTTAGCAGTTGCTTACTGTACAGTAAAGTAGTTCTTCTGGAGTAAATGTGTCTCTTCTGTAAGATACAGGATAATAACTAATAACTGACTGTTGCTCAGTAGAACTTAATCTGTTTTAGGCAAACTTTTTTCTGCTATTGTTTTCCCTCTCCAAAAGCCAAAACAGAAAAATATGCTTCCTATTCTCCACTTGAAGTTGACTATAGGAAGTTATGGCCATTGAATTTACAGCAAGAGAAGGGAAGCAACTGAGAGTCAAAGCCTGTTTTAAATATTACAGCATAGAACTTTTTGCAGAACACATAACGCTTCATGTGAAAAAGACAAAACTTAAGTTCTTCAGAACAGTTCCAGTTTTGTGTGTTCAGTCCTGCCAGTTTTGTTTTTGTAGGATTTGCACACCTGAAGCTGGAACTGCTGCAACTGATAGATAGTTATTGTATGAGCATTCTTTTGTCTTTCCTTTATTTATTATTTATTTTTATTTTTATTATTTATTTTTATTTTTACTTTGGTGAAGTGTTATGCAAAGACTTGGATTTGAGGTTTAATCATTATATTACTGAAGTCTGGATAAAAAAGAAAAAACTGTTTTGCAGGCTACTTAAGCTTTATTGTATTTCTTGACTTGTATAATAGAATCAGAGCTTCCCAATTCCAAGAGTAATTTAGCTGTGAGGCAGGCACAGGTGTTTACTTAAAAATTGTATTAACTGCTAATGCAAAGTACTTCAATCAGCGTTGTAATAAATGATTTTGTTTTGTAGGAGTTCAGTTAAGTGAGTATTTGCCAGAGGTGAAGGACTTGCTTCAAGCAAACGAACTCGGCAACTTGAAATACAACGCTTACTTTGAATTTGTGTTAAAAGCAAACTATGAACTCTATGTTCAGGGACAAGCATGATTCTCACTGGGATTGTTAAATATTTTTTCTAAAGAACTGTTTAATTTGTGTTTACTTTTTAATATTCTGTTTGGATTTTTTTGCTAAAACTTTGTGATAAAGTCTGTATGAGTAATATACTTGGTATTAAAAGTATACACATTGATGCTTTGGTCCGGGGAATGCAGAGTTGTGTTTTCAGGCAAAGTAAAAATAAAGTTTTCGTTTTCTGTGCCTTTCATAAACTTGCTGTTTTGTTCTGTATCTTGATTAGAGTGTGTCAGTCTGATACTCCAGGATACACAGACACACAGGGTGAAATGCAGAGACCCACTGCAGAGGGTGGGAAACTTATGTTGTCACCACTGGGGCTGTGGTTTCAGTTCAGAGAAAATACTGAACACATTAATGAGGAGTGACTGCATACACTACTTAAGAAACAAGAGGTTCTTCTGTTAGGTAACTCCACTCCTCCTTTGTACAACATTTTTTGCTGTAGAAACTAGGCAATTTCAGTTTTTTATTAAAGGCTACTTGCACAAAAAGGGTAGCTGTCTTGTCCCTGTTCACTCAGCTTGTCTGTGACAGAAAATAATAAATCACAGCTCTCATTCAAAGCCTTCTGGTCCAGTAAATACTCCATTCTTTCAGTTTGTACCTGTTAAATTAAACTTTTTCCAAACATTTTAGTATTGTATCCATTTAACTTCCCTTTAAGCTATTTCTAGCATACATGTAAAATGGGATTAGCAGCTCACCATGCAGTCATTCACAACAACTGCTTGTGCCTAGGTTCAGAAGAAACCTTGAAAGCAGTTACGAAAGTGTGGGAGTACAGCATGATCTTCCTTACTTCCATGCCTTGGTGTCTCCTGGTAGGCACTACTAATTTCCTTTTTTCCTTTTTAATCCCACTACCCCATTTAGTTATCTCTGCCATGGGAATAAGGGAAAAAAAATAAATTTCTCAATTATTCTGATTAACAGCAGAATTTAGTCTTTCAGTAGAAGTTACTGCAACCTGCTGCATTGCACCTTTCTTTTGCATGTAGCTCAAGAGCCAGAAAATGACTGCAGAGCAACTTGCATGCCCTTCTGTTTTACTTGTCTGGCTTCATGCCTGCTGCAACAACTTGATCTAACAGCTGAGAAGGTCAGAAGTTAAACTGGTTGAAGAGAATCCAGTTTCTAGTTTTAAAAGCACAGCTCCCCTTCCATGGCTTCCCCTCCTCCCTGTACTAATACAGTAAGCTGGGCTGAGAGTCTGAACATGTTTGGAAGAATAGATTTATGTAGAGAGGTTCAAACTAATATGGGAAAGAAATGCACTAGCAGTCATCTTCTAAGATTGTTCTAAGCAGCGAACTTTGCTCTTCTGCAGTGTTGCATGGCTGAGAAGTGTGAGCGTAACTCCCAGCTCTGGCTTCAAAGGAGTCGCTCGTTTAAAGCCTTGGAAGAATTCCACGTGTTTGCCTGAATGTCACTTTGAGGGTGGTTTCACACTGATGAACTTAGCAGGGTTTGGGGAGAAAGAGACTAATGGAGCAAATGATTGCTTCCCCCTGCCAATGGATGTTCTGCCTTAACTTTTCCTAGACTCCTAAATTTTGCTTGAAGAGGAATCTCTTTAACTGACTGTCCACCATAAATCACTTGGGAAATATATCTTCCTAGACTGTTGGCCAGATCTCTGTGTTCTCTCAGGAGTGGCAGGACAAGCCCTGGACAGCTTTCTCCAGGTGCAAGCGGCTCTATCACCTTTGTCCATTGTTTCAAGGTGCCTGGCTTCTCTGCTGGCTCATGTTTATCATGGTTGGTGTAAAAGCATTCTCCAGGTTTTTGGGAAAGGATGAGCTGTGTATGGTTTTCAACTGTTCTACTCCACTGCTGGGTTGGGAGGCACTTGGCATTTGTACAATGGCTTTCCATCTGACTTTTGCCAAAACAGAAGGCTACTTGCAATGAGTTTACTTAAACAAAGCCTCATTAAAATAACTTCCACGTCTAAACAGATGTTTAATGTTCTTGTGCTAGTAATGTTGAACTGGTTCTCAGTTCTGTTGGAAAGTTTAAAGCGCCTGGGATTCAGGGTTATTCCTCCTCTCTGTCCTCCGCTTCGTTATGTAATAAGCTGTGCTGGTGCAGAATTCCTGTCTCAGATTACTGCTCCAGGAGGATGCCTTCATTTACCACTGCATATGGAAGGTGGCAAATGCCGCAGCTCTAGGTTGTTTCTAAGTGTAACAAAAACAAACTTGTGACAAAAAGATGGTTAAAACTGGCAAGGGGGGATGGACAGCTCCTCTTGAATAAGGATATACATTGTTTCTTAAACAGTTATTTTCGCAGTAATGGAGAGTACACAAAGTACTGGAGGTACGCATTTGCATCCTTTGTTGTCACCAGAGCAGTGGGAAAGTTCATCAGTCATCATTTGTGATCCATTTCAGAAGCTATGCATGGTGGATAACGACTTCTTTGTGCCCTATACTGGAAACTAACTCCAACTTTCTGACTTGAGACAAAAGCTACATTCATCTAGTGGATCTAGATAAACATCAGATCTACCTGCAGAAAAAGATATTTTGCTCAGAAGTGGGAGAATTTAACATTGCCATTTGGGCACTTTGCTGTAAACTAGATTGGGGTAGAGAGAAAAAAAGGTTTTAGAGAGTTTAAGAGTGGGTTTATGCTGGCATCATGTTTCATTGCAGGATTAAGGATGTTTATCTTTCAGCGACGCTAGGGTTTCTATTACTTGATTTCTGATTCAACACAACTGACCGTATTTTGGAAACCACAATGAAGCACTACTGTTCTGTAAATAGATTTAGTGGCTGTGATGCCTTTAAGTGCTTTCAGGCTTCCGATTTTTGTACTGCCAGTTGTTGATGAGAGAACTGAAGAACAATACAAGCTGAGGAACAGAGCGAGAGAAGACCACATTTTAATATAATAACTTGGCAGGAAATCAAAATCTATAGCAGAAGGAATTAGATGGCTGCCAGAGGTAAAGAGGAATACTGCCAACCTGGAGGATGCAGAAGTTAAATAGAGCAGAAGTTGTCTGCTTCTCTGCCGAGCTGTCTGCTCTGCCTTGTGGCAGAGGAAATCACCTGCAGAAATGCCTTCACTCGCAGGAGACTTCTCACAGCACAGTGCTTCCAGCCTACTATTCCTCTTCCTTCTTGCCTGACTCACTAAATTTTCAAAGGATTTACTTGACCGGTTGTGCCTTCAGAGGAGATCTTGAAAGTTGATTTCATCAAACATAGTGTCAGGGCTGCAAATCTGCTTGCCTTACTGCCTCTTCTTTCTGTTGGAGACCAAGTATCTGTAAAGTCTTCCAAGTGTCCCACATGGAATCTCTGCTTAAACACTCACAGCTGAAGGAGATGAACTGTTCCTTTTCACTTGCATAGTACCTTCAGCTCGTCAGAGATGACTTGCCTGTGAGACCGCACTCCTTTTGGAAAGGGTGAGCCACAGGGATGGCTGAAGGATTCCGGTGTTGCCTGGCCGAGCTCAGCGGCCAGCAATGGGCACTCGTAATGGCACCAGCATTCACAACTACGTCAGGCTTCTGGGATCAGACCAGGATTAATCCTTTACCGGGCTTCTCTTCAGGCGTTTGTCTGACAGATGCTACCCCGTGCATCTATTTTCCATTTTTTAAATCACAGCAAGGAAACGACGCACGGCTTAACTTGATGTGTGAAGTTGTGGGTTTTGCACGGGCTGTCGCCGTGTGCCCTGCAAACCGGGGCTCTACCTTGTCACTTCTCTCCAGTTCCCTTTCTCCCCCTGGGCTCACCCACAGCTATGGGAAAGAGCCGGGAGAGACGCGTTTCCCTTCGCAGCCCCGAGCCTTGGCACGTGGTGGCCGCGGAGCCGATGGCCGCTCGCGTCCTGCCCCGCTGAGCCCCGCGGGGCTCCCGGCCTCCCCCACCTGCTTTGCCCTTAACGGGGCCGGTGCTGCCGGGGGATTATTTCGGCCCCGGCCGCGGGCGGTGGCGGGGGGGGCTCGGCAGACGCGCCTTATACGGCCGGGCCCGGCTCACCTGGGCCGGGGCCAGGAGCGCCTTCTTTGGGCACCGCCGGGCCGGGGCCGACGCCCAAATATGGGGACGGCCGGGGCCGCATTCCTGGGGGCCGGTCGCTGCCGCCGCCCGCCGTGATAAAAGGCTCGGCGGCTGCCGCGGCGGCCACGAGTGACCCGGCGAGGAGCGGGAGCCTCTCTCTCTCTCTGCCCGACGCGCGGAGCCCGCAGCCAGCCCAGGTAAGCCCCGGCCCCGCCGCCACCGTCCGCGGCTGCCGGCCGGCCGTGAGGCTCAGCCCCGGTGCCCTGTGCCCCCGCAGACACAGCCGAGACCATGTGTGACGAGGACGAGACCACCGCGCTCGTGTGCGACAACGGCTCCGGCCTGGTGAAGGCTGGCTTCGCCGGGGACGATGCCCCCAGGGCCGTGTTCCCCTCCATCGTTGGCCGCCCCCGCCATCAGGTACGGCGCGCTCCCCCTCCGAGCCTCCCCGCACGTCCTGCCACAGCCGTGGTTGCGGATCCCTGCTGCCTTCCAGCTCTCTGCGTCCTCCCGTCTTGCTGGGGAGCCCCGTGCTGCTGCCCGTGGACGGGTTGCTGAGCCCCCGCTTTCCTCCCCTGCAGGGCGTCATGGTGGGTATGGGTCAGAAGGACTCCTACGTAGGAGATGAAGCCCAGAGCAAGAGAGGTATCCTGACCCTGAAGTACCCCATTGAACATGGCATCATCACAAACTGGGACGACATGGAGAAGATCTGGCACCACACCTTCTACAATGAGCTGCGCGTCGCCCCAGAGGAGCACCCCACTCTGCTCACTGAGGCCCCCCTTAACCCCAAGGCCAACCGTGAAAAGATGACCCAAATCATGTTTGAGACCTTCAACGTCCCTGCCATGTATGTGGCTATCCAGGCTGTGCTGTCCCTGTATGCCTCTGGCCGTACCACTGGTGAGTGCAAAGTCCTGCTGGTCCCTCTTTCCCAAGAAAGGACACCCAGGACTGGCCCCCTACATCTGGCAAGCGCTCTGCCCCCCCAGGGCAGGACCCTCTGTGGGTCACATCTCTCAGATGGTTGCTTCTTGTCTCCCCAGGTATCGTGCTGGACTCCGGGGATGGTGTGACACACAACGTCCCCATTTATGAAGGGTATGCCCTGCCCCATGCCATCATGCGCTTGGATCTGGCCGGCCGTGACCTCACAGACTACCTGATGAAGATCCTGACTGAGCGTGGCTACTCCTTTGTCACCACAGGTAAGCACCATTCCCTCCTCCAAAATGTTCCCTCTCGCTTCCAACCCTCGCACTTCTAGAGATTCTCTCACCCCATTGCAAGCCCCAGAAACAGTCCCCGGTGGGAGCTTATGTGTGGCTGGGGGTGTGGACACCAAGCAGAGGTGTGGAGGCAGTGCTAGTGCTCCCTGTCTCTCCTCTGCAAACAGTGATGGCTTTGCTTCCCTCTGACAGCTGAACGTGAGATTGTCCGTGACATCAAGGAGAAGCTGTGCTATGTGGCACTGGACTTTGAGAACGAGATGGCCACCGCTGCCTCTTCCTCCTCCCTGGAGAAGAGCTACGAGCTGCCTGATGGGCAGGTCATCACCATCGGCAATGAGCGTTTCCGCTGCCCAGAGACCCTCTTCCAGCCCTCCTTCATTGGTGTGTGCCCCCCTCCCTCACTCTTCCCTTGGCAGCTCTCCCCTCTCTCCAGAGCCACCGCGTAGAGCTCTTGCTTTGCACTTAACTTGTCCCTGCCTGTTTCCCCCTGCTGCCCCCAGGCATGGAGTCCGCAGGTATCCATGAGACCACCTACAACAGCATCATGAAGTGCGACATTGACATCAGGAAGGACCTGTACGCCAACAACGTCATGTCCGGGGGTACCACCATGTACCCAGGTATTGCTGACCGCATGCAAAAGGAGATCACAGCCCTGGCCCCCAGCACGATGAAGATCAAGGTAAGGCTGGAGCACAAAGGTCCCGGGAGCAGCCTTCTCTTGCTGCCCTGCACGGGGCTGTGCCTGCCCCCTGCAGCAGAGCCATGTTTGCTGACCTCAGCTCTCCTGGTGTTTTCCAGATCATCGCCCCACCTGAGCGTAAGTACTCTGTCTGGATCGGTGGCTCCATCCTGGCCTCCCTGTCCACCTTCCAGCAGATGTGGATCACAAAGCAGGAATACGATGAAGCTGGCCCATCCATTGTCCACCGTAAATGCTTCTAAACATGTTTACATGATCACTTTGCCAACCACGCTCAGGATGACGACCTTCAAGGTTGCAGGTGGCCGAGGGCCTGCAACAGCCATGTAACTTTCTATTTTGTAACAATTCCTGGTTACTGTTGCTGCAAAGCTCCACGTGACACAGTGTATGTAAAGTGTACATAAATTAATTTATTTTCTCTCGTTTTGTTTGTTTTTAAAACCAACGCCCTGTGGAAGGAAACAAAAAACTTCAAGAAGCATTAAACCATCAGTCATTCTGTCACACCCCTGATGCTGTCGTTTGTCATTTGCTCTGGTCCTTCCGTCACTTGCGGCGTGAGGGCGGCGGGGCTGAGCTCCCAGGACAGGAGCAGGGCTGGGGACAGGACCGTGTCCAGAGGGAACATCCCTGTGACTCCCTGGGGGCACGGGGGGCACTGCGGGGCTGGCTGCAGCGGGCTGTGCAAAGGGGTGCCCGACACTCCGCACTGCGCCGCTCCCAGCCGGGAAAGGGTTACCTGCAGCCTTTGCTCACAAAAATATTTCTTCTGGCTCAGCCTGCCAAAAAAGTAGCCCTGGCATGCTCCCGAGGAAGGGAAGGCCGGGGCTGAGGGCAGGTGGCGGGTGCAGGTTAAATAAAGAGCTTTCCACTCCACTTATGGGAAACCCACCTGCCATGGTGCTGTCCCTGGGGGCTGAGGGCAGCCAGGGCCATTTCCTCACCCTGCCTGACACTCTTGCCCTTGCCAGTGGTCACCCTGCCTGCGAAGGGACCACCCCCTCCTCTGCCCCCTTGAGCCACCCCTTCCCGGGATCACATCCTGCACTCAGGAACTCCCTGGGAGCCCGAAGGAAAATCCCAGGGGCTTCCCCTTGCCAAGGACGTTTGCCTGCCCTGCTTGCTGATGAGGAGGCAGAGCAGAATGGGAGGAGGGAAAGGTGCTCCCTGGCCTGTCTAATTTCTCTGTTAGTGAAGCAAGGGGGCTCCAGGACACCCCTTTATATCCAGCATTCACACACACACACACACACCCCCCGGGTGTTCCCTCTGGGAGCTCCACTCCCTCTGGGAGCCACCCTGAAGCCCCACCAGGCTTGTCACACACTCCTGGGTCAGGGCACACGTGCAGAGGCCATCAGCCTTTGAGGGAGGAGGATTCCTGGGGCACAGGATCCTGTCATGAAAGCAGTGCCTGAGTTTTGGGGTGGTCTTTTGCTGTGGGAGACAGCAGTACTAGGGGAAAAAAAGATGATTTTCAGGTAAACCTCCAGCCCGGGAAGGTTTGTTGCTCTGTTGTGGTTATGCTGACGTTGCATTTGTTTTGCATTTTGGCTGGTTTTACTTGCATTAAACGGAGACCCATACAAGAGTTCACTTTTTCTTTTTTTTTTTCTTTTTTTTTTTTTTTAGCACTATTCCAAAGCAAAACCTGAGGGAGGAGCTGCCCTGATCCTTCCCTGGTATCTGGGGACAGGGAGGACCACAGGGCAGCCCTAAGGATTCTCAGTGGCTGGGAATAAACTGGAAACTAGTTGCTTCTCAAAAAAAAAAACCAAAAACGTAAAAGGAAAAAAAGAAAGAAAACCTCACAAACTTTTATTGCCATTTGTGTTGTGGCACATACTCCATCTGTCAGCTCCTTGCTGGGATTTCGGGAGGCACTTATCAGTAACTCTTCAGTACCTGACCCCTGATATCAGGTTCAGTTGTGGCTTATGTGGTGTTATGAAATTGATTTTAGGACTTGTTTCTATTATTTAATTAAAAGACTGTTTGAGAAATGCAGATAAGTGTTAGCTTAGAATAGTAACCTCATGAGTTAGCATTCACAGACTCTGCTTTTTCACCTAAAATATTAATTCATGGTCCTGAACCCACAATGCAACAGGCTGATTTTTGAAAGAGGGAGTGATGCTGAGCCAGCCACTCGTCTCCAGCCTGACCAAAATCAAAGGGATCAGGAAATGCTTACTCCTTCTGAATGAAGACCTATATTCTGAAGAGCTGAACTTGGGTTTAGGACCCCTCATGAGCACAGCTGTGTGCAGAGGTGAGTCCTTCAGCAGTCAGGATGCTGCACAGGCACTGCCTGGCACCGAGAGGCTGATGCTGCCACTGGCATGGCATTGTCTGCTGCCTCCAACAGCAGCATTTAATCTCACTCTAACCCACAGCATCAGGTATGCTCAACAGCCTCAGTGCCAATTTCATTCAGCTGAAGATAAATGCCCTAAAGTACATTCTTACAGAAAGAAAAGAAAAATAAAGAAAAGAAAGAAAAAATACTGGGTTTTGTTTGTTTGTTTGTTTGGTTGGTTGGTTGGTTGGTTGGTTGGTTTTTTGTTTGTTGTTGTTGTTTAATCAGTGAACAGGGATGCCATGAAAGCCTATGAAACCACCCTGTTCAGGTTTTAATTTCAGACTTAAACACTCTCTTTATTCTGAAACCAGCCTTTTATTTGGGCTTGGGGTTTTCCTTAATATTTTTAGCAATTGAAGACACAGATTGTTTGGAAACAGGTGAGTTGGATTTTCATATGGCTTCCATTGTTGGGAAGGTGTTATGGAAATTCTGCTTTTGCACACCACCAGGGTTTGGTCTTTGTTGTGCCATTCTCAATAATGTCATTACCCTCCCTACACCTCTAACAGTGCTGTTGGCAGCAGGCAAAGGATCCCCAGGACCCAAAGGATCCCCAAGACCAGCATGCTGTATTGGGAACAGCAAAAGGATGAATGGGGCATCAGAGGAGTTAAAGGGGATAGAAGGAAGGATGCAGGGCACTCACATACAGTGGGAGGGAAGGTAATGTTGGGGCATGGCTCTTGCCTGAACCAAAAACCTCCTCTGGGGCTGAAGCTCACTGCTTGCTCTACAGCCATCTGGATCCAGGGCTGGAATCCCTCCATAACTTAGGTCTGCATTCAGTGGGCAACCCAAGAAGCTGCCCTTGGTCCAAGTATCACCAAGGGATGGAAAATTTCAAGAGAGGAGGAGTCCTTGAAAGGACAAAAATTACGTGGGGCTGTTTAGATGAGCTTGGGAGGCACAGTCATGACTGGGTTTCGATGGAAGCTTCCCCTAGATCTGCAGATGCCTGGGCCATTACCTCAGTTATGTAAGGAGCTAAGGGAAAACCTGGGCTCTGAGGGAAAGTCTTGAGGGAACCTCTGAACAAAAGAGCAAAGGAAATCCTGGAGACGACAAGCACACTGGAGGTGTTTCCTAATTTTATTTTAATACAGATTTTGTTAAAGTGTAAATCTGCATTTGTACAGAGAGCAGAATGTGGCCCAGGATGGGCCTCCCACAAAGGTTATGTGCAGAGGGAATTGACACCCCAACATGCTTCTTCCCTTGGGTTCCAAAACTGCAGAAACAAAAAGCACTTTGACCCACAGCATTTACTGGGCTTGACTTTGCTGAGAGGACCAGAACACCCCTTCAGACCTGACACCAGTGCAGCCCCACTGTGTACTCTGTTCACTGTGTGTCTTCCACAGACATTTGGCTGGTAATACTTATTCAAAGTGTTTTACTAAATGGACAAAATAGAGGCCACTTGAAAATTATCACCACTTTTCACAGGAAACAACTAAGCAAAAAATTCTGCGGCAATCTTTATTTCTGATAGTGGGGCATTAAAATGAAGACCTTCAAAGATTCAAACAATTTTATTTTATGGGAAAATTTTATGCTGTTTTTATTTCATTAATTCACAGGAAAAAATAATTTAATGGAACATTTCTTGTTAGCATTTATTTGTTTATTTATTTATTTTTGAACCAAACAGGCGCTTTTCTTAAAAAAATAATAAAAATTAAAGATCTATGCAGTTGTATAGATTTTTATGGCTCATGTCCTGGGGCTGGAAAATGAAGTGCACAAGGGTGACTGTAACCTATTGATCAGCCAGTGGATGACTGCAGGCAGTGCTGGTGTGCAAGGCTCCCATGTAGGACAGATGACAGTCAGTGTGGGCTGCTTTAGCAGCAGGACCGACCATTTGAAATATCCCACAGCCTTGTGCATTTTCCTGGGAATTGCTGGCAGCTTGGGAGATCCTCTTCAGACCGTCATGGCCAGAACATGATTTGGAGGGACCAAAAGGTTCTGGCTGCAGGCTTTGGGAAGTAGTTGCACTTGCAGCTTGCAGAGACTCTGTTTTTCATTTCTCCAGGATCTGAAGAATTAAGCAGCTGCTGATTGCTATGCAGCAGGGAAAGCTGGAGCATTGCTGGCTCCCACTAGGGCTGTGTGCTGTGTGCAATGGGGATGAGAAGATGTTGGAGAAATCCTTCATTTCCCCACTTGTCTCCTTCCCCTCTCCAGGTCACCCTGCCAACCTTGTAACTACACTGCCCTGTGCAGAGCTGTGGCCAGCAGTGTGCAAACCCCCTGCACTCTGGTGACTCTGGGCAACTCACGCTCTGTGCTTGCAGGGACCACAGCCAACCCCCGTCTTGTCTCGGCTGCTCAAGGCCACGCTCTGAAAATAAAGCTGCAGCTTGGAGGCAGCTCTGGCTGTTGATGTTCAGGGAGTGCCACAGGCAGCCAGGGAATGAGCCTCAATGTAACCCCACCTCAGGGAGCTGCGTATATATAGATCCCTGGAAGCAGTTTTCTTCCTTGGCACATCGCTCCCACCCATAACTCACTCCAAACAAACACTCCCTGCTCCCCTGTGGCCTCACTGCTTGGCTTCCAGCAGCTTCTCTCTCTTCCAGGGTAAACAAGGCTTTAAAGTTGAGAAATCTATTGCTGGAGGGAGGAGGGAAAAGGGGGGAAGATGGCCTTGTAAGAAGGCTCCAACACATGCTCAGAGATGAACAGCCCAAAGCCAGCATCAGCAGGCATCAGTCCCTGAACTTGGCTCACAAAGGCACGAGGGCTGCATTTGCAATGCAGGTCACACCTTGCTGCACTTTTGCTGGGTTGTCTTCTTTCCACAGCAGAAGTCCTGTAAGGCTTCAGGTACAGGTGTGTAAGGAGATCTCTGTATGGAGCTCTGCCTGTCCTGCACTACATTCTGTGCTGAAAATTAAGAGGTCCAGGTGCCAAAGCTGCTCACTTTCTTGCCACAGGTTTTTTGGAGTGATGTGGGGGGACTGAGGCACTTTTTCCAAAGGCAGAGTAATTCCTCTAGAAGGTTTTCTTGTCCTGGAACCCCTTATCCTCAACACTAAAAAAATGTAAAAACAAACAAAAAAAATCTACTAAGAGCTAGCAGAAATCCCTTATCCCAACCATTTTGAAGTGGTGATGGTTTTATTCCTACCGAATCCCAGCAGCACTGCAGCAGGTGACAGGCCATATTTTGTGACTACAGGAACCAAGCAGGTCACATTGGAAAGTTGGTTTTCTTTCTCCTTTCTCCTTTCCCATACCAAGCCTCCAGCGCAATTTTCCTCTGTGACCATGAGCATGTCAACATTCATAGCTCTGTTTGTTGCCAGCAAAGTGGCTTTTCTATTTTCCGTCTCAAAGGAAGATAAAGATGAATAGCTAATGTCCATGAAGGGTTTTGAGATGCTGTCATAGAAGGTGTTTGGGGAATGTGAAATACTTGTGATCCTAAATTTAGCTTTGAAAGTCATGCAGCCCAGTTTCCTGGCACAAATACCAGAGAAAGCCTTGAAATCTGAACATTTTCCAATTGCAGCCACAAGCTGGAGGCTTCAGGAGCCACAGGTGGTTCTGGGAATCTCTGGCTGTGCCTCCTGCAAGTCCTTTGCCTTGCTGAGAGCCCAGACTTCCCACTTCCTCTAAAGCTGCTCCCACCAGCAGCCCAAACCACCAGCAGTTTCTGCCCTTGTTCTGGGTGTGATGCCTCTATACTGGGCCTCCAAGAGCCCTTTGTGATTAGATTATTCTTCAAACCTAATAAAAGTTTGCATAGTGGCAAATTTAGGAGAATTACAGTCTACTGTCTACTCAGGGAAATTATATAAAATCTTTCTCGGGATAAATCTTTTAGGAGAAATGTGGTGGTTGATTTTAGACCTTCTACTCTGAGATTTATTCCCTCTTTCCTTAATTTATGTTAGTCCACTGAAGACAGCCCATCCTGGTCAAGACTGCATGGTCAAGGTGTTACAATTCCTCTGTTCACATTTGATGGGTTAAATGCCAGACAGGTTAATAAAGATTGGTTCTGCTTATATAGCAAAATATGGCATTCAGTGGGCCTTGGAGCTAAATTCCAAGGTCACCTTAAAAAGGGTGTAATGTAATCCTTCAGGTGCTTAGCCTCTGCTGACACCTTGCTTTCTTTCTTTCAGTGCCTGCTGCACAAGTTCCTAAGTGAAGAAGCAATTGTTTGACAGAAAGCTGATATAACTCCTGTCACAAAGTCCTGATCAGAATCCCGAAACCAGGTGTAGCTCTGCCCAAACTGGAGGTGGCTTGGTTTTTTCACCAGTTTCAGCTTCCCATGGCAAAGGCTGCAGCAGGACTGCGGGCAGCCCAGGGAGTGCACCTGCTGAATGTGCATCACCGTTTAAAAATAAAAAGGGGAGAGAAAAGAATAACACGGAAAATATTGCAAGGCCAGCAGATGGCAGGGGGAGAGCTCATGCCTGGGCAGGGGGGTTTGAGCAAGGACAGGACAAATACTGGGATGGAGGCATAGCCACGTAAAGAGGTGTCTGGGATGTTCTGCAGCACAGAAGTAATGGAGAAGGCTCTGTGGTGCTGTAGTGATATTACACTCAGTATTAATTTCTACTATTTGTGCATGTCAGATTGGCTCTATTTCAGCATTGCAGCAAAGTTTCAGCCTGTGTACCCAGTCTCAGATACCCTCTGCTGCAATGCACATATGCTGGAGTTGATTCAGCCCCACTGAAGCTGAGGGAGGGCCAGCAGATTTGGTTAATTTTTAAGTGCTTGAATGATCAGACTAAGAAAAAAGCCCTAGCAATAAAAGCAATCACAAGTGGAAGCAGAAAGGAGAAAGAAGGAATAATTAATTAATTTTGCTGTCGTAGGTCCAGAACCTGGCATGGCTTGAGGCCATGAAATGTATAAGATGTATGCATCGAATCAGTTACCCGTTCTGTAGAAATTTTATTGCTTGTTTCATAGGTCACATCTGTTTTTCTACATTTTCTGTGGAAGAATCTGTCTGAATTAAGGATCAGTTGAGCAAGTCAGCATGTAGAAGAAAACTGAAGAGCAGTAAGACCCAAGCCTGGACCACAGGTGTCCTGTAGGGGTTGTAGTTTTGGCTAATAAGATACATGGATGGAAAAAAAAAAAGCCTTAAAAGAGAAGATGTTTTATAACGTAACTGTTGTGCCATTGACTTTGCGCTGGGAAAGAGTGCTGAGTTGCAGTGCTGGAAGCAATGGCAAGCTTAAGGTCCGAGGAGGTATTTTCCCTTTCTGACTTTGCTTTATCTCTGACCAGCACAACAGTAAGTGGCTTTGGAATAGTTTTGGAGAAAGTAACATAAATACACTGACTGCACACGGGAAGGGTGTTTTTATATGTTAGGTGTAACTGTAAAGAAGGTTTGGTATTGCTAAATGAATATTTAAAGCAAATGTCTGATAAGTTCTTCACTGGCAGTTTGACTCGTGAGTCATGTTGCACAGTCCCCAACCATGCCCCTCTCTATTTATAACGTCATGCCTTGCTATATCTGACTCACTAAATAAGCCTTTCAAGTTGTGGAGGGGATTCTAGTGGCATAGTGTGGGAACCAGGGAATAATTCGGAAGGGTAAGGGAAGTTAGAAAGGACACAACAAATCACTGCATGATCACTGCCCTCTGAAGACAAGATCAAATGTGCTGCTGGGCTTTTTCACCACAAACAGGTCCAGGAGGCAGGGGTCAATGGCTTCAGTCTGCTGGCCACGAGGTGGAGAAAGAAGAATAGAGTGAAGCTGAGCCCCTGCAGGTGTTCCAGGATATGTGGAAGAGCAGGGGGAGGTTACTCCAGGGAAACAAGCCAACAAACCCAGCAGCCAGTGGTTTTCTCCCTGTGCACAATGCCTGGAGGGAGGCTGGGGAGCTGCTGGAACTGCTCCCTGCCTCAGCTATGGAGCAGAGTGGAGCCTCAGTGGGGGTCCCGGCCGGCATCTGCCCTGGTCCCCGCCACACTCGGAGCCCTTTCCGGGCCACTGCCCCCGGCTGGATGTGGCTGTGGGGTGCCTCGGTTCTGACAGGGCTTAGATGCGCAGGACAGGGGGACACATCTCCAGAGCTGCATCCTCCCCAGGGCTCCAGCTGGAGCTGCAAGAAAGCATGTTTCCAAATGCTGATAACATAGTGGTTATCAAGCAGGTGCGGGACAGGGAAGATGAGGCAAAAAGGTATGAGGAGTGCAGTGGAAATTGTACTGGGAAACACAGTAGGGGCCACTAAAAGGAGAAGGAAGAGTCCTGACCAGTTTTGTCCATCTCCACTTCACAGACAACAAGCTAAGAGGGACAAACACATGCAAATTGCTTTTAAAGAAGGGTTTGGATGAATGCATTATTTTATTTTTTCCCTGTCAGTCGTTTTTCCATGGTGGTCATCTGCAAATGACTGGGCAAATGAGAGATGAGGGTTGAATGTGGGACACACATACGTCCTGAGTCTCCCTTCACAGAAGCAGAACCCCATCACTTGTAATGGTTATTTGGAGAGACAAACGCCATCAATCCCAATGTCCCCTCCTTCCTTCTTCTTCTTCTTCTCTTTATATACTGGCACAATGTCACATGGTCTGGATCATCCCTTTGGTCATTTTGGGCCAGCTCTCCTGACTGTGTCTCCTCCCAGACTCCCATTTCCCCCCAACTTCCTCACCAGTGTGGCAATAGAAACAGTAGAAAAGGCCTTGGCTCTGTGCAAGTCCTGCTCAGCAATAACAAAAGTATCACTGTATGATCAACCCTGTGTTCTGCACAAATCCAAAACACAGCCCCATACTAGCCACTGTGAAGAAAATTAACTCAGCCAAAACCAGCACCTTGGAAAGCAGATTACAGCATTACAGGGTTACAGCATCCCGTTTCTGAGACTTTAGTGACTGAAGGAACTAGTTTTATTCCTGCTCGCCTCTTTCTGTGTGTGCAGGAGCTACCTGCTTTCTGCTGGACATGGTTTGGCTCTGAAGGACTTCACAAGTTTCTTTCCTATCCAGCTCAGCAAGGCAGCACTGCCATAGTGTTCATTCACCTACCCTGAGTGCCTTTCTCCAAAGATGTTTTGGAGCAGACAGTGGGTCTGAGCACCATGGGGGCAGTATTTGGAAGCAGTCACATAGGGCTGTACAACTACAAATGAATGAGTGTTTTATTCATTTGAGCCAGAGGAATGTGTTTCTCTGGTGGTTTCATTTCAGGGCAATGGGGAGCAAGACTGCGGGGTTGACAAGGAGGCTCACACAACTGTGGGAGTGTCAGGAGCACAGGCCAGAATCCCAAACTCCCAGTCTCCTCTCTCAAGAGTAAAGCCAGCAGCCTCATCAGACACTGCTAGCAAAATGACCTGCTCAGTAAGCTCCTCCTGCGAGCTTAGTCTCAGTGAAGCTTTTTTATTTCTGTATCTCCCAAATTTCCTCACAGTGCCCATCATCTCTGACACAGGGCAAGTGAAGCAGCAGGTGAATGTTGGTGCTGGGGCAGGGTCTGACAAGCTCCACAACCAGCTCCTTTTCTGCTCCAGAAGCATCCCCCTACACCATCCTTGGCTCCCTTCAGTGCCAAATCCAGCGCATAATTTTGCAGGAACAGCCTGGCTGATGCTTATGGGGGATTTCCAGGACATGGATGGCTCATTTTTTGTGGAGTGGCAGGGACAAGGGAAGTCAGGGCACCGTGGTGATTTTTGCAGGGAAAAGCCTGGTTCACAGGAGACTCAGGCTGGATTCCCACCAGCAGGCTGGGGAGATGAAAGTCAGCCTAATACCACTCTCCAGAGCCAACAGGTTCCCTGTGCTGAGTGGGTAATTAATTATAAACAATATATGCTGATGTCAGCGCTCTCTAGGGGAGCAGCTCACAAGTGGTGCACAGGTTCTTTTCAAGAGCATCCATTTGTCACAACCATTCTCAAGACAATTTCTGGTGCCTGGGCGGGATGCTGTGCTTCAAACTGGGGTTTTCCCAGTGGGCACGGGTTTTGCTTGCTCCCCATCCTCTAAGAACTGAAATCTGAGTGCCAAGACATGTGACAGCAGAACTGAGGTACCCTTCTTGTAGGGATGCTGCAGGATCCATAGCTGCTTTTTGATTGCAGCTGGCCTTTTTTGATGGCTGTCCTTGTGAGGAGGCTGCTTTGCTGGAGTGGGTTAGGATGGAGAGCAGTAGAGACAAACAGGTGCCTGGAGGCAAATGTATTAAATTTTTAATCTGGAGAGACCTGGGGAAATGGCTGTAATGTTTGTTTTTCTGTGTTTTAAATCAGTACTGGGTTTTCTGAACAGCTGGATTTCCTCTCAGGAAGTGATGAGGAAACCCTTAAGACACGATGGCTGATTTTACAAGATGCTGTGTGATGGGAGGGGCGGCAGATACACACCCTGCTCCCCTCCAAGGTAGGCTGGTGGTTTAACTACACAGCTGGAGGAGGCTTGGGCTGGCGGGTGTGTGTCTCCTGCTGGCCATGCAGCAGGGGCCGGGGGGGTCCAGGACAACGCCGGACCACAGGCCAGGATGGCTGACATCCAGCTCTGATGTCTTCACAGCAGTGCTGGCAGAAGGGCTGAGCCCCGGCCGCAGGTCTGTCCTGCCGCTGGCAGCCACCTGCGGGTCACCGGAATGCGCCTCACCCTCCCCAGCGTGTCCTGCTTTTCCTCGCCTCGCAGCAGCATTTCTTCCAGCTCTCTCCCACAGGCAGAGCCGAGGGGATGCCGAGGCTATTTATCCATACCCAGAAAGTCTTTTTCCCAAAAGAAAACTGCAAAGCTGGTGAGGGGTTGGCAGTGCTTAGCACGTCTTTGTGTGCTCGGGCTGCTGGCCGGGGTTGCTACCACGGCAAAGGCAGGGGCACGATAAGACTTTAATCTCCCTCCTCTCTGGGGGATAAACGAACCCTGACTGCGGTGGCATTTCCCAGCCCGGTAGCCAAAAGTCTGATCACACGCCTCTCTAGCTACCGAGAGCTGCTCTCAGGGGGGTTGCACATCTGCAGACTCCAAGGGGTTAAAAATAGATCCCACCCCGCTGATGGCACATTTTATGTCCATTTAAAGGTGTGCCATGCATTTCCATCCTAACACTGCTCCGTGAGACCTGAGCAAATGCCTTCATGGGGATGACATTTTGTTCAAGGCTCTTTCTCTTTCCTAACTCCACGGCTGCCCGGGCTGGCTCCCCACTCTGATTGCTATTTCGGGGGGCTGTGTTTGCCCCCGGCTGCCCTGTTCTGAACGGGCAACTGCAGTGTGATCGCTGGCATGTCTGTGGTGCTCCTGCCACAGCCCTGCCCCGACACACAGACAGCAGATAATGGGTTCCTATTTCTGCAAGTCAGGGAGCTTCTCTCTAAACCAGTAAATGTGTTTTTTAAAATTGTATTTCTTTATTTATCTATTTATTTCAATAAGCCAAAGAATACCTGTTAGAAAAGCACCATCCTTTCTGCTACTTGTTTGTGTTGGCCGTGTGGGATGGCTGTGCTGCCTTTTGGGCCAGACATCCCAGCAGTGTGCCATCTGGCACACATGTTCCTCCAAGAGTCCTCCAAGTGTGCCATAGAAAACATCTGGGGCTGGAGCTCAGTGCTCCCGCCACCCCAGCTCGTGTGAGCCCCAGCCCTGGCCTGGTCCCTTTGGAGTTGCAGGGGTCGGCTGGTGGCAGGGTCTCACCTGTGTGCTGGGCATGCTGCAGCCCTGATGCAGGTAAGGTCCAGCCCTGGTCAGCACTGTAGTTCAGGGAATTTCCCACACATGGCTCCTGGGGCCAAGGAGGCTGCTTAGCGGGTGCGTGGGGTGATTAGAGCACACAAACAGGCACCTGAGTGTGTTGGGAAGCAGCAAAAGCAAAGAGGAGCTGCTGCAGGTTCTGCTATGGAGAAGAGCAGTGAGTGGGGGCTGGTGGTGTGGTGGCACTGGTCTGCACCCTTTGAGCCATGTACTGCTGCTATGTCGGCAGGGAGAGGGGAGCAGGGATCAGGGATCAAGGCAGGAGCCCATGGCAGGGGGATACCAGCAGGTTTCCTTCCCAGAGTGGTGCTGGCAGGAGCCCTGTGCTGCTTGAAAAGGGGCTTTCTCTGCTGGCACCCTCCAGGTCACGCACAGACCAGGCCACCACTTCATGCCATATGAAACATAAGAAAGCTTGGATAATCTCCAAAGGGTGGATGAAATTCCCATATCAAGCAAGCTTCTCTGTAGCTCTGCTGAAGTCCAGGGAGGTTTGCCTTTGTGGGAGGACCTGGGTACTTTTATAAGGGACTCCATTCCTCCCCCAGGAGCCCCCAGCCAGTCAGAGTGGCTGAGACCATATTAGGGCTGCCTGTCCCTGAGTCTCAACTGTGTTTGCACCACGTTCCCCATAGGAAGGCTCCCTGCAAGGTTCCCTCCAGCACTGTCTTAAAGAGGAAGTGAAGGCAGCATCTTTGGGGTGAGAGGCAGGGGCAGTGGGACCCCACTGCTTGTCCTCCAAGCCAGCACTAATCCCAAATGGGTGTGAGCACAAACCAAGGTGCCGGAGAGGAGAGAAGGGGGAGCTGTTCAGCCTGTGCCCAGCTTACTGCTTGTGATTTTCCAGCTTGCCTTTGCTTTCCTTACCGCCGTTTCCCTTTTCTTTCTGCTGCCCCTGTGCAATTTTGGAAGCAGTTTAGAAACTCAGCTCAGCAGCTGAGCCTTACCCTGTTCAGAGCTGAATCCTTGATGCGACTGGCTGTATTTGGGATGAGATTTTGCACCCCACCAAGAGGCTGGGAATCCTGCTCACCTGCAGGATACTGCTGAGGGCAGGCAAACCCCTCACAGGAAATCCCTGCATAGTTTTCCTCTTGTCCCCATTGTGGCATCCTCCTCCACTCCATGTGCTCAGGAGCTGGGGGGTCCTTTGGGACTCCTTCTCTAGGTGATCTGGGGAAGAACTTCAGAAACATTAGTTTTCCTGAACTGGTGGTGGCGGTGCTTCAGAAAAACTAGAGATAGTCGTGGCAACGTTCAGTGAATGATCTCAAAGCACGTACTCATGGTACTGGGAACCATAAAAGGAGTTTATGTCCAGATGAGTGTTGTGGGTATTTTTCTTATTTTTTTTCTTTTTTGGTGTTGAAGACCCACTTGTTTCCAGGGGGAAGAACAATAAGATTAAGTTACAGAGATTTCACAAACTGACAGTGAAATCAACCCAGAGTCAGCACTGACCTGCTAATAATTTCTGATGTTTAAAACCAGATTTGACAATATGAGTTTAAGGCAGCCTGGTTCCCAAGCCTTCTCATTGCAAATTCTGTGAAGGTTTTTCAAGCATTAAATTATTTTCTACAGATCATTTGTCATTACCCATCAATTTATGGCTTGGGAAACAGATCCATCACTGTGCAGGCTGCTGTTAGATACAGAACTGGCACTGGGCCACTGTATCAGGAACTGTGAGGTGTGCAGGTTCCTATGCTGGAAGAAACATCCCAAAGCCATAGAAAGAGCTTCTGTCCCCATCACCCAGAGGCTGACTCTTGCCCAGCAGTGATGGTCTGAAGGATTGGTCTTTCAGAACTCATCATTTCAGCAGCAATCTCTTACTGCTATGAGAGAGAGAGAAGGTTACAGGACAAGTGTCTCTGTTTTGCCCCAAAAATTTATGTTCTCTCAGTGACAGATGGGATCTCAGGAGTAGCCTTTAAATGGTGATTTTAAATCCCTTGCTGGTGGCAAATGCTGTACCAGCCTCTTGGGTGTTGTCCAGGGCCAAAAGAAGGAGAGGAATATGTGCCTGGGATTGAAAAAGGAATATGACCATAAACAACAGCAAAAGTAATCCTGACCAGTGGCCAGATGGCTGCCCCAGAGCTCCAGAGGGAAGGAAGTATGAGCCAAGAGCAGCTTTGGGCAGCCATGTGAGCTTGAGACAAGACTGAAGGAAAGTGTGTGGGCTCAGATATTTCTCCACCGCCTGTCTCTTCCTGAGTGAATCCACTCAGGCTGCCTTGGCTCATGCAGGTGGCATCCTGCAGTTGTTACTGACACCATGAACTCGACAATGTCTCTTTCACATTGCAAGTGATTGTGTTGGACTTTGCCACTTGGAGCATGATGCGGGTCTGCCTTGATGACTTTTTTGGAAGCAAGGTCCCACTGCAGGGTGGACTGCCTCAGTCCATGTCTATCCTTTCATAAATGACATGAGTTATTCCTGGCAGACATTCAAAACCCAGGCATTTTCAGACTGGATTTCTTTGTTTTGAACCATCCACTTTAAGTGTGGTGAAGGAGGGCTGCATGCAGGTGCCCACAGTGGCCCCAAGCCTTTAGCAGAACCTTTTGGTTGGAGTGTGGATTTTTAGAGAGCAGCCAACCCTGGATTTACTTCCCATTCACTAACCTCTTAGGGAAAAAAAATGCGGTGAGCAGTCACCTCCACATGTGCCCACATGCCACTGCTTGTAAGGAGCTGTGGGAAAGCTACATCCCACATGAGAAACACTCAGGCTGTAGCTGAGAGTGTGGTGTTCTGCACTGCCTGTGGAGCTGCACATCTGGAAGCCAGATCCTTGCCTTGCCCATGGGAGAGGCAGCTGCTGAGCAGAGACTCAGGGGTCACCACTGAGCCTGCTGGTCACTGGAGCTACTCAAGCAGGAGATAAAAAGAGACAGGTGGGAAATGTTTCCTAATTCTCCTGCCTCTTACTCAGCTGGCATGTGAACTTGGAATTTTCTCAGACTGAGTAAGCAGCCTGCAAATGTGTTGCTGGGGGCAGGGTCTTGACAAGCACCTTGTCACTGCAGGCTGTAAGATCTGTTTCCTTGCTAGGACCCACTTTAGCAGTCAACAGTGGTGTGCAACCTTGCGACCTAAAGGGGCCAGAAAAAAAAAAAAGGAAAAGAAGAGCTGATACCAGTATGGACTTTATTCTTTGCCACTGTAGCAATTTAAAATTGGGAGCTGAACTGAGTTCTCACCATGTGATGTGAACAGCCAGCTTCACTGGGTGCCCAGTCCAAGACTCAGGACTGCAGAAGCAAGAAGGCACTCAGGGGTGGGAAATGCTCCTGGCCACATTCCTAGCACACAACCCGAGGAGCTCCATCTCTCTTTTCGTCTTTTAGCAAGGTGGATGGAAAGCAAGGACTTTTGACAAGACTCAGAGGAGGTGTTAAGGTTGCTGTGAACTCTTGCTGTGGGCGCTTGGAGGCACAGGCACTCAGGTGTAACAGCAGAAAACTTCAAGCAAAATGTGAAGATTATAAATAACAGGATTTGTGATTGGAGCTGCCAGAGAGGGGTTTCAGGGCTTCCCCAGCAGGTTGCAATTCACAAGAGCTGTGGTCAAGTTTCCCAGAACTCTGGATACCAGGATCAGGCAGTTCTGGGAGATTTCTGCAGGCATGTGCACTACTACTGACTAACCTGCCCCTAAGAGCATTTGAACCAGCTCTTCTGGTCCTTCTCCCATGAGAGCATTACCCTGTGGGCAGCTGGTGTAGACCTAAAAAGGATAATAGCCCATGAAACCAAAGAACCTGCATCTGTAGGATTAACCAGGCTACTATTAACAGTGTGGTGGCTTGTTTTGTGAGGTGATGGGGACAGCTACCCCCAGTATTTGGCAAAGATTCACTGGTCTAGGTGAAAGCGGAGTTTACAGGTCTGGAAAGATTTTGTTTTTTCCCTGTCTGGCAAAATTTTCTTGCTGATTTGGAGTTTATTCTGTTAAATACCTGAAAAATGTATTTCTCTTTAAGAAGCAACTGATTTCTTTTCCCTGGTTTCTTTCTTGTCTCAACTTTACCCCAGCAAACTCAGCAGCCCAGTTTCAGACTCTGACAGCTGCTGTTCCAGATGGAAGCCACTCTGTGGCTCTGAAAGATGTGCTGTCATGTGATTTTTCCACTCCTACTGTGTATAAACTGACCACTACTCCCCTTATTGCCTGGAGCTATGGAGAGGGGCAAGGCAAAAAACTGCAAGACAAAACCATGTGTAAACAAACTACCCATGTGATTAGCCGGTGTTTTTCTGCACCATACTCTGCAAAATAACATCCATGCTCGTTTTTCACTACTTGCTGCCTCTTGCATAAAACTCGGACTGCTCTCTGCTCTCGACTTGGCTGTGGTTGTTTCAGACAGAAATAAGGCTGTTTCCCAGCCCAGGCTGCTGTCCTTCCCGGACTGGGGAATGGTGCTGCCACTGAAATGGGGGTACTGGAGGAAACTGGGACTCCTGGGATTTGGCATCAATCAGTCATCTGTCATGGATCGGGCCAGAAACTCTTGACCTACCTGGCCACCTGGTTTGATATGTGTAGAAAAGCAATAATAGATATTAAGAGGCATAAATAAGATCCTCAGGGAAAAGGTGCTTTAAAAGGAAAAAGTATGTTTAGAATTTCAGTGTTATGATTCAAATGGTGTTATTTCGTTTTTAATGAAGGCAAAAATGCAGCAAAGTATGCAAGGGAGGAAATTCTAATGTTAGTATCAGCCTCATAAATGTTGTACTTCCTCATTTAGGAATCATTTAATAACTGGCTATTCTCAGTACATGGAAGTTTCTGCCATGAGGTATTGAAGCCAAAACTCATTAGGATTAAATTAATAATAATGTTTATACAGCTACACTGAGAATATCCAGAGCTGCTGTGTCGGGGATGGGGAATGATTCTTGTCTGGCACATACAGAGCTGCTTGGCTGTAGCTGGAGGGGTGAGGGAGGAATTTCTCTTCACGCGAGATGCTCTCAGCATCCTGCCCTGGAGCTGGAATGTCTCTGGAGCTGGTTTGGGATGCTGGGCCCTGTTGCCTGGCAGTTGCTGCACTGTTCATGTCCAGATTAGACTGTGGCAGGGCATGGGGAAGGCACCTGGCAGCCACATCCACACTTCTGCTTACATCAGCCTCAGGTAATGTGTGAAGTACAATATCAGCTCTGCTGGATGTTTCTGCTCGCTTTTGTCACAAGTCTCCTTACACAAGTGGTCCCCAGTCAGTTTCCAAGCCTTGCAGCTGCCCCTTCCCTGGGCACTGTGGGATGTACATGCAAACTGTTGGACTGGGAGGGTTGCACCGTGAAGGAGAAACCTGAGCAGGAGTGTGAAGGTGCAGCTTACCCCATACCATGCGGGCAGCTGGGTGCTCATCACCATCACCATCATCATCATCATGCTGGTGTCTTCTCAGCAGGAGCACTATGCCTGTGTGGTACAATGGAGAGGGTGGGTGGAGGCAGCTGCTAACAACACTGTGATAATCACGAAACACTGACACCTTGCAGGCTGTTTTGAAGATTAGGGGCCTCATCTGAGGAGAGCAGAATTTAGGGGGAAAAAAATGCAGAAAATGGGAACTCACAGACTATGTGCCAGGATCTGGAGCCTGTAATTTCCTGTGTGATGGATGAAACATGGATTAATTATTGGGCAGTAGGTTTATGAGCACCCCAGGAAAAGTATCATTCTGCAAAAAGCAATCCCTTCCTGATAGAGAATCCATCAGAGAGCATCCATTTACCTCTGATACACCTGTGTCTTTTTAAACTGGTGTCATGGTTCGACCCCAGCTGGCAACTCAGTACCGTGCAGTCCTTGCCCAATCCTCTCACTCCTTGGTAGGATGGGGAGGAGAAACAGGAGAAAAGAACAGGAAAAATGTGTTAGTTGAGATAAGAACAAATCCATAATTGAAATAAAGTGAAATATAATAATACTAATTATAATAATAACAATAAGAACATATAATTATAGCAATAAAAATGAGAGTGAGAGAGAGATAAAACCCAACAGAAACCAGTGCTGCACAGTACAATTGCTCACCATCCACTGACTGATGCTCAGCCTATCTACAAACAGTGATCAGTAGCTCCTGGGCAACACCACCCAGTTTATACACTGGGAATGATGTTCTGTGGTGTGGAATATCCCTTTGGCCAGTTTGGGTCAGCTGTCCTGGCCCTGCTTCCTCCCAGCTTCTGGTACCCCTGCTCCCTGGCAGTGAAGGTGGTGAGTTCATTCCTCACACGGGACACCACTTGTAATGGTGGTGTTTGCACCACTTAATTGGTGGCTTGTTTGAAGATTCTTCTGTCTTCACTCAGAGCCAGGAATAAAAAATACAAATGAGACAATTTTTTTTTGGTGTTAGGGCTTTGTTTTTTATTAAATCTTGTCTAAAATACAGAGAGTTTAGTAACACTTCTAGCTACCAGCTAAAAAAAAAAAGTGAGCAAAATGGAGGTGAACTTAGCAAGTTAGAAAGTCTCTTAAAGCTAAACAGTCTAATAGAGAATTAATATCTATATTATTTATACTTCTGACTTAATAACCAAACTCTTGTGACCTGCAGTGCAGTACTAACTGTCTAACCAGAAACTACTATCTGAAATCATGAAGAAGCAGAACACTGAAAAGGAGACAACACCTAAAATCCTACATTTTGTCCTATACTTATTACTATATTATAAAAACTTCAAGTTTAAAACACTTCACCTGTGAAATCACACACTTCTGTGTTACTACACATCTGTGACTTTAACTCCATTACTTAAATTTGGAAGCCTTCTTCAAGGCCTCAGGTCAAAAGCAGTGTTCTCCAGAGGGTCAGTGCCAGAAAGCCCAAAACCCCCAGGTTTCTGGGATTCAACATGGCAGAGCATGGGAAACAAAAATGTCCTTGATTTAGAGTAATCAGTGTATTACCAACATCAGTGTCATAGTGAATCCAACACACAGCATTGTACCAGTTACTAAGAAGAGAATTATCTCATCTGAAACCAGGACAACAGGGAACAGAAGTCCTTTGGGAAAGGAAAGGTTGATACTATAAAATATGTGAAAAGAATAGCAGACTTATCATAACCACAAGTGACCAGCTATACCGTGCAGGTTGGTTCAGAATGACATTTTTTACAAAATAATATTTTATAAAAGGAAAGGAAATTCTGCAATCCCCAGACCTTGCCTGCTTATGTGAAATCCACTTATGTCATCTGCTTGTGTAGATTGAGCACAATATCAGAGTAAGAAAACAGAGTCCAGGTTAATTAGGGAGCAATCTGCTCTCCTCTCTAGGTAGTGCTGCTACAGCTGCTTTCTCTCGTGCTGTCTTCAGTTACAGGTGTTTTCAAACCTATTGTTCCCTGTTATTTTCCAAGTAATACCCTCTGTTACAGCAGGTGGTGCTGAGGACATGGCTGGACCCCAGTGGGACCACTAAGAAGAAGGCATCAGGGACAACCCAGATGCCACTGGAGCCCTCAGTGGGGAAAATAAATGAGCGATGCAGCTCCCAAATATAATCCTCAGGACAGCACTGGTTGGGGGGAGAAAACGGCTTCATCTGCCCGGTTTTATTCCAGTGAAATATGCAGGCAAGGCTCCTGCATGTCTGCCTTGGGCAGGGCACCGTGAGAGTCACGGCGTGGAGACAAGAAGCTCCTCTCTCGTTTTTGAGGCTGTTGAGTGTGGGGGTAGGTGCCCTGCGGTTTTTGCGCCACTCTTCCAGTAAATACACTGCCCAGACTCTCCTCCCCGGTAGCCTTGTCACCACCCACCTCTGAGAGCAGCAGGCGCAGCTGAAGGGAACTGGGGAGGTTAGGACGGGTTTAAAAATGGAACTTAACAGGTTTATGGATGCAGATCTGCAACGCATCCGTCTGCAGCACCAGGCACTGTGTGTCACTGTAACTGGCCCCTCCTGACTGCATTTTCCTGAATCGCAGAGGGACACACCGGATTTCTCCAATATCCTGCTGTCACTGGGCTATTGACATAGCTGCAAAGGCTGGGGGGCTGTGAGGGCTGGAGGGAGATACCCAGGTGCTTTTCCAAAGGTCAGGCAACATCTCTGTCTCCTCGCTCATGCCTGGGCACCGCGGGGCTGGAAAGCCTGAGCTAGTACACGCAAAAACTGGGCTAAATACTGCTCGATCTGAGCATCGATTAAACGAAGTCAATTTGGTTATATTAGCTGTATCGAGGATTGCATCACTCTGCCGCGCAGGCAGAGGTGCTGCGTGTAGCACCCGCCCCCTCACCTTAAAGCCACCAACACATTTGTTTCACTGGAAAAGTCTCTGGGCCAGCGTTTGCCATCCCGGGAATCAGAGCCAGCTTGTGTTTTTTAATTTGTGTCAGTCAGGGGACGCACAGGACAAGGCAAGGAAAAATACTGTTTGCTTCCTTATTGGTAAAAAAAAAAAAAAAAAAAAAAAAAAAAAAAAGGAACAGTTTCCTAGAACTGTTTCTGAAAATCCGTCAGTGCCCCCGTGTGTCGGAGCGGGGGCTGGCGAGGAGGCCGGAGCGCCTCTGTGCAGAGCCTGGGCACGGCAAGGGCAGTCAGGTTTGCAGGTGTCCAAAACAGAGTGCTCGCAGAGGGCTGGGCCGGGGGTCAGGCTGTCCCCTCCCAGAGGGGGATGTGAAGTCTGTGAAGTGAGCGCGGTGCTGTGACAAGGGCTCTGCTGCAAATCATTTCCAAGGACGGTGGTGTCCCACAGGGGCACGATTGGCTGCGCTGCCCTAAATACGGTGTGAGAGAGAAGGAAATATCCAGAAATCGCTGAAGAGCCGAGGGTGCGTGTGCGGGCAGGAAGGAGGGCGGAGGGCGGCTGCAGAGACCGCCCCGGTTTCTGCATTTGTCTCTAAAGCATTTCGTATCCCCAGGGACTGCAGCCGCCCAGCGCAGGGCTGGATTAGGCGAATCCTGTTCTGGCGACGGGCTTTTAAAGCAGATTAGTGCAAAATGGAGAGAGGCCCCTGCTGTTGCAGAGGCTTTCGCCTCCCTCGGGCCGGCCCCGGCTGCTGCGCATCCTTTGCTCTTACAGAAGCAGAACGGGAGGCAGCAGCTCCCCCGGGTTACCCCACGGCCCGGAGAGCCCCACGCAGAAGGCGCTGCTGCTGCTGCTGCTGCATCAGTTCTGACGCGCTGCACGGACTCGCTGGGTTTCAACGCGCCCCGACCCAGGCTGCCCCTCAGCCGGGCGGCGGGGAGGCTTTCCCGGAGCCTCACTTGGTGCAGGGATCACCTGGGCCCCAGCACCCCTACTGCTGGGCTCGGGGCTGCGATGCTACCGCGTATTTATGATTTATTTTATATTTGATTGCATTTTCCTTCTATCTCATCCCCTTCTCTGCGTCAGCTGCCCCCGCTCCACGCGTCCCTCCCCGCTCGGGGCGGGGCCGGACGCCGCTGTTTGGATTTAAACGTAGCAGCGGGAGGGGGCGGGCTCGGCCGGCGGATCCCGGCTCCCTGCTCCCGGCTGTGGCTCCCGGCTCCGCCATGGTGGTGCCGGCGCGGCGAGTAAAGACGGAGTACATGAAGCGCTTCAAGGAGCCCAAGTGGGAATCGTGCGGCGCCTGCTACCTGGAGCTGCTGCACTACCGCCTCAGCCGCCGGCTGCTGGAGCAGGCGCACCGGCCCTGGCTCTGGGACGGCTGGGAGCAGGACAGCGGCAGCGGAGGCGGCAGCACCGCCGGGTCCCCTTCACCGCCGGGCGCCGGCAGCCCCGCGGCCGCAAGGGAGGAGGAGGAGGAGGCGGCGGGAGCGGCAGCGCCGAGCGAGGCGGGACGGGCGAGCCCCGGTAGGGAGCGGGGCGGTGGCGGGGGGGACACGCGTGTCCGGAGGGGCCCTGCTGCCCTGCCTTTCTCCGCGGGGTCGGCACAGACGGCTCTGCCCGGGCGGCCCTGCCGCGCCTTGGGGGCCGGTCCCCAATCCCGGGGGCACTCGGGCCCGGCGGGGTGATCGTGCTGGGACACCCGGGCACGGCCTGCCCGTCTTACCCTCCCCCAGGACTTGGCCCGGGGGTGGAAGGGACAATCAGCCGGGCCCCGCTGCCTCCCGCTGGATCCTGGCTAGGCCCGCGGAGAAGCCGTGGCTGCGGCACAGGAGGTGTCTCGTTAAAGAGCCGAGCGGTGGTAACCCTCATCCTGAGTCACAGCCACTTATGTAAACTGTTGCCATGGGAGCCGAGCATCTCTGCAATTATATAAGCAGGTTCTCCGGCAAAAGCAGCGGCAAGTTGGACTGTAGGCCGGTGGCTGGCTCTTAACGCAATTGCTTTTCTGCATCTGCACATGTGATCTGTCTCGGCTGAACACTTGGTTCTTAATGCCACCTGAGGTTCGATCTGGGATGTGCAGCTAAGTGTGGTCAGCTTCGCAGCCTGAACAGGTGCTGAGCTGGTAACATGTTGTCCTCTTCTAGCACAGAGTAATTCACTTTTGATATCTCACGATCTAAGAGTGGTTAGGCAGATAGTAACACGGTCAAGCTTCTCAAACTGGTATTTTTTAATCCTATAAGATATAGTTTCTTACCTGTAGTGAAAGAATATTGTGCCTGGCAGCCATGGATTGGTGTTTTGAGATGCCTT
This sequence comes from Cinclus cinclus, assembly GCF_963662255.1. Taxonomy (NCBI): domain Eukaryota; kingdom Metazoa; phylum Chordata; class Aves; order Passeriformes; family Cinclidae; genus Cinclus; species Cinclus cinclus. The sequence continues at coordinate 70,776,083 of NC_085048.1, read as the reverse complement.
TTGAATCAGCTGTCTCTCTGTTGTACCCTAGCAGGCAAAATCCTTGAGAACTGTTTAGTTAAGCCTCGTGCTGCCTGCTTGTTGGGTGGTTGGTTTTTTGTTTGTTTTTGTTTTTTGACCTGGAGTTAAATGTGCTTCTTTGGAGTGGGGAAACAAATCTGATCTAATTCCCTTTGGGGCCTGAGCTTTTCAGAACGGTCTGTATTCTGATAATCAAGACTAAACTTCACTGACTGAGTTTAAGAATACCATATTACACAAAAGCTCTAACTATGCTGTCATCTGTTCCAGAGGCTTGGTGTTTCAGAGCATATTGGTGATGTGGGGTTCCCCAGTCAGCTGGGTGAGCCTGTGGTACCCAGGTCTCACATGGGGTGCACATAGCTGCTGGGGTTATACACTCCACGTCTCCAAAGCTGTTCTGATTTTAGCTGGAATAATTTTATTCCTGGTAGCTGGTAGAATCCTGCTGTGTTGGATTCAGTATGAGAATAACATTGATAACACACTGATATTTTTAGTAGCTGCTCAGCAGTACTTACCCTAAATCAAGGACTTTTCAGTTTCCCATGCTCTGCCAGGGAGCAGGTGCACCAGAAGCTGTGAGGAAGCACAGGCAGGACAGCTGACCCCAACTGGCCGAAGGGATATTCCATAGCCAGAAAGTCATGCCCAGTGTATAAACTGGGTGGTGTTGCCCAGGAGCCACTGACTGTACATCACTGGTCTCTCTTGGGTGTTATTATTCCCTTCTCATTACTATTATAATTTTTTACTTTATTTCAATTACTGAGCTGTTCTTATCTCAACCCATGTGTTTTTCAGATTCCTGTTCCCATCCCACTGCAGAAGGATATGTGTGTGGCTATGTGATACTTCATTGCTGGCTGAGGTTAAGCCACAAGCAGTTGGCAGCGATGGAAGCTCTGCTGCACACCAGTATATAACAGGGTATCAGTGGGCCTAGTTTTGCTGTCCTCAATCAGGCCTTGAGGAAATTTGACTGGGAGCATGTGTGGAAGAACTACATAGTATCTCAGTGAGAAGAGCTAAGAAATTGCAAAGATCAGGGAGTGGTTGCATGGGAAAAGATGATGCTCCAATAGTTTAGCTCTTAGTCAGAGGAGGTGGAAGCTGTTGAAGCTGCACTTAGAAGCTGGTATTCCCAACTTTTCTGATGCACTTTGAATATGTACAAGCCTGGGGCAGTTGTGGTAGGGACTTGAATTTCTCTTCATTCTTCTTGTTGAGCCTATGGATAGGCTCCCATAAACCTGCTACAATCTAATGGCACTGACAGCTGCCAAGTCTAGAGATTGCTGGCCAGGGTGCTCTGCTCACTCATTAGCCTGCTCCCTGATCCCCTCCTGATTCCTCTCTAGGGAAAGATCCAGCTGGAGTTACTTGGTATTCTGATTCTGGTTGGGATCTGGCAGGGAATAACAGCTCAGTAGCTGTGCAGGCATTGTCTGTGGTCAGTGATGATGTGTGCGGCTGTCCAGTGCCTCCAGCTGTGTCCTCAGTCCTGCAGCAGTGGCAAACAGACTGTGGAGCACCAGTGGCCTGCCAGGCTGCAGGGTTTTGGACAACTGCGCTTCTGTGACTGATACATGTTTGCCATGGATGCTGTAAGGGAATGACTAAAATTCTGCTAGATCCTTGCCATTTTATGCCTACAGCGAGAGAAAAATTCACTTATTTGCCAAATGGCTTAGGATAAAATTTTTTTAACTTCTGCAAGTGTTTAAGAGCTTTGCTAATTCTTTAGCAAAAGGACTGGAAACAACTCTGCTTAGGCAGCTGGATTTAGTATATATTTATTTTATCTTAGTGCATATACAATATATATAAGGAGGTGACTCGTTTAGTATTGGAAAATCATAAGGATGCATTTTTCTTCTGCTTAGTGGCTAGTAAATGAAGGCATGTGGAGGACATAAGAAATTACCACTCTGAAGCTTCTACTATTAAACTGCTTCTTTTTTCTTTTTTTCTTTTTTTTCTTTTCTTTTCTTTCTTTTTTCTTTTTTTTTTAAACTCTGAAAGAACTTAATTACACTGAAGTGCTGTGGGGGTAGCTGAGTGTGCTCATGTTGATGACATCTTTTGTCTTCTGAATCTGACATCCACCCACATGCTGGAACATCCTAGCTGTTACCTCGCTACTGCTGCTTCCTGCTGTTTTGTGGGGAATCTGATTTCTGCCTGAGTGGTATTGACAGTGTTTGTTGCAAAGATGGCTGGTCAGCACTAATGCTGTTTAATATCTGAGGTAAACACAGTTCCTAACGCATGTGCCGCCCTGGTTTCCTCTTTCATTGAAATGAGCCTATGTGTGTTTGTAAAAGTTGTGAATGCTTCTGGTGTGTGAAGAGGAAGTGGATGTAGGCAGCTTGGCTTTAATGTTCAGTGGCATTAGTCTAGAGCACTAGCAGTGTGAACCCCTGGGGCAGCACGTGGGACAAAGGAGCTTTGTCACTGTGTCTTGCACTGAAGCTATGGCTGAGTGATACCAAGGTGTGCTCGGAGGCAACTTCGGGTTAATTCCTTCTGGCCCTCCACTTGTGGCAGCTGTTTGTGGGATTGTTCTGTGGAACGTGCCCAGGCACAGATGTGCTTTAAACATAATCTCACAGAATCTTGACCTAAATCAACTGGTGTAGCTGTGGTGCAGACACATCCTCAAAGCTGTCAACAGAACCCAGTGGGCTGGTAAGCAGAAGACAGAAGCTCTTGGCAGCAGTGCTGCTGTCAGACCTGTTGCTTGTGAAATGACACTGCTGCACACACATGCAGGATGAAGGCATCTTTCAATCCTTATTGCCATTTTGCCTTCAGCATTTTTGTGCAGTGGTTTTAAGTGACAGCAGTGACAAGCTGCCATTGAAGGAGTTGCCTCAACTATTTGGAAAGTGACTGATCTGGATTAGTGGAACTAAACAGAAGGTCCAATTTCAAACTTGTTCCCTGATCTTGTCTGTCATCGTGTTGCAGGTGCATTTGCTGGCCCATGTACATGAGAAGGAGCAGCTTATGGTGTGGGAAGAAGGCAAGAGTGTTAATTCAGAGGTCTATAGCACTGTTACTTAAAGTAGCTCCCATTTTTTTTTCTTTTGGAAACAAGCTTTGCTATCAAACTAACCCAGTAATTAGTTTCCAAACTCTGCTGCAGATGAAGCTTGTGTGAATCTAATCAGCTCTGAGCTGCTGTGTGGCTGCTAGCTCCAGTATTGCCTCACACAAGATTTGCTTTGAAGAAAGGATGTTGCAGTCTGTTTTATCTGTAGTAACTTACTTTCTACCCAGCTGTAGTTTGTTGATACCCACAACTGGTTATATAGCCCTTTCGAGAGGTGTGGGAGACCTGCCCCATTTGAAGAGGTGTCGGTACAAAAGCAGAAATTTCCCGTTGTGCCTGCAGCAATGCAAGCACAAAGTGCTTCTGGTGCTAAGGCCGTGCTGTAAGGAGCCAGCATCTCTCTACAGAGATAATACTGCTGACCCCTGTGACTTGGCCCATGGGTCTAATTAGAAGGCTGTTGATATCTGTAGGAAGTCATCGGGGCCTTTGAAATGGGGGTCCTGTGTGGGCCCTGGTGCGTGCAGGGATGTGGGAGAGAGCAGCTCCCCTGGAGCTCTTCCCGCCTGAGCCTGGAGTGGAGCTGTAACACAAAGCGGGGCGATGCAGCGGGGTTTAAGTGACCTCTTCTGGGCGGGAGCTTCCAGCAGCCCTGTTGGGTGGGCCTGACAGACTTGTTCTGCCTGTTAAGAACTTAATCCCCTCCTGTCCATCCAGTGTGCTCTGCTTAGCATCCATGATGCAGTTTTAAACGTTTCTAGCTTTCCCCCTCTCCTATCTTAATCCCTGTAATGCTGCAAGCCAGTCAGTTCTGAGTTTCCTGTATCTGCTGGAGCTGGTGCTCTGCATGAGAAGGAGAAGAAGGCTAGGAGCTGCTGGTGCCTGGACTTCCTCCTGAGAAGTTGGGTCTAAGTCCTGCTGTCAACTGCTGCTCTTCTGACTTTGTGTGAGAAGTGTTGCCTGGGAAAATGGCTTGGATATAAACTGTAGTTTTGAATAAAAGGCAGAGATCTTGTGCCTTCACCCACTGAGTTCTGTGTAAATGCACTGTAGCAGTGGGTTCATGGAAGTACCTGCTCTAATAGCAGATGCTCATAAGTGCTACAAGCACACTCTGGCATACAGCATTTACTGTAAGGCTGTGCACAGGACTCTGTGTGCCATTTACCCATATGCTTTAATTGCTATTTTGGGACAAGCTGGCTCAATAATTTCTGGACCAGCTGGAGCTATATCCTGGTGAGCAGCATCCTCAGACATGGCTCCTGCCTTGTTTTTTTTTTAAAGCTGAACTATCCATGTAATTGCAGAGCCCCCACTTTGCTGTATTTTTATGTCTTTAAATGCCACTTCTGCTGTTTATGAAGTCAGTGTTGCTCCATCCCCCTTTGCAGAGAAGAAAGATGCCATTTTCCCTTGAATGGAGGATGGAACAGCTTTCCAAAATGAAAGCACTCTTGTTGCAGAATTGACAGCAATATGTTCCCTTTCAGATTTTAATTTTCTCAAAACAGTGCTTCCTTCTGATAATGGACCTAGGAAGTCCCTCCTTTGGAATGGCTGTGTAGGGAGACGCTCAGATAATATTTCTGTAAGGGGATAACTCTGTGCTTCCTGTTTGCAGCAATGATGAAAGACCTGCCTTGTTTCAAAGGTGAAGCTGTGTCCCAGAGCCCAGGGAAAACAAACCAAGTCTAATACCACACTGAGCTCACTGCTACTGTCTTTTACCAGCCTTGTCTATAATAACTGAAACTACATCCAGCCAATGTTTAGTTATGTAAAATTAATCTAGCCATTTTTACTCTGCTCTTACAATATGCCACTACTTTGGCCTTGACTAATTATTTTTGGTTGTTTTGTGGTGTCATTCAACCAAATTATTAGCAAAGAGAGCTCTAAATATTTTAACATGGCTGACCACTCTTTACTTAGATACTCAGCTGTACTGCAGTATCACTTGTAAATGAATGCTACACCTGCACATCTTGGAAGATGGGTACAGGGAAGCCTGAACAGGACCCAGCACCAGGGCCTCTGTGCTGGTTGGCAGGAGGTAGAAACTGTGCTGGCCAGGCTAACAGCCTGCAAGAGATCATAAGGCTTGCCTTAGGGGAATTCTGGGGCATGGAACAAGCCTTGATATCTTTACCCTGCAAACGTGAAGTGAGTGCTAGAGTAAATGGATGTTTAACCAGTGTGCCAGGCAGGTGACTTCTATTTCATCAGAACTGGATGGGTGCAGAATTGAGATTAAAGCAGTGTCGAATTGGGCATGCTTGAAATCACAGCAATTATCAGGAATGGTTGCTATTTTGTCACAGGATTGGCAAGCCCTTCTGCTTTTAATGATGAAGACTAAAAACTGGCTAAAAACTGCACTAGTCCATGGTCAACCTGTCAATATGTAAGCAAGGCCTAAACCAGAACTCCCTACGACAGTGAAGGAATTCCTTCTGTCCATACCAGTGTATGCTGGTGGTGACTGAATGTGCTAAGACTTGGAACAGAGGTGGCTTGGAGCTGGTCCCCACCAGAAGCAAAACAGATGGTGTGGTAGAAAACTTGCAAGTTTGGTGTGTATGGCAGCAGAGTTTGAGTGATCACTGTGTGAGTCTAGCAGAAGACAGCATCTAATGATCAGATTTGAAAGGAATTGGTTACTAGTGGACTCCTATGCTCTTAGGTGAATAAAAGGCTTTCGTTTCCTTATGCATAAAAAGTATGGTTGGCCTAAAAGTCATAGAGGTGTCAGATCACAATGTCTGCTTGTACCTGTCCACAGTATTTAGGAGCCATGTGCAGTGTCTAGCATACACTTCCAGCTTCTCCACAGTACGGCTGAAGATGTGCTGGATGGAGAATGAAAACAGGGTTCTTTGTATGTACTTTTTTCCATAGTCATAGTTCACTTATGTACTGTAAGCAGTATACTTGATTAACTTGCTCATTCTAGAGTAAAAGAATTGCTTTGGTTGGAAAAGACCTTTAAAACAGAATCTAACCATTAACCCAGCACTGCCAAACCCACCACTAAACCACGTCTCAAAGTGAGTCATGTACATGTCTATAAGTATCTCTGTGCATGGCAACTCAACCACTTCCCTGGGCAGCCTGTTCCAGTGCCTGATAAAGGTTTTAGTGAAGGTATTTTTCCTCATATCTAGTGTTGGCTTCCCCTGATGCAATATGAAACCATTTCCTCTTGTCTTTTCACTTACCTGGAAGAAGAGACTGACTCCCACCTAAAACCTCCCTTCAGGCAGTTGTAGAGAATGACAAGGTGTCCCCTGAGCCTCCTTCTCTCCAGACCAAACAACCCCAGCTCCTTCAGCTGTTCCTCACAGGACTTGTGCTCCAGGCCTCTCCCCAGCTCTGTTACCCTTCTCTGGACATGCTTCAGCACCTCATCATCTTTTTTGTAGTGGAGGGGCCCAGAACTGAACACAGGACTTGAGGTGTGGCATCACTGGTGCCACAAACAAAGGAAAACTAGTTTCTTCCTTGCTTTATAGGGCAAGAAGATTTGCTCTTATGGAACAGTTGTTTCTCTGTTTTTATTATTTAATTAATATTTTATATAATGGCTGATTCAGCCTTCAGTGATGATCTAAAACTGCAGTGATTCAGCCTTTAAATTCTCTCATAAACCCTACTCTCCATACCCAGTGCCTGGAGGACTATTGCTGGCCCCTTGCTATGGAAGGCTTAAATGTGTGGGATAAATGAGCCTTGGAGAGTAACTCCTGCAGAGTGTGGGACTTTAAACATACAACATTCACCAGTCAGGTAGCAAAGGTGATGGCTACCATTTTGTGGGTTTTCGCTTCACACTCTCCTCTCCTTCATAAGCAGAAAACCGTAAGATGGTTATATATGTATAAACAGGGAGTTTGAAAATGAATCACCTTGTTCAGTGGAAGCTGATAATATGAGGGATTTAATATTGCACATACTCTCAACAGACTTCATATCTGACTGGTTAGCAGCATCTATGTGGCATTCAGTGCTCGATCTGTTTGCTGTCTGAGAGAAGCAAGGATGAAATAGTGAAGACAGAAGATCGCTGGAAACATTTCTGCCTGGGGCTGTTGGTTATCTGTAACCTCACCAGTGAAAGGCATTTTTATGCATGTGAAAGCTGTATTGTAGTCACTAAAGAAAGAATGAAGACACTTAAGCAAGGTATATGTCTGTTGCTAAGGAAGCAATGACTTCTTGAATTTCTACAAAAAAGCACAGCTTCAATGATGTATTGAGAGGCTGTGCAAATCAGACATTAATATGTTGTCCTTGGGAATTTAAAGCATAACTTTTTTTTTCTTTAGAGAAAGAAAAAGAAGATCAAGAAAAGCAGGAGAAGGAAGAGCAAGAGAAAACTGTAGAACACACTTCTGTGAAGGAAGCAGACAAAACCAGCCGTACAGGACGACGTCCAAGCCGAAGTGCCTTGTCCAGTCGTAATGATCGCAAATCAGCCAAAAGTCCCCAAAGGACAGACGCACCAAAGGAGAATAAACATCCATTTGCTCTGTATGGGTGGGCAGAACGACAGACGGATACTGGGAGCCAGAAAACTCACAATGTTTGTGCTTCTGCTTCGGTGAATGAAGTAAGAGCTTCTGTTTCATTGAAAGGCAGTGACTACTCAGTGCGTACAGATGGCTTAATAGCTAGGTAAAATTTCTCAGGGGTCCCTTTATTTGAATGTATAGAGATTCCACCAGTAGATCTAGCAATAAGCCTGAAGAGTCTTGAGATGTCCAAATAAGATCTCTTCGCTGCTGGTTTGGTAACTTCCCAGGTCTGACTAATACTTGCAAGTTGTAATTAAAATCTGGCTGTTTCTGGCTGTTACAGTGTTTCCAGCAAGACTGGCTGTTACAAAAGTATTTTTGTATTCTGAATTCCATGAAAACAAGAGAAGAGCAGGCAGATAGCACCAGGCACCCCACAGCAGGCTGGTATAGAAACACTGGGGTAGCGCTTGTCTTGTGAAAAGAGTGACTTTTGCTGGGGCGCTTACTAGACTAGGAGCCTCACTGAGATGGTACAAGTGCTTTTCTGCTAAGATGTTCTTGTCTAGCAGCCTGTTTTGGTGGCTTGCCAGTAGAAAATATTGCTTGCAGCAGAATGGTCTATCAGATGGCTGATGGATTACAGGGCTGGTGTAAATATTACCAAAATAGCACAAATTAAATTAATGTGGTCATGGACAGCACCAGGATTCTGCTGTACTGGGGCTCTGTCGCCTAGCTTAGAAACAGCAAGGGAGTGTTAGATCCATTTCTTTCTTCTCTATAATTCTCCTAGGCTGGTAAAACAATTATTAATGCATCCCTGCCAGTGTCTTGTCCTTATCTTACTGCTAATGTAGAGTCTGACACAAGATACCTGAGTATTGAGGTGGGGGGTGGTCGTGCTGTGCAAGATGGAGCTGGCCTCTGATGGGCTGTTTTGGAAGGGGTTTGAAGCCCAGGCTTTTCCTTCCTGGACAGCTCAAACCTTTGAGCAAAAGGAAGAACTTAAGCCTTTTTCCAAAGACAGCTTCAGAAAGAAGCTGCATTTCCTGATCACAGACACTGATGCTGAATTGGTAAACTTTGGTCATGCTGAAATTAGTTGACTGGTGCTTTTTGTTGAAGCCTAGAAGAGGCTGAAGCCTGACTTGAGCAGATATATTTATACTTCATCTTGGACTTCTAACATTTCTTAGGCTAGAAACAGTAATGGAACATCTCAGCTTGGCTCTGGAGTTCGGACTGAACAGGCAGAACATTTCTGAAACACTCCTAATTATGTAGTGTTTTGTCACTGAGGATGTTTCTTTTTGTGGGAACTGACTATTTACTGCCTGTTGGTTACTCTTCCTTGCATGTTTGAAAGGTGTTACTTTCCCCTAACTGAGATGGGAGATAGTTTTCAATCTGGAGATAGAAGCTAATAAACATAGAAACTGGCTCTTCATATTAAATTTGGGGGGAAAGATGATAATTTAATATAAAAATGTATGTAATAGTGTGTTCAGCACATTGTTCAAAATTAAGATCTTAGGTCTCTAAGGAATCCTAGAGGGTTTGATCTTACTAATATGGCTTAGGTTTTAAGGGGTATTTGGGCATATTGAGGGGTGTTTAAGATTTTAAACTATAGAAATAGAGAATTGAAGTTTTTAGAATACATCTGAGTAAGACTGAAACATTCAAGACTTTTGCAATCATTTAATAGCCGTAAGTGTGAAAGACAATGCAGGACAGAACTCAAAGTACCTTTCCTGAAGAAAAAGAAATATCTGTTTAGTTAGTGGTACAAATTAGAGAAGAAAATATAACCTCACTCACAATCCCTGTTCCTTTAGGATGGGGACTGGGACAAAAAAAAAGCAATCCTTGTCATTCCTGAGGGGTTCCTAGGCTGTTCTCCTGCCATAATACTAACTCTGTTCTTTTAGATCCACGAATCTGCTCTGCGAGCAAAGAACAGGAGACAAGTGGAGAAAAGGAAGCTTTCTCAGAGGAGAGTGCGATCAGCAGAGGCAGAAAACACTTGGCGAACAAAGCCCTCCCCACCAGACAACCCTTGGATGACAGAGTACATGAGATGCTACTCAGCAAGAGCTCTCTGAACCTGGATTCCCTTAGGCATCCTCAGAAGAAGTTACGCATATCAGGACACTGGTGCAAGGAACCAAACCACTTATGCAAGGTTTTTATAGGGGGTTTCCAGCTGTTAAAATATTTGTTACAAGGTTTTTATCTTGGCTACCTACCTCACAGTGGGGTGTATCCTTGGAGCCATAACATTTGAAGAGGCTTTTAGATATAGCTACCCAAACTTTTAAACAATTCCCCTTTTGGGAATTTTTCTAATGCTTCAGTAAATTTGTTTTGAGGGTGGGAGGGGGAACCTTAGCATACATGGAGTCAAAGTAAAAACTTTTTTGATCATGGTTACAAATAATCTGTTTTCCCTTATTTAAAGTACAAGTCGTGGGGAGATGGTATTGGGGAAAGACTTTAAACGAGTGATGGAGGTGCCTTTGTATTTATAAAACTATTTAACACTTTTAGGAAAATAAGCATATGAAGACAGGCAACAGGAAGCCAGTGTGTCTGGTAATTAGCGCTAATAAATGTAGATGCTTTAGGCAGGCAAATACCAAGTACTGTCTGTACACAGAAACTTTAAAAACAGCAACAAAAAAACCCAAACAAAAGCAACCTTGTTTGATTAGTGAATCTGCTGATGCTAACTTTTATCACTGTTTCTAAGGTCATTAGAATAAACCAGTCATTTTCAGGGCAAGAAACAGCTACAGGATCGTTTTGCTGTAGCTGTTCCTGTTGTACCAAATAACTAATGTAGACAATCATTATCTGATAGCTGCCACTCAATAAGCAGTTACTTGTTCTACAAATATAGAGTTGTACCACTGTACTAACCTTGTGGTCACACTTAGTCTGTACTTAATCATGTAAATGCATTTATTGAAGGAGAGGGCTGGCTCCTTTCTGGTGAGGTCTATTTTTAACACTTCAGAGTATCTATTATGCTAAGTGGGGGTCAGAGTGCAATAAGCATTCCGCTTGGAGGTATTATACAACTATGTTAAAGGGTTTAAACTTGAAAATTGTCTTGATTAAATTTGTAGATGATGTCCTAAGAAACTTGTTGCCTCTCAAAATTGGTGCAGAACCCCTCACGTATGGAAGGGTTGGGGAGGGGGTAAGGGCTAGGGAAAGGAGAAGTGTATCCTTTAGTAAACAAGAGCGTATAATGAAGTTTGAACATTTTTGTTTTGTAGGTTCTACTTCTACATAGTAAGACAGTCATTGTGATATCCTTGGTGGTTTTGTATCCTTCAGGTGACTGTAAATTATCTCTTTTTTTTTTTCAGTTTGCTAACTACGCTTTAGACAGATGATTGCTGTAGTTGTGAGCTTCAAAGTTTTGTTCAGATGTGTTGTGTTTTAGTTACATATGTTGGTTATCCCGGTTTAATTGTTTTGAAGCTTGTGTTTTACAGGCTGGACACATTCCCACAGGAAGCATATTTGCACTTCTTCAGCAGAAACCTGCACTAGTTTTAGCTTCATTCCATGATCTCAGTGAGTAAGGAGGACTCCAGAACTACTATTGCAACAGAGTACACATGCTCTTAGTGAAAAGTCTGATTGTGTACTTGAAGAAAGTAATTGTGCAAAGGGTCCAAGCACTGCTGCCTCCTAGTGTCTATTATATCACTAAAACTTTCATCACTCACAACATTAATTTTGTTAAAATATTCTAGAATCCTTGAAATTACAATTTTTTTTAACCTGCCCTTTAAGCATAACACTATAAAAATACAGACAACTCTTGCTGAAGGCTACCTATTTAAGATCTTACAGCTTTTAAGTCTGAGAAAACACAACATGATTAAGAATGTGTTGTACACAGCAAAATCCCTGTATTTCAACTGCTATGTAAACCACAGGCTGGAACTTGCTGAAACTTTAGAACAGTGCCCAAAACTGGGGAAAACTACTCCAGAGAATGCCTTTATTTGGTATGAAATTCTTTTGATTTCCTATTATGCTGTGTTTTTCTCTTTTAATAACTGCTGTAAATATGCTTAGCTTGCTTCTGATGCTGTTGCAATTCCAGAAGCCACCCAAGCTTTGCACAGCAGTGTCAAAGCATAGACTCGGTAGTGTTTAACAGCCTTATTCAATAAAAATTTGCCTGTTCCTGTTGCCCACAGGCTTTGTAGGCTTTATTGGTAACCACAGCAGATGGATTGTGCCCTCAGTGTGTTTTGTCACATTCAACAGTTCCCTTGACTGTGTAGGGCAGGACTCATCTTGCCATGCTTTTGAAGATAGCTTCTACAGTTCTCTCTTTCCCATAGGGAAAGGAGGAGCCAGGATGACTATGTGCCTGCCTTAAGTACCCGTGTTTGGATAAGATGTATCTCCCATTAGGTGTTGGTGTTTTCAGTAATTATAGGAGGTCTAAGTGTCTTCTGCCTTGGATACTGGGAATCAAACTTAAAACATCTCCAACAGGCCTGTTCAGGTGATCAAATGAGCATTTTCAACAGCATCAAGGCTGCTGTATACTGAGGACGTTGTCTAGTCCTAATCCTTGTCTGGTCAAGAGCTGTTCCCCACAAAGACCACTTACTAGAAGACAGCAGAGACACTAATAAGGTCTTGTGAGTCATTGTTGTGCTTTTTCAAATGATCTGTAGCCAAAACAATCCTGGGTGCTATGTTGGTACTGTCCGGGTTTAAGTAATACAATGCCTGAAGTGAGGGGTAAATTATTCTGCAAATCAGGTAGCCTTCCTGCATTTGGGCATTACTTGACTAAAAAGCTACTATTTTGCTTAGACTATAAGTAGTATAGTTCTGATCACTGCAAGCTCTATGTGAAAAGCATTTGGTATGGAAAACTGCCAGTGTTTTGAAGTTAACAAATGAAAAGCCAATTAAATTGTAAAACAGAACTTTTCAGATGCAAAAGCTTTAAGTGTATTCTATAGATTCCTACAGGAGGTGGCCATTTCCTTCAAACTGGACTCACTGAAAAGTAGAAAACCTAGTGAATGTCTCCCTATCAATTAAGGAATTGCTAAAATTTGTCTTGCATGGACTCTTGAATTTAGCTGAGTGGTGAACACTTCTCACTCCTCTTTTAGAAGTAAAATTTTCATGTAAGAACACAGTAAATACTCAATTGTCCAAAGTCTTCATTAAAATGACTGTTTATTCCTTTGTTTCTGAAAGTACTTAGCTAAGTGAAGCAAGAGTTTTACAATGTGTAATGCTGCAGTTTAACTATAGTGTTGTGAAGACTAGTGTTTACAGTGTAAAATGTTACCATGAAAACTGCTTAAGAATGTCCTGTAAAATACAGTAGCATGCCTGTTCAGTCACTGCTGTCACATCTTTGCCACTATGAAATACAGACCTTTTCACAGGAAGCTGAGATAGTAGTCAAGGTGATAGCTAAACTTAAGAGCCAAGCTTAACAAAAATGATGGACAGTTTCTGGTAAGAATTTTATCCAGGTAGCACATGCAAATTTAAACTGAATTTTTAACACATAAGGAAGTATATCTGTACTCATTTTTTATGGTATAATATAGTGCCACTGGACTATAAAGGCCTATGACTTTTTTGTTTTAACTGTGATAGGGACCAAATGCTAGCAATCTGAGGGCCTAATGTATGGTAACCTGGATGTTCCAGTTTCTTTTCCAGCTCAGTTAGTGCACTCAGCAGTAAAGCCATAAATGGAACCTGACTCAACACCTTGACAAGTAGCCCCAAGTGAATGGGAAGCTGCCTCAGCTGTTGTTAGCACTGAATTCACTTTAAAAACAATAGGGAAATACCATCGAAGCTTGAAGCAATATGTGTTTTTTAAAGTTTTTAAACAGTATGTGTTTTTAATGCTTCTGTATTGTCTATTATTAATAGTGTAGTGTCAACTTGTACCTGTGAATAAAATGAGTGACACAAAATGCCTGGAGTGCTTGTACTGTGCTTTTTGGGATCTCAGATTTTTTTTTTTTTTTTTTTCCCCTTAGAGGGGAAAAGCTGCTACATACTGTAGCTTCTTATTGTCCCAGATAATTCTCTCCTGGAATGGGACAGGCTTCTGTAATGACAAAGGTTGGGTATGAACTTAGATTACAGATACCATTCCAGTCTCTTATGTTCCTATTGTAACTCTCCCAGAGATTCTTAACATGCTTTCCCAACCTGAACCACTTTTTTTCCCCTACCATGATAAGAAAAAAATCCAGCTATATTACTTCTCTGAAATGCTATGCCTTTGAGAATATAAAGGTAAAGCTTTGGAGGAAAAAAGGATAACAGAGAAAAAACAGGCAGCTGTACCACTAATAACATGTATACTCATCCAAACAGGAAAAATTAAGCTTTTAAAAGCTGGCTACAATGAAGTTCTTATTGGTTCTTCAGTAAATGAATGAGACTATTTTTACTCTATGGATTTATAATGTATTTCTTGAGATCTTTATAGTGTTAATTCTTCTAGCACATAAACTATAATGGAAATGAGGTAGACAGACTAACCCTGTTTTTCTATGACATTCATTTTTCATAGGTCTTAAGGGAACTCTTGAACCATACTGCATACCTATTTGAATACAAAGAATGGATAACATGAAGCAACTGTGAAGTCTATGTCAGTTGCTGAATAGCCATGTTATTGACTTCACTTAACAGACAAAGCTTGCACAAGTAAACAGGATCTGCTGGAAGAAAATCAAGGAAGAGTCTTTATTTGGTGCTAGATACAAGCATTAAATGAAATAGTGTAGGCCAACAGACTCATTAAAAGGCAAGACACAGGCTTTAATAAGACATTTAAATCTCTTAATGGGCTGAACAGCTAAAGCTTCACATCCAATGAAACCTCAGATATAGGTACCCAGTGGTATTTAATGTAAAACTCCCACCCCTCTTGCTTTGGTAAAGTAAGAATTTTACCCTAAAAACATACATAGCCTATTTATGACTTACTGTTCAGGTGTGCTAGGTTTGGTTTGCTGTGTCAACTATGATGCTAAGGCTTGAAATCTACTCCAGGGCTGACAGTGGCATGATGCTTATTTTTAGAAATAAAAGACCCTCAGAGGAGCAATAGTAAACAATAGAATTTGCACTGCTGAGAGCTATTACTTCCAGCAGTATTTCTCTAAGGAGTTGCAATTTTAGAAAATTTCTTTTTAGAATGTCAGCAAGATATACAGCATAAAAGGCTGAGATACTACAAAACATGCACATTAACCAGGTTAATGTGTATACAGTGAGAGCATACATTAGAAAATGGTAAAAAAATGTCCAAACTTATTATGATGACACTATTGTTTCCTTCCAGGGAGGAAGGGGACAGCTTTAAGACAGTTACTGAAAGAATAAAATTGCTTGCTTTTTAAACCAGAGACACTTGACCAAAATGATCATAAGAACCAAGTATAAAAGAGGCCTTGTATGTAAAAGAGACAGAAAGAAGTAGAAGAAAATCCCTGTGAAACCCCTGAAATTTCTATTTATAAGCAACAGTCCTCAGCTTCTTTCAACTGCTACTGTAACAGGGGAAAGGGGTTTTGATCAATAGCCTACACCCCTTCCATCACTCTAGCAGTGACAGGAGAGAACCTTTAACTCTGCTTGTGCTTTGTCAGTGCTCAGCTTTTGTCAGTGTGTCAAGAAACCTGATTGGGTTGTGGAATGGTGTGTAGTGGAACAGACTACCCAGTACCTCATCTTCTCCTAGCATTCCAGAACTGGTTTAGGGGTTTGGAACCAACACCCTCCTCAGCTCTGGCAGACAACACTTTCCAATTAACTGGCTATTTGGATTGGTGCAGGAGACAGCTCCATCCAAATTCCTGCTCTGGAGGTCTTGCTTTTGGTAAGCATTTGCAGTTCTGAAAGCCAAACTGAACTGAGTGAGGATTAAGACAGATAAGTTTCTTTGGAGTTCTCTGATGTTCTTGAAAATACAGTTATACTGCTTCAAAAACCACTTCACACTCTTACCAGGAAGAGAATACCACTGGGAATAATTGTTATTAGCCTGTAAGAAATCCAATCCTAAATACAACAATCAGAGGAGTATCAACAAACATGAAATTTTTGGACCCAACAGCCTTTTAAAACCTAAACCCCGGGTTTTCAACTACAAAGCATGCTTAATTCCATTTAATTCAGAGACAACCTAAAGTGCATACTTTTCAGATAAGCATCCATTTGACCCAAAAATGTCAGAACTCTAATTTCATGAAAGATGGTATAGCTCAGTATAGCATTCTTGCTCTGCTCTTGTGCTTTAACTTGCCTTTTCCAACTTGACATATCTGTATCCTTATACAGAAGTATGGGTCATAACCACACATTAAGAACTGATCCTGTCAACAGCTTGTTAGAATGTGGCAACTGAATAGGAAAAAATAAACCAACAGCCTCTCACTGACAGTTGCCAGTGGCTTTATAATTCAGGTTGTAGATACAAACTATTGTGCAACAAACAAACGTGACAAAGCCTACCCCAGTTAAATTTGTTTATACAATAAAAAAATAAAATATTAAACTGCTTATAGTGCAACATTCTAATAGCATACATAAGTATACCATGCTTTGTAAATTTACTGTTACATTATTTACAGTACATTGCAATGCTTTAAACTAGAGGTGGAAAAAAAAAACAGGTAATGGAAAACATTTACATACAGGTATGAGCCTTTATATTGTCCACCAAACTATCCAGTTCACTTTGCAGACTTGTGTGTTGTGCACATTCCTGCCCCCTACCACAGGACACCTTTCTGTCAGCAGTGGTCAGCTCTGTTTGTAGATAGTGGAAAGATGCTTTTAAAAACTGCATAGCCTTCAAGCTTTTCTGTTTCTTCAAACACCATTTGCAAGGACAGCTGTAAAATATATAGGAACTCCATTAATTACCTGTATCTGATCAATCTGAAAACTGAGCTCTTGAAATAAGATCAACAAATATTCATTTCCGTAGAGCCATACCAGAGCTAAACTAAATTAAAGGCCTTTTCCAGCAGTCTCTTAGTTGAAGAATGGCAATTTATAGGAGGAAAGCAGTTCAAGGATTCCTGTCCATTATTAAAATTCTGAGCTTTAATCAGCAGCTAAGCTCTCAGAACATGGGAAAAAAAAAATGAGAATGTAGAATTATGTGCTGCCTTATTTAATGTTCCATAAAGCTTCTGCTCTATGCACTGCTCAAGCTGAGGAACGGGTACAGTAAAAGTGATGCAGTAACTATGCCTGCAGTACTTGATATCACTGTCCTTGTATTAGAGAAATAAGGATTAATTACAGCAGAATAATAACTGCACAGGGAAAAAGGACTGTCCTAAGAGCCATTGCGTGCTGCAAGGAGTGATGGAAAAATCCAGTGACTACTGAGAAGTGTATTAAGACAACTGTTTATAAGAAAGACTAACCACAGAGCTGTTCTTAGGAGTTTATGTGACTTTTATGTCTCTTCCCCTACAACTAAAGGGGAAAATTCTTTCATCACTTTCTCTGAACGTCTTTAGAAGAACTTTAGAGCACTGCACACCTGTTTCTTAGGCTGCAACAGCCCCAGAAGAACTACTTTAGATGACGACACTGCTTAGGCAGCAAATAGTGCTATTCACTTGTTTACATTTCTGCAAATAGCAGACAGGAATCAGAATCACTTCAGGCTGCTTTTAGGTAGGGGCAAAAAAAGTCAGCCAGAAGTTTGTAGTTTAGTGTTACCTTTAATTTTTGAGCCTCAGTGTTTAACCCTCATTTTCAGAAAAGACTTTGTAAAAGCTTAGGACAAGATACTGTACCATACATTTTGTGAATGGTTCTTCTACTAATGTTTGTTCCCAACACAACAGAACTGATTCGCTTTCTCTACAGTGCATTAGATAGCTATTAGGCCTGTAATGCATTTCAGGAATAGAGTATTTTAAAATGTTTTCCACAGCATTACTCAGATTAAGCTAAAATTTAGAAATACTTCAGTAAGAGCACTAGGCTTCCCAGCAGATGAGAGAAGAAAAACCAAAGTATAAAAACACCAATCCATTCCACTGTGCATTATTTCAACAGATTCTCTGTAACTTTACAGGCTTACTAAAAAAGCCAAGCACCCAACAGAGCACATTTATGATATATGCTAATCTGCCCACCATCCCAAGATTTTTGTAGCCTTACCTTCTGTATCGAAAATAAGTATTTGGGATTTTGTGTTTTGTTTCTTTAACACCCACATTCTTGAGCACTTTGTGCTTGTGCTCTGCGTGGCGATCTCAACTGTCTCAAGGCAGCATCTCCATACTGAATACCTGAGCCCATTCTTTCTGGATCCAATTCTCCTGATGAGAAACAAAAAGGTCACAAGAACATAGATCATGTGCAAATAATATATTTCAAATTAACTGTTAACATTAGATTTTAAAAATGCATAATTATATTCTGATATATTTATGGAGATATTATCTCAATTCTGTCTACTTTGAGGCAATTTCAAACCTGAATAATTTTATCCTCTAATTTAACCATATGCCCTTGATCATGACAAAGCAATCTGTCCCAGAGTTAGGCTGCAAACAAGAAATGCATTTACATACCTTGAACAAAAGAAAGGTCTAAAATGTTTTCTGTGAATACAGTTAAAAACTTCCTGCTTTCAGAGGCTCATTAGCAAAAAAAAATAGTACTGTAGATACCAAGCCAAACAAAAATGGATCAATCTGATAGAAGGATTCCAAAAAGAACTGCCCCCCAGAGAAAATGATCAACCTTTCCAACTTCTGGTATCCATTTCTGCCTAGTTCATACCCTGTGCCTTCAGAACTGCTCTTATGGCTGTATGGTGGTCTGGCAAAGAATTCCTTACAGTCTCCATTTTTGCATGAGTCAATGGATGTGTACTGGCACAGAAAAAGTCAGGAGTAGTTCACAGAAGATAAAACTTAATTCTGTGGTGGCAGTGCCTCTTTATAGCAGTCATCAAACTACAGTATCATGAGAAACTAGCTATACATTGTTTACTCATTTGGGTTTTGGGTGTGTTTAGGTTCATTTTGTTTGTTTGTTTAAAATGAAAGCTGCTGTTTGGCATTGATTTGATGCAGTCATCAAAAAATACCTACGAAAATATTATTTTTATCTAAAAATTTGTGTTTGGCATTGGAAACATGTAATTAGAATCAAAGAGACTTTTCAATATGGTCAGTACTTAAAAATTTAAAGATAACAAGCAGCGAGAAAAGAGAAAAATTGGAATGCAAATTAGCTGTAATGACATCTAACACACAGAAGCCTGTCTCCAGCAGAAACCTGCCCACTTGTGTTGAGAAGCTTCTGGTATATTTCTAGATCTGCAAAAGTAAAAATGATTTCAGCTGAGAGGCAGGAAGGTCACTTCAGAGAAACAGTTGCTAGGAAACATCCCTGAAATTCTTAGTATTACTGCTCATACTCTCTTGACTGTATTTCCTGTTACATATGAGAAGCAGAATTTAAAGTTATGACTGCCCTGATATTATGTGCTTATTCTGGAGTACAAAAACTCTCTAATGTCAGGTATTTTTAGGGATGCAGCAACACACAGAACACTCAGACCTGACTGCTAAGGTAAGTACCACCAACAATTTACACAACCACCCCATTTTGGATATAAAGATCTCACTTAGACATCCATTCTTATTAAAGCATATGAGAATGTTTAAAATAATCTATTTGTTTTATAGCTCAAACAGACTATTTTACCAAAATGAAATTGGGGTTTTTTTTATTCTATTAGAGGACTTTGAATGGTGGTATTTCCATGTGAACTTTTATTAGTTTTCAGATAAAAGATTGTATAAAGCTTAATTTACCTGATTCAATTTTATTGAGTATTTTCCTTGCACACTGTACAAAGGCCTCTTCAACATTTTCCCCCGTTAGAGCACTTGTTTCCAAGAACATCAGCTCTGCATTTGACATTAAAAAGCCATCATCAATACAAGTCTGGAATACCAGGTATAGTAATTCAAAGCATGAAAGCTAGGAGCAATAAAAATACTTTTACAGAGATCTACAGTCAAAAAGCAAGGTCCAGAAAAACTAACTTTTGATGGCAAAACCACAAAAAACATCCTCTAAAATTTAGTCAGGGACCCTAGAAAACTAGAATCCAAACATAACCTGGCTGTGCATGCAAAACTGTGCTCAAAACTGAACTTCATACAGTTTCCCATTAATAGAGGTTGTATACAACAGCAAAGCCAGTAACCAGAGTTGGTAGAAAAGACTTTAATCGATTTATAAAAGCAAAACCAGATTTGCTGATGGTAGGACTGCAGCACAGAAGCTAAGACCAAGACTGGTGTTAGCTGACACAGAATCATGTCCTCAGACTGGAAATTCTGAATACTACAGACCAGGTAACAGATGTCTGGATCCATGCCCTGCACTGAACTTGGTTTTCAATGAGTAAAACTCATTGCTTCAAACTGCAGCACACCCCACATAACTTTGTCTATTATCTACAGAGTCTTTAAGATGCTGCAGAATGGGAATTCACGTCCTTCATTTTTTCCTCAGCTGTTTGGAGGCAAGGCAACATCTGAAGTTGTATTACATTTCCTACACAATATATCTCCACATAGAGGGTATTCTTAAAGGAGCAGCTGTGAATGGAAGAACCACTGGTGATAAGACTTAAGTAGCACACCTAGTTTTCACTGTCGGCACTGCCTCTCTGGGCCACAAGTACTGACAGAACTCTCTTCTGCAGACAGGGTAAAAGTACAGCCTAATTGCACAAAAATGTAAATTATTAGAAGTATTATGCCTCTTTGAATGCTACATGAAGGTTTTGTACTACTTACCATTTTCCTGTGCAAACCGGGATGCTTCTAAAAAAGTGACTTCACGATCTGCATCAAGATCCTTTTTGTTTCCACACAGTATTATCACAATATTTTGACTTGCTAACATTCTTGCATCCGTCAACCAATTAGTAAGTGCATTGTAGGTTTCCCGGCTGAGCAGGAAATGAAATCCTTTAATAAGACACACTCATTTCTCGTGAACAGATCACCGAACCAAAACTCAGACAGCAAATCTGTGCTTGTGGCAAACAAACTACTGGTAGTCGAGCAAGGTACCTACATATCTCAGTGTGCCAGTGGTAAACTGGGAAGAGTTCAAATTCCTTCATTAAACTATTTAAATGCCTGAGTTTTTAAAAATCAAAATTACATTAATCACTATATATAAACACACAATTATAAAATACTGTGTTAACGTGAAAAGCTAAAATTTTAAGCTCTTACGTAGTTTCAACCTTTTGTGCATGATATTTTGGAAAAACAGAATGAGATATTGTTCCACTTGGATTTCAACTGATACTTAAATTACCAGTGGGATTGTAAGAATTTACGAGGCCTGTGTAGATGTGCATGCCTGAACTTTCACACCAGTGTCAGGACCTACACTGCAGGCAGTCACCCTGCACACACCACTTGCCATTGTAGCAGTGGTCAGGGAGAAAGCTTTCAAGCAGTAAGGCTGACAGATGACTCCAGTTGACCTTAAGTACAGAACACAGATTTCAAAGCCTGCTGAGAGAACCCTTCACTCACAGAACAACAAGCAACAACCTAGTAAACCACCATTAACCAACCCAAAGCTCATCTGACAAATATCAGTCAATGGTGGCAGGAAAAATGTGAACATGTAAGGAGTTTTACTAGCCTATAATACTAAAATATTGAAACATGCAGAGATGAACAGAATTTTGGCCTCCAGTTAAAGAATGTGTAGGAAGAGCTAGACTCTCCAGAGGATGACCTTCTATCCCAGCACACTAATCAGCAGTTTCCAGAAGAAAGGCTGCACCACCTTGCTTAAGGGTGGCTGAAGTCTGCTCTTTTTTTCTATGGCAAGGCTTGCTGAGCCAGTGGCTGCACGTAGTCCACCAGTATTAGATCAGTGACTGGGGGGCCAGTTCCCACAAATTTGTGTAACCCTTCAGGATTGCTCACATTTGACATTCACAGTATCTCATGTAAGCAAGTTCCAAAGCTTAAATATGCACTGAAACAGAAGTACTTATACTTTCTTTTCTTCCTGCCCAATCTCAATTAGAGCATTAGGTACTTGGGCATTGTGCATTAATTTGATCTGGCAGTCTATGAGCAAAAGAGCTGCTGGCTTTCTTACCTTGTTATATCATAGACAAGCAAAGCACCTGCAGCCCCTCTGTAGTAGCTCCTTGTCACAGACCTGAAATAGAATTACAAATACACATTTCTGTGGTGTCTTCACTGTTTAAAATCTGGGTTAATATAACACAATCTGTACTATGAAACAGAATTCTTATTTACATATTTAAAACAAAACTTTTTTTAGACAATGTTATCAGCTGTGCAGCAGCAGACTAATTATAACCAGGATTTTGATGAAGCACTTTGATTAAATACAGCTGTACAAGGATTGTCAAAGTTCATTATGACCCACGTGCTGCTGAAGTCATCATAATACATGACCAGACACAGAACTGGAGGCTGATATCTGGCCAACACACTGAAGAGACCTTGTTAATGAAGACTGCATATCACAGCCCAGCTTTGTTTAGTCAGAAGTATATCTAAAGGACTTGTCTGATAGAAGACATTTACCTGGATTGTTGCCCATTACTCAGACTCCTACTCACCTTCGTTCATCAGCCCCTCTCCCAAAGCAAGGAGATCTCAGACACATACTCTATCCCATCCAAAATATAAAAAAATGGACGTCCTATTGGACGGTGAATGTACCCAGGAATCCATTATATTTTTACTGAGTTTGATCTATGCCTCAGATGTAGAACACTGTTAAAATACAGCATTAAAAGTACACTAACTGTTATAAGCTGACAAATTGTTTTTTCTCTAAGAAACTTAAGATATCTCAGTCTTTCTAGAAATGTATTTACCCAAATGAATTTGACTGAGTTTTTTCTTCTCTAATGAAACTGCATCTAATTATACTGTGCAATTGTTTTCATGCAGATTTTGAACAGCTTATAGCTTCCTGACATTTAATCACTCCAACCAAGAGAAGGTTGCCTAAACAGATTTAAAGCACATACTCTTAGTTAAAAAAGCATCATGAATTTGGCTGGTGAGCAAGGTTTTAGCCACCTATTCCACTCATATACTTTAACAGAAAATACCCAATGAAAGAAGGGGCAGAAACTCAGATCCTGCAAAGCAGCACTCGAAATCAATGGATCTGTGTTGCTCTGCCCAGGTTGGAAGGTTAATGTGAAAGCAGACAAACAATTCCACTGACCAAAAAGCTTTGCCTACTTACAAGCAGAGATAAATAATATCCACCACTCAAAACAGCAATTACAATAACACTTAATAAAATGGCTGAAAAGTGTACCTGAACCGTTCTTGTCCTGCTGTATCCCATATCTGCAATTTTACATATTTACCACCAACATTTATGATCTTCGAACCAAATTCCACTCCTATAGTATGATTTGAGTCATCTTTGACTAAAAAAGAAAACAAAACTTATTTGAAGAATATTTAGAGTGAATAGTTTTTACATAAAACAACTTAGGTATTATGAAAACTCCTCAGTGTTCAAATTGCAAACTTCCTGAACCATCAAATTCAGTGCTGCTCATAAGTTCACTGCCACCACACAGTAATGAATGTTCTTACAATCTTTGACAGTTCAGTCAATTCAAACTTACTACTACAAAGACCTGCTTTAAGTAATTTCCACTTCACTTTAATAAGTAGCAAGATATTTTTTGCACACTCTTTTCCAACTGTGTTTTCTAGTACTTTGATACCATTTAAAATTAAAATCCATGAGAACGCACACAGTCTTGACCATGAATATGCAACAGCCAATTCTTTAATGCACAAAGTTAAGATACTTACTCTATGTATGCTGTTGATATCACAGAATCTCAGCAATTTACAGCTGCCCTTACTAGAAGCAAGGGACTGTTTCAAGTTAATTCAGAATTAAGCCATGTTCCTTAGTGCTTACACATCATTATCCTTAAGTATTCCTCAAGAGATAAGGTGAATTACTCTTTGGTTGAGAAAGACAAGTCACCTTATATTTACAAAGGTTTCTAAATGCATACTATTTTGTTTAATCTTGATGCTAAATGTACAATCCATCAGAAATTTTTCTTTTATGTTATCTGCTCATCTCTGAATAACATTCACAATTGAATCTCTATCAGCATTTATCATAGACCACAGTACTCAAAGAAAACAGAGTTACTATTTATATTGAAAGATGCTACAGGCTTTCTAAATCTACTCAAGCAATTCAACTTTTCTGCCATTACTTTTTCTAAAAGATTAAAGTCTCTATTGTAGATCTAGGGAATCTTGTAGCTGCAAATTATACCTCTCACAGAAAGTAAGTCTGTATTTGCACCAACATCTTGTTACATTTATTTGAGAGTAACTTTACTAAAATCCTCACCTACACAAATAAGAGAATTAGGGGAGCTTCCATACCAGTAATAGGTATTTGCAGAGCTTTTACCCATGGTATAAGGCCGTGGAGAACTCTTACTATCCTTCACAAGTACTTACATTTCTTTTCAATAAATTGATGTAGCAAACAGGATTTTCCAGTTCCAGCATTCCCTATGACCAAGAACTTAAACAGGAAATCTGAAGATTGAAAGAAAAAGGAAAAATAAACTGCTAAATTTTAGTATGAATTCACATTTTTGTTACAAGACCAAGCTCACAAGCTAGCTATTCTCTTGTAGCTGTTATTCCAAAGAGAAGGGAATAGATGAAAAAATTAGCAAAATAGTAATAAATGTGAAGAACTATCCAGTGTCTACAATAGTGGTGTTACACAGGAAGAACTAAGAATTCAGGCAAGAAAAACAAAACAAAGCAGAAATAGCTGAATCTGAGTTCAATTAAAATAGGCTGAATCACAGGTAAATGGTTGGCTTGTAGTCCAGTAATGTGTTTTAAGAGTGTGTAAACTATTAACTGTAGTCAGCACAAACAGATAATGTTATAATTTCTCAAAATCTACAATTCCAGAGAGGGGTGGTTGTTTTGTTTTTGTTTGTTTTTTGTTGGTTTAAAATTTACATTAATTTGAACTTCTCTATTAACAGTTTAATACTCATACTTCGTTTTTAATCCTCGTACAACTGGGACAACCACAGCTTTCTCTGCAAAATTTAGAGGGAAGAAATACTTTTTATTCTGGGATGCCTATTTTCACATTTCCTCCACATGTTAAATTAATATACATGTATTTCTGTTACCTATTTATGAGCTATTTCTATCAATGTTCATTGGTAATACACATTTTCAAGATTTATGGCCCATTCCTGTTGTTTTAACAGTTACATAAAATGTTACCACCACAAATCTCCTTTCAGTTTTGCTAAAGACTGAAGAAAGCTTCCCTGTCTTACTGCTCTCACACATGATAAACTGATTAGAAAGCTTAAACTGTTTCCCCTAATATATTGCCACCAAGGCAACCATTACAGCTCATGCAAGATTCCCTATTTATTTTTCTACCAGCAGCAGATTTTTTTACTCTTTCTTGCACAGTTTCTCTAAGAAACAGAGCAGGTCTCCAGAAGACATGTGGTAAGCATGAAAAGAAAATTATTAAGTTTGCAATATCAACAAAAATAAAAACATTAACTTTGTTAAGAGTGTTCAAAGGTGTCAAGTGGGCTATGTGGGTATTGGCCCAGGGGATGGCAGAACAAAAAGAAAACTAAATTGTGCTAAGTAAGTCAAAGAACTGATTAAATCCTCTACCAGGACCTCATTTGAGTACTTAATTTCAAAAATCGAATTTAAGATGCACACAAATCTGTGTGCTCATTCCACTTCATGAAGGAGTTACTTGTTATGGTGTATCATAAACACTCCCTAGCAATGACAAAAACAATGAGCAAGTTTCTCAAAAGCCAAGATTCACATTGCTAAAAAGACAGGCTGGAAAAGTCTAACACTCTTTGTCTTCACCTGTCTTCTGGATTTTATTAATATTTAAAATAAGGTTGATGTTTTACTAAGGATTCTTGCTTTTTACATTTTGCCCTTCTTGTTGCAAATGCTGTAACAGGCTTGGAATAGATTCTGAATTCTACTCTTCTCAGAAGGTGGCTGCTTCTTGCTCACAAATATGACCATTTACATACTCAAGACTTTCTGTTCCAAAATCCTCTCATTTGTCACACCCCCACCCAACTGCTCATGCTTTCTGGATTAAAAAAAAAAAAAAAAAAAAAAAAAAAAAAGAGTTACAAAAAGGATTTTCCTTCAGGTTGTGAAAATTTTGCGTTAACTCCTCTAAAGAAGGACCCTTCATGTCACTTCAACGACAAAACATGCTAAAGCTGAGAACCCTTCACTCTATCAAATATTCACAGTCAGTATAAAATTGTAGATATCATAACTAGCCCAAAGCGTTAGGTTAAGAAAAAATTAATCTCAAAGAAAGCCAAGTTTCAATTTTTATGGATCAAATATCACTGGTTAGCTGCCTTTTACACCATTTTGTATATTTAAACTACTGTGTGTGTGTGTAAAATCTCACTGGTTTTACCACTTTTAGAGTACCTCAAAATGCAAGATATTCTGAGACATAGATACAATTAAAAGACTCTGTTTCAGATTCTGTCCTTTCCCCAAACATAAATCTGCAATCCAATTAAAACTGGTTCTACTTTGTATCTGGTGAATGCTGTTTTTCAGATTTTCTCCTTAAAAACAACTATGAAATTCAAGCTTACCTTCCTTTTTTCCCCATGGAAGACTCGTGCTATTGCCAGTAGTACAAATGCAAACCTAAACCAGGGAAAGACTAAAGCAAAAACTCTATTCCCCCACAAATTTGCAATGTAACTGGAAGCACTGGTTGTCAAATGTGGCTAATGAAGGCATATTTGTGCAACCCATAAACCCACACTGAGCAACAAATTTGACACACTGCTCCCTTCTGCACAGACATGCTGAGGCCAGTCAGGCCTTGGCACAACCATGTCATTGCCAGGGACTGATCTGCAAGAGCATCAGAACAGCAGTGCATTTTTCCCTGAGGTGTTTTAACTTGAGGTGCTTTGTATTTTGCTCTGAAAGCAACAGTGCCCTTTGGGGATATTCATGTCTTTAAATTGATAATATATTCTAGCAGTGCTTCATAATAGACTCCTAATTCCTATTGAGATTCTAGTGTGCCAGACAAATTTAAAGGGGAATGTCTCCTACAAATAAATCACTCAGATGCCAGTTCAATCTGACAAAATAGCAAATGGGCTTTTTAAAGACGAAACCCGAAGCTAGTTACAATTTACTTTTTCCACAGTATGAAAGCAAGAGAAATGTGTTTTAGTCCACTTCATAAAATGAAAATGTCAGTCTTCTAAAAAAAATTAAAACCTTTCTGCACCAAAGGCAGCAAGGTTTCCAAACACATGTAGACTCAATGATACTGTTATGTCCACAAATACAGACATGCTTTGATCATTTTAAACTCCAATTTTATGCAAATCATTCAAACTACCAAAAAGCTTTTAGACTTGCCAGTTTATCCATAAGCACTGGATAACATGGTTCAGGAAATATGGAATACTCTGCACATTTCATCATCTGCAAGGAAGGACAAGAAAAAGGCTTTGCCAATACCAAATGTTAAAAATACTAAGATTTAACAAACTTTTAAGCTCACAGCCTAGCAAATTATTAACAAATAAGGTAATACCAGGGGGAATATTTTTCATCTTGTTATTCTGCAGCTTCTTTCTTATAATGTCATTCTGTATGACAACACTACATTTTTAGTACTTATTTTAGCACATGATTTAGGACATGAAATGTTTTCATGTTGGAGTGTGAAAACAGAAGCCTCTCTGAGTTCCTCAGAGAGAGATAAAAATTCAGGGTTTGAATTAAAGCTTTTAGAGAGATTAGAATACATTAAGCCACACAGACATGAAATAAAAGTGTAAGCTTTAGTTTTAAGTAAGTAGAAATATTATTAAGTTGCATAGATATGAAGTAGAAGCATAAATCTTAGTTTTAAGTAAGTAAAAACATGTTTTAAGTGCCTTAAAGAGCAAAAGCCTTAGAATCTAGTGTAGCAAATAAGTTTCAAAACAAAGCTGCAGTGAGAGCTCAGAAACATGGTTCTAGACATAATAAAAATACAGTAGGAATATTGCTTACATTCTTCAGAGAGAACAGATAGGCTATATGCACAAATGATAAACTTTCGTATTATAGAACCAGAATTCTGATAGGTTTAGAAGAAATGCTTCAGGTTCGCGTTTTTAGCTCCTTGGGTAATTTGTAAATAAAAATCTGTATTGGAGTGAGAGCTCGCTTGCTCTCTTCCTCCACCACCACCATCATCACTACCACCACATGAAAGAAGAAGAGGAAGAACAAGAAAAGAACAGAAGAAGAAAGGCCAGGGAGCATCTGCTTCTTAAGACTCTGTACCAGGCTGCAGCTTCTACCCCTTGCACCAGAGTGCTGCTTCTGCTTTAATCTGGACTTTATGCCAGAAAGCTTCAACACGGACTTTACAGCCTTGGACTCTGCCTTTTGAGGCTGATGTGCATTTACAATAAACAACTTTACAGCAACCAACAACTGCTCTGCTCTTTTGAAGATATAAACCCATAAACAATCCTGACAGATTAAGCTGTACAGATTTATGTAAAATTTAGCACAGTTTGGAAGCACAGAAGTCAAATGAGATTGGGCAGACAGCTTCTTTTAGACCATCACTGTGGACTCAAACTTTATATATTCATTCTCAGCAATTTCAGCAAATGCAACTCACATTCTAGTGTTTGCAGTACTGCTTAATTGCTCTAGTTTTTTTGTTTTGGCATCCTCTTCCCAGAGGAGTTAGTCCACTTCATTTCACAGCTTTTTTTTAATCTCCTTTTTTTTTTTCCAACTGACAAAGCAGCTCAGAGCTCCAGCATTCCAGTCAGCTGCCAACGCTGTCACCCTAGAGAAACTTTTCTTTTGAATTGTTATTCCTCCTTCATAGAAAAGCTGAAAAGCAACATCATTCAGATGTTACAAATGCTTGCTGCCATGCTGGCTGCTGAAAAGGTCTAGAAAAGTTAAAGCATTTTGCCTTTATACAAGATTGTCTTTATACAGAAGGGATTAAGGATCAAAACTGAACTCTGTGCTGAAGGGAAAAAAGGTTACAAAATATGCACCACAGAAATACTAAAGAGATGAAACGCAGCACAGCATGGCTGTTTAAGGAAATAAGACATTATAAAGAATCAGCTTACTCCCCTCTGAGAGCTATATGCATCATCTGATCCCAAACTGGGTAGGGGGTGCAGGAAGTAAAACTTATTTTCTAGCACAGGCGAAAAGTAATAAAATTGTGGCTTCACCCTAAAGATGCACCAGCAGCACAAGCTGCTAAGCTACATAAACTACATCAGGTCTTCTGTGGTTTTTTTTCCCTTTTGGAGTGCTGGTGCAGTGTGAGCTGAGGGGAAAGGAGAAGAGAGACAATTGTGGGCTTTGACTCAAGCACCAGCAAAAACAGATGGTTGATGTGGCAACCACCCCCAGACATCCAACCTCCTCTTTTCACTGAAGTCTGCTCTAGCAGAAGAAATAGTCAAACAGCTTCTGAGATGCTGTAGCTTAGTCTTTAAAATGTAATGAGAATTGTTTCCTTTACACTGCTAATACAGTAGGGTAGGGGGGAGACCAAATTATATCCCAAATCTCAGTCTGAAATCCTCCCAACTCCTTGCTATAGAATAGAATTTATACTAACTAGTGCTGACCTTTTGGAAATTCTCTCATTCACAGAATAGGGTAGAAAGAGTGCTCTGAGGCATTCCTGCCTCTAAATGAGAGGAGGATCTATTCCCATTGCTTACTCCTTTCTCTAGCAGAAAGTTAACAAGATAAACAGGTAGAACAGATCAACCTGGCTCTATTCCAATCTGCAAAAAGAATGCTTCAAAGAGGAAGGTTCTGCTTCCTTACAAGCGAAAGAGCTATGCTCTCTAAGAAATAAAATAAGATTTGAAACAAAGCAAAGAGCAGGGTGATAAATGCAAATACCATCAGGTAAATGGCAGGGGATGGGATGGTGAGAAAAGGGCAAATCAAATTGCCCAAAAGAATTATTTTCAAATGCACATTCTCTGCCAATGACAGAGATTGGTATAATTATGTGACCAGACTGGGATTTGTAGATGCTGGTGGAAAAAACACATGGAACTAAGGAATGATTTGTCTTGAATCGTACACACTGTATTTATTCAATGCTCGTACAATTTCCATCCTTTTACCATTTAAAATCCAAAGGTTGCTTTGCATTTATTTATTAAGGATAAATGACTTTCTGTCAGACTGCATTTGCCACAATTTCCCCCCCCCCCCCCCCCCCCAAGTATTTTTGCACTGGGAAGCAAGTTAAAACACACATGTGTTGTTATATGGCAATTATTGACAGAAAGGCCATTACATTTCAGAAAACTTGAGTTAAAAGAGTTTTCCTATGAATAAGAGATCTGTTTCCAATGATAAATGTCAAATTTCTAAAAGAATGACCCTTTTCTCCCAAAAGCAGCAGGAAAACACTCTTTCTAAACCCAGTCTCAAAATTCATGGAGTTATCTTGTATTTATGTTTTGTTTGGTTTTGGTACTTTGTAAGGGAAATAAATTGACAGACATTGAATTGAACAAATAAATAATTGAACAGATATGAAAGTTAAGAACAGAAGATACACAACTGATGTAATAGATCTGCAGGAGTAAAAATATAAACTGAAAGCAAAATTTAGTGTCAAGACTGAGAAGCAGCAGAATTTAGTTTGAAAAGAGGAAAGAAACAAGAATCTTAATAATGGACAGAATGAGTTGTGAAAAGTAAGTGAACAGAAAACCTTCAAAGAAGACAGAATTTGACATGGAGGGAGAAGCTAAGGGAAAAAAAAAGCCCAGGAGACACAAAATTATGAGCGGTGGTCAGAGAAAAGGCTCTTTCTTCCCTGTGAATTGAGAAAAATATTGAAAAAAAACCAACTCCCCTTTCAACAGAACGAGAAGCGGACACCCCACAGCAAAATTAAAGTCATATAAAAGTCAGACAGCAAAATGACATTGGGAAGAAAAACACCAACCCAACCACCAACCAATTTCCTGAGCCTATCTGTATGGATAAAAAGTTTGAGGTTAGATAATTGGAATGGGTTATAATTCAGGTGACAAGAAAAATTGAATTAATGACTAAGCATTTACAAGCTATAGAGATTCCAGGAGGGGGATACAGTGACCTCCTAGTCCCAGTCACCAGGAGAAAAACTGACCTAATCCTTCTCCCATCCTCCACGGTCATTGTAACAGCTGGTCAGCAACCAACCACTCTTTGTTAGGACAGAGAGCACATTAAATCCATAGAGTTCATCAAGCAGAGAAAATCCATAATTTAATCACATGGTACTGTTAACTTTTATTTGTCAGTGGGGCTGCTACATATTTGGACAGGACACTGAAAAATTAATTACTGACCACTGTTATGGTCAGAGATTGTACAGCCTTTAGTTAAATTTTATGCTATAACTTAGCTTTTATTCATCTGTGTTCTCTAGAACTCGACACTCTCAGGCATTCTAACTCTTAATTTTTTGCAGCCTGTGTGTGCGCACAGGACAAACAGATACTCCAAAAGGTAATATATCAAACAAGAATGAAACAAGTAACAGGAACAACCCACAACTACAAAGCTTCCATTTGAAGGGCTTTTTTTTTTAGGGTACCAAAATAATTGGAAAGTATCAACAGCTCCAGTGGGCTTACTATCCCTATTCTGCATCACTGGAACAATGTAAAAAATGTTTAAATATTCTGGTGTAAGATACCAATCACCTATTTGGCTTCCCCCGTATTACAGCATCAATGTTGTCATCTCTGGTTTTCTACCAACTCTTTTGGTCAGAGACCAGCATAGGCAGAGCCAAAGTGATCCCAGTTCTAGAGCACAGGAGTACAAAGCATGAAGAACTTGATTAAATTCAAATCTAGATGGACAAAGCACACCCCTCTGGTTTCAACATGTAAGTTGTATGTGTTTCTAGAACAGATGGACAAAATAAGCAGGGTCTGAGTATCCTAATGTTGGCACTTCAAGGGCTGCCCCCACATTCTTGCCTCATGTTGCCCTTTAGTTCTGTGCATTTGCTGTATACTGAAACAGCGACCAGCAGGACAGAACATCAAGCACTGATGACTACAGTATTGAAAATATGATGACTTACACAGTAGAAACCATCAGGTCACTTGGCCTACTCCTGATGGACATCCCAGCCTCCAGAACGGTTTCCAGAGTTGTTGGGTCAAATTTTGCTTTGATTATTCAATTAGCTCGTATTCAATTCCGATCATACTCTTATGGACTATGAATATGAACCTATTACATGGCTTTAGAACATGTTTATATGTACAACAGCATCTGCATGCTGCAAAGTATTACAGAACAGTATGGTATGGAAAGGGTAGAAAAGAAATCTATTCAAAGCAGAATTTCAAGTAAAATTATAAAGAAATTAATACTACTCAGTTGTTTCTCATCTCCACCTAGCCAGCAATACCAGCTCTGCTTGCCTCTTAGACTCCTCACTTCTCTTTGATGCTTCCCAGCGGCGCACCGGACACACCCTGTCAGTGCCTGCACTCCGCCTTACTCCATCGGATATTTTCCTACCGCTAGCAGTCAGACACCCATTCCAATACAGGGGCACACGAACATACCCACCGATCTTTCTCCTTTCCCCCCCCCCAACGCACTCGCACAATCAACTCTTTTTGACTTCTCTGCACGTCTAAGACAACACGACCGAAACCTTAACCCGCAGAAGCACCCGCCATCTCCAAGTAAAGGAATGGACAGTTTCTCCCAGCGGACGTACACTGCAAGTTTCCTTCTGGACTCCCCGGACCGCAGCAAGCAGCGCCCAAGCCGGTCCCGCTCACCCTGAAGGATAACTCGGAGCGCTCCCGCCGGGCTGGCCGGGCAGCCAAGGGCGGGGCAGGCGCTGGGAGCTCAGGGCAGCGGCGGGCAGAGGGATCCGCCCGAGCCCGGGGAGCCCTCACGTCACACCGGCTCCTTCCCCGCTCCTCGGGGGGCACTGCCCGGCCCCGGGCCCGCTCCCCCGGCGGGGAGGAAGGAGAGGGGGATCCTCTCACCCCGTCCCCGAATCCTACCGTAAGTCTCGGACATGGCACTCTGCGACATCCCGGGAGGGGTGACCCCCGCCGCCGCTGCTCGCTGCCTGCCCCGCCCGGGGTCGGCGCTGACGGCGGAGGGAACCGAACAGGCCCCGCCGCCCGGGCCAGGCTCAGCCCCGTCCCGCCCCCCGCTGCCGCGCAGGCGCGCCCGGACACCGCGCGCGCTCCGCCTCCCCGCGCAGGCGCGGCGGCTCGCGACCGCGGCCCCGCCCCCAGAGGCCCCGCCCCCCAAACAAGGCGCACGTGCCCGGGATGCTCCCGCCCTTCTCCCGTGCCGGGAGGCAGCGGCCGGGATGCGCTGCCCGAGCGCCTGTGGTGGGGATGCTGGTCCCAGCGCGGGCTCGTTATCCCACACGATATCGTCCAGGTCACACACCGAGGCGCTATTCCCGCGGCTCTCCGCGTTTTATTCCTGTTCGCGCCGAGCGGGGAGCCGCGGAGTGGCCCACGAAAAGCTGGCTCCTCGGTCACCGAAACGTTGCTATTTGTATGTTTTATTTAAACTATTTATATGTTATGGCAAACAAAGGCGCCAGCACTCCTTGGTTACAAATCACGTAACTTTTAATTAGTACTCAAACCCCTGTTTGCTCGTCATTCCTCTCCTTTCTCATGGAATTATTCCTCGGGCGCAATCCCGAGTCTGGGGTCCGTTTTGAGTAGGTGCTCAGTGAGACGGTGGTCGTGATCTCCCAATGCCCGAATTACCTTTCCCCCAGGTACTGCTCAGTGCTCCTGACTTCACTCCTGGCGGTTGTCGTCTAGACAGCCCATTCATCCTGGGACTGTCTTCCCTTTTCCTTATAACAAAAGATTAGCCAAGCATACAATGTTTGTTCACGGTGCAATTGTTTAACCGGAACTGTGCGGCTATAGCTACTGATAGCAACAAATAAATTTGCAAAGTTTGGTTCAGATCTTCAGCGGCTCGGTACCAACAGTGCCTGGCTTGTATTATTCTTTGCTGGATGTCTTAACTCCCCCGCCAACCCTGATTAGTCTGGCAGCAAAGGGCTCTACAGCTCCCACCACAACAGCCTTTCCATCTATGCCATTCCTAAGTGATACTTCCTGTTTCCTGTGTATCCTCCACGTTCTCCTTTCTTCCAGTCCTTAAAGAAATTCCTCTTCTCTTATTTCCTCTTTTTTTTTTTTTTAAATCTCATTGTTCACAGCTGCCCATCCCTTCCACTTCTCCTTCATCTCCCAAGCTGTAGGAAAAACTGCCTCTGTCTGTCCCAGCCACGTCCTGGCCAAGCCCTTAGCTGGTCAGAGGTCAGCTTTGAAGTTCCCATCTCTAATCCGTGGAACAACATGTGCTGAGCCAGCACCAAAAACCCCTCAGAGAATCTGCTGATTATTCTTGTTCTTGTGGGTACATAGAGGCAAAAAAACCCGCCACAGATTTCAAAGAACCAACCCCTTAATGAGTTCACACTATTAGCAGTAATTGGAGGTTGTATAAACAGGTCCCCAGAGTTAGCACAGTCCTGATGCACAGAGGATATTGAGGCTTAAAAATGTCACATGTGAATGTTTCTCTGGGGCATCTGCTCTCCAAAATACTGTGGAAAGCTGAAGAGACTTCACATGAGCTGCACAGACCCCAATATGTCACAGATGTGAACTTTCTTTCTGAAAGTGGTCTCCCAAAATGGTATATTCTGAGGCTGAGGTTGGGCTTTAAAGAAGTTTGGTCTAACATCACCAAATCCCTGATAGATGTTGGTTATTTTTGCTCACCCCATCCCCCAACATCCCCGCCCCCAGAAAACAAACCTGATAAATAAAAAAACACCCCACCAACCCCCCCAAAACCTGAATATCTTAACCAAAAAATCCCCAAAGATACTGAAGTAAACAGATTTTATTAGATTACTAAAAATATGTCATGTTATATCCATGTTATATGCGAGAACAAGATGTAGACCTCTTGCACTGTATAAACTTCAGGTTAAAGGGTAAATTAGTCTTGTTTTTTTATTCGGTGTATCTTACAAGGTCACTTTGTTTTATGGCGTTTATACCTGATAAATGTGTCATTGTGTTAATACCACATTCCTTTGCTTCCAATCACTTCTGATAAATTTACATACACCTACCAATAAAGTACATTAAAACTGTAAAAGTTTCCATAAAAGCTATTTGTTTAGTACTGAGTAGGAAGGTGGCGATTGGAAGAATGTTAAAGCAGTGACAGAAGAAGGTGGGAGATTCATAAAATTTGGTGGTTTAGAAATTTTGCCTTGAAGAATAAATTAGAACAAATAGTAAAATTCAGAAATAATAAAGACTGCACTAGGGTAGAAAATATATGCTGATACCTCAGTCATTTCAGAATGTCAGACCTATATGTTAATAACATAATTCTTTCTGGGTAATAAACAATAAGTAGCTAGAATTGGCCTTGCCAGTGTGTATCTTAAGTACAAAGGTGAAAACCCCCCAAAGCCAAATGTTTAATTCACTTGATTTATGATTTCTGTTGATTACATCTGCTAGAAACTTTTGGCTTACGTAAAAAGAGATGTGTTATGTCAAGTTGGATCTGCATATCATGCACTTCCTCAAATTACTTCCACCACAGTTACTGCGCCCATAACTGGTTGTGGCTGTAAAATTGCTGCTCAGGAGGTCATGTTTAAACGCGCTGATCTTATTTTTTACTATTTTTAACTAATCAGTGTTCCTTAATAGGAATGGAAGAGGATCTCAGGGGAGCCAGACGCAGGGTGGAGTGTTCTGTGAAATCTCTGTCAAGATAAAATGACTCAGGACTTTGAAGATTTGGACACATCCTTTGATGATCTAGGACCGCAAGGGGCCAGATCCTTCTGTTTTCTTTTGCCTTTTTTAATGTAAGGGGACAAAGATCAGTTTGTAACTGAAGCTGGGCTGTGTTTTTGACTCACTTCACCGTAGGCTGCGGAGTGGGACCGGAGCGCAGCTGCGGGTGGGATGGGCTTTTCCTTGAGGGAGCGGTGGGGATGCCTCGCTCCGGTCTGAAGGTGGCACTACAAGGCTGTGTGTGGAAGGCTCTTTAGTAGCTGAGCTCTGCTCTTGTCTCTGTTAGTTGCGGCTGCGTGGCCCGCAGTCCAATCTGGCATGCTCAGGTGAAATGGGGAATGATGTATTCTGCTGCTCTTGCCTGTTCCTTGCATGCTGAGTATGAAAACCCAGCATATATGGAAGCCGCTGGCTTCAGCTTGATCTGAAGCAGCAATGAACGTGACTCCAGCAACCCAAATGAGATCTGAAGACGAGTGATTGATACTCTGAGGAGCCTCTGAGATTGCCACAACCTCCTTGTATGCAGTGCCGCTGGCCTGCTGACTTCATCTGAAAACATCTGAAAACAACTGGGATCATCTGAACATCATCATCTTCAGCTTTCACAGGAACTGCCCTCAACCCGTGAACAGGTTTGTCGATGTGAGCGTGTGCAGCTCACACCTAGGAGCTCCTAGCACTGAAATCAGCATTAGGCAGACATTGCAACACTCTCAATACAAAAGTGACTTATATCTATTTTAAATAACAAAAGATGTAGCGGTCTTTCTTGTTAGATTAGAACCTTGATTTTAGAAGGACTTCAACCCACCTCACATGGTGTGCATATAGTCTGAATCCTGATCCTCAGGGGTCCAAGGACAGTCTGAGGATCCTCAAGGGATCAAGCACCTAAAAGGTGTAAGATGGTTGAGTCCCACTTGCCACAGCAGTGCTGAGAGGATGAGTGTTTACGCTGGCATCACACCAGGGAGAGGGCTACCTCCCATTGTACCAAGGCTGTCACCTGCTCATGGCCATCCTGAACGATCAAACCAGTCCGATACCAGGGAATCACCCTGCTGGGGTTACCAGGGCAGGTAACTATAAATCTAATCTAATCTAATCTAATCTAATCTAATCTAATCTAATCTATAGATGACATGTACTCTGTGTTATACCACTAGAAATATCACAGCCAGAGAAATATGATAAATTGTACTTATTGTAGTAATTGTACTTAATAATAACTACAACATAATTGTACATAATTGTAGTTATGTATGGAAATTTATGAGTTGGATACTTCTAAAATCATGGGCTCATCCCTCCACTGCTAGCCCAGAGTGATGAGAGCTGATGAAGGAGACTGAAAAGGTATATTGGTGCTATAATTGAACTCCTTTATCTTGATCCGTGGTGAGCTTTTCCAAGAATAAATATGAAGACTACAAGCTATGCTACTGGAACCTGGTGAGAGCTATAGAATGCCATGCTGTGTGCTAAACATCTGCTTTATTTTTTCACCATGCTCTCTTCACCAGTAGGTGTAAGTAGTAGGAGCCGCACTGTGCAACCTAATATTGTGAAAAATTACCACAAGGTGGGACAAGCTCATTTTAGGACAGCTTTCTGCTATAGCACAGAGATACAAATTTTCCCTGATGTTGGAATGAATACTATGTCTTCTTTTACATGCAGAACCCTGCTTTAGGTGTTGTGTCCAGGGAGGCACTTTTACTAACATAAAGCTAATATAGATATGCTATATTTAGAAAAGAAATGCATAGAATAGAAAAAAATTAGAGCATATCAGACTATAGGCCACAGCTTTTAAAAACAGTTAGTGATTTAATTTTTCAGGAATCATGGAAATAAAGCAAAAGGGGCTTAAATACTTATTTCAGCATGTCAAGGGATGCACAGGAAAATGAAGACAACAGAAATTTGGGACATGTTTTTAGCATACATAAGTTGTTGCCAGTGTCAAGAATACAGTCAGATTGATTTGATACCCATGTTTTGTGAAGTCAGCCCCATGGTGTCCCCAATTAACTTCTCTCTTGGTGAAATGAGGATAATGGAATGTAATTAGCTGCATATGCTCACTTTTAGCAATAGGAAATGGCTGAGGGTTTGAGATTTTTAATACCATACACTTCAACTAGAAGACTTTTTAACAGATTTCTCTGCAACACATGAAGTCATGCTCATGTTCTCCCTTTCGTGCTCAAATCAGTTTGCCCTGTTCAGAAGAACTCATATATAAGGAAAAGGTCTTTCATTTGGGTCCTGTTTCTCAGGTGAATATCCTTGAAGACACAATATGACAGTCTGGATTCCATTCTGATTGTTTGGTCTCATGGGATGCAGCACCAAGAAGACAAAGCTTTCTGGGCATGGTCTGTATCAGTGCAGAATGGGAGGCACCTCTGGAGAGGTCTTCAGCCCATGGATCACCATTGTCTGTCTGAGGACAGAGTGATCACCTTCTCTCCACTGGCTCTTTTTAAAATGGGATCCCAATGCAAGCTTTGAAAAACCAACACAGACACCTAAAAGGAGAGACTATCAAACCCTACTCCAGGGAGTTTGATTTCATCTTCCTTTCTCCAGGCCTTGCTTGTGCTGATGGAGAAAGCCCAGTGATGGGGCACCAGACTGGAGGGGAAAACCCATGGAATTCCCTAAGCCTGTGCTCGTAGTCTGTCCCCTGCCTTTCTGCCTCCCCAGTGGCTCATAGCTGCCAACACGCTCTCAGCATCTTCTGCTTGCACGTGGTTTTGGAAGCAGCCAGGAAGTTTGTTCATTCAACTGATGTTACATTTTTTTTCAGCTTTTAGGCTTGCTACTCGCAGTTCATCATTCCATTGGAATTAAAATGGGCAACATTTTGTTCAGGCTTGGTGAGGAAAGCCAAACTTCAATATGCTTATCTTCCTCTCTAAATTGTTACATTTCATAGTATATGCAGCCTGTAGTAGCATCCTTGCCTGTGAAAGCTGTTTTCATTAAACAATCTAAACAGACTGTGAAGCTTTTGGAATATGTTTGTTTTGTGCACAGATGTGATTAGAGGGAGACTTGGTGGGTCACAGGCTGGCAGTGCTAAGCTGTGCTCAGTGGAGAGAGTTTTCTGGTCACAAGTTTCTGTGTTTTTCAGCCTCAGTGTTGTTAAAATAAGTTGCAACTGCATGTAATGCTTTCCTGATACTACTCTCCCTCCTGAAGGTAGCGATACGCAGCCATGAAAGCAGCCATGCATCCTGGGACAGGCCAGCTTCCATGTAAAGAGGCCAAAGAATGCCACACTGCACATCTGTCATGGATGTGAGGAGAGCTCAGCAGCTGGAAGAGAGCAGGCAGTCCTGTGTGAGGGATCTCCTTATGGCCAAAATCTTGCTGTGTTTTTTCTGAGCCTGGAGATGTGATGTGTGCCACGATGGTTTGAGAAGACTAGTCTGCAGTGCAGTGTTAAGGCTTTTATTGCTAAGTATGTGATAAATTTCTCCAAAGCCACAGAATATTTCTGTTCTAAAAGCTGCAAGACAAGATCAAAATTTTCCAAGTTGCTATTACATACTTGTAAAGCTTTCCACAATAGAAAATCTCTTAGTAACTGATACATTTTATTGGATCAGACTTTGGATTATTTCTTTTTAAAGCACACATAAAATTCAGAATACCTGAGGTCTAAAGTGGATTTTTTATACACAACAATTTTTGCATAAAATAAATGTATTCACCTTGCATTTGCTAGGACAGAGGTAATTGAGCTGCTCCATGTGCATGAGGTGTGCAAACTCCCTTGTGCTACAAAAAGGACCACCAGACATGATCACGAGTGTCTTCAGGAAGAATCTGTGCCCAAATATAATGATATCTGTGTAGGAAGTGAGTCTCTGTTCCCAAAATGCAATTCTGTCTCTGGTAATGCAGATCATTTTTCATGACTGTGTTTTGGCCTGGTTCACGTGTAGATAGCCTTGTAGCTAGTTTTGCCTTGTAGCTGTTCTTTTCCATAGTATTTTTTTCAAAACATTGAAAATACTTGTGGCTTATGAAGACACTTCCTTGATTTCTTCTTAATTTTTTTTAAAGAAATTCTGACATGTTGATTGAAATGAATGGGCATGGATTTCTACCAGCCTGCAGTGCTAGTGGCTGAATATTGTTATTGATGTCTTATATAAAATGTGTTTCATGATCTTATCTAGCCTCTAGGTTGTTGCTGTCACACAAAACCCACACAGATCTGTTATCACCAGACAGAGGAGAGTTTGAAGACAAATAAGACAGACATGTTTTTCAGCAGATATTACAGAATCTGTAAGTCTGTCTTGAGACTTGACCCTCACTGTGTTTCTCTTTCAAAGTCAGCTCAGTGTTTTTGTTCCCTGTAGTCTTTCAAGCGTGTTTTATCTACAGCAATGCCTACAAACGGGTACCTCAGAGGCACCAGCTCTTCACAAATGGCTCTTGCTGGTACAAGTGCCCCAGAAGGTCTGTACTAGTTTTTGCTGGGGTGGAGTTAATTTTCTTCACAGTGGCTGGTATGGAACTGTGTTTTGGATTTGAGCTGAACACAGGGTTGATAACATCGAGATGTTTTTGTTATTGCTAAGCAGGGTTTACAGAGAGCCAAGTTTTCTACTTTTCATACTGCAATGCTGGTGAGGGATGGGGTGCCTGAAAGTCTGGGAGGAGGCATGTCCAGGGCAGGTGACTCCAAATAACCAAAGTGATATTCCAGACCATATGACATGATGTTCAGTATATAAAATCAGGGGAAGAAGAGGAAGGTGGGAAGATGCTTGAGTTGATGGCATTTGCCTTCCCATGTAACCATTACATGTGATGGGGCCCTGGTCCCCTTGGGATGGTTGAACACCTTCTTCCCCATGAGAAACAGGGAATTGATACCTTGTCTAGTTTTCTTGTGTGCTTTTTGCTTTGCCTATTAAACTGTCTTTATCTTAACCCATGAGTTTTCCAGGTTTACTCTTCCTGTTCTCTCCCCAGTCTCACTGGTTGGGGAGTGAGTGA
Organism: Cinclus cinclus; assembly: GCF_963662255.1. Taxonomy (NCBI): domain Eukaryota; kingdom Metazoa; phylum Chordata; class Aves; order Passeriformes; family Cinclidae; genus Cinclus; species Cinclus cinclus. The sequence goes on along the minus strand of NC_085048.1, from coordinate 70,735,366 downwards.
GTGTCTGTGTGGTGCTTGGCTGGAACTAAGCCCGGACAAGGCCAAATACCTTTGCCATGGGGGCAGGTATATTCTGCAGTCCTTCCTTCTGCTTAAAATCATGTGTTTAACCCGAGTCTTTTGTGGTAAGGTCCTTCTGGATCACTCTGGAAGTCTAATTATCCTGGAAGCAGGTATAGGTGGAAGACTCAGAGTCCAGAATTGAGTTTGTCGCTTTTCTGCAGCTGTATACCATGTGGGATCAGGGATGCTTTTGTTCAGTCATGGGCAAAGAAATTCAGAGCAGATGCCCATTAAGGCATCCCAAAACAGATACCTGCCTACATCTACTTGGATACTTGCACATGTGCCCATCTGTCAGGATGGCAGTGAGCCCAGAACAGTTGGATCCTCTTCTGCTGCTGTGCCAGACATGGTGTTTGGTGCCTGACCTCTGTGATCAGGCAAGTGACTCCTCAAACAGCTACAACATAACTATCTGAACAATGTCTTTTCACTCCTGACCACACTTTCCCTGACTTCCCCTGCAGTGAGGACTGCCATTTTCCATATACATGGATTGCCTTGCAGTAGGAAGCTTGGAAACTCTCCCAAGCCTTCTCCTTTTAAGGGACAGGTAGCATTTGCAAGTAAAGGTCTCTGGCTTTTCCAAGGAAGGTCATGCTGCTGTCAGTCCATAGCCATAGGAAAACAGTTACTTTAAAAAACAAAAGGAGAGAATCATGCTGAGTTCAAAGCACAAATGGAGTTCTTTGATTGCTGTGTGGATGAATTGTTGCCTGAGAATATAGATGTTTTTGTGCATAAGCAAAAGAATGGAAGAAGTTTTCTGGGCTGGAAAATAAAACAATAAAGAAATGGAATGGAACAAAATTTTAGTCACATCTGAAAATACCAATTGCAATTGATTATCTACAGGAACACCATCATCCTTCAAAGCTATAGAAATACATATTTGCAGGCTTCTGTCTGTTAAGCCATGAAAGCTCTGTGTCTTGATTTCAACAGTGTCTAGATGGATAAAGTCAATTAAAACAATTCAGTGTAACAGAAGCAAGGTAGGTCAGCTTCTTCTGGGAGATCAAAGAGGATAATTTTCTGACATCACTTTGCTGATGGGGTGATGCCTATGCTCTACACACACTGAATTTGCTTAATGTTTTGGCTCAGGATTAAATTTTACTGGTGCTGAGATTTACAATCCCTCTCTCAGTTCCAGAAATCAGATTTAGGTCTGCATAAGGTCCTTAAATCTAAAGCTAATATAAACAGTGTAGGACTTAATGGAAATCCTATAAATGTCTAAATTCAGTGGATTTATTTCCTGAAGCAGTAATGAGGGTTAGTTGTGCAGAAGCTACAATTGATCCAGCATACCTGACTCTATATTTTGTAATGTGTTTTTTACAGCAGCAACCTTTTAAGAACCTTGTACATCAAGAAGATTCACACTGAATCAGACAGAAGTCTGATTTCAATCCCTCCTTTGGAGACTGATGCAAAGTTGTTTTGGATTATCTCCTAGATGGTTTCTGCTTCATACATATAAGAAGATAGTCTGCATGATGGGATAAAGGTACATAGTACAAGCCTGCCCTCGTTTCTCACGGGGCTAAACTCCACAGCTGGGATACTTTATACTGTGTTCTTTCATCTTCTGCATCTTGTGCATGATTGGGTACCTTTCCTCTGCAGAAGGGCTCTGAATATTTTTGTCAGTAGTAGTTAAAATGTCACTCCATCTGATATTGCAACAGGAGATTTTGGGAGATTTGCCTATAGCTAGTCAAAGCAAAAATTATATTGAAAGGCTTCTAACAAGATTTAAGTTCTTAGTCTGGACTTCCAGCTGTGATCTAGTAGGATAACTCAAATGATGCCCATGTTCATAGTGATAGGAAAAGGTCCTGTATCTGAATAAACAATTTGTAGGTACTTCCAGACACAAATCATGCAGAAGTCCAGAGCCAGGATACTGAAGCTTCATGTGTTGGAGACATTAGCAAAAATCGCACAGGGTCATCCCCAGATTAAAAACCCAGCCAATTAACACTTCTTGCCTTTGTCAGCTTAATTTCTGATTCACCACTGAAAAATTATTAGAGAAACCTCAAGGATTCCTTAAAATGTAAATATAGGAGGTCTTTATGCTCTTTATTGCTATTTGAAAAATGATTGTTTGCCTGGGCTACTCCAACACAGCCAGGCAATGCTGAGCAGTTCAGAAGTGTCATTGTTAGGAGGGTTTAAAAGACACCTGCTCCTAAATATGCTGTTTAGGCCCTGCTTTCTTGATTTTACATTGCCCCTTTCAATTAACATCTGTCAAAGTGATTAATGTCTTGTCACTCTACAAATGTTTTCCACAAAATATAAATCATGACCATATTTTCATATTATCTTGTCTTTGTGACTTACCAAAAGGAATTCCAGTAAACTTATAAGATCTGCACATATATATTTTCCTTCTTAGCTAGGGAAATGGTTTCTTTTGACTTTTCTGAGTAACATACTTGCACATTTCGCATTAAAATTCACTGAGATTAGGTGACTGTCTCAACTCCAAATATTACCAACTTACATTTCTGATAAATCAGAATATTCCTTCAGGGTTGTGAGAGTCCTGGCTGGGCTGATAATAAGATTACACACTGATAGGCAGCCTTTATTTAGAATTAAATTTTAATACATCTTCGGTGTTTTATACTGTTGGTAACAAGTTTGGTCCTGTAATAGTAATCAGATTTTCTAGTGGCATGTCACTATTAATTTCTGTTATTTCAGTATTTCTATTCAACCTGTTGTTAATATTCCAATTTAAATCATAACTTCTGCAGCCACAATACACTTATGGGTGACAAAATTTCAGTGAAAACTTAGAGTAGCTGCTGAATCTTTCTGTTGGGCTTTGCTGTATTTCAAACAAGTATGCCAATGGTATCTTTTTCTTTGCTGGCTTTTTTTTGGTGGGGATATATCACACACCATTGACCAGAACTTTTCTTATTTTTAAATAAGAAATTAAATTTTCTTATTATTGGTTTTCTCTTAGCTTGCACAGCTTGTCTTTTAGTTGCCCCTCAAAACCCAGTACATTTATGTAAAATTCAAGCTGGAGAGCAATGCTTGTATTTTCCTGCTATTCACTTGAAAGAGAGGCATTGAATTAGTCCTTGGCCTTAAATATGCTGGTTTCAAAATTACCATAAATGGATGACTACGCATAAATGTCAGCATCTCATGAACAGGTAAAAACTCCAGAATGTCACAGACAGGGTCTTCTTGTCCCAACAGCAAGAATCATGTTTGTATTAAGTAGAAGGGTTGCCAAAATGCAAATAATTCTTAAACTATGAGCTGCAACAACATGGCAGATAATAAAACTGTGCGAGTGTAATTATATTTTTAATTATTTAAATAAGTAAAAAAATTAGAAAGTGATATTTCATTCTAAAGTTGTAAAATTTTAGTAAGCTATCTTAGCTGTTATCAACTAAGTAAATTATTTCCCTGTCCATTTATATTTGGCTGAGTAATTATTCTAATCCCCTTTCTTTATTCAGATGATGTATTATAAACTGAATTCATTGCAGTCTTTAGTGACTGATGTATTTTACGCATAAAACTTTGCCAAATAATTTTCAGGAAAGTCTCTTCTTAAACAGAAATGTATACAACAGGTTCTCCTTTCTAAAAATCTTTCAAAATAAGTGGATTGTATAACTGAAAACCAATCTAAAAGGAGAATTTTGTTTAAAGAGCACCTACTGGATGTCTTGGTTGTTTTGCCTAAAAACTTCTGTAGGGTTAAAACAAAACCTGCCCCTCAGGTTTTCCAATAATGAGCATCTTTTTTTCCTGTTTCAGGCTCTTTCAAGTATTTCACAATGTGTAAGCTCTTAATACATGTTTCTGGTATTTGGCAAAATGTAGGAAGCCTATCCCTTGCCCCAGCTCATGCTGAACATGTACATTCCAAAGTCTAGATTCTTTTTTTCTCCCCACAATGAGTTTGATCTTCACAGTAACCTTTGAACAATGAAGTTGGACTAGATGATATTCAAAAGTCCCGTCCAACCCAAGCTATTATACGATTCAATGAAATTAAATAAACTTAAGCTACACACTAATTTCTTCAAGTAATCATCACAGAAATCCTTTGCGTTTCAACTTGGAATTCCTTACAACATTCTAAACCAACATGATTTTTAAAAGAAAAATATTTCTTTATTTCATTCCTAACAAATTGTATAGAATTATAGTCGAATTTCACTGCTAAAGAGTAAGTTTGCAGTAGTAATTCACTCTTCAAAATTTCCACACCTGCAGGCCAAGTGGCTATAAATCACAGTGCATAGGGGCTGGCCTGGCTGAGGCAGCTTCTGAGAGGGGCATTCTTCCACTGGTACTGTTTCAATTAATTAACACTGGAAACTGCATCCATAATGCTTACCTTTAATAACCCTAGTTGGATACATGTATGTCTCATGTATTAACAACTCAGTGAAATTCAATCATTTGTGGATATTCCATGCTTCAAGCTACATAAACTGGTAATATTAAAAAATCCTTGGTTTTTCAAACATTCCCCCACAAAAATATGTCAGAATAAATATTGCTTTGGCTTCCTGGGTTTAGCAGGTGTGCTCAAGTCAGATTATACAACTGCAATTATTTATCTCACTGTCCCTGGACCAATACCCTGTGCTTGCAGTGATTGGTTTCCTCACTGTTATTTGAATAATATGATTAATTTGACCCATCCTTCTGAAAAATAAGGTTCATAGAAAACAAGTAGTTTACACTGGGCTTCCAGTAGTTTCAGACATCTGGCCACTATGGTTGGAATCAGGAATCATTATTGTCACCCCTAAAGGAAAGTTCCTCACATACCTCTAAAAATGCTCCCAAACTTTTGTTCCAATAATGCCTCAGCTACGGCCAGAAGTTGTTTTTAAAGGCCAGGCTTGCCTTTTCTATGTATAAAACATACAGAACTCCCTGTGTGGATGCATGTAATTATACATCTCTTCTAACAACACTTCATTTTCAAGTAGAAAAATTGTAAGCATATGATCAACTTAGTAATACTTCATTAGCATCCTAATGAACTGGAAAACGTCTAATGATATTACATTTATGAAGATGCATTGCAAAAATGCATCTTAAGCAGCATTACAAAATTCTGCTACCTCAATCTCTTGTTAAATATAAGTATCTTAAACAGAATGTCCTTCATGAATCTGCTGGGTCTAGATTTCTGAAAGGTTTAAGGAAACTTAAGAAATGCAAAGATATTTTTTGATTGTACCTAATAAATAACTTCTTCATGTTCAAATGGAGATAAACCTTGGACTACAATCTACCTCTTCTTTCGTTCAATTTTTGATTAAGAGAAAGTAGTGAAATTCCTAGGAGTAAATTTTTCTAGCCTTTGTGAAAGCATATATGGCATATGTATCTGTGAAATCTACAAAGTGTTTGTATTTAGTTAATGTTAGTAATTCCTCAGAAGTGAGGCTGTGGGAAAGCACATGAAACCTGCTCCACCAGGGTCTCCCCACTCCTTGGCTGGCCAGCTGATGAATGGTGACCAGAAATCAACTTGGAAAAAGATGTGGCAGCTACCACAGTGCAGAAGATAAAAGAAATCTTCCAGAAATAACTCAGCATTTGTCTTGTATCAGCTATAGTGGGAAGTGTTAATTGTTAAAACAAAAGGCTGTGATTTGCTAGGGGGTTATTTTCTACTCTGCTGTATGAGAGATGGATTCCTGACAGCCCAGGAGTGCAGCCTTCCTCTCTGGGGACTGGGTGATGACTTGCTCTCACAAGAGCCTGCAAGAGGTATTGCAGGGGGACAACAAGGCCATCTTTGGGATATTGGGCACTCTTGGGCGCTGTAAGGGATCTGAATAATACAAGCAGATACATGGGGCAGAGGCTGGTCATTTACAGCAAAGCAGAGGAAGAAGCACTGTGGCTTTTGACAGATAATTGTTTCAAAATCTTGGTGTGGGTCAGACAGGCAGAAAGGGCAAGCTTCTCACTTTACAAAGTTGTTTTGTGGTGGAATTCATATTTTCTTGACCAAGGCACATGCTGAGCATCCCACCTGCTGGAAGAACACAGCACCTTAGTGCATCCTCCACACAGACATCACCTGACACCTGCAGATCCTGCTGATATGAGGCCACCAGCATGCCTCTGAAATGTGGGTGCTTCTACAGCAGGACGTTTTACAGAAAAAAAGTAGTAAGCGATTTCTCTTCTTCTTTCTTAGGGGAGAACACTGCTGGTTGTCAGAAGGTGTTATTTTAACAGTTCTGGTGTGTCTTGCAGATTTTGGTTCTTAGAACAACTACATCTGTTCAGTTGGCACCATGTAACTGCTCTACCATTTTTCACCCTGGCTGAAGTTATTCCTCTGTGATAACTTCTTGCTGTGAGTACATAATCACTTTTAATGAATTCTGGTTTTGTTTCTGTTCATTCCTATCTGACATTTCTGTTGTGTGTATTCTTATTTCTCATGCAAAAAATAGAAAACATCATAGTATCTTGCAAGGAAAATAATTTATCTGCATAAATTCCACAACAAATATAAATGACAGGTATGTGCTGTGGGAGGACATGCCAGGAATGCCATAAATTATCTATTTCTTCTATTTTGACCCAGAAGCTCCTACGAGGTTTCAGTTATATCAAAGCACAAATGCTTGAAGATTTGAGCGACATTTTTCAGCTTTCTCTCATTCACTGTAATAAGAGTCAGGATTCTTTCCTGCGCTGATTTTAATTCACTGCACCAGGGAATTACACACCTGAGCATTCTTATGCCTGAATTATACACCTGAGCATGTGGTTTTCCAAGGCCTGGAATTCCTAAAGAAGAATGGAGGGGGTTTGGAAAACATTACTGTTCCAAATGTTCATACACCATATGAAGATAAACTGTTCTTGTATTATCCCACCTTCTAGTGATGTAATACAAGGAATGGAGCCAGCTGCAGGAGGAAATGTACTGTGTAAAGTCAGTGAGGCAAGAAGCAGCTACTTTTCTTTATTTGATGAGGGCCTGGGAAGTAATAGATGCTGAACAGAGATGAGGCAAAGCCAGAATATGGGGTCATAAACACATGTCCTGGAGCAGGGCTTGTGCTGGAGTCCTGAGCCTTCCTGGGGATTCTCATCTTGAGCAGGGGGAGCATGAGAATCTGGGAGGGACTCTTCCTCAGAGGTAGAGTGATGCCAAAAGCCAAAATGGGTATTTGTTTCATGTGCTGCTTTGCATGGCAGAGCTCCAGCTGCAAGTCAGGCCTCAGGGCACAATGGCACTTTTCAAATAAAAACTAAGAATATTTTTTTCCATGTCCTGTTCAATATAGGGACTTCCCCGGAAGACTTCCCTGTAAAGTGAGGAAGAAACAGAGCCATGTGCTGTGGTAGCCCAGGGGGACTCTCTCAAAGAGGTGTGAGTGACACACTGGCATTTGTGTCCAGCCACATCTGTCCTGGCTGATGAAGAGCCAGTGGAGCACACCCACATGCATGTTCACTAGGGTGCACCCTGCATTTGGATTCCTGTCTAAGGAAACAGGGTTTGACCTCTAACTGCTCCAAAGAGATTTCTTAATCTTCTCCAATGTCTCTTACTCATGATTTTTGTATTTAGTATGGCCACACGCTGAAAAAAAAGCTTTTTCAGTCACGTAAGTCTCCTCCCTCCCAGTTCTATCCCTCCTCCTGGAGTATGCCAGGCCACATATTTGAGTGAACTCTGTGGAGAGTTTTTCTGTGTTTGCTTTCTGACATTCTCTGAATACAAACCCATGGATTTGCAAAATGTACTTTTTGAATATGTACACATGCTGCTGACACCATTGTTTTGGCCAGCAGCCCTTTTCCCATGACAAACATTAGGGAGCTCTCCCTCTGTGCAGCTCCACTTGAACTTTGTTCATTACCCTACGTGTCAAAAGCAGGAATGTTCACTTGCGGGATGAAAGGAATGAGCTAAGACACAAACTGCACTGATCTGCATGAGGACATACTCTTGTGTAGTTTAGGGAGAAGACAAATACTTCATTGACCTTTACTCTGATATCTGCTTATTTATCTGCATTAGGTAAACAGCCAGTGGCTACATCACAGCCTCAGCAAACAGCAAGTTCTGTCAGCACTGCAAATGCCATTTGTTGCTCTATTTTATGGGAAGGAAGGAAGGAAGGAAAGGAAGGAAAGGAAGGAAAGGAAGGAAAGGAAGGAAAGGAAGGAAAGGAAGGAAAGGAAGGAAAGGAAGGAAAGGAAGGAAAGGAAGGAAGGAAGGAAGGAAGGAAGGAAGGAAGGAAGGAAGGAAGGAAGGAAAGGATTACATTTTCATTACTGCTTTCAGGGCTCCCTCACCACAAGGCCTGCTTTCCTCTGCTGTGGATGTTTGGAGTTTTATACCCTTGTCCAGATTTTACCCTGTGACAAAACTCTGCCCTGAACAAGTTCCCAAGCATGTTGCACATTTAATGAGACTGACAGCACTCAGCTCTAGGCTTAAAGACAGAAATAGCTGATCCTTATCTGAGCCCCTATGAACTGGGTGGGGGAAAAACATTTTGGTCCGGGTAGAAGACGGAGCATCCAGCAAGTTCCAGCTTGGTTTCTGGAGGCTAACTTAGTCCTAGCATAAAAAGAGAAAGACATTTTTCAACTACAGCTTTGGAAATTTTACCTCCAATGCTGATATAGCTAGGCCTTTATTCTATTAGTTGCAGAGAGGACAACAAACCTGTGCAACCAACTTATCGTACTGTCAGTACAGCCTGGCAGGAGAAGGGTATCTTCTTTTGAATTTCTTGGCTCAGTTAATTTAGTTTATTTCACACTTGGAAGAGCTGGATGCTAAAACTTAGCACGGGAGAAATTTAATTTCAAGCTTGAGCACAAAATGTGTTATCTGGTTCACATTTCCAGTTTGCTTTAACTTGTGCTCAGCACCACTGACTAGATTACTGAAAGGACTCTTTCTCTTGGTATTCCCCTTACTTCAACTTAGGATGAGTCAGAATCCTGAATATAAATGTCTCGCAAATGTTGAGGTAAGTTGGACCTGGCTCCAAAGTTTTCAGAGCCTTTTTCTCTAAGAATAAAAGAATTCCCTTCAACATATATTTTGGAGAAATTTACACCCAGTTTAGCTTGATTGGCCTATTATCCTGTCCTGGTAGGGTTTAATTTCTCTACTGAATTCTGCAGTCTTTTTTCCAGTCATTATGGGTTTGTATGGGTTTTGTGTCCAAGCCAAAGACTACAAACACCTTACGAGGATGTCTTCATGGACTTCAGGGACAGCTTGCATGAAGCTATGACATGTGTTTCCATGTGCCTTCAATCAGGGGTTTTGGCAAAGTTATGAAGAAGTTTGGTTCTCTCTTACTAAAAACAAGAAACCCTGTATTTGATTTGTGTCACTCTTTGCTTCCTTCTTCCTGTGCTGAAATGTTTGATTACTTATGGATGTCCTTCCAAGCAGTGATAACATTTCATTCCAAAACCTCTGGTAACCCACTGATTGATATACAGCCACTGGCTAAAAATAAGGCCACACTTTTTCTGGACTCACTCCAATAGCTTTGGTCTAGAAACTTTAGAAATTTGCAAATGTTTTGTAATAGGAAAGAGAAAGATATTTTACAGAATGTTTAGGAAATATTACCCAAAATTAGCTGTTACACAAAAAGGTGGAGAGGATATATGCAACAGTAAATACACAGCAAAGCTGAATTATTTGTGGAGAAAGGAAATTACCTGCTTACCTTTGGGTATGAAAATGTGAATGAACCTAAGGTTTTTAAAAGAAATAAGTTGTATGATTTCAGTCCTGTTTCACACCCTTTGGTGTGATAACGCCAATCATGGCTTGATCTCTTTTGGAAATGCCTTATCTTTCCCTTTTCCTCATCCTAAAGCATACTGTTGTAGTATTGCTGCTGTCAGTTTCTCATTCTGATGGCGTTTGCTGCTTGTCCTAAACTTAAGGTGAGCAGAATTGCAATTGGGCAGGTGAATATACAGCACCTCTGCTTGGTATGCAGTGGCAAGGTCTAATGGCTACCAAGTGACTTGTGGGTATAGATTTTCAATGCCAGTGCAGGCTGCACAGGTTTATTTTCACAGTCGAGTCTGTAATCCCTTGGTTCCTTAAAATGCTGGATGCAATTCTGAACATTTCCCATCACAGTGTGTGCCTGTGTGTGTTTGTTGTGTCCTTGTGTGTGCAAGTTGCACATACACAAGTATGCACAGCCTACAGAGCACCAGGACTCATCCTGAAGCAGGGATTATCACTCTTCTCCTGTCTTTGAAAATAGGATGGCACCATGATGAGTTGATAGAGCTTGAACTCATCTACATGTATTATCCTTCCCCCTCTGCCATGACTTCTATTTTCTTTGTCTCAGTCCAAACAAACAGTTTCAGTCCCTCCCCTCTCACATCAGCTCTCTGGGCCAAATTGCTGGCTTTGCTTCCTTCCTATCCTTGTCTCCTTCCTCTCCTCCCAGATCAGTTTCTGGCTTAATTAATACACCTACTACCAGATGTTTCCACTGTGTAAAAGGAACTTCTACACACCTGCACAGGAGGTCTGTCTCCTTGCAGCAGGGAAACATGTTTGTCCAGGCAAGGTATTGACGACACCCAAATATATATGCAGCCATAGGATTTCAAACACGAGTATCAGCAAGCCACTGTTCTTGTTCTCTTTTTCCTGGCAATCTACTGTTTAAAACACAGAAGAGAATCACCTTCAGCCACGCTTACCATTCCATGCAGGAGTTTCCATCAGTGAGATTGAGATTGAGAGTGAGGGAATCCCATCCATGGAGACCCCCTGAAAAGTGTGTGGTGACTGGAAAATGCAGCCCTCCAGGAGATGAGGCTGTCCAACACCTGATCTGAGAATTGTACAACCATCTTCCTAATTTAAGGCAGATTTTCAACACCTCTCTATTCAGCATTAAGATGCTGCTTTCTCCTTAATGCCCACCTTCAGGCTGTTGACAAAACTTTCAAGGCTGTTTATGTACACTTTTATTCTAGATATGTTGCCTGAGGTTGTTTTCTTTTTTTTTAATTACATCCTAATCTGCCAACTTTTCTGTGTGCCATGCTGTTCCCCAGAGCCATCTCATGGCTCCCGCAGGTTTTATTTACCGACACTTTGCCCATTTCTCTTTGGATAGGTTTCTCTGTTCCTGTATCCCATGAGCCACTTACTGTTTACATACAACTGGCTGGCACTTGGGCATGGCTGCAGTCCCTGGGGCAGGGAATGAACCAGCCAGCAAAAGGAGTTGTCCCCATTGACTGCTCACAGGAGCCAGAGGAGCACTTCAGGGCTCACTACACTCCTCACATGTCAGGTCTGCAGGCTCTGCAGGTGCCAGGCTGTCTCAGAGAGCCTGAAGAGTGGACCAAGCAGGTGACTATGCAAGGTGAAGAGAGAATCATACCTCCTAAAGTGAGCATGAACTGACGTTGCCCCTAGTGTCAAGAACATAAAGTTAAATTTCAATTAAAAAATGTGCAATAATGCGGACAAGAGTGCCTATGGGCGTGAGGCTGCTCTGCTTTGTGCTGCTAGGCAAACAGCAGAGGGAAAAGCACTGGGAAGCTGGCTTAGGTCGTACCTTCCTGCTAAACTGACATGAGGTGGCAGTATTTGAAAATTCAGCTGCAGCACCAGCACCGCTCAAGCTCTCCGCTTGTATCCTCCTGCCGGGTAGAGATCATCAGTAACAATCTTCTGTAAAGGGTCATCTTGCCTTCTGGTTTTCCTCAGGGTTTATTTAATAAGCCTCTTTGTGGGAATGGTCTCTAAAAATGTCTGATTTTAGAGTCTTCCTTTAATGTAAATGTATTTGTTATAATTTCAAGTGAAATTTTATGGCAGTCTAGTAATTATAAAAGTAAAAATATAAAAATAGTCTAGTAGGCTATTTTAATGTGAGAAGGCCTATGCTGTTTTTTCTCATGTCAAACTTAGAGGAACTTAAGCTAAGAGAAATAAAGCCACTCCTACGGTACTACAAGTGCTCCATTGGAAGGTTCCAGTACAATAAAACATTGATATAATCAGTAACTTGTCTTATGATGACAATTTTCTCATATCTGCACACTGCCACATTCTCAGAGAGATGCTGTAATGCATTTGTCTTGAGCATGGCCCTCAGTGCTCTGTGAGATAGCAGCGTATAGGGCATCACAGTGGGAGATCCATCAGACAGCTCCAGTTCAAAGGGCCAATAGCTCTTGGTGGTCCCTTGGGGGCAAGCTGGCTTCTAGGGTGACTTGTAGGATAATTTATGGGACAGTCCTTGTAATTGCAAGGCAGCGTCTCTGTCGGTCTGTCCCTTTGTGGCTGTACAGGAGGGACACCAGGGGTTGGCAGACCATGTCAGCACAGGCTGACAGCAGAGCCCTGCAGCTGGAGACAGGCTGTGTCATGGGGCACTGAATGTGTAAGCTGTGTTCCCAGCCCCAGGGAAGTGTGAGGCTGGAGTCCACAGCACAGACTGCTGGGATTCAAGCCTGTGCTCAGGAATTCAAAATTTATCACCAGGTGTTACATGGTCGTGCTATAGTCCTACATATGGCGTAGCTCACAATGAGCAGGAGCCTTAGGTGCTGAAGGACTGGCCCCCACCCTGTGATCTTTCATTTTAAAGACCCCAGTATCAGGAAAATTTTCTCAAGTAACTAATTTTAAAGTAGAAATCTGGTGAGGACATATACACTGAGTCTGCACAAGTTCTTTGCTGAGGGGCAAAAAGTCATGGTACTATAAGATCTCTTCTAAAATGGTCTAGGATTGCAAATGTGAATCAAGTCTTGCTGGCTAAGAAGGCTGTTTGACTTGTAAATCAGTTTCTGTTTACAACTGCTGGTGACAGATCCCACATTATTAAAGATTATGTCATTTCATAGTGAAGTGTCTGTTTTTCCCATGGTAAAGACGGATCTGTCACCCCAGATCAGACTTTTGGCTCATCACATCTTGTTTTCTGCCTCTGGGGATGGACAGAGAATAGTGCTGTAAAAAACAGCAGTTCACTTGCTCCTTTAAAATTAATGTATCCTTTGAAACAAGGATATTTGTCTCACCACCTGCACATGCTCAATTAATGCCCTAACGCATTAAGCTTCACTGTACTTCCAGTGTCTTGCATCAAGTCAGATTCTTGCTGACAGTACAAAACATACTGAATTTGTATTAATTTCCATGGAGCTGTACCACCAAAGATTTAAGTGCCTGGTTCCCCACTGGTCTTCAGTGCATATGCAGGGCTCCCCAGGAAACAGCACTTAGGAGATTTTTATTAGAAGCCTTTGTAAGAACCACTTCTTGCAAGGTCATGAGAGTTTTCTCACAAGCATGTTGAAGAATGGGTTAAAAACAAGAATAGCCACACATGATTTAGTCAATGGTTGATGAAACATATTTCATTGACTCAAAGAAAGCATGCTATTAATGCCCTCACACACCCCCGGAGATTCAGAGGGAAAAGACATTTTTTTACTTCTTGTCCTTCAGACTCCAGAAACATTGCAGTTACATCCATTTCACTGAGAATTTGGGCCCTGGGAGTTCTGCCACTGTTAAAGTATTTGAATCTAACCCATGTTTCAATATACATTTAGGCTCACTGTTGCTCCTCTCAGTATTGAAAATGAATGTTCCAGGGTTCTAAACCTGATTAGTTACTATCCCAGTCACAAAGGGACTTACACCTAGTGCTGTCCATAAAAGACACACAGAACACCTTAGCTAACTTTGAAACAAAGCCCTTAGCTCCAGCAAAAGATCAGAGAAAACCCAGACTACAATAAATTGTAAAACAATATGCAAGTAAGAGAATAAGCAAATTGAAAAAAGGGAAATGAAAGTGGCCCTTCAAGGCAAAATTCTTTCAATAGGACAGCTGATAGCAACACTCTCTGTCTTGTGGATGTAGCCAGCTGATAAAATTAGGCACTGCTGAGAAATATCATTACTCTGGAAAAGAAATAAAGATTAATGTTCAGAAATGAGGAAAAGGCTGGAAGTCTCTGGTGACTGGAAAATGAAGAACAGCATCATTTAAGCTTTGCTCGTTGTTGTTGTTAACCCTCCAGGGAGACCCAGGCTGTGCGCTTTGTAAGCTTTATTGGAACTGCATTGGCATTAATCATATTCCTGAAGGCAATATGGAATGCTGTTTGGCAAATGATGCTGTGTGATATGATGGGAGGGAAGATTTTTTTAAAATTCTTACGCCTTTAGTAATGTTCACCATACACAGACTAGATTCTGAATTCACACTGGTTTTATATAGTGATTTTGCTGATTTTTGCTCTCATGTAACAGAAAGCAAGGGCAAGATCTTAGGGTGGATACATACACAACCAGTCACTCATTTGCGAGCATTCTGTGCATTGCATTTGAATAAAGCTAATGATTTTTGCTAATTGCAAAACTGGAAAAAGAATTGAGAAGAAATCAAAATGAAATAAAAATATTTTCCATGAAGAAGACAGACTTGCTTTTGCCGCAGGAGAACAAGGCTTTATTCATTGTTTCCTCTCTTCATACTCTATGGTATCAGTTTACACCATTATGAAAGGGGATTTAGTTCCAGGAGGTTTGTTAGAAAAAAGGAGGCATAATTAAATGCTGTGTGTCCCAGGTCGTTCCCAACAGGAAATTTGGAGGCAACTCTTCTGCTGTCCTGGAAAAGTGAGTTTGGCCAGGCAAGCATGGACTGCTTTGAGCCCTTGTCCTCAGTGTCAGAGAGCAGTCCTTGATCTTTTTGTTTACCAATCTGAATATGGACCTGATGACTATAACATAGGAACACAGCACTATCTAAACAGGAGTCACCGAGTTTTCTCTCCTGCCCCACTGTTGTCTTCTTTACAAAATAAGCTGGGAAGCCCATGGATAACACAGGACAGGTCTGTATTTCAGTTCTGTAGAGGCATGCTGTGGTACAAGCCCAGAGATGGAGACAACTTATTTAACTTGAAAATTTTGATTATTCAAGGTTCATTAACACCAATAGAGTAATACCCTGCTATGTTGTTTCTTTTTCTGGATGACAGTCATTGCCATCAGCCAGCAGTTCAACAGGTAGTGGCTAAAGGTTAAATGATGTTACTACAGTTCCTGCTCCCAAACTTCCGAGTCCAACAACTGGAGTGGGACTCCACTGCTTTTTGCCATTGCTATCTGTCCACCAGCAGCAGATGATGTGTTTTGGCAAACCTCAGTCTGCTGAGGAGACTAAGGCCTCTGGGACTTGCATTATGTGCACATTCCAAAATTTTTCAGGTATTCCTGTATTGTCCTTAAGAGAATTCCTTAGTCCTTGAGGGCAAGCAGAGTTCTAACTCACAACACAAAATTCTGCTGGTGCTGCAAAGTGACAGAGCACAATTCTCTGCTCTTAGATGTCTAACTGCCTTAATCCATCAGAAACAATACTTTTCCAAGCAGTGGGATATGATGCCACCAGGAAAGAATAATCAGATGATCTTGATGATTACCCAGGGGAGCTGCCATGAACCCTACCCAAAGGACTAGGAGACAGAGTTGGGCCCATACACATGGTCCCTGAAGAAAAGACAGCCTCCCTTGACATGACAGACCTAGACAGAGAACAAATTTTTGCAGACCAGTGAGAGACTGTGCAGACCAGTGTGTCAAAATCCTCATTTTTTTTAGTATATCCAAATTTCCAGAGCAGCAGGAGCCATGCTCACAGGGCACCAGAGACCGCTGCTGCACTAAGACCACTCTCAGCATACAAAACCATCTTTTCAGAATATGTAGTAGTGCTTTTGTGCTTTTTTTCCAGCTCCTTGATTCTACAAAAAATTAGCAGTGCATGAAATTAAGATAATAAATTTGTGAAGTCTCAAATCCTTTTGGTCCTATGGTACGACCAAAGAAAACTTTGCTGCTGCACTTAGAGGGATATTTCTGTCATGTTTTAGGGAACCTTGAAGAAGTTAAAAAGCACAGAGTGGTGACATCCTTCATGTCCCTCCATCAGATGCTTTGGTTACTGGGAGTTCAATCATGCAGGACATTTTTAAAGATGCCAATCAGAGCACGAGGTCTTTTGTGCCTGAGAGGAATGAATTTGGGCCCCTTAACATTTCGTTGCTCTGCCAGGCTTGGCACTCTTCTTTCAGCTTTCCCTGTCTTGGAGACGACCATCCCTGGGCACGGCTGCCAGTACATCCAGCTGGGAGACAGCAGTGGGAGCAGCACCAGAACAGCAAGGGGAGAACCAGGCTGCTTCAGGTCAGCACCAGGGAAACCTTAGCAGGTAGGAGAGGAGGTGCAGAAGACAAAACCTCAAATTGCACCTAGATGTTCAATGGGAAAGTGTGCTGAAGCAAACCAAAAGCTTGGAGTAATCTTTTCAACAAATTCAGACAGTTTTTGCTATTGTGAACCAGAGTGATTGTGATGTGCAGATTAGAGATCCATCAGTTGCTCCATACAGATAAAGAGGTCTGTGTATACAGCTTCAGTCTTGTCAGATGAAAGTGGTTATTGGATTTTACTTGATTTGTTTGGTGCACTTGTTTGGGTTTTGTTTGGTTGGGGGTTTTTAGCTTATGGGTTATCTTTTAAAGATTTCCCCCAAAAAACATTTCCCCCAAACTTCCTCCTTGCAAGAAAGGAAAGCCCTGCCTCTGATATGTTCCCAGGACTTCAAGTGGATGGGTTTTAAGGGAAGGAAAAAAACCCAAAAAGAATATTATAAGATTCAGAACTAAATTATGAGCACTGAAAACTTTGGAACAAATATTTTTCTCTAGCTCAGTAAGTGATAAACCTCTGCTTGTCTCATCCAAGCATTATCAATAAGCACCTGGGAGTCATAAAGCATACAACTTGCTCCTGCGAGTCAGGATGGCTGCTAGGCACTTCTCAGGAATATTTACCTTGCAAGCTCCTTCCAAGGAAGTTATTAACATTGATTTCGTGTGCTTTTGCTCTAGCAGAACTTTATTGTTTGACAGTCCTCACAAAGTTTTTCTGCTTACGTGCATTTGTCCTAACAGCAAGCTGCAGAAACAACAGGGGGGAGCAGCCTTCCCTTTTACAGCACTCTCTGTGTATATACTGAATGAAACATAATATTGTTAATAAATAAATCATGCAGTGCAAGATATGTGGGGAGCTGGAACAAAGGAAGAAAAAGGCCTGACTGAGTTTGGCTGGCAAACTTCAGAGCATGCTGGTCTAACGTCTTTCATCATTGAAGATTCATACAGCTACTTCTCAACCTTTCATACATATGCAGGCTTGTGTTTGTGGAGGTTGCAAAGAAAATCCTTTCAGGTGAAAGCAGGCTATAAACTCCTTGCTGTCTAAGAGTATCTCTCAGAGGTGCAAGCTGCCTCTGTGCTCACTGCCAGAATAATAGCTCCGAATATTAGCACTTACACACGGCCAGAAGTATGGCTATCTCTAACAAGTGAATGCTAGCTGTACCTCTCAATGCTGGTCCTGTCACAAAGTGTCACATCTGCTGGACCTGAAACGTCCATAAGCCCTGTCTGAGTGTGAAAAACCACATGAAAAACAATGTAGGTACTTCCCTGGCCATGCATTTGTTTTTCAGAAGTGCTGAGCATACACAGTGCAGGGAGTCTTTCCTTCTGGGTACAGCAAACTGGGGGTGCTCAGAAGGTTTTTGCTTCCACACAGAGGGCAGCCAAATGCAGAATGTACTGCAGGCCAGGGGACAGGAGTAGCTGTGCCATGGCATGCTGCCCTGTCACTGCCACTGTCGCTGCCCCAGAGCCCCACATGTGTGCTGGCAGCTCGGTGGGTGTGAACAGCACTTGCTGGTAAAGTGGTGCCCGGGCATCATTTCAGAGCAGGTCTTTCACAGACACACTTTTGACATTTCCATGCTGTAGCTTTCACCATGTGCAGCAGTCAAACCTGAGAGCATGATTTTGGGAAAAGGATCCATATGACCTAAAAAGTAAAAAACACAAAACCTTTAGGACAGCTGATTGTTGTTCTGCTGATGTGCAGTTTCATCAACTAGTGACAGAAATACAGTGTTCCACATTAAATGTGGATGGCTTGGAGAATCTTATGTTCTTATTGCCCTACAGAAACCAATAATAAAACTCTTGATCCTTTTTCTCTGAAAAGACTCTTTTGGGCTAGACCCAAAATTGCATTCTGCCTTTTTGCATGTCTCAAACTCTCCTGGTGATGGTTGTTGAAAATGAAAGTGAGACTGGTGTTTCTAATGTTTTATTTTGGACTCTGCACTGATATCCAAAGTGTTTCTGTGTCCAGACTTCCCATGCTGTTGTTTCACAATTGTCCACCTGCTCCTGGAGGGTTAAACAATGTTCTTCCTGTCACTCCTCCAAGTGTTTGGGATTTCTGGTCAAAGAGGGACCAGCAATGTCCATTACTGTAACAAGAGTGACATTTTTACATTTGCTGACATTTCCTTCTGTTTGTAGTATCCCAGAGCCAAGTCAAACAGTCCCACCTCCTCTTGCCATTCTTGCTGCTGACAGCTCTTCCCAGTTCACCTTGTGGTCATGCATTTCCAGGCAGTGCTGTGCTTCAGTTTCATGGGACAGTCTCACTCTCAGTGCCTGTTACAGGAGTCAGCTCCTCTGCCCCAAGCCCAGGTTTTGTGGCCCCTACACTCCCCTTTCTCATCATGGCTGTGTCTGCCTGCAGTGAGATTTCACCCCTGCAGAGAAAGGAGCAGCCAGAAGATGTTTGTACCATCACAGCATCGTTTTCAAGACATGTCTCCCTTATCACTCAGCTGGAGAGAACAGGGTCCCCAGGTAGGATAGTGCAGCAAAGCTGATCTGAGAGACCCTTCAATGACATCTGCTTCTCCTTCCCCACAACATCGGAGTCGCCAACCCTTTCACCCATCACAGTGATGGGAGCAGGCTTCACCAGCCATATGTCAGTCTCTGCAGCATAACCTGGGGATTTGTGTCCTGACTTCCAGCAACTCAGCTGGATAAATCTGGAGCAGTAAAATGCAGTTCTGTTGGCACCCTGTAATGAAATGGTTTCACAGCCTCACCAAAATGAGTGTGTTGCACAGAGGGAAAACTCCCAAATACCCCAAGTCTCCCGGATTCCTTCACCATCATCTGGTCTATTTTTTTTTCCAAGAAATGACAATGTTTGCTATAAATGAGAATGTACCCTTTGAAACTGAATATAAAAGAGTAATTTCCTTTTGGATCCTGTAAGAATTTTGCATAGGAAGAACAAAAAGGCACTGTACAAGATGTGTAAATAGCTATATCACTCTGATTTATGTTGAAAATGCATTTACTTATAGCTACAGGAACTATAAAAGATAGTCTGAAATACTCTCTGAGCTTCCGGTCTTTCATGCGAAGAAGTGTTTTACAACAAAAATAAAATGTTTATACCAGCTTGTATTTCATTGTGTATTTTCTAGAGAGAGGAGGAAGTCAGCATAAGACATTGTGCAAAAGAATCAGATGTATGTAGATCTGGTTGTTGCCCAGAATTCTATTTTGTGCCACATGAAGGGTGATTTTCTTTTTGTTTTTAAATTTAAAAATATTGTGCTCTAAGAA
This sequence comes from Cinclus cinclus, assembly GCF_963662255.1. Taxonomy (NCBI): domain Eukaryota; kingdom Metazoa; phylum Chordata; class Aves; order Passeriformes; family Cinclidae; genus Cinclus; species Cinclus cinclus. Next base: position 70,715,704 of record NC_085048.1, on the reverse strand, counting down.
ACATCTATAGAAAGGCGTAGCTTCACAGACATTTAACCTCCATTGAAGCTCATAGAAATGCCTGAGGACTGACAGTAGAGTGTTGATTATGACCTGTTCTTCCTCCAGGTGTTTTTCTCCAGGCTTTCACAAAGTCCTCACTGTCAGGCCTAAATTTGAGTCAGCTGGACTATGGACAGGTTTTCTGCTAAAGGAAACGAAGCCTTCAGTAATGTTATACACCCATCACATGATCAGGATAGATGGAGAGGGCTGAAGGAGTTGGGGTAATAAGGGCAAAGTACAGAAATGGGTGATGGGTAAAGAGAACATGTGGCAGTAAGGTAAAATGCAAGAGGGAAATGAGTCCAGGAGAACCGTGCTCCTTGGGCACCTGAGCACATGCTGGGAAATCACTGGAGTGATTTTCTTGCAGAGCTAGTGACTCTGCCATGAGAGAAATGGTGCTGAGAAGAGTCAGAAGTGATTGAGAGTCTCTGTGGCTACTGTGTCAGGTCCAGAGGTGGGTACAGCAGCCAGTGTAGTTAATGGAAAGGGGGCTGTGCTGCTGTGTAGCTGCCCCAACAGCACGAGGTCCAGAGTATGCAGTCTACAGGGTGTGATGAATGTGGGGTGGGAAAGAAAGTACAGTCCCTGCAAAACCACACTGGGATGTGCTGTAAAGAGAGGTCATACAGATGTTTGTATGTGCAAAGATGAAGGAGTGGGCAGCACTGAGCTTTGAACTGAGGGCAGTGTTCCACTGCTCACCTCGTACCTTCCCATATCCAGCAGGTAGGATCTCCAGCACAAGGCCACCTTGTTAGGGACAGTCCTCTGTCTTAATTTCTCCTTCTCTGAAAAAGAGACCAGAAAGGAAATAAAATTATGAGTGTGAGGGAAGCTAACTAGAAGAAAACCTGCCCATTTGTGCAACCAACAAAGAGGGAGGTCAGTCGTACCAAAGCACCAACATATGGCCACGTCATTACCAGCCTTTGGTGACACAGTGCTGGGACATCCAAAGTGGGGTAAGGCAGGACAAAGACTTTCTATGAGAACTTTCAGCAGGAAAGGCTACAGCTGCTGGGAAACAGGGGTGCAGAGGTAATCCAGACTCCAAATGACAAAGTTCTGGAGAAAAATCTGGGAATGAGAGAAGAAAGCAAAGGTAAAACCCTTGAGATGGTCTCGAAAACAGGCGTGTGTGCTAGCACAAGAGCTGAGCCACACAGCTGGCCCTGGGCTGTGGGTCTGACAGGGAGTGTAGGCTCTGCTGTTTGCAGGAGGGACGTGAAAGGACCAGGAGGGAAGGTAGTGAGGAGGAGGTTCAGGGTTCCAGTGGTGGCCAGGCTGGGTGTCAGCTGGTATCAGCAAGAAGATGTCAGAAGTTAGCAGGAAACTAAGCTACTGGAGAGCTGGGTATACATATGTTTGGTTAAAATTTCAGGTGGCAGTTTTGCAGCTTCAGGCCAAATCCTGTTCCCCACTGAGGCCACAGGCACATCTCCCTCTGATTTCCCTGGCACCCAAGAATTCACTTCAAGGGGGAGGACGAGGAGTGCTTGGTTGATAAAAGATGGCAGTGCTGAATTGTGCTGGAGGAGTGTCTCTCACCCTCCCTGCTGTTTTCCCCTCTGCCCTGCAGTTCCAGCTGGAGCTGCTCCTGGCTGAGTCAGTGCAAGGTGCTCTCTTGTGTCAGGCACCAGGAGTCACTGCTTGCTGTGTGACCTCAGCCTCCAGGGAAGGAAGGGGCTGTGGGGGGAGAAAGAGCAAACCCAGCTTGAATATTAAGTCAAAGTGACTAATGTGCATTTGCTCTCAGGCAAAAGCCACAAACCCCAGAGAAATTTCTAAGGCTTTCATTTGAGCAAACCACAAAAATGGCTCAGAAAACTTTGTACGGCTGCAGTCTTACCTTAGGATTTGACATCTTTAGCTCATGTTCAGTCACTTGGTGCATATGCTGCAAATGGTCAGCAGTGCCATGACTGTGGCATTTTGACAGGGCAAAACAGCATCTCTTCTCACCCACTTACAGGATTTAGTCATTAAAAGTCTGGCTTTTCTGCCCAAGTGTCAGAAAAGGCTTTGAATGTAGATTAGTTCTCTCTAAAAAGACAGTATTGCTTTTCTATCTTTAATCCCAGGAAGAAAGGAAACAATTACATGGTCCAAAGTCTTAAATAATAGCCTGTAACTCAGACTGCGTTCTCAGTGATTGCAGCTAGTGTCATGACCCTTGAGAAATAACCTCAAACACCTCTTTGACACCACTGGTCCACCTAGATGAGAAACAGGGTACCCATTGAATTTTTTTACATCTCTTTCCATATTATTAATTTCTTGCCTTTTTTTTTTTTTTTTTTTTTTTGATTAAAGAGCACATACTCTCTTCTGGACTTTTGAAAATGTATCTAAACAAAGTACAGGCCAGAAGAAACCCTTGCCAGAATACTCTAGTATCAAGAAAAGTTCACATCTGCCATGGCAACTCCTTCCAGGGAGAGAGGAAGAAAAAAGGCACCCTTTGCAGTTGTGGTGCTGGCATTGCAGTGCCAATGCACTGAGCCATAACCAGACTTAGTAGAGGAGCTGGTTGGGATCATGCAGGTGAGCTAGTCGTGGTAAAGTAACTGCTGCAAAAAGGGACTGTCTACACAGCAGAGGCTTCATCAGAAGTAACTCAGCAAGCAGAGACTGCAGTCAGCTGGTGCTTTGCACACCTTCCCTGCACACGACTCTGCTCCCTGAGCAGTGATCAGCTCTTTCACAGGCAGGCACTGTTCATGGGAGAATGGAAGACATTTTTGTTATTTAGAGCACTGCCTGTTCAGTCCCTTGCACCCCAATTACTTTCTACAGAGACTGTATTGCAGCCCTTTATAGTATTTTGAGCACTATAATTGTTTAAAGACATGATTGCATCTGGTATCTTGGCCAGGAAATGCTGGATTTTTTCCTAATTTCCCTTGGATAAATCTGTGAGTCTTGATTTCATTGTTTATATGTATGAGATATTTAGTAAATGGGTACATGCATAAGGAATACATGTGTCTATGCAACTCTGTGTCTAAACAACCAAAACTCGTGTAACAACCATAAACAATCACTTAATCTAACGCTGCAAGTTTTCTTTCTGTCTCACTGTTTCCATATTAGTGTATTTATGAATGCTGCATCTTTCCTGTAAGCCTTTCTTCAAAGCCTGGGAACTGTGTCTCCTCCTATCTGCAGAAAAGCACCAACCGTGTTTTAGAACCTAGTGCCAATAAATAAATCAAACAACAGCTTGCACCAGAGATCTGGGACTCTCCACAATTGTTTTATCTTTGAGTGAATGATGTGTGGTGGAGAAAGCTGCTGAGCTTGCAGCTGCAGAGGCTGAAGCCCTTTATTTATCCACTGAACAGATAAAACAAGGGTGACGGGAGAGCAAACTTCCCCACATTGCCCCATGCAGGCTGGGACAAACCCCTTGCAGCAACAATTCAGTGTCCCTGCTCTGTCTTTGGTGTTGTGCCAGCTGTGACAGTGGCTTTTTGTGATAGCAGCTTCTTATCACCAAAAACTGGCCACGAAAGGGTCTCGCTCCCAAAGGTCAACAAACAGATGTGCATAAAAAGGAGACCTTACAAACATTTGAGTAGTTCCTGATGTTTAATTGCACCCAAGGGCTGCACTGTTGGTGTCAAGCACGTGTTCTCTTTCCTATAGCAGCACAAGAAGATTAACTATGAGAGGGCCACATGTAGCACCCTGACTGAAACAGGGCAACATGATTAATGTTCAGGCTGTGCTTATTAAGCAGAGAATTGTAGAATCATTTAGGCTGGAATAGATATTCGAGATTATTGAGCCCAGCCATTATGCATGCTCACCATTAAACCACATCCACACACCTTTCAAACAGTTTCAGGGATGGTGATTCCACTGCTTCCCTGGGCAGTTTTTTCAGTTCTTGACTGTGATTTCAGAAGAAATTTTTTCTAATGTCCGGGGTAAACCTCCCTGGTAACTTGATGCTATTTTCTCTTGTCCTGCCGTTTGTGACTTTGGAGAAGGGAACAACCCCCACCTGGCCACACCCTCCTTTCAGGAGCTAAAGCAAGTATTAAGGTCCACTATGATTCTCCTTTTCTCCAGGCTAAACACCTACAGCTCCCTCATCCACTCCTCATAGTTTGGGTTCTGATGCCAAATCTGATCTCACAACTTTCTGCATCTTTAAAAGTGACAGCTTCTCTGTTAAACTAACTTAACCTTCTACTGTGGCCGAATATTTTTTTCATGCAATTCAGTCATGAGGCTTTTTTAAACATAGGAGCCTGACACAGACTTTCCCTGTTTTGAATTCTGTAAGATAAAAACCGGGCCTGGCTCCAACACTGAGCCCTGGGGACACCACTGGTGACCAGACACCAGCTGGATTTAAATTCACCACCACTGTCTGTGCCCAGCTGTTCAGCCAATTTCCTACCCAGCAACATGTGCACCCTTTCAAGCCATGAGCATCCAGTTTCTCCGGGAGAATGCTGGCCTGGATGGACATTGACTTGGATGTAACCACCAGGTCAGTAAATCCCGCAGTCACTGTGGCTGTAGCCTGGAGGTGTTGCCTGCATGGATTGAGTGCATCCTTCACGTCTCCCCAAGGTGCCTGCACACCTGGACAGCTCATGGCCAGGATATGGAGCTGGCTGTGCATCTTCCTTAGCCCAGGACTTCTCTGCTCTGCAGGGTGTGAGGTGGTGTGTAAAACCCCTTTCATCATCTTCAGAGCATATTTGGTCTCTGTGCTTAGCTCAGCTAGGAGATGCCTCCTTTGCCTGTAACGCTTTTGGCAAAGCAACCTTGCTAAATCCAACAGATACCTGATCCAGCCTCTCAGCTCAGCACAGGATGTCCTTGTCAAGCTCAAGCAGCATTATGCCACAATACTTCAAAATGTATGCTTGGGTGTTTCACTGAACAGCGAGAGACTGCTCAGGGAGCTCAGATCCTGCTGCCAGCCAGCACAGCAATAAAATCAAGGCCAAGCAAACAGAAAAGTGGCTGAAAGAGGACTAAATTTTATTAAATAAAAACATTTCACAAAGAAAATCAGAATTATTTCAGTATACTAGATGAAAGAACACACACCTATAAATAAAAAAAAAAAAATTGCAGGAGAGCAGTTCTTTCCAGAAGAATGAAATTTTCCTTTCTGCCCTCTGGTGATCAGTGGTAAAGCCACAGTATATTTCACTAGGAATAGCAAAGCATGCCTGAAGACTTCCCCAGAGACAACAGTAATCTTTAACAATTTGCACTGGAGCAGCAGAGAAGGTCACTTGCTCTCTACGCATGTGGGGGTAATGTGTGAGTAGGTCAGGTACAGGTCACAGATTTCTGTAAAACAGACACCGGAGTCCCTGTACCCTGCAAAATTTGTGATGAAAAACAGCCCAAATAATGGAGCTGTTATACCAGATCATAGGTTCCAGTAAGTGCAAGTATCGTCTTGCTTTTTTCAGCTCTGTAGTCTTTACTCCAAAGCCTGATTTTATGGATGCTGGGAATTTCCTCCATTTGAGCTGTACTCCAAACTCTCCAACATCAATAGGATTTTGGGGTTAAATTCAGTTTTGAATAAATGAGCTTTCTATAACACACTGCTTCTGGTTCTCCCCTTCCATTTAAAATGCCAGAGAAATCAGTGACCAGAGCTATAGTTAACAAGACTGAAGTTTACCATTGTCGCTGGATTTGCAACCCTTCTGAGAAGACTCAATGTAATTGTGCTGTATCTCTACTGCATATTAACACATCTTACAGCTGCATATCATGTTATCTGACTATGGGAACACATGGGACTCCACCTCCTCAGACTTTAAAAATTTATTCACAGAAAAACATAAATTACGTGCAGAATTTCCCTTTTCTGAAATAAAACTCCAAGGAAAGAGGATTATGCATTTCTCTAAAGCTTCTCTTTTGAATGATGCTTAATATTCTATTTTGCTAGTGAGCAAAGTAAATTTCACTAGTTTGGCTTCTGATGATGAATCTGATCTTGCAGCTCTCTACATCTTTAAAAGTGACAGCTTCACTGTTCAACTAACTCAACTTTCTACTGTGATTGAATCTTTTTTTAATGCAATTCAATCACATGGCTTTTTTTAAACATAGGAGCCTGACATGGACTTTCTCTATTTTGAATCTTGTAAGATTAATTTTTCCTGCCACTATAGCCTCATACTTTTTGGTCTCACATTCATATCCAATATAGAGGCTGGATTTGTATTTTTCCTTCCTCACATTTTTAATATACACCATTTATTGTGAAGTGTTTTTTTAATGTGAAAATTAGATGTCTTTCTTTAAGCAAGAATGGATAAAGAGGATGAGGGACAATCATATGAGTGGACTTGCTCACTTTGGCCCCACAGTGAGGCTGACAGAGTGAGGGTCCCTGCCCATGGGGCTCTGACTCCCTGCCTGGGGCTGATCTAGCTGGGCCATTGCAGTCAGCCTGCTGCTCCTCCCTTCTAGCTCCTGAGTACACACTCTGCTTATGGGACAGCCCCAGACCTTCTTACATTGAGGGTTTTTGGGGAATTATCTCCATTTATCTCTTAAAGGAGCAAGAGAACGGAAATTAGAACTAAATCTTTGAAGACCTACAGAACACTCAGTTGTTAACCTAAGGAAGTTCATTCTCCAGCCGTAGAATGAAGCCACTGTTATTTGATTACAGTGATCCAAAATATTATGGGTCACATTCTCAAAGCCATGGAACTTTAGACTTTTAATAGCCCAGATAAAACAATTTTCTGGTGATCCTCTCCCTACCTCCCAGATGAAGATAGTTTTGCTTCTAGTGAAATAATTAAAGGCGCTTTATTTTGTTGATTTTGATGCCAAAAGCATGTTATCAAAGGGCTGTACTGGAGAGTTGAAGGATAGTTCTGCAAGGATATACAAGATCCCCTATAAAATTTTCAGCTCTCAGTGTGAAGGAACAAGGTATACTTGTAAATGCAGCAGCTGGTACTTGGCATTTTTGCAGCTCTTTTTACAAGGAGTTGGTCAGTACTGAACAGGATTGCCTAGGAGACACAGAGTAGCAGAATTACCAGGGCTGGCTCCATGTTCCTGGGTGGGGGAGAGAACAGGAACTCAACAAGCTCAACAAAGAGCTCCTGTCAAATTTGTTTTCCAGTTTAATGGTGAATATGGGTCTCCCACTGCAAATCTTATGAACTTGTGAACATGGGAAAAGAAGCAGGGAAAAATAGAATACTTTTTGTACTTCAGGAACTAGCTGAAAACCAAGAAATTTAAAGACTCATAAAGTCAACGTGCATGTGTCTAGTACACTTTTTGTTTCTCTGCCAATCTACATGAAGGGACATTTCAGGCCCCCAACTCTCTTTGGGTCCAATTAAGCAGCAGTAATTTACTTGCTGCCACTGCTGTCACTTTCATTTTGATGCTCGTTTAAATAAATTCCTTTAAAAAAGGGCAGTGATTAGTTACCCAAACCTAAAGTTTTTTGGTACTTTTGCTTTATGACAAAATATTCAAGTGTCAAGCTTTGGCCTGACTTGGCAATCCACTTAGTGATGCACTGAAGTACATGTGCTCATCTGTAGAACTGAAAGCATTTATTAAAGAAGGGGTCCAGGCAACATGCTGTACTCTAGCACGGTCAGGGAACTGTGACAAAGGGGAGTACCTTGCCCTGGAGCTGATACAGCACTGTCCTTGCTCAGTGCTGCAAGAGGACACTGGCCAGGTTTTACTGGAAGAAATAGTCTTTCCTGCCCCTATATTCTCTGAACATGTTTGTTATGGTCAGTTCCTGCAGGTATTGATGGTAATAGAAGCCTGTGGCTTTAGTATTTGCTTTCTAGGCCAGTAATTTAAAATGAATGCTATTTCCTTTAATTTATTGGTGCTGGTTTTCAGAACTGAGCACCCTGATGAGAAACTTGCACCATGTTTTGAGGACAGCCTGGGCTGACCATTTGTCATCTCAGATTGCTGTTATTAACTGGCGTGTTCCCCTATATGAAATGGATCCAGGCATTCCACAACTGTGTCAGTGCGTACTTTCAGATTGCACCCAGCAAAATGAAACCTTGTTCCTCTCCAAGGGAGGCACTGGGATGAAGTGGTACTGGAAACACAACAGATGACAACTGTAGGATGCCCAAAGCCTACTTCCCTGTGGCTGACCAGACCACTCTCCATGCACTTCGATGTGAGATGCTCCAGCTGGCATCCCTGGGCTATGGCTGCACTCAATTGTATGCTTCTGCTGTGTCCACATACTCTGAAACCCAGGTCTTTAAGTCCTATGTACAAAACGATGCTGTCCACGCACCATGAACAGAACAGACAGGATGATTAATCAGTGGACAAACAGCACTCATGGTAACACATCATACATAAAAGGCGAAAAGAGAAACCTGTCAGACGTAAAAGAAAATACTTCCCAAGTGACTTTTATTAACTGAAAGTGCCAACAATCTTTTAAACAGAGTCACCTTGCTCTAATGCCTTTGCTCCAGCCTTTCATGCCAGCTGACATTGTCCTGGACACATCCCTTAGGTGTCTTGTCATGCCTTGAGGACTCTGGAATTAGGTTATTCAGGATGTTCCCAATTATCTTTGTTACTCTTTCTCTACCATTAGAGCAGCTCTGGGAGCTCTACAAAAATAGAACCAGGAGAAAAAAAATAATTGGGAGTAAATTAACAATGGAAGATGCAGCTTTGTCCTTCAAGACAACCAACTAAAGGTTTCTGTTTTATCTTTGCATTTTGATTTGCTTGCATTTATCTTGTCCAGCTATCTAAACAGCAGATGCAGACAACAAACAGGAAAGCTTTTTTTCATTGAGGTGCACAATGCCTTCCAGTCTGCTTTGGCAACTTTTCTCATTTAATACACATCTCATGTTATTGGGCGTGATCTTCTATTCCCTTGTGCTACAGGGGGCTAAAAATCTAGGCCTGAATATGGGCTCCTTCTCTGTTATACATGCTACTGGATATGCCACCATGTAAATTTTATGAAGTCTGTGAGTTTATGTAAGGTTTGTCTTTGCCTGTCTGGGTTTGGGCAGTGCATATGGTTTATGTCAGCATTTGTAAGGTTATCGCAAAGGTTATCTTAGCTAAATTATGGCCCTTTGTTTATCCATGTGGTTAGTTATGGTGCAAACAGCTGCACTGTCAGTAAAATCTTTCTGCTGCCCTCAACCCTGACCTGGAGGTACCAGACTCTGAGAGGTTACATGGCTTCATATGAAAGTTGCTTTGAAGGGGCTGTGAATTAAAGCTGACACTTTACCTGAAATACCTGCCCCCAAATTAGCTGTGAAAAATCAGGTAACCAGCAGAAGATGCCAGTATGTCTTTGTGTGGCAGCTCACTATGGCCAGTGAAGCTTCTCCTCACCCTGGGAACTCATGCGTAACAAGTCCTAAAGAAAAGAAAAACTGCACTTGCAAGGGAATATCTGGAAGTATTTCAGGAAGGTGGGGAGGGAAAACCATTCTGCAGCATATGAACATGGTCTGGGCCTCTTGATGGTCAGGCACTGCCTGCTGCTCCAGAGGTCCTGAAATCATGGTGCAGGGGTCTTCTTACCTGTTGCCATAAAATAACCTGCCATCTCTCCCTTCTGATCTCCCTCTCTTGTCCACGCTTGACTGTGAAATAGGAAAGTTCATGTTTGCAAAGCAACATGTCTTGTTGCAAAGCAACAAGAAAGTCTCTTTCTTTACATGCATTCTTTCAAAGATGGGAGGCTTGTGATCCAGTGGAGGCAGATTTCATTTTTGTTCTTGCTTCTCAAATTATCCTAAAATCAGCTGCTAGATGAATCACCAGCTCCTTTTTTTCCTGACCCATTGCATATCTCCCTGCATATTGCAGGGAGAATTCAGTTTCACATTCTGAATTTTTGACTTGGATTCACTGTTTCAGTCTATTTATGAGGCTTTGTTCTGATCTGGACTGTGCCAGTGGGCCTCAAGTAATAAAATCTGCGAAGTAAAGTGGTGCTAATCTGCTGTGCCTCCCAAATCTGGCTCTCTTGAGGATGTGAGCATGTGCCTGTGTGTATGTCTGCCTAAGTAAGTGCATCTATGTGTGTAATGTAGCCAAAAAGAGGATCTAATTAGAGCTAACCAAATACTGGAAGCAATTTTTCTTTGAATAAATTATTCAATGCATTTTGTCTTTGTTCATCTCATAAATTATTCAGCTAATAGTATTTGAATGGTGCTGGAGCTTGTAGGCTACTGCAGAAATGATCAGTCAGATAGCGTACTCAGTAAGGAAGATCAACATTTGCTAAATAATGTATTTGGCAAATAATATTCATCCAGCCCTGGTTTTAATCGATCTAATGAGAAAGGCAGACACCACATGGCACTCATGGACGGCTTGGCAAGTGCTCAGGGAGCTGATCCTTTCAGCTTTGCCGCCTTCCCCCCCAGTACAAATAAATGTACAGAGTTTCTTTCCTGTTGGCACCGATGTGAGTGGCCCGGCTGGGCTCCCCACACTTGCACACCCATTCCCACAGCCAGAGACAGATTTCCAGCATGCTGTGGTGGGATGCTCCACCCAGGGAGCCTGCTGGCTCACAAGCTTCTTGCCAGCTCCTCACTTACTTTCCTGTGTGCAGAGTTCTGGGTATCTGTCGGGGGCAGAAGCTCTGCTAATGCAGAACGCTAACACTTTTCCCGCTACTTTGCACTTGAATTGTGGGGCAGCAAAGCCCATTGTCTTGAACTAGAATAAATAGAAAAAGAAAAAAAAAAAGCAAAACACAAAACAAAACAAACCCACCCTCTTTTATTAGACAGGAAGGTTGCAGGCTTGCAAATAATTTATTGGAAAAGGAGGAATATCTTATTTTCTGGAGGAGCTGATTTCAGGGACATGGATGAATACGTGTTTGTAGTAATTTTATGCCAGACATTATGAAGGCATGCTATATATTTCCTAATTTTTAAATTTTATTTTTTTTGTTTCTTTCCACTATCCCTGTTTTTTCCTTTCTATGAAAATAAACCTCAAACAAATCCAAACTCTTCCTTTCCACATGACATTTCTTTTTGTGCAGCCTTTCATCTGAAAGAACCATTTTTCTTGGAAATGTCAAGCTAAGCCTTTGAAAAAATTAGATGTCATTGGCTGTGTGAAACATCTTCCTTCTTTTCAAAGCCAAACCTCAAGGATATCTTGTTTAGAAGCTTCACATCTGCTTTATTTAACAGTACACAGGGCCAGACTATTCAAATTAGATTTTTATTGTATTTTGATGGTATTACTATTAATAGAAAAATATAAATAATCTAAAAGATCAATACAGAGTGCCAGACACTTGACATAGTTGCTTGTTTCTGAAATAGCCCATTGGCAGGACTTTTTGTAGGTTCAGATACTACTTATCGTGGTAGGATCTGTCACATTCTTTCCAACCATTGCACACATATGTGAATACATTCTGCATACGCTTACATTCCCATGACAGCTCAGCACCCTGCCAATGTTTGAAATAATTTTGACTTTATTTATAAGGAAAGTTAAGAGTGGGAATTTTCAAGGCTAGGCCTTTTCTGTGTTTAGTGCTGTAGCAGTGACCAGACACTTAAGTAGAGAAGTCAACTAAATAAAACAGGTTGTCTGGAGAAGCTGTGGATCCTTCATACGTGGAAGTGTTCAAGGCCAGGTTGGATGGAGCTCTGAGCAACCTGGTCTAGTGGGAGGTGTCCGTGTCCCCATGGCAGCAGGGGTGGGAACCAGATGACCTTTATGGTCCATTTCAACCCTTAGCCATTCTATGACTCCATGATAAAAACCGCACGCCGATTTCTCAGTCGCTCAAGAGGTTTTGCTGGATTTTTCTATCTCCATCCGCAGGGAAGTTGTTGTTCCCTCACAGTGATGCCAGTTTGGCTCAAGGCTTTTTAACAGTGTGAGCCAGGGTGGATTCTGCCATTCCTGGTGGTGAGACCTGCAGGCCACCAGTGCCACTGCTGCTGTTCAACCTCAGCCAAACTGGTTTTAGTCCGAAGTCATCGTAGTTACTCATGACGAAAGTTTGTAAGAAATGTGGTTTTGTGGCTAAAATTAGTTTGTAATCAATTTTATGCAGTGTTAATCACTCATGTTAATAAGCCCCTTCAGCCATGTTTAAATCAAGCTGAAAGACCTGAACCAACATAACAAAAGGCTCCATAAAATCAGTCTGAGTTATCCCCCCATAGTGACTAATTATGTTAATTAATTCAAAGCCTGATTGAACAAAATTATGCTGAAACAGAACCATCTCCACAAGTCTTCAGAAATGCTTCTTTTATAAATAAGGAATGAATCATTTACTGATGTGGAAATTTGGGGGTCGTACATGTGTTTTGGTTTGGTTTTTAATTTAATCTAAAATGTGCTTATTTAATTACTAATTTCATAACAAAGCCCAGTGGCCTCAGGGCTTGCCTGTCATGTGTTGTGGTAATGGCTGGTTTATTCCTGAAAAAGAACTTGGCTGCCCCAGCCTTCCCTCACAGGAGTGACTGAGCAGAAATTTCTGAAAACAGGGAGCACCAGAGATGACTCTAAGCAAACCCCTCAAGCCTGAAATTCCCTGCTCTTTCGCAAAGATTGGCTAAGGCATCTTGACCATTGGGGCTTGGTCATCCAAGCTAAAAATAAACACTCTTGTTCTACCAGGAATCTGCTGAACCATTTTTAACTCACTCCAGTGAAAATTAAGCAACTTGATGTTTGGATGTTGCCAAGGAGGCTCTGTGAAGCTCTCCTAGCCCAGGCTAGCACAGCTTGCCATGGCACCTCTGGCATCGCTGCTGTTGCGGTGGGATTTGCCGCTCCGTGATCCAGCCTGTGGGGAAGCAATGCTCTGCTAATTGCTGTAATCAACTGTTGTCATAAAAAAATAAAATTGTCTTCTGGGCAGGCTATATGCCCCACCTTGCCCACATCCCAGGAGCCCATGCTGGCCCGTAGCCTGCCAGCCCCGGCAATGCAGGGCTCCAGGTGCCCACAGCCCTGCTCTGAGTGGCCAGGGGCCCTGGGAGGTGCCCCATGCCCATGGCTGGGGGCACCCTGGTGTGTCTGGCTGGTCTGCTCCTGTCCATGCCCTGTGTGCCAAACTCTTTCCTAATGGATGCCCATGGGAGCTCCCCTGGCTTCACAGCATCCTGAGAGCCCTAAGAGGAAAACACCCCTCATCTGAGCATCACCTCCTTGCACGGGTGTGCCACTGACAGACTTATTTCACTGACTGAGGAGGATTTATTCCCTTCAACCAGGGTGACAGGTTTGTCCTAGCCTGTGGGTAATTGAGTGTTAGCAGGGGGTGTGACCAAAATTGACAGACTGGCACTTGGAGCTAGAATTAACTATTTCAGAAAGTCAAGGTTCAGCTGAGAAAAATGAAAGTCCTGAGGAGAAAAATGAAAATACTGAGATGCAGTGTAAAATTATTCAACATCAAATGATTAAAGATCAGTGAGAAATATTGTAACTAAATAACAGAAGTAATTCAATGTTAGTAATCAGTCTGATTATGATTTATATTCTCTGTAGTCCTCTGAACAGAATATTATTCTTTTTACTCATGATTCTCTGCATCTGAACATTTGAAACTCCATAAGATGAGAAAAATACCTCAAATGCTGGATCAGAGGTGAGGTGAAAGCCATGTGTAGAAGTATTCTCTTCTCTCTGGTGTATAACAAGTGGAAAAACAAGGAGAGAGATTTCAAGAAATAGTAACTGAGAGGCATGGAATGCAGGAAATTGCTTATGGTAATGAAAGATATCAAGAAAAAAGTGATCATTAAAACCAAAACAGTTTGCTCCTAGGGGAAGAAGAGAGCCTCTAGTGATGGGATATGTTATTAGGTGGGATGAGGAAATCATCAGTGATGGGAAAAGATGGATGTGTTGGATAAATATTTCTGTTTTGCAGTTGAAAACAGATCATTTATATCCTTGTTTTAAATGAGAAAATAGTTTCCATTAATAAGCAGAGCAACTGTTGAAGAATTTTAAGAGAGACACAAATTTTTATATTCGTACCTTCTGGCAAGGTGCAAACCAGGACTGTAAAGTACTTAGCTGCAGGGGTCACAGGGCCCATCAGTATCAATGCTGAGCAATTTCCATTACCTGGAAGTCCCCTGTGAAACAGGGCTAAGGCTACTTTTATGCCAGTAGCCTCAAAAAGAGGAGTGGATGAGCTGTGTTTCTTGGTGCTGCTTAGCCTGACATTTGGCTGGAGTGAAAGAATGGAAAATCTGATACATGATTCAGGTGATAAGAGCAGAGGAAGCAGGAGAGTATAATTAATACCTCTTAACATGTGGGAAATCCAAACAGAAAAGTGTGTACTTTTACTATCCAAGTTTTAAAATTAGTGTTTTAAAATTGCAGTGTGGAGAAAGAAGTTAGAAAATGTTTCACAGGCTGGAGGAAATACCTTGCAGGAAGAAACTCAGAGGTTAGCTTGTCAGAAAAGAGATGGAATAGTGCCTGAATTAAAATTTATAAGTAAATTTACAGGGCTAAAATGGCAGACCCTAAAGGCTTACTTATCCTGGCAGTGGAAGAAAAAAAGAGGAACAATGGCCGGGAATCAAAGCCAGAGCAATGCACCTGACAGAAGGCTCATGTTTTTAACAGAGAGGATGATTGAAGAATGTGATGGATTCTCTGCATTTTGATGGCTCCAGATCAAGGCTGAACTGTCTTTTAAATAAGCAAGCTCTTGGGTTCAGTGCAGGGAAAAGTGGCTAAAATTAAATGACCTGCGATATATACACAAGGTGCCAGGCCACTCTGTCTGATTGTCCCTTCTGGGACAATCTTCTGTCCCTTCTTAATTTGTAGGCCATGCAAAGCTGAGAGATAAATCTGGCCTTGCATATGTTTCATAGATAAATACATTTATATTTTTTATGGTCTGTGAAAATAAAGACAGCAGGGGTGTGCAGTGCTCCTGGCTGGCTGGGTGAGCCCCTGGAGGCAGGCAGGTGTGTGCTGAGTCCTCTCACTCGGTGTGACCCATCACACACACAGCCCAAGTGCAGGGGGGTCGAGCTCTTGCAAGCACAGGAGGCTTGACTCTGCATATAAGTTGCCCTAAGATGTCTCCAGGGAGTAATTCATGGATAAAATACTGAATATACCCCATAATCCCTGTGAGTCTCCTGGGAAGGAAGGGCAGCTAGGGACAGGTTTCAGTTTGATTAAGCTGTCATAGCAGACTCTTTCGCCCTCAAGTAACTCCTTATTCATTGCAACCTCTTGTCTGGATATGAAATGTTTTAAAGACGTCCTACAGATTGCACTGCAGCATAAGAATCTGCCCCAATATCAAGCCCAAAGCATCTCAAACACTTTGATTCCTGTGGACATCCATTAGACATTTCGTTCGACAGTAGAAAATGGGGAAGTAGAAGGAACAGTGACTCCCATGCCTGCATCCAGTAGCAGGCAGGGGGAGAGCAGATGATGGTGAAGGACAATGCAGACCCAGTGGGCCACATTCTGACTCAGGCATTCTGTGGTCTGGAGGAAGCTCCAGAAGGCACAGTATGTCAGCACAGCCCCCTGGATATCACAGTCACTCAGGCGTGCAGGTAGAGTAATGCTCAGTGTCCTGTTGGTACAACACATAGTGTGTCGCCAAGGTTTGTCTGCTCCCATTTGAGAGACTAAAAAGAAATGCTTTACTAGCTTTTTGAGACACTCTGCACTGTCAAAAAAGAAGAAAAAATTCACTGCAAACTTGTACGTTGTCAGTTGCACAGCTCTGTGAAATACTTTGCATGGTAAAAAGTGCCTGAGAGGGAAGATTATGCGAAATGACTATGTGAGCAGAGGTGACAAATCCCTCCAATCCACAGCTGGTAAAAGAGGTTAACTGCAAAAAGATTTGATGTATGTTAAGCAAAGTGCTCCACCCTTTGCAGTTTGCTGTTGCTACTGCAGTTAAAGCACTACAATTTTTTTTCATTGTAATCCCATGCTCTGTTTTTTGCTCACGTGTGAGACATTTTCTCCAGCCTGATATTCTTTGCCTTTTGGAATTAGTATCACTTTACAAACCACATTCAGAGGTTCTTCTGGGTACAGTGTTACAAATATTGTTTATTTCCATTCTACTGTGCTAGATACTGTACGAAAACATATTGAACTACTAGAAATATTCCTGCAGAATTCAAGGAATATTCGCTTCCTCAGTCATATTCCAACTACAATGCTAGAGGCAAGATGCAGATTTTATGGAGAGAAGTAATCTTCTTGCAGCCTATTTTTCTTAATCATCCTCCAGCTCTACTCTGTTTTGCATGTGTTGCAACCATTTACACCTGACTGAAGAGAAAGTGAAGTAAGTGTAAAATGCCACCCACTTTGCATGGGTGGAAATTACTGCATATAATGGGGAAGGCAGTGAAAGAATCAGGCTACAGGGAGTGAGGTATCACCGTGTATAGTTAACCTGAAGACCTTCACACCAAGATGTGCAGATGTGAAAGTGCTAGCAAAGGCTTCTGGAGAAACAGTTGTTGAGACTGCAGGACTCAATCTGTGCTCATGCAATTATGACCTGTCCCATTTCACCTCTGTGGTGCTAATTCTTTACTGGTTTAATGAATTCTCAGCCTGCAATGATGACTAGGATTTTATTATAATTTAACCATCTTTTTTTTTTTTTCCCAGCAGTTTTGATTCCAAGCATAAAAATTATGTTTAAGGTACACTTTCAAGTTCTGTATCCTGGGAAGTTCCTCAGCCTTGATCCAAAGATGCAAATTGACCTACTTGCTTGCTGGTAACATAATTAGTGATTCTTCCTCTTCAGCACAAATTCTTCTTTTACTTCTCATTGTGATGTTTACAGTTTTCCAGATTCAGGCAATCAGATTTTGTTAGGCTTTTGTTGGCTTTGTGTAAGAATTATCCCCACTTCAGTCTGAGGTGTTATTGTAGCCTAAACCTGCTGTAATTCAGCCATAAATCATGCCTGTGGAGCAAGAAGGGATGCGTCTATCACACTAATATTGTTTTCTTCTGTCAGTCATATGCCACGTTAATGGTCCCTTCATATGTTGTTTATAGATATGGCCATTTTTTTTACAACACACTACTTCTAATGCTAGAGGGAAGAATAAGACAGTGCACCCATTTTATAACTTGTTTAATTCCTCATTGAAGAGCTTGACATAATTGGGAACGACTGCAGGTCTGTTGTTACAATTAGAATTTGCTCTCTAGCCCTAGGCTTTTCCCCTTCAGGGGGGTTGATTGGAGTCCTGGGAGGCCTCACTTCACAGCATGCTATTTCCTGAAGCCTCTTTCATCCCTGCTGCTAAGTGTACACCGAGTGATTTTGAGGGTAAAGCATGAAGCTTTGCAGGGTCTGCAGGAGCAGAGCAAATAAGTGATTTGTGCCAAGACTAAACCAAGCTTCCTATAGGCAGAGGAGCTGCCAGGATTTTCTGCCACAAAGTGGGATATCATCATCTGCTGTACATTGTGGCAAACCTCTGGGCAAATGTGGGGGTAACAAGAGAGGGAGGCGAGGAAAACAGAAGATATTACCAGGAAGACACAGCTCTCAGATGTCTGCAGGGAGAGCTTTCTGTGCATGCAGAGAATTTCTCAGACTCATTTTTTTTTTAGGGTTGGCCAGAGCAAATCCATTGGGTCAAAACACTGCCAGAATTACCAGCAGCATGTCATGGTCAGCTGCACCTGGACTGTGGGAAGGGAGAGGAGAGGGGGGAGAAGGATGGACTGTAGGCTTGATACCATCTCTTGGGCACATTAGCGGGAACATTGCTGCTGCAAGTCACCCAGTTAGTCACCTCTTATAGGAACAGGGCTTCTTGCACTGCACTTGAACTTGAGAAACCATCTTTTAATAGAGTTTTGTTTTGGGCTGGGAGACACTGAGGCGAATTCTCAGCTGCTGCAAATTAGCACCGCTGCATGGTCTTCTGTTACACCAGCTGTGGGCTAGGCCCTTGTCAGAGTTTATTTACAGAAATTGGCATGATCTTTGAGAGCAGTCACGTTGTCTGGATAGGCAGCAGAGTGACAAAAGATGTGCCAGTTAGTGTATTATGTCCTCTCTTCTCTGCTGAAGGGCACACAGGTGGTGCAGGTGCCCGTCAGTCATCTCTGAATCATCAGGTACCCTCAGAACCACACAGCTGCAAACCCCCGTTGTCCCAGGGACATCGCTGTGTCCAAATGTTGTTCCATGTGCATGCAGCAAGCCCCCCACAGTGTGGCATGCATGCCTAGATGCTTGCAACACAGGCTTATGCACAGGTACGTCCAGATTCCTCTACCCACTCAACCTGGATCTAGAAAGCCTTTCGGCTGCACAGAAGTATAGTTGCTCTGAAATTAGAGAGGAGAAGCAATTACAATGGACCCTCTAAGATCTCTCCATCCAACCCAAAACTTCTTCAGGCTCTTCAAAATATTTTGTGGTTGAATACATCACCCTTTCTCTGCTTCTCTCCTTTCCCTCTTGCACAAACACAGACATAACTTTTTGGCAACTATACAAATCCCTCCACCCAGCCCCAGGAAATCTAGACTTTGTGGAGTTGGAATGTGCCTTATTGATCTGTCAAGGCATTATATCTGGCCATTAGGTTCACATGTACTCTTCTGAGATTAGCTAAATCGCTCTGCTAATAGGCAATTTCACAGACCCAAGTGTCCAAAGATAACAGGAAAAGTTCAGAAAACAGAGTTTAGCTAACTGATCTGTGACTGCTGAGAGCTTGTAAAGATTTTAAAATGGGCTATGAGTAAAAGCAATTGGTGAGGAGCTGAGGCAGCCCAGGTCTCTCAGGATATAATCCTTACACCTCTCTACAGTCGATTATGAGTCACTCACTGCAGTAACCTGGTATTATTTGCTTGTCCTTTGTTCTTTGACCAAAGGCAGAGGGAAGTCCATCACCAACTGTCCTGTACTTCCATGTGAAATTGCTGCGAAAAGATGCATGAGGAGCTGCAGGGCTGAGCAAAATAACTTCACTTCCTGTGGTGAACCCTGCAGGCTGAATTTCAGGGAATGACTGACATTTCCAGCAGCTCTCTGAGATCTCTGGGGATCCCTGGAAGCAAGAGCATGCTGAGCCATATGCTTTTCCAGGAAGTGGCCCAGGTCATGGTCTGTTAAAGAGAGAATCATTGTCCATTGTGATTACCTATGCTCTCAGCTGCACTTGGGGAACTGGCAGGAGTGAAAATGTCAACCATGAGTGCTGGTGGGGAAACAGATGCCTCTTACTATTTAAATATAAGTTCATGGTCCCAATGGTAGAACAATACATTAATTTCTCGGCAGCCTTTACATCCAGAGATGGACCTTGAACTAGGATCTGAGCAGGACCTCCTGAGGATGGCAAGGACCAGCAGAAAGCCCAGCCAGTCTCCAGGTTAGGCAGTCTGTGAACTCCCCCCTGCCAGGGTGACTGACCATGGTGTTGGCAAGCTGTGCCTGTGCAACAGTGGAAAGGTGTGCCCACAGCTCATGCAGACACATGGAGGCTGTGTATGAACCACTGGGAGTCACAGCAAGGCAGAGCTCAGTGATAGCCAAGGACCAATGAGCTTCTGCATGAGTTTTGCAGCTGTCTTGGAGCCATGTTGCCAGGTATGGGAGTGCCTAAGCTAATTTCACTCTG
This sequence comes from Cinclus cinclus, assembly GCF_963662255.1. Taxonomy (NCBI): domain Eukaryota; kingdom Metazoa; phylum Chordata; class Aves; order Passeriformes; family Cinclidae; genus Cinclus; species Cinclus cinclus. The sequence goes on along the minus strand of NC_085048.1, from coordinate 70,695,977 downwards.
ATGCCATTGGATTTTGCCTTTTATTTCTTTTATATGTTCCCTGTATTCCTCACACATGTAACTCTGTCACCTACTGTATTAGTGACTAGTTTCCCCGGTGCTTTTCCATGGCCTTTCCTTAAGCAGAAAGACAAAACAAATTCTAGAGCTCCAAGCCCTGGGGAACACAAGGCTCCAGTGGTATCTTGGTTCTACCTGGGAACCAAGGCTGAGAACAACTCTTGGAGATATATTCTCCAGGACAAAGTACAGCTAGTGCAGAAGGGTGGCTCCAGAGAAGGGGCTCGACCTGGAGGGGAATTGCATCACCACTTGTCCTCCTAACTGGTGCTTTCTTCCAATGATACTAATATGCCTTAAACCTATAAAAATGTACTCACCCCTTGGGATGTGGGATTTTGTGGACATCTTTCCATAATTGCCTCTAAAGGCCTTCAAATAAAGATCCCCTTTTATATTACCTCCCTACAAATATTATCTCAAGTTTAATATCCAGGTTGGGAAAATGGCAACGACTCCAGCTGAGGAAGCATGTACAAAATACAGTGATGTCTTTCAGACGCACCCCACTACATGGCTGGGTGCTGTGGTGCCCATGCCACTAATTTCTCCTCTGGGGTCAAATAGGAGGCAAACACTCTTGATTACAACACAGATTCATAGATCCAAAGAATTTGTCAAGCCTAAACTGAAGTCCAGGGTTGTACAGCTCAATCTGCCCTTTTATTCTCCCGGGAATCTGTTTGACTCTAACTCATCGACTCCGAAAATCTTCCAAAACATATTTCTTGGCAATGCTTGGATCTTCCCAGCAGAAGGTCATTATCTTTTCATAAGAATAAAGGGAGGTACAAAACTCCCTAATTCCTTGGCAAATGAACAGGCCTCCAACAGACATGTACTCTTTCTAAGGCCAGAAAGAAGGGCAAAGAAAAAGCTGTTAAAGATTTTTTTTCCCCCAAGTTACAGGAGAGTTTGTCCCCCAGCTTTCCTTTCCTCATCAGTAGAAGCCCAGAATAGCGGCTAAACCAAAGGAGGAGGTTGTCTTCTGTTGTGGCAGGATCTTAGTGGTCTTTACATCATCCTGTCTTGTGCATCTTGTTCATGCTTCTGGGATCAAGCTGACCTTTGCAATCGCCCCTTTAGGTCAAATGGGGAGGTACCACTGGACACTGGTTTTCCCCTTTACTCTTTGTAATGTGAGGCTTGGCCAATTTTCAAAGCTCATCAGGGAGTTTTACAGCAGGCACTGAGGACACTGGGTCTGCCTGTGATTGCTACTGCTGTCTTCCTGCGGCACACAAAAGTTGTAGCTTTTGTTCTCTGCTGTTGGTCTCAAGCCTATTACAGAGCCCTGGGGAGCATTTTGTGGCCGCAGGCTGTGTGTGGGGTGGGCGCTCTGGAGACCAGTCAGGACTAACCATCTTCCTGTGGTTGTGGTAGACTGAGCTTGTCCTGGGACCTTTCTGATTCCAGTTTTGCTGTCTGGCATGGCTCCTGGTATAATGCAGACCACAACATTTCAGCCAGTAATTCCCAGCAGAAGGAATTACTCCTTGCTCTAGCAACAATCAGCAAACAAGAGAGCATAAGAACTGGCATAAGGACTTCAAACGCTCTCTTGCACCACATATTTTTGCTTCTTCCCTTATTCATTAAGAAAATTAGAAGTGCAGGGTGATGGAGATCAGCCTTTTTCCCACTGCCTAGAGGAAAGGAAGATAGAAGCAAAACCTTCTCGGACAAGGAGAGAGGGGTGCTCTGTGCCAAGGATTGCAAGTGTTTGACAGGGCTGTTCAGTACAACTGATCCCAAATGTTGTAGGTGGGATCCTGGACAGGATATTTATGCCATCATTGCATGCATGTCTTCTAGGAATTTGGGCCAGGTGCTGATGCCCAGTTTTCCTTCCTGCTGGGAGCTCTGTAGATTCCCTCATCTGCATGAGACACAGGAACCTGTGGTAGGTGTTGCATATTTGCACCCACCAGTTCATCTCTACTTTCTCCTGCTTCCTCATTTCTAGCCTTCCCCAGGGACAGAAGACTTAGAAAGAGGGTAATGTAAATCCCTGCCAAGCAGAGATCCAGCAAGGGCTATTTAATACCTCGCTGTAGCCACCCTAGCCTTCCTTCCTCCTCTGCTCTTCAGTTCCTGCTCACTTGTGAAGACGTGGAAGTTATGCAGGCTGCCATCCCACACAGTTCATCCCTGCACCCCTCTCTCATGTCCTGACAGGGTCTGACATCTGAGGGCTTTCCCCTGTGGGCAGCAGAGCTGTAGGGGAGCAACACATCATGGTGTTCACACAGGAACTGGCAACAACAAAACTCAGGGGTATTCAGAGTTAGGCGTCTGCAGCTCTGATTTTAACTCTCCCTAGAAGGTGTGGCTACATTAGCTGGAGCCTGCTGACTGAATGAGAGGATAGGAAGATTTGCCCACTGTTGTGTGAACGGAAGATAGGTAAGAACTGAGAGAAAGAATAGACAAGGAAAAGAAAAGCTACATACATTTTTTTTCCTTTTTACACATTTGACCCTTCAGATGTCTTTGTGTGACTCCAATTGTCTTGTGTGATTGTTAGGCATGTTTATATGAGAAAAACTTGCATCACTGGATATTGTCTGAAATAGCCTAAATAAAGGCTGGTAAAAGCCTCCCACTGTCCAGTTAAACAATAAGAAACCCAGATGGCTGAAAAGAGATCTGTATTTATATAGACTTAAATATGAGGCCTTATTCTACAGAATCAAGTTCTGTTCCAAATAAACCAAAGAGTTTTTGGGAGTTTGTGTGTTACTCCACATATCTGCTTATAACAGATAATTTCACTTCCTTTCAGGAAGGGTGCAGAAGGCAGGGGATTTGTTCTCTCTCCTCTTTCTCATAGTGGTTTCTGTCTTCTCCATCAGAGTAAGAGATACCAGTGCTACTGACACAGGCTGAGATCCAAGGCCACTCTGGCTTATATACACAATTTTGGTCAGGCAAGATTTGTGGATATCAATGGATCTTCAAACTTGCCAGACCAGACACTGAAAAAGTGTTAAGAAAAGACACTGGAGATGGATCCCTGTCAGCACTGCATTGCTATGACAGGGATGTGGGTGCTCCATGGACCTTACACCCTCATACCTGCATCAGCAGAAAGGACAGCTAGCCATGTGGCCAGGGTACATGCTGCCTCTGGTTCCACCTGGGCTCCATCTCCATGTGTGTGGCCTCTGGCAATCAGAAAATGGTGTTCCTTGTTTCTTTTGCAGGCATGTCCATTGCTTCTCACAGGATCATAGCCTGGCAAAAGCCCTCCAGAAAATGGAGATGTGTGGAGGCGTGTACCCCTTTTGCTGCCAAAATGACATCCTAGTACCACACCATACTTTTGGTGGTTTTTTATTTTTTTTTTTAATGGAGTGGTTGCAGATGGTGATAAACAAAGAGATGCTCTCTTTGGGGAGCTGATTCCCACAAAGCAACCACTGGGAAATAGAGTGGAAGGCAGATTGGCAGGCAATAAACCTGCACACAGTGCACCTAGATATAAACACCCAATGTGTCTTCTGATTAATTCAACAGAAACACTCCAGGATGGGCTCGCATATGATCCACACCAAATCCAAGAGAGCTGGGAAGGCATAGGTCTGGAATCAGTACTTATGCATCCCCAACTTTGGGAGTCTGCCATAATAGCAGTAGCCTGGAGACCCTGGCAGCTTTGAGGAATTGGTGTGTGCTGGCTGGGTTCCCAGTAAAAGGATTAGCTGCAACAAAATGACACTAGACTTACTAATTAAATTAAGATCCTTTCATAGTTTTGGGGCAGGATTTTCAAAAGTATTCAGCCTTGCCCTAACTGTGCTCCCACAAAGGGTAGTCAGGTGTTGTACTGGCACTTTCAAGCAGAGCAAAAACCTTCAGAGAATTTACCTTCATTCTGAAACCCTTTAGCAGATATGATGGGAAAATGCAGTGATCTTGGATTCCAAGATGCGACTAATGGAATATCTGCAGCTGCACAGGCTCTATCTGCTTCTCTACGTGAAGAGAAGTCAGTTTTGGGGCACACCTAGACAGGAGAACCCTAAGGAAAAAGCAGAGGGCTTGGGTTGCTCCACAGACAGCCACTGCTCCACGAAGGGGACATGAGAGGGATGCTCCAGTTTTATGATGTGCTGCATACAAAATGTTCTAAGGGTGTGTATGACATTAAAGATCTCTCCACACCTGCATCCTGTCCCTCTTCCAGTTTGCTTAATCCTGTCCTGCCTTTTTGAAATGTCACCTGCCATCTCAGTCAATGCACAGGCCCTCCTCACTTCCTATCCCAAATTGATCCAGATCCTTGTTATCCCCTGGTAAAGTGACACTGCAGTTTCTACTAAAGATGTGGAGTCCCTTCCTTCCCTGTCATTTCTTCCATGAGCAAAAGGTCAAAGCTATCACTTCTGTAACTGGGTAGGAGGGATAGTTGTGAGTTGAGTCATCCCACAGGCACAAGGTATCCTATAGATCCACTATTGTCTCTGGAGAGCAGTGAAATCTAGGCCAGCAACCTTGCCTGATGCAGCTTTTCCAGCGCTGTTGATATTTAAGACAAATGATAATTGCTTCAGAGAAGAGGAGGTGATACCTAACATCTCTGTTTGTCAGGAAAGCTGACATCAAAAAGCCAGAGGTAACTGGGAATTTTTCCCAAACTTCCAGCAGTTTTTTTTTTTAAATTATGGATTTGAAATTATTATGGCTTTCAAATTATTCAAAATTTTCTGCCCTGCCTGCCATGTCATGGCACCCCATTGAATTGGTTTCCAGGGTTGAATGTGGCCTGGCAGCCTTCACACAAAGGATATGGAGAAAACTGAGCTGCCCCCTTTTTTAAGACTCTCACAATACAGGATCTTGATGAAGTTAACAGCTGACAAATGCAGAACGTGGAAAAGGAAATACTGCTTCAGGCAGCACTGTCATTGTAACCCTTGGAATTCAGGGCTGCGGGAGGCTCTTGCAAAGAGATGTTTTTACAAGGACAGCAGCACAACAAATGCGACAGTCAGTAACAAAAGCTCAGAGAGGAAAGCAAGACCCAGCAGGGGACAGGGAGGAATTGCCTTTCAAGCATGGCACTGAGTGACCGGACGGGTAATTTGGGAAGTTGTCTTTCCCTAAGTATTCAGCAAATCTCTGGGAATGGGAGGCACTGCAAAATTGTCATTTTATAGTTTTGTACAATGCTTCTGGTCAAAATCTGGAGAGCTTAGGTTTCCAGAGCCAAAAAGAGAACACGGGCCAATTTCTGATCCTTTTTATGTTGTGATAGAGATTCCTATCACACATGCAACCCTCTGACAAGGGAAGTCCTCATATTTTAAGTTGTATCAGCTAAATATGCAACTAAATATCTAAATAGCAAAACAAGGCTTACGTGGCTGCATTTTTCCATGCATTTTTCTCTCAAACTTGTCCCCTTCCCACAAGGAACTTCGAAAACACTGACAAAAGTGACCAAACTTTACATGGGGTAGAGATCAATTACATTCCCATTATTTTTTTGGAAAATGGTGTTTATTCAGAAGGCAGTGAGTGTCCTATGGCACACTTACAATCAGTGCCTTTGGTGAAGATAAAACTGTGGTTTGATTTTAATGCTATCTGTGCAGTTCTGCCTGCTGACTGGGTATGGTCAGGGTCCATGTGGTCCACATGCAGTATGGGATGGAGCAGGACCCTGTTGCCCCAGGGCCTATCAGTGGTTACTGTACATGGAATATGCTGCACAGGGGCTTGAGCTCCCGTGAGTGAGTGTGGAGGGGGAATTGAAGCATTTTGGAGGTGGGAGAGATCAAAGAGAGGCTGACAGGCTGTTGCAGTGTAAAAGTATGGCCACAAGGCATTAGCCTATGGGAAACTGGATTATGTCATTGCTCAGAGTGACTGGCTTTGTTTTCTGGGTAGCACAACTTTCAAAAATGTTTCCTGTGCAGGATGGTTTGCTTCCTAACATGTGTATAACTCTTGATACCAGAGGGGAATTTGTGTAAGTGCTATAATCTTTGTTCTTTGCAGCGTTATATTTAATCACTAAGACCCGATATAGATGGCAGATGTGTGGCATGCACAGACCACCATTTCAGCTTACTGGTAATTTGGGTTGCTGTTACTTCACCTGTTTGAGTGCCCTTTTGTTGTACAGTTTAATTCTGATTTTAAGGATGCTTCCCATCTATGTAATGCATTTATTCCAATGAAATTATCCCTGTGTTACACCAGGAACTCAGTATTTACACCATTCACTTTAAACTCATCTTAATAGAAACCATGTATAAATTCCACTGAGTGGGTGGACTCTTGCCTTGGGTCAGTGGTTGCTGCCTACATACAAAGTAAGCAGGAGGCCTTAACTTTCTGAGTAGGGAGCATTCTGTGCTCACCACAGGTAGATGCAAATAACAGGTCATGGCAGGCAGAAGTCAGAATCAGATCTGATACCTTTACTAAATGCATGACTGCTATTTTACAGGAGGCATCACACAGTACTATACCAAAACCAAGAAGCATGAAATGAGTGTCCAGAATCTGAGATCAGCTATTTGTTGGAACTCAGTCACCAAATTATATGCTTCTGTCTTGGGTAAGGGTGCAGTGAGTATTCCCAGAAGTGCTTTGGGATCATTAGTCTCACTAGGATATGTGAATAACTGAGTTAAGTACACCCCCAGCTTGGAGGTCTTGGTAGGAAGGTACTTGAGAAGCCACAGCTCACTAGGACTCTACTGCTTCTTGGAAATTGCAGAGGTTGACCTTGCAAGTGTAAAAAAAAAAAAAAGATATTTCAGTTGCTCTCACTGCAAAATCTATATATGAATAGTTATTTCTTGCCTGAAAAGGGAGAGCTGAGCTGGATTTTGGTTGTTCCACTGTCGTGTAACATGGTGGGACTTAGAGAAAGGCTAGTTAGTCCATGTGCACAGCACGGTGCAGTACAGCAGTCAGGGTCCTGTGAGTAGTGTGCCCCAGGGGTCCCCAGTTTGTTATACCTTGCTTTGCAACAGGAGTGTTTCAGTCCAGGTGCAGGTCTGCACTGGCGTAGCCATACCACCTGCTGGGGGACATGGTGTCACCTTCCTGAGAGCTGGGGGACATGGTGTCACCTTGCTGAGAGCAAGTGAGGGAGGGAGGGGAGGACAAAGGCAGCCCTTAAGCTATTGGTGCACGCTGTGGATCACGCCACTTGTCTGAGGGACAGCAAAAGCAACACACAGCACTTAACTGCCTTAAACATGGCTCATGTTGGGGGCTCTGCTGTGCGTCCCAGCAGCATGAGATTTGCTAGGAAGACTGCAATTGTATAAAATTTAGTTTTTTGTAGAAACCAGATAGGTAATTATTCACAGAAGGTGGTCATAATTGCCTTCACTAACAAGTAAGGGCAGAAACAGTTGCCTTTAGCCCCGCTTTTAAAGGACAAAGCAAAGAGCACTTGGCAGGAGGAATTTCCCATAAAGAAGAGGTGTTTGGTGTTTGACAGGGTAATTGAATGTTTAGACCAGCAGGATGACATGAAAATACACTTTCTTTTGTGTGGCTCAGGAAGACCAGTCTTTGTCAACAGCCTAAGACACAGGATGGAGGACTGTCAGGAGCCAGAAAAAGAATGTGGTGTAGACAAAGTTCTCATCTGAATTTTGGATGCCACAACTTCCCAAGAGGCTGTGATGTCCACCTATAGTTGCCTGGAGAAGATATCCAGGGGTAAGGACATGTGGCTTTTAAAGTCTTTTAAAAACTGATATCCCTTTGCATAATGTTCCCTCCCAGCCTGCCTCCATTATGTCCCATCCAATAGTCTGTTTTGAGTGGTTTAGTGCTGCTGAGCAATCAGATGTTCTGTGTTCTTTCCTTCACATGATCTCCAAAGGGCCTTGTGATTCATTGTGCAGCCACCCTTGCTGTTAGAGGAGCACAGGGTGAAAGAAGCACATGGGACAGGAGAAGGGGACTTTTGGTGGCAGGACAGACATGGAGGTGTCAGAGGAGACCTTCCACCAGCCACCAAGGGAGTGGTGGAGCTGTCCTCTTCAGGACACGTCTGTTCCTTTCAGGTAAGAAAGAAAGTTTTGAAATGGGGGGGGGGGGGGGGGGAGGGGGGAGTTAAATCATGGTTTTGCCCCACTCCCTGCTCCCCTCCTCTCTCAGTGCCCCTTCATCTTATATCCTGTGGATTAAGGATACAGAATTTAGACAAAATGCCCCAATTTTGTCTCTTTGCAGCAGGTCTTTCAAATGTCCCATCTCCTCTCAGCTCAGTAACTTCAAGTACTTACATAAAGGGTCCACTAGCCATGGAGAGATGCTATTCCCATCCTGCTTTTGTTTTGAATTTTGCATAGACAGGGTCTGTGTTGTGAAGCCATTAATTGTCACAAAGCTAATGGCTTGGATCTACAGGCCACAGGCTTAAATTTCTGGGAATGAGATTTACTGCAGAATATCACATGAGGATACTGTGACAATCTAGTTGAGGTTTAAGAAGAGCAATCCTATTAGCTTGAATTGCTGATAGGGATCAAAGCTCTCTTTCCTCTTACACAAGTGCTTTGGAAGCAAACTGATCACTGTCCAGGTCTATTAGACCATGAAACCAGATTAGAAAACTGGGGCCTCTGTCCAAATGACAGAGCAGCTGAGGCTGCTGTACATAGAGGAAGGGAGAGAAGTGGGGAGATTATGCAAATACATGGCAAATAACTCATTTTATGGGATATAATTAAATAAAATGAAGGTATATAACAACACTACCAGCTGAATACAAACTTGCTTTCACTATAGCAAAGGACACATTCAATGTCATGGCCAAGAGAACCACCTCAGGGATGCACAGCAACCAAAATTTAATCTTCATAGCTACAAGATTGTTTAAAGTGCCAGGGCACCTTTTTGTGCTGCATAAGGAGAACGTAGACCCTTTTATACCAGGTATGTGCCATACAGACTTTGAAACACCTGGCCTTTTATTAGAGCTTAGGAAATAAACTGGGCTGGAGAGACAAGAAAGAATAGTGATTGATGGTTGTATGGATGGTACTGGCCACATTACTAATGTGACTCTAGTGATCCGAATAATTGTCAGGGCTATGGGAACAGGGCTTTCTGGTGCTGTGCAAACACAAAAACCCATGGGTTCTGCCAACAAATATTCTTGTTTTAGTCCCACACACCTTTAAGGATGTTCAAGCTGATAGCTGACTGTGGCTTACGTAGAAAAAATGATGACTTACATCCTCTTGGAGTGGGGCAGGTATCTAGCATTCAGCTCTCCTGCCCGTGACTTAAAACTGATTTACAAAAAATCCTAACACAGAATTTAGTTCTATGGCAAATTAAGTGTATCATAAGGAACAAAGCCCTGTGATTTCTCTCAGGGAAGAAGTCTGGGGCAAATTGTCCTGCTGCCCCCCTCCTCCACTTACTGAGATTGCAGTGGGTCATAGGTTTGGGAAAGATCTAACAGGCTTCAGTAGTCAGTTAGCACCACTTGGTCCCTCTGTGGATCAGACTAGGTCTGGAAGTGAGGATTAGCTAATAAAATAATGCCATTTTTCAGCTCACTGTCCATGTCGACAAGTAGTGTTTGGGAATCTATGTATAATTAGCCAAGTGATATGCATTTAATTTGTTGGGTAGATGCTCTGAGGTTAAAACCAACCCTGAACAGCTTCTATTGATAAGCAGGATAGTCCTGGTAAATACCAGCAGAGTACACTCAATACATCTATACTTCACTCTGCAAGGCAGAAGTTTGCCCTGTGCTCCTTATTATTCCTCCTAGCAAACTTACCATAGACTACTGATTTTGATAAAAACCTTTAGCTCTTCTTGTTCTTTCCAATGCACTGTCTTTGCATCTAAACATACAGAATGTGCTTTAAAATGGGTGAAAAGTCTTCAGCAGTTTTGGTCCCTTGAATCAGCCTAGCAGTATGATTGACAGATCACAGGCATTTCTCCTTGGCAAGACAGTTTGCTTACTTGATAATTCACCAGAGCTGGAATTTCCTTCCCTCATGGGTCTCGCCCACAGCCCAACCTTGCAGCCACAGCATGTGCTGTTATCAAAGGAGACTTTGCTCCTCATTTTGCTTTGGCCTTTTGATGTTTTTTACTCTGATCCAAGAATATGAACTTTTTGGTACACACAGAAATGGGGGAGGTACTCCGAGGAAGCTACACAAAGAAGCAGGCAACCAAGACAACCATATGTAGAATTAATAGTCAATACTATATTGATTACATCTTATATGACAAGTCCCCAAGTAGTGTTACTAAAATTTTCCAGTATAGTAGTTAGACTACGAAATTTTTCTTTCCCCTTTTTTGTTTTGATTTGCTTCTGATCTAATCATGACTGGAAGTAAGCCTTATTCACAGCCCTGGCAGCAATTCCTGCCCACAAGTTTTGGGAAGTTCACACTATAATCTCAACATGTATTTGCCATTGATAGTCTTGCCTCGAACTGGAACCCAAAATTTGAATGCCACATTACTGCATTAAGTCCAGGTTTTGATTTTAATGCTAATCCAAATCTGTATTTCCAGACTTGACAAGAAAAATACCAGTAGTAGTAAATAGTATCTGAAAAAAAGCAGGAACAATAATAACATCAGTATAAGCAATAAAACCAATCATATCCACACATTAGAGCTCCTATGGTCATAAAAAATGCATTTATGAGTGCTTCATCTAAAATTGTTGCACAGGCACTTTTGGTGTGCAACATAGCAACAGCAGGATTCCAGTGGAATCTTTAGGGAAAAAGCAAAAAATAACATCAAATAGTGTCACAATTGAAACAGAGGGAAACATTCAAGCAACAAATGTATAATTAACCCAGCTGGAATTTGGTCAGGATATCCAGGTTAGCACCTCATTCACTGAGTGGGCTGTGTAGTAAATTGTTGAATATTATTGTTTAAAAGTCAAATAATTTACTGAGCTCTTTTCATGTGTGGAATATACAAGAAGGTCAGCTGCCTTTTTAACATCTGGTAGCAGAACCCTGGTGATTTACCTGCACTCTGGTGACTGTAGATAGCCAAGTGATGGATGACTTTGCTAGAAAGCTCACTCTGTTAACTCATACAAGCCCACAAGGAGCCTGATAACTCTGCTTTGTGGAAACATTAAAGGCTTTGTCTGTAGCTTGTGTAGATTGACAAAGTACCATAGGTGTCAGTGAGACTCTGCTGATTTATATGTGCTTTGGACATATCTCTAAACCAGAAGGCCATTCATTACTTTTTCTTGCTTGAAAGGAAAAAGAAAGGGAAAATAGGAAAAATAGAAAGCACCTTCATTAATTACTTACTTATTAGAAAACATTTTACTTGGATTTTCAAACTCCCATTCAAATAAAATCTTAGATTTGGACATAACCTGGATGAGAAGAAGACTGGATGAGATGATGCCACACTTACTTTAATTGCTTTGCTGCCTGACACTGTTGTCTGTAGAAAAGCCAAGAGGAAAAATACAGTAACAGCAAGCAGAGCAGTAGTTCGTCTTCAGGAGGATCAGAAAACTGATTAGGAGCTAAATTTTCCCTCAGCCTAATGAACCATGCATGGAGGAAAGACTGCTTACATCTCCCTATCCCTTTTTTGTTTCCTACATCTCATGTCAATTTAAGCACAGCCTAACCACACCAGTTGTGCTGTTCCTCTAGAGCTGACCTTTCCCTCTTATAGAGATCTCTCTTTGATCAGCATATCTATTCTGAGAGACTCTGAGTGCATTGCATTGACTGACAAAAACTAGTTTTCTGGTCTTGCTGGCAAGAGGAAGCTAATATGGTTAGGGAGAAGGAAGGTGTTTTCTGCCTTATCAGCAGGACTGTCAGTCTTCAGTCACAGCATGGCAGCTGATGGAAACTGAAGACAGGAAGGGCATGGCATTGCCTAATTTCTTCCCTATCCATAGGCTGAATCTGCAGGAATAGCAATTAGAAAATTCATTTTATTGCTTAAAACATTTGCTTCAGTTTCACGCCAGGCTTTAGCAAGAACAGCACTCAACTGTAGCTCTCCACTGTGGCTGACTTGGAGGCAGGATGGAGGGGATGAGGATCAAACAGACCCTGCATTGCTGTGCATCATTACTGCACATTCCCCCTCTGGATTACTCTTGTTTTCCACATATCTCAGGATTACCAGAGGATGCTCAGCCTCCACTGATTTACTGTCTTGGCAAATATCAAGTGGAGCACAATCTCTGCTGTATGTTGCAAGGAAGCTAACAGTGGATGAATGAGGGCAATGTTTGCAGTCAGGACTTTCCTTTACAAACACTGAATCATACTGTTGTGAAACCAGGACCGAGTGATGAATGACTCACTGTTGGCAGCACACACTGCCCTATCAGTAGGCTCTGTTCAGGGGATGTGGGGGCTGCTGTTTGATATCATCTCCGAGCTCCCAGCTCCCAGCATGCTAATGAGTAATGCACACTGTGGCCTGTATTGATCTGTGATTTGGTTATTCACGAGGCTCTGCACAAGGACACCTGCGTTGCTGGACTGGAAGTCTTGTTATTCTCCAGCACAAAGGTGTTGCTTTGGGGATGTTTAAAAACATCTCTCTTGTTTGACTGTGATGTTTTCAGCTTGGATCTCTGAGGATTTTTCTTCCAGTATGAATGCCTTGTAGCAATAAAATATAAAATTTCATTAGTTAGGGACAGAAGATGCATGCTTAGATGATTCAAAGAAATGGGAGTGAGATAGAAATCCTAGGCCAGTGGTTTAAAGTCAGTGCCTGCTGGCTATGAGGTAAGGGACACATCCCCTGTTTGGGTGCAGGTGATTGTATCAGAGGCTGCAGTGCACCTGCATGTTGGTAGTGCTGGAAATGGGAACATTGCCAGGCTCAAAAAAACAGAGAGAGAAAAATGTTCTTTACAGCGAAAGGTCATCAAGCTGCTTTCTGTTTCTAAGATATGGCACTGATTAACTTCCCAAAGACTCCCTTCAGGATGTGAAGAAAGGGTCTTCATCTTAAGATAAACAGGGTTGAGAACTGTATTACCGGAGGTCTCCATACATAACTCGAGATGATAAACCAGCACTGCACCCACTTTTCACTGAGGGTCAGCACAAGGGCTGAAGTCCCAGAAAGTCTACAAAGTGATGTATCCTCTCAAGGTGAAAAGAGGTGTTCACAGATGAACAACAAAGCATAGGGAAGGTGGCATGCCTCTGCCAACTGTCTGGGATCAAACAGGAGGCTTCAGTTACCAGTTGCTGCTGCTGGGTCCGCAAGTACCAGATCCCAAGCTCACTGCAAGGCTCCCACTATCTTAGGCAGACTACAAATCAGGCTGTGAATAAGCACCGAGTTCTCTCAAACAGACTGAATGGAATTTGAAAGATGGGAGATAAGAGCTCTTCCCAGGACAGAGCAGAAGCAGGCCGTCTGGTTTCCTTCGAAGCAAAGTCCTGCACTAAAAAAGGTTCAGTATTTGCACCAAGGATGGACAAAGCAAACACACAGGAGTACCTTTATGCCATGATGGAAGTTAGAGTATCGTTGCAGACCAAGCTGTAGGTATGTGACAATCCTGTCTTTCTGTTCAATAGCTGCAAGTTGGTTTAAGAGGGACAAGCCTTACTTTTCAACAAATAATGTAGCTTAATTAATCAACAGAAGACATATGCATTCAAGCTCTGAAGCAGTTTTTCTGACAACAGTCCCCTCCCTGTGAGTCTGTGTCATGTGGTAGCATAAGTATGGGCTAAACTACACTTAGGACTGAGTAAACAGTATGATTTCAAAAGCAATTGGGAAAAGGAGCATGGAAATTGAACGAAGCCCAGAAATATGTTCTGAATCCCCACTCCAATCACACTGTGGGAGGAACTTGACATTGCCATAAATAAAAATGCATGTTAAAAACCTTTCCATAGTTCCTGCAGAGCATTCTCATGGGGCCCAAGATGGCTGTTGATAGCCAAGAATGTTTTACACTGAAGGATCACAGGTTCTGGAAAATCCTATCAAATTTTATGGAAAATGATAACATTCCTGCCAGCTTAATGAACCATCACTTCAAGGCTCTTAGGAACAGGACACCCACTACTGAAATATATGGATGGTGCATGCAACCTTGCAGGAGAGATAAAACCCTCCAGCAGTTCTGTGGTGTTAGCCAAGCTAAACTATGTTCCATCTCCGACAGCCACACAGCAATACTCACTCCTGACATGTTCCTATAAATATTCTGAACCTCCACAGAAACCTACTGGCTTCGGCCCCAGCCTGCTCTGTAGGGTTTTCCTGAAAGGCTTTATGGCTTTACTAATAAGGTAGACTCTAGATTAACCCCCATTCTCAGATTCATCATTTAAAAAACCTCTGCAATCAGCTTGGGAAAGCAGGCAGCAAAAGAACGGCTATCTCAAAACCTCCACACTGTGCAGAGGTCTCTGCCCAAACCACGGGCTCGTTTGTTTTCTCCGGGAACTTGAAGGCCCTGGGAAGGGAAACTTTGGCACTGAGCTGTTTTGGGAAGAGGTGAACGTGGTTGTGAAGCCAGGCAGCTCAGGAGGAAAGGCGTGGAGCAGGCGCAGGACCAGACCAAGGCAGGAGCCTGAGCAAGCACAGTGTGTGGCCCTGGGAAGAGCCCAGAGAGAGGGGGCTTTGGGTGGGGGGCTTGGCCAAAACAGCAGGGGAAGTTGGGAACAGAGAAACCCTCTCCTGTGACTTGACTCCTGCTGTGTAACACAGGACTTTGTTTCTCCCTTGTAAATAAACAAAGCTGCTTGCAAGAAACTACCTAAGCCCTGCAATGACTTTCATTCTTGACTGGAGCTACCTACAAGATTGTGTATTTTAGACAGCCCCATGAGTGGAAAAGGAAGAACAGGGTTTTGTGTAGACAGACAACCCATCAATACATTACAGACATGTATTTAAGGGCTATGTGGCAAAAGTGAACAGAAGACAGAGATGTCAGGGGGTAATATTTAGTAGAATTCATGAGATCCTCTTCCTTCTTGCAGAAATGGTATCTGATGCAAATAAATTCAAATAGGATTTTCCTCAGTTTCAATTCCTGACTGTAAGTACAGGCAAATTCTTCTGCTGCCTCTTTTTTTTGTGTGTGTGTGTACGCACCAAATTAATGGGGAAGTGTTTGTGCTTCTTTAAGTAGCTAGGAGGTGGGTTACCACTGGCTTCCTTAATCCAGGTACCTTGTTATCTTAATTAAAAACCAAAATCAGCTTTGATCTCCCTACAACTTCATTGCATAACCAGCTTCATTTACTATTGTTTAAGCTCAGTTTGCTTTCCATGATGAAAAGAATTTGTACTTCATACTGAGCAGGAAGTCCTACTTAAATGTTTCCTGGTTTTGATCTCCTTAAAGGGAATTAAATTATGTTCTTGGTAAAAAAAAATGCACGGCAAACAGATTACCGAGTCACTAGACTTGCCAAACCATGAGCCAAGAGGACAGCAGGCTGGACACATGGAGGGTGAAGGTGCTCCATTCCCTTGCTTTAAATGTAAAAAGGACTGTGGAGATGGTTCAGTTCTGGTTTTTGACCCTCTTTTGTTGCAGTTTTTGCTGCCCTTCCAGATTGGCTTCTCACATCAGTTCCACTGGACCTTTTCACCTTCTCTCTCACCCTGCTCCCTTGCGCGGGGGACACACGCAGGGTTAGTGACAACTGCTCTGGCCACTAGATGGGGTGTAGAAAACTGCAACCACCCCTTCCTTCTTCCTGGCAAAACCGTTCTCAGGGGACTCTTGACTTCTCTGTTTGCTGTAGCACTGAAGGTGTTGGGAGCTACCAGGCTGGAGTAGCCCAATAGCTACTGTCGATTTCTGCATTCCCAGCTTTTGTCCAGGGGCAGCTCAGGTGTGTTCCCTACCTGCCCTGACCCTCCTCAGTGCTGGCATACCTGGAAGCTGTGCTGAAGAGCTCTGATTTGGCCAGACAGGATGTCCCATGCCTTGCTGTCCTCCTGCAGGTGCAGAGCACCAGGCTCTGTTGGCTGCAGTGCCTTGGTGGCACAGCCAGGTTCCTGACAAAACCTGTATTAAGACAATCTGCTGCTTTCTGCAGGAGCCTGAAGGAAGCAAGTGAGTTTGCTCCTGATGACACAGGGAAAAGCTTTCTAGGTTGCTGAGTGGCATTTTAGATTGTTTAAGAGCATTGATCTTTGCCCTGCTCTCCAAACATGCCCCAGACTGTATCCCAGAGCTTATGTTTTGTTTTGCATGGGATCTGGGGAGATTTACTTGTTGCCAGGTAGCCGCACTCACAGCGTGGCAAAGCCCAGTAAAGCAAATGGGACTGACATATTTTCTCACTATGCATACTATATAAATTCAAGGAACTAGCTGCCACATAAAGCACTCAGCTGCCTGTTTTGGACAGCAGAGGGGATCGAATTGCTTTAATTCTCTTCCCTCTTTGCCCTGAGGCAGGTAAGAATCAGCTTTTGTGACTCTGGGAGATGCCTCTCCCTGGTTTCCTGCTGCTCCCTGGCAAGAGCTTTTGGCACTTGTGGGGGTGACCCAGGAAACG
Organism: Cinclus cinclus; assembly: GCF_963662255.1. Taxonomy (NCBI): domain Eukaryota; kingdom Metazoa; phylum Chordata; class Aves; order Passeriformes; family Cinclidae; genus Cinclus; species Cinclus cinclus. Next base: position 70,679,388 of record NC_085048.1, on the reverse strand, counting down.
CTGGTGCAGGGGGAAGGGAAGCTGAGTTTTCAGGGTCTGAAGTGTTCTTGCTTCTCATCTTACCACTCAAAGGAAGCAGGAAAGAAAATGTTGACACATTTTCCCCACCAGTTGCCCCACATAAAACCAGTTATCTACATAAAAGGTTACAGAGAGGCTGAAGTTTGCAATGGGTTGTCTCCAAGTTAATCCTCTGCGTCTCCATCAATCGGTGTCACAAGAGTTAACAAGAAGCCTGAATGAGACAGCAGGTAAAATTTAGCCTCTTAAAATGGAAATCAAACACATGTCTCTTTTGAGTGTGTTATAATTTTACAGGGTTTGCTTCCTTTATAGCTTCCCCTGCTTAGTATGTGATAATCTTTGCCTGCTGTTCCCCCCTCGTTTATCCCATCAGCAGCTTGGCCCTCATAGTTTTCCCTGAAAGGACTTTGTTTATGCCTGTACATTTCATTATCTCTTTCTTCCCTGCAAATCCTCCCATTTCCATGCAGTTGGAACAGCAGCACTCCTGAAGAAGTTCTGGCAGGTCAGTACCCTTGGAGATGCTCTGGGTCACACAGTGAGCCTCCTGAGATGTATTGGTGCACAACTGAGCTTTAGGGGGCCAACAAAGCCCCAGACCCTTGCTCTACAGAGCAAGTTCTTCCCTAAATCACTGCCTGATATTTCAGGCTATTTGACCTCAGGGCAATTAATAGGGAGAAACAAGGTGAAAAGACAGTCGTGGGTGACTCGGGGCAGTGTCCAGGCCATTGGGCAGTCCTGTTTTAGCCCTCATTTTGAGGCTGCTCCCTGCCTTATTCTAGTGAGACCCTGCAAGTCCTAAGGCCCCATGCAATTGCCCTGAGAGCTTATCCCTAAAACCATCCCTAAACACAGTTTGAAGTAGGACTGGGGCCTTAGGGACAAGCACTTGGCTACTGTCTCCCTCCTGTGATGAATTTAGATGATGTGACTGCATGCTTTAATCTTGTGAGAGGAGTAGAGTCCAGCACGCCTGAAAGAGTGAATTTTTGGCTAAATGGGGCAGGAAAAGCAAGAGCACATACAGCAATTATGTCTGCCTGTACAGCCTACACAAATGCTATGGGCCAGCTGGACAAGGCTGCATGCAAAAAAAAAAAAAAAAGAAATTTACACAGATATCTACCTGGCTCACAGACTCAGACAAGTATCTGCACGTACGAGTTCATGTGTATACAGCAGACCGATTCCAAGCCAAATACAAATTATTCCACTAACTCCAATGGGACAAAATTTGTTTGTGCTGTTTCAGAGGCCAGTCTGAAAACTTGGAAAGAATATTTTCCAGGCATTTGACTAGTTTCTGGGTAATCTGAAAAATGGTATCTTTTACAGAGATTTATATAGCTATAGACACACCCTTACATATGCACACGTATGTATTTGATAGCTATTAGCTGGCTTTTTTATTTGTTTTACCCTCATCTTACTCTAATTATAAACTCACTCTGGAATGTGAGGATTAAAGGAAGTTAGCCTGTGTTTCTCAGGGTAGAGTTTTTGGCCTACAAAATGAATAGGAGACGTTTTTGGGGAAGGGAGGACGCATTTTACTTCCTTCATACACTTAGCATCAGCAGTCTTTAGTTCCACTTAAATGTAAAGGAAACATTAGCAAGGAGGGAAGTGCTTTGCATTTTTTGAAGTCTATTATTAAAATATAACAAAAATCAGACAAACGTTTGTATTGCGACCCACTGAAAGATCCATGCCTTTTGGACTGTTCTTGGCAGGAAAAAAATAATTTCTTCCATATGGTTGGGGTAACTTGTTTGTGCGAGGGCTGCTGAAGTGGTGGCTCACATTCTTTATGTTTGTTTTCTTGTGGGATGGCAAATTGCCCTGCACCTGAAGGCAGCTCACCACAGCACTGTCACTTGGGTGCTGGAGCATGTGCCTGGTGCCTGTAACACTCCTGCTGCCACCTAAACCATAGACTGAAAGTGGCTGCTTGCTGAGTGCAAGGCAGGCATCCTCAATTCCCACCATGTTTCTGTGCCTCGGGTTGGCAATGTGTGCGTACCTGGTGTGCTGGGATGCTCTTGGTGCTGTGGATATCAGGTTTTTCTGTGCTCCCAGGTAATGGAAAATTGCAGAGGTCCTTTGAAGCAGGGCAGATTTTCATCAGCAAGGAGGATGCCTTCCCAAGGTAATGTGGCAATATCCCAGCCATCAAAGGGTCCATATGGGCATGTGGTTTACCTTTCTCACCTCACCTCCAGTTATCAAAGCAAGCAGGACATGACTGTACTGTGCACCCCTGTTGGAAATACCAGAAGAAAACCAAGGCTTCTGGAGACACCTCCTCAAAAGGGAGATTTGAAAGAACTTGTGTGCTCCCCTCCAGATGATTTTATCTCTGACTCACCACATGAAAACGGCAAGATACCATCGGAAAGAATCTTTCCTTCTTTCCATGTGCTGTTTGCTCGTTTGTTTCTATGTAAATGGGGTTAGGTTGGGGTTGGGTTAGGGTTGGGCTGGTAACGGAGGCCACTGCGCTCCACAGTGTCCCCTCCCCTTGCTCAAGTGCACGAAAAAGGTAAATTTAGCTCTTTGCTCACCCTTCTATTTGTGCGTTAGTGCTAACACAGTCATCTTGACTCAAAAGCTGAGATATTAAAAAAAAATTGATTTCAGGAAGAAAGCACGGCTTAATGGATTGACCAGCAACTTACAGGTCAGGCAGTGAAGTTGCAGCTGTGGCTCCTCATGGCTGATAGTTACCATCCTCTGACACAACTTTTGGGAGCTGAAAAAGCCCTGCAGCACCTGGGTGTTGAACACAGGGCAGTCTGCTGGCCCCAGTGCTGCTGCCCCTGACTGACCAGCGACAGGCAGAGCCCAGCAAAGATCTCTGCCAAGGCATTCAGCTGTTTGAGCTAAAGCAGTGGAAAATAGGGGGGGACTAGCATATGAGAAATAGCTTTAAAAAATGAAACAGCTTTAAATACATCTTACCAGGGGTTTGATTAAGAAAAATAATTAAATATATTGGGTGAGTTCAAATCAATAAAAATACTGGGAAGGGCGTTTTCCTTTCCCCTTCACTTTTGTGTTTATTTCCCTCTTTTTTGTTGCCCCAGCTCTGTCTGGCAGAGTGAAAAAATAGGTAAGTGACACAAGGAGAAAAATAATGCAAAAATGATGCAAAATAAGATTTTTTTTAGTGGGACAAAGCACCTAAAAACTGGGGAGAGATGATTTACCCAGAAACTGTTGTTTTAAAATAAGCACCATTTTTAATGGGGAAAAAAAAAAGAAAATAAAAAAACCCCATTCATAACAAATAGTTGTAGCCACAAAACGAGATAGCAGAGCTGTGGTTTGGCTTTGCTTAGTACCTTTTATGCCCAGAAGCACATTCCTGGGGGTGACAAGGAGGAATTCTTGGCCCAGAGGCATTTGCAGGTACCTGAGGAAGTCAGAGCTGGTGGGGGGATAGTTGCTGGATTCACATGAAGTTGTGAACACCGAGTCTTTCATACCTGCACCAAAGGCTTCAGACATGCATTCAGCAAGACAGCAGGAACTCGTGGGGTGCTGTTCTTTATGCTGTGCCATAATATAAGCACTCTTTTTTGGGCAGCATGTGTATGTGAATGATGGGGTAGGTCTGTGACCCCTCTCCTGGGAGGTTACCAAGTAGTGCTAAATGCCTGCATCCATTTGGAGGAAGGAGAGGATTTGGTGACCTCCTCCGGGCAGAATGACAGATAACCTCCTTCAGCCCAAGGAGAGCCACTGCTGAGTCTCGCTGTCACAGCGTGCCACCGAGCCATTGGCAGCCCATCCTGCTGATAGCACAGCTACACAATGGCCAGTTCATTACTGCAGCAAAAACGACTTACAAAAGCTAGAGCCAAATAAATTAAAGCATTAGGATCTCATTTTCTACAGCATTAACACTATGATGAATGTGAAATCTAATCCCTGCTGGCATCATCAATACCAAATAGGACAGTGCTGTGTGTCAAGAGGTGTCAGAGTCCCTCAGGAATTGTATGCAGTGATCAGAAAACCTTGTGTTTCTTACCCCCTCCTCACCAGCTGTCTCTGCTTACGGGAGGCCACCTCATTTCCCACCAGTGAAGGACCAACAGTACAATGGTAGGCACATGCTGAAGATGGAAGCAAAGATTTTTCTTTAAAATTATTTTGGGAGTGAGCTGTTACTTGGAAGCAGAGAGAGAAGCTCGTGTTAGAATAGCTGCTCCAAGAACAGTAACTCTGCCTGGATGAATTTATAATAGACACTTTAACTGGTGCCAAGAAGATACTGAACTTCCAGTGAGTCATTTTTCCACAGCCTTGAATAGGTTAGGATGAACTGTAGGTATGTACTTTGATTTTTATGATACAACCACAGCAAAGCCTTGAATCCCTCCAGTTTTACCTACAGGGAGTGGCTATGCCCATCTATCTTGGGTGGTTTTACTTGAAACTTTCTGTATTCTGCACAGAAAAGGCTAAGAGATGTTATCTGGAAGAGCATTAGGTTTGGGTTTTCTGTCTCTCAGTACCTTCACACCCAAAATCCACTCTGGTCTAAGAAAAAGCCTTGTCATTGACAAGGGGTAGAGACACTGGACAGCTTCAAGGAGTTGGAACCTGCAGAACTGTAGATGCTACAGAGCCTAGTGGCCAGGTTTGCTGCATGTACCAAAGCCTTCTCACAATTCTTTTTTCTCTCTAGGAATTCCCCCATGCAGGTGTATTCTGGGCTCCAGATCTTCTGACCTTTTGCTTTTCCCCACATGCTTCCTTCAGCTCAGAGTTATCCTTTTCTCCATGTGAAAGAGAAACTTGTCTCAGGGTACACCTCAATTTCCTTTGCTTCCCTTTTTTTGAACCTTGCTTTTTATTCCTGTTCTACCCCTCCTTTTTGCTTTCTCTTTCAGGGACACAAAGTTTCAGGCAACACTTGATTTGTTGGGTATTGTCTGGGAGGTGTGGACTACCACCTGATAGCTTTGGAGGTGGATGTGTCTGTTTTCTCTTAGGTTTCTGTTATATCCTTTGGGCTTTACTAAATGTCACCAAAACCTGTGCAGGGAGGGGGGAGTAGAACAGACCCTGAAACTTTGGAAGCAGTGTGTCAAAATGAGTTAAAGCTGTGCTTTAATACCCAAACAGTACTGCCTAAGGTTTGGCCAGCACTAAACCCACCACATAAATTGGTGCATTGGCTGGAAAATCTCAAACTGGCAAACCAAAACCACTACACTGGGCATAATAGTTTGCAAACTCTGACAAGTAGACCTTTATTGTAGCAAAAATCCCATGGGTTTTGCTGAAACTAGGAGGTCTCTTTTCAGGCCATCTTGTCATGTGCTCTAAGAAATGGGAACTATCAAACTGGCTTAGATAAATCAAGAACTACTTTTAAACTGAAGCTTTGTTGTGGCCCAAAGATTTTTTCCTAATTAGCTTTGGAAAATCTGCTCTTAACTTTCATTGCTTTTCCTGGTTTCATACACCTGCAGGCTTTGCTGTGCATCCTGAAGGATAAGGATCAAACTATCAGCAGCAGGGTGCTGCTTGTTACAATTCAGGCCTGCCCCAACAAAGGTGGGAAGGGAACTTTTTGACAGAAACACATTTTTGGTGTAGTTCTTGTGTCTGCAGTTTAGCCTTTGGGCTTGGGTGTGGTCTTCTGGGTGGAGCTCCTAAACTTTCTGGGATCACTAGGGTGGTTCTGGGATCACTAGGGTGGTTCTGGGGTCACTAGGGTGGTTCTGGGGTCACTAGGATGGTGCACACCAGCAATGGAGACCATCAGCACTAGTAAGTGAGGATGAAGAGAGAACCTTCAACTCCCTGTTTCTGCCCTGCTTTGCCAGTATTTCATGGCCTATCTCCATCTGATCTGTGCATTCCTGGCAGCATACCTCCCTGAAAAAGTATACCTTTGTTTGTTTTGTGCTGCACTTTTGAGGAGGTTCCTCCTTACTTACCGAGAGCAGCAGCTGCAGCCTGGCAGAGGGGAGACATGCTGTGCTTTCCCCTCCACCCTGCTTGCACCATTCCTGGGCTTCTGCCATCGCCCAGAAGGAAAAAGCACGCTGTGCTCTGCCTGCACAGGGTCCAGGCTGCTGGTAGCCAGGGCTGGCAGCCGAAGGCGAGGCGTCACATCGTCACAGGGACTGTAAATACACCACACATCTTTTTATTCTTGTGTCATAATCACAATGTCCCTGTAATGTAGTTTGTTTAACTGGATGATTTCAGTGCTAAAAATAAGTGGATCTTGCTGTTTCCAGGACAACCACTATCCCAACGGCTTATCTCGGCGCCTCTCCTCTGTCAAAAGGATGTTCTAAGCAGAGCTGGCCATGAATATTAAAAATGAAACATGCACACAATAAAACATTCCCTGGGAAGAGCCCCATGTTTTAATGCTATATGTTATGCTAATAGGACAGTTGCCTCTCAGAGAAGTGCTTAATTCAAAAGCGGCACAGTATGGGGTGAGATTGCAAGTAAGCAGGAATGTAATCTTTCTTCTTCTTCTTTTTTTTTTTTTTTTTTTTTTTCATTCATTCTCTCTCTGGTGTTTAGAGTGGCTCACTAGGCAGCACTTTCTGTCTCTAGCCCAGAAATGCACACACTGAAACCTTGCACGTGCGCTCTGAGCCCTCACAGTGAGATGGCTGCAGGGGGACAGAGAGCTGTTGCCTGGCAGGTGGCACCTGGTGGCAGGGACAGCCTGCCTGCCTCTGTGGGCACAACGGTGCTGGTGCCTCTTACAATGAGCCAGGGAAGAAACAGCTTGCACAAACAATGCCTGGCTTTTCTGAAACTGAAATTCAGCTGCTCTTCCCAACAGGAGCGGAGATGAATTGCTCATTTGGAGGAGTCAGGGAGATTTTAAAAAGCCTCCTAGCAAGGAAATGGTTGCATTATTACATGTCTGCATTCCTCCAGCTTTTTACTCTCTATTCCCTTTTTCTTCCTCCTTCCCTCTCAAACAAAGAAAAAAGCCTTGAAAAAAAATCAGAAGAAGCCTCAGGAAATCAGAGGGGACATTTATAACCTCTGTATCTGGACAAAAAAGAGGAGATAATTTAGCTAGTAGGATTGGTTTTAAAGTGCAGGCTGAGTAGAGGCTGCCTACTGAGCAGTAGAACTCTTTCAAGAGCTGGTGAGCCTCATGTCCAGATCATAGGTTTTGAGTGAAGCAATAGGTTCACTATTAATCCAACTGTTTGATTCCATGACTATAAAGAAATGTTCAGTGTTACTGATGAAATACAGCCAAGTCTTATACAAAAACAGCCAACTCAGCAAATGCAGCCTAATTTCCTCCAATAGTATTTACTGAAAGCAAATAGTAAATTAGTTTTAAAATATTGCCCATTCAGTTCTATCTCTTCAGCTATGTTTTTAACAAAGCTTTCTATTTAACTGAAGGCACATTTATGTAGTAACTGGCATGAGGGCAGTGAGCTAGACCCTCAGATGTTATACACTGAGTGGGTTTCACTGTCCAGAATTTAATTGTAATCAGATGAGGATCAGGCCCGTTGTTAGGAGACCGTCTGAAAACCATCAGTTGTTTATGAGAGCTGACAGCAAATACAACAGTTCAATCCTTATGCGCTGAACCTAGAAATTTTCAAGGTGACTGACTTGGCTGCAGGACAGCTGCCATTTTATGAATTTTGTACAGAAAGCTTCAGAAAATAAGTGGATCCTGAGCTCCCACTGAGACTTATTGTCTGCTTCTTAATATTTTGTTGTTTTTATTTTTGCTCTCAAAACTGATTCTGACTCCCTGTGGATATTTAATTTTCTTCAGGAAAACAATGTAGCAAAAATACATGCCCTCCTTTGGTCTGAAAATATGGACTGTGAATCTCATATAAACAAAGTGACTGAATTTTTCTGATGCATTTCAGGTTTGTAGTTCGAGCCTCAACCACAGCTCAAAAAGTGAAGGTATGTGAAAAATAATGTTACCTGGATGGTTCAAAATGTCAGGAAAGGCAAATTCCAGGGAGGTGCAAAGTCCTCTGGAGGTAATGCATATCTCAGCTCACTGAAAATATCCTACCCTGACAGGTTGTGTCATGTCAGAGTAAATAATGCTGAAATGCATTAAAGAATCTGAAGACTGGATCTGTCTTTAAGAAGGAAGATCTATATCACACCACTCTTCCCTTTTATCTGTGTCGCTGCATTAGAGAGTAATTCTTCTGGAAACCTCAGAAATGAATGTCTGGTTACCCTAAAAAACCACAGCTCTGGGCAGAAGTTCTTAAAGAGAGATACTTGATACAGCCTGGGCTGAGAGGGAGATGAACTTCATACTCTGAAGTTCCATTCTACATGATTTGTTGCAGGATGGGAAGGAATTGCAGATATTCACGTGTCATAGGTGGCGATGGTAGGAGGGTAAAACTTCGGGCACAAAAATGTTTTTAAATACGCAGACAAAAATTTCTAGTGCAATGTCCATTATTTTCAGTAAACTTCTCTCGCCTCAGAATAAGGGGGAGTTTGACACTCTGGTTCTACTGCAGCAACAGGACCATGGCAAGAAGAGGTATGTGCATATGCATACACACACAAATATGTATATGTGTGTGAATATTTCTGTGTGAATACAGAGGGAGTCCCAGAAACCCCATGAGAGCCAGTCAGCTTCAGGAGGGACCAAGCAAATGAAAAAAAAGAAGGAAGAAGAAGAAGGAGGAGACAACACTGTGTCTCACTCTGCCCCTTCTGCCTCTTGCTGAGATTCAGAGAGATTTGAGACACCCCATGTTCCCCTGTCACTGAACAAATGCCCTGTTCTCTCAGATGAGATGTTAATAAAGTCAACTTGCTTTTTTTGGAATTAAGTAAAGAAATGCAGATGTTGAGTTGAACTGACAGCCCTTCAGGAAGCCTTAAAATCCCCCAAATTTCTTTAAAGGGGAAACAAGGTTTGCAATTAGTGAATGACAGCAGGCTTAAGCATCCAATTGCTATTAATGCAATTATAGTTAAGGTTGTGATAGCTCTAGTGTCTTCTCGAAAACTCAGACCTCCATTTCATTGGGCCATTCAGTGCTTTTTAAATATTGCTTCTCGCACTTGGTAAAGAAACATAAATTGTGGATTGCAAATCCTGCAGGTATGGCTCATATGCTCTGAAGTGTGACTGTACATGTGTCTGGGGTGGGACTGGAAGGTATTTGAGAAACCTTTTGGTATGCCCTGGAGAGTGCATATCTTGGTGCAGCAGGGCAGCAGCTTCAGCAAAGGCCCTGTAGTGACTCTGCTGTGCAAATCAATGCTTGCACATGAATACTGGGTTAATGCATCTGACAGGAACAGTGTATAATGACAAGACTATCTTAATACTGCTGTCTCCAGTGCTTGTGCTGCAAGAATACATGTTGTCTCTCTGCAACTTCCATATGGCAGACACTTTAAAATTACAGTGGTTTAACAGGTTCTACTGTTTCCATCTAAATTCCTCTTCTCAAGGGTAAGGAGTGACCCTTTGAATCTTTCAGCTGCAAATAGCAAAGAGGGAACCAGTGTCCACCTCAGGCTGCAGCCTTTACCCTCTAGCCAGGCAGCACTTTGAGTCCTTTCCATCCAGTCAGTTGTTTTCACAAAACCATAGGAAATCAAGAGCCCTATGACGTGGGACTAGTTGGGCTCAGGTGTGCCCATGGGTTTGGTCATTCAGGCAGAAAGACAGACGGACAGAAAAGAGTGAGCTTTGCCATCAGTTGCATGAAATATTGTGTGCAACAGCCTTGTTTCACTTATTTCTTTTATTTCTTTGTCAGTAAAAAAAAAATGTTAGTGTTTTGAGTTTTCTGATGCTTAGGCTGTGCCCACCATCCACTACTTCTTCTCACCCATTGCCCTTTAGAGCAAAATAAACTCACAGAAGTACTCTCAATAGGTTCTCAGTGGGTGGCTAATATTTGGGCCTAGGGCTTCAATGCATTTGGGATTTGGATCCTGGCTGTGTTGCTGACATGATTTATGGTATTTACTGTTCAGATGGAAATGTTGTACCAAGCTGTACAAAAAAGAAAAAAAAAAAAAAGCCATTCCATCCATTCTGTCTCTAAATCATGTCTGAAGAGGTATTTTTGGCCAAGTATGCCAAGCAACATATTGCATAGCTGAAAAAAAATGGGAGTCCATTCAGAACAAAAAAAAGGTTCATTGAGATCACAGCTCATACATTATAAATAATAAGTTACTTTTCCTACAAAATGCAAAAGAAATCCCAGATAAGCTTATTTTGTTCTATTAATCTCAGTTGAATTCTGCAATTATTTTCCTGCAGTAAGTTCAATAATTTTTAATATCTTTACTTGTGCAACATTTTATCTCAGTGCAGTCAGTCAGATAGGTAGAATGAATGATTGATTATTTTCTCTTTCTATGTTGAATACTAAGTAGAGGCATAAATGGACAAGATCATCATTGAAATAGAGACACAAACAGTATTTTCCAAGCTAAATGCAAAGAAAAGCATATCTGCATTTCAAATGAGGCAGGGAAATTACTGTGGAAGACCTGCTCTAATTGTTGTTCCTGGTAAAGGGCAACATGGAAATTGCTGGTTTGTTGTTGAAGTGCATCACCTAGCACAGCAGGCTCTTGTTCCTCTTAGAAATTCTCAAAGGCAACCAAGCAAATTAATATTCTTTGCCATTTCTATTAATTTTCCTGAAACATCTTCCATCCAAAGGCTTTTGAGGGCTGCATCCTGACCATGTAACAGAAATGCCCTATAGGGAGGGTGCTTCAAGTGTTCAGTGCCCTGAAATCTGGACTGGGAGGTGGGCAAGATGCAGAGCAGCTGTGTAACTGATGAGTTTCAGCCAGGTATCTGTGGTGAGAGGTGGCCTAGCCAAGCTGGCTGCTCCTATTTTGGCTGTGTAGGCAGGAACAGCAGATATAAGAAGTGTGCTTTCTTTCTGTGTGCTGCTGCAGATCTGCTTGACCATAAATGATTACTCATCCTGTGCTTCTGACTTAAATTTTTTCTTGATTATGGAAGTTTTCAAATGGCAAATAGACTTTTGGGGGACAAAGTTCCTCATCTTAGATTCTAACTTCTGTGTGCAGTATGGCATATGTATACACAGACACCCCCAAACACCTCCAAATATAGCATACTACCTGCTGTGAGGTTAAAGGGGCAGCTTGCTTACAAAATTTTGTGATGATATTCTGATGAAAGGAATAAGTTCTCTAGGAGTTCCAATGCACATGAAGCAGTTGCACAGTGAAATCTGAAGGCTACCCATCTGAAATGCCAGGGCCTTTTGTGCCCAACCATGCATGACAGCTACCTGGCCATTCTGCCTCAGGAGCCAGCACTGCCAGCTTCCCAATAGAAGTCAAGTTCTATCCAAGCAGGCAGGATAACATAACCATGATGGCACAAACTTGTGACAGCCCCACCACGAGTGGTGAGGGGAAGCATCTCATTTCCTCCCTCTCCCTGAATCTGCAAAGATGAAGAGGGATGTGGATATGGATACCCAATGTTCTCGTTATCCTGGCAGCTACATGTTGCTGTCAGGGTCATTACACTGGAAAAGGACCATGGACAAGCAGAAGCTGGGAGTCAAACTGAAGACATGCAGGCCCTTAATGGTGTGGTGAGGGAGTAGATCCAGGAGCTAACAATCTGGCATGCTCCTTTTACACTTGGTCCTGGGGCTGGGGAAACCAGAGTTCCCACAGCCCATGGAGATGTAGTGTGGTGAGGTAACAGCAATGTAGGGGAAAGCCATCCTTGAGAAACTGCTTAAAAATATGCCCTGAAATCAGAAGGCAGTCCTGAAGTCTTGCTTGAAAGCCTGGGCTTCACTGCTGAGGAACATTTATGGGTTCATATCCAGGGCTGTGGTCATGATCCTTGCTGCATGTGCTGTCTCTATCTTAAAAGGGAGCTGTGCAGGGGAAGAGTGGTGTGCTTTGCCATTCCAAGGCATGTGTGAGATTTCACTTACTCACAAGTGGTGCAGATGAAAATGGAGGGTATGGACATGCCTGTGGTGTGTTGAGGCCTATTGGCAATCGATCTGGGAAAACGCAGGTTTCCAGATGTCTGCAAATTCTGGTATGTGAGCTGTAAACCTAAGGTACAATAGTGGATGAGGTGTCTGCTCTCAGTGCAAACATTTTTCCTACTTGCATTGTGCCAGGATGCTTTACTGGCTTTAATCATCACAAGGTAGAAAGCCGGTGAGTAAAGTCTTGTCACTTTATGGGTTTGCCTGAAATTGAAAGAAAAGAAAATATAACAGACCAAAACCATTTAATCTGGAGCAAAGTTAAGAGAATGAGTTAATGAAAGAAAGGCAGTTGTGTGAAGGTGTGAAACTGATGAAGACAGCCAAGATGCAAGGGGTTATCCATAGATGTGGCCAAGTTAAACAAGACAAGCTGGTGACTCAGGGAGACTCCACCTCCAGTGCCATTCATAAACCCAGCCTGTCCCTGGACAGCCACTCAGCTTCGATTTTGTCCTGTTTTACTTGGCCTTTGGATGGCTAACTCTTCCAAAAGCTGGCTTTTTGGGTAGGTATCACACCTTAAAACATCTGATCCTCTTTTATACATGCAAAGTACTCTTTTATTTGATTTCTTTGTGCTGCCTGCATCATTAGGTTTGGGTTGGTCCTGCCAGAGACAGGCATGTTTCTCATTGGCACAAAATGGTAGATCCAGAAGTGACTAATCTGACAGATTTGCACAAAAGTTCCAAAAATGTTCATCTCCTTCTTTGCAGGATGCAGACTTTAGCTGGAATCTAGAAGACAGTGACAGAAGTTTACAAAAAAACACAGAGGCGAGTCTGATTTCAGAACTGAGATCCAGATGCCAAGGCCTTGAAGCCTTGTGTCAGGTGATATCCTTGGGAAAGGTTGTTTTGCAGTGTTTTGGTAGCTGTATAGAACAAGTAATGTCGAATGTAATCAGCACCTAAGAACTTGTTTTCCCTCCCAAGATCATGTGATAAAAATGAAGCTATTTCATTTTCAGTGATATTTTCCATGAATTTAATGAGGAGAGGTTCTATTAATAGCAAACGAAAAAGCACTTTCTGGAGCTCAGCACCAACACTGTGCTACTCTCAGAGTTTGCAAACAGTTTTGAGCTTTTTGGATTTTTTTTAACTAAGCCAAGAAAAGCAATGATGAACTTAAGAGTAGCAAGTTTGAAATCTACATGGGATGCTGCCATTTTTTGAGCTGCTTATCACCTCCTTAGGGTGGCTGCTCAGGCTCCTGGATCTCCATATCTGAGCAAAATCCACTGGTGCCTCAGACTGCAGGTGTTGAGATACCACTCTAGGGGTGGACCATTGCCACTCCACTGCCACTGAGACCTTGTGGCGTGGCTGGCTGTGACCTTGTTGCTGCAGCTCAGTAGTGTCTGTCAGGTGCTACTAGCTTAGCATTGAAGTTGTCGTAGCCCTCTGCTACATGACTTAATTTCTATTGCCACGGCAGTGAGAGGAATAATCTTTGATTCACACTAATCTTGGCTCTAGAAACACCCACTGGCTTGATTTACATCAACACGATGGCAGGGTGCAGGGGTGCTTGAGGTCACCTTCAAGGCAGCCTTGCCTGCTGAAGGCAAGTCCTGTGCAGGCTCCTGCTCCCTCCTCTGCCCTCATGAGGACAGCCAGAGGCTGAAAGATGCCTTAGGAGCTCCCCATGCAATATTCCTTTCTTGTGGGTCTGACCAAACTCTCCTGGCTGAAGCCGGGTGCAAAAAATCCCCTTTGCTGTGAGACAAGAGGAGCTGAGAGCCATCGCTGCAGAAATGCTCCAGTCTGAATCACCTCTAGTCGCTTCTCAATGCACTTGTGGAGTGAGAAGCAATGACAGCCCTGTGCCCCATTCTCAAGTGGGAGCTGGGAAATTACTTGCAGATGATGCTGTCATTCTGCAAGGATCAGCCTCTATCATGCTAGCAGCAGGCAGGGTCCGTCCTGGCTCAAAGATAAACCTGTGAAGGGTGACATCATGCAGGAGGCACTTAAAGATGCAGCCTGCCAGCACGTGTTATTAAGCTAATCATGCTAGAGGAGGAGCCCCCAGGCTGAGTTGATAAGGTGAAGAACACATTCCACTGTGGTAAATGAAAAGCCCTCAGCCACCTTCAGCTTGGTGCCACAGAGCTGCATGCTGGAAATGGCATAACAGTGAGATCAAGTACAGCCACCCCCAGGGTCTGGACTCTGCTGTCTCCCTGCCCTGGAGCAACCTAGTGTTTATGTTAGAAGCAGACAACTGTAGAAAGCACAGAAAAACCCCAGAGCATACTGGGGACTGCTGAAGAAAACATTGCCACAGACTGAGGCACCCTTGCTCTGGGGAAGGCTGTGAATGGCTCCCAGTCCTGCCCTGAAGCCCAGTCCTCTCTTCCACCCTTCTTCTATGATGATTACCAGATGCCCTTTCCACTGCTTATTAGAATAGGTGCTGCTGTTCTCCAGGAGGTCCTGTCTACTAGAGGGCATTCTTGTAGGTGGAAAGCTTGAGGGCAGCAGCATGTCCCCTGTGTCAACTTCAGGTGTCACAGGCCATGAGATTTTCAATCATGGTGTTCAGGAGCTGAGGACCAAGAAGGGTTAATAGCACAGCTACTCTGGAAAAGAAGTCCCCACATCACCAGTGCTGGCATCTGCCCCTCAGGAGAGGAGGGACCCGTGCAGAGGATCCTGCCATGGGCAAGAGAATGAAAGGACAGCAATGTCTCAGGCAGTTGGGGAAGCAGAAGTTCAGATCTCAAGAATCAAACTAAAAGAAAACAAACAAAACAGAAAATGTTGCTTCAGCTTCAGCCAGGAACCCAGAACAGTTAACAGGAGGCTGGAAAGCCAATATATTCTGCCCTGGGGGAATCAACTTTGCTTGCACCAAAGAGGAAAGAAATGAATATAAAATAAATTGCAAAGATGAAAGCCATATATCACAAGCACAAACTGCCACAGCCATGATTGGCAGTTTACATATTACATTTTATAGCATTCCTCTTCTCCTCCCTCCATATTTTCTTTCTCCCCATTTCTCAGCTGACAGCTCATACACATGCCTTGCACTGCACAAATAAGTGCTCTGCTCCTCCCTTGCATCCTGCTTAGACTTCACGCCAGTCCTTCCCAAGTTCACTGACACCCCACCATCCTGGCTGCATGCAGAAGAGATGGCAGGTCAAGGTCTGAGTTGTCACAAGTCCACTCAAAAGATTTCCTGTCATGTGCAAATAAACCCAGCTCCTCTCCTCTGTCTTATTTGCTTTTTACTGAATCCGGTCAAATCATGATTTCCCCCTTCTCTTTCAATAAACAATCAGCCCGTGTCAACTTGATTACGAGCTGCTGATGCAGCATTGTTGAATCCAAGCCCTGAGTGTAGGTTTTGGCAAAAACAGCACTATTTTCAGCTAGGCGTGCAAGGTGGCTTGCCAAGAGGCTCAGCTTTCCCAGCAGACCCAAGGTGGGTTGGAGGCAGGGCTCCCACTGGCTGCCTGGGCGGCAGGACCAGGGGCCAGGTCTGCACAGCTCAGCACTGGAACTCCTGGCAGGGCCTGCACCACCTTGATGCTCCTCTGGAATTGATCCAGAGCAAGAGCCCAGAATATCAGGAACACAGAGCAGGGAGAGCACAAAGAAACCCTGTGCCAGTTCTGACCACTCTGAGGGCAACCGCTTGGCATGCGAGCTCCCAAGGAGGTTTACTTGGCTGACACGAAATTCACAGAACCTTTTTATCTCTGTGTCCAGTGTATGTTCCTGGTGTAGGAGCTTTGAGAGCCCTCAGCTGTGCAGAAGTTGAAGGGCAGGATTTATGCTTTCTCCACAGCAGGACAGGTCCCCTCCAAGTCAGCTTGTTTACACTCAGACAACACAGCCTTCATATCATTCCTCTTTTTAAAGGCATTTATTTCTTTCCAGGACAATGGCATATCCCTATCCTCAATTTTCCTCTGGGGCCACTCATGCTTTTGGCATCTATTTTTCCTGTTGCTACGCTCTTGGATGCTCTGTTTCCCATGGATTCAGTGGCCATAGGGGCCAGGTGTGTGAAACAAAACAGTGAAGGCACAGACACAAAAATGAAGTGTAAAACAATTTAGGCAAAGTGACTTCCCACTTCTATCATGGCATCTTTCTTGCAGAAGTCTCTTTTCCCCATGTGGAATGACAAACTTGCTCCCTACTAATGTTGACAGCATGCAGATTCACAAACTGGCATCCTATACCATTATTTTTCCTAACCAAATGTAGCAGCGCAGCCCCTGGAGTGGTTTGCAGTGGGCAGGGCTGGCAGCTGGCAGGTGTGGGCAGCGGCAGACCCTGCTGGTGGAGAGGTGAGAGCTGGGCAGAGCTGTGCAGGGGTGGCCATGCACGTGTGTGTACCTGCACACGGGTGCCTGGCTGTGCTGGAGACTGCCTGTGCCTGTGTCTGCGTCTCCTCTCGCTGAATTCCAGAGGCGTTACGTGTCCTGTGGAGAGAAGGAGCTATTTATGCCACAGGCATAAATAAATCCACTGAGCATTCGCAGTAACACAGGCTGCTCAGGGCCCGAGCTCAATCCCACTCCGGACAGGGATTAAATCTGCCTTTGGTGGGAGGTGGACAGGGGCCATGGTGCTGGGGAGGACACAAAGGCAAACATACAGGCAAGGTGTCTGTTGTCTCCTTATTAAGTGGTAAGTTATGTTATTTGCTCGTGACTGCTGGCACAAGTCAGGGGAATGTGTTTCTGCCTCCTCATTACACAAGAAGCTTGAACCAGTGAATGTTTGTATACTGTGGAGACAAACATACCAGCACCTCTTCTTGTGTGCAGGCTTGACTCAATAGAAAGCAGTGGCTTATTGGTTCAGGAGAGACATGTGGCGCAATCACCAAAATGATTTTTTTTTTTAAATGTAGTTGCTACACATTCAAATAAATATACATTGTTATCCCGTGTTTCAAAGGAAAGGGATGGTACCGCTGCTTTATCAAGGGCAAAGGATGCCACCAGCTAACACCTGCATAGAGCTTAGGTGACTTGGTTGCTAGTGCTTTTCTCTGGAAAAACCTGGTGTAATTTATTCACAGTCTTTAGATACTTATGATGTAGCTATTCAACAGATGAAGTAGAGTCAAGGGAGAGAAACAAGCATTCCTGTGTATGGGTTGCCCCAAATTGGAGCACACCTCTAATGTTAGGCAAGTGAATTGCACTTTACTGGCATCCTCTTCCTCCTCTTGGCTCTGAAGGGACTCCCAAGCTCAAGTTCAGACATAACTTAGACATAAATTTTACACTGCCAATTTGAAAATGTGCATGAAGAAATTTTACTCCTGGTCTTTCCTGGAAGACTTTCATGACCGTAAACTTGTGACATACAAAACCTCCCTCATTTTTCAAACCTGCCCTTTTTTTTCCATCTCTTGGTTGCCTGAGTGACACTATTGTGTTCTGGCTGATTCACCACTCCCCTGGCTATTTCCCAGCATGAAATTGCTCTCAGCGAGTGATGAATGAGTGCTCTGCCTTAACTCTGCCAGAGCAAAGGGCACAGCTACCATACACACCACAACTTTTGGAGTATGATGGATTTGAGCTTTTACAGAAATCTTTATTACCTCACTTTCCTTACCCTTGGAACTGAATTTCTCAGGGGCAGTTTTCAATTCAGTTTACTCTCTTAAGGAAAAAAAAAAAAAAGAAAGAAAAAAAGGAAAAAAAAAAAGAGGTGCCAAGTCAAGAGTGATTCTGTTAGAGTGATTTTAAGTTGGTGTAAAACCCAGCAGTGAGGTGAAACACTGCTCAGCCAGAAAGAGAACTGGCACATTGCTGGACAAGAAGGGAAGGCAGTAGCATTCAGGCTGCTTTCAGTGCAGCTCTAGGACTGCACCCATGGCAAAAGCTGTTTTGGAAACAAGCTCTCTTTACAACTCCTGTAAATGTTTGCTCATCACTGGAACTTGGTATACAAAATCTGGCATGTTTTTTAAAAGCAAACAAAATTTAAAAAAAAAGAAAAAAAGAGACTGGTCTTGTTTTCTGTTGTTGTAATAACAACAGAACCTAGTAAAACTAAGGAAACAAAGTCCTCTAGTATTTAGTGACAACAGCTCCTCAACAAAATCTGGATGAGATTGTTGCTTTTCAAAGTTCAAAGGCAGGGCTAGGGTGGGTAGGAAGCAAGTGAAGAAGGCAGATGTAGAGGAAAAACATGACCAGTCTAAAGCTTTTGAAGACGCCAGATCGGTTCTTGGCACAGCTGCTGATCTTGTATGGGACTGTGGCCCTCATCTGTAAAGGTGAAACAAATTTTGAAGCTCTTTAGGGTCTGATGTCAGAAACAGTCCTGTGTCTGTTTATACGGGGGAAACCTGGCCCTGGAGAAAGCTACTGTGGTTGAGGGTGGGTGCACAGAGCTTGTGCTGTGACACTGTAACCAGCAGAAAGCTGCTCATGTTCTCCAAAATGCATTTGCAGAGACTTTGCATGGCTCGTGTCTAAAAATATGGGCACAATTTTGCCTTTCTCCCTCCAAAAATGAAGTGCAAGGGTCATACATCCAGTGTGGGGCTGGATTTTTATAGCCACAAGCACCCAGGATTTGGGTGTGCTGCGGTAGAAATGGGAAAGAAGAGGAGCTTGAAGCAAAAAGGGACCACAAATGAGGAACTCTGAATCTGAAGGCAAGTAACACACTAACATTATAACAGGATGGTGTTAACAAACCCTGAGACCCAGCCTCACCTGGTACCCAGGGGGTGCCTAGGACAGGGCTCCTGGCCATGCTGTGGAGCTGGTGGTGCTGCAGGACTCAGCACAGAGGTGTGGGGCCAAGGGAGGATGCTAACACCACAGGAGGCAGGGGTGCCAGAGCACTGCTGGTGTGAGCACACAGCTCCAGCGGAGCCAAGGCTTTCTCACTGCACAAAAGTATCTCGGCCACAACAACGTGTCTGTGGATCCTCAGTGGAAATTTTGTGTCCAGCACTGGCAAGACAAAATACCACAAAAGGATTAAGTTGTCACGCTGCTCATTTACTTTCATACACACAATGGCCATCTTGAACAAACGCCATCCTGTTTAAGCTCAGGGGCTGTGCTGCTCATTCTCTGTTCTAAATCTGGATAAACTGAGGAAACGTCTAGCCTTCCATTTAGCTAAGAGCTGAGCTTCTGGACAATGCATCAGGTGCTAGCACATTCTCAGCTGCACTAGTGGATTTGTCAAAGCATATATTCAGCAAAGGGTTCAAGAGTTTGCATCAGGGATAGGTGACTTCCAGGAGTCTGTGCAAAGAGTTTGGGAGTAAACTTCTCCACACTGTAAGGCTGAAACAGTGAGGCCAAGATATTATCTTGCATCTTTAATCAAAGCTGTTCAAAACTCTTGGTCAAGAAATCACAGAATCATAGAATGGTATGGTTTGGTTTGGAAGGGACCTCACAGATCACCTAGAACCACCCCCTGCTCCCATGAGCAGGGACACCTCCCACTAGGCCAGGCTGCTCAGGGCCCCATCCAACCTGTTCTTGAATGCTTCCAGGGGTGGATCAAGCATCACTTCTCTGGGCAACCTGTTCCAGTACCTCACCATCCCCTGAATAATTTCTTCCTAGTATCTAACCTAAATCTTTCCTCTTTAAGCTTAAAACCATTTTCCCTTGTTCTATCCCTATGTGCCCATATAAAAAAATTCCTCTCCAGATTTCTTGTAGGCTCTTCATCCCAGGACAAGGCTCTGTGCTTGGCTGTCCAGTGTTTACAACTTCCAAGGGTCTAGATATTCTGTAAATCAAGTTTCTGTATGAGAATGACACCTTTTGGCTCACATCTGTGGCCATCCTGGCTACAGTGATGGGTGTGGAAAAAGACCTGAGTGATGAGTAACCAGAGTAAAGTTGGCAACTTAGATGAGTTTAGGTGAGTTAATGCACTATTAATGTACTGTCAGGCCCAGATATATTAATACTGAGGTTCCTTGAAATACCTTGCATGCTTGGCTCTCTCCCCAGCCAGTGGTGTGAACGCCAACCACTAGGGACAGAGTTATGGACTGGTTTTGTCACCCCTGACCTTCGGTTTCCTTAACAACTGCCTGGTCTCCAGGAATTGGCCTCCAAGGTTTACTAAGGAAGGGAGCAGAAAAGAGCATCTAAATCTACTACTCGTGCTAACTCAGGTATTTCTGTTGATTGGCACCGTCCATAATCAATACCCTTGTTTAAACAAAGGTGGGAAGGAAAAAATGGTAAAAAACCCTGTTTAACAACGTGCACTGATGAACTGGCTAAGCATCCTTCTCTTGAAAACTACTCATGAAATGAACAAGCTACGCAAGAACAACAGTCTTGTTCTCATGCAAATTTTTTGCCGGCTAATGGTCGTTTCCATACCCTAGGCTATCTCAAAGCACTTCTGAAACATTAACGCAAAGCATTTGGCTAATCAGGGCTGGTCCTTTTCACCCTTTCCCCGTGCAGGTGAGTGGTATTTGCCAGCAGGCAGGGAAAATGCAGTTTACAGCCTCTGTCGAATACAAAATCACAGCCTTTAGAGGGGAGCAACAAATGCTCTCACAGCCACACAGTGCTTGCGAGGAGCAAGGAGATTAGCAAATGACTTGCTACAGATCATCCAGGGAAACAGCAGGAAAGTTTGAAATTGTTAACATATGTCATGTCATGTCATGTCATGTCATGTCATCCTCTCAAATGTCCCTCAAAGTGGGTCTAAGGGTATTTCCTTAGAATTCACTGGGATTATTTTTGCTTAGTCTGAGATGTCGGATGGTACAACTTCATGGCTCCAGAGCTTCACCATTTGGATGCCAGGTTTGGTATATGAGTTGTGCCAAATTCACCCATCTCCCCTGCATCTGACTTCAGGTGTGCCTTAACTCCCTGTTCTCCATAGCCTGCAAAAGCAGCCAAGTCAGGGTGCAATACTTGCTAGATTGGTGAAAAATTGTAACAAACTCCTGCTTTAGTTGCTTGAGGAATACTTTTCAGGGCTCTCAAATTGGTTTCTGTACACCTCACTGGGAAACGTGAAGGGTGATGCAGACAGCAAAAAGGTGAATGAAACTGCTGGGGTTTACCAAAGAGGCTAAATGATAAGCATGAAGGCACTCCAAAGAGGTGTTCCCAAGGATCCACTACACCTCCTTGATTCCAAATACGTATTTTCCCATTGATGTAGTTTTTACGATGTGCATAATTGATGCATAAGTTAACAGTCACAGGAACAGGAACAGTTGTGACGATGAATTGCACCAGTCCTGGATCTAACAGCCCCCCCATACCTGTGCCAGCAGAGTGGTGAGGAACAAACTGCTCCCCACAATGGCTCATCACACTGAATTCCCTGGGCAGTGTGGCGAGAGCAAGAATAAGTTATTCATAGGGTACTATGATGGCTTCTCTCCTGAGGATCAGTGTTAGGGCTGTGGCATGGGAAGTTGTGGCAGTGGCATTGATCCACTTGTCCTGGGTTTCAACTCGTGCAACCAGGGATCAGGAGTACCCCATTACATTGCAATATGCAAGCAGGGGCAAGGCCCCTGAGCAGAAGAGGTATTTGTTTTTGGCCTTTACTTGTTCTGCTCTCAAGGACCTCATCCTGAAAAGTGTGGGCAGCAATTCCTCCCCTTTTCTTCATCCCTGTCTGCAGCTCAGGGATGAAAAGAAGTGGGAGTGGCACACTAAAATCCCAGGCTTTGCTTTGGGCAGGTTTTTTCTTAGGTCTGTTCCTTATGTAGAGCCCTGTGCTTGAATGTTCCCTTCTTCTCTGCAGATGACATCCTCTGGAGCCATGAAGGGGCTTTTCTGTCTTCATGGTGGCAGTGATGGGAGCTGGCAGGATCCAAGTCCAAGGGAAACAGGTGCTGGCTCAGAGCTGCCCATCTCTGAGCCAGGGTGCCCTTGGCCAGCATCATCCTGCTGTACTTCCCTCTGAATCTCAATGAGCACCTTGGGATGTGAGGGGCAGATAGGATGCTCTGATTACTTGCATCTTTCCTATTTTGGGCATGGCAAGCAGTTAATTTCCCCCCTCTCCTTTCATGTTTACACAATGCTTTACACTGATCTCCCCTGCACACATTTATCTGCCAGGGTAATAGAGCAGCACCCGGGGAGTCTCCAAGGCTTCTGTAGGAGTTTGGCAATGCTGAGCTGTGAATACAGGGAGAGGCAGCATGTGTAGCTAATCCTACGATACAATAACCAGTCCTTCTTGGTGGATGTCAGATTTACTAAATGCATGATTGTTTATTGTTTGCCTGTGTAATGATGTGTGTGGGACTTGAGCCAATCTGGAAATATTAATAAACATGACAACATTTCAGTAATGTACCAGACAGAATTCTCCCACTGCTCCCAGGAGCACTAAGATGATGTGGTCATAGACGGAATGAAAGGGAGTTCTCTTCTGAAATTAAAGAAAGAGCTTTCTATTATCTAAGCCAAATAGTAAAACAGTTCACTAGGTTGTTCACACTGGCACACTCTAGCTGCAGGTGGGTTCATTAGCTTCTCTCTGATGTAGCAAAATTAGATCAGTGTAAGGGACAAGGAAGCTGACATTAGCCTGTGCTGTCACTGAAAGGACTTGCTTGTCTGTGAGAAGGAATGAGATTTATAGGGCCTTTAGCTGAGGCAAAACTGAGCAGTCCGTTTTATCTCAGCCTTTTCTCCCTTATGGACCAGGAACCTTCTTGTTGTCGCTCTTTTGTTCCTCTAGGCCCCCTGTGTAGTGGTACACCTGTGTTGCCAACACTGCAGAGGGAGATGTTCAAAAGTAACCATGCATGAATGTTTATTTCCCAAAATCAGTCTTTATGACCTGTACCAGGCAAGCTCATTCTTGCCCTTCCATCTTGAATCTGTGACATCATAACTTTTTGGTAATGGACTATTAATCACCTACTGCCTGATGCTGTGAATTCTGTCTGGTTTCCTCCAGGATACTTCATCATCTGCAAGCAGGACTTGGACCAGGCGGGGATGCCTCCATCCCAGCTCCTCCAGATGCCAGTGCTCTGAGCTTTGCCAGAACTGCAGGATTTCTGTGCGTGCCATTAGACTGGGATGATGAACAGCTTGGCTGTGAGTGCATGGAGTGCAAACCCTGGCGAATACCTGGCTCAGGGCCCTGGCAAGCAAGCATCCTCACTGCCGTGCAGAGCTGCCATCTGGCAGGTTGGACCTGGTGTCCTCACCACTCCAGCTTCCTAAGCCAGTGGCTTTTTTGTTTCCTTTTAAGTGAAAACAAATGTTAACTTCAGCCCATGGATGATGCAGCCCATGGTTAACAACAACATCTCTTTGTGCAGGGATTACTGGGATGAAGAAGCTTAACTGCACACCCCATATTACCTAAAAATAGCCTCAGTGGGTCAGCAATATGGTCTTTGTAAGGGAATCCAAGGATGAAAAAACCATCCCACCTCAAGGAGCAACCAGGTAACCAGACTACAGTTCGTGGTGCAAGCACACTACAAAGTGCTCTATGTCAGTGGGTGCAAGGTGAGGCACAGTCTGTTTGTCCCTATGGCACTGCCTGCTGAATCCCAGGAGCCATGTGGGATCTCACTGGTGCATTTTGCAGGAAAGGGGCTGCTGTGCTCTCTACTTCCCCACCTGCAAGACTTGCACTTTGAGGACCTTTGTGTGGTATTAATGTGATGCAACTATTTCTTCTTTTGACTGACTTCATGGGGAAAAAATATAAGGAGAATCCAGTTAGGTACAAATGGACAAAATTTGGATGAAACTTGTTTAATTGTAGTGACTAGTTTTCCCCATTGACAGTGGTGTGTCCTCTGCGTCCCTTTCCTACATGTTGGTGAAAACTTGTGCCCAGGAGCAGCCTCCAGCTGTGTCATAGGATGGGTATAGCAGAAAATGAGAATATTCGAGTCTGAACCCAAATTTCTGATAAGAAGAGCAACTGCCCCTTCTGGCTCCCCTTGTTCGTTGCCCTTCAAGACACAAGAATGGTCCTGGATGTTATAAATGTTTCTTTTGCAGCTGAGGGTAGAGAACCCAGACAAAGATCACACATGGGTTTTTGGAGGGATCACACCAAAGTAAGGCAGTGCTAGGGTCTGTGGCTGTGGTACACACCTTGCAGGCTATAGTGGCATTGAGTGACTTTACCACTTGCAGCTCCACCTTGAATAATGCTGCCAGAAGAAGAAAGGCTCCTTCCTTTTCACCTCAGCACTGATGAAGATTTCAGGGAGTCACTTTCCAGAGTGGAGAGTGCCATTTTCCTCCAGCAGTTTGCTGCAGGGATTTATCAGCTTTTTGGTCTACCTGACACAACCACATCTGGCCCTTCAGCACTCTCACCAAGGGCCCATTAGCCCTTTTCTGGTGTCATCACCTCACAGGTTCACACTGTCCTGCTTTCCCATGAGGAAGGCAAAATTCAGGCCATGAGAATTCAGGTTATAGGTCCATATACAGTAGGCACAGCTTTCTTTCTTGCTTCTTCCACAACATGTTGTTCTTTTTTTTTTAAATTTCATTGAACAGCATTTTGTCTGAATGACTTTAACTTCCTGATTGTCTTCATTGTCTAGGGTCATCCAACTCCCCTCAGTTCCCTGCCTGTCCTGCAGCCACCTGCAAATTCTGTCAGTAGCAATAGTTGTTCTTTCCAGATCACTGGAGGAAGATGCTGCAAATTGTCAGGTCTAGAAGAGGTCCCCAGAGAGCCCCACCAGAAGTGCTCCTGTGTGTGCCACCTCCATTAGTGCCTGACAGGATCCAGCCCCCAGATGTTTTATACCTCATCTGGAGCTGCTGCAGTATGTTCATTCTTTCCCAAGAGTGCTGTGTGGGGCCTAGAATTGCCTCACCCAGGGATTGCCTTTAGGCAGCCACAAGTATCAGTCACTTTCTATAAAACCAACAGAAAATTAAATGCGACCTCTTTTCTGTTAAACATTGTTAACTGGCACTGATGCTCTATCTCTTTTATTTTTGTTGTACTTGAATCCCATGTCATCTTCTCTGTTGTTTGGTCTGGGGTTTGTGTCATATATATTCACCTTGTATTTTTCAAAACTGTGGCATACACTTGGACCTTTCCCAGTCCACTGAAAATTTGATGGCACCCCCGGGGTTATTAAAAATGAATGCCAACAAGCTAAACATCTCCCAGACAGTTCTTTAAGGACTTTGGGGTATAAGTTATCTGCACTTTGCAATTTAAAATTGTTTATCCCAAACAGCTGTTGTCTGTCATTCTTCTCAGGGATACACTGGAGACCACTTTATCATCCTTATGTCATCTCAACATATCATCTATTTATTTTCAAGTGCAGAACAAAAATATTAATCAAACTATCCTGCATTGTCATTAGCTGTTTCACCAGCTCCATCTTGAAACGAGCTAATATTGTTGTAACAACTCATTTTTCATTTCTTAATGGATATCTTTATGGGAATTGTTGAATTGATGTATCTGCATGACAATTGGCTGAATGCTTCCTGACTTTTGAATATGTGCAATCAACATTGTCTTTTAGATACATCATTCAGATATATAATTTGCAAAACATAAATTATTCAGGATGTTGCTCAGCCACACAAATGAAAGGGTTTTCTTGTCTGGGTCATTCATCTCACCTAGATGAGGGCTAAGGCACCAGAGATGCTGCTCTTTTCACTTTACTAAGTCCAAGTTAATTGAAATATAAAATACCCATCTCCATACAGAAATGTTGCCTATAGAGAGTGGATGCAGCCTGATTGGAGAGATAAGGGATTATCCTCAGGTTCAGGAGACACAAGTTGCTGGCTCAGTTACTAAGTGTCCTCATGCAAGCCATTCACCAGCCCATGCCCCTGCTCTCCTGCCCAGTAACTGGGACTCAGTGCTGCTTCACCTCCTCTAGGAAGTGCTCAGAGTCTGTGGAGAAGCGTATCTTCCCTGAAAGAAGACTTCTGCCATCAGGGGGCTTTAGGAAATATTGAATGGACAGGATTAGCACTTGTTTTGGTCTTCTTTGGTTGCCATTTACCTGGCCATTCACATTTGGAACATTTCATTTAATTAGGCTTGAAATTTCTGGAAAAGCTGTCCAATGCAAAGCTAGGACTTCAGGACAAGAAAACAGAACCAATAGTTGTTGACCTTTTAATAAACTCTTCCCCTGGAGAGTGGGGTTTCGACCCTCACAATTTGCAGTCTCTTCTCCCTGCGAGTGAGTGGAGGAGGCGGAAAGGAAAGCTGAAACCAGGAGGGCTCTGTATACAATATGTGATTTGTTCTTTGTGGAAAGACCAGCTTTGGTTCAGACTGCTCCAGCTGGTAAAACTTTCACTCTCTAAATTCAGTGTGAAACCAAATGTGTTTCTTAAAACAGATCCTTGGAGGACTTTCAAAGACACCAGTAGGTCAGATGTATCCAATTAGTAAGGGCTTGTGACAGCAGGAGAGAGCCCTGAGGGGCAGGGTGGGGAATCTTCACAGAACATCTTGCCTGCACCAGGCTGAACTTCACTGCGGTCACCCTGTGGGCTAGAGCACAGGGAGTTCATGGTGGGGTTTTGGTGGCAGAGCCTTCTTCGAGCAGGGCTCCCATAGGCAGCCATGTCATAGGCTGCCACACCCGTGCTGCTCTACCTGCCCGCCTTCCTGTATAGTTAGGAAATGGGAATGCAGGGACATTTCTACTCCGAACATTTTAATGTTTCTGTCTTTGCTGGCTGCTGTTTTGCAAATGTGTCCTCTCACAAGATTTTTCAACTTGACTTCTCTTTAGCCATGCTCTCTATCACCTGGGAAGGTTTTATCTCTTGTACTATATCTCACCTCTTTCAGGAAAGTTCAAAACCAGGTTTAGAATCCCTGCAGCCTATGAATTCCGGACTCTGTCTTGGAGCCCAGTACTACTGGGGCAATAACCCTGATACTTGACTATAAATACAATTTTTCTCCAAATCTTGGATCTTTGGTTCACCTATCACTAGGACAGTCCAAATGTACTCTGAGTGTTGCTCATGTGCAAGGGCTTGAAATATGACTTCCATTCATTACTTACAGCCTCCATGCTGCATTCCTCATTGGCTAAACTAACCAGGGGAAACTTTCCCACAGAGACACTACCCAGGGCCTTTCACCTGAGAGGGTCTTGGGGCATTTCACAACTCACACGTGTACATCTCTGCTGTGGAGAGGCAAACGGCAGCCCAAGACAATGCACAGAAAAGAGTGTGCAGTGGCAGTGGGCAGCTGGGCACAACTCCTCCTGCTGCCACAGAGCTTGGTAACAGCCACAGAGAAGCAGAGATAGGCTTAGTTGGTAATGCCCCAAATGAGAACTAATGAGAGGGAAGGTGACCTTGGTTTAGGGGGTGAGACAGAGCTCTGAAACTTGGAAAGTGTTGCTTTCCAAAATTTTTTTCTCTCTCTCTCTCTCTCTCTCTCTCTCTGTATATATATATATGTGTGTGTGTGTGTGTGTATTAAATTATATACATAATATATAATATAATATATAATAATACAATTTCCATATACTATGGTCAATCCCCAGCAGTTTTCCAAGATGAAAAGGGGAAAACAACACATCCCTACTGACTCCTGAAGGATGCTGGGGTGCTAGGCATAGTTTGAAAAGACCTAGCCTTCTAAAGTGGGGATCAGGTTGAAAACTACTTTAGAAATAAAATTATTGACATCTACTATCTACGTTTCATTATCTGAAACTCATCTTTACCAAGTGCCAAATGTTCAATTAGAAAAATACACTGGCCAGGCAATTCTTCAGTCCTGTTCATAAGAAGTGCTCACGTGCTGAGGAGCAGGGATGTACCTGAGCTGCCAGCAGGACTACTTTAACAGAAGCATTAATTTTGCGACAGCTGCCAGTGACAAAGGAACTACTCCAGATGTGGGGTTTATGACCTGATTTATGAACTAGAGTAGGATCACAGCAGCTATCTGTGCTATGGGTCAGGATATAGAAGAAGATGGCTGCCTCCAGCTTTGGCCCCTGAAGATGCACCTCACTTCATAGCTTTCTGTCAGCAAAGGATGGGAGGGAGAATCAAAGTGCAGGAGCCCTTGAGGAAAGGATGAACAAGGCTTTACATTTTAGATGGGCTTTAGGTTAGAAAAATAATAAAATCCGAGCATTTTAATAGAAAGATCAGCTCTAACATTGGTAATCTAGACAGACAGCAGTGGGATGAGGAGAGACATAGGGAATGCTTGATGTAAAATCAAGGTCATGCCCTGAAAATCAGACACAGACATGGAGAGAGGTATGTGAACCATTAAAATGAAAGGAAACCTGAGATAGTTGCTCCACCAGCTGCCAAAGGCACCACACTCTGTTTGTGCACGCTGGAGCATACTCTTCTCCACATTTGGTAATGTGGCAGATGCCTCATTGTGGTACCATCACAGGAGAGGAAACCCAGAGGATAAACCAGAAGTGACCTAGGAACATACTTTAAAAATTCCTTTCTACTCATTAATCTGATTGGGAAGAGATGATTCAAAGCTCTCAGTGGAAAGTCCTGGCCCAGGAGCTAGGGGGCTGAAGCCCTCAGAGAGAACTCCTCTCCTGCTCAGAAGCACCAGTGAGCAGGAAGCTGCTCTGTCCTTATGTGTGACCAGGGAGCAGTGTCGTGACAGATGCCACAGAATTCCACTGTGGTTCTTCTTGGGAGTGCCAAGATGCTGCAGAGAGACCAGTGGACTCTTTACATGCAAGTTTGTGCATTTCTGGAGAAGCATGAAAGTTCTGCTCTTTCTCATTTGTTTATGCCCAGGCTGCATCTGAGAGACCCAGAAGCTGATAGCATTTTTACTGCTGGTTTTCACCAGGTGCTGTGACCTTCATTATCCTTGAAACATCTGTTGTTGCAGCACCAGCCTTCACTGAGCTTTCTGCTCTCGACTCCCAACATGGGAAACTGACTCCTCCAGCTCAGCACCTTGGTCCAGCCTCCTCACCACCCCTTGGCCAGCACCTGCCTCTGCTCCAGTGAGTGAGGGTGGCAGGCTCCTGACAAAGACAAAGCAAACACTCAGGGGGGTACCTTGTACCCACCAGGCACTTGCAACTGCATCTGGCCTGGATCCCCCCACTGCAAGGACAGTTCTGGATGCTCTGGGAGAGAGGCACAGGCTACCCATGAAGAGGAAAGCCAGGCCTGTTTGTGTTTACATTACTGCAGGGGTCACCCGGTGCTGCTTCTAGATTCAAAGCTGTGCATTCAGCAGCTGAGTGGCTGAGCCTGGGAGCAGCTGGGGCTGTGGCTTTGTGTCACTGCCTCCTGCAGCTCTGTGCTCCCTGACAGGACGATGGACTGTCACCACATCCTAACAGCACGTGTGCTTACTCAGTCCCAAGCAGCTGGAGTGGAACAAGGCTTCCACGCCCGACTTCCAGATTAGAAAATCCAAATCCATGTGCAAAATCAGAGCACGGGAGTGCTCTGATGGCATTCAGTCACCACAGCGCCTTCAGATGCAGAGGAGGTACTCTGGAGACACTGAGCAAGTTGCAGAGTGTCATAAGGGCTGGAGAACCATTTCATATCAGCTGAGAACATGTAGACACAGTCTTTGGCATGTCTTGGCTGGAAAGGATTCTTTGGTACCAGGGCTGGGAGACAGGAAGGTGGCAGGAGGGGAAGGTACCACCCTTGCACCTTTATAACTTCTTAAGTTCCTCATCTGTCACTGTGTGTCCCCATGTGTCACCCAGGGTTACTGACTGCCTGAAGAAGTCTCTTCCACAGGAAAGCAGCCAGCAGCACTGCCTGCAGTGGAAGGACAGACTTTTCCAAGGAGCACCAGTATGAGGTTTCTTCCTCTTTGTACTTGGTCATCTAAACAACGGCTCTGATTAAAACCAGGAACTGTTCTACACTCAGCTGTGTGTGGACATCAGCCCAGCTATTTGGTCAACAAAATAAAAATTGAGATACTTAACTCTGAGCATCTGTTTCCTTTCTTTGTTCTTTTTATTTTTTTTTTTCATTTTGGCCGAGTCCCTGTGAGATTGGACCATCTTCCTGACAGGTCAACACAATGACATGCCTTAAAGCTTTCTAAAGATTGGTTCTTTTACTTGATGATGGCCCAGAAAGCCGCTGGGGATGTACCATCAGCATCCACCCTTTTTGGGAAAAGGAGAGGGTGGAAGGGGAGAGGCCATGGTTCTGATTTGCTTGGCTTGGTGCTCAGGATCACTGAGCTTTGCCTTATGCCACAGCCACGTGATTTGTGTAGCTATGACACAAAATCATAAATCAATCCAGTTGGGCTAGAAAAGTTCACGAACCCTTACTGAACTTTTGGATGAATGTGGGTCGAGTTTCAGGCTCATAACGAAATCCGAAACCAGGCAGGCTTCAGAAGGATTTGTGTTTCATTGCAACTCTTTTGTAGAGCTTCACTAGAAAGGTGGTGGTCAGGAAAATGCTGGGTTTGGCTAAGAAAAAAGGTGTTAGCATGAGAGACTTTAAATAGAGAAGGCTGACCTTATGAAATAGTCCTACTAACAGTTAGTGCAAAATTATTATTTTTGAAAACTGCCTCTTGTACAGCCAGGACTAATCTTCATTTCACAGAATTGTCCAGCATGGCTAAACCACCTGCTGGGAATATTCCAGCATATTTTGCATATTTTCAGAGAGGCTTCAAATCTCTTAAATCTATCAAATTGTGGTGATCTGTTTGATAACTCCTGCTTTAAAACCAACCAAACAAAAATCTCATTTTATAACCATGTAAGTTTCTCAAAAACATCTTCATGCAATGCTAGCAAAAGGTTTCAAAGAGCATTGTCATTTTTAGACAGCTCAAAAAACGTCTGTATTCTCCCCTTAAATCTGAATGCAGAAATGAAGCCAGAAAGGTCTTCCTTGTCAGGTTCACTGTTGTTGTTCTGGCTGAGTGGTCAGGTTCTCCTGCTGCATCTCCCAAGATCTTCAGTGGATTGGTTTGAGTTTAGATTTTGAATAAGCCTTTGCAGTGTTGATTATTGCAAGTGGGCCAGGGTTGATAATCAGGAGATTTTAAGATAATAAGATTTCAGGTCCAATTTATCTGCCCCCTTTTATTTGAACCTTCAGGTTTCATATTTACAACCTTTTCCTTCCCAATGTGAAGGGGTGAGAAAGCTGAGATCCTTAAGCACTCATGGGGCTACACAGCCAATTTCTCAGAACAGTAGAAACACCATGGCTCTTTCAGAAGAAAAAAACCTCAAAAATTGGCATCTGTGCCTCCAGGTGACCAAGTGAGGCTCTGACTCCACTGAGCTTTGTTTTTCACCCCTTCACAGAACAAATTAGTAGCAGCCTTGTTATAGTTTACAGTCTATATTTCAAATAAACATATTGCGTACTAAGAAACTGCTATGGCTATTCGGTCCAGTGTTTTCACTGTTTAGGATGACTCTTGCTTTTGGATTAAATTTACCCTGGAGCAGATCCCAAATTAACAAAAACAAAATAAAACCATGGGATTTCAGTCAGTTTAAACACCAGAGGATACACAATAAATACTGAACTTTTATCAGCACTTTGTGGAGATCGGTCTTTCATGAAGCAAATTGTTCTGGTGCAAACAACTGACCTATGTGAAAAAGGACCAAAAAGGTCTAGTGTTCTCCTTATTGACAACTTGATTGTGATGATTCAGAGGAAAGAGCTAAAAAAGGGAGAACAGTGAAGTGCCTTTCTCAGGAAGGAATACTGTGATTCTCAGATTCTGAGCAGTGATTTGTATTTGGCTTGGGCAAAATTCAGTTTGGAAGTTAAAGGGAATAATGAACTGAAAATCTCTGAGCTATGCACAGCAGTCCCAACAAAACCAATGCTCTGGGCTATCTTCTGCTTCCATGGACGTGGATGTGCCTTGTGTAGGCTGCTGGGGGGCTGGACCCCCAGGATCAAGAGCAGCATCTTGGGGTGCTCTGGACCTTGCTGGACTGTATCTGTATCCTTGAAAATCTTCCTTTCCATGAGAGAGTCCTATGGGCTCCCTCTCTGACCTCTGCCTAGTGCATGTAAGTCCTGAAGGTCTAGGCTAAATCACACTGGGCTTATAGACTTACAGCTGAGTTTGTAAACTGATTTGTGGCTTTAAAATATGAGGTCTCAAATATGAGAACTATTTTACTCTGTTTGTCAGAGCAGTGGAATCAAATCCTTCCATGCCACAGGGACTCCAGGAGTAAGAATGGGAGAGGAGTCAGAGAAGGCAGAGAAAGGGAGCCAGGCTTAATGATAACATATGGCAGAAAGACAGTGTAGCTCCTCAAAGAGGACAGGGAACCTGAATTCTTGATGTCAGGAGATGAGGGACCAAGAAAAGCTGGAGAAAAATATCATCAGATGGGGAATATTTCAGCTAGATATAAGGAAAAGTTCTCATATCAAGCCAAGCAATTACAAGTGTTAGTGGAGTTGGAGTGGGCTCAGGATGGCAGCCAACAGAGAGCTCTGCTGGCACATTATCACTGCTGCTGGCACCTGACCCAGCTCGCTGTGGGCCACAGCTCACCATAACTGCATTCAGCACTCCCCTAGGACACAGAGCTGCAATGCCAACTCGAGGGGACCATACATGGTATCAAAAAGTCTGCAAGCCATTGAAGCATTGGAAATTTCCTGGAGTACATATGAAGCCATTGTGTCACTGAGGAAATTTTGCAAGGGCTGCCACAATGCCAGTGGTGTCACAGAACTGATCACAGAAGGGTTAAGGCTGGAAGAGACTTTAGCAAGTCATATTATCCAGTGCCTCTGTTCAAGCAGGGCTCTGTACTACCGCAGGTTGTCCAGGGCCATGTCCAAAAGGCTTTTGGATATTTCCAAGTGGAGACTTTGTTATCTCCCTGGGCAACCCGTACAGCAGTAATATAAAATAGGCTATCCACCTTTCATGCACTCTGTGCACACCTTATTCTTGGACAAGTTCTGCATGCAAGAGATCAGTATGTACTTCAAGCAAGGCCAACACAGATGACTCACTGGATGCAACTTTCATCCCAAAGCCTCCGTATTTCAGCACAGCAGCATGGCTAGGAGCTGCTACCCTAATTCACCATTTCCCAGACATGAAGTTTTCCTGGTGGAGACAATTATTTAATTTCCTTCTATGCATGAAGGAGCCAGAGCTGTGTTTTTGAAATTCAGGTGTGCTCCACTCCATCAGAAGGATAGAAAGCACCATTTGAAACATGCTTCCACTGGGAAAAGTTTAATATGGAGAAAATTGCTCCCAGGGTGCTGTAAGACTGAGAACTGCACCATGAGAAGCTGTAAGGCCTATTCGTTCACCTGGGTAAAATCTTGATGGAGAGTAAACACCCATTTGTGCTATAACTGATAGCAAAAGGTACAAGAAGAAGGTGAAAGTACATCTTGCATTTAGTGATGGAAGAGTTTCTGCTCCTCAAAATTCAGAGTCCTGTGTGCATGGGAATTTTTGAATGTGTGCATGTGTGGTCCACAGCTCTTTGTTATATACTGTGATTTCCCCCACTCCTCTCCAGAGATAAGTAAGTAGGAGGCAGCTGTTTGGATAAGTCAGCAGCAGGCGATAAGATTATAACAAAGTCATTGCACAGCAGTGAAAACTTTCTATGCCACACGCAGGGTTTTTATCAGGGGTCTACAAATTGTCTTTGTTTCATTTTAAGGGCTTAACTTAGCTCATCCTCAAAGCAGAATGGCTTGGTCCTTCCTGTCATCTTCTAAGATAGAGGAAGTGGTGAGATGTGTGTGTGTGTTCCCTGTCACTTGATATCATCTTACACCAGAGCCTGGAAGCAGGCTTTTAAATCAGCATTTTGGGTTTCCTTTCCTTGTTTCCCTCTGTCTTTGGTGACTTTGGCAAAAAGAGCCTCCACTTCCTCCTTTGCTCTGCTTAAATAAACTGGGGGATTCAGAGATGGTGTGAAATGATCCAACCCTGATGGGACCCAGGCACAGCCTTTCCCATCCCTCTAAAACCTCGGTACAGGCAGTGTTCCCATCCCCTGCCTTGGTGCCAGGGAGATTGCACATGCATACTTCATATATAACCTAGAAATCCTGAAAATTGCTGGGCAGCTACTGAGGTGATAACTCAGCCCATGTTTGTGGACTGGCTTGCAACTAATTAGCTCTCAGCCACTGCAAAAACAGAGAGGCTTTGAGCACAGCTAGGTCAGCTCAACAGAGAAGGTGAATCAAGAGAGCTAGTGTCAGAAAATGGACTGATGGAAGAAATCTTTTAGCTGGGCCTGTCAGAATCTGGAGATGTGCATAAATGGTTTGGCTTGGTATGGTCAGAGTGTGACCTGCACCGGAGCTGGGTACAGGCAGTTCCAGAAATCCCGTGCTCTGCTGTACATGTGATGAGCACTTCTGCCCTGACACTGAGACCATAGAGCAGCCAGCAACACATAACATGTAGCCTTCCCTTAAAAACATTGAAGTATCAAAACAAAGCAGTAGCTTAAGTTGCACACTGTTTCTCTGGCCCTAGGGACAAAACACATCTCTAGAGTTCCAAGCTGCCTTGCAAGGCCAGTCTCTGCCCTGGAAGAATTTGTAGAGTATATGGACAAGGCACAAACAGAATGGGTGAAAAAGGGCTAAGGGCTCATTATTATTGTATTTATTGGCCAAGGGAACTGAAGAACCAGAGGAACTTAGATGTGTTCCTGATTTACTTCATGTGTGTCCTTGCTTTTTAGCAACCAGAGGTCTTCCAGCCATGTCTGTAGCTTGTGCCAGACACAGGCTCTTCCTCTGCCACCAGGACAGTCAATGTGAGGCTCTTCAGGTACACTACTGCATGTTAAATCCTCACCCTATCTCAGTACACATGACATTGAAAGCATAGACCAGCTGTTTCAACCTGATTTAACCAGGTCAAAGAGGAAATGTGTAGCAGAACAACCTTACTCCCTGCCCACAGATAGTCCAGTGTTTAACCTCAGCTTGCAGTTCACTGAAAATCACGTATGAAAAGTGCTATACCAAATGAAAACTACCTGAAACTAAATGCAAATTTTGGGAGCAAGAAGTAAGTTAAACAACTGAAAAAGCTGGAGAAATGTCTAGATATTTAGATGGGTTTATGTATTTTAGAGTTGGCTTACATGTTTGTTAACAAGTATTAGCAAGTATTTATCAGAAACAAATACTTAAATCTTCTGATATGACTTTTGTCTGGGAATGAAGACATGAAACAAAGAGTGAATCTCATTGAAACCCCTGATCCTAAGCCCTGAGTAACCCGGTAATAGTCTACAGACCACTCCAAAGTTTGAAGAACTTTTCTGCCTGATATTTGCTCATGCTTATTAGACATGTAATGAAAAATATGATTTATAACATAATCATTATATATGCAACCTTTCTTCTGGAAAACAAAAATTGTTTCTGCAGTGCTGGTAGAAGCATCTCCGTTGTGAAGTAGTTTTATCTGCAGGGAAGTGAGAGGTTGATTCAGTTAAAAGCATTTCAACATCTTTATTTTAGTTCCCTAGCAAAAGGTCGCTGAAGACACACTGAACAAAGGCAGGAGAAGACACTCCTGTTCCTCCTGTTGGTGGCCCTTGAGTTGCCAGTGGAGAAGATAGATACTCTGACTTGCTCAAGTGAAGGAAGGTGCCCTCACCAATGCCAGGGTGAGTGGCCTGCAGCCCCATGGAAGCTCTGCACCTCATTCACTGACATCAAAGACCTTGTCCTTGCATTTTGGTGGAGAAAGTTCTTATAATTTATCCTGACAAGCCAGAAGGAGACTTCTGTGTAAGACACCCCTCAGGGACTACTGAGGAAGCCTGGGACTTCCAGCAGGATGCAGCATTAGGAAAATAAACAATGAGGAGTGATCTTTGTGTTCTTCTTGCTCCCTGAGATGCCTAGTTCAGGCCAGCCTGGGGCCTCCTTGGACATACCTGCAGAGTCTAGATGACTCATTTTAACTAGCAAAATTGCATTGCCCAAATCTTCCTAGAGAAGGGAGCACTAAAGAGGACAGATTTCTCAATACTGTTGAAATGACCCTACATGGGAACTTCTGCAGAAATGCATACTTGTACACATCTACATGTGTATAAACTAAAATGATTTAAATTACTTACAGATCTCTCTAAGTGCCAAGAAGTGATTTTTGAGTTCAAATACAGTGTGGTCAGAGGACGGGGAGAGTACACACTAGTCTCAAAAAGAAGGAAGTTCCTATCATGCATTTAGGTTTCTTTAATTTTTTTTTTCCCATTTATGACTATCATTTGGTAGTTTCTGAATGGGCTTTGGCCAAGCAATTCTGGGTGTAGAAATCAGTATTTTTTGTTATGAAGCACAGACATTGTGATATTCACATCCTTTGGATCCCCCTTCCTGAGGTATAACTATTGAATCTCAATTAATTGCAGTTGAAATAAGCACACTACTGCCATTACTTTCAGTAAGGTCAAGCCTGGGTCCAATTCAGACAGAGATCCATTAAGCCCTTCATGTGCTGGCCAGGCCTTAGAAAATTGGCCTGGTGTTCTTGCTGTTCATTCCTTCTGGCTGCTGTTAATCAATTAATATGTGAAATTGCAGAGTCAAATGGAGATGGGATATTAATATAGAGTGTGCACTGTTTCCCTGCAGGAATTCATGTAAAAGCTGTCACTAGCATCATACATATACATGAGTCCAACAGAAAGCTATTAACTTATGTATTCATCCAAGCAGGCTCAGTAAGTGCTTTGCCATCAACAGTCTTGCTGCACTTGAAATTAAATATGTGTGTCAAGGTTAGCACTTCCTGGGCTGAGAAACTGAACCAGAAGAATATTAACAGATGTTAGCAATATGTGTGTGTGGGAGGAGAAGATCACACCTGAGTCTAGTCAGTACTGAATGGTATTTGGAGCCTGGAGCTAATAATCTAGAAAAAAACCCACTTTTAAGGGGCGCAGACAGAGTAGTGTTCTGTGCTGATGCCTTTCCCCTCACAGTATGCCAAAACACTTTCTGACAGAGTATTTAAACACTGGCTGTGTTAAGTCTGACCTGGGGCATCCAGGAGCTTGCAAGGACTCTTGCAGCAAGACAAAGCCATCTAAAGAAATGTCTCTGGCTGATGTAGAATTGCCTGTTGTCTCCACCTCCCTGCCACTGCCCATTACCTGGAGGTGGAACAACAATTCCTGCTCCCTGTCCCTGAGACAATCCCCTGATCGGAACTATTGAAACTATGTTTAAGGCAGCTGGTTTAAGTTGGCTTTAGTTTCCAAAGACATATTCTCTTTTTAAAGCACAGTCATTAACTGTTGCATGAAATTATTAACAGAATAGGTAATGGATGTTACTATTCAGGAAATCGCAAACTTTAAACTCTGCTGGAGAAAAGAGCTCTAGTGTGAGATCAGATTTCCAGCAGTAAAAGAGAAAGCTGTGTCCAGAAGTGCACACAGGACTTACCAAGTGGCAGAAATCCACTATGATTCCCACATTGCAGACCCCTTGGTGTCTGAGGGAGTGTGCACAAGAATCAGGGAAGCAAGCAGTCACATTTGTAAATGGTCCAAGGAGGGGAAATGCTATGTGAGAGCTGGGAATTGGCAAACATGACTCTTGTTTAAGAAAATAAAATAAAATAGACTAATAAGACAATCTGGAAAGCAATATGGCCAGTGAGTTGGACATTTGTTCTGGGGAAAATGCTCAGGAGTCATTTCAAGGAAAATAGTAAGAGATGGGTGACCAAGCCCTAGCTAGATCAGAGGAAGCCAGCACAGACTGAGGCACAGGAGGATCGTGTCATGCTTAACTACTCTTCAGGAATTCTTTGAAGATACCACTGCCATGACAGATAAGGGCAATTTAGTGGGTAGCAGAATATTTTGATTTTCCAGAAGCACTTGACAGTTTTCCATGCAGTAGATTAATGGCTTTTGTACAAAAACATTAAAGGGAAGATAAAAAAGTGACTGGAATGGAAAAAGAGCTTAAAAATAGGAGACAAAGGTTGGCAGAAGATGGAAGGAAGCATTTCTAACTGTTTCTAAAACAGGCATCACTTCTATTTGAAGTGGACCCAATGATATTTAAGTTGAAGCCAGGGGTAGTTTGCCACTGAGATCAGATTTGCAAGAAGACAATGAAAATGGGTGGTGTCCTGCTTTGATCTGTTCAGAACAGCCTAAAACTGGGATGGTAAGTTACCTTACAGGAGGAGCTGCAGACACAAAACCTCTGGAAGTGCTGCTGCCTTCCCCGGGAGGGTCTTACACGGGGGTGAATTCCCCCCATCAAACCTTTTCAGAAGGGTCTGAGCAGGCAGCACTGCCTGCAGCCTGCA
Organism: Cinclus cinclus; assembly: GCF_963662255.1. Taxonomy (NCBI): domain Eukaryota; kingdom Metazoa; phylum Chordata; class Aves; order Passeriformes; family Cinclidae; genus Cinclus; species Cinclus cinclus. Next base: position 70,641,014 of record NC_085048.1, on the reverse strand, counting down.
GACTGAATATTCTCATCCAAACCACTGCCTTACTCATTGGGCCAAAAGTATTTCCCTGGAAAGTGGTGTGGGAAGACCTAGAAGCAGGGCTGAAGCATCCTGTTTGAGGAAGAAAAGAGGCTTTTCATAATCACAGAATCACAGAATAGAATCACAGGATAAGCTGGGTTGGAAGGGACCCTCAAGGATAATTGAATCCAACACCCAGCCCTGCACAGGACATCTCCAAGAATCACACCATGTGCCTGAGAACATTGTCTGAACAATTCTTGGACTCTGTCAGGCTGGTGCTGTGACTACTTCCCTGGGGAGCCTGTTCCAGTGCCCAAATACTCTCTGGGTGAAGAAACTTTTTCTAATATCCAACCCAAACTTCCCCTGACACAGCTTCAGACCATTCCCTCAGGTCCTGTCACTGTCACCAGAGAAGAGATCAGTGCCTGCCCCTCCTCCTTCCCTCTATAGGAAGTTGTGCACTGAGGGTTTCCCTCAGTCTCCTCTCCTCCATGATGAGTAGACCAGGTGACCTCAGCTGCTCCTCACAGAGCTTCCTATCTATCCTTAATGCTGCAGGCTTCTGCAGCAGTATCCTTAGCATGTACCTGCAGTGGGATTAGGCCTCCTCCCTGTTGGGAGCATTGAGTCCTAAGGGTGAGCTAAGTGCAAGTGCTCAAGGTCCAACAGGTCAGAAGAAGTTTAGGGGACAGCCTGTGAGCTGCAGATCCCCAAAATCTCTGCACCTATTGCTAGGCTGCAAATCATTTCAGTCCCAGACTTAGAATGATAGGACAGCCTCCAGACACCTGTCACTAAACCATAGTCTGCTCATCACAGGTAGAAGAGGGATTAGCCTTCAGTGAAATCATTTGGTAGCCAGCAGTCTGTAATGCGTAGAGGTGATGAAGGGTGAAGGGCAGAGTAAAGCTGATGTCCTGGCTCCAACAGCTCCAAAATTTGGGGTTATCTCAAAGGAAACAGGATTTGAAGTGTGTGAACTCTTCCCTAGGCACTGCAGACAACTGTTTGTATGTATCACTGTCCCCGTGTCAGGCTCCTGGACTTGCCTTTGTTGATGTGCATTGGCAGTGGGAGTTAAAAGAGGCTTCATGAGCAAATGTCTGAAGGCACAGAAAGCCACAACCAGAGGAAGCTTGTGCCCAAATTGCCACCTCATGAAGGTTTTCCACTAGCCCTGCTCTCACTAAAACTAGGGTGGATCACTCTTGATGCCCCTGAAGTTGTCAAACAGGTCAATAAAATAAAACCCTATGAATTCAAAATTGGTACCTTGTCTTCCAGGACAGCAGAGTCATGTTGTTTGTTCAGTAGAAGAACATACAGATTTTCCCACTTTTCCAGTTGGATATGTACTCTGGAGTTGTGTGCTGCCTCCCTTTTAGGTAGAACTGTCTTTCATGTAACCCTACACTCTTCTTCTTCTTCTGCAAGGATATTTTCTTGGTCAGACCCATAGATCTTGGCCTATTTAAGAGATCTTAAAGGTATTTAACTCATCTCCACTGAGTATCTCTATATTTGCATTTGCACTCCAGTTATGTTAATTTTTGGACACAGAGCACATCAGACAGTATATCACTAAACATTTTTTCCCCACATGCCTTCATTATCTCTCAGTCCTAAAAGAAGCAGTCTGTGAAATAGAAAAGCCTTTAGATAACTTTGTCTGAATACTTTTTATCCCTTTTCAGTTTTGCCTGTTACACTTTATCCTGACTTTCAAAGTGGGGATAAAAATGCAGGAAAAAATATATCATGTTCAAATGCCTGTGGGGAAAACAAACAGCATTTGAAACACGTTGTTTTAAAATACAACTTCCTACCTGTAGTCTTTGTTTTTTCTGGAAGTGCCTAGAATCCTTGATAGCACTTGAGTTCTTAAAAACTCTTTAGAAACTTACTCAATGAAAATAAATCAAGATAAGGAATACATATGGTAACAATACTGTCTCCTGCTCGGTTTCAATTTGTTCCAGCTGTTTGCATGATGGTGATTTGCAAGACCAGGAACACTGTGTTCATGACCATGTTACTGGAAGTGGCAGACAGTCCACTTGGGCAGCTCACTACCTCCGTGCGAGCAGGTAAGGTAACAGAGAAGTCAGCGTTCACCTTGCGGCAATTCAAAAGAGTTACTTCGGTATAACACAGGAAAATCCAGCTCCTCCAACTCCTTGAGGCTGCCATAAGAAAAGGTCATGATCAGCAAACAAAAAGAAAATAATATCTGGGTGTTCAAAGTCCGCCTGAAGTTTGATTTCTCTGCCAGAAAACCCAACACTAAAGTTTAAGATAACATTTAGAGGGAAACAGATGTACTTGGGTTGTTTATCTGAAATAACTCCTCATATCTCATAGCCCAGCTTTGTAAAATCTTTTCTAACTTGAACATTTAATGTGGTCACTCCTTACAGCAGTAATCATTAGTGATGCACAAACATCCCAAGGGATACGTACTTTACAGTCCTGCTTGTAACTGACAGTAAAAAAAGCTGCATAAGTATATGAGCTTAAATACACTATGCTGAATTCCTTAATAAATAATGGTACTAATTTCTTACACAGTGCTTTTGCTTGTTGCTAGATCTCTACAAAATGTCCTATCCCTTCCCTCAGCAATACTACCCAAAACAGAAACTTCACCTGCTGTGTAATGCATAGAAATGTAAGGGCACTATAGTCAATGACCACAGCTTAAATAAATAGCTGAGGATATGACAGTGCTCATTCCTTCCCTTATTTCTCTGTATACCAGTTGTCATGGGAAAAGAGGAGTGTGTGTGGCACCCAGATGTACCGGGAGCTTTCATCAGTGGAGCAGAATGTTTGGCACCAGAGGTTATCACCTGCTGATGTCTTTCTGGGATTGCCCAGGTATGAAAAATTATGTTTTTAAACATACCTTTAACAACCGCACCCACTGCCCTGTGTTTCCTATCTCAGTAGTCCTTCAGACTGTAATAAAGTTAAAGCCAAGGTTAACTCTGCTGAAATTAATTGTGAGTTTAGAGAAGCAAGGCCTAAGGTGGAGCAATTTTTGTGTTACAAAACCAGGAGTTAGCACACAACTAACATCGCAGCCTGGGGGGAATGGCAGCAGAGGCCAGGGTTCAAGGTAATCAGCTCCAGAACAGCCAACAGACTGAATGCTGGCATCTGAATTCCACACTGTCCTCCTTGCTCCTGCAAAGTGAGGAAATCCTGTTTCCAAAGCCCCTCTACCCAATATCCCCATATTGCTGCATCATCCATCTGGGGGGCCAGGTGGGGTGCAGCTGTTGCTACTGAATCCCCTTTGGAGAGGTGCAAGGGAGCTCTTTTTGCTCCAATGGCAAATTTTTGCTCTAATTTGCTCTAATTGTTTTCCCAGGAAGCCCGTGCAGAATAGTGGGGAGCTTTGATGGGGAAGCAGATACCATGACAAATGTGGGGCACTGAGCTCTCCTGGGCAGCCATAAAAGGCAGCAGGACATGTAGGCCTATCCCTGGTGTTCCCACTGAGCACATGAGGACAGTATGTTACTTTCCCTCCTTGCTCCCATTTCCACCTGCTACACTGACCATGAGATCTTCCAGGCTGATTGTTGTCCTTCCCAAGGTCTGCATTGTACACACAGCAAGAGGCATCTTTGCAGTCTGGCATGGCTGCGGTATGGATGCTCCGTTGGATCCTCAGGATTTTCTGTCCTTCTCTGGGCCTGAGTGCTGCATTCACGTTTGTAAAATAAATTTGGAAAAGGTGTTGCAAACACTTAAGGCTGGCCTTGTAAACTTCTTGCAAATTTCTCATGGTAGAGCAAATAGATTATATAAAAAATTTGAATATGATCAAAGTGTAGAAAGGTTGGGATTTTTTATCTACCATTGGGCATAAGGGTTTGTGGAACCTTGTGGCTGAGGTCTGGGGTGCAAGAGTGGGTCTGCAGTGCTGGTGGGACCAGAGGAATCCTTACACAAGCTTCAGATGGAAAAACAGATCAGTTGTATTATGCAGGAAAACCTGCGCTCCATACATCTTTGGAGGTTTTTTGAACAAAAATTTAGGATAATAAAGAAAGGTTTTAGGGAGACTATAACCATGAGTCCCATCCCATGGTCTGCTGTTCCATGTATGTAGCACACAGTGGGTAAGGGCTTAAAGAGACCTGGCCAATCCTCTAAGCGATATTTTTTAGTTCCAGGTAAAAGTAACATTTATCAGATCCAAGTAACAGAAGAACTTTCAGGGACTGGAAATAATGTTTCTTATTTCTGCTTTGTAAGGGAGACTTGATGGGTGGATACAGGAGATGGGGCACTCTGCATCCTGCTGGGCTTCCTGCCCACAGTGTGAGCGCTCACTACACAGTCTCAGGGCTCACTAAAACACCCTCAGTTCTCACTAATACCATCTCAGCGCTCACTAAAAGTCTCTGACGAAGCTGTGATGGCATCCTGTGAGCAGCCCAATTGGAGGCATCACCACACAGAAGCCTGCATAAACTCTGCTGCAGCTGCAGCACAAGCCCCTCCTCCCCGTGCCCTCTGTGCTCAAGGCACAGAGCAGTGTAAAATCAAGACAATCCTCAGCCAGGGAAGCAAAGATCTCCCAGACAAATACTTGTCCTTTTATTTGTTTGTGTGACCATATTTGTTGGATCTCTTCCTTACCAACTGGTGTCTGAAGTTCAAGAGACACTGTAGCTTTGTTTTTCTCTGCAGCTGTGAACTATGATAAACATGATGAAGTGATGACCTAACACCTAGGGCTAGGTCTTATGGAAAACCAGCATTTATCCTCATTGCTGTAGGAGACAGCAAAAGTGCATGGTCCTTCTTGATATGAGCTACTGCAGCTTGAGAGCATCATCTTGCAGCAGTTTCTCTCCTCATGGGGTAATTGCCTTTGCAGTGATGCTGCTGCTTACATCCCAGACGACCAGCATGCATATGCTCTAAAGCAACAAGGTATAAAAATACTTCAAAAGCTGCCCAAGGAAGATGGCCAAGAGCTGCGAGGAAGAGAAAGCTTTGGACAGTGCTGTAACTGAATCAATGTCTCCACCTTCTCAGAGGAAGGGTGTCTTGGAACTGCCTGATGAAGGGGACAGGCACTCGGTGGTGAACAGCAGCACTCAGCAAGCAGCCCTTCCCTGTTCCTCACACCCAGTGATTTCCAGAGCTGCCTCATTATCTCATTTCAAGAGGGAAATCTGATTAGATTTAAAAAACAATCAGTAAAATTGAAAACATTCAGATTTTCCATGTGCGGGCGAGCAAACCCTTGGGTTCGAGTGTTACTGTATGGAGAATAGAACAGCAGCTGGCTGGGATTTCCCCTTCTACCAGGACAAGAGCAGGCTGTGGACCTTCCCTGGAGCTTGCCTGAGCACTGCCTGCATTCATGGACACCTGTTGTCCATGGTGACCATGAGGTTGTCAGTGACCCATCACAACTCTTCAGCTGAAGGCTTTTGGCCATGCTCTTGTGTTACTGAAGTCATCAAGAACAATGCAACCAATTCAAGCAGGAACAGAATTTGTCCTGACAGAAGCAAACAGAAAGGCTGAGACAATGAGCCCTCTCAATTGCTCAGAAATTCTCTTCCAGCTGATGGGCATAAAATTGTGTTTACAGAAAAGGCCAAGCTGATTTTCCACAACTCTCCTGCAACCTTCTTTCCACTGCTTGCCTTATAAAAGCAGAGAAGCCAGCATTCACAGCACTGCTAACATAAAATAAATCAACAGATTGGAGGCATCTTTCCAAACAGACAACTGTGTTTATTAGTACAAGATACTAGTAAAAGCACTCTGCAATGAAGATTTCCTCATTTTCTTGTTTTATGTTTATTATAGCCACTCCTCTGTTGCAACAAATAAAATTGACATGAGGATTATTAGAGTCAAAGGCAGACTTGGAATTGTTTTAATGTGCTTGGGGTAACTAACACAGCAGACAGCAATGCAGCAGGAACTGCAAAGGGAGTAATTGCTTCATGTTACAAGGCAGACCAACACAAATTTATGTGGGTAGTTTCCTGGGAACTGATCCAAAAAAACCTTAGATGTCACCATCCCCAGGTCCACAATGCTGAAGTTTTACTACCTATTCCCAGGGCATAATCTCCAGTCTCAAAGTAAGCTCTTAGCATGGACAGAAACAGGATGCAAAGTGGGATGTCACAGCTCAATACTGAGCACTGCAAATGATCAGCCTTAATGGAAATGAGCCCCCAAAAATCTCTGTTTAGGCACTGAAAATAGAAAGCATAGATTAGCAAACACTTTAAATATATATGAATAAATGTTTATAAATTGTTTCCTTATCAAGAGATGCTGATCAACCTTGTACTTCTGGAAAAGTTATCAGGGGGAGTATTAGAAACATATTCTGTAGAACTTTCTGACATCAATAAAGGGCTAAAGTATATAAGCCTTTTCCAGGGTTTTAGTAATCAGCTCAGGTTAACAGCTTGAAGCAAAATAACCCATCTGGTTGTTATTCTGTGGTAAATACTCTGGGGCAGCATGTATTGGTTTGTTAGTAAGCAGTGGAAATGCAGAATCAGAAGGCTGATTTAAAAAAATTCCACATTCTGATTAACTGGAGCATTTTGTTAATTACACGCTGCACAAAAATATGAGTTTGAATATAGGTAAAATAAAGACCCCCACAACATGCATTTATCCTCTGCAAGAAATAAAGTATGAAGAACTGCCAGAACTGAACCTCATCCGCGTTTGCATGCTGCAGTGCTGCCAAAGGCAGCAGTGTGAAACTCTGCAAGACCCACATTCGTCCCTGGTGTTATTCGGCTCATGCTGGTGAGGATGCAGGTGGGATAAGTTTGTCTGAACAGGGATAGAAGAGCTGCCTGTCAAGAGCAAAATCAGTGTACTGCTCCTGGGAGGAGAGCAGATACCAGCCTGCAGCACAGGAGTTGGTAATGGTCTGTTTCTTCTAAGTGAAAGTGCAAACCAATCCCAACCACTGTCTGAGCCACACAGCTTCATATCCAGCTCTAGGGTGGTTTCCAGCCTTAGCACTATCTGGTTACATTCCCCCACCTGCAAAACAAGAATGGAGACTTAAGTGGCAAACTAGGAATATGAGAATGAGGCAAGCATGGTGATAGTCCCCTGAATACACTTTTCCCTCCTCTGTGTGTATTCGTGGTTTAATTTCTCCAAACAATACTCGTCTTTGCATTTCATGGTCTTTGACAAATTTTAAGTAAAGCAAATCCTTTGTGAAAGCACATCACTTCTAGTGCTCTCTCCTTACAGAGACTGCCATGGTTCTTGCCTTATGGTCCCAGCTTCCTAGAAACATGCAAGATGCCAGTTTTATCCCTCCTCCAGGTTCCATGGAGATTTAAGCTCTTGATCCTACACATGTACATGCATTTGACTGCCTGATCTTTCTGCACAGTCCTAACAACTCATGTCTGTTGCTTCCATGGGAAAGATGATGAACCAGCCTCAGAGCTGCTTTGAGTTGATACATTCTCACAGTTTCTCCAATGGCTGGATAATTTACCCAGAGAACCAGTGAAGCTTATGCTTTGCAGACCTATGCTGGAAGATGCTTCCAGCCTTGAAGTTATCCACCCCAAATTCCTGCTGTAGCGCAGATAAATTGGTCTATGAATTTCGAATGCACCTGTCAGGCAGCATGGAGATACCATGACATTTGTGTCAGTGGGAGACATCAAACCTTTCCAATGTGTCTCTGTTGTGTTCTGCATTGGGATGAGCTAGCAAATGTCAGAGCTAGGACTAGGGCCATGGTGTAGTTTCAAGTATGTATTGTTTGTAGTGGGGCATTTTGCAGGGTACTCAGTTAATTTGATGTGTTGCTGTAGAGAGGCAGCAGGAGCAGTAAGGTTTATCTGAAGGGAAGTCAGATATTACACAGCCCAGTAGGCTGGGTTTCTCAGAAAATGTGTTGTTGTTTAGCTGATTGTCATCTTGGATAGAGTGCAAAAAAAGGACAGAAGTGTGTGGGAAAGAAAACAGGGTTGATATCAGACATTTGGTATGAGAGCTAGCTCTGTACTTGACTAACTTCATCTGTGTGCTGCTGGGAGTTTGGGTAAAGCTGACATGGATTTGAATGAAGAAATTTGGACAAGGGGATGAAATGAAGTGCAAAAGACGTATAGGCTGAATTTCAAGACCTAATGTGCAAGTGTGAGGGATTTTTTTTTTAAATAAAGATGTCAAAAAAGAACAAAATGTCCTATTTTTCCAGCATCTGTGTGCAGTCAGACAATATACTAAAGAAGTTGCTGCCTCTCCTGCTGCCCTGTTTATACCCGTAGGCACCCCAGAGTCAAATCTCAGGGAGAAGTGAGTCCATGCACATGCACAACAGATGGATATGGTCACACAACAGGGCCAGGCAGATGGGCAAGAAGGCTGGGACTTCCCTGTGTGAAGCTTCTAGCTCATCTAGGAGCAAACAGATCCATGCTGCCTTGCATCGGGCCACAGCCTCTGTGATCAGAATAAAGCAGACCCAGCCCGAAGACTTCAGGACACTCTCACCTAGAGGAAGATACTGCCCAAAGAGTACATCCTCCTCAGCTTCTACATGCAGCATCAGGTCTGAAATCAAAGATGGATCTTTACACAAGGAGGCAGGTGCCAGCTCTAGATGTCTGTGCCACTCAGGCAATTAACTGACAAATATAAACCAGATCTCCACATTTCAAAGCTCATTTGCATTGCTCCTGAGACAGTCTGTCGGAAAACGATGCAATTAGGTTGAAGCCGACAAGATTTATGCATGGGGGTGGGGGGGGGGGGGGGGGGGGGGAAGAGAACAGAAAGCGAATCTATGAGAGTGGCAGCACTGGCATGAGCATCCTTTGCAGGAGAGCAGTCAACAGGGCTATAGCAGCCAGGAGAAAGGCACAGAGTTGCTTCTCCCCACCTCCAAAGTCAGCAGGGAGAGGATGCTCCACCGATGAGCACTGAAATGTGCCGGCAGCCTTGGTGGGAGGCTGCTGCTGCTGGCAGCTCAGCTGCTACACCGCCAGCCCAAGCTGCCATCCACCCTCGGCCATGGGAGCCAGGATCAGCTCTGCTGATCCTCTGCCCATTGCAGGGCTCAGTTTCTGCTCGTCATGGATGATGCATGAGGGCATGAGGGTACCGAAGATGTAGCCCTCCAAATAACATTCCTGCTTTAAATAGGAAGGTTGTCATTCCAGGACCATGTGTAAGCTCAGCAGACATCACAATAAATGAGCCTTCAGGTCAGACATCTGAGATGCACCTCCCTCATTTTTGCTTAACTAACTTAAACAGGAAGGTGCCAAAATCTTCATGGTTCTCTTCCCTAAAAAATGGGAAAACTCTAAGTGTATGGCATACTTCTTTAAGAGTAAAATCACCACAGTAAAATCAGCTGTTTAGCATTCCACAGTAAGAAGACTTGGAATTATTGTGAGATTCATACTTGTAAAACGAAAAAATAAAACTTTGCCTTAAAAACTACACCTAAATCTTCTCTGTGGTAAAAAGATTGCAATAATGACATTATTAAAACACTCTAATGGTTGTTGGAGATTGCTCAATTGGCAGGGAAAAACACATTCCCTCTTCCCTGTTTTTTTTTTTTTTCTTTTGGCACTTCTGACAGGAGCTAATGGTGTCTGAGCAGCTCACTTTCTGGTCCTTTATTTGCCACTGGGCAGACATTTCAGCAGTCTGTTAATATAAAGCACTGCTGTTTTCACTCTCTGGGCAGGATGGAACTGGGGCAGCCCTGGAACTCTGCCCTGCTGCCACAGGCAAGCCCAATGCTAGACCATACAGCTGTAATTTAACCCAGATAGGCAACGCTGTCAAGAATCCTCTCGAACAGCTGAGTCTGGACAGCCAATATATTTGCATGTGAGTCAGCAGTAGACAAAGTGATCTCTCTTGCCTTTGTCATGCTGGCTCCACTCAACAGTAGTTGCATGGCCTAGGGCTTGCTGCCTAGACAGTGAGCTGTTGATTCCCAACCATCACACCCATGACATTCACAACTTTCTAAATCTTTCTTACATCCTCTTAAATGCTACCTTTTGGAGGCTTAGCAGTTTTAACCTACCCAGTCATTCCTTGTAAGAATATCTTGGGCTGTGCTGTTTGCAGACAGGGACCCAGAGCTCAACAGAGGTGAGCTGGGACCCCCATCCCTGGCAGCAGCACTGGGGTTCTTTTTTCATGCTCTCTTCATTTCCCAGTAAGTCTCTGTACTTAATTGGCCTTTGATTGTGTCTGTGCATGGAGGTGCTCTCTCCATGGACCTGTCTGCTCAGAGCCCATCACCACACACACAAACTAGGGCTTGTCCTCCCCTCTATGTGCACCACCTCACACAGTGACATAAGCAGTTTGACTCACAATCTAGACAATTTATCTGCAAGAATTTGATTTGCTTTTTTATTGCCAGTCACTTTTATTAAATTCTCTTGTAATTCCTAACAGTCTGCCTTCATTTTAATACCCTGAACAACTTGGTACTGCCAACAAATGGTAACTCAAGGCTCCCTTCCCTCTCAGATCATTTATGGACACATCAAAGAACCCAGACTTGGCACAGATTATTAGCACAGTTAGAAGACCTGCACAGCTCCTTTGATGACTTCCCTCCACTGAGGAAAATAATCATTTACTTTCAATTGTAATTTTCTATAATTTAGCCAACTATTTGGATTGATGAGGGTCCTACCTCTTTTCCCCTGGTTATTTACTTTTCAAAAAATCTTTATCAGAAGACTGTAGGAAAACCAAAGAGACAATGCCACTGACATCACATATTAACTGATCTTACCAAAATGCCCTGAGAGGTTTATTAGGCAGAACTTCCCTCTCAGAAGCCAGGTTGAACCTTTATCACTTGCCTGGTTTGTTCCAGATGTCCATGAACATTATCCTGGACCAGAGTCTGGGCTAATCTGCCTGGCACAAATGTAAGAGCGATCATTCCCTAGATTCCTCCACACCCTTCATCCCTCTTACCTATGATTACAGCTACATTTACCTCCCTCCAGTCTTTAAATGCCAGTCAATGAGTGCTAATTGTTACCAGATTTTTGAAAAAAATTCCATGTTAGATTTAATTTAATATTAATTACATTTAGAATTTCAGACTTCTGATTCTATGTTTAAGACTTTTCAGGTTGGAGAGAGGACTTATACAGGTGTGGGATTTCACGAAGCACTCTGAGCAGGAGCATGAATTAATTATCAATTCACATGATAGGCATACATATGGCTTATTTGCCTAGCCACCCAAGTTGTTAAGCTTCCAATTTGCATACAGCAGGACTTTGCTTGCACAGATGCTGTCAAGCATGAGCTAACACATTCATTTACTGAAAAATCCATCTTGCTATATTTCATTGTTAAGTACAGAGTGCTTTATGCATAGTTTATCTTGTGCTTTAGTTTTATTTATATCTCTTTTTCTCACTACTCTATTCCCCCCCCCCCATAAAAAAACCTTGTTTTTTGAATGGTTATGTTGATTACATGTTGAAGTCTTGAAAGTCAAATTGACTCATCCCCTCTGAAACCAGTGGAATACTTGACAGAGGTTTCAGTGATGCCAGTATTTCATCCAGATCTGCTCATTATCCCTGCTAGTAGTAAGAGTAGTAAAATGCCTTCCTTTGCAGCCATGCTCCAAGGATAAGTGCTGCCAGCTCTGAAGAGCTTCCTGGGGATCAGTGAATGAGCCCTGAGCTAGAATGCTGAGAGCAATGGCAAAAAAACTCACTTAAAGGTGACAGAAATGGTATGCAAAATCCAGAGACAAAAGAAAGAAGCTTTAAAACACTATGAGGTCTTTGGGCAAAAATATATCAAACCCAGAAAGTACTACATGGGTGGTGGTGAACTCAATAGACTGACTAGAAAGACAAAATCAGTATTACTGAAATATCAGTGCTTATAGATTGGATCTTGACATAACTTTAGGAGAAGGTCCAGTTCTGATAAAAGACAAGATTATGATGTGACAGATGTAGACAGAGGCCACATCTGTGTTCTCAGTAATGTCCATGGGGAAATTGTTCTGCAGACATAAGATTCCAACAAGAAAATATCTGAGCAACTTGTAAAACACTCTTGGTAGTATTGGAGAGTAGAAATAAACAAACAAAAATTTATCCTCTTCCTTTGTGTACTTTCTACCAACTATTTCTGTCAGTTACTTTGTTTCTTGTGTATGACCAGTACAGGAAGGCTTTGCTGGATATTGTGTACTGCAAATCAGTCAGGATGTGAGATGTCCAACAGAGATCTCAGAGATTGTTAGACATCTCTGACAACCCAAACCACCATTCACTCAGATAGGGTCAAGAGTGAAGTGGTGCTGCAGAAATCCAGCTCTGATTACATTCTTTCCTCCCTCCTCTAAGATATAGAAAAAAAGAAATCTTTCTTTTTTGCATAGAAAATTTACTTTTTCCAAGTCAGTATAGATACTTGGTCTCCTATTATTGCCTTTAGATAGAACTGATTTTCATATTAGATTTGGCTAGGAAGAATAAGCATTTCAGAGCAGGAAGGACAAATAAAAGGTCCATAACTATGGCCTTCTGTAAGTTGAAGTACAGATTGGTTGCCAAAAATTAACATGAAGTAATCGGAGTTAAATGCCCAGGTGCCAGTGAGTCCTATGAGAAGTCAGGTGTCTATTTAAGTTCCCCCATTAAAATAAAGACCCAAGCTTCCCAAAATAAATTTCCTTTGACAAGCAAATAAAGGGAAGCATTTGGGATATTGTAAAATAACTCTGATGTTCTACATAAGAGTGAGTTTATTTTTATTAGCTATTCTTCATGTAAGCTTTTGCCTCTCAGGCACCTCACCTCAGACATTCCTGGCAGACATGGCTCACAGTGTTGGCCCCTCTGATTTATTCATGAAATCCACTTCATGACAGCAGAATTATTTTCCATGGGGAATTGTCATGGTTTTGGAGATGGGACAGAGGGCTCTGAAATTTCACCTGAGACATCCTGTCACTGCCCAGTGTGGGTTGCAGTCCAGTCATGTCATCCCAAAAGGAATTGCGTGCCTACTGTAACATCCAAAGTAAATTTATCTTGGCTACAACTCCATAGCTATCAATCAAATTGATCTAAATCAAAGTCTGCTCCCATATTTCCATGAACATGGTCAGTTAAAAATAATTTCTTACAGTTTGATTAATTCTAAGCTTTCTTTCCATGTGAATTCACAGTTAATTAAGTGGTAATGTGTCCTGCTGCAGTCTCCTTTGGGAAGAGCTCAGTGCTGTGGGCTGATGGAGAAAAGGCAGCTGTGACACTAAAATCCTACCTCGTATATAGCCAGTGTGAAAGCAGGCCCAACACACTGAACAAGCTCAAAAACTGGACCAGATTCCCTGGGGGAAAAGGGGGACATTTCTGTGAGATGCAGACACTTACCTGGGCTGGCTTTGACCCAAACAGGCAGCTGAAGGAAAGACACGACCATGAGCTGAGAGCATCTCCTGCCAGTGCCTCTGCCTCTTCTAAGAGCTCATCCAGCTGCCACAGGATAACCATTTCTGATCAAATCTTCCCAGGCATAGACACTTTATTAGTTTATTTCCAGAGAGAGTTTGAAGTTTCAGAAGGTTCAGGATCCATTTATTTTCTTCCTCCTTACATTTCACTCACAAATTAATGTTTCACTCACAATGTTTCACTCACAAAACTCTTCCCAAGCTGCAGCCAGGATGTGGAGCGGAGTGCCAGCCCAGCATGGGTGTGTGCTCAGGGTGGAGAGAAACTTCAGAAACTTTTGATTAGCCAGGCAGCCATTTCATTTACAGACAGCAGTTGAGCATCATCCAGGAAAATGAGTTAATTGAAACATAATTAGCTACATGTCAGCAGAGCAAGTTGAATTAAACTGCTGGGGGAATTAACAGGCAAACAGATACAATAGGGGTTCCAAAGAGCCTGAAGAAGTCGAGTAAAGGGACAAAACAACCAACTCACATTTCTAATTAGAGGAGAAAGTATGAATGAAGTACAAAGTTCTCCCAGATCTCACTCACCTTTCACATGACCTTTCACAAAGGGATTTCTATGTGTCGGAACATTTCAGGCACATCTAGAACTTGCTTAATCCAAAAGTCAAACCGTGTTGGCAAGCTAGCTCAAGTCACTTTGGGCAGAGGGGGGCCAGTTTCTGAGGCAGTCAGTCATGCACTTGAAGTAATGCCCTGGGAGTTAGGAGATCAGCCATGCAGAAAAGCCAGAGAGCTCTGCACAGCAGTTCATCAAAGGATACTCAGAACACTCAGCAGTCAATCCTGACGCTGAAATCAGGGCTCAAGTTTCAGTTTCAAGTAAATTCAAAGTTCACAAGTGGGGATATTTTCTCACAGGTAGCAGTAAGCCTCTTTACTCCGCCTTCATGCTCCCAGGTCAATTTTTTGCCTGGGATAATTAAACCCAGCGTGAGGCTGAGGGACTGTACAATAGGGAACACCCTGGAAAATACCCCAGGAGCTCTGCAGAGCTTGTGTCTCCCCCAGCCTCCCACCTGCATTCAATTCAAAACCCCAGAGCTGCAACCCTACTTTGGGCATTTCTGCAATCTGGGCTCTGCTGACCTGGGACTCCTTTGCCTCCAGGGCTTTCAGCCATCCTTTGTCAAGGAGGTGGTATGGGGGAGCCCCAGCTCTACAGCTCTCTCACTCAGGGCTGAGCACTGTGTGTTTTCTTAGGAATTAAAACCCTTTCCAGCTTCAAAGGTAAAAACAGGGATACTCTTTCTGTTAGCTCTGGTGGATACTGGAGTTGTCTTCAGGGCCAGATACTTTTCTGAGACAAAAGCTCTTAATTTCCCATATATTCCAAGAACCATGACATGGCCTTTTACATGCCCAAGCCCTCTCTTTCTACACAAATATGAGGAAAGACCCAAAACTTCCCCAGAGCCCTCCCTGGCTGTAAAACTCTGACTTCACAGCCATGTGTGAATGGCCAGGTGAACTTAAGCTTCCCTCCTTTTTTTTATTCATAAAATCTTGTTTGCTATTACTTCTGATAAGAAAAGAAAAATCAACTTTCCAAGCATAAATGGAAAGCAACACTCTGTTTTTTTGACATGTTTTGCCATAGTCTCAGGTTTAAACCAGACCCGGATGGCCATGCTTGTTATTCTCCTGTGGGCAATGAGGAAGCAGTTTCTCAAACTAGGGATGTAAACTGGAGTGATTCATGGAGCTTTACATGCCTCCTGTGCTTTTCCTAGCCCATTTAGGTAAATACAGTATTGGAAATCGGGTTCTGTATGAACAATTGTGACAATTACTGCTAAGAGCCCCATCACTTTTTACTTCATTTAATATTCTCTGTAATTACGTTAGTCATAAAGAAAGTCATTCGGTATTAATGTGGATGTGACATGCCCTTCCATGGAAACTTCAGCAATAATTAATGCTCCATTAACACCTTAAGTGTCTTGTTATTATTTATTCATTTAGCATTAAAATTGATGAGGCTGTTTCAGGGAGGAAGGATATATTGTATGAAATCCTTCTTTCTTTTTTTTTTTTTTGTGAGTGTATGACCATACTGTTCCTGCAAGAGCCGTGGGACATTGGTTTAGTGACAAATGCCAGTGGGTCTGTAGCCTTAGCTATACTCTATTCCCTGCCTGCTGCTGTGCTATAAATAGCTCAGTCTTGAACAGGAGATACACAAGATGCTTCAAGGAAACACCAGAGGAAAATCAGGAGATGATGTCTGGCAAACCTTTTGGCAGAGAGACCAAAGACCCAGGAAAATTTCATCCTGTTCCCATCTCTATCACACTTTCAGATGTCTGTGTACAAGCCATGCAGAGTGAGTCCTCACCCTGTCAGAAGGTCAGCTCAACAGAGAGCATGGGGTGCCTTTAGTTTTCTTGTTTCTTTGTGGCCAGAGATGCAACATGAAATATTTTGTTTGCAAAATATGATTTTTTTTTCCACTTCTTTTAATCCACCAAGAAAAAAAATTGTTTTTCTGGAATCAGTAGGATCTTCTCTGTGTTTTGATTTTCCCTTTAGCTGCTGGAAAAAAAATCAAGCATTGTCTGGGTCCAAACTTTGTTATTGCATTTGAATTAAGCATCTCAGGGTGTCCTTCAGAGCCTAGTGAATTACCCTTGGCAGGTGGCAAGTGTGATCTGCCCAGGGTCACAGAAAAGGAGATCTATGGCTACTGGCAGAGAAGCTCCCTCTGGAAACTGTGGTACATCTGGGATGAGGATTCAGGTCTTCCACACGCCACCTCTGAGTATCACTAGTGGTCTCACCCCTCCTGCCCAGCTGTCTTGAACACGAGGGCTGCTGCCAGCTCTGCATCCCGAGCAGTCTCTGTTTTTCCCTGCTTCTATAATGGCTGTAACTGATTTCCCAGCTATTGCCGTCATCAACAGCTCTATTAACGAGAGACATCCAGGCAAACAGCAATTCCCCTTATGGCTGAGTTTAATATAGCCTGGAGTTCCCCAGCTGAGTCTGGGCTGAATGTATCCTTCTCACACCATAACTCCAAAGACCTTTTTCTTTCTTTCAAAAGCAACAGGGAGCACTGCATGCTGCATGACCCCCAGTCCCCAATTAAATGATCCCACAGCTGTTACTGACTTCCAAATGTGGATCTGTCAGAAATGGTCGTTGCATTGAGATCTACCACCAAAGAAAAGAAAACCCACCAGTGCCCAAGGAGACAGACTTTTGTTTGACACTCTTTCCCACACACCTATATATATATATATATACGTATTTCCATACACACAGGGTAGCTTTATAGTAATTAATTCTTGCCACTCACTGCAAAACCTCAGTTGTATTAGCCAGAGCCATATGTTTTTTGCACATGCTGAAATGTCATATATTTATGCTGCTTTTATAGTTTCCCTTCCTTGCAGGAACAGGATGTGCTGCCTCCTTTCTTCCCTACATATTTTTTTTCCTTTGCCTCAGTATCTTCTGCTACAGCTTCTCTAAAAGAAGCGTTTAATGCTAAAGGGGTGCTCCTTGCACTACTGCCAAGATATGCTGCCCAATCCTTAGATTCAAGGGCATTTCTATCAGGAACTGAGGACTCACCTCATATATTTCCATCCAAAGTGTGCACTGCTGACACTCAGCCTGTGCCCAAGCTGCCTGACCATGGCACGTGATTTCTGTGGCTTGGCAAGGGGGCAGCTTGGCAGATAGGCCAGCCAGTTCATCACTACCTATGACAGGAACTTTCCATGCTGCTTTTCCTTTTATCCTAGATATTGCATTGAGATTGCTACTATAAAAAAACCCCAAAAAACCATAAACAAAAAACCAAACAAATACAGCAAGGTGCATACAAATTGCAAATAAAAAGTTAATGGTGGCATCCTTCAGCGCTCCACAGAGAGTAAAGGGCCATTAGCCTCATTAAGGCAAGGAAAATAATTTCTTTGTGCTTCCATTTTCCTCTTTAGTGCAGTGAGTCTTCGTGAGTGCACACGCATATCTGTGCCTTGGAAACCTTGCTTTGAATTATAGCTTCTCATTACAAGGAAAAGGTGTCAACTTCAGTTTCAGCTTTCCTTGCAATGTGTTTTGCTGCCTTTCCTCCACAAAGGAGGCCTCTTGCTAATTCATCCTGCATCTTTACAACCAGAGGAGACAGCACAAGGAACCTGGCTCTGAACTCCTCACCTCTGGGTCTGACCCTCATGGTCCCTCCCAGGCGTTAAATTCTCTACTATACTCCTCTATCCAGGGTATATTTCTCAAAATCAGTAACTCCTTCCTCTCCATTTCCACTTCATGGGCTATGCTTATCCACAGCACAGTAAACTCACATGTTTTGGCTTCTCCATCACTGCACGATTTTCTGTGGACATGAGTGCTTTCTTTTTTGTAGCTTCCTTCCTTCTGAAAATAGTGGGCTGTTTTTTCTTGTCAGTCATCTACCTGTAGTAAAATCAAAGATATTTCACCAAACCATGTGGACATGGTTTTCACTGACTCCGTGGGCTGGTTCCCAATCTATGTCAGTGTAATAGAGATTAAAAGCAGACCTGGATGGCCAGTGACTGTTGACACTGATGGTCCTGCATTGTGTCACGCTAAGGTCAGGACAGTCCTTATCTCTCTGCTTTGATGTGAAGTACTGAGGATACACGAGTTGTCCCAGTTTGCATCTGTGTTTGGATCTGAGTCTGAATTTTCTCTCAGAAAGTCAGGATTCAGACCCAGATGGGGTTCTGTCATAACCAATCAATTGCAAGGAGGAAGTTGTGAAATGTGGAGCAACTGAACATGAAGCAAGAAGTAGAGAAGGTGGCATTCATCTGAAGGGATTTTATATTTAACACAAAGACTTTGGGATGATGTAAGATTGTTGAACACCTGGCTGGTGAATATTTCATTGACTGAACACTCACAATTGATTAGTCCTTACAAAATTTGTTTCTCCTTTACAAAACAACAGCAAACACAGATATTTGAGGAGTCTGTTCTCCTTGCTTGTAAGCCTTATAATGGGTCTTTCAAACTGTCTGCCTCTGTTTCTGATTCTGCAAGCATTTAAGCATAAATTGGATTGATTTTTCACAAGTAAAACCCAATTTTGCTCATATTTTAATCTCCACCTCATCCCCACCCTCAAAAAGAAGAAAAAAAAGAGAGAGGGAGAGACCTTGAGGGTTACCTAACCTACTTCCAAGCCAGAAATTAATGCTGAAGTGCCATTGATCTGATTTCCCACATCCTCTTCCTGAGGAATCAGTCCCTATGTAGAAGCTGGTGGATAATGGCTCTGAATTTCTGAGTGAAGCTTCCTACCTGTGAAAAACAGCTGCTAACAGAGTTAGACTGTCAGGAAGCCAGCAGACAGATGCTTTGGGTAAGGAGTCATGACATGAAAGACGAAAGGAACACTGCTAGGGCATCTGTTACCCATCTTAGAAAAAGGAAGAAGGAAACATTACTGAACCATTTTTACAGGAGCTCAGGAGCTCTTGCGGACTTTAATTACCCTTACATCTGCTGGGTATGATGTTACTCAATCCTAAACCAAATTAATTATTTTATTCCAGATAGGACCATTTTATTGCATAATATGGTATAAAAATAAAAAAAAAATAAAATAAAAAGAGTGAAATTATTCTAGATCAAATTATACAGAGGGATTTAAAAACCTGAAATATTTTAGGAAGATAGGTGGGTCTGTGATGCTGTGATGTTGACCACAGCTTTCTTGAACTGGGTCCATATAGGACAGTTCTGGGAGTGTACAGTATCACAAAGGGGGTGGAGAGTGAAAGTGCACAGAGATGAGAATCAACAGGCCAAGCAAGACAAGCATTCTTTGTGTTTATGCTCTATTCATTTTACGTAATAAACTGTCCTAAAACAGATTGCAATCTTTTAAAAATTAATTGACTACCTGAGATGGCTTGGTAAGTAATTTGAGCAGCTAAACCAAACCCATATTCAAAATAAGTGAAATGAAATGTCACTCAAAGAAATATGTAACTCAGATTGTGCGTTGCTGTTCCTTGATCCAGTGAGTGTAATCTGTGTAATACCAGAGAAGTGGTGTATGAACCCATTTTAACAGAGATGCAATCTTCTTTTTTTTTTTTTTTAATGCTTCCTAAAGTATTGCCTAAAATTCACTTTTTAGATTTTTTTTTTCTTCTGCAAGTAATTAGGTTAACTGCAGCATATTTACAATCAGGCACCACAAATGAGTTCCAAAGTTAGATCGACCTCTAAATACAGCACAGCCTCAGTGCCTCATGGGGAAGGAGAAAGCTACAAGCTCTGTCTGGTACGCAGCATCTTTCTAGGGGATTGCCAAGCCATGTAGTGTAGTGTGTGTCAATACAATCAGCAGTCAAGCTTGCTGAACTGTTCACTCAAACATGTGCCTTCTCTCAGCTCTGCTGCAGTACAAAGAGAAGGAGTAGCTAAATCCAAGCGGGGGTTACTCTGTGAGGACTTCAGCATGAAAGGTTAGAAAACCTGCATGGGGAGAAGAGAGACACTTCAGGCTGAAACACAGAAGTGGAAATTAAGCTAAGAGATACAAGCTTAAAACCTGGGGTCTAATGGCAAAGTAACTGTGTGCTAAATTTCTTCAGAAAAGCAACTGGAGATATCAGGCACCCTGTAGAAGACAAAAAAGGGCTTAAGAAAAGTGAGATCACGCTTTACAGACACTGGGAAAACTAAAGTACCTAGAAGAAAATTTCAGGAGAATAAAATGTGAACGAAGCAGCCAGCTGCTTCTTTAACGGGCCAGGAAGTACAAGTGCAGAGACTTTGTCAAACCTGTGCCAGAGTATGCTCTTTCAAACATGTTGAATCCTCTTTTTAACCTATCCCAAAGACTATGTGCTTTTTACTTGTACTTCTGGCCCATTAGACTCCTTGGTGAGACCTTCGCTCTGTGGAGGATTCGGCTAATACTTAACCTTACTGAAACAAGCAGAGCTGAGCAAGTCAAGGATGGAGAATTAGGCATATAACAATGCTTAACTTCCCTACATGAGTATAGAGCAATTATTTCTGTTAATTAGATCCCCCCTCCATGCATAATCAATCCTTGCTTGCGTGAGAAGGCGCTGAAGGGCAGGAGCTGACAGACATCATCAGGTGAGCGTGCCTGGGTAGCTGCCCTGCAGGCCATGGGGAAAATCACTTGTGAACATGTCACAGAACTCCCACAGGAATGAAAGGCACAAGCACATTGCCGAGTGCTGAGCTTCAGACAAACCTCATATCCAGCCTCACAGGAGTGTTCAAGGAGCTAATAAAAGTCTGCACCTGAACAAAGTGCTCTTCTGACAGAATGGGGAAGGCTATGTCAGCACCTCTGGGCATATCTGGTGTACCCTTCTCAGAGAAAAACACTGCAGTGGGTGGTCTTGGGCATGGCTTTCCTTGGGCCTGACTTGCATGAAGCTTTTATATTTATTTGTAATGTTCTTTACGTATTTATTCAAAAGTCTAATGACATTTAAATGAAAAATCCCATGCTGATTAAAAGCAGGTAGGGGAATAGCTGGGAAAATGAAATGCACCATACATAATCAGATCCAGATGACATGCAGCCCAGGGTTTTGAGGGAATGAAGCTAGTGAATATAGTGAACCTCTGGTAATTAGATTTGAAAAGCCATGGCAAGGAGAAGGAGGGGGAGAAATGCAAACATGGTATAGATCTTAAAAGGGGGAATAAACAAGAAGAAAAAAGTTATCCTAACATAGGCTTATAAAAAGCCCACATCACTGACAATAACCCCCAGAGGGGAGGACTGCAAAGTGTTTCTTCAGCTTTCCCTTTCAAACTTTCCATCATCTTTCCACTCCCCAATTCCACAGTTGCGCTCTTTTTTGTTTCCTCTCCTCCCCTTCCTTGAATCCCAACTTCTGATTTTGCCCCTATCCCCCATTTTAATCCCTAGGAGATCTTTAGGGTTTTTCAGGATCAAGAGCCCTTCCCAGATCATTCTTAATTCCCTTCCAAGGTCCAACCTTTCCATCCTGCTCCATGTAGTTACCTAAACAGTAGAGCTCCATGTTGTCCCTTTCCTTCACAACAGCACTAAGTTAAGCCTTTAATTCAGGACGAGTACTAAAAGATGTGCATTGCTTTAACATGTGCTAAAATCAGTGGAGTAACTGGGCCGTTAAGAGCCACAGGGATTTTTTGCTTGCCCAGAACAGAAGCTCAAGCATTAATTCCTTTTCATCCCCAAACTGACCTTGTCCCAAACACTGCTACTGTGTTCAGGCTCGCGTCCTCACCTGCACATAAACCTGGGCTCCTCTCACACCTGCCCTAGCAGACACACCTCTGTATCCAGTCTGACCTACCACCTTCACACTTCCCTGTGCTGGAGAGGGGAAGCCTGACTTTGCCTCATGCCCCTGCCCAGCACATGGGGCTGGCAGCACTGGCTGCCCTGGGGCTGGTGGTATTTGGTGGGCTGAGGGTGTCTGGGGCTCCTGGCTGTTCTCCACCTCGAGCTGATTGTGTAAAGGGCTTTTGTGCAGCCCAGTTGCCTGAGTGCACTGACAGTAGCCCCCTTCAAGGTGCCACACACCCTGAGGTTAGGAGGCAGGACCGGGCTGCGTGACCAAGTGAACCTACTCCCTCTGTCCTGGGGCACCCATGCAAGGGGGAAAAGGGAACAAACGAGTTACAGTTTGCTGAGGGATTTGGTGGGTTTGGAAGGTTGATATGCTGCACACCAAACCCCACTGAGCAGATAGCCACTGAACATTGCAGCATTCTGTATATGAAGGCATTGAAGGAATAAGATGACGCTTTTACTTTTTTTTTTTTTTTGGGGGGAGGTGTGGATAATGAATTCTTTTCAATTAGTCCAAAAATCAGCATCACTATTTGAATTGTAGATTTTTACATTGAGTACAAAGTCTTGTCTTTGCAATGGAGTTTATATATAGAGTGTTAACAGAGCTGTCTGTTAAGCAGCAATTCCACTGGAGAAGGAGAAAGTCTGGATGGTGATAAAAAGCAGTACTTCTTTTTACTCTTGATGTCTTCACTAAAGCGTGAAAGTATCTCTTGGTATCTGTTATTTGGATTAAAATCTGAATTACTTTCTGTGAGAGTACTGACTTTGTAGACTAGAAAGATCAGACTAGCACTAAAAAAATAAATTCCCTTTGGGACACTTAACATAACCCCTTTTTCTCCCCAAAGCTAGAAAAATCCTTTAAAGTTATTTTAGCAGCACTAGGAACCTAGAGCAAACTTTGCAGAGGTTTTGAAGATGAGAACAACCCATCCTTGCAGCACAGTTCATTACTGATGGGTCAAAATCAAAAATTATTTGCTGGATCAGGAATATATCCCTCTCTGGGAGGTGTTGATTGAGGCTATAGGCTTCTCATTTGTATATTGCACAGTGCAACTCAGTTGGGTTTGAGGCAATCAGATGCTAAAAGGCAATTTGGGGAAAATTGCACATAACTTCAGATGTCATTCAAAAACGATGGGGTAGTGGCATCTGTTTCTCATAACCTTTGAAACATTACATATGTTTCAGAATTATATTGTTTCTTTAGAAGTAAACCATATAATTTCTGGATTTTTAAAAATTAAACACGGTACCTTTAATTTAAGATATTGTTATTCTAAAAAAAGACAATGCTAACCTTTTTCAACCTTTCTCTGCACTGTAAGTTATTATTGGCAAGGTCATGTTTGGTCGTTTTGTCTGAGTGTATTTCATAAAATACCTTATAATTTTAAGCAGTGACCAGACCTTCGTGTTCTAGATAACGTCACAGAAAAAATTTCTCCAAGGCATTTGACAAAGAAAGGAAAGATTGCCCACTTTTCCCATCATAAGTAATTGCCATTCACCACATCTAAATGAAGAGCTTGTTGCATCTTTACTGGAGAACCAAAATCCACTGTGAAGGTTTATTTCTCCATTAACTGAAAACTGGTGCAGGGAAGACAGGGAAAAAGGGCTTTCTAATTAACCCTCTTAGTGCTCTGACAGAAAACTGATAGATCTGAAACTTCTGCTATGGTGGCATCTTCTTCTTTCTTTATGAATGACAGAAAGCCACGAGGCAATCCTCTTGTCCCTCTTGCTGTAACACAGGGTCTGGCAGTGGGCTGGAATGATGACACAAGGGCAGGAGAACAGGCAAACTTAGAGCAGGGCTCTGCAAGTTTATTCAATTAGGTACTAAGTGTTTGGAACAAGGTTTCGTCTGCCAACAGCTGTATACAATCATTTGTGGTTTTGAGGCCAGGGTAATTGGCATGTTATGAGCTTTTGCCTCAGCTTTTGGCATCTGCCTGAAAACCACATGGAAAGAGGGAAGATTCTGCCTGGGGCCCAGCCAGGAAACCCTCCCCGGGGAGTATAATCCCAGGAGCCAGTGAACAAACCTCACCCAGGTCCCATGGACATGGGGCAGATGCTGCCCACCAACACTCCTGGCAAGCACTGGTGAGTGGGAGAAAGAGTCCTTGCTAGGCTGTATGCTACCAGAGCCAAGATTGCTTCACGTGCACTGATTTATGCTTTTAAC
Organism: Cinclus cinclus; assembly: GCF_963662255.1. NCBI lineage: Eukaryota > Metazoa > Chordata > Aves > Passeriformes > Cinclidae > Cinclus > Cinclus cinclus. The sequence goes on along the minus strand of NC_085048.1, from coordinate 70,616,924 downwards.
TAGGGATGACTGTTTTCAGGAAATTGACTGAAGCTGCTAGTTAATTGGAAGCAGTGAGGGATTTTTATTTTCCATTGTGTGCTTCAGTCCTCAGTGATCCAGCACTCAGCGCTAAGTTGTTACAGCTCAGAAGATGCCACCAAACTTTATCCAATGGTGGCATGACATCCCTGGCCTCCCTTTGAACATGGGAGGATGCTCTGTCTTCCATTCCATGTTTCCTTTCAAGGTATACTAGGAACTGCAACACCCAGCTTCTTGTATGTTCTTGTATTCCCTTCCCCAGTTGTGCATCACCTCTTTGCTTTGGGATGCTCTTTGGGGAAACAATAACCCTTTGCTACACATTTGTGCAACGCCCAGCACAGCAGACCCTGCCTAGGCAAACACTTTTTGGCACCATTGCAACAAATACTAAATGCTAATTGCACCGTGGTGGAGCCATACTTCATCATGAGTATCACTAGATAGGATCACACTACCCCTTTTATCATCAACTATTGCTTCCTGTTAAAAGGGAGTCAGCCTTGAATGGTTCTTCTGGCTCTCACTGTCCTCACCAACATCACGTCTTGGTTTCTAAATTGTTTACACCTTCAAGAGCAATCCTGTATCCTGCAGAGAAGCTCCCAGCTGATGTCTAATCATTAACTCAAGAACAGGAGAGCCAAAATATGCAGGGCTACTCTGTGTTAGTGTTCTTTAGGGTAATATAATATAATAATGGGTTGCTTTTCCCCTATGGTGCTCAGAGCTCTTCACAAAGAAAGAGGAGCATTGTTATTGCCATTTAAGGGGTGAAAAAGTTTAAGTGCAATGAAGAAATGTGCCTTGCCCACAGTTAGACAGCAAAGGAGAGTCCAATTCTTCATACTTCCCTTGTCATCGGGACTCCATGCAAACCTACCAAAAGCTGTGTCGTATCCACGCCTCTAAGTGAGAACTCAGTGCAGCTACTTAATAATAACAAAAAGTTTAATTTATCCCATATATGTCCAAGAATCAATGCCAGTTCTTCTGGCAGGCACTCACATGCTGTTTGGTTGGGGTGAGTCTGCTCTTAACAGATCCTCAGCTGCTTGTTAGCAGGATGGAGAGATGCAAATGAAAGTCTACAGGCTTCACAATAAGCAAACTTTGTCCCTTGATCACAGCACAGTGCCTCCTGACAGTTGCAGTTTATAGTGGGTCAGGTGGATGACAGATGTTCTCCTGCTTAACTGCAGTAGCAGTGAAAGTCTTAAAAAACAACCTCTGAACAAAAAGACCCACCTACTCTTGCTCCTTTGCAGTCAGGCAGGACCCCTTCAGATGTATTTTTCTATACGTCCTGTCTGATTTCCTCTCAGAAAGCTCAAGCAGGGGACCCTCCACTCTTTTCTTGGGCAAATAATTTCTTTCTGTGGTAAGACCCTGCTCCTCTGATATGACTTGACTCCCCCACCCCACATGGCTAATTTAACTTTTCCTTTCCTACCCATGCTCATCAGCATGGATGCAATATGCACACTGAAATGTCATCACTCCCCCTCACAATCACACCGTTGTGCTTGCTCATCTGGGGTCCATCTGTATGGTGGTGGTAATGAAGTCCTATTATGCTGTAGAGTAGGAGGATGGAGGGATGAGAAACATGGGAATCCTGACAATTGCAAGTCAGTACTTGAGCTGGGTGACCACACCCTGGTTATTGGGTTCAACACTGAGGCAGCTGTGTGAAGCTCCATACCCTGTGATACGCACGAGGACATCTCCCAGGATGACCTCACAGTCTTGTCCAGTGCAAATGCTGTGCATCTTTTGTTCACCTTTGCTGCTGTTTGCTTTGGTGACTCTAGGTAAAACCTAAGGGACTTTGGAATTTGGCATTCAGAGTGCCTGTGCCGTGTCAAGAATAAACAGGAGGAAGCAAACATCCGTGTTGATCCATGTCGGTCTTCTATGCTTAGAAACTCAGGGAAGGAATCTAAGCTAATAGGATCAATTATTTTCTCCAGAGTTTTTATGCTGTGTATGGGTCTGCTGCTGTCTACAGCATCATGGAGCTGATACCTGCAAGACTATAATTTTTAGTCAATCTGTATGAACAGAGACTGGATTTGACCCTCAAAGCTAATGTTAGGCAGCACACAGACATATGTGGGATGTGAGCTGGGATTTCGTGGTCACACTTTCTTCTGAAGCATCTGTCTGAAGCGCAGTGAGAGGCTGACTACTATGAGCCTGAGGGAGATGTGCAGTGATGCTTGTAAAGCTTCCCACAGCAGAGCTGCTGACCATGGGTGAGGCAGAAAGGGCCACATGGAGTAAAGATACTGCTGCTCGTAGTAAAACAAAGCCCTTGTCTAGAAAGAAAAGTTAAGAAGGAGTTTATCCTCTGTGTACTTCATACCTAGCCTGAATTTCCTGCTGCTCACAGGAGAGTGCCAAATATAATTAATATCCTCCAAAGGAGGAAATTTGGTTTAAAAATGACAAGAGCTAGATATACGTCTCCTCTGAAAACAATAGGATTTATCTCTTTCTCATTTTTAGACTTTCATCCCACACAAAGCACTCAGCTATGCTTTTATGACCAGGTTCACCTTCCTTGCAAAATCAACCCCTCCTTTTCATATTCATCATCAATGGGGATCAAAACTAGCTACAGCCCAGCAAAGGCAGGCTTCATGTTTGCCTTCTACATCTTTGTTTAGCCCTCTGACAGAGCTCATGAGAAAGTCTAGGCTGCAGCCTTAGCTCAGGGCTGCATGAATAAAGGTCACCATGCTCCAGGATGGAGGTTCATTGTCACACAGTGAGACAGAGATGGCCAACTAAACTGGAGGTGGTTTGAAGAAAAGATGCAGCACTCAGCATGCTCACCTTCACAGATACTAATCTCACAGGCTTGCTCTCGCCTGCAGAAAGCATTTGACTCATGCCAAATGGTAGAGCTGGATCTCACCCATGATACTTCTGTGGAAATACCTTTTCTTATATTCTGGGAAGAGGAAGAAGGACACAAGGGATCATCTCAGCTGTTAGGGCTGAGGTCTTCCATAAGCCATCTGATGATTTCTTCAAGGATGAGCAGGAAAAGCAGATGAAAAAAATAGTGAGCAAGTGCTGCTGTCTCGGCAAAATCATCTAAGAGTTGGAAATTCAATAGATTCTTTGTGAATTCCTTTGCTTTGGTTTTACTTGTGGGCCATTATTATACTCCTATCACTAAGCAACCTCTGGAAAAGCATGATTAAAATAAGGAACAAACTTTACCAGATAACAGCGAGGAACTGCTAGAAATAGGATCCCAGCTGCCATCTACTTCCTTATAAAACCAATGAGATCTGCTCTTTCTGCATCCTGCATTGAGGAGCTTGTGGAGTTGAGCATGTTTTTCATTCTTAACAGGACATTCTACATTTGGACTGCATAGCCCCTTTTCCTCATCCCTCCTAATCTTTCTTGCTTTTTCTTGCTTTATTTTAACTGCTTGAAGAATGTTGGCAGCAAGCGTATGAAGTCTCGAATGAATCCAACCTTCAAAAATGAAAATACAGAGGTATTGCAGACCTCAAGTCCACTAAGATAGCAGGCTGAGTTATGGAGACATTCAGCCTTTGGGCTGTAAGAGTAAATTGATAAATCTTTAGACTGGATTATATGCTGGCATTAGAACTGTTGCTAAAACCTAGGACACAGGAGCTCTCAAATTATTCCCTGATGAAAAGAGTAGGTACCAGGATTTGAATTAAATGAGGTACTTCTCTTGTCCAACATTTAGTTTAAACCATGGAACTCATTGCCAAACAAAGCTGACAAGGCAAATGCTTAAGCAGGCTAAGCAAAAAATAACAGCTGAAGTTGTGAAAGACTGGCTCATGAGCACTGGTTAAAGAGGACAGGACAGATGGTCAAAAGGAGAAGTCAGTACACAGGGAGCCCTGGGCAAGCTGGAACGTTGGGCTAGCTAGGTAAGCATGAAGTATTTGACTCTCCTTTTCTGGAAATATTCATGGCTGGATTTGACAGGGCCTTAGATAGCTCAGCCTAGACCCTGCTTTACATACACGAGATGGTCACCAAGAACAGGGACCCAGCCCAGACTTTCTGAGATTCTATGGATTCAAGCCTGAAACCAAATAGTCAGGCCAAGGGGAAGATTCTTCTTCCTTTGTCTTTTAAAAAAAAATTTTCTAGGTACCTGCTGCTGCCCATTGGTAGAAATGGCATGCTGAGCTGGGTAAATCCAACTTGAAACTGCATCAGTTTTTGTATTCTTATGATTCCTGTGCTGTAAAAACCCATTTTCCTTTCCAAGGAGGATGCCGTAAATTCAAAGTTCACATTGGAAGTAGGGCAATATTTTGGCATGGTCATGAAGTCACTGGGATAAGCTATATTATTCAGATGAGTTGTTAGATGTTGCCCAGTAAAAAAAAAAAAACAAAACAAAAAACAAACAAACAAAAAAAAAACCAAAACAAACAAAAAAAAAACAGGAATAAGAAGGAAGCAAGGGATGGATGTCCTGAACACCACTGCTTTCATCAATAAAGCTGTCTCTTGTTCATGTGCATGCCTGTATACCACGCACTGCTGAGCTAGAGAGGAATGCCTAGCAGACAGCGTTACTTGCAAACCCCCTGCCCCCAAAGGACCATCTCCAATCAATCTAAAATGATGGTGGGTTCACTGGAGTGCCTCGTGGCTTACATCCACCTGAGACAGCAGCTCTCTCTTTAATGGCAATAGCAGCATGTGGGCAGGGAAAGGAGGCAGCAGAGTGGAAGGAGAGCTGGTGCGAGTGGATCACACTGCATGGATGGAGCCATCCACAGTGACCCTCAGGCCACAGCAAGATGGGCCCTCAGCAGCCAGCACCACCCTCGCTCTGTTGATGCTAAGGGATCCAAACTGAGGTCCATGAGCTGGAGGTGCAGCCTTCTCTTACACTGCCTTCTTTAATAATACAGCTGCTGCAGTGGGTGGAAGCCTGGGCTCTCAGTCTGCTTCATGTCCAGGTCTTTGTCCTCAGCTGGGCAGTGTTTGAAACAGGTGTGCTGAGCTTGTTTCTGGGCCAAACAAAAGCCTGCTCCAGCAAATGCCGCTGTGGCTCACAGGTTTTCATCTCAGGACATACCTGTTCTGTCAGCTCCACTTGCAAAGCCTGCGCAATTCTTCATGTTTGTTCTCAAAACGAGCAGTCAAATACACTCTTTTGTATTTTCTTTTCCATAAGAAAACCAGAACAGAAAAAACCTGTGTGAACAAGCCAGGGGGAGCACCTTTAGCTGTGGGAAGCCAACAACAACAGAGCCACCACTTTTAGATTTCCTCACAGCTCTGTAGCAAACAAAGGAGACCAAAACAGCAAACCCAATGTGGAAAGAGCCACTGGTGGGATTTGCTTTATGAAAAAATGTTGCCCTTGTGTACTGCAGATGCTGGTCATGGCAAAGCCAGGCAGGGACTCATCTGTGAGCTTTCCCCCACTTTCTCATGGCCTCACTTCTCTAACCCTAACACAGTTCCCCTACAAAGTGCAGAAGTCAGCTCTGTGCACAGGCGGCTCCTTTATGAAGGGTGGAAGGATGTCTGGGTTTCTAAGAACCTTCCTTGAGTCTCTTGGGTTACATGGAGGCTGCTAAGGTGCTGAGATAGCCCCATACATACAGGAAAAAACTTCCTGCCACAAAAAAGTCTAACAGGATCCCCACAGAGTCTGTGTGAGCCCCTGCTCTGAGAAAGATAGCTTGAACTCACCAGGGACATCAGTCCTCGCCCTGGGTGCACAGCCACTAGGAGATGTAACTAGTGGACTGCCTTGTACAGCCTATATCTTGTGTTTTCTGTCTGTATTCTCTCATTGTCCTCTACCCTCTTTGAACTGTCTTTTAAAATGTCTAAACTGTTCTCAAAGTGAGGCTCTCACAGGATTACCATCCGAAGTACAATTATACCCAGACATGATATTAAATTTGAAGGGCCAAGTACCCGAAAGTTAAGAAAAAATAGAATTTCTATTGCCTCTGTACTTTAATGCAAATCCTTCCCTCAGCAGCTGCTGTGGTTTCTGTGCAGTCTGTGTGCTGTGAGTGGGAGAACCCAGGGGCACGTTTTCTGGGTGTCCTCAGTAACTCCCTGCTGCTCCCATGAGGAGTTGAACACAGGGCTGGCTGAATGTGTTGGAGGTATCCGCCTTTGTCCCTCCCGTGTACCCTGAAGCTGTGGGAGCACAATGCTGGATGACCAGTGGGGTGAAGGGGCTGGTGGATGAAAAATACCTCAGCAGAAGCTAATGGCTTTTTCTAGCCCTGATCACTTCTGTTCGAAGCCTGGAGGGATGGTACAAGGGTGAGGATGAGAGTGAAGATTAGGACAGGAGGATTTATGCTGGCTTTGCTCCAAACAAAACATTCTCCAACTTGGGCAAACAGCAATGCTTGCATGACACTCTCTTGGAACCTCTTTTACCCTTCACAACTCCTGAACCAGTGTTTTTAATCCAAGTTACTGAACATGTTAAGCAAGGATGGAGGCAGGAGGTGATCTAGAAAAGAGAAGCAAGGTCATGGTTCTGAGTGACTGAGTGCTGCCCTGGATAATGGAGTTCTTCCTGCTCAGCACCTTGGAGGTGTTAAATGCATCACTCTGTCCAAATGTTTTGCAGGCAGTTACTGCTTTTCTTCCTCATTTTTTGAGTGCTTTTAAGTCCTTGCTTCAAACCAGAAGAGCACTTGGACTTGTAGAAATAATGCCATCAGATTTTGTCAATACAGCCACTAGTCTCTGGCCTTCTCAGATATGGCTAACCTGTTTCACCAAAAATTCAGTCTGGGACAATCCCCAGGAATGTAAACTTTCAACCCGCAAGGTGAAGTGTTGGAAACGTGATAAATTCCTCAAATCAGGCTCCTGGAATGGAAAGCATTTGGCAAGCTTGTAAGAAGCAAAACCAATCCACAACACTTGAGAACAGAGCTTGTCTCTATAAATAATAAAAAGGAGCAGCTGTTATCTAAAAACATCTGAGCATGAAGCAGAAATGTCCTCCAGGGTATTTTTATACACATGCAGTAGCTGGCACACAGCTGGAATGGTGGAATGATACAAAAAGCCTCTCTGAGGCTAATGAGACCTTACCTGCTCTTTAACATGAAAGTGACTGGGCTTCCATGTGCTGTATTGCTCCAGCTCTCCTCCTTCCAGGCAAAAGGGTCCAGAATTGCACTACCTGAGACCTGTCATTCAATTTGCAGAAGTGGTTCAGGCATTCATGCCCTCACAGCACAGATTGGGTGAATAGGGTTCTCTACATCACTGTAGTGGGCCTGGTTCTTTTACTTCACCTCTCAGCTAAAGCTCTTAAAATGATGTAAGTAAAAATGTTAAATCTGACTTTATTTACAGAGTTGGGAGACATTTGGCACTGGTGTGCATGTTCTAAAGGTGATGTGCTTAGTACCCAGCAATGGTGAAAAACAGACTGTCAGTTTGACTGCTCCAGTGTTGGTTCCTGCAGCTGGGGATGTTTGCCCTGAACATCCCTTTCTATGACTGGTGGCAGCACTGAAAAGGAATAACTCCTTCCTTAAACATTTGGGAGGGAATGGCTGGGGAAAGACACATATCACATCAACTGCAACCAGCAAAGTCCACTTTTCTTCAACAGTCTCCCTGGTCCCAGGGCTAAAAAGCCTTGTGTTCAGTTGAGGGTCTTCTCCCACTTTGGTCAACCAGCCTGGTAGAGAGACAGGCTTGCAGAAAAAAATGGTTCTGAACACTCAGGTTAAGAGTCCCCTACTGCATGCAGACTTCACATTTTAGGGTGCTGCTTTCCAGTTGCTTGGGATTTTTGTGAAGGTGATTTTAACTGCATGAAAAAGTCTTAAATTTCAAAAATTGCCTTTTATGCACTCTGTCTTGTTGCATTTCTTTTCTTCCTTTCCTTCCAGTCTTTGGGTATTTTTTTTACCTCCACATCATATTCACTGCATCCTTGCAGTGGGAGGAGAGAAACTAAAAGAAAATATTTAATACCTCAAGTTTTTAAACCATCAGCAATTGGTTGGAGGCCAGAGAGGTAATTTCTGGAAACAATCCAGCTGGTGAACTCCTTATGGATGTCACCTTTCCAAAAGCAATGCCATTTCCTCATGAGGTGGTTGTACTTATTTATTGTATCATTAAAGCTGTTTTCTTTCAGACAGCCTTTAAATATCTTCCCTGAGGATTTGCCAGGCTGGGCAACAAGCCAAGTGGAACACCACTCCACCCCTCCCCCCCCCCAAAGTAAAGAACTCATCTCTGTTGGACATAAACCACTTAATATTTCAAAGGCGACAAAAGTGGTACATATCCAATTTGTTTCCAGTAGGAAAGAAATAGCTGGCAAACAGCACATTGAGCCCATCACCATGGACCAGCCATGCCATGGTGACTCCCCTTCTTCAGGCAAGAGCAGGGTGCTGCTCTATGTCGTGCTCTAAGTCATATCTAGAAGTGATTATGGACTCTTCACTCTGTTTGCCATGGCTCCAGAGAGGCCATGACTGATGTTCCAAAATCCCATGCTCTATTGCTCCCATGGGCTCTTACTGCTGCTACTTTCCATTCCCGTTGCAAACCTTCCCTCTGCCCTGCTCACAGGACTTGAATTTTGGTGTTAAGTATCTTGAATGTAATTGTCCAGAGCTCAAAGGGTGGTGCTGTTCATGATTCACTGTCCCCAGGCCAGGTGACAGCAGAGTCACACCTGGCACAGGTTCTTCCTCTTCTGAGGTACTCAGACTGCTTTCATACAGGGATGCCACCATGAGTTTTGAAATTTGCTTTCCAGGGACCTTCAGTTGCATTAAACTCAGTTGCTGCTAAATTAGCAGAGTGTAATTCAGAGGATCAGCTGCAAAGCCTATTGGGGGACAGGAGAATATTCCTTGGATTTCAGTAGGTCACAGATCCAGCCTATAGGAGAGAGCTCAGCAAATTGTGTACCCTGGTTCTCTCTGTTATGAGGAACAGTGATCATCCTTGACTGAAGCCAAATGCTTTAGGATCTCACAGTCCCAAGGGCAAATAATGTTTTTGTTGGGTTTAATGTCTGGTCCAGCAGTTGGTGCAAGATACTTTGGTCTGTTCAGTGAACAGTACAGTGCTGAAGGGCTACCACCTTGCCTGGAGCATTATTTCTGCAGGGCCTTTCAGACAGCAATGGAGTTTCTCCAGATCTGGGCTTGTGAAGGGCAAAACTAGATCTGATGAGTCAAGACAGTAAAAAAACCCTTTGCCACCCCCAACTCTGTGGCCTGATGCTCACTCTCAGCAGATCATGACAATAGAAGACACCCCCTATTTGGCAATCCCAAATTGCCTGACTGCTTTCCTCACAGGATGGGACACAGCAATGCAGAGAAGCTGGCTGGAAAAACATGCAAGAGGGAAGAAGGGAAGCAGCTCCCACACTAGCAAACCCAGCCAGCATGCCAGATCCCAGCAAGAGAGAACTGCTCAGAAAAGCAGGGGAAGAGGCATGCACAGAGACAAGACCAGAAACACAATCATCTGTGTTTTCCATGAATAAAACACGGCAGTCCTTGCAGACAGAAGGTGAGGTAATAAGGATAATAAGGATAATAATAATAATAATAATCTGTTTGGTCTCTGTTTCTTCTGGGCTTCAGGGGCTCATTTTGCAAATGGTTATTTGTATAGCCAGAGCTGCAGCCTCACAGCTCACACTGCTCACTCAGATTTACGTTCTTCTTCTCTCCCTGCCAGCAGCCTGGGTTTGCAAGTGTTCATGACTCAGCAGTAAATACATGCCCTTGAAGGTGAGCTGGAGCAGCAAGGATCCTTCCTAGGGGCCAGGTCCAACACTGGTTGGTCCCAATGGAAGTCAGCTCTCTTGCGGGATCCAGCACCGAAAGGCTACACCTGCCTGGGGGGAACCGAGGAAGATTTAGGCTTGAGCAAAAGCCCAGTGGCCACCCAAGCAAAATCGAGCCACCACGCAGGCACTGTAGAAAGGCCACGTCTGTGTTCAGTCAGCCCTGGTGGTGCTTCCAGACTGGTGAAAGAGTCCAAAAGGGCTGAGCTGATTAGATCGGCATCCAGAGCACTTTGTGACTACAGAAATTCCAGTGAGCTGCCCTCAAACAGGCGAGCTCAGCAATGGCAAACAAGGGGCAGCAGACACCCTGTGCTGCTGCAGGCACGGTGCTCCTTGGGAGGGAATCTCTGCTGAGGTGCATGCCCTTGGTGAAGAGGCAGCCTGTGACATCTGGGTGCTTCTGCAGAGTGAGCCTCTTCTCTCCCCTGCTTTTATCTAGTAACAGAAAAATAGAGGTGGGGCTGGAACAGGTGGAACAGGTCTTGATGTTGGTGTTAGAAAGCCCTTGGGAATGACAGGGAAGGGATCTGAGTGAGGCACCTGCCTGACCTGGCAGCACTGTGCTACCCAAGGGCACTTTGCAAATGGAGATGGATTAGCAGGACCTTGGGCAAGGGATACCTGACTGCAGCCAGACCGTGAGCTTCTGCCATGCTCAGGATTCAGTGCAGATCTGCTGCTCTGTGCACACCAGGAACCTCTACAGCTGTCTAAGGTGGGATATGGGGCAGAGATTTCTATCAGCAGCTTCTTACAGCTCTCTGAAGAGGAGTTCAGCCTCTGTCTTGAATCAGTCAAGTAAGAACAGTGAAATTCTTGCCCAGCAGTTTCAGTGACAAGCTGTAGTTTCTTTCCTTGTAACTTGCACGTTCAAAGATACCAATTATAGTAAATACGTGAGTGGTAAGACAGAAACAATTCTCTATCTGCATTTAACCCCTCCTGTGTAATGGGTTCTGGCAGGGTGTTGCAACATCTTTTTGAATCCCTCCTCTATTCAAACAAAATCTGAGTAAGACTTGTTTTCTCAGTTACTTATATTTATATTGTATATTAAAAATTAATCCTTGTGGGTTTTCCTGTGCCCATGTCTTTTGGCAAAAAAAAAAAAAAAAAAGATAACTACAAAAGCATTTTGTTTCAAAACAAAGAAATCAATAACTACAACTATTCAGGCTTTTCCTACAACCTACCATTCTTCTCAGAAAGAGTTTAAATGACTGAATATCCACAAAATAGAGGTATTTTGGCAAGACCGTTAATAGACATTTAACTTTAAAAAGTGCCACTACAAACATTTCTCTGGAATTCACCAGGGAACCAGGATTTTATCACTTTAGGAGCACTGCTTGGCTCAGTGGTACATGATATGTTACGATGCTGGATAATGATCTAATAGGCCTCACTGACAACAAGCTGGCACCCTGCCATGGGTATGCAGAACTACCCACCAGCCTGGAGCAAGAGAAAACCTGCAAATAATGCCTCCTGATTGCCCAGCTGATAGAACACATGGATTAATGTGGCTGCAGCCATCTCGTGCAAATAAGGCGTGAAGTAAAGTGCCTGAGCCTGGACATTACTATGGACAGTTGATTTTGTCACTTCAATCACCCAGAAAAGTAACTAGGGAGTTGCTTTTTTGTTCACCTGCAAAATGAATGAAGGTTCACTTATCATTCACTTAAAAATACCCTGGTTCAATACTGCTTTTTGGTTGTTCTTTGATTAGAAATATTTCCTATTAGAAAAATAAAACCTAACAAATGTCTGAAATAATGTCATAGGTAATGACATTTTCTTCTTCATTTTTTAAGGTAATGGTTTCTATGAAATTCTTCATAAAGACGAGATATTTAAATTCACGTATTTATTTCCCTTCTATTTTGAGACATTTAGTTCAGCTCATGAAGCTATTTTCTGTCATAGTAGATTAAAAGAGGAAGAACAGTATTAACTGAATTTGTCATCATTTTACCCTTGCTCTCAGGTCTGTAATGCTCTGCGAGACTTACTTGTCTTCATTTCCAGGGCTTCTGATGGAAATTTGCCTTTGAAAGTGGGTCATATCAGTAGTGACTTTCTTACTTGTCACTTGCAGTTTCTGATTCAAACCAAGACAACAAAGAAGAATTTTTGCTTGAAAGTTGTCAAAAAATAATAAAACTACAAGCTCTCCTTCATCTGTTACAAAGGCACCCTGCTCGTTTTGCAGGCTTTGGAGTCCTGCTTTCCCAGGCTGGCCCCATAACAACAAACTCTCTTTTCTAGTCAAGAGAAACAGCAGGAACCTGGCTCCAGTCTCACCAACTCTGGTAGTAGAACCGAGCAAAACCACAGTCTGACCTGAGAACATAGACAGCCAGCTCTACAAACACAGAAGAGGAAGACAGTTTTTGTTGAGGAATGATCATTCTGATTGCTTGCAGCACACCCTTTTCATATGGTTTGGCGTTTTTTCCTAATGGTGCTGATAACAGCATCATGTAAATCTTCCTTATATTAAGTTTACGTGTAAATTTAATATACTGAAAAGAAAAAAAATGAAAGCAAAACAATAAAAAAAAATTAAGATAGCAAACAATTAGGAAAACAGGAAGAAGATATATGAATAGAAGTATTTATCTGGGAGCTAGAAAAAGGGAGATAATCGACAGTCTTAATTTAGTAATGAAATAAGATTTCTGATTATGAAACAAGAAACCTCTGGCTATTTTAGTACAGATGCAATATTCATGACTATAAGCATCCTTTTGCCTTTTGTCTCACATTACTTGAGGCTAAAATTTAACAAAACGGGTCAAAATACTTCTCTAGCCAGTGGGCAAACCCCCACCAGATGAGTTTTGCCAGTGACTGTGCCAGTTGTATTAAATTTATAGGGGACAGACTAGTCCTAATCAATCACTCAACATCTCTGAGCTTGTCTTTTCCACCTGAGAGAACACAATGAGCCTTTCACTCTTCTCTTACATCACTGCACAGTGACTTTTCAGTCACTTACCCACCTGGGTAATTTTTTGTTTTAATAAATAATAAGTATCAGAATAAGCAAGCATGTAAGGTTTCAATAAAATATTTAAAAAGCCAGTGTTGTGGCTGTGCAGACTATAGACACTTTCCAAAGTCCTTTAATGACAGTTTTCATTCACAGAAGATAAGCAAGAGAATATATATGACATTGCCCTGACTGCTTAAGAACATCTCTGTGTTGATCCCTCAGTAGCCCTGAGATTTTTATCATTCAAGCTTAAGAAACTGATAGGAGGGCTCCTACAGCAGCATCCCCCCACCCACCCACTTGGCATTTAAACAGTAATAGGTCCTTTCTTGACAAGTGATAATCTTCCTCTCCCCATGGCATCTTTTCCAGACCTCATCATTGGAGCATGCAGGTGCTAATTTTGCATGGAAAAAAAACAAAAACAAAACACACAAAAGGGATTTTTTTTTTTTTCCTGGGCCTCAACCAAGCACATGAGATGTGTGCCTCTGAAGGCAACAGTCATGGAAAAATCTGACAGATAAGAGGAAATTTCCCTCCCTCCACAAGCCTCACAGCACTGCTGTACTCTTCAGCACAGAGAGTGCAGCCTGGGCTGAGCCCTGTGCTCACCTAGCCCCTGGCACAATCCCCAAGGCCCCTGGGGGAGTTTTGCCCAGGAATGAAGGAACTCACCCTAGCAGTGTTCCCAGCATCCCCACTGCCTCTAGAGTTTGGTTATGGAGCTGCCTTTCCTGTGCCTCAGCTCGAAGTGGCAGACAAAATGTCCTGCTGGGAAAGAGCAGGCTAAGAGCAGCTCTCTTGAGGACATCTGAGCTCTGATGATCATTATGAAGATATCAAATGGAAGTGTTTTAGAAACGTGACTGTACCAGAGCCACGGGTGAGCAACAGGAGCCCTGTGATTCCTGTAATGATGGCCTTATGGGTGTTGCACTATTTCCTGACATCTCAAATGCAGTGTGCAAGTTCTGTGTGATGGGGAATATTTTCAGCTCACAGTCATGGGCAGCAGCTGCAGTGATACAGACAACAAACCAGCAGAAGGAAGAGAGAGAATAACAGTGATCTTTAATGAGATTTTCTGTGATTACTTTTTTTGCAGTCCAACAAAATTTGAAACAAAAGAGAATGAAAAATCAGACGAGTCAGGTTGTCCTAGGGCACTTGATGCTACCACAAGCCATTTCAGCTTTGCTTACATAATTTTATTGTCAAGCACAGCATGATGTTAGGCATGTACATATGTAACACTGGGGCTTCCTGTTCCCAGGTTCATTGCTCCATTAACTAGTGACATCAATTCATATGTTAAGGGAGAAAAAGGAGATATTAAGGATAATTAAGGATTAGAGGTGGACTAAAGCAAAATTTAAGCTCAAAGCCCATTTTAAGCCTGCAGTTCAAATTTTTCTCTCTTCCTGGTCAAATCTGAGTGCCTTGGGTTCTGACAACTGCAGTATCTGGTTGCACACCTTCACTGTTAAGTTTGGGAGGATCTGTAGCTGTATGGGTGGTGTGTTCCTGTCTGAGAAGAAATATGCATCCAGAGTTCTAGTGGAGCCTTGTTGTCTGGAATAAAATCTATTTGACAATTTAAGACACCCAGACACACTTTTTTTGTTTGTTTGGTTGGTTTTTTTGTTGTTTTTTTTTAACTATTGCTCAGCTGTCCCATCAGCAGAGAGGGAGGCTGTAATCTTAAGCAGCAGCTATTCAGCTTCCCATCTATCACCTACCAATTAATCTACTGCACACCTCTCACTTGGAGCCTCGTTTCCAGAAAAGGGATGACAGTTCTTCTACCTTTTTGTTATACCTCCCTGAGGAGGAATTTAACCTGACAAAGGATCTTTCAGGCTCACCAACATAAGCATCTTCAGTGGGGATATATGAACCAGTAACCTCAGCTGTATTCCCAAAATGGTCTTCAGAGTTAAAGGTTTGGATAGTTTAATTGCATTACAACCCCATCCCTGTCTGCCCTTCTGACAGAAGGCAAGAAGATGAACAAGCAGCACCGTCTCTATTCAAGTCTGGAGCCAAAACCAGGGATAACAAAACTACCCCCAAAACATCCACAGCACATTTGTCCGTAGGAAAGAAGCTGAGGAGTGCTAGAGCAATGCAGATATGTAGCACCTTGCACTGGAGAAGATGGAAGGGTTGCCAGAGAGGTCCTGGGAGAGCTTGGTGGGAGCATGGTGCTGTGGAGAGGAATGAGAGTTGTTAGAAGGGGCAGGAAGAGGAACATTCCTTGCCTTGCTGCAGGGGGACAGCAGTGGGAAGAGCAGCAGAGATGGCTGCGGGGACATTCTGGGATCAGTCAGCAGGGGAAATCCAGGAGCATACCACTGCTCTGCACTGCATTTGTGATGCTGAGGAAACCCTCCAGTCCCGCCAATGCAGATGTTCTGCTGGAGCAGCAAATACCCCCAGAGCAGCTGGAGTCCAATGTGGCCTCCCACCTGAGCCAGTGCTAACCTGTGGGCTCCCAGCCCTCCTCCAGCCAGGCTCTCTCTCTCTGCCACGGCAGCCCATTATCCTGTGCAGCTGCTGCCAGGCAGACCATCCTGCTAAGGATATCCCCATCCTGAGTGGTTTGGGACCAGGATGCCACCCTGAGATCAATATGCCCCTGCCAATGCCTTTGCATAGGTGTCCTGAAATCCTTCAGCAAGCACAGCCTGCTGTCTGAAGGAGAGCCATTTAGCCTCACTGCTCATTTATAATCAGAAAGACACATGTTTTCTGGTGTCACACTGAATGAAGCATGAGGAGCCAACAGCACCCATGCAACCAACCCCTGCCTGCTTTGCCAGCTGGGGTGTGCCAGACACAGTGTGCTGCTGGGCATGGATGCAGGATGAGATCCCGAGGAGGATGCAGAATAATGAGCTGCTGAGTGGAGACCTCATTTCTGATCACTGGGGAATTTCATGCTCCATTGGTACCACAACCTCATGCACAGATGAAATATTATGTGATGCAAGAACCCCTTCATCGTATAAATCAAGGCAAGGAAGCTTGAACAAAGCCCTGTCTGTACTCCTACCAACGGCCTCACTGCTTCACAGGGTGAATGTCACAAACTAAACTTCATGACTGAAGGCTTTTGCTAAAAGATGAATTTCATGCCTTTCCCAGGCTGGCTGTGGGCTCATTTTTGGGGCTGTCAGAGCACTAACCTTTCCCTGTTAATCTGTTGTCCATCTTAATAAGGGTACAACAAAGCAGAAGCACTCTTAGACTTAAAACAAATAATACATTCAAAGGCAGAGTATAAACTGCCTTTCTGCAGAGGCAGTGAGCATCCAGCACTGAAAATGATACTGAAAGTGGGGATTAAGCAACAAAGCGCTGAGGGAGCCAGCATATGGCAGCCCATCGACCTGTCCCATATGCAGCAGCTATTGTTCCCTCCCCGCTGTCCCACAACAGCCTACTCATGGGGTTTTTTTGTGGCATGAGGGCCAGGGCCAAGGCTGGGATCTGCTAAAACTTGACATTTACACATGAATTGTGCAACACTGCTGCACAGAGAGCCAGGGTGACCTGTGCCACTAAAAAGTATCTCAGTAATGAGGCTCAGCAGAAAAAAAAAAAAGACCCAGAGCAGCACTGGGGAAGTTGCTCTGGGTATGCTGGTGGAGAGGGCCTTACAGCAACGCTCCCTGGCTTCATGCTTTCTTGGGCAGTGTGGGGTGGGGTAGGATCTGATTTAACTGCTGAAATGCTGGGGGTTTGGCATGCTTGGCAGAGATTGTAGGAAATCAATTTCCAGACCTGTAGGCTTTTTCACTGAGAAGGAGAATACAGAAATCTTCACGCTACAGAAAAAACCAGAGCAGTTTCTGATATGGGTTTGCCTTCAGCTCTGGAAGCCATCCATAGCTGTTTCTTTGGCTCCTGGTTGAATGGCGAGAGGATCCATGCAAATCGCCACCACAGTCACACAGGTGGCTGCAGAACAACCTTGACCCAGGACCCCTGGGCTGGAGTGTCTGATGTGGAGCTGTCAGCTCTCACACATTTGAGTGATCACGGACCAGAATCCCGCCTTGCTGGGGCACCGCTGAGGTGCCACAGGGGGCTGAGCTCCTGGGCTGGGCTGACCACAGGGCTCAGCCTCGCTCCTCCCCTGCCTCTCCAAAGCATCCAGCCCTCTCCCTTTGTGACCACAGCTCATACCCATCATTGGTAACACTGTCCAGGGAGTTGCATTCTGACAGTGCTGTGGGCTGCCCCATGCAGGGGGTAGAACTACAGCTGTTTCAGCTGGCCCTTCAAATTACCAGGGCTCCCCACAACCACCAAATGGCAGGACTCGGGGTGACAACATCAGAGCAACAAAACCCAAAAACAGACGAACCCCATGAGCAGGCACAAGCCTTTCCTCAGAGAGCTCCTGCTCAATTGACTGGTAGGAGGAGACCTCATAGGCAGAACTAGATTCCACATAATCCTCTATGAAAAATACATTAATATGTCCTGCTGCTTGTAGCTGCTCCTGGCAGCTTTCACGACGTAGGACCACCAAAGGACTTCCAGATTAATTTAAATGATACAGCTATTTTTAAATCCTACAAACCATTAATCCTAAATATGTTTTTTAGCCAGAACTCCACACATTTATTTGATTTCTATCTAAAGCCATAAACTAAGACTTGCTCACTGATGAGATTTCCAAATTCTTGAGCCAAGCTTGAAGTACTAGGCATTTTTAAAAGCTTTTGGAGCATGTTTTTTTATTTGGAGCCACCTTCGGCTGAATTTTTCAGACAGTCTTTCATCACATAGTGGAAGCCCCATTTTCCCCCTTATGCTCTCACAACTGTTAAGCCAAAATTGCTGCAAGTAGAAAGTTGTGCACATCAAGGAAAGAAAAGATGTCCTCCTGTCATAAGATAATATTAGTCATCATGACCTCAGTTATTCTGTGAGCCACTGGATAGTAGGATGAACAACTTCCCCATGCTTATGGCTAAGCTCAGAAGTGGGCTTCCAGGGTGGATGAGCAATCTTCATTTTCATAAATAGTTGAAATTTGACTGGACGTTACCCTAGGCAACCTGGTCTCATTGGCCCTGCTTTGAGCAGCTTCATCAGCTGCAGGTTGAATTCCATGCTGCAAACTCTTCTTTCCCAGGGGAGACAGAGAGCACAGGGATGGCACTTGCTTGTACGAAGCTCACATGGTGTCGCATGCACTACACAAGCCGTGTTGGGGGACAGAACGTGCTGGCTTGGCCAATACTCACAAGGTCATGCAGCTTAAGCTACGCGTCCCTTCTGTGCTCAGCCTGCCAGAGCTTGCCTGCAGTGTACAGTGTTGATTTTATTTTTCTTGCTGAGGTCAAAGTGCAACGTAGGAACAGAAATGGGGTGGGATTTTCGTAGTGAATTCCTGATGAAATTGGCTTAGAAACTTTTGGAAGAAGCAAGAAGAAGCATTTAGCCATCTCTGTGATATTTTCTATTCCATCGGCCTCAAAACTATCCTCTCACTCTGAGTTACATTCTGTGCCTGCCTAAACCCTAATCCCTCACTTTCATCATCTGACCTGCCTTACCACCCCTTATCTTCCAAAAAGAAATTGCAGCTGATTAAATCCAAATGAAGTGCCCAACCTCCAGGCCATTTTGTGGGGTGAAGTGTCAGAGAGGGACTGTTCCTTCTTCCCACCATGCTGTAAAGTGCTGGCAGTGGTGCTTGGGTACCACTGAGGACCAGCAGCACTGATACCGCAGGAAGGGAGGGGTCTGCACTGCACAACAGCAGGAGCTGCAGGCAGCAGGAGCCTTCCAGCAACGTGCACAGGATGACAGCGAGAACAAGGAAACCTGATAAAACCAGTGGGAAAGAGACTCGGCTTCACGGAAAGACAGTCACAAACTATGGCCAGTGAAATGCTCTCCTTCAAATCCTTAGGGCTGAAAAAAAGGCAGAGGCTGCTTAGGCTCCCCCCAGTGCTGCACTTCTCATCTGGGGTGAGTGCAGGGAGCAAAGCCTTTATGTGATTTATCCATTACACACTGAATTAAGCCAAAGGCCAGCCCGTCCTGTGGGCACCGAGGTCCTGTCAGCAGCTGAATGGGAGCATTGTGCATCAGCTGCTGCTGTCAGAAACCAGGTCTGCAGTCAGCAGCCGTCTGCAACAGCTCTTTTCTGGCAAGGAGCACTTAAACTGCTCACTCCTTTGGTGGCATGCAGACCCTTGTATCTTTGTCCTCCCCTTGCAGGGAGGGCTTTTTACCGAGGTCTGTGCTGCAGGAGGCAGGCAAAAAAGGGACCTCTTAATGGGAAAGAGGCAAGATCCCATCAGCAGAGCAAGAGCAAGCAGGGCAGGGCCCTCTCTACGTGGCCTTAGAGAAGGAGTGTGAAGGCAAGAAAAACAAACCCATGTTACAAATCCAGGCTTTTGGAGGGGTCACGTAAAGGTTTGGAAAACAACTGATCCCTTGAAATCTTTTTCTTTAGAAACAGCTGGGCTGAAGGTGTCATGTTTCTTTGGTTTTTGAATATTGAGACAGCAGATGAACATGCTTGAGCCTCCAAATCAACATACTGGAGGTGGACTTGATGAGTAGAAGCTCCATGGTTTTGCTGTTCCTTCACCCCAGGTTTTGCACTGTGTTAACTCAGGTGATTCTTTCTGAATGTGAAGCCTGATGTGCACCATGAGGTGGACAAAAAGAACCAGGTCCCTGGGGATTCTTTGCTGGTGTCTCTGTAGCTGAGTTGATGCAACAGGCTGCACTGAAAGGGAAGAACACTGCCTGGAAAAAGAGATTAGTGGGGAGTCTTTGTTCTTGCTGTAACTCCTTTGAACTAACAGGAGTCACACCACAGATTAGTTTGGATCAGGTTTTTTACTTGACCATCATGAGAAAGGAAGGTTGCTCAGGTTTGAGACACTGCATGGAGACACAAAGACACTGCATCCTTTGTAATGCAAATGTGTTTTCTGCTTCAATAGGTTTCAGAGAATGATGGACAAAAAAACATTGTACAGAGATCTCTGTGGCTTCACTCCTATTCTTCTGTGATATGCAGCTTCAAAAGAAGGCATTTTAATTTGACAGATGGATATTTTGTCATAAATAGTAATGTATACTGGTTCTTAAGTCAAAAGCACATGGCACCTCTGCACCTGTAGCCACTTTACCTAACAAAGGAAGCCTCCCCTCTTCCAGATCATCCAGCCCATTTCTTTTTCCATCTCCCCAGAAAATGTGCCTGCCCTTCCAGGCAGATCCACCCAGCAGAGCCCTGCAAGTGCCTGTCACTGCTTGCATGGCAGGCTGCAGGGTGGTGAGAGACGTGTTTATTGGTGTGGGGTCCACTTCAGCAGCTTTGAAACTGCCCTGAAAACTGCTTGAACACATCTTGTCTCCTAATTGCTACAGATGGAGTAGGAAATGTTTCTCTGAGTGTTAGGTGAAAGGCTTGTCCTGAGTGGAAATGCTATGATCTCCAGGCTACAGCTGGTTTTAGCCTGTTTCCCTAAGTAAACAAGGTTTATGCGATCAGACTTTGTGAGATCTTCTGCCACTATATACTGCCAATAACTTTTCAAGTCACTGGCCAACCATTTTGTCAGGATAGTGGAGGTTTAAAAGCTGTCATTTTTCTTCCAGGTTATGAAAGTTAATTATGAAACAATGGAAAAAAAATCTGCCAGGTGAAAGGCTGATAAACTGAGCTCTAATAGACATCAGACAACTGAGCTAGGAAGGATGGAATGGAAAGGATGAAAGAGACTGTGAGGCAGACAACTGCAATTACTCCCTGAACCACTACAAACACCTTCCCTTATGACTTGCCTCTGCAAGAAATTATTAGCAAAAAATTTCATCTCTTCCCACCACAGGCCCAAAAATAGTGGCTAAGTTCCCAAAAGAGCACCCATGCTGCCTAAAAAATTGGCCAGAGGCAGCATCTCAGAAGCCACTCGATCCTGTGAACTGTAGAGGGTTCACCCTGGCAAGGGAGTGGAGCTTCCCTGAAACTCTCTGGTTGAGAGCTGAGCATCCTAGGGAGCAGAGCTTCCCTGAAACACCCTGGCTGAGCAGTGCAAAACAGCCTGGGTACACTTGTCCATGGCTAGCCACAGCACCTCACCATGATCTTAATGGCCCTGTGATACAGGATCTGTCGGAATATGAAATGGTGTGGTGAAACTTTAAGGAATTGCATGATTTGGCTTGTTCTGAAGTCTTGGAGAGATTAATTTTTCTTTTGGAGCACTTGTCTGCTAGTCACGGCCATTCCACAGGGAGAGCAGCGAAAGCCCTGGCCATCCACTCACCAGAGGAAACCTGGTCACCCTATAGAGGAAAAACACAGTGATGCCAAATACAGGGACCTGCAGACCCTTGTTTCCCACAGCTCTGCCCACTGCCTCAGCAAAGACATAACTCAGTTTCCTTCCTTTTCAGAGGCTTTATTCCTCCTCTTGCCTTTCCAGGACATGAGCATCAGAAGGCACACAGGCACTGTCCCAGCAGCAGCACTGGGATAGTGGTGGGGATGAGGGCACCTCTGCACTGACCTTACTGACTTGATGGAAAAACAGAACTCAAAATACTGCGCTCAGTCCTTCCCTTCTAACACACCCCCCCATGTTTTCTGTCACTAAAAACTAGAAATGTAGTGTATTTTCACGCATTGCTGTGGAAAGTTCAAACAGAGCATCACTACCAGACCATGGGACAGAAAATGCTGTGTGTGGCGTGCAGAGCCCACAAGCCAGTGTTTGCTCATGCCACCTGCCCAGAGCCGTCTGCTGGGGCTTGTCTTGCATTTGAACAATGAGGCTCCCTGGGTCAGAGACAATCTTCCAAGGTTGTGTTTGGCACAATGGAGCTGCAGTTGGGATTGGGTGTTATGACAATAATAGAGAATATAGTGGTGTTAAATTAAGTTGACACAGACATGACAAACAGGAGAAGAATGGGACTAAGACAGGGTCTGTGTGAAGCATCAGGAAAAAAAGAGGGTTATTTCATATCAAGATCTGCCCAGACCTGTACACGTGAGCTCTGCTCCTGTCCTTCCCTTCAGAAGTCAGTCAACTTCTGAGAGTTTCCACAGATGGACAACATACACTTTTATAGGGATGAATTTGCAGCCAAGTGGTGAGGGAGTGACAACCAGATAAATTTAGGCTGTGGACTGGGAAGGATGTGTGAGGCCAGCTTCAGCCTAGAGCTGAGATTCATTTTGGAAGGCACTAAAAAGCACATGATTTGTGCTAGCGAGAAGCCTTGTTTCTGGTTTTAAAGGATTTAATTCAAGCCTGGGTCATGTTTTCTAGGCAGTCTTGAGATATTCCAGGGGATTCAATTTGTGATATTAGCGCTCACTTAATACTGGGGGTACGTGTCCAGCAGACAGGAAGCACCCTGTAACATGTCAGGTCTGTGTTTAGAAACAGACTGAGGGGATTTAGAAATTCTGTGGATTTGCCTGCTTTTGAAGTCGAATCAGCTCGAGCCAAAAAACTTTGAATGCAATCTGTGAAACCATTTCAGGGCTTTGTATTACTGTCATGGGCTTAAGGGAAGCCCAGGAATAGCTCTTCCTCAAAGTGACAGGCTGCTGCAGGCAGGCTTTGGCTCCAACAAGGTCCTAACCAAGCACGTACACTTCTGTAACTGTAGGAGACATTCAGATTTGCTTCCTGATGGAGATTCAGTTCAACAGGGTCTGGCAATTCTTGTAAACTATTCCTGGGGTGAGACTTGCCACACTGCCTCCCTCTCCTCCTTACCCTGCTACCACCCCAAGGGGGAAAACACCATTTTACCTGTTCCCTTGGCAGATGTGAACAACATATTCACAGCAGGAATGGCAAACTGGTGACAAATAATAGCCTAGGTGGAGCACCATGTCCATGCATGATGCGTCATACCTGCACGGACATTTGCTCTTCTCACTGCTGATCTGAGCCTGCAAGCCCTGTCCCCACGTGGCTGGTGGGGACACAAGCCCTGGGGCTCTGCTGGACAAGGAGCAATGGGGCTCATGGCAAAGCCAGCCTGAGGGCATGGGGCTGCAGAGGTGGTTTTAACTTGTTCTGGTGGTGTTCTGAATTGAGTTCCTCCATAGGAGGACAGGTCCTTACCCCAGCTTGGACATTCCTGGGCTGGAATGAAGGACCACAAGGAGCTTCCCCTGCTGTACGTGCTGCAGCCCACATGTCTCCTTCTGCCTGGTGACACCACTGTCCTTCAGGTCACCAGCAGAGATGGGGTCTTGGAGTACAGCTGGGCAATGGCACTGAGGGCCACTTTCACTCCACAAGCCCCCCTGGGCTGGACAAAAAAAAAAGGAGGTTCTTTGTTGTCTCCCTCTGTGTTTTGTGCCACAAACCTTGTATTACATTGCTACGCACTCAGACTCTTGTGTTGAGGGTGGTGGAGAGGAGCAGTGGGAATGACACAAGAGCAGGAGGGGAGGAGGCGTCCCCAACAACACAGCACACAACATGATTCTCATCATCCAGCTCCCTCTCATCTCCCTTTCTCCTTCTCTTTCTCACATGTGCACAAAGAGGTTAATATTTGGTTTAAAAGAAAAAAAAGAAAAAAGCAAGCAGAATAATTTAAAACACACATTTTGCAGCAAACCAGTGTTCAGTGTAAACAAAGCATTAAACTGAAAAGATCCATATGCACTCGTTATCAGTTATTGCATTTTTTTTAAGAAGGAAACCAAATACATTTAAAATAAACCCATAGCATGAAATAAAATAAACTATGGTCTTGGTTAGTTTGGTTTGATTTTTTAATTTAATGAGGAATAGAGCTCTCTGATAAAGTAATCCTTTCAGAAGGAAAGGCCTGAGCAATTGTGAACATGTCAGCCACATGTTGAGGGAAGATTAAAGCCTAACAAGACTCTCTTTCCCACAGCTTTTGAAGCCTTGCAATATTTCTGTGCTTAGGATAGCCCAGAACATCCTTCTGGACAGAGGCCCCAGACCCTCCACAGCTCTTTGCAGAGAAGCCCTGTAAAAACAACAGACAAGTCCATAACACTTAGGAGTGGAGGAGACCTGGTACAAACTGTGCACAGATAGACTTTAGGGTTTTAATACAACAATTTTTTAAAAAAATAATTATTAGTTTTACAAAGGAGCCAATGGCTGCTAACAGCATAAATCCCATCAAGAGTGGGAGGAAGAGATCTACCTTTCAAAGTCTGATCTGACTATTTCTCACTTTAAAAGTTCCTTAATGATGTGGTTGGCACCAGTATGTTAACCACATCTCTTTTATCCAGTGCCACAACCTGCTTAGGAGAGGAGAGAATTGCATATTTAGATTAGCTATCAGCCACAGATAAATTAGAAAATTCTCCACTATTTTTTTTAACAAACTTGTCTTCTGTTGAGCATTAGTTCAGGCATTTTATGTCCTGATGTGGAGCCTCCTGATTAGGTCTGAGGAAAAACAGCCTTACCACAGATCAGCTCACTGTTGGGCCAAGGCACCTGCACTGGCCAATGGAGCAGCTGCAACCTGGGCTCCTCAGCTCCTGCTGCTGGAATTGCATCCAGCAGGGTGCCTGGGGACACTGACTGAGCCAGGCTGCTGGCAGGCTGCACTGCTGCTTGATCTGTCAGAGCTTCCAACCCATGGCACATGTTGGCTTTTCAGTAGAAAACAGGTTGGTGTAACCACAGAGCATCATGGTTCTGCGCTCTTCAGGAGGGGCCACACACATCCCAGAGGTATTCTACTGATATCAAAGAAATCATTTCTAAACCACTGTTTTGTAGCTCATATATATTGGGCAGCAGGAAGAGAAGTGACCCTTTAAACCCAGCAGCCGTAGCCTGGCATCCAAACCCAACTCCTGATATTTGATTTATGGTTTTGAATTCTGCATTTACAGTTCTATAAAGTCCAGGCTGGAATCTCAAAACAAGCTAACTTGCTCTGATGAGCAGTATTTTTTGTTTTCTGGTGAGATGCTAAGGGCTGACTGACAAGCCATGAAGTTCAGATCCAATTCTTGCTTGCCTGGGAGCTCAGCTGTACTTCTGCTTGTGTCAGACCCTTACATAGGTGCTGCACAGATCCATCTCATAGCTGAGGTGCAGGGGGTGGAGGAGATGTCCTCTGCTCTGAGAATAACCAGGGAAGGCTGAGGGTGAAGCCTAGTGCTGCTCTGCCAGAATGGGTCACTTGGGAGTGTTTGTGACCTGGTGCAGTTCAGAAAACAACATGCATATGGAGTATGGAGTTATGGATGTGGGTACATATATGGATACAGACACAAATACGGAGGGAGTTCTGACACACTAGAAACCAAAAAAGAGGGAAGTTTTTGGAGACAGAAGGAGTTAGGATGGAACAGATTTTTAACCCGGATGAGCTATCCAGTCCATCACATCACATGAGCCTTTAAATCTTCCCCTTTAATTTTATGAGTAGGCAGTCAGAGCCAGTCATGTCAAATGTTTTGTGGAAAATGGGAGCAATGAGGAAGATTGAAAGCAGGGAAGCGAATGTTTCAATATTGTCACAGAATTAAATGTTTTGATTTTGCAGGAACGGTTTTTTAATGTGACTGCTTTTTAAGCATTGTTATCTCTACTGTAACATGTCATTAACTAATAGGCAAAAATTGACACAAAATGCTTCAGTCAAACTAAAATGTTTTTTATATATTTCATGGATAACTGAGGGGATTTTTTTTTTTTTAACCCGTCATTCCCACCTGGAACAAATGGAAATGCTGAAGTCCTGAACCCCAGGTGAAGTGAAGTATCTTTCCCTTTCACAGCACTCTTGCTATCCATGGAGCTCTGCAAACCTCTGGAGCAAGAGAAGCAATAACTGGGAAGTTAACAGAGGGTGTCCCAGTCTGATAGCTTGATGGAGGTGAGTGGGAAGGGGAAGGGAGTCCACTCCAGACTGAGGGTCAGGGCAAAGGAATCCTGTTCCTGCTTCACAGTGGGCAGCTGCCCATCCCTCTGTGCAAGCTTGCCCCTGCCTGCAGAGGCAGCAATAATGCTGTGTTTCCATGATTCAGGGCCTCTGGAGGCACCCGTGAAGGGCTACAGAATAACCCGGCAGGGAAAGTTTTGTCACTGCCTCCAGATAAGAGTTCTGCAACCCTGTTGCAAAAAGCAGCAGTAGGAGTGGGAGTTCTGGTTTAATATTTGGGGGTAGAGGTTTGCTTCTGCCCTCAGCCCAGAAAACACTTTTACAGAGCATTGGTGGATGTGGGCAAAGCTCCTGCTTCTGCTGCCTGTGAATCTTGTGTGTGAATACAAGGAGGGAGTGGAAACACAGACTCCTGCCTCATGTAATAAATAGGTAAAGAGGGTAATTTCCCCTTGCCTGGTGACTGTAGGGCTGCCTGGCCCTGTGAGATATGCATGTTCTTATGGGTCAAAGAAGTGTATAAACCCATCCTGAAAGAAAGTGGTTTCTTATGGAAAGCCTGAAGATCCCCATCCTGGATTTTGCATGTGGCTGTAATGGTTGTCCCGACAGATGCTAGCAATTAGCCATGGAGAGAAAGCCTGCCACAGGGCCCAAGGGCTGTGGAAGCTACCCTGGAACTTTGGAGTACATGTACCATGTCAGTGGTCCACATAACTCTGGATTAGACCAGGAGCAAGGCTGGGGCAGGCAGAGGGAAACTGCCCCTCTGACACCCTGAAGTAAAATCTGAAAAAGGAGTGCCCAACCAACACCCCCAATTCTCCTCATTCTCCCCTTCTGAGCCACACGTTTCCCTTGGGGCAGGAGTAGGAACAGGACCCCAGGGGCAGCAGTGCATGATTAGTAACCCTGCATGCCTGGGGCTTGAGCGTCCCATGCTGGTGTGGGCATTCCCACCATGTCGAGTGTCTGCCCTGGGTTTGTCTGGATGTGAGAGCTCCATAAACCCCAAATGTGGAGCTCTTCCCCAGCCTTCTGCCTTGTCTTCCTTTTTAGAGGGTGAAGGGGAAAAGGGGAGAGGCTGAGCCTCCTGGCTTTGTTGTTTCAGGCTATTCTGGCAAAACTGGATGTTCTTGTGTCCTTTGAAAAGGGTGTTCTTTGAAACTGGCCTCATATCCAGTTCTGGAAATCGTGGGGTTTTTTTTGAAAAACATAAAAGCAAAGAAAGACATCATTTTTGGGGCAGAGGGAGTATTTCCTGGCTTGTATCCCACGTGGAGTATGCCCAGCTCACAGGCTATTAAAGGAATTCAGATTAGTCTCTCCCCTGGTCAATGGTTTTAAAGATGCAAGGAGGGTTTCATCATCCCTATGGGGAGGCAGATCACCCAACCCAAGGTGGAATTTCACTTGGAAAAGACAAAAATTGCAGTCATTCTATGAAGTTCACCAGGGACCTCATTATTGTTAATTATTTTAAGTGGAAGATGTTGGATACTCCGGTGGTGGGGAAAAAGGCATCAAGAGAGAAAGGGAATGAAACACAATAGGCCTAGGAGAGACAGAGATTTCCCAGAAGGGCTATTTGAAGGGATCTGGAAATCCCTTCTCAGCTTCCCTCAGCTAGGAAAGGAGGGGGACAGATTGAGGGACCAGCTCCTGACAGCTTTGCTGTGCTGTTAAATCTTTCTGTCTCCTTGCTTTCTTTGCACACTAACTCTTGTCTGAGAAGGAGATCACAGCCCAGGTTACCTTTACTGCTTGTCACATCATTCAGAACTTTGCTTCCCCCCTCTCCTCCCACTTAGCTGCAAATTCTGGACAAAGGAGGACACTTTCAGATGGAAATGTTCCAGTACTCCCTCCACCTGCAGAGAGTAACCCCCATCACCTCTGACATTTGCAATCAGTCACACCAAAGCCCTGCAGAGGAAGGCCTGAAGGTGTGCTGTGGAGGAGGGTGCAGGTACAGGAGCATCCTTCTGTCTCTCACTTCAGTGAATGGGAACTTGCTTCTTTTTATGGACCCATTTGCAGGTGCTAATTGTATTAGCATACCCTCAGCAGGAGATTTCATCAGGAGCAGTAGTAATAGGATAAGGAGTAATGGGTTCAAACTGAAAAGAGTGGAAATTTAGGTCAGAAAAAAATACTGTGAGAGTGGTGAGGCACTGGCACAGGTTGCTCAGGGAAGCTGTGGATGCCCCATCCCTGGCAGTGTACAAGGCCAGGTTGGATGGGACATTGTGCATCCTGACCTAGTGGAAGATGCCCCTGCTCGTGGCAGAAGGGTTAGAACTAGATGATCTTCTAGGGCCCTTCTAACCCAAACAATTTCATTATTCTATTCTATGATTTGTCATCTCCAAGAGTTCTAAATATTTCAAATATTGGAGAAAAATAATGGTCATGAGTAAGGTATTTGGTATGTAATTAGCATGGATTCCACAATAATTAATTAAAATTCAACTAAAGGAGAAGCTAAAAGTCTAAAGGTAAAGGGACTTAGCTGTGTGCTTCATTCCCACCAGGAGTGTGAGAATCCCTGAAAACCACTTTGGAAGATAAGGGAGGAATATTCCTCCCCCACGCATGTACTTAACTTTGATATGTGTGTGGGCCTCCCCAAAGAAAGAAGGGTGATATTGCAGCAGGATTTGGGTGTGGGAAATGCAAGCTTCAAAATTCAGGTGATGATGGGTCCCAAGGACCCAAGCTGCAGGGATGCTCATGGCAGGCAGCGATGACACAGGTTTGACTGTGGGTCATCCATGAAACAAAGGTTCAGGTCTGAATTACAAACCTTGCCCCTAACAACAGGGAAAGAGGAGAGCTGATTTCACCCCATTAACATCTATTAATGAAAGATGGTAACCAGATAGGTACACTTTCAAACCTAGTTCAGGACACCTTCTGGTTCACATGCATTCCTCTACAAATCAGCTGCCAGAGCTGTGCTTAGTGGGTCATAACTGTACTTGTCACATGGATTTCTAAAAGTCTTATCCCTGGAAAGAAACAACTGTGAGATGCAAGTGTATTTGGCTGTAGAACTGTCAGAAAGACCCCATACAACAAAGCCTTAAGAATGAATCCCGCAGGATGGTATACATTTAGATCAGGTGTGAAAACAATAATCCTACAGAGGGTTATAGGCAGTGACAGGCAAAAAATGTCAAGAAGCATCTTGTTGAAATCTCTGATTGAAGCAGAAACTCAGAGTAGTTTTAGATGCCAGTTGAAAAGGAGAGCTGGAAGCAAGAAACAGACATGTGTGCTAGGACCTTCATTAAACAGGCCCAGCTTTTAGTATTGGGCTTATTTTAATCACACCTGTAGTTTTTTGCTTTCAGATCTTTTCAGTGAGTATGTTCTGATGTAGACACAATGCATTCTGATGTTAAAAACATTTGGATGGTGCCAAACCAATTTACAGCATATG
Source organism: Cinclus cinclus (assembly GCF_963662255.1). Taxonomy (NCBI): domain Eukaryota; kingdom Metazoa; phylum Chordata; class Aves; order Passeriformes; family Cinclidae; genus Cinclus; species Cinclus cinclus. The sequence continues at coordinate 70,587,698 of NC_085048.1, read as the reverse complement.
AGAAGCTTTGTTATTATATAAAAAAAGAACCTATGAATATCTGGGAGGTAGAAAAACAGTATTATTATAACCTTGCAAAAAATTATGTACAGCCTTATCTTAGACATTTTTGGAGGATTGTTTGTATCTAGAAAGAAGACAGCTGTTTCTGAAGGAAGTTTACCTCTGAAGGGTGATCGAGAATTGTAACTGAACTTGCTTTGCTGCTTGAGGGTGTTCCTAGAACACAGGAATATCTTCCCAAAGACTGGAACTCTGACAGCTGTAAAATGAATGCTTTTGAGAGTAACCAGGTAAAGGCAATGAGAAGCCTGTCTGTACCATCTTGTTTCTCTAATACCCACCTTTTTCATGCTTCTCATTATATATTCCTGAAAAAACAAGGCTGAGAAATTGTCCTGGAAAAAGTGCATTGTAATAAGATTTATCTTTTGCCCATTCTAGCACTTGGAAATTGTGTTTTGATTTATGATGTGTGTTTTGGCAAATCTGTTTTTGCAAGCTGCAGGCAATTGTCTGTAGAAACCATGCTCTGAACACAGCAAGCACAGAGGCCTCTGATGGGCTCCTCAGAGACCACTGTAAGAGGAGCCAGTAAAAGACAGTGCCAAAGGAAACATTTGTATTGCAGTCCAGGAGGAACCAGACCTTGGTTTTATCAGTCTTCTCAGTCTTCCATGATTGAAAACCTCTAAATGTGCTCATCATTAAGTCAAGGTAAACATACTCTGTATCCCCACTCCAGAACATACGGACTGTGTGCTGGTAGATCTACAGTCCTGGAGTGTCAGCATCCTTGATACATGGCTCAGCCTCTTCTCCAGGGGAAAGGAAAACTCATGCCAACTGCACAGTAGCACATGCTGCACACACCAGAGCAGTGCCCAGGAGGGCAGTGGCTTGGTGCTTCTCATACTGACATCACAGGGGACTGGAAATCACCACATGATGAACTCTGCTAAAACAGTCCGTGGTCTCAGCCTCATCATGCACAGCAGGTAACTCATGGGCTCTACAACTATTCTCACTCCTGGCACCATTTCTGCTTGCCATTGAGGCTGGACCAGTGGAGACAACAGCCCTGGGTGGGGGTTCAGGAAACACATGCAATGCTTTTTGAATTTCTGCCTCTCTGGAAATTATTGGAGAGCGTATGAGCAGAGCAGCCTATGTGCACCAGCAAGCCAAGCATGAGCACACCCCCTGTACCCACATTAGAAATTCTGTGGATGGATAGTTTTTCCCAAGCTCCAGCTAGCTCCAGAGAGCAGGACCTGCCATGGGCACAGCATATTTATGGAAGGGTAAAATTCCTCTCTCTGCAGGTCAAGGCCCATACAACATTCAAATCCCATTGAAGTGTATCCTGATCAAAGACCTGGGACAGCATTTCATCTTGCTGTGGGAGATACACTGAGAAAAGCCATGCACCAAGTCTCATACTGAGATGCTCACTGATGAGGATGCAGACACAGGAATCTGTCCTTGATCCTAGCAGGCTCCAGGGTGATTATTCCTATGGGTGAGGTTGCTCATTTGTATATGTGGGAATGGGGCCTTTGGCTAGTGCCACTTAGCAGAGGTTTTCTCACAGACTTGACTAGGATTTTACTCCTAAATCCCCTTAATGATCCAAATACACTCCCACATTCTGTTTTTCAGGGCCTAAGAAAAGCAAAAATGAAGGGGCAAGGAAGCCACAAATGCAGGAGACTTAGCAAGGCACTTCAGGCAGTGGACTACAATCCTAAGTAGCAGCAATTACTTTTTCTGTATTTGCTATTCTCATAGTCAAAGATTATGGTTGTACATTTTAGCTAAGAAATTACTGGATTTTCTAGAGAGCCACCAGCTGAACTGAGTCTCAGCAGTCCCTGTGAAGTGAATTAAACATTAGGTCATCCTTAGTATTGCCAGTCCCTGGGAGTGTCTGGTTGCTTGATGTTACCAGTGGTTCTGAACACAGAGCTGTGTGGCAAAAACAAGAAAGATTGTGCTCGAAGTGTGCATCAGCCTCCATTGGAGTGCTTATCCACACCATTACCACTGCACAACAAAAGGATCATTACAAGCAAAAGGTCTTTTTGACAAGTCCAAAAGAAAAAGAGGTGCTTGTAGGCAGACCTATGAGCCTTCTGAAAAGTTGGGAAAATGCCACGAAGATGTCATCTGAATCACACAGGTGCTGAAGTCCCATGTGCAGAAAGTTCCTGTGCATGTGAATAACTTTACCTGTGGGAGCAGAGATGTTGGCAAGAGGACACATTCTCCAAACACAGTGCCCTGTGAGCTGTGGGCTGTGTGAGCCTGAGGGAGGAAGCTGCTCACACGCCCCCAGCAATCTGTCATCCCCGGGTTCAGGCTGCTGTGAATGAGTGCCAGCACCACGCTCATTTAATTAACCTTTCTACAAGTTGTAAGATGAGTCGTCTCTGTTCGCCACGAGATTTATTTTCAGCGCTGCACGATGGCAATAGAAAATAGACACTGCAATTCAACAGGAAAGGGAGCAAATATGGGCAACACAGTTCCATTAGGGAAGTTGGTTTAGCACAATGTAGCGCTCTGATTTTTTTACAGTCTCCTCTAGCAAATTCATTCCGTTTCTCATACATCAAGGCTCCTGGAAAGTCCTTGTGTCATATTAATTTCTCCTTAGCACATGTGTGAAATGCACCCAGGGCCCGTGAAGCAGAACTGCAGCGTCAGAGATTCACAGATGTTTCGCCTGCACCATATGGCGCGTTCCCCACCGTTCCCCGCAGAGCGGCTTCTTGCGCTGAAAGTCAATGTTTTCCCCACACATGGGAAAACCAAATGGAGCGGCTATAAAAGGAAAAAAAGGAAGAAAAAAAAACCACCCACAAATCAGAGAAAACTGGTCTGAAAAACCAACCCATAAAGAGAGTATGTAGACTTGGCTAACATTGGTCACACCAGTGTAAAAAGCTGGGTGCATGCTCTTCGGTGTGCACCGTGAATTTAAAGCGCGAATTAGGAGTACATTAGATGATATGCAAAGTTGTATCCCAGCCACATATTATTGTCAGCGTGTACTCCAGCATTCAGGCACTTAACCACAGAGGGCTCTGGAGAAATGGCTTTTTATAACTGTGTTTTGTCAGAAGTATGGAATATTGTCAGCACAGCTTGCAAATATCATTACTAGGAAATGTAGAGTATTTATACAGCATCTTTCATTTAAAGTCACCCAGAACATCTTTCATTTCAATTCACCTGGTGCAATAAAGATTAATGCAATTGAAGTTGTGAAAATAATTTTTAAAAAAACAAAGAAACAAACAACCAAACAGGAAACAAATTAATTAAAGCAATATAAGGCTTTCTAAGTCCTCAGCCTTTGTGACCAAAGGCTGTATGTCAATCCTATAGACATGTTCAAAAAGATTTTCTAAGACAGCAATGTCAATAAGACATCTATGGTAAATCCTGTTTGACCTTTCTGGGGGCAATGTACCCAGCTTCCAGCTCCAGCTGGACAGGCCTTCCCCAGGAGACATAATCCAGCCTTGCTTTGTCTATTGCTTTGGGCCATGCTATAACAGCTTTTTGTAAATGTATTCCTGCTGCTAGAAACAACCCTCTAGGGCAGGATGCGAAGAGCATCAGCTCCAGTCAGAGCTGCAAGCTGAGCATAAAAAGCAGCTCACGCCATTTCCTCCAGCTCCTGGGTTTTCCTTTGAGAATGTGCCATCCACAAACTGATCTAATCACGAATCAGCCCAGACTTGCTGAAGCAGAGAAATTTGGCTGGGAGCAGAAGACACAGACCCATCTAAAAACCTGTGGAGCTGCAACTGTGCCATATGACACAGAATTGTGATTGTGATTTTTTGGGGGAGGTGGTAAAGCCCTTCAGACCCCGAGGAACTTTGGACCTGGTGAGATAACAGGTGCTTCATACATGTCCTGAAAATTTGACAAAATAACAGTTAAGGAAAATGCTCCTAATTGAAAGCTGCACCTGTACACAGTAAAAGATACACATACATGGCTCTCCAAGCCATGCAAATAGAAAATCCATTGAGGTTCACTGCATATATAGACTCTGATCACCAAACCCTTTATGTGTGGGCACATCTGTTTACACATGATATCACACAGACTTCAGAGCGACAAGTCACACAGATTTGAGACAACGCCCATCGCTGCTGGTATGAATAAGTAAAAGGCAGCAAATAACATTTTGAGGCCAATTTTTGGGCAACCAAGGCTGAATTGAAATGCCTGAATCATCTAATCTCACATTTTCATTGTTGTCAGCTTCCAGCCTCCACAGCAGAGCCAACAGAGTGACTCTGGTGCAAAAGCAGAACGATAGCCAAGCCCCCAGGCCCCCCACGCACACACTATCAGAGGGAACTGGTACCAGGCTCTGCTGTGTAAACAACCAGGGCAAAGGAGAAGGAGGTGGTGGGGGGGGTTAAATATCTGCTCTCTTTTACGAGACCACCTACAAAATGTTGCAAAGACCCTGCAACAAAAATAATCTGCCATGATTCCAGTGTTAGGCAAAATATAAACAATTTAAGTGCTCTGTTAAAGAGAACATCTGGGGAGTTGCAAGCTGCACAGATGTTTTCACAAGTTGTTTTTTAGGGAAAAGTAACCCTGCTAAGTTTTGTGCCTCTTCCATCTTGTCTCTCTTGACTGTGTTTATCAAGCCAAGATATAAACACATTAAAAAACCTTTAGAGGGCCATCTCATGCTGTATTATTAATTTGGAATTGACTGAGGGTTGACAGCTGGCTTTGGTTTGACCCCTGGTTCTTTTAAAGTCACTCCACACAAACACTTAACCAGTTTGTGTGTTGAGTGGATTTTATATGCGTAAATATATACACACAAGCAGATACACACATATGTACACACACACACACACACACACACACACACACACACACACACACATGTATGCATGAAGCACTTTGCTAGAAATGATCATCAAACTTATCACTGGGATCACACAGGCTGGTCTGGGCAGCCAGGAGAGTGGCCACAGTTTTGGGAGTCCTTGAAGAAGGCAGGCACTGGGCAGAAGAACCTCTAGATGAAGATTTATTGCCTGAGGAAATACAAGGGGTATACTGCTTAAGGCAGTTTTTATTTTAGCATCAAGCTCCTGTAGAATGGAAAGATGTCCAGTTTCTGAGATTAAGAAAATACAATTCACATTTTTAGAAAATAATTTGTCTTTCTTAATTCTGTAAAAAACCCCCAAGCAACTGACTGTGATTGAAATATAAAAAGTAAATTAGAAAGGCTAATTGGAGGAGCAAAAGTACTTAATCCTTGAAATACATGAGAAAATAAATTTGCCCACTGGGTCATTAGGAAGCAGAGCAATTCAACAAAGCAGTAATCTTACAGCAGAATAGGTATTTGATCCCTTTAAATGCTGGTCTTTTCCAGAGAAGGGGCTGGAGATGCTTACTGCACTCAGCTAATAAAAATAATGCACCAGAAGAACCTGAGGTGTTGAAAGAGGAGATGCTGAAGCAAATTAATAAATGCAGTACTGTGCATCTCTGGGCCCAGATGGTAAACACCACAGCAAGACCTGAGTGAAGAGTTGGAAACCTCACCAAACCCTGCCCTTCACTAAACCCAGTTTATGTCTTGGAGGACTGGCAAGCAGTGGAGGCTGTGCCCATGTCTTCAAGGCAGCCCATACCTTCCACTGGGGAAAGTCTGGCCCAGTGGGCTCTACCTCAGACCTGTTTATCTGGTTGGGTGCAGTTGGGTCTGTTGCTGGAAGACCCAGATTTTCCACTCTGGTCACTGAGCCAGCCAGCAGCTTGGCAGCCAGGGATGGTGGAAAAACTGCTCACAGATAGCGTAGGGTCTCACAGCTGTGGTCTCATTGGCCCCACCATCTCACCAGCAGTGTGAGGGAAAATGGGGAATTGCTCTTGCCAAGCCAGAGGTGCAGCCAAGACCTCAGGGTTGGTGGCTGTATTGGGTGCAGGTTGACACCACCAGGGACATAGTCACATCCACAGGACAATGGGACACCAAACAAATGTGAAAACACCTGGCAGTGACACTGGCCAGACTGAGAGATGGAAAAGCAAGAGAAGATTAAAAATCCACAAATGTGAAAAGCATTTGAAATGCTTTACAGTATTTCACTACTGGTGATGCAAAAGTGCTAGAAACATTATCAAGAGGTTCTAATGTTTTGTTTAATGGGATTCATATTATAGTATCATAGAATGTTCTGAGCTGGAAGGGATGCATAAGGATCACTGAGTCCAACTCCTGGATCTTCATAGCATCTTCCCCAAGAGTCTCACCAAGTGACTGTGAGTATTGCCCAAATGCTTTTTGGACTGCCAGGCTGGTGCTGTGACCACTTCTCTGGGGAGCCTTTTCTAGTCCCAGTTACCCTCTGAAAGAAGAACCTTTCCCTGATATCCAACCTAAACCTCCCCTGATACACTGTCATGACATTCTCTAAGGTCCTTTCCCTGGTCACCAGAATTTTCTTGGTTTTTTTCCCTTTTATAGTACTGTTTCAATAAACAAAGAGTGCTCAGGCCATCACTGTTGTGCCTGTCTGGTGAAACCTGGGAGGTAGTGTGGAGGAAGAAGGAAAGTGGGGCAGGATTATGAATAGTGTAACTTGGAAAAATTAAACAAATAAACTGCAATAAGCAAGACAGCAGCTAGCTGTTCACTACATTATCTTTCTGCTCCTCCTTGGTTGAGAGCTTTCTAGGATATCAGCTTGGTGAGGATTTTTATCTGTCCCTGGGAAAGGGAGAAGCCTCTGTTGTGTGGCCAACTTAAATAAATCTGATTTTGTGCCTGTGCTGGACACTGACTTATTTGGGATGTAAAATGGTACCTCTGGAGAATCAAGGCATTTAAATAAGCATAGTAATATATAAATAATAATATTTTATATACACTGTGTAAAAAGAATATTTTTTACAGCACCAGCCTGGCTTTACATGTGACCAGAGGGTACCCTCTGCAACTTTGGGCTGTTAGAGTCTGAAAGAGGTAGCAACAGCCTTTAAGCCATTAGCATGTGCTCTGTTATAAAATGGATCTCTATTTTCCTGCTTCTCTGGGTGACTTGCTGTGCAGAAGTGCTGCATCCCCAGCCTATGCTGGGAATGAAATTGCATTTCAGCAAGTGACTCCTAGCACTGCAGGATGCAACTTCCAGCCCCCTGTTTTTGTCGTGGTTGGCCAGAGAGCGAGGCATATGGAAGCACAAAGCTTTATTTGCAAAGGCCATGTAGCTCTCAGCTCCTTACTGGGCCAAGCCCCAGCTGCTGGCAATGCTATGGTGGCAGTGATCAGCCTGGCCTGGGAGGATGCAGAGCAGGAAGGATAGAGCCAGGAGGCATGGGAGGGGGCAGTGCCTGTGCCTGAGCCCCCAGCCACCACGGGGATGTGTCCCCAGTGGGTGCTGCACAGCTGTGCTCTCACCATGGACCCCTGGCACAGAAGAGACAGCAGGACATGGACAGGAGCCTCCTGGACAGAACCTTCCCAGCATAGCTTATGTTTAAACACAGCCCTTGTTGTTTTTTGCCACAGAGTGCATGAGGCCTGAGGACTGCACTCCTGCCTGCTGGGCAGGAGAAAATAAAGGAAGCCCCGAAACTGCTTTGCTGCTCTTTGATAAACAAGTTGTCAGAGCAGAAAGGAACGTCTAAAACCTGGGTATTTCTCTCCTGCTTTTTCTTTTATCTCAAAACGCGGGTACAATCACAGTGAATTGGATATTGCAGGACACTCCTTAGCTCTGCATCATGGCCTAATGACAAAGGGATTTGCCCCATATGTACCAGTCTTCTGACATTTTAAAAAGTCACTCATCCCAAAGGAGCAAGCAAGAATTCAATTAGGAATCTGTAAAAAAAGAATATCCCTTTCTCTCCAATTTAGGCATAGGAAGAAAATATTGAATTCTGCCTTGCTGACTGTAGAAGGAAAAAAAAAAATACCCCAGGCTTTTCTCCCCTTTGTTATTTTATTATGAGGTGGGTTAGGCAGTTTTGCATTTACCCTGGTGCAAAGCAAAGTAGGATCAGAGGCTAAACCAGCAAGACTTTTTGATCGTGGTGAAGATCATTTCTCCAACAAGACATCAGGAGCAGCAGGACCTTTGGCTGGCTGAGACCTGTGGCCCTCATGGCTGTTTCAGACCACATGCCTCACCATCTCCCAAGCTGCATGTTTGAGTAAATCCCCAAAAACTCCAAGACAAATTTAAAGAAATCCACACAATTTGATCTAGTTTCATCAGACATCTTGGACTTGTTCTGTGAGTGTTCAAAGAAGTCACTGAATGACCCAGATCTCTTTGTTAGCAGGGTCATTTGCACATTTTATACGGCTGTGTTTGCTTTCATTCCTCTTTTCTATCAGCCTTGTGTACAGAGGTCAGGTCTTAGCATCACTGGCCATGGACAGTAACATTCCTTTTGCAGAACCTGGATGGATTCAGTTCAGTTTAGCTTTACACCAGGGACAGGGATGGGGAATTTACAGAAAATCCCACTGAATTGAGTTCTGAGGTTTTGAATCTGGCAATTGATCTACCTAAGTGCATTCGATGGAGTGATACCTGTTCCTCCTGAGGGATCACGGTGTGCTTGGTCTGGACCACATGTTATAATAATGGGTGATGATTTCTTCCTTATTGCCCCACAGCTTTAAGGTGTCTCCAGCCAGCCCGTGAATTTCTGTGTCCCTGAGACCTGTGGAAAGATGCTGAGAAGTTTATTTCTCTCTTTAGATTTCAACCATCTACAGAAAAGGACTGTGCAATTGTTTGTGCCATACCGAGTACCAAAAGGGCCCAGAGCTGAGGGCTGGTGCTGGGGGCTGCTGCCACCACGGGAACAACAAGCGGTGGCAGCAAACAATAGCCTTTGTCTGCTAACCACAGCTCTGATGGGGGCAAGCAGCTCGGCTTCTTGTCTCACTTTCATTTTAGGAACTCAGAGCAAAAGAAATCCTTTTAAAGGGGGTAGGGAGGACAAAATAACTTGGGAAATAAAGTGATTCCGAATTCTCTGTGTTGCTCCCTCACTCTACTTTTTAATGGTATAAGTTAACTGGTGGAAAAACCTGATTCCCACTAGAGCTCTTAGCTTATTCCTTTCAGGCATCTCTGTCCTCCATCTCCCAAAAAGCAGGTGCCTCTTCTAGCCTGGAGCATGCCCATGGACCAGTTTGTAGCTTGGCTCAAGGTGAGTTCTTCAGGTAACTTTGTCAGTGCAGCAGGCTCTCAGACCACCAGCTCTGGATGTGTTAGAATGTTCATGGAAGGTGACAGAAGCTTTGTTTAAAATCCTCTTTTAAAATCCATTTGCACTCCCAAGTCTATGAGAAATCATGGCTCTGACCTCGGGGAAGCTGCATGATGGGTGAGATGGGAGGCAATAACTAACAGAGGAGAAAGGTGACATTTGCACTAATATCCTACTGGTGCTATTTAGGGCAATGTTGGAGCCCGCTGGTAGCACAGCAACCCGATTTGCATAATAACCTGTGTGCTCCACACTTCCACCAGAATCATTTATTGCTTAATTGGATGTAGAAGAAATGGAGGTATCAGCATGTCACATCGTTAGTCTTCCAGCCACTTACTCCCTGTGGTGCCAGTTGCAGCCCCCACTGTCCTGCAAGGGGAAAACACCAATGTGAAAATGTTCCATGTAGGGCATTCAAGCAAATCCATTCAGAGCGGCTGGGGTTCAGTGCAAGGGGGTAAACAAGACAGCAACCTGAATCTTTGCTCAAAACTCACCGCTGGTATCAGGTTTGGTTCCTACTCTCCTTTTTATACAGCTTGTGCTTGCACTTTGCTTCTTCTACATCCCTCGTGGGGCTAACTACACAGTCACTAGAAAGCATAAAATAGTTTATCTTAAAAACTTCTCGTCAGCTCTTCCCACTCTCTTTTAATGAGTACAGCTTTCCTCATAAGCAGACATCCTAAAGGTAGGAGTCAGTTCAGATTCTGGTGGTGCCCAGTACTTTCTCTACAACCTTAAGAAATCCTTTAAGCCCATCTCTAACCCATGGAAGCTGTAATGTTTTACCATGTTCCTTCTAATAAAGAGCCATGAAATCCACAAATGGAAGCTGCTGGGGATGTATAACTTTGAGGTCAGTCCAGCCCTAGATTGGGGGAAAGCTTGCAATCTGTTTCTCCAAACAGAAAGTAATCCATGCTCTTGTTTTTTTGGATTCATCTTTCTTTTTAAAACACAACCACAAAACTTCACATGAATTTGAACCTAATCCTCAAAAACCCCCGTGTTTGCACAGCTGAGTAGAGACCCCAGTGAAGATTAGTGGCATGTTTCAGGCGGATGACAAGCACTGACCAGGGGCTTGTCTCATCCGTGAAAAACACCTGCTCCTTTGAGGTTCCCCTGCCTGCTGTGAGAAGAGGGGTAGGCAGCAACTCCAACTTGAAAAGCACAATTCAGGAAAGTTTTTTTCTGCTCTCATGGCTGATCTTCACATGTGTTGTATATTATAAAGGATATGAGTTTGGTGTTTCCTTGTTCCTGATATAAAGAGAAAGTTTTATGTATTATTTTTATTGGACTCAGAAGATCCCCAGTTTTCAGCCAGGGTCCTGTTGTGTTAGCCACAGAACAAGACAGGGCTCAAGAGCTTATTGTGACCACAAGAGGAATGAATGAAGGATACCACTTTGATTTCAGAACAGGTTTCAATGTCCTGGTAAGGAGCTCAGTTAAGATTTGTGGCTGGGAAAACCTTACACATGAGGCTTAGCCCAACTAAAAGGAGAAGTAGTGTGATGCAGTCCAGGAACTGTTTTCCATGACATTTTCAGGAGGTTCCATGTCAAAGAAAAGCATCAACTTCAGGCAGTGCCTGACAAGCAGCTCTGGGGCAAAGATGGGCTAAAAGAGGCAGGTCAGAGTTCTTAAATTATTAAAACCATCTTTTGCTGCTGTAACTTCAGAAGCCATCCTGCTCCCACGAGCTCAGGCCCTTTGCATGCTCACTGCCCCATGGGCTTTGGGGTTTAGGAGGCTGTGAGGGCTGTGCTGCTGGAACAGCAGGGTTTGCCAACAGGGACTGTGAGAAATAAAGAAGTGGGACAACTCCATTGTTTGAGCTAAGAGAGGAGGGAGCACTCCCTAATACTCAGAAAAAAAGATAAAAGTTTCAGCTGCTCTTTCCAGTGATAAGTACATGCTGTATCCTGCAGCAGGAAATGCCTGTGAAGTGCTTGAGAGGGCAGGTGATTGTAGTGGCTGCCAAACAGGACCAGGGGTTTAGGGAACCTGCTTGGAAGGCACCTTTTTTTCCCCATGTACCACTTCTTGCTTTTATTTTGGGGCTTCAGAGAGTTTAGTCACTGGCTGTTATTGCTGTGATCTGTGATCAGCTGGTGCATCTCCAGTCTCCTGGGAAAGGATTTCTAATGAGGATGGAAGCCCCGGGGCTATGATGTGAAACAGAGACTGCTGTAGCACAGCAGAGTAGATAAGATCAATAGGAAATGCAGATTTGCAACATGTTGGAAATATGACAGATTCCACACACACCTTGGGGAAAAGGTTTTTAAATATTTTAAAGAAGTGGTAGAAAGGCTACATCTCATATAAAAAGGTATATTCATATATGTAGGTAGGTATGTACACAGGAGTAAGAAGGAATCTGCCACCTCACCTCTGAAATATTTGCTGAGGATTGTGGAAATCTTTACTGGGTTGGTCCAACTAAATCAACTCTGTTTTACTGCAGAAGACTTACCGGTACTGACCCACCCCAAAAGAAGCCATGATAAGGAATGGGAAACAGTTCACAGCAGAGCACTGCTGCAGAACCCACCACAGCCAGCATGGCAGCTCTGTGCAGGGCTGCATCCCAGCTCAATCCCTGGGCCAGCTGCAGCTCCTGTGGCTCCCAGGGGATGTTGGATCAGCCAGAGAAGAGCGACAGGGTCTTCCCTGTCACTTTTACTTCCCCAGCATATTGTGGAGCACTTGGCAAGCCAGAAATTGTAGGGTGAAATAGCAAAGTATGAATAAGAGGTGAGGTGCAAGTTTTTATCATCCAGGATAAATGATTGCTGAAAGCATTCACTGAAGGATGCCATAAAGCTGCCACCTGTAAAATTCAAATCAGTAGATCTTCTAAATCATCCCTAAAATTCAGCCATACATTACTCAAGCTGGTGGAGCAAAAACTGAAGTGAAAATCCTGTTTTACAGAAATAGACTGACTATGTGATTGTGATAGTCTCTCCTGGGTTGTTAGATCTTAAGTCTAATGCTATAATGTTCCAGAAACACCACGAGAAGTAATTCAGGTGTTGGGCTCTTATCACCTGGTGTATCAGTATCTGCTTTCTGGCTGCCTGCTGTGTTAAAGGTGCAAGAAACACCACTACTTGATGCATTTCAAATGTATTTAAAGTCATGTTCATGTATTTTGTCACCTCCTGCAGTGAGTTCATTCCTGCTGGTAGGGAAACCAAATTCTGCTCAAATGCCAGCTGTGAGAAATAACTGTTACCCATAAATGCCTCCTTAGAAAGGTGTTCCCTTCTCACCAGAATCCCGTAGGAGGAGGACCTGAGGTTCTCTGAACTCCCACCTGGCTGCAGCTCTGGCCCATTGCCATGTGCATGAGGAGGGTTGATTATCTGTTTGGAGACACTTCTCCAGAAAACCTGTTTCAGGGAACAGTCACTGCCACCCATTTTGACTCACTGAGACCAGAGCATGCCTCTACAGAAGTGCTGTAGAGAGGGGTGGAGCAAACGACTTGGCATCTTTCCCTGATGTGAACTGCAGATAACCTGGTACATCCCAAGGCAGGTGACCACCTTTCCACTCCCTCGCTGAGTGGGTACTTCCGTGGTGACACACGCAGCCACCACATTGCTGCATAGTCCATACTGCCCTCACTCTAGCTGAGGTCAGAGTGTTAGCCTGGACACCACGTGGGAAGGATATGAACTGTACATCACAGCCTGTGAGGAAAAGCTGGAGCAGCTCAGCTCTGTCAGGAGACCAACCCTCTTCAGTGTTTGGTTTGGGGTTGGAAAAGTTGGTTCTGCAATTAACAGCAGCTGACGTAATTGTCATGATTATGTTATTACTAGCAAAGGAACTAATGACTTGTCCTGTAACTCACATAACCAGCTCCAGCTTGGGGAGAAGAGCTGCCAGCTTGCCTGGCCTGGCTCTCTGCTCCCGGAACTGAAACCAGCATTCCCTGCAATGCTGGGCTCCTCTTCGTCTCCCAGCCAGCCACCCGAGCAGACAAGCGTTCTACACATGTCTGTCACTTTTCCTAGCAGGAGTTACAGGGATGTGTCCTGCAGCCCTGCAAGTTGAATACTAACTGCATCAGACAGTTCATTTGTAACTAAAAATGCCACTGAGCAATTTGCCTGAGAAAGGAGGCTGTTCTCCCTGGCTGGCAGCCAGGTGACTTTGCTTCCATTGCCACTGCTGAAGCTGTCATGTGCAGTACTTATGTAAAACCATTTCAAATATCAAAGCGTGATAGTATTGCCGGCACAGTTTAAACCCCTGAAAAATGGAAGCTCTGGATGCTAAATCCTGGCACAGTGAAGAAATGCCAAAACACATTCCTTCAGAATTCCTTGAGATGATGAAAGTGTGACCACCACCCCAGCTTTACACATTTATGGTGCAATCTCATACTGCAATCTTTGTTCTATGAGAATGTCTGTGACTGAGGAAATAGCAAGTGAAATCTCCATTCTTTCATCAGATTACTGTATGGTCATCACTTGTCTCCTATATAGGTAATAATTACAATACATGGCACTTTGGCAGAACGTTCTATCCTGGATTTTCAAAGCACCTCAATTAAGCTTCCTAACACAGCTGAGAAGCAGGACCAGGAATACACTCTCTCTGTTAATCGTTAATGAGTTTGGAGCGCACCATATATAGAGGTTAAAAATAACATGTTGTGGATATAATGCATGATCTTGATAATACAGCTAGAAACAATCTTATGCACTGCTGAGCAAAGACCCAACATTAGAACAAGTCTGAGGCTGCCTCCTACAACCCCAGTTTCACCTCTCCAAAGCAATGGAACCGTAGCTGAATAAGCACCAAAGACAAATTAGGGAAAACTTGCTATTTATGTCACCTTTCAGACACAGAGAGTTGTTTTCACCTGTTGATTTTATTTTTTTTAATCTGCTTTTTATCTGCAAGCCACCTCCAGGGACTTCCATTGACTGTTGCTCCCCTGTTCTTCCATGCCTTCTTGGCCCAGCAGGGGTGGGCAGTGCTGGGGCAAGAGACAGCAGTTCTAGAAGGATGGATGGCTCAAGCTCCTTTGAGACCTTCTGACTCTCAGAAGAGAACAGCTAATGTGTGAAGGGAAAGAAGACAGGACAAATTGTATTGCCAGTGCAGTGCTGCCAGCTCTCTTCATGAGTTGTAGCCCATTTTCCTACAAGTTCTCTTTTCCCCAGGGAGTGGGTCTTCCAGATCTCTCCTCACCTGTAGAAACAGCAGCTGAGATATAATTCACCCTGAAAAATAAGAAGCATGGAAATCACACATTCCTGATGCCTCCAGCACCAGAAAGGCAGTTGAAAGCACAGCTTACTGTGTGATTTTCAAGCTGGTATTGTGACAGTTTAGGAGTGTGACTTATGTTGTTTTAAATACATGGCATTGGTAGTCCAGCTTTCATTACCAAGATGAGGACAGATTTAATGTACAAATTGATTCACAGATGCACTGAAACTATTTTTCTTTATCCTGACCTCGGTCTCTATGCAGATATAAATCCCCAGCTGTGAATCTATGGTCCTTAATGTTCTTCCTTAATTGGGCTGGATTTTATCTTCTGCAAGAGCAGCAGCATCCATGATGCAGTGATTTGCATTTGTCTCAAGAAAAATTACCAGTATGGGAAGCAGTGAGCTGAGGAACTGGATAAGTGTACTCTTGGTGGAGTGAGTTAATGTTTGATGGACAGGTGATGGAGTAGGCTAATATTTGCACATCTGGAGATTTAACTTCAAACACCCGCCGGGATTTGAGCCTGCTCTGATCTGTTATGGCCATTTGCCACGTCAAAGGATTTCTACACAACTAAGCAGACTCCAGCCAGGCTGCCAGTCTCTCTAGCCATCCCCTCCGGGCTTGTAGAGGGCAGAGTGTACCTGGTGACCTCACAGTTCTGTCCCAAACACCAGTAGATTGTCCCAGGGCTGCTGCAACAAAAAATGTGCAAATGAATTGCCTCCAACATGTGAGAAAGGGGTAGATCCAGCAATGATGGGAGTTAAGGGGTTCTGCTTCAGTGCCCTATTTCTAAAGTATTAGGTTTCTCTGGCTGGAGAAGGTAGTTTGAAATAACAGTTCAGATGCATCCTCCAAGGAAGGAATTAGCAGAGCTGTATGGGGGAAATCTGCAAAGTACTAGACAGTGTTGCTCAGAGCAAAAAGGACTTTGGGATGGCAGTACTCTATTTTTTTTCTCATTGTTTTTTGAGGAAAAAAGAGAAGTTTTAATACAAAGATTTATAGGTGTACAGTGTTTCTCCCTGAATTTGCATTTGTTTGATCTATATTTCTTGACTCCAGCACAAAGCCAATCTAGTTTATTCCACTTTCTGCACTCCATGTCTCTAGCTTTGATGAGCTTCAGTCAGAATTAGCAACCAAAGCTCCAGCTCACAGATATCTGATTTCTTTGCCCACATGATCATAAAAACAGGGACATGGCTTCAGGGCTTTAGCCTCTTCTGGCCAATCTGTACTAGGATAGCATGCCAGCTCACCAGCTCCTTGCTCCTTGTATAGAGAGAGCCCCAGGATGTGCAGAGGTTTACTGGAGGGATGTCCAGTGCAGCTTTCAGCAGGGAGCACTGATGGAAAGGAGTCCATTAAAAAAAAAATGTAACAGGGAGCAGTTTGCACTGGGGTGAAAAGGATGGAGTTGGTGTTTTTTCTGTTTTTGCGGGGATGGCTTACATAGAGAGCAGCATATGACCCATGTGTACCTTGTCACATCCAATAGATCTAATGTGAAAAGTTGAAAGCTCTCAATAGCAGCTGGGCCCCAGGGACCATCACAAGGCTGAGCTGTGTGAATTAAATGGCCAAGAGCAAAGCTCACAACTCCTCTGACAGAGCCAGAACTCTGCCAAGAGTGTGGGGCTGCCACAACCCTGCCCTCCTCTTTCAGTACTCAAAGGACCAGACCTTCCCAATATAATTCTCAATGTTCCAGCAACTGCAGAGAAAATACAATAGTTTAAACTAACATAGTGTCTAGCCTTTTGTCTTAAATCTCCCACCCAGACTTGATTTTACAGACTGTCCGGGTCGTGACAGAGTCCTCATCTATCACAGTCAGGTTACTTCCCTCCTATCCTAAATCAAACAAGCCAAACCGAGGGAAGCTACTTTGTGGAAGGCCTTCTCAGCTGTTTTCCCCTGTTCCCTCCCTAATTGTTCATTAATGTACGTAAATGATTTAACCAAATAGAGGTTAGAGTTTCCTGTAGGAAGGAAAGTTTGTTGGAGGAGGGGACAATCCACAGACGGATTTACCTGTATCAGATTCTGGGTAAATATTTATTCTCCTTTCCCTTTTGTGCAACCTTCTCAGCCACAGGAACAACAGATCCTTGCCAGCCACAGGACAGCAGGGAAATATTTTTGCTCCCATTTTAAAGTACAGAAGTAGGGCAAAGGTGATTTAATCTCAGTCTCGGGAAAGCCAGTGGTGCTTTTACCACTGGTTCTGGGGGACTTTGAACTGGAGCAGCTGGAGTAAACAGCCAGCACCAGCCTGACGGTGGGCAGGAGCCAAGATCTGGGTCTGCACCACCAGATATCCCAGGGAGTGCCACCATCCCCCCTCAGAGGGGTCAACCACCACTGACCTGAGTCGTAGTTCCTCTCTGGAGACTGACTCCAGCCCTCTGACTTACCTTGTGGAGGTGCTGGGAAGTTTCATTAATTCCAGTTTGTAAAGCGCATTTAGAGTGCTGCCTACAATGAATTCTTTGTAGCAAGAGCTGTGGCATTTAGCAAGATGAAGCGGGCAGAACACTCCCATGTCTTATTTTTTTTCTGGCCTTTTCTCTGGCTACTTTTGCAGAAGGGAAAGATTAATGTTATATTTTATTACAACACAACAGACTACATCCACCCTTATTTCCCGGAATAATAATAGTCATAATGCATTACATTAAGTTAGTCAGTAGTTTTTGCTAATCTGCAAGACATGCACTGTTGACCTCTGAGGTAATTTTGGATCATGCTCAAGCCAAATAAAGGCAGATTTGTGGTTGCAGGTGAGAGATCCTCTGAAAAACCATAAATGTAACCACAATGTCCTCTGGTTTGATCTGAACTCCGTCTGGCCTTCACTGATTTTTCTGGCGCGAGTCCAGAAGTAAGACAGATTAATGATTTTAAGGCATTACACTATGATATGATGTAACTCAGCACAGAGTGGTGGCTTTGGGAAGAGAGTTTGCAGTAAGTACCCAAGGCAGTAAACTGTGGACTGCCCCTTCTGTATGACATCTTGCGTCTTGGAAGATATTACAGGCTTGACTGGAATAATTCATTAATGCGTCCACTGATTACAGGGGCAAAGGAATGTGCCCTTCTACAGGGCAGAACATGCCCATGTGAAATGTTACACCTCATCTTCTGCCTCCTGGATGGGCTGAAAAATGCTTTGTTTTTTTTGGTGGATGATAAAAATGTCAAACAAGAGAGAGGTGAGCCTGTGAAGGCAGTAGCAGTGCCCATGCCCGTACCATGACATGGAATGCTGCATATCCAGAGAGCTGCTTGAAGCTCAGGCATCAGCGACCCTATGGCCTGGGCTCTGTGCGTGTCTTCTGTCATCTCCTTAGCCACTGTTTTTTGGGTTCATTAGATATATATACCAGTGGTCCACTTACCCACACCATAATCCCTCCTCTGAGTAAGGTCTGAAGCCCTGTGTTAATCCTGAACCTAGAGAGAAAATATTCCCCAGCCTGTTATGACTACAGGTCTGCCTAAGCTCTAATAAATCATGGAGAATCCAGTGGAGTAACACAAAGCTTGAGGGAGTGCTGTGTGGGTAAATGTATATAAAAGGAAGTCCTGATCTTCCTTTAGCAGCCATTAATTATGGCCAGTGATGGGAATAGGAAACAGCAGACATTTTGGGATACTGCTGTTTGCAGCTCAGTCAGGGCAGACTGAAACCTGAAGACAGAGAGGATAGGCTGTGTAGTGGACTGGGGAGATACATGAAGCTTTAAAACAGACTCCATTTGAAATTAAGGGTCAATGCTTTGCCAGATTAAGCATTTGGTCTATGAAGTGACATTCTATGGTGAGGCACAAGCCCTATCATTGTACAGGAGATTCACAGGGAGAGAACACATAGAGGCACATCAGTAAATGGTGCCAGCCCTGAGGGACAACAGATTGGCACCAGCAGAGCAGCACCTCACCACCTCCACTTGAAGAGGCACTTGTGCTAAACAGCAGTCACAGGGACTTTGTTATGGAAAGCAGATTTCCTGGCACTGCAGTTGGAGCAAGTTGTCTGGAGTGGACCAGGCTGCTGAGCTGAAGGGGCTTGTTGGGTCAGGCATCAGGGAGGCAGCAAGGACTAGGGCTGCTCTGCAGCTGATTGATCAAAAAAAAAAAAAAAAGCTTGGGAAGTCTCAGGAAATATCTTTTTCTGTTTATTAAACAGCTTGCAAAGAAGCTTAGTCAGTGATTCTATAGCAACTTGACACCAGCAGCACTGTGACTGTAATTATTAATAGGGAAGGAAAGGTGAGCAGTGTGGTGGGTTTGAAAAGGCCTTGTACAAAACTGCTTTCCAATCAGTGGTCAAACCATAGCTCTTGCATAATTTAAGCAACAGCTGCTGGTGTATTTCCTTCCTCAACCAATAGTTTTGTTCTCAACATGGTCTAAGTGGAAGAACCTTCACTGCCCAGTGGGAACAAATCAGGAGCACAGGTACAGCCTGTCCTGAGGTCTAGGTGGCAGCTCCTTGCTGTGCCATGATGCCTTCTTGGCACACTGCCTCCCTCCACCGGGGTCACTGTGCTCTGGCCGGCGCTGAAGCAAAGCGCTGCAATGGCAGAGGCAGAAACACAGCTCCAAAACCCTAGTGTTATCTTGTGATTACTTTTCCTGACATTCATTCAGGCTAGCCTTGGAGGCTCGTCTGGCCACTTTTGTACTGAAAAATTTGTTATCAGTTCAAGACAACTTGATACTTTTTCTGACATGGAGAATTTGGCTCTCTTCCTCTGCTCGCTAAATTTTCACACTGGCACCATTTGGTGTTACTCCATTATGGCTGGAGTAGTTCCACTGTCTGTGGACCTCCTTCATGACCATTTCTGCATTTGCACAGCCTGGGACACCAGAGGTGAGTCAGTTACTTGGGAGAACTTGGAGCCTGACACCTCCTGAGGTCTCCTAGCAGATTTATGCTTAAAATATCTCTGAGCTAAGAAGGTATTAGGCCCTCTCAAAAGTGTTGTCTCTCCCATCTGCTTTTCCACATAAGAACTAGAGGTGCCAAAATCTGCTGGGAGGATTGTAGAGGAAGAGCCAGGAAAGATGCTTGCAGCCATCCCTCAGGCTCCAGCACAGACGATGTTTCACAGATGTGAAGTCGTGACTACGGTCATAAACATTTTAAGACACACCTGCCAGATAGTTCTGGAGTTTTCTAGTGAGAACAAACCTTCTGTAAATGCCAAGGGGAAAAACATCAGGAAGATTCTCATTTTATGGGTGGATCCAGCAAATTTTCTTTCTCTCTCTGTGATGTGCACAGACTGTCATCTCCACCCTCTCTAGCAAACTCACTTGCATTCATTTAGTTATGTAAAGCATGAATTACGAGAATGTAAAAAGGTATGTTTCTGTCACACACATACTCTTTTTTTCAACATTTCTTCCTGTCATGCAAATAGGAGTTAAAACAGACTTCCATGCTCTATTCTTTCCACCTTTAGGTCTCATTATGGCACCTACACACCTTGTTCTGTGAGTTATGCTGGATTTGCCTTACACTCTGTGCTAAAACTGTCAGCATGAGTGGCTCAGCCCAGTGTCCCCCCACCCCACGCACATAGACACGCTTCTCATTCATTCCTACAAAGAGAAAGAGCAGTGAGGGGGCTGCCAACAGGCTCCCATATCCTTGCAGTACCAGCGAGCCTATTCCAACAAGGTTCCGACATGCCCAGGTCACATCTCCACTCTGTGAAATTCCCCTCTCTAATGGTTGTACCCTGGTGCCTCACCCTGGCGCTGTACCCTGAACTGTGTGAGCATGTGGGTCCAGTGACCCAGGGTTGTAAGGGGGCAGAGGTCTGCCTCTAACAGCTCATCCCCTGGCAGAGCTCTCCTTGTCATAATGTGATGGAGAGAGGGCTCCTTCCCCTGGCATAATCCCCAATAGCTCAATCCACCTGTGTTTTTAATCACAGTGGAGTCACCATCACACCATGATGTTACAGTGGTGGCTGCAGGGAATAAGACTCCTTAATCTTCCTCGGTTTTTGTTTGCTCATTCCTGAAGTAGGGACAGTCCCTGGCAGGAGAATCCTCCTGGAGCCCTTCCCCTGGGCAAACTTTTGGTGTGCTGAGGGCTAGCACAGGGCTCAGGGTTGGGGGCTGCCCATCTGTGGGGATTTAAGTGTCACTGAAGCCTTCTGGAGACTAAATGCCTTTCATTATAACATCAGCAGAAAAGCCCAGAGATGCTTTAACCACAGCTGAAGTAGCTTACAACATGGTGGGCAGAGAAATGGGAAAATAAAACATATAATGGGAAAATGCAAGGTTTGGTGCAGTAAGGCAGTGCTAGCACTGTAATTAAAAATAGTTTGGTGCAGCTACATCAGCTATGGAAGTAAATTAAAAGCCTTTTATCTCCCTAAACTATACACTTCCTAGTGTTAGTGTAGTTACACAGGAAACTGTGTGGTGCTGCTGATACAATTTTTCTCCATCAAGGAACAGGTTTGGACTATACTAGAAGGACAATCTGGATTTTATTTGTGTAGGAGCTGTATATTCACTGGCATAGATCAGCAAGTCCTTTTCACCACAGACAAGCCCTAAAACTCCTGGCTCTCACATTGTAAAAGTGAATAGTCTTAACATATATCCTCTCCCTTGTCACGCGCAAGGCCATGCTGCAAGGAGGAGGATGAGGAAAATAAAGGTTGTGAACCGTTTCCAGCACCAAGCACCCAGTTTGAAGCTAAAGACTTTCCTTTCTACAGTAGAGGGTTAGTTTGTTCACCTGTTTACTGTGTCCTGGCAAGTACTTAATGCTCTCTTCTCCAAGTGGTGCCCTTCAGGGAGGTTTAGAAATCATCTAGCCTTGGCTGTCAGCCTGACCTGCTGCAGTCCTGCCAGATGTTCCCATCCAGGCTATAGCTCCCTTCCCAGTGGGGCTTGGAGACCCAAAAAGTGAGTGCCCAGTTGCTCCTCACCTCATTCTGGGTGAGAGGAGCCAACCCAGGAGCTGGTGCCCCGATGCCCTGGGCCAAGGGGGGCAGAGTGCTTAAGGGAATCTTATGTGCCATGCTGGAGGTGCCCAAAGTCTGCAGGTCTGCACTCCTCTGGACAGCATTTCCCTTTGCCATCTCCCACCAGTCCACGTGGTCTCGGGCAGGTGCCAAAGCCCTTTCAGTCACTGTCTCCTTTGTCCCCCCACGGCTGACCTGAGCGTGGGCTGGTGCTGTGGAGGTGCACACTTCCCACTGCTCACCGTGGCTCACAAGCAGGGAGGCAGCCCCCACAGTGGCCCTGTTCTGACGAGGAAGCAGCGTCTAGACACAGATTAGGTGAACAGCTAAAGCACAAGACCAGACACTGAAAAAGCCAAAAGGGAAAAAGAGCTCCCCTGCTCTGTTCACCGCTGATTCCTGTGAGGTTTGGGGTAAGGAACTTCTTTAGGTCTTTGTCTTCCTCACCTGTCTAGTATGAGATAGTATTTCCCTTTCTGGCAAGGTTATGGTCAGAGTTAATTAGCATTTGAAAAGTGCTTTGAAATGGAAGATGCATTTGGAAAACCGAAGTATTATTACCGTGGTTGAGTGAGTGGCTCTCAGGATAGGGAAGCATTTAACTTCTTTTTCCCCGTGGGTGGAATAGCCTGGATAATACTGGGATTTCTTCAGATTTATTAATTATCCAAGTATGTAGTATGTATCAGGTATCTAAAATAGAACTCAGTTTGGATATTTATTCCATTGAGTATTGGATTGCAGATTCATGAAATCCAAGCTATGTTGTTCAGACAAATAAATCACAAGACACTGGGACTTCTCCCCTCCTGGCACCAGCTCTCCTGGCACCAAGGACGGGCATTTAAAATCTGTTTTCCATGACTCCTCACACGAGATTTTAACATGTACTCCAGGTCTGCCAGTAAGACAAGCTCTTGCAAGAGTCTCCAAGTAAAGTGTGGGTCCTGAAACATGTACATGTGAAAAAAAAAATCAAATTAATGAGCTTTGTTTGCTCAGGCCATGATTCTGCAGGATACTTTAAAGTATTCATTTGTACTCTTGTGATTAATCCTAGTGAAATGAGTGGAACTGTTTCTGGGCAGAATCGGTCAGATGCGTAAATACTCTGATGAATAGAGCTTCCAATTATTATTTCATCAACTCATGTGCTCTTGTCCTGTATTTTAAAGACTTCCTGTGTATTGTCTTCCCCTGCGCTCTAACATGAATTGAGTCTAGACTGGAAAAACACCACCTCTGCTATCCATGAAGCGCATATTAGTCTATAAAAAATTTGTCACTATCACAAGGAACCTCCAGTAACTTAAAAAAAAAAAAAAGAAAAAAAGAGGAAAATGTTAAGGGACATATTTTCAAAACCTTAGTGTGCTGAATTGTGGGGTTGGCAGTTCTTAGTTTCATGCCTCTCATTAACTTCTGCTGAAATTACCTGTCCACCTATGCAGCTGTGGCATCACATTTTGAAAATGCACTCCAAAACGCAGTGGATTTGGCTTTTGGAAGCAGATTCAAGTTCCTGTGTAGACAGGGTCTGGGACAGATACAAAGCACACTCATCCTGAGCCCAGGTCATCCTGATTCTGTGGAGTTGAGTAGTACTACCCCAAGTGATTCCTGCATGTACACAAGGCAAATTGTGCATATTTTATATGAATAAGGATGTGATAAAATGGTACCTCTGTGATTCTGGTATCTAGCAGTTCTCACTTGGAGAGAAGACTCCAGGTTAAATCAATCTACTAATTCCAACCCAGGAGTTTCTTTTCTTTGACTGAGCCACAGAATATCAGTCACCAGGCAGTCTTCACAGGATCAACAAGCTCCACCTCATTTAAGAGAGACATTGAACATGGGATCATCAGGAGATATTTAGACTGGTTTATTTAACTGCAGTTTAACTGCAGGTCACCTCACTGGCGGAGTGTATGTCTTTTTGAGCCTTGGGGCAAGGTCCCCACCATAACCAACACAAGTGAAGCCACACACTTTGCAGCCACCAGCCCCCAGACCCAGTCTGTACAACCTGCACTGGTGCAAAGCCACAAAACAGAGGCCAGCAGGAGCATTGGTCAAAGCTCTGGACAGCTTGGTGTGGTGGTCTGCAGGGTCACTACCCCAGATTTCTGTCCCCAAGATGGTTGCAAAGGGCCCTTCAAAAGCAAACCCAGAGGTATGGCTGCACAGCCAAGGGAAGGTGAAAGCCATGGGCATAGTGCCATGGCTACCTGCAGTAGCTGCTACACTCATGGGTTAGACCATGGCACAGGTGATGGGAGACTCTTTAGTTGGCTGAACTACTTGGCCTAACAGCAAGTGGATGCCCATGGGCATCCACCACAGAACAATGCACAAGATGGTAAGTCCAACATGGGGTGCTCATGTTTCAGCCCCTAAGCTTTTGTCTATCTTCATCTCCTTTCCCCACTAATTCTCTTCTGAAGGATTTCCAGAGAGTTACCACAACTGTCTGCTGAACTGTATCTGGACTGGTGGCAGGAGAAACACTATCGGTCCTGTATGAGTAGGAGCAAGTGCCCTCACCTGTCCACAGCAGAGCAAGGAGTTCTACAAGGCAAAAATAAATGTTACCTGCTGTGAATTGCAGCCTGGAAGGTGTCCAGGCTGGCAGTGGGCAGCTCCTGTGCTGGCCCTGCCATGGGAAGGCATCTGCACCATCCCAAATCTGTTTGGAGCAGCTAGCACAGCACAAGCACACCACAAGGTTCCCATCTCATATATCATCCATGAAAGCCCTCCATTTTATTTTTCTTTCTGTTGTCTGATGTTGGACCTGAGCCCCTGTGAAATGTCCTCTCTTCCTAACCACGCTTCAGTTCTGAGTTGGATGGAAAGTGATGTGAACACCAAAGAAATACAAATGGCTGAGACAGCTCCATCCCTGCTTAATCTAGTCTCTCATCTTGGGGACACATGGCTCCCAGTTCATCCTCAAAGGCAAAGATAGGCAATCCCAGTGTCAATCCATTGCTCCTCTGTTCCTCTGACTCATGGTTTGGGCTGTGCATGCCAGGGTGTGTTTCCTTCCCTCTCCTTACAACGCTTGCTCCCACTAGCAGTGACAGGAGTGCAAGTCTGTGCAGACCATGGAAGGTCCAGCTGCTCACTGTTAATGTTTAATGACAGCACTGCAAGCTGGGAATATTCTCAGACTCTATTTCAGCTGGTCAGGCTTCATACAAACTGTTTACAGCAAATGCTGTAAATCTACAGGACAAGTTACTGAGGAATACTGGTCCAGATTTAGGGGAGACTTACAGAAAACTTTGTGTGATTTAGGGCTTCCACAGGCTTTTTGGTATCCAGACTCATTATTTTGCACATATGTAAAATTCACTATCTCTTGCTGTGGAGGCTGTGCAGTAAAAAATGTGCATGCAAAGTCCACACCAAGGGGTCAGTGCCAAAAGGGACACAGACGCCTTCCCTGCCTCTCTCAGAGTCAGTCCTGCACAAAGAGTAGTGTCAGATGGTTTCCTAGAGTAAATTAATGCATCTTCATTATGTTTGGCCAACTGATATCAGCAGAGAATTCACGCAGCTAATTTTTAACCTTCTCCAATTTCTCTTTGGCTCATGAAACAATTTCCTGCCCTGGTCCCCCTGACAGTCCCCTGGTTCTCCTCCAAGTATCTATCCAGTGGAGAGACAAAGTTAGACACAAAGTATAGGAAGGTCAAAGCTCAAGATAATATAAATAGGATCTAATGATGCTAAATGCTACTACTTACATGCCCAGCCAGGAGGAACAGTGGGTTAGAATGGCTCAGCCAGAAATTTGGACCCTTGGACTGAACTGCTTTCATTCTCAATGTGAGTCTAGAGGTACTACAGCTCATGAAAGACATGATGCCTCCACTGTCTACTTGCACCTTAACCAAGGACTGATTCAAGAGACACATATTTTCTGTGGATATTATTGGCAACTCACATCCAGTAAAGACAATTGCAATTGAGAGCCACTGTGTGGAAATTCTGAAGTATGTTGGCAAGTACATAGCAAGTGTTTTGCTATAATTGCCTTGATGTTCAATGAGAACCTTGAAAAACTTTGAAAAGGTCATTACTTTGACTTCACAAAGAAGGTGAGCTTCAGGAAATTCTGTGTGCACACACTGGTGGGTTTGCCACAGGGAATAACTAGATTTGTCACTGTGGATATTCATACTGCAAAGGGACCAGACCAGTGCCTTTAAGGTGCAAGGACAAAATGTAAAATAGGCTGTTTGAACCAAAAAGACAAGTTTGAAGCCTTCCCTCCTTTCTACATTCCCTCCCCAAAATACTGAAGACTATTAAATGTGTGCTGAAATCCATTCCATCCCCAGCTGGGGATGGGGACTGAACAGTGACAATCTGAATATGACAGGAGAATATCAAGGCAGTGACAAACCCCACCCTGGCAGGCTGGCTGTAACTGCAAGTGCTCCTGGCCCCATGTTACTCAGAGAGTCAGAACCTTTGTTGTGCTCCTCATAATCACTAACAGGGACAGAGTAATCCTCCCCATAACCCCTGCCAAGATACTTCCAGTGATGGGAAAAGACAGTTCCTATCTTTTCCCATCACTGGAATCATCATGTGTAGAGCTGCACATGTCCAAAACCATGCTGTGCTATTACAGAATCAAGCTGAGATTGGAGATTGCTTATCCTGCTGGCTCTGGGACATAAGAGGTAGCCTCATCCTGGCTTTCTATGGAGAGCAGGCAGCTAGCTGCAAAGGTTGATTTCTATCTAGCTGGAGACCAACACTTCAAAAGCTTGAGATCCTTTGGACAGAGCTCACAGGTTCAAATCTGTACCTAGTAACGATTATAGGTCACAGCTAGGGAGACATGAGAAATCACAGTGGAGAAGCCAGGAACTGGCAGGATTTGGGCAGTGGGAGGCTGGCACTGTGGGACAGCTCCCATGAATGATGGTCCTGGGACTTACTTTTGGCCCCAAATTAAGATGTTGGTCTCTGCCAAAGATACAGAAGATGTGTCCAAAATGTGTTGCTACTAGTAGTCTTCTTTTTCCTCCCCTCAATCCTTTCTGAAAGCATTTCTTTTGCAGGAATGAGACACTGTTAAATTAGGAGAGTTGTCAGAGGCCACTGTAAGTAACCCTAATAATCTGTAAGGCAATATACAGCTGTGATGTGCAAATGGGATTTAGGGAAGCCTCACTAATGGGATAACACAGGCAGTGCTTAAGCTGAGTTTCAAACTGAACGTAATGTTTCATTTGACAAATGTCTGGATTTGAACTTTTTTAAGCCTTCAGGGCTTTAAGAAGAGAATATCAGTCTACTGCAGAATAAATCCTTAATATTTTGGGCTTTCATTTAGGAAGAGGGAAAAAAGCTCTAAGTAGAGAAACCAAAAGGAATATCTGATTTCATTGCTTTCACCATATACCACTATGTATCATTTATTTTCTCTCAGAAGCCAGGGAAATATTTTCTCTAAATATTTACCTACTTTCTTTCTCAGAGCATGTCTGCATGTCACTGTGCTGATTTGTAGTAGTAGAAATACCAGCCTTACTTTTGATCTAATACATTTAACACACCCAGACTTTAATAGCAGGCTAATAAAACCCAGGTCTAATAGTTAGTGTGAGGTCAGCATAGGCTGCAGCATCTACTGGGGATATCTTCCAGCCACTGCTCTGCACTGAGACAGTCACACTAGTGCCACACCACACTGTGCTATGGGTCTTGCAGCGAAACTGGGAACAAGCAGGCTTGGAAGTGGGCATGGAATTTTGAATACAGGAAATTCTTCAGCCTTATGGCTCATTAGTGTCTTCCTGAAATGCAACCACATCTGACAGGTCTGTCTCTCTTGCCTCCATGTTCAGTCACCAGTCAACTCAGACAAGCAGGCGCTGTGCTCTCTCCATCCCTGGAGGCTCTCAAGCCCCAGCTGGATGAAGCCCTGAGCAACCTGGCCTGACCTCAAAGCTGGCCTGGCTTTGAGCAGGGCTTGATCTAAAGAGCCCACAGGTGACCCTTCCAAGCAGAATTATTCTGTGATCCCATGATCCTGGCCCAGAGTTGCCCTTCTTAACTTCTTGAAGGGGTCTATTCAGCTCCATTACCAGCAACAACTACTAATGTACTCTGGGCATTTTCAAACCTCAGTATCAGATACTAAAGGAGTAACTATGCCAGAGAGATTTTTTCCTCCCCTCACTTTCCCAGGAAGGGAGTACTGATCTCTCTATCCTAGAATGGAAACTGAGGCACACTCAGGCGTCATAAGACTGCTTACATTGAGGAAGTAAAAAAAGTCAAAGTTAATGGATCACTGCAAGGCTTAGGACAATTCTGTCTACCACCCAGTACTGTGGGTGCCCCCTGCCCTATCTTACTTGAAATTGAGAACAGATTCTTGTTCAAAAGGATACTTTCAGGTTGTGACCATAAATCCTGGTGCATACCCCACTTGTCTTCATAATCACTGATCACCTCAGCAAACTTCCTGCTGCCCTAGGCAAGCAAAGTTTTACAATATTTCTTTTCATTTTCTGACTCTTTTCTGTTCCTCAAGTAGTATCTATTTCACTGTGCGTGATGCTGTATAGGTTGTCTGAGAGCCTCAGTCTTTCAGTATATGTGGTACCACCTGCCAAAGAAGTGGAGGATGAGGGCTTGGAAGCTATAGCTCTCTTCCCAGTGTTGCCTTTGCCTGGCTTTGTGTGAGCTCACCCACAACAGTCCTCCTCTCTGCTTCCCTCTGTAAAAGGTGGAAACAAGAAGCAGCCCCACAGTGACAGGACAATGTGAACATCTCATGCCCTTAGCTGGAACGTGCAAGAGAAAAGCAAAGCAGTCTTTATTATAACAGCTCCATCTCCTTATCTCCTCTGAGAGGACAAATCCAGGATTGCTAAACTTCCTGTATTTCTTGCATCCCCTGCAGCACTCTGGCTATGTTCTGTTGGAGTTCTTCTACTTCAGTTGGCTCCTTTCTGTAGCAGTCAGAGCTGCACACCTACTCCAAAAACAGCTGCCCTAAGCCAGGTGCTGCACCTTGCTAACCTTTACTTTTTTTTTTTTCTCTAGGCCTTCTTTCAGAAGCTTTAGTAAATACTTAGGATTTAACTGCCTAAGTGTTCTGGCCTTTCTGCCTTTGGGTACCCACAGGGTGGTCAGACACTGGAACAAGCTCCCCAGGGAAGAGGTCAGAGCACCAGCCTGACAGAGTTCAAGAAGCATTTGCACAATGTTCTCAGGCACCTGGTGGAGTTCTTGGGGATGGTTCTGTGCAGGGCTGAAAACCGGACTCGATTCTCCCGTGGAGAATGACACTTTTTCAACTCGGTATATTCTGGGATTCAGTGTGAAGTGCCCAGTGAAGCTGCAGAGCAGATGCCCCACAGACAGGTTGGGGCTGTGCTTCAGCCAACATCCTCTGAAGTGCTTGTGCTGCCAGCACTGCCCTTCGAGCTCAGCTACCAACACTCCTTTTCTGAAGGGAACAAAGACTTCCAGGACCATCTAGTTGTAGGACCCATGTTTTGAATTGTTTCCTTGGGATCTGAGAACCTGTTCATTTAGCTTTCTGTTAAATGGGGTTTGAGCTCTCCTGGGAAATTTGCCTGCAGTCTCTTCCCAGACTTTGCAGTAGAATGGTTTGAAATGTCTTTACGTGTGAGTGACATCTACACGTGAGCCAGACACCCTGGGTTCAGTTAAAAGAGATAAACAGGCATTTACAGGAAACAATTCATCTTCTCCTGTGGTAGATACCTAAAATAGCCCACAGCAATCACAAAATGATTGCTTCCCTCCACAAACTATAAATTTATTCTGGAAAAGCAGCCCAGCCCTTGACTTGTGTTGGAGTATTTGGTCGCCTGGTGCTTTTTGAGCTGCTCCACCTTATTTTAGACACTTACAGAGACAGGCAAGTATATATATATATATATATATATATATATATATGTACAGGAGCCTGCAGGACACAAATGCTCTTCCAGCATGTCTCCTGAACACCAGGGAAAGGATTCGCTGACCTGTTACCAATGCAATGAGGGTCAGTAATTTTGGAGTACTGTATTAATTTCCCTCCATTGCATCCCCTCATTTTTACCCTAAATATTGATATAAATGGTCCATGCTGGAATAGCTGAAATGCAAGAATGTGGTACACAGTGCTACACAACAGAGCAATGATAAATAGTGTAATCATTAATTTTATTAGAAAGAAAAAATTACTTTATTATAAAAAAAAATCATCTGAGTTTCATGGCATCATGGCAACTGCCAGAGCAACATGTAGGGGTATCATTCCTGTTCTGCAGACAACCACCCCAACCAGGAAAGGTGTGCAAGATGTCACGTTACAACTATTACATCATCAGGAAAAAATCTCAATGGCTGATCATTGCCTGAGGGAGATGTCAGTCTTCCCAGTTTCCTTGCTAGGAGAAGCTCACACGGGAATTAACTCTTTCCTAGGTGATGAGCACTGCTAGATTTTACCAGTATTAGTTCCACCTTGTTTGCCTAAAATGAATTGTTGTTCTCTTACTTTTCATTTTTGTCTTTCACTCAAGTCATAAATAGTGTGACTTTGCAGTGACAGCTGTCTATCACACCTTCTGTTTGATTGAGAATTTTTTTCTTCCACCCCACTATCATATTTCTGCTGGACATTGGTCGTTCCCCACACCACCATTCCAAAGAAGACAACAAATGTTGCTTGCTGAACACACCCCAGGCAGCCTTCCTGTTGTCTGGAGAGCAGCCCATTGTCCAGCATGAAGAAATACTCACTGCACATCAACAGAATGACCCATCTTGTGGTGATACTCAAGGCAGCACCACCATAAACTGTCTTTCCCTGAAATACATTCTGGGAAATGCAATGATAAAATAGGTTTTTACCAACTCAGATATCACACACTATGCCTTGTTACAGATGATTTTAAGGGATCAGTGCTGTATGGATCAATTCCCTCTGCAGTCCCATGCTAGGGGAGAGCAGACCCTTCCCAGTGACAAATTCCCTTCTTGTCCAGAAGAGATGGAAGTGATAATGCCTTTCTCAAGTTTCCACAGACTCCAGGCAATGTCCAGTTCCATAAAAATGTGATTCCTACATCAAGAAAACAATGGATATTTCCTTTTTCTCCTTTATGTTTTATCATAGGGATGCTCTTCTCAGTCCTCAACAGGTATGCAGGCTGCTCTTCACATTGGATTGCTGTGGTTTGTGCCCGGACACTGGAGTCCAAACAGTCCCTGCTATTAATACAGGCTCTATCCTGTTAAATGTTCACCCTTATGCCCCAGGGCAGGCTAACACTGAGCAGGAGGAGGCATCCTGTATGACAGAAATGCCTTTAAACTCCTCTCTCCCACCTGCATTTGTTCTTGGTTGTTTTGCCTCCCTCTTGCTCTCCCAGTCAGGTAGGACAGAAATTTCTAAGTACCATCCTTCATTTTACTACTTTTTTTCATGATGCAGAGCTTTGCTGCTACATGTCTTGGTCTGTCCGGACTCTCCAAGCTATTTCATGGGCAATATAGTCTATCTCCCCATTTACACACTGAGTTTCTTTTTAATTTATATAAAATTGTGGTCTATATCCAGAAACCTATCAATTCCCAGTTATTCCATTTAGCACTGGCATGTTTTTTGCTCTTGTTTACAATGAGAGGCTTAAAAAACTTTTGCTTACTTCCTCTAGAAGTCTTCCTGTCTTTTGTCCTCTTAGTCACATCCCTTCCTCTATGCAAGTTCTTGAAGAAACCTATCCTATCACCTTGATTTT